>NC_136058.1:93197258-94397258 GCF_964261635.1 Lissotriton helveticus
CAATATGCATCACACATACCACACATACCAGGAGCAGGAGCTTATGCAGTGGAAACCACCACATACACCTAAAAACCAAAAGATTGGACCTCCTAACCATGCCCCGCTCCCTCACCCTGCAGATCGATGGAAACTTGTTAGCCTGGATAAATGAGTGAACAGTACAGTTTAGCAAGGGTTTTGCCTCCAAGTTGTGCAAAGACCTACAAGGAAAACTTACCAGAAGGGCCATCTGACTCCCCTACTCAGAGACACAGGAAATGTTATGCACGTGCTCCCTACACAAGAAAAACCAAGATGTGCTATAGCAGGTATGCTTGTATTTTTTGTGGCAAGAAGGATTGACCACTCGGACCAATACTAGACCTAAGACCACTTCAAATGTGGTTTGTTACTCAAAGCTTCAAAATAGCGATGTTCCAAGATCTCATACCTATGGTTATGGGACTCTTTATTTTGATTGGTGTGATGAACATGTGCTTTTACTTACACATACATACGTAGCACAGGAAATACCCCTGATCAACATGGGCATAGAGTCACTTGCCTCTTTGAGTAGTTTTTTCTCAATTTGAGATCGTATAGATTCAAATGTGAACCTCACCTCCTCCGCCAGTTACAATACCAAACGGGCATATACAACACCCACACACATAGTGTGTAGCAGTGACAAATCTGAAGATGGCACCATTAGTGAAGCATCCCAGCACCACATAGGAATGTCCATAAAGACACTGCCCTTGTCAATGCTCACAATTACTAGAAAGGTGTTTTCAAGAAAAGAGAAAACAGGTAAACGTTATTGAATCAACTACAAAATGGAACAACTATTTTATTTCCAGCTCGTGAATCTATGCATCTCAAGCTTCAAGACTATAGTTACAAGTAAGTAACATATTTCTTCATTCAGGATTTAAATTCTCCCTAAAAGCTGTTGGTGTTAGTGAATTACAGGTTATTTCTTTTATCAGCCTTCGAATGATGAGTGGCCGAGTTAACCTAACTTTGCTCTAATATATACCTTTCAAGGTTGAGATTTCCACAGAAAGTGGACCAACCTGTTGAGCTATTTTATCAGTTTCTGAATTACCACAAGATCAAGTCATATGCAGTAAATGGCTGCTTTAAGCCTTTTAATTCCGAAGGGGTAGTCCTCACTAGTGACTTCTTTTTTTATTTGCATTAAAAAATGAACTCAGTTAAAAAATAGAAACCAGATCCATTTTACAATCTTTATTTCAATAAAATGGCTTTTGTATTAATATCAAACATTTGTGGATTTCCTTCGCCTGATTTATAAAAGTATCCTAAGTAAGGAAAAATAAATTACCTTTTATTCAAAAACATCCATAAACTTGTGTTTTGTTTTCTTAATTGCTTATATAAAATGGTTCAATTACTAAAAGGCGGTCTTCTGGAATTTACAAACCATTCTTGTAAAATAATCGCTCTTATTACACTGCTTCATTAGTTTATTTGTAAAAAATAAACTGTTGCTTTCCTGACCCTTTCGGCTACAAAAATCTCCCATTTTATACATTGTATGAGAATCACACAATACCGATAGACGAAAATGAGGCCACAGATTTTGTTTTCCACCGTATAACCACCATCCTTGATTTGGAATGGAAACATAATGGAAAATATATTGATTATAGTGTCAAATAATATATTTAGAAACGTTTTGTGAGATTGGACATGTGCAGAAATACCTTGATTTATTTATTTGTTCAGGGGTTTTGGAAAGTGCTGAACATGTAGCTATGAGGCACCACTGAGTTATTTGTAGGGGCTGTATTGCTGTATGTCACAAGGTCTTTTATTGATTGTCTAAATGATGTCAGTTTTGGGAAACAATATGTTTTTACTCTCCTTGATAATGCTATGCCTATAACCAAATGGATAACATTTAGTCAGCAAGCCCTGGCAATCCCAAAAGGTCTAGCCTATAACTGTAAGTGGCTCTCCAGTCAGTGCTGAGTTTAGACATACAGTAATTCAACATTCATGCACTGTGCCATTTATCCTCGCACTCATACATCCATTCATCTTCCCACTGACTCATGATTGCATTGACCCACTAACCCAGCCACTTTAAAACAGAAACACTAAAAATGTATGGAAAATAAATTGAAAGAATAAAAGTCAAAAAAGAAAACATGGTATCACCTAAATGTGGCAGGCATATGCTTACAATCGCAAAATAAAAATCCAACAAAACAGCAGGCAGCTGTCTTGCAATACTATTGTACATAGTGTATTGTTTTTTTCAACAATCCAACATATCTGCCGCATGTATTGGCCATCGCGAGTGAAGAAACAATGTTACACTGTGTATAATACTGTTCTAAGATGATTGGTCAGTATTGGGTGGTCATCGTCAAATACTAAAGTGTCTAGGTTGTCACTGTTTTACTGCTCCACAGTGGCCATTATAAATGCTTTGAAAAATGGTGGATAACTTGGAATGGTAAAACAATGATATACTATGGACAATACCATTCAAAAAGGGCCAGCAAATTCGGAAATAGTGGCCGCATAGGATGTAGACACTTTAAACGAAATGAGTGGCAAGTAAGCAGTTCGATAGGGCTGTCTGGGGAGATTCAGATGGTTCCAAAAAATCAAAAATAGAAGAAGGAAAGAAATGAATGAGGGCCCAAAAAATGTAAATATGGAAAGCTAAAGGACTGGCCACCAATAGATACTCTGAAGCGCACTTATTTTCAGTTGATATGCACATGCGATCAGGCAAAATGCTGTTACTCATAGAGTGGTGAAGTCAATGACAGAAATATCCAAAACCATTGATTGCTGTGGTAATCTGTAAGATTCCTCATAGCACGTACAGGTTTACAAGCTTTAAGGCAGTGAAATCACATTCAACTCTTAAATGCCTGTTTACTTGATCATCTGCTTTTTACAGTAAATAAGTCAACCCATTGCCTTTTCTCATATGTGTTTCCTAATATACAGATCAGGCCAAAGCCTTGATCAGTGGCTTGTCACCATAAAGCATATGCTTTCCCACAAGGACAAAAAGCACAATACAAATACTCTTATTCAGTGGAAGCACTCAATTCCCCTCCCTCCCTTTAATCAAAATGTGGGCTCAAGGAAACCAACATTCGGGTAGAGCCAAAACCCTTCTCTCACTAATCATAAAATTACAAATATATATGAAATTACAGTTAGTAAAGTAATGCACCGCCCTTCCTAAAATAGCATAACAAGGATTGGCAAAATGCTAATATTCTACCCTATGGATTTTCCCAGTGGGTAGCCAACACCAAGACCCTTTCCTACTGTGGGATTCCCATTAAGAGATTACCATGACAGTAGACCCTTTCTGCCTTATTTGCTTTAATATATGCTTTTCACAGTAAGTAACCTTTCATTAAATAGCCTTGATCAATGGCTTGTCACCATAACCAACTCAGTCCTGCTATGTTGATCATACACTGTCCCACAAGGCACAAAGTTGCACTAAAACAGTACAAGCACTTTCTGTTTTTTAGCGGAAGCCAAACTTCTACCCAGTCAAAATCTGTACTCCAGGTATTCAAAATCTGGATAGAGCCAAACCCACAATCTCAGTAGTGTTTTGTTTTATCATTTTTCTTGGTGCCACAATTATTACCTCAAAAACAATAAAATGACTGCAAATGGTGGATTTAGATTAGGGTCTAGACCCTTATCAGGCCCTCATTCAAGTGGCATGGTAATAATGATGCAGCTAGTAACAGTAGTTACAGGCCCCATCAGAATTACAAGATGCAGAGGACCACAGTCTCTTGTTTCATCCAGAGAATTTGGCAGTCTGTGGGTGAAACTTCGAGATCAACTGAGGAATTACTCATTTGTAAGGTGACCTACAGAGGTTCCCCTTGTTACACTCTGTAACTCTACCCTGGAATTGCAGTTATGGGTTTATCTATAGGGCAGAGCTATTGGGAGGAATAATGAGCCACTCAGAATAAGAGTCTAAATGTTCCTTTTTACATCTGAAGATTTAAAAAACTCTTGAATCAGGTTTTCTCTTGTGCTACCTCTAAAACATGAAACCATCTCCCTGAAGAACCCTGTCTGCCTCCCACTCTCCTTGCCTTTGACAAAGCCCTCAAGTCTCATCTGTTCTCCACCCATCTTCCTTCTCCGTAGCCACCATTGCTAGGCTCAAGCCTGGGTCAGACATATGGACTTTGTCTCATGCCTGTGTTGCTGTAGCTTTTTTCCCCACTTAGTTATTTGTAAACTGCTTGGCTGCCTTTGTAGTGAGGCTTACACTAACGGAATAATGTAGTGAGTAAAATAAATATTTAAAGAAAGACATGACTAAAATAATAGGATAGGCAGGCTGAAGTTTGAATCTTGGCATGACCAACTCAGCCTTTCATCATTGGAGTTAAAGAAGTTAATAAAATACCATTACATTGAGAAATAGCAAAATCAGTTACTTGCAGTGTTTGATGATGGCAAAACTGCTGAATAAAAGGCTATGTAATAAAATACATTCTCATTTCTTAAAGGTGTGCAAAATGTAATTTCATGTGTAATAAAATAGCATGGTCATTATTGTTTTATGTAATGCTAGCATGTCTTGGGTTTTGTAACTTTAGGCTATATTTAAGCTTATTGCTACCACACTATGCTTAGAAATAATGGTTTACATTTCATAGTAAATGTAAGTGGTGTATGTGATGTGTTTCTGATGAGAAAGCGCTATCGTTGTAAATTAATGTTCGTCTAAGCGCATTCTTTTTTCCCCATTGTAGCACTGAATATGCCATCAACAAATTGAAACAAGAAGGTGATGAGGAGGGGATGTATGTGTTGCGGTGGAGCTGTACAGATTTTAAGCACATCCTTATGACTGTAACATGCAGTGAAATGTTTGGGGTATGTAGTACAATATGAAATATTAGTGCAAAATCCAAGTTCTTAATGTTTATTTTTGTCACTGAGACATGCTGAGTGAATGTGAATGGCCAGACTATTGCCATGATTCTTGCTTTAAGAAATTCAAGTGGCGGTCATTGAAGGTTGTGTCTTTTGGTGAGTGGTGAGAGCGCTCTAGTGTCCTGTACTTAAGGAAACGGTTGTCCTCCGCGCTAGCGGTCGCGTTTGCGGACGCGCCTCCGCAGCGCCGGAGTCACGCCAGAGTCAGCCTGTCAGCGCCCGTCCGCGCCTGATCGCTGCCAGCTGTCTGGTCACTATCTTCCACGTATTTCCGGCTGTCACACTTTCCGTGGTCCCGAAAATGACTTCTTGTACTCCGACCTCCATCAGGTATTCACGACAAGACTTGCTGGCTCTAAATCGCTCTCCCCTAGAGATATCAGACAAATTAAAAACCGATCTTTTAAATGCTCCTAATGATTGCATTAAGGTGGTCGGTGTCCAAACCAAACTTAGTTCCACTTTTGGAAATTATACCGCTATATATCTGAATGCCAGATCTATTCCAAAACATGCTATGGAAATATGGAGTCTCCTCAATTCTGAAGAACCTGAACTATGCTTTATCACGGAAACATGGCTGCATGAACATGCGACTCCAGATCTCAATAGCGCTTTTCCTCCACAATACTCTAAAATCTGGCGAGATAGAAAAGGAGGAAAAGGAGGTGGGGTACTTATAGCAGCTACAAAGAACATAAATGTTCAAATTATAGACAGCATAGCGGTAAATGATACAGAAATTCTATTCTTTACAATTAGCAAGTTAAAAAAGGAAGGCATCTGGAAAGGGGCTTTATTATATCGCCCTCCAGGAAATAAAGGAGATTTCGCCAACACCTTACTAGAAATTATCGCTCCACATGTACTGACGTCAGATTATTTTCTATTATTAGGGGATTTCAATTACCATGTGGATGATCAGTCCAAGGCGGACACAGAAAAACTGATCTCTACAATGAATACCCTTAACCTGATACAAAAAGTTACCGGCCCCACCCACCAAGCAGGTCATACTCTTGATCTTTTATTCACAAACTCGCCTAATGTCTCATTAAAGACTCCCATTCCATTATTATGGACCGGCCATTTTTTGGTGAAATTCTCTATAAATGGACACAAATCCAAAACCATAATAAACAAAAGGCAAAAAGCATGTAGAAATATGAAAAAGATTACTTTGGTTTCCTTTTCTGAAAATTTTAAAATAGATCATATAAACCTCAAGGAAAATGTACACCTTGGAGCTACACATCTGGAGTCCGCTATCCACGAAACACTAGATAAGATAGCCCCCTTACGAACGGTGTACTGTAGGGAAAAAACCTCACCATGGTTTACCGATCAATTAAAACATCTTAAAACTCACACAAGAAATGCTGAAAAGACCTGACGTAAAACTAAAAACCCCAATGATCGCAAAATTTACCAAACCCTACACAATAAATACATGAGGAAAATCAAGGCGGCAAAAAGAACTCATATAGCGGAACGAATAAATAAAGCTGAAAACTCGTCTAAAGAGCTTCATCACATTTTAAAAGAACTTACGTCCGTCAAAAGTCCGCAAGAGACCCCAAAAACCAAAGAATGGACGGAAGATCTTTCAATGTTCTTAGAAGACAAAATTACAAAAATATGTCAACCATTTACTACAGAAAATATATCTCTTCAACCCTTGATAAAGAGCTATACATGATTAAAGATGTCTCTCTTTCTAATTGGTCCACTTTTGAATTATTAAACGATGAAAAAATCCTACGTCTAGGACAGAAAATTAAATCTGGATCCCCCTGCGATTACCTAACATCCAAACTATTTACCAAACTTGCTCCTACGCTGGTCCACCCCCTTTCCTGCCTTCTAAACACATCCCTGATAGAAGCAGAATTCCCTAAAATCTGGAAGGCGGCTAGAGTAAAACCATTACTAAAAAAGCCCGGTGCGGATGTAAACACCTTTTCAAATTACCGCCCCATCTCCTTACTACCTTTCTCAGGGAAAGTGCTGGAGGCATTTGTAAACGAGCAGCTGATAGGCTATCTCGAGAGGAATAACCTACTCGACACCTCTCAGTCAGGTTTCCGTGCCGCACATAGCACGGAGACAGCCCTGATCGAGGTAACTGACAACATCAGATGTGCCCTTGACAAACGTCAGTCTTGCATTTTGGTACTTTTAGACCTATCGGCTGCCTTTGACACCATCTCCCATCACATCTTGGTCAGAAGGCTGTGGGAGTATGGTGTCAAAGGGCAGGTTCTAAGGTGATTCATCAGTTATTTGTCAAATCGAACAACTACATTGCAAACAGATGAAACCTTAGCCAGCACACGGCCAGTTACAAGGGGTGGGCCACAAGGCTCCATCCTCAGTCCGTCGCTTTTCAATGTTTATATGGCCCCTTTGGCCAATCTCATTAGGGCACATGGATTTGATGTGTTATCTTATGCGGATGACACACAAATACTAGTTACCCTGGGCCACAACATTGATGATACCAAAAAACGTTTTAAAAAATGGTTGATGGAGGTTAAAAACTGGATGAGTCTGAACCACCTACAACTAAATGGTGCAAAATCTGAAATAATGACTTTCGGTCAAGCCAGTGTACACTGGACTCAGGACTGGTGGCCCCCGGAAATGGGGGAATGTCCGGTCCCAAAAGAATCCGTTCGCAATCTTGGTATCCACATGGATAATAAATTATCCATGAAGGACCATGTGAACCACACTGTTGGGACATGTTTTGGAATCATGCGAAGCCTACGCAGAGCTTTCAAATGGATACCAAAAGAAGCACGCAAGGTATTAGTGCAGGGCCTCATAATAAATAGGCTAGACTATTGCAATTCCATCCTGCTCGCCATAAATGAATTCCACATAAAGAAACTACAAGTTGTCCAAAACACTGCTGCCCGTCTGACTTTGGGACTCCCAAAACGATCCCCTTCCCTACCAAGCCTAAAAAACCTGCATTGGCTCCCCATAAAAAAAGAGCCATTTTTAAAACCATGTGTCTGGTGCACAAACATATGTATGGTACTGGACCAAAATACTGGAACCGAAAACTGACTTGGTACCAGCCTGGACGAGAACTGAGATCTAGCTCTAAGTCCCAACTCACGCCATCCAGAGTACAAACTGTCAGAAATGGTGGACGTGCTGTTTCTTATATGGCACCATTTCTGTGGAACAAACTTCCCTTAAATATCCGTGCAACGGTCGAACACATGAGTTTCCGAAAGTTGTTGAAAACATGGCTTTTTAGCTAGGTCTTTCTTCGTAGGATTTTTCACCTTTTCTTTTCTGGGATTGTCCGCATGCGCCATGAGACTCCCTCACGGGATGTGATATGTCTGCGCAATACAAATATCCAGACTAGACTAGACTAGACTAGACTTTTGCCAAACCTTAGTCCTAAAGAGGAGTCCCGGTGTTCAGAATCTGCTACAAAACTGTGGTATGCAGATACCATTGGTAAGGCACAGTGATATTAAGGTGCCATATGGATGGAGCATGAGTCTTTCGAAATTCACATTTGTTTTACTGCTCAGGATGGATAGTGAGAAAGGAGAAGTGTGCACATAGTTTTGTTTGGATCTCAATGGCCTACCTCCCAGGGAAAGCCTCTCTGCCATTTGTATGCCCGGTGCTCTTCAACTCACCTAGGTGTTCACTGCTACCTGTCTCTTGGCCCCAGCCCAGTGTCTCACTCAAGCATTGCCCTGGCAACCCTGCATGCACCGTCTGACTGGGTAGCGCTTAAGTCCCCCAATTATTTTCCCTTCAAACTTCATCTCAGATCACATCTTCTGTCCCATCTAGGAGAAACTCTCTGCCTTGAGGCTGAAAAATGTAGGGTAGAAAAACGCTCAGTCTAAGCAAACGGTATGATCACTCTCGTTACACCTCTTACTCCCTCTTCTTAATCAGTTACTTACTCGATCTGTCTTCAACATTTTATTCAGTTCTCTTTCTTTTTATCCACAGCAGCTAAAATAAATAGTTACACATAAATCTTGAATCATAACACAGTAGCAATTCATATTCCCCTTTACATCTGTACATTTTAGTCAGTCATTATTGGCCCCCACATTTACCAGCCGAGTTTGCGTTTACTTAGCCCCTTAACAGAGTTCAGGCTGAACTCAATATTGAAGGTACTATAATACCTTGCATGCCTCATTTCAAAAGCTGGTGCATCTGGTTGTAACCATATAGACGATAAGCACAACCGTGCAACTGCTGCGGCTAGGAAAATTAGGTACCGAGATATATACATTGCCAACCTTTGCTGTAATTCTTCCCTGATCACTAAAAGCATCATAGAAGCTGAAATCTTTATACAACTCCTGTGACTTCTGACAAAAACCTTTCAATATATTCTATAAAATAAGTCAGTTTTGTACATGAATAAAAGAGGTCAGTTCTCTTTAGTGTCCTTTCACTTTATTTTTATCTTTACATTTAAGTTTAATACTCTCTCCTACTACTGCTTTTCTTATTCTAGATTTTTATTTTAAAACAAATTTTATTGACAGATCGCTCTCATAGCCCAGCACCCCGCACTCCGGAGTTAACTGCCAATCAAATACACAGCATCAAAGAATTGGCAATCCATGCATTGTTTTGGGGTTCAAAAGTTGCATCAAACTTAACAATTCCACACCCCCCCCCCACCCCTCAACCCCCCAACTCCCCCCACCCGGATCCCACCCATCCCGGTCGCACGACACCGTCTCACATTTCCTACGAACCAATCTGTGTTTTAATAATGTGTACACACCTTCCATTTTGGCCCCTTTATACCGCTTCCCGATCAACCTCCCGTTCCACTGGAGGCTCCAGCCACAGGCCCCGATAATCTGCCCATCGCTTCCATATCTTGTAATGCTTTCGTGGGCCCCCTCGAGCCACAAAAATCGGCCGTTCCAGCCCCATACAAAAGTCAAGCCCCTTCTTCCACACCAGAACCGAGGGAGCTCAGGGATCTTTCCATGCTTTGGCTATATCTCATTTGGCCAAGGTTAGGCCCGTAGCAGTAAATGCCTCTTATACATGTTACCCCCCATCCCCTCCAAGACATGCAGCAGACCTAATTGTGGTGTGCGAGGAAGCTCCCATCCTAGGATCTCGGACAGACAATCCCACAGCCCTTCCAGACCCTAGCCAGTGAGCCACAACTCCACACCGTATGAATCAATCTCCCCGCCTCCCTGCCACACCGGAGATTCTTATTCTAGTTTAAATGCAATTGTCCACAACAGGTTTGCTTTTTATCTCTAAATAAAGATTTTTTCACCTTACAATGCCTCACTTCTCCCAGCACATCAAATTCCTTCAGTTTCCATATTATGTGTTGATCCTTAATTCCTCTATTGCATCTTTTTTTCAATTCTTTTCCAGCTTGCGGTATTTTTTTTCTTTTCTTAACCCCTTCCATGCTGATGACGGCCCCCAGCCATCATGCATCACGGTGGGCGTGTGCTGATGACGGCTGGGGGCCGTCATGAACCCGCCCACTCTTTAAAACGGCCGCACAGGCGCAGAATCGCGCCCGCGCCCAAGGGGTTAATACACTTTCTCTAGACTCGATCTCTGCTTATGTCTATACACTATCTTCTCCTTTTCGTTTATAAACTCCTATGACACGGTGTCTGTACTCAATTTTCAATATTTTAGGATTCTGATTTGCTCTCCTACAGTATGTTTTTCCCCTCTGCTCACTCCCCTGAAACTGTGCAGTTCATAGTACCTTAGAGTGTTAAACTTTCTTCAGGTCTCCTTCTCAACTGGTTGCCTGTTTTAGATGAAGGTGAGCACCATACTTTTCCAAGCACAGTCTCCTCTGATTCTGTACTTTCCCGTTTCTATTCCTGGCTGTCAAACAAGGAACATTTATTCAGTCTCTTGTGCTAAACATTGCTTTTTATTTTTGCAGACAATATTCAACTCCTCATTTATTTTTCATCCTTCACAGCTGCTCTTTATTAGGGCTCGGCTAGCGTAAGACTGCGCATATGCGCATTTGCGCATTTTCGCTGGCAAGACTTAATGAGATCTAATGAGTTTCACTAGCGAGGTTAAGCCCCGCCCCTCTTTTCCGTTGGCTGGCGTCACCGTTCATGCTAAACCGTGGCCAGCCATTGGAGAAGAGGTCCCAGTGACGTTCTTCTTTCTCTTTAAGCCCCGTCCTTTTCAGACTGGCTTACTTGACTTACTGCTGCGGTAAAAGCTTTCTTATCTTCTTTATGGGGCCATCTGTTTAGCCCCATAAAGAAGATAAGAAAGCTTTTACCACAAACGTAAGTCAGGCCAAGCCAGTCTCAAAAGGACAGCCGTAAGAGAGGAAACTGTCTGTTATGGCGAGCGCTTGTGCCCTAGGAGTTAGTGAAACGCACTTGCGCTCTTCGTCTGCCACGGTTTCCTCCCCACCCACCGCCCCGCTTCTATCCTCTACGCTCTTGTGCTCTCTCCTACTCCTGCGCTGTTGTTTTCTTGCCCTTATGCCCTCACCCTCTCTGAGTGCTCACCAGCCCTCGTGCTGGTACCGGTGCCCCGAGCTCTCACCCGTCCCTTCTCTCCACCCGCGTTTATAATAGCGCTCCCGCTGGCCTCCCTTCCCCAACTGTTGTGTGATTTCCTCCCCCTTGTTTACTTCCCAATAGAACCAACCCGACCGAGCAGCTGCCTGCAAGAAGGTGCCCTCCCTTGACGACACATCCGGTCAGCCTCTGGCAACAGGAAAGGCGTCTGTAGCAACCGGGCACCTTGTCTGTGTGCCTAACCCCGACCGCCCACCCTCTGTTGTCCGTGTGCCTAACCCCGCCCGCCCACCCTCTGTTGTCCGTGTGCCTAACCCCGCCCGCCCACCCTCTTTTGTCCGTGTGCCTAACCCCGCCTGCCCACCCTCTAAACCCCGCCCACCCTCTGTTGTCCGTGTACTTAACCCCGCCCACCCTCTGTTGTCCGTGTACTTAACCCCGCCCACCCTCTGTTGTCCGTGTAATTAACCCCGCCCGCCCACCCTCTGTTGTCCGTGTAATTAACCGCCCACCCTCTGTTGTCCGTGTACTTAACCCCGCCCGCCCACCCTCTGTTGTCCGTGTACTTAACCCCGCCCGCCCACCCTCTGTTGTCCGTGTACTTAACCCCGCCCGCCTACCCTCTGTTGTCCGTGTACTTAACCCCGCCCGCCCACCCTCTGTTGTCCGTGTGCTTAACCCCGCCCACCCACCCTCTGTTGTCCGTGTGCTTAACCCTGCCCGCCCACCCTCTGTTGTCCGAGTGCTTAACCCTGCCCGCCCACCCTCTGTTGTCCGAGTGCTTAACCCCGCCCGCCCACCCTCTGTTGTCCGAGTGCTTAACCCCGCCCACCCTCTGTTGTCCGTGTGCTTAATCCCGCCCGCCCACCCTCTGTTGTCCGTGTGCTTAACCCCACCCGCCCACCCTCTGTTGTTCTTGTGCTTAACCCCACCCGCCCACCCTCTGTTGTCCTTGTGCTTAACCCCACCCGCCCACCCTCTGTTGTCCTTGTGCTTAACCCCACCCGCCCACCCTCTGTTGTCCTTGTGCTTAACCCCACCCGCCCACCCTCTGTTGTCCTTGTGCTTAACCCCACCCGCCCACCCTCTGTTGTCCTTGTGCTTAACCCCCACCCGCCCACCCTCTGTTGTCCGTGTGCTTAACCCCACCCGCCCACCCTCTGTTGGCCGTGTGCTTAACCCCACCCGCCCACCCTCTGTTGGCCGTGTGCCTAACCCCACCCGCCCACCCTCTGTTGTCCGTGTGCCTAACCCCACCCGCCCACCCTCTGTTGTCCGTGTGCCTAACCCCACCCGCCCACCTTCTGTTGTCCGTGAGCCTAACCCCACCCGCCCACCCTCTGTTGTCCGTGTGCCTAACCCCACCCGCCCACCCTCTGTTGTCCGTGTGCCTAACCCCACCCGCCCACCCTCTGTTGTCCGTGTGCCTAACTCCACCCGCCCACCCTCTGTTGTCCGTGTGCCTAACCCCACCCGCCCACCCTCTGTTGTCCGTGTGCCTAACCCCACCCGCCCACCCTCTGTTGTCCGTGTGCCTAACCCCACCCGCCCACCCTCTGTTGTCCGTGTGCCTAACCCCGCCCGCCCACCCTCTGTTGTCCGTGTGCCTAACCCCGCCTGCCCACCCTCTGTTGTCCGTGTGCCTAACCCCGCCTGCCCACCCTCTAAACCCCGCCCGCCCACCCTCTGTTGTCCGTGTGGTTAACCCCGCCCACCCACCCTCTGTTGTCAGTGTGGTTAACCCCGCCCGCCCACCCTCTGTTGTCAATATGCATATCCCTCTGTCATTCTCCGTGTGCATAACCACACCTGCCCACCCGCCGTTGTCCGTCTGCATAACCCTGCCTTCCCACCCTTCGTTGTCAATGTGCATACCCCTCTGTCATTCTCCGTGTGCATAACCACACCTGCCCACCCATCGTTGTCCGTGTGCATGACCCTGCCCGCCGTTGTCCATGTGCCTAACCCTGCCAGCCTGCTTTTGTTGCTGTGCATAAAGCCATTGTTTGTTTGCATAACACCACCCGCCATTCTCTGTGTACATTACTGTGCAATCAAAGAATACAACTGTTTGCGTATCTAGAATGTCTAGGAGAGCGCATGGTGGTCACATTTAAGCATCTGGGCCTCCTTTAGAATGGCATATATCCCAGAGAGTCCAGAAACGGATAACTGCACAATTACCCACCCCCCCCACTCCCGTGAAGTATGCCCGCACCTCTTCCCCTACCCCCTCACACTTAGTGAAGTCAAACCCCAGCACTATTGCTTTTCTTGTTAGAGGAATATGCATGCATCTTGTTGTATCTCGTCCTGCAACCCACACTTTTCTTGCGCAGGCAGCGAAATGCAATGCAATAGGTCTCACATTTGCGAGAGATTAAACTATTGGCATTGTAAATGACAATGCCATTTATTTATCTGTTTTCAAAACCAACACATAAATAAAAAGCTTGACATTTACAATGCCAATAGCTCTAACTTTTGCAAAGGCAAGACCGTTGCATTGTAAATGCTTGTTGTATGATTTGTTCCTGGTTACTTTGTGTCAAATCTTGGATGTATACTTTTTCTCTTCCCCGAAACTCTACAAAATACTCTGCACAGTTTTCCAACACCTTACTTGCCTTTCCTCTGTTTCAAATAGTTTTAAATAGTTTCCTACCTGCATTTGTTCTTTAACTCTCTTTTTGTACTTTTGAAAATGTAGCCTTTTGTCTGTTGCTTTCGAAGCCACCAAAACTTGAATACTAAATATTATGCTCTATCACCATGCCTCCACAATGTTACTTTTCTGATTGATGTTTAATTCAGATGTTCCATATAATCCTTATCGGGTGCTGTAAAAATGGTGAGATGCTCATGGTACCAATGAGCCCACTTTGGCCATACCACCATGTCTTTTATAACACCCTCCAAAGCTGTGTGTCCGCTGACCTCACTCTTTTTTAAATGACTAACATAAGGTTTCCATTGTGCCAAAAAGTGTTAGAAGGCTTTGTAGGTTTGTGAAATATGTGGATCAGGGCATATGACTAAAGTAATTCTCCTTTGACTTTCTGTGTGAAATAATGCTTTTAATTTACTCTTTGTTTATCTCTTTTTTAGGATTCATCAAAATGTATTAAACAATACAAGAACTTTCAGATTGAAGTAAAGAAAGATCAGTATTGTCTGCTAGGAACAGATCGCAATTTTACTACATTACGAGAACTAATGGCCCATCTAAAAGGACAAATGCTGAGAGCAGACAACGTGAGCTTCACATTAAGAAAGTGTTGTCCACCTAAACCAAGAGGTATTTTTTTTAATAATAAATAACCTTTGATGTCCCACAATGACAATTTTCCTTTGTATAAATGTCCAATTATTGAGTAAAGCACATTAAAAAAATGTTTTTTGTTAGAAATGGATGAACATAGTGAAAGCCAAGGGTTTGAATTCATTGTAGTTAATGACTTTAAAGAGGTTTTAAGATTTTCCGAGCTATTGAATCTCTGCCACCATGACAGTATTCTAAGATTTGAAGTCAACAAACGTTGAAGTGCTTGTTAATTTTGGTACCGTACATTTTTATGCATGGCATTTATATTTTCTTATATATTTCTGTGTGCAATGATTTGGGCAATCTTTGTTCTTTTATCACCACGCATTTATAGAAACCTAACTAAGCCATAAGACTGCTGCCCTACTTTTCATTGCATGTAGCAGATTTATTGAGCTCCATGTTCCTAGGTGTAGTGTCTCTCTCGCTAGTTTGGCTTTCCCATTGTGTGAGACATGCTGTCTGGTGGGAGTATATATGTATATATTTTATTTATTTATGTTTGATTATTAAAAATATTACATGTTGGGAAACGGTGTGACGCCGTTTTCCCTAGTTGCTAGTCAGTCGTTAAAAGCCTCTAAAAAATGTTAGACATTCAATTCAATCAAGTGATTTTTTTCTCTCCCTTTTTTTAATAAAAATAAAACAGTGGGTGCAGGTACAGTTCTGGTATTCCGAGAGGCTGGTAGGGCTCAATGTGTTATGGCAGGAGAGGAGGCGGGAGTCACGTCTTTTTCTAGTGCAAAAGAGTACTTGGATTGTCCTCCTCGAGGTAGCCCTCATGTTGTCTTTAATAGATTTCGTGGAGCTGAGCTGTTTGCAGTGGGGTTAGAATGATGTTAGTAAAGTTCCCAACCCTCGTGAGGGTGTTAGCAGTGTTATTGGTGAAGCACAGATCTGATGCTTCCCTGCAGTGACTGAGCAGGTTTCCCTGGCAGAGTGGGACCAGAAGGTGACAGTGATCATTGGCAGGGTGAGGGCAGCAGCACAGCATATGTAGCCAGGACTCGAGATGGTAATTGCGAAGCCTGCGAATTAGCTACCCATCCCTCTATGCCCAGAGCGGGTTGAAGTTGAGGATTGGAAGGTATAGCAGCCTCATGTAGGTAGTTCTGTTGCGAGTCTTGGGTTGGAGGAGGTATTTGAAGTATGGTTGGGCTTTCCCCTTGATGTACGAGGCATCCAAATCTGTAAAGAGGGGTTTATGTTGAAGCCTCGCAATGTCTCTCTCGTATGATACTTGAATGATTTGTTCTTTTGTTATTTTCCGCGTTGACAAAGGGATGCTTGGTTTAGAGAGATATGTTATTTCGATCTTTATTGTGCCAGTTGCTAAGTGCAGCTGTGAGTGCCAAGGGGACTGCTCCTCTGCAAATATAGATGGTAATTGTGTTTCTAGGAATTGGGCAGGAGCTCGCAGGATGCGGATGAAATATTTCACTAAGTCACCAAGACAGTGAAGGTCTGCGCTTGCCAGACCCAGCTCCAACTTCAGCCTGGCCCTCCTTTTTTGCTGGGGAAAGGAGAACATTTTCTTGTAGGCTGTAATTTGATAGTTTGTAAGACATAGGCCTGTATTTCTTGGAAAGGCTAGGTGGCCGTAGGACAGTGCTGGCAGCAATTTGGCGCATAGTAAACTTAGTATTGGCTCGGCTGTTGGACTGTGCAGTTGGCGGATCAGGCATCTCAGGCTATGTATGACCCCGGCTCCCTTGGACCTGCAATACTTGAGGTGGGCCACTTGGTTTGCCCTTTCATTGTACCAGACTCCCAGATAGTTGTAGCTGGTACAGGTTGTGATTCGCAGTCCACCTATTCGCCAGAGCATGGTTTTCTTTCGTGGGTGGTTGCCGAAAACCATTAGTTTGGTTTTTGACTGGTTCACCATGAGTTTATTTGTCGTGTTATACGTGTTGAGGGCATTGTGGGCACTTTGTAGACCTGTTCTTGTTTGGTCCAAAATGATGATTTCATCAGGATATTGCATGGTCTGAAGACGTGAGTCCCCAGGTTTTGGGGCAACCAGGCTTGCGCCTGCCAAAGATTTTGGCAGATCGAAAGATTAACCCCACCTAGCCGTAGCGGTAGCCAGATCTTTAATACTACAGAATTGGATATGTCAGAAAATCCCTACATTGGCTCAGTGGCTACTTAAGCTGAAACGGACCGATACATTCGAAGAGTCCTGCGCGAAGAGAATAGGGGCGTTGCGGAGATTTGAGATGACATGGGAAAGCTAGGTTTCGACCACGCAAACAAATTACACTACGTAATTTAATTGATCTTTTGTATACATTTAACATCAACCGTTATTAACCTCTGCATGTTTTCATAACAGTTAAAAGGTGGGTAGTCCCCTGGAGAGAGCTTAGGGTGTACAATCAAACTAATTATGAAGTACCCCTTTTCAAAGGACGTCAAGTTAGAGGTTACATGTTATAACTGAGCTTCTATTTAGAATGCTGATATTGCACACCATGTAAAATGGGATATGAATTTGCTCTTTTTTTATCACTGTACGTTTTAAATATGAGACTCGATATTTTATAGGTTTTATCTTTTTTCTGTATATCCTGTTTATCATATTTATCATGTACAAATGGATTATGAAATTTGTTCTATTTACTGTCTATTTTAATATGAGATTGGAGATTTTGTAAATTTGTCTGCTTCATGTACCTTGTTTAACATGTATGCTACACTCAATAAAAATGTCTTTAAAAAAAGGGATTCTTGCAGATACAGTCGTAGCGCTGGTTTTGATCCTCACCCAGGTCTCCTGATAAAGTGACATTAATGCTGTAAGAAGTTTGGGGGGCATTCCCCAAGAATTTAGTTTGTGCCATACACAAGTGTCCCCGGTCAACTCTGTCAAATGCTGCGCTGTAATCCATAAAGCAGCAGAATAGAGGTAGCTGTTTGTCATTGATTGCTCTCCACGATAAGCATGCCAGTGCTATTATGTTGTCTGTTGTTGAACAGTCTGATCTGAATCCTGACTGGGTATGGGGAATGATGCTTCTATCTGTGGCCCAGGTTTCCAGTTCAGCCAGTAAGATATGGGCATAAGCCTTAGCTTTGATGTCCAAAAGTGCTATTAACCAATAGTTGGCAGGGTTTGAGCGGTTGCCCTTTTTGTGAATTGGGTGCAGTATTGATCCCTGTCATGTAGATGGAATAGTGGCTGTGAGGGAGGCATGGTTGAAAAGCGGAGTGAGGAGCCCTGTCCAAAAGGTTTGGGTTGATTTAAAAACTGCTGCCTGTACTCCACCCCGGCGCGAGTTTGTCCCTCATTTGTCTATGGTTTTAATGACTTCAGTTTCTGTGATTTCAGAATCCTGCGTATCTTGAAGATTTGATGTCTGGATAAGGTGGAAAGCTTGCATTGCTCCCGGATCGCTGCTGGAGAGCTGTTTAACGTAGTTGACCCATGTGTTCTCTGATACTCCATTCTCCTTAGACTGGCCGTAATTGCTGACTTTGTTAATATATTTCCAAAAGGGGGGGGGGGGGTTTCCTTTGAGAAGGGAAAAGATTTTGAGGCAGGCAGCTTCTGTCCGTTTGGTGTGTTGATCCTATACACTTTTCTTGTAGGCGACTCGAAGGGTTGCAATGGCGTCGCCCTGTGGTTTTTTGTCGTCTCTCCGTTTTGCTTTAGGGCCTTTCGAAGCTACCGTTTGCATGCCAATATCTCCTGTGCTTCCTTGTTGGTTGGTTAGGCACCTGCTTTAGGTTCTGCCCAGCGCCAGATGTAGGTTGGTGAGTCGAGTGGTCCAGTGATCTAAGAGGGCCTCCGGGCTGCGTGGAGTTTCTGATTGTTCATTGTGGGTTATCCAAGTGGTCAGTTTCAGGCCTAACTTTAAGGTCCATTTTATTCTGCGTAGTACTTTCACGTTCTTCTCCCGTGGTTTTGCCAATTGATGTAAACTTGTGCGTTGCTGCCGTGGAGAGTCTGAAGGATGCTCTGAGGGGTCTGTGGTCACTCTCTGCCAGGTCATCTATATCGAAGTAGCTAAGCTGTAGGGCTACCAGGTTGCTTAAGAATATATAGTCAATTGTGGAGATGATCCTGTATGTGGGGAGCGAAAGTCATGTTTGATCCAGGGCTTTTTTGAGGTTGTAAGCGGAGTGTATGTTGAGCAATCTCTTTAGATAGGTTGTTGTCTTTTGGTGGCTTACCAAGCGATCTGTTAAAGTCCCCGACTATGAGTGGGTTATGATGTGGGTATTTGATGAGGAGATCTCCAATAACGTCCGCCTTGTTGTTGAGTGCTTGGTTCTTCTGATGCAGTACAGGATTGACGTAGCAGTTGAATAGAAGCAGTTGGAGCGGTTGGTGTTGTTTTTTTATTCCATTGATGAGTAGGGCTTGTCTTCCAGGTGAAGGGACAGCGAGAGAGATTGCTTCCACCCTGCAGGCAGTTGGCCGCCCGAAATGTTGCATCTGATGGTTGGGGTGTGGATTTCAAAATACCAAGGTAATGTTGTGCTGGTCGTTGCCCGGGTCTCCTGAACCCCGATGATGACACTGCTTTGGAGATACTCTAGGGCAGAGTTTGCCTTGATGAGCTGCTGGATGCCTGTCACGTTCCAAGAAGTGATTGTTAGATGCTTATTTGGGACATTTAGGGGTCTGCCTAGGTTCTGTCTGGGGAGCTTAAGAGTGCTGTTGAGAGGGGTGGTAGCCAGGCTGGGTCTGATATCCGGCTTGGTTAGTGTCGTCGGATTTGCCAGCGAGGACTGACCTTTGGTTTGAGGAACATATGATTCTCAAACTTTCATGTTGGATGGGAGTGCCAGAGAGATTATTACCGGGGCGGGGTCTGTCTGCGCATTTTACGATGGAGTACGTTGTGGCTTTAGGGGGTGGCTTCGTGAAGCCCTGCTGTCTGATTCATCCTTTTCTCCTTTGAGTGAAAGTTGGTTGCTGGAGCATGGGTCCTTTACTGTGGTGACCTTGGCCCCATTACCGGACGGCTTTGCTGTAAAGATTTGGTAGAACTCGGCGGAACCAGCCGCTGACTCTGTAGTATGTGAGTGGTTGAGCAGGGATGCTGCTCCATTTTTAGCTATTGCCCTTTTTTGTAGTTTGCTAAAATATTTCTTTGCCTTCCTGGAAAGTGAGCCTTCCGTCTACTTAGGGGCTTGTATGCCAACTGTCCCTTCCTCTGTTGGTCGGCTGATGGGTGTACTGGGCTTGGGGGCTGGAGGCCCTGCAGGTGGTGTGGATTCTGGCGCAGTGGGTCATTGCAGGATTCGCGTTTTTATCTATTTTTCAGATGGACATTCTGGTGGATTAACTTGGGGCTGGGTGTGGACTTGATAGTGGTGGTCCCCTGATGTCCCGATTGAGTCTACCAGTGTTGTCCAGAATGCTGTGAAGGTTGCCGACTGATCAATAATTGCTGCGCAAATACAGGAGCAGTTTGTTTGCAAGGTAAAAAGCATGTACATGATATGATCCATTTTTGGTTCAGATATACCAGGCGCAGAGCTATTAACTGTAGTAAGTCTGTTTGTAATTCCATCTTGGAGGATTGCCAAAGTAGAGCTTTGGCCATTAAATGTTGTGTATTGCTGGGTTTTGGGGACTCTGAGGTAACCTTTCTGTATGAGTCTTCCATGTTTTGAGTGGTGGTGTAAAAATGGTTTGTTCCTCTGGAGGATCTATACAGCTGCGGGGGTGAGCTCCAGAGCTTGTTCAATTTTAGTTTCTAGTTGTAGAAATGATGATGTAAGTTCTCCCAGCTCTAGTTTTTGGTTGACTTCTGGCGAGTCTGGTGCAGTGGCCTGTGCTAGGTTCTGCGGGGGAGATAAGTGAGGTTGGTGTATTTGAGCCTAGATTGTTCTTGGTGCGCTCAATGTTGACTTGTGACTGTCGATGAAAGAAGAGTGAAAGTTCATTGGAGCAAAGTTCATGTAGGCTTTGGGATTGATGTCTGGCCCTAAGAGTGGTTGGACGGAGCTGTTGCCCCTGTGCTTGGGCAGGAGATGGATCAGCGTTTTGTGGCTGTTAGGCCTGGGCCCTGAGAGCTTGTTGTGGGGGGACCGCCTCTCTGCTACCTGGGTTGCTGCTGGAGAGATCTGTTCTGCCTGAGGTTGGGGCGCCATTTGGAAGCGTGGAAAGCATGTATTTAGTGATCAGGCCAGCGGCAGGGGTCTTTTGATTTCTCTTAATCAGGAGTGGCCTTGGAAGCTGATCTGTGCCCTGGGCGATCGTGGCAGCTGTGGAGGAGTCTTTGATTAGTGGCCCTGATGGACCTGCGCTTTCGTTTGTGTCGGCGGCAGATTTCGACCTGGTGACTGGTTTCCTTTTTATCATCTTTGAACTGTGGATTTTGAGTTTTTCGTGTGGCAATGAAGATGTCCGTATATGTGCCCCAAAGGTGGTTTGTCAGAGTTTTTATTTACTGAGTGAGTGAGTTGAGGGAGTTTCCCCTCTGCCCTTCCAGAGGTTTCACGGTTCAGGCGCTGTGAATTGGGGCTTAGCCAAGCTTTTAAGGTGTCTTCTAGATGCCTGCTGAATGGCTGCTTGGATGCTGTTTTAAGGATGGATTTGCGGGGGCCAACAGCTTCCCGTAGATTGAGCGAATTTGATGATTTGTTGGCAGTGTTGAAGCCCAAGCTAGCACCTTGATGGTTGAGGTAGCCGCGGTTTGCTTTGTGGATAGCTTTTGACAGCATGGATGAATTCTCTGCTCGGGATGATAGCCTCGTTTGTGCCAGGTTTAAGGCAGCGCTGGTGTCCTACCTTCCTAGTGGGCGCTGGTGTACTTGTTGGGCGCCTAGTGTGCCTGTTTAGGGAGTTTTTTGCAAGTGTGAGCTGTCCGAGCCGCCACGCCCTCTTGCGCTTACATTCGCGTTTCGGTGAAGCCGAGAGGGTCTAGCTCTGGGAAGCACGTTCTGTGGTGACTGTGCAGCTGTGCGGCGTCTTTGCCCTGCCTGGGCTCTTTCAGGGGATGTTCCCCCCACCAGGATTTTGCAGTGATCAGGGAGGGGGGAGTTAGTCCTTGATTTGCTTTGGGGGCACAATGGGCGAGGCGGGGTTCTTTGCGGTACCGGCTACACCGGCTTATTGCTGGCTGCTACCGCGCTGACATGGGGACGTCCGCGGCTATGGCTCTTGCCACTGCTTGACTGTATCTGAGAGTGCAAGCACTAGCCACGGTGGAGGGAAGGGAGTGTCGCGGGATAACGCACGCACGCACGGGCAGGAGTGCGGGAGGGAGGAGTTTACAGCTCTGTGTCAAGATCATGGCCCTCCCTTGTCCCAGGCTGCCTGACTCACCAGCTCCGGCTCCAGCAGTCCAAGCCACTCTCCCGCTACCTATAGGCAGTTGCACACCCTCTCCTGGTGTGGTCCCTTTTAGATTTGACCAGGGGCCCCACGGTTTGCTGTTGCTCTTGCATTGTGCTCTTTGTTCAGGCTACATGCCTGTGTTGTCTGGTCCCTCCAGCCTCCAGTGTGTGAATTTGGTGCACTGGCGCACTGGTGAAGCGTCGGTTGGCAGGGGTCCCGTCCCAGGAGGTTGAGGCCCCTGTTGCACCAAGAGCGAGTTGGGCCTTCCAGACGAGCCTGCATGGTGCACCTAGAATTAACTTTGCCGCCTCTGCGGTCCCCCTGTTCTGCACACTCCACGGCCTCCGACTGTCGGCAGCCGCACTCGACCGGGTGCCTGCTTCCGCCCGCTGTGTCGCTGTAGAACTTCAGGTGAGTACCGCAAGCGGTAAGTCAAATGAACGAATGTCCAATACTCTGGTACTTGGACCGATACTTGGACTGCGAGCCCAAAGCCCAGTCCCTGGGTCTGGGCTCGACGGTAGTTGCTGCTCTCCTCACGGCTCTTGTCTCGTAGCTCTTCTCCCTGCCTTTCACATCTGGTCAGGTATACGCAATCAGGTAAGAAATCTAACTCTGGTGAGAGTAGACTTGGAGTATATATTGCAAAGCATGTTAAAGCTGCCTTCAGCCTTTCATAATCTGATTCAACGCCATCTTGTTCACTCTTTATATAATACAGAAAATAGAAGAAATACTTTCCGCAAGCAGTTTCCAATAATTGATTTTTTTTTACGTATGTGAATGCAATGCACAACATACCGTACCCAATTCAGGTAGCCATAACCTTGTGCTCACATTAATCAATATAGACCAAATTTAGGTACATGCAACAGTCTCCACTGAACTACAAGAAGAATTCCCCTAATGGCAGCCGAAACGTTATATATTAAAGTTACTATGTTAATGTTATTATAAAGCATGCTATACACTTTCTGAAGTATTTTATGGGGAAATGTGTAAGTCCTAGTGCATCTACAGTAGCTAAACTCATTATGGAGTGATATGTGTAGGCAGTTTTTGGGTGCAAGGTTCTTTCAAATAAATTGTGAAAATTAGAGTTGAATAGTGCACATAAAGCATTAAAACCAAGGTGTTTGGGCTTGAGAGTTGACCACATTTGGAAAACCTGCTGGAGTGAGGTCCATTGTAGCCTAGAATGACTAGATGAGATTTGAAGACCAAGGAAGCATCTTGCTCTGTGCTTTAGCCCAACAAGCAGATTGTGAAGTGTTGCTCTGCGACCGCTGGAGTCGACCAGCAGTATCATGAAAAGGATTTTTGGAGCCCCGGGCAAGGCATATTTCAGGGCCCCTTGTTTGTAGTAACTTAGAATTTATAAACATTTTAAGCTCTCACGATACATACAAGCATTATTGAATTACAGTTAACATTTAAAAAATGGGACCCTTAAAAACAGCTGAAAGCTCAAGCTGCATAGTATCCAAAAGCAAAAGGGTGTTCAAAGAATGTTTGAACGCGCATTTATAATTCTTTGTGCCTTTGGGTTCTTGTTTTTGTAATAATAACATATTTTTTTCTATTCAATATCTAACCAGCCTGTTGCTCCCACTGTAGGAAAGACACATTAAGGGTGTCTTGGAAGATGTTTAGTGAATAATGTTAATATAGTACAAATACACACCGCTTTGATTAATGGAAAATCGTAATCACAAATAACTCCCCCACAACCCCTTTCACTATTGGCATTCTTGCTGCAGCAGTGAAAATGAAAGCACTGCTCCAAAAAATCTGGTATTTTTCTCCTTAATACTCCTCTGCTTTGTCCCTCCAGCCCTTTTAGTTTATCAAGGAACCTGTTGGAAGGCAGGTGCCCTGGGCAGTTTGCCCACTTTGCCCGTGCCTTAAAATAGTTGAACCGCAAAGAGGATTGATGGAGCAGTGCAGGAGCTCAAAGTGCCATGAAGATGTCTCAGCATCAAGCTCGAACCAGTGGAATTGGGAGAATTGTGGCACAAGATTTTTTATTTTTTTTAAAACTTTTATTTAAAGATTTTCTCCAACAAAGACAATCCATACATCTTGCGATCCACAATTGTACACTTTTCGCCACAGTGCGAAAGTTCGAATCGTACAGTAACCCTGATGACATACATAGTAAAGTAGGAGCAATACCACAAGAACATTGGCACAAGATGTTCATACGAAAAGCAGTGGACCGGGAGGTGATTGTATTTTGCTTGAGAGTCAGTATGGCGAAGTACGAACCAGGTGGCCGTGGGCTCCATCAGCATCATGGCTTACCAGAAGGAGGCTGTTGGCTCATCCCCAAACATAGGCTGAGGGGGCCAGGAACACCGTTACCAGGGTCAGTGGAGCATTGTTGAGCTGAGTGACCTCCTGTCTGCTGAAAATGAAGAGCGGTGACAGGCAGTTGAGAGATGTGACTGGAATGGGATCCATGCCCGCACAGCACATGTTGAGGCCTTTGATGCCTGCATAGAGGAGCTTGCTGCCTCCGGGGACTAATGTGGGTGCAGTGTGCATACAGGCCACAATGGGAGAGCAGAAGACATAGTTACTATCCCTCAGCACAGTCATGTCAAAATGTACATATTGGGTTACTGGGAGAGGATGGGGTTGTGCCACAACTAAGACTGCAGTCTGTAGGAGTGTCATCCAAGCGGTTGCACAGGCCCCCTGTGGACAAGAGAATGTATTCCCCAACTTTACAATGAAGCAGAATCCATGCACAAAGCTACCCTCTGGTGGCACTTTAGAGCAATTGTTTGGACATAGACTCCCCTGTGAGAGCAGCTGGAGTCTCTGCCATTAGACATTGGACACACTGCACGGGGGAAGGTAAGGAAGGAGAGGCCTTTAGTATCTGTGGTACATCCTGCTCTGCCGCCAAGATCGCCAGCCACACGAAGGTAAAGAAGCCATTTGTACATT
This sequence comes from Lissotriton helveticus, assembly GCF_964261635.1. Lineage (NCBI taxonomy): Eukaryota > Metazoa > Chordata > Amphibia > Caudata > Salamandridae > Lissotriton > Lissotriton helveticus. Next base: position 93,222,349 of record NC_136058.1, read on the forward strand.
TCTCTTTAAATGGAACCACTCCGGGCCAAGGATTCATTATTGAGACCAAGGCTGCTCAAATTCAACTCAAATTTGTGTTGGTGGGGATGCAGGAGACAGTAGCTTCATGTCTTTAGGAAATGCATAAAACTGACATTTTTAAATATGGTGCTTGAAATTATAGAAGAAATGTTTCGTTTCATCCTACCCCAGACACCAGAGGTTGAACCATTGTACTTTAAAACAGGGTTGCGATTGGCCCAGATGCTCCATGCAGCTTGGCATGCCAACACAGGTGTGTGGGGGAAGCACATAGAATAGGACATTCATTGGCCAGGCAAAAATGTACTTTTAGCTACAGACTGATACCAGAATTCGGATTGGGAATGTGATCCAGTACCTACATTTCTAACATAGGAATTCCAAGAGCTTACAGGATTCCAAGAGATTACAAGTCCATGATATCTCAGGACACACTGAATCATCCTAGCTGAGCCAGTTGCTAAAATTCTGAAGAGCAAATTGACCCACCTTGAAGGGTACTCGTTTTAAGCAGAATTACCCTTCAAATATCCAAGATCCACATTATACGTGGCGGCGGTGGGGGGGTGGGGGGGTGGGGGGGGGAGGAGGCCCGGTAGAGAAGAAGGAAGGAAGGAGAGTGAATTTGGACCATTGTTCTTGGGAGAGGCCGAATGGATTTTTATATTCCATTTGATGTCTGTCTTGCTTCATACAAATTCAGTAAAACACTTAATCAGAAACGAAAAACTAAAACCAAAGTCATAGGTAAACCTTCTTACTACCATGCCAATCACAGCACAACGGCCAGCCTCTGCACCACCATGCTACAAATATTTGTCCCAGTGACATCGGGTGGCTACCATTGTGACTGCATCTCATACGACCTCTGCTCAGACTGTTGCCACATCAGTAGTTTTGCACCAGAGTGAGAGTCCTTCCGATCCTCTGGTATGGTTTCATACAGCAGCTTAGTGGCTCAGACTGACCCACGTGGCTTCCTGGCTTTCAATACCGATTGGAAACTTCATTTGGTGTGTTTCAGAAGCTCTGAAGTCATGGACTCCTTACCTTTGCCATGGTGATCTGAAATGTAACTGGCTTTAAGGGTTTCTGTTTGATCTTCAGAATGCTAGTGCAGTCAACAGATCACTAAACGTACAATTTAAGGAGGCCTATGTACCCATAAAACACCTTTTCAGAAGTTTATTGTTTTATTTCGAAGCAGTTGAACTCTAGAAGTCCCCCTTACCATTCACTGAAAATAAAGTGTATTTACTCCGAGATTCTAACGCCATCAAGCAACTGATTGAGACATTGGTTCACTTCAGTGATGAGATGCAAGACCCTGGTATGGCAGCTTTACAGAAACCCAACCCTAGTCAACCAGAGGCAAGCTGCAAGAGAACACCGACCAGCATGGGTATTTAGGTGCCAACCTCACCATGGGGACCTTTGTGGTGTAGACCTCTTTAGCTAAGATGCAGCTAAATGTGTTCCCTTCAGTCCCTCTTGATAGAGAATATAATTCATTTGAGAGTTCGGCCTACATGGTCTTTTCCAGCAATTGTTTGCGAATTTAGAGCATCAGTGCCCAAGGTGCTCAGTCCCAGGATCGGAGCACTGCTGATGTTGCAGATCCAGCCAAAACCCAGGAGATAGGTTTAAGATTAGGAATTTGCTGAAAGATCAGATGTCCATCGGAACAAATGTTTAATTACTGTTATGTTTACGTCCACCATCCTCTTGGTCATCCTCACTTTACGTACTTGGTCTTTGTGGCAAGGAAGGGTCAGTATCACTGCAAGGTGATCTCTTATGCCCTGACTGCTCCCTCCGGTGTCTAGCAAGATTATGACAACAGTTACAGCTTTAATACAGTGTCTTAGTAAACACAAATACCTTTATCAAGATGATCAAAGGGTGAGTACATCGTCTCTTCAAGTGGTTGCAACCCCCTTGTAATATGGAAACATATAAAGCAGAGGGTGTCTCATCCCACCAGTTTAATCAGATCTCATGTTTCTAGTACTGACGCGCCACTGCATCATATCAATGTGTGACATGTCCTGAAATCTTGTATTCAGCCTGTGTCTGTTTACTTGGCAATATTAATTCTTTTTCTCTTTGGTGATTTGGTGCAAAATAGTTGCGATCATACAAACAGTATATTGTGCCAGAAAAAATTATTTTTGTAAAATAGTTTATCTTTTCTTTTAACAGAAATCTCCAATTTGCTAGTGGCAACTAAGAAGGCTCAAGAATGGCAGCCTGTCTATCCTCTCAGTCAGCTGAGTTTCCATCGAATCCTTAAAGAAGAAATAAATCAAGTGAGTGCCTCCTTAATGAATTACATATCACTGCCATTTAATATCTTGACAGAAATATTGTGAATACAGAATTGTGCTTAAAGATAAACCTGTTATCTCGATTTCAGTATGCATTCCAGTTCATATGTAGATGGGCTTCCTATTCCATCCACCAGGTAGATCTTGGCAGGAAAAAGCTCGAAGACCTAGAAACCGAGCAAGAGAAAAACGACTAAAATGTTTACTGAGCATTCACCCACGGCACCAAGCCTACCACTAGTCTCCTGTTGACCCCCTTGACAACTGCCATGCATGAACACGGTCCTTCTAATATAATACTAGACTTTAATGTTCTTAGGCAACTTAGTAGCATGCTGTAATGCTATAAATTCTAGATAATCTAGCAGCACGGAAGATTTGGATGAATATGTTCTGTCTAGGGTTTTTCTTCATGTTTGTCATAGCTAGCCAGGTAAATACATCGGGCTTCAAAGTAACATTTTGCCATATGATCCCAGGCCTAATTTCTAGGCTCTTATCCACATAAATTAGGAGCAACCGATTTCAGGTGTGCAGGTATAAAAGTAAACTTTTATATGACAGAAAAAAAAACAATTGCTGATTTGTTGTTCCATTAATTTACGGACTGCTCTGCTGAATTTCGCCGACGGTTTGTCAGTGGCCAGCTTCTGTGATCTCTCGCTCAGACTAAGCACATTGTCTCACCCAAGTAATAACTTTATCTTTATTTCGACTTCAAATTGAAATCATAAAAGTGTACATACAAAATATTAAAAGACATTGCAATTAATCCGCCATAAAACCACAGTACATGTTTACACAATTTTTAAAACTAATTTCCATCAGGATTCAGTATCTATTTCTAGTCACAAAAAGCTATCAGAAATGGGGGAAAGGGTAATTGTTGGTAGCACACAGTTCATGGCATCCCCTTTTACCAATAATTATAGTTCCATGCTGCTTGCCTTAGGGACGGGTAGGGTCGGGGATCGGGATAAAAATCGTGCAAGTCCCATATGCGAATGGGACCATCTCCCTCTTTGGTTTGGGAGGATCGCAAATAGGGGACAATATTCGTAGCTTTGAATTTAATTAAAATAAGGTCGCCAGGGATGTCTTTGGTCGATGTACCAAGCCACCCCACCCTCCTGACCCTCAAAATTCCGCCATCTAAAGCAGGTGGCAATGGTCTGTGTTGTTTTAGCCAGGAGATGGTTTTATTTAACAAATCCTGATGGGATTCAAATTTGCCCTTAATAGGTGCAGGGACCCCAGAAAGAATAGTCACGTAAGGGGCAGCTTCTGGAGGTAAATTGATCCAATTCCTGCGCTCATGTGCAAACCTGGGTAGTCTATGTGGTGCAGGTACGGAGTTAGAAATAGTGTTCCGGCCTCTTGGATTGGGTGGAGAGATGAGGGGTTCAGGGATTTGAGCTTCCATAGGTATCGTGGGTTTGAAGTTTTCTTTATTGCAGGGGAGAATAGAGTGAATGGGTGCAGCAGTTGTTTCAGCGGCGATAGGATTTCTGGATAATTTATTTTCAATACTAGTCAGCCTGTCTCCCAGCTCATTGATTTTAGTAATCAAAGGTGATAGTGCGGTTGTTAACAAAAGTTCAATCTGTGCCAGTAGGGTCAATTGAGGTGGTGAGACAGGGTCAGGTGTTTTGTTCATCGCCTCAGTTGGGAAAATTATTAATGGTAAATCGGAGGGTTGTGGTGAAAGACTAGTGCACATTTTGTCAGTGTTCAGAATATCAATGTCATTTGCCTCATCGGTATCTCTGTTCATTATAAGGGGAGTAGATACATTCTGGGCGTAGTTCGTGCCACACAGGGCGTTCAACTCCTCCCAGATGGACATGATATGAGAACAATGAAATGTCAGAATCGGTATAAACAAATACAGTACCTCCAAGTTCGTAACAGCCAAATGGGGTAGCCCGTCCCGGCCTCCTCGTGCCTCTGAGGGCCACAGAGGGCCCGCCCTTTGCCCGGGCTTAGCCCCTCGCTTCGTCCCGCGTGCGTCCCGCGGGACGGAAACAGGGAGTGTATGTATTAGGCAGGTAGGCGGGGCCGGCAGGGGAAGAGTACCAGCTGTGGGTGGTCAGGGAATGCTGGTACTCGCAGTCCCCGGCCGCCGCACCCGCCGAATCCCCGTAGGCAGGAAGAAAACAGGGGCAGACAGCAGCAAGCAGTCCCCAGGGGGAAGAACGGCTCCTCGGATCTCCTAGGGTCAAAGTCCCGACCCACCTCAAGCCGCGAGTCGCACCCGCGGAGCGGGGGCGGCAAGAGGTATTTACAACAGGCAGGCAGGTAGGCGGGGCCGGCAGGGGAAGAGTACCAGCTGTGGGTGGTCAGGGAATGCTGGTACTCGCAGTCCCCGGCCGCCGCACCCGCCGAATCCCCGTAGGCAGGAAGAAAACAGGGGCAGACAGCAGCAAGCAGTCCCCAGGGGGAAGAACGGCTCCTCGGATCTCCTAGGGTCAAAGTCCCGACCCACCTCAAGCCGCGAGTCGCACCCGCGGAGCGGGGGCGGCAAGAGGTATTTACAACAGGCAGGCAGGTAGGCGGGGCCGGCAGGGGAAGAGTACCAGCTGTGGGTGGTCAGGGAATGCTGGTACTCGCAGTCCCCGGCCGCCGCACCCGCCGAATCCCCGTAGGCAGGAAGAAAACAGGGGCAGACAGCAGCAAGCAGTCCCCAGGGGGAAGAACGGCTCCTCGGATCTCCTAGGGTCAAAGTCCCGACTCACCTCAAGCCGCGAGTCGCACCCGCGGAGCGGGGGCGGCAAGAGGTATTTACAACAGGCAGGCAGGTAGGCGGGGCCGGCAGGGGAAGAGTACCAGCTGTGGGTGGTCAGGGAATGCTGGTACTCGCAGTCCCCGGCCGCCGCACCCGCCGAATCCCCGTAGGCAGGAAGAAAACATGGGCAGACAGCAGCAAGCAGTCCCCAGGGGGAAGAACGGCTCCTCGGATCTCCTAGGGTCAAAGTCCTGAACCACCTCAAGCCGCGAGTCGCACCCGCGGAGCGGGGGCGGCAAGAGGTATTTACAACAGGCAGGCAGGTAGGCGGTGCCGGCAGGGGAAGAGTACCAGCTGTGGGTGGTCAGGGAATGCTGGTACTCGCAGTCCCCGGCCGCCGCACCCGCCGAATCCCCGTAGGCAGGAAGAAAACAGGGGCAGACAGCAGCAAGCAGTCCCCAGGGGGAAGAACGGCTCCTCGGATCTCCTAGGGTCAAAGTCCCGACCCACCTCAAGCCGCGAGTCGCACCCGCGGAGCGGGGGCGGCAAGAGGTATTTACAACAGGCAGGCAGGTAGGCGGGGCCGGCAGGGGAAGAGTACCAGCTGTGGGTGGTCAGGGAATGCTGGTACTCGCAGTCCCCGGCCGCCGCACCCGCCGAATCCCCGTAGGCAGGAAGAAAACAGGGGCAGACAGCAGCAAGCAGTCCCCAGGGGGAAGAACGGCTCCTCGGATCTCCTAGGGTCAAAGTCCCGACCCACCTCAAGCCGCGAGTCGCACCCGCGGAGCGGGGGCGGCAAGAGGTATTTACAACAGGTAGGCGGGGCCGGCAGGGGAAGAGTACCAGCTGTGGGTGGTCAGGGAATGCTGGTACTCGCAGTCCCCGGCCGCCGCACCCGCCGAATCCCCGTAGGCAGGAAGAAAACCGGGGCAGACAGCAGCAAGCAGTCCCCAGGGGGAAGAACGGCTCCTCGGATCTCCTAGGGTCAAAGTCCCGACCCACCTCAAGCCGCGAGTCGCACCCCACTTCCTCTGCTTATTGCTGATCAGTACTCTAATCCCCTACTTTAGCACATTTAATGACATCCCTTCCACCTACTTGCTTCATCTGCTGTCTTGCCCACATCAGCTCCTTTACTTTACATCTACATGTTTTAACTCTCTTCTGTCTTATTCCATCCACTGTAAACTCCTGCCATACGCACACACTCTACTCAGTCTAATGCAATGCTAAAACACAAGCTACATTCACTCTGGTCCACATCCACTCGAAGACTGCAAATGCACTCATGCCTTCACCTAATCTTACTCCTTCATCTACTCTCTTACCTCACATCCACTCTCGCACCTATGATTTACACTACTTACTCTGCACTCCTCTCCATTCTCATGCCACCAACTTCACACTCATGCCCCACTTTCATTCTTTATTATTCACTGCTTCATGACTTAGCTGAATACATCCGAGCATTGTGTGGTCTTCATTGTTTGAACCTTTATTCAGCCCGAGGCTCTCAAAAAGAGACACTGGCTGCTCGTCCTTGAAATAGGAATAGACTTTTCTGGTTTTCTTTGTTAGATTATTTATATTAATATTTTACACTCATGGTGCACACTGAACTTTTTCAGAGTACTAGAAAGGCGTGCATTAGACATTTCAATATCCTGATATTTGTTTAGTGTAAATACTCTATTACCCAGCAGGCAAATCTGGTTCTTTAATCATGGAGATTTGACATTTGACTGGTCCTCTGAAAGCCAGATGAGGCTGGACAGAGGTGGTGCATGTATTGTTGTGCCTCATGTAGGAAGCTGGCTCTGTATATACTATCCCAAAGTGAGGTATAGTGTGCACAAAGTCCAGTGGAACCTTAAAGGTAGGCAGAGGTAAAAGTAGATAGCACCTTACTCTCTATTTGTGGTAGTGTGGTCGAGCTTTATCGGAGGATAGTGTTAAGCATTTGTTGTACACACTCAGTCAGCAAATGATTGCACACACTCAAAGACTGAACTTTAGACCAATTGGTTTTGTATAAAAATATTCTTTTAGTTATTTTATTTCCTAGAACCAAGCAAGCCTGGCACAGGTAAGTGATTTATACTTTGCAGTGATATACAGTTTGAATTGCCGTTGTATGTTTATGTATGTATATATATATATATATATATATATATATATATATATATATATATATATATATATATATATATATATATATATATATATATACTTTGGTTTGATTACAGTAGAATTACTGGTAATGTAATGCTTTGAAATATTGTACATATACTTTGTATTGGCTTTCCAATAGGATGTCAGGTAAGCAAAAGTGGTTTGGGTATTTGGTTACAGTTTTAGATACTTTTATAGATTAACAACTCCACACTTAGAAACGTTTTCATAGAAAAACATTCAATGTTATCCTATGGGAGAAAATAGTGTTATCGGTTCAGAGGTAAGTACTTTGTTGTGGGAGTTGGGTTTCTGGGGTAAGACTCCGGGGTCCCCCAGGATCGAGGAGGCACTCTCAAAGCACCCTCAGCAGCACTAGGGCGGCCAGGTTGCAGAGTGCTGAGGCCCAATGTTATCCAACAGGGGATATGGAGCCTCCGGTTTGTGGCTGCTCACGGACTTAAGCTTAGGGTAAATGGGGGTTCAAGTTACCACCAAAGGTACACCCTCAGCGGCACTAGGGCGGCCGGGTGCAGGGTGCTGTTTTGTCGTCAGGTGCCTGTTGTATATAGGATGGTAAAGGATGACAGGATACTTCTAGTTGATTACAGGTAGGTTTATTATAGGACACAGCTGAGCACACAACCTCGCCAGCTGACGAGACCATCAACTGACACTAGTAGAATTCTTAGGTGGAAGTAAGAACATACATAGGCATTGTGGTAGACAGAGAATGAGAGAACACTAAGAAAGGACTAAGACTACAGACAACCACATTACATGAAGAATCAATGTACAACACATCTCCCTCCTTTATAGAAAAGAAATGAAAAAGAAACAAAAACCGAGATTACATCACCTACCCCATGTAGTACAAAAACGAGATACACAAATACAAAAAGATAGTAGACATTTGTACACACTCCATCCCCCTCCCTTGGTGGAACCAAAACGTGGTTTAGATAAGGAAAGGTGATCACGCCCACAACCTCCCCAAACACGGGTACACCAAAGAGTAGGTACACTTTCCACACTGACCCCCAAAACACACAATAATTTAAACAAACCAGGTAAAATTATATAAGCTCTCCTAGATAGGGTACAACAGGGGTATTGACCCGTAAAACAAGAATAAGGCACCGAACGTCAGCACAACAAAGGATATACCATGGGTACTGACTGGCCCCACACCCTCCCCAAAGAAGGGTACACCACTGGGTAAAAGACATTTTCCACAATGACCCCCAAAACACACAAGTTCACACCCTGGAACTAAAACTACAACCTACCCTACATAGGGTATACCATGGGTACCGAAAGGCCCCACACTCTCGCCAAAGAAGGGTACACCATTGGGTAAAAGACACCGCCCTACACAATGACCCCCAAACACACAAGTTCACACCCTGAAACTAAAACTACAACATACCCTACATAGGGTATACCATGGGTACCGAAAGGCCCCACACTCTCGCCAAAGAAGGGTACACCATTGGGTAAAAGACACCGCCCTACACAATGACCCCCAAACACACAAGTTCACACCCTGAAACTAAAACTACAACATACCCTACATAGGGTATACCATGGGTACCGAAAGGCCCCACACTCTCGCCAAAGAAGGGTACACCATTGGGTAAAAGACACCGCCCTACACAATGACCCCCAAACACACAAGTTCACACCCTGAAACTAAAACTACAACATACCCTACATAGGGTATACCATGGGTACCGAAAGGCCCCACACCCTCGCCAAAGAAGGGTACACCATTGGGAAATAGACACCGCCCTAGGAAAGTACAGCCACAACAGCTCTTCTTACACTTTCCACCATGACCCCCAAATCACACAAGCTCACACCCTGGAACTAAAACTACAACATACCCTACATAGGGTATACCATGGGTACTGACAGGCCCCACACCCTCGCCAAAGAAGGGTACACCATTGGGTAAAAGACACCGCCCTAGGAAAGTACAGCCACAACAGCTCTTCTTACACTTTCCACAATGACCCCCAAAACACACAAGTTCACACCCTGGAACTAAAACTACAACATACCCTACATAGGGTATACCATGGGTACCGACAGGCCCCACACCCTCGCCAAAAAAAAAGGGTACACCATTGGGTAATAGACACCGCCCTAGGAAAGTACAGCCACAACAGCTCTCAATACACTTTCCACAATGACCACCAAAACAAACAATAGGTTAAACACACCAGGTAAGATCATATGAGCTCACCTAGATAGAGTACATCAGGGGTATTAGCCCTTAAGACTAGAATAAGGCACTGAATGTCAGAACAACCTCTCCATGAAGAAAACAAAAGGAGAACGGACCCTTGAAACTGGATGAAGAGGGAATCGCTCATACAACCTCCCCTAAGTAAACGTTTATCACCCTTGCAAACTGTGCAATTTCCCTTAAATGCAAGAACAAACTGGATTGAGACAGTAACTGTCCACACTTGACCCCATAAAAAGAGTACACGTATGGGAAATTACTATGGATAAACAAACAAAGGGAAAGAACCTGAACACCGGTGAGCGGTCCCTCACCCGAAGTAAACACCAATATGAAACTGGTTCAAAGTTCATTCTATGTAGCTCTAAGAGGCTCCATGAAGGTTGTCCTCTACCATTATCAACAAGTCAACCCAACCATTGACACAAGTATCGTGACCTGCAGCAGGCAAGACCAGTCAAGTCTCATAAGTAACTTTGAAACTGTCATCGAGTACCTGGTGTTAATCTAGTACGAGCACTCCCATACCTCATTCATGCACCACTTACCAACGCACTTGGTGACTTAATCACCTACAACACAACTAAACAGGGGTGACCACACACACCACATAGGCCCCTCCTAGACAAGCTGATGAGTTGCCTAACAACTATACACAACTCACACACAACATTTGTTGTGAGACAAACTCTAGTCCTGGTTCTTCTCAGAACCTTTCTGTCACAACTCACTGTCGTGAATCTGGGACCTTAGTCCTGGTACTTCTGTAAGCCCCACCGTCACAATTTTCCTCAAGGTTCCGGGACTCTAAACCTTCTTCTTAATTCAACTGGAAACTTCTCAGTCACAATCGCTCAGATGCTCAATCCTCTCCTAGATTCCTTGACTTGCTTCTGGACTCACTGTCTCATATCAGATCTTTTCCTTTAAGTTTTGGAGTCACCACACTTACAGCCATTATCCTGTACATTCTCAGTCCCGAACACAGATTTTAGACTCTATATTGTTCACAGACCCAGTTCAGAACTCACTCTTCCTCCGTAGTGGACTTCTTGACCAAACTGTGACAGTTCCCGTTGTGAACTTACCGTCCAGAGTCTCACGTGGAGTCGCTGTTCCCGTTATAAATTTATCGCCGAGACTCTCACCTGGGACCACTGTCCCCATTATGGACTTACTGTCACCTTTGTCCCCGTTGCGAACTTACTATCGAGAGTCTCACTTGGGACCTCTGACCCCGATGTGGACCTTCCGTCGAGACTCTCACCTGGGACCTTTGTCCCGGTTGTGAACATTTTGTTCATCTTGCAAACTTGGTTCTACTTGCAAGACCACTGCCCATGCTCTGTTTATTTTCAGGCTCTTTGACCAGCTTCTAATTGTGTGGAACTTAATTTCTGTTCTAGATCCTCTGAACAGCCTCTGCTTCTTAACTCATTAGTGCTTCCCTTTGTTGTTCCTGGACGCACTGTACTTTTTATTTACTTCAGTCACACTTGGCTTCTTTGCCCCAGCTATGTACCCTGGTAATAATCTGCACGTTGAAGTTTAACTAATTATAATTTCCAGTCGGTAGTAAACAGCATAGGCAAAATGATCAGAATAATAGAGGCTTCACGTAACACAGTACATTTTCTTATGCTTGCTCACTGACACGTTTCATATATTCTGCCAAAATATTAATGAATACAGAAATTAACCACTAGATGGCACTGTTGTGAAGAAAACAAATTAAACAGTCTTAAAAATGCTGTCTTAAAATGTTGATACGAGGGTACAATACTGCCGTGTTGAATGCCGTTGGATGACTCGCATAATGACTGCAGCTTAAAACTTGATGAAGAATGCTGACATTTTAGAACCAAGAGAGGATATGCTCGCTTACCTAAACTTCTGGCAATGAAGCTGGTAGCACATCACAAAGTTGCTGAAAATCCTCGTTTTAAGCGCTCCCATTCCGCGCCACACACACGAGGAAACGCTAAACATCCCTTCAATAATACGCAAGTGTTCTCCTTTGCTTTGTGCTCTCGTAGCCTCGTTGCCATAGGAACAGAAGTACAGAATAAATATAAAATGGATGCTCACGTCGCGTCGTGACGTCTTCCCTTGCACGATCACAGACTGAAGGCACACAGACTTCTTCAAAACGCTGGAATGAGGCTTGACACGCAATGACGCCTAGGAGTAGGCTGCTTTTCCGCTGAATCACACGGAGATTCCACTACGTCATCAATTATGAAAGTGGCATGATGGAGAGCAGGTCGGTGTAAAGGCTGACAAACGGTTGCAGGCAAACGGTATTCAAAGGCAAGTATAAGTTTCATAGTTCAAAACAAAACTCACGGTAGAACTTGAATTCATTTCTTCATTTCCTTACTGCGTTTGTGTCACTTATACACTCGTTCTCTAGATAGTATTGATTTAGCATGTGACCATTATTTCATCCAATTCACTCGTTTTTCACAGCAGCTGTAATTTGTACTTAAAAAGTACTCACTTGATCTCCGTGTGTCACTTCATTTGAAGCATTTCAGGAAACAGAAGAGTCATTTCTTAACAAACAGAGCTTTCATCTGATAGTTGTGGAGGAGTTTCCCATCAAAGATCAGTTTAACTTCTGCTACCAATTTAGGCAGTTTTCTCAATTAACAATTAAATATCTCCAGCCAGTTTCTTTTATTCTCACTGCCCTTCAAAATAACGGTATACAGCAGGACAAAAGACTCACGGTAGATGGCCTTGAGGATTGCCTCTTGTTTTCCTTTCTTCGTTTATATCTGTAATTCACTCATTTTTTTTTTCCAGCATGTGATTGTTTATTCACTCCGATTCACTAGTTTATATTTAGTAGAAGGTTTGCAAATCTGTCTTCTTCTTTTGCTGTATAAGTCTGTAACTCTCTCGTTTTTGGCAGAAAGTTCGTTATCTATTTGTGATTTCTTCACTTTTGGCAGAATGTGTATTCACCTTAAATATCTGTGTTGGTTTCTTTTCAAACTTGTGATGAATTTCACATTATAGGCAGTTCCTTTTTCCTTGTTTTAAGCTGCAGCTGGTTGCAAAGTAGTTTAGTTTGACTTTTGCTGCCACTATAAACATGTTCCTTAAAATCTCGAGGCGCTAAAAATATTTGAGGATAGTTTCTACAGTTTATAGGTTCTCTACACCTTACTTATTGCTGCAGAGACTTGAGTTCTTGTTGCGCAGCGCTGCCAGAGTTCAGTAATAAACACACGCTTGTAAAAGATAAGCTTATCTTAGATGCGCAAAATTCATTTGACTTATCTCTCATTCATGCAGTTTCTTCTTTCTTGTTTCCTCTGATCACAAGACTGGCAGCACATAGGTGTAGAGGAGTGGGTTCTTTTCACGAGGTGTGTCTCAGGCTGTGTTAGATGGTTTCTTCTCTGGTCTGGTCAGCAGAAGACGTCGCCAAAATAGGACACAGCTGAGCACACAACCTCGCCAGCTGACCAGACCATCAACTGACACTAGTAGAATTCTTAGGTGGAAGTAAGAACATACATAGGCATTGTGGTAGACAGAGAATGAGAGAACACTAAGAAAGGACTAACACTACAGACAACCACATTACATGAAGAATCAATGTACAACAGTGCCCTGTTACTTTCAATGGGGATTCTCCAGTTTGCATCACTCTGCAGGCTCAGGGACGAAGGTCTTCTGGGAGTGACCACCACTTGGAGAGGTAAGTTGGGATGCTGGGGGTTGGTTAGACACCATCGGTTGGGCCCACCCAAGGCCGTGGGCGTCGGGTGCAGAGGTGTCTTTTAGGGACGGATCTTCTAACCAGCTCCTGGTCGCGGTTGAGCGGACCGTCTGTATTGAGGCTGCAGGCGTTGGCTGGAGGCTTGAGGCAGGTCAGGGATCACTGGATCTCTGTCCTGGATCGCCAGGGAGACCTCATCGTGGTGTTGGACTACTCAAACTCGGGCCGTTTGTGACAGGTACAGAGTGGTGCAGACTTGCAGATTTTGCTGAAGCTGGAGACTGTGGGTGAACAATTGCAGTGTTCACATGAGACACAGTATTTTTCTTGGAAGGCAGGGCAGGTCCTCGGGGTTCTTTAGGTTGCTGGCTGCAGGACACACCGGAGTTTGGCTTCTGCCGGTTCGAGGTGGGGACAGGCCGGATAGGGTTGGGGCCAAGTCAGTGGGCGTGCTCCTCCTCTTAGCTTCGGTACGGCTGTACGGTCCTTCTTCTTCTTTTCTTCTTGGTTGTTGCTTGTCTAAGGGGGCAAAGTTCAGAGGTGCCCCATAATACTAGATTTAGGGGTGTTCTAGGTAAGTCAAAGGTTGGGACCAATGGGTCCCTTCCTTGGGGTGGGCACACCCCCTATTAACCCACCCTCCAGTGGGAGGGGGGCATATGCCTCACTCTGGTTGGCTGGGTCCCCCCCCCCATCTGCAAGCTGGCGGGGACTGAAAGTTGTGATTCATCTCGCCTCCCCCACCTGAGGGGTGGGGTTGGCAGAGGTGGGCACACCTCCCTTCCTCACTTATTTTTCCAGCCGATTCTCCCGCCCAATGTGGGGGTCAGAACCGGTGTGGGCCAGTTCCTTAAAGTAGCAACAGGCCTGGGGAAGCTCACAAAGGCGGCTAACCTTTGAAGCTTCCCCTTCGTGGACCCAGCCCATCCTGGAGGAGGAGGAGGAGGCGGCTTGGCACATCGTCTCAGGATGTGCATTGTTTCAGACCCCAAGAGCAGCAGACTCTCGACACAGGGGTCCAGAAACATGTCTGGTGGTGGCAGCTGGCGAGCAGCCACTCAACCTGGACACTAGTGGTAAGTCATTTTTCAGGGGGCATCTCTAAGATGCCCTCTGTGTACATTTTTCATTAAATCCCACACTGGCATCAGTGTGGGTTCAATGTGCTGAGAAGTTTGATACCAAACTTCTCAGTTTTCAGTTAAGCCATTATGGTACTTTGGAGTTCGTAATGACAAACTCCATGCACCATATACTCTTAATGGCATTACTGCACTTAAAATGTCTAAGAATTGGCTTATGGGTACAGGGCTCAAGCACCAGACACCCTCAACACTGGTATAGTGCACCCAGCTAGAGAGGTGGCTGATCTATGCCAGGGCAGTGGGTTGTAGGTATTGTAGGTATGGTACACAGGGATGTGTGCCATGACGACTCTTCACTTTGCTCTGCACCAAAACACGCAGCCTGCTGAGGCAGTGTGTGAGCGTAAAGGCACAGGGCCTCTAAGGTTGGCACAATAAGTGCTGTAGCCCTTAGAGGCATTCCCTCGCCACAGTGCCCTGGGTACCTGTGGTACCATTGACCTGTGGCCAGAGAATGCCAATTGGGTTTGGTCTTCAATGCAGTTTTAGGGAAAGAACATAGGCCCTGGGTACCTGAGTGGCAGGAGCCCAGGGCACACTCAGTCAAAGTACATCAGCAGTTCAGCAAAAAGTGGGAGTAACTATGCAGAAAGAGGGCCCTTTCTAACACCTCATATGGGACATTTTTGGAAGGGAGCCACCAGTGGCCCTTACTCCTTTTCCCATTATTACAATGAACCTTTCACAGTTTGGTAACAAAGTGTACACTGAATTAACACAGTTTTATCAGTACAGAATTTGCCTCTAGGAGAATAAGGTAAAATATGTTCTTTCACCTATAAGACTTTTAATATCAGTCTGTAAGGATTGTTTTGCAATTAGTCTTTTCTCTCCTATTTGTCAAAAATCTGAAGAAAATGGGGGCGTGGCCGACAGCATGGCCGAGTGAGACGTGCTTTCGCCGAGCTCCGGCTGAAAGCTTTATCCAACATAGATTCCGGTGCCCTGCAGACCCGGAGAACACAGCATTTGTTAGAGGAGGTGCCCTGCTGCTCCCCGCAGTCGAAAGCGGGAGGAACGCTTTGATATTTGAGCCTGAGATGCCGAAAATCCGGGGCGCCCGGGCAAGCTGGCAGTCCCCAGGATGGCGCCTTACTGCCGCTGAGTGCCGGAGACACTGCGCCGGGACCTGTGAGCCGACGAGGAGGGGCCGCTTATACCTGGGGCTGACTCGAGGTGCGCCACCCCGAAGGACCAGCGACTGGGGCGCCTGAGGGGGACCTCTGCTCCTGAAGGTGCGGCCGAAACGAGAGGATCATGGTGGACCCGTGGGCGGAGCCCCTCCCCCCACCGGGACTGCGAGCTGCTGCAGTGGCCAGGTGAGGAGCCAGGGAAGTGGGCTCCTGGGCGAGGTGGAGGCCTGCGGCCGCTGTTGGGACCCACGTGTGTTTACTACGGGCCTGCATCCTGGCGTAGTGGTGAGGCGCGAGGAGACACCGCAACAGAGAGGCTGCAGACGGACGCGCGGACCCCCGATCTGAGGCTACGAGTCGATCCGGGGCCTCTGCCATGACGACTCTTCACTTTGCTCTGCACCAAAACACGCAGCCTGCTGAGGCAGTGTGTGAGCGTAAAGGCACAGGGCCTCTAAGGTTGGCACAATAAGTGCTGTAGCCCTTAGAGGCATTCCCTCGCCACAGTGCCCTGGGTACCTGTGGTACCATTGACCTGTGGCCAGAGAATGCCAATTGGGTTTGGTCTTCAATGCAGTTTTAGGGAAAGAACATAGGCCCTGGGTACCTGAGTGGCAGGAGCCCAGGGCACACTCAGTCAAAGTACATCAGCAGTTCAGCAAAAAGTGGGAGTAACTATGCAGAAAGAGGGCCCTTTCTAACACCTCATATGGGACATTTTTGGAAGGGAGCCACCAGTGGCCCTTACTCCTTTTCCCATTATTACAATGAACCTTTCACAGTTTGGTAACAAAGTGTACACTGAATTAACACAGTTTTATCAGTACAGAATTTGCCTCTAGGAGAATAAGGTAAAATATGTTCTTTCACCTATAAGACTTTTAATATCAGTCTGTAAGGATTGTTTTGCAATTAGTCTTTTCTCTCCTATTTGTCAAAAATCTGAAGAAAATGGGGGCGTGGCCGACAGCATGGCCGAGTGAGACGTGCTTTCGCCGAGCTCCGGCTGAAAGCTTTATCCAACATAGATTCCGGTGCCCTGCAGACCCGGAGAACACAGCATTTGTTAGAGGAGGTGCCCTGCTGCTCCCCGCAGTCGAAAGCGGGAGGAACGCTTTGATATTTGAGCCTGAGATGCCGAAAATCCGGGGCGCCCGGGCAAGCTGGCAGTCCCCAGGATGGCGCCTTACTGCCGCTGAGTGCCGGAGACACTGCGCCGGGACCTGTGAGCCGACGAGGAGGGGCCGCTTATACCTGGGGCTGACTCGAGGTGCGCCACCCCGAAGGACCAGCGACTGGGGCGCCTGAGGGGGACCTCTGCTCCTGAAGGTGCGGCCGAAACGAGAGGATCATGGTGGACCCGTGGGCGGAGCCCCTCCCCCCACCGGGACTGCGAGCTGCTGCAGTGGCCAGGTGAGGAGCCAGGGAAGTGGGCTCCTGGGCGAGGTGGAGGCCTGCGGCCGCTGTTGGGACCCACGTGTGTTTACTACGGGCCTGCATCCTGGCGTAGTGGTGAGGCGCGAGGAGACACCGCAACAGAGAGGCTGCAGACGGACGCGCGGACCCCCGATCTGAGGCTACGAGTCGATCCGGGGCCTCTGGGTCCACGCAGTGCAGCTGGGCAGTGGAGTGCAGCATCGGATGGACCCTTCCCTCCCTCACCCCCTTGGCGTCCATTAACTGGGGCGGAGGACCTGCAAGATGGCACCAGAGAGGAGGTGAGGTGCGGGAGGAAGGGGGCGAGTGCCTGGATTGAGGCTGCGGCTGGGCGAGCGGTTCCTCCCCACCCCCACCCACCCTGGGGCATTACAAGCAGTGCCTGTGTGAAGGAGAAGGAAGCGGCACGGGGTGGCCGCGACGGATATGGCGTCTCCCCCCTCAAGCCGCTAGCACCGCTTTGAAGGTGGAATTGCTGCTGCCGGCCACTGTGACAGGCCTGGGGGTACAAGCAGAGCAGGAGACCCTGACAAGTAGACCAACCGGTGGGTGCTGAGGGGGACCTCGCCGCCTATCTGAGAGAGTGACAAGGATTTGGCCATCAGGAGGGGACATCTCGGAGCGGGACGCCTGGCAGTGGTCAGAGAGACTGCGGCAGGCCACATTGATTGATTGGGAGAGGCGGGGGTAGGCCGCCGGAGGATCGGGCCTGCAAGCTGGTGGATTGGGGCTGGGTGGTGGATTGACGAGCCAGACTGGCGGTCATCCCCACCCTGCCTCCACACCCACAAGCCTGAACATCTGCTGGACCGTAGCTGACCCACCCTTCCCCCTTGATACTGCACCCTTGAGAAGGTGCCTGCTTGCGGATGCACTGAAGATTTCCCTATCTGGAGGGGGACCTGACAGGGATGCTCCCTGTCCCCTCTCCTATCGCCCTCACTATTGAAGTAGTGGCCTGTGAGGTTGGGCAGACGGATGAGACGTACAGGAGGAAATAATTGAGCTGTATGCAGACGATATTCTTCTGTATGTGGCCCATCCGGTCTCCACAGTCCCTGCATTGTTCAAGCTCCTGAGTAGGTATGGTTCCTTCTCGGGCTACAGAATTAACTAGCACAAATCGGTCCTGTATAGCCCACAAATAGAGGAGGAGTGGCCCCCTCTGCCCGCCGCCCTCCTAGTTGCCCAGATGGGGTTCACATACTTGGGGATTTATCTGACCACGGACCGACACGTCTCCTATCAAAAAAACATCCAACAGATGATTAGGAGTTTTACAGATGATGCTCTTAGATGGAAGGACCTCCCTCTCACGTTCTTAGGCCGGGCTGCAATGTTTAAGATGGTCACATTTCCCCGCTTCCTATATGCCTTACAAAATAAGTATTTCCCCCTCCCCAGCAGATCGAGGCAATAAATGCGGAGCTACGCTCTCTGCTGTGGTTTGGGAAACAACCAAGAATAGCCCTAGATACGCTACAGAGAAATCAGTACAATGGGGGGATTTCCTTGCCAGATATAGAAGCAAATGGAGAAGATACCATAGTTTTGATGGGGGTCTGGGGCCAGTTGACGCACTAAGAGTCCTGAAGGCTGAGGTTGGGCTGCGGTTGGGTGGGGTACGAAGGGTGTGGGGCAGAATCTTAAGGAGAATTGTGGGGGGATAATAGAGTATTGTGGGTGAGGGGTTACCCATTTGTGACTTATCAATGGTGCTACTGTTGGTTGAAAATGCAAATAAAAATATATATTTTTTAAATTTCAAAAATCTGAAGAAAATGTCACTTGTCACTAGAGGAGCTTCCTGTATAGGACGGCATTTAGAGAAGTCATTCATAAGCCAAAGATTTTTTGATTTTTCACTTGTACTTTAATATTTTAGTCATGCTTTTTTTTTCAGTTGGTAGAATTGGTTCCCAGTATAGCATCAGTCTGGAGCACTAACACCGGTTGTAAATGCCTGACTGGGTATCATGTTAAGGCTCTCAATTTTCTTCTTTTTGCTTTCCCTACCGGTGAATACCTATACAACTCCTGATGGTGTCAATTTACAGATGCAGAATCCCTCAGATTATAGTGCCCAGAACAGAAATATGAGCACACTTGTTCATTGTTGATCTCAGTAGGACTAAACATTACAACTTTGGGCTGGTATTCTGTGATGTCTAGTAAGAAAAAGTAAGAATAGATGTCAGCGCACGTGAGTGCGTCTAAGTACCTCCAGCGATGTCATCTCATCAATGGTTCAGTTCCTCAATACATTATTACTTTGTAAATAATTGTTAGTGATTTAATCTGCATCCTGGCAAGAACAGTCAGCCACTGAAGCTTCCAAAGGTCATTTGTGATCTGTTCCTTTTTAGGGGTGCCTATCTGAAAGAAACACGTAAGTGATAGATTCCTTACCTTAGAATTACCCCCAGGCGTCGGACTGGATCCAGAAAGTTTTCGTCAGCAGTACCCCTGCACGTCTGTATGCATCGCGGCTCCGAGTACGTCGTTGGCGTCGTAGTCGCCGAGATGACATCGCTGGAGCTACTTAGACGCACTCACGTGCGCTGACATCTATTCTTACTTTTTCCGTGCCAGCAAGCGCAGATCCGGAGAGAGCGGTACCCCCAGCCAATTTTTGACTGAGTATTTTGGGACTTTTGTCTCTGGACTTTGAGTCTTTGACTCCTGGTGTGTAGGGATGCCCGGTTTTAATTCTTGCGCTGCTTGTCCCCACACGATGTCGGTGAGGGACCCGCTCGTGAGTGTCTCTACTGCCTGGAGCACTACCATGACTCCGAGTCGTGCCCCAAATGCCGGGCCCGGAGCGGTCCCAAAAGTTGCTGGAGGCCCGGGAGTTGGCTCTGTGCAGTTCAAGGTCCCGTGGGAGATCGAGGGACCGGTCACGGAGCCGCCATCACCATCGTTCGACGAAGGCTTCGCACTCGGGGTCAGGTCAAGTAAGGCGAGGCACAAGAAGTAGAAGAAGATCCGTCACTCTTCGCCTTCCCCTAGCCTGTCGTGCGACACGGCTGAAAGTGTGGGTGGCGGCGCCCCCGCGTCTTTGGCAGAGCCTACACAGTTGCCGATGGCCTACCCGCCCTTTCCAGGTCCATCAGCTTCTCCGGCCCAGCTGCAGGAGTGCCTGTCAGCCTTGGCACAAGTCTTTGGGCCGTTGGGCCCCGTCGGCATGCCTTCAGGCCCTGGGGGTCCTCGCTCTTCTGCGTTGTCTGCTCCGGCCCGACGTCGTTGACGACTTCGGTCTCAATGCCGAGAGACCCCCATGGATCCATGCATGGATGCCAGCCAATGTCGGTTGGCCTAGTACGACCTCTGTCCACGGTGACAGTGCCGGCGACGGCCGGCTCTCCGACCGACGCTGTCCCCGGCTGCCACCCCGACGTGGAGAAGGCGCCGACCAGTGTCGATCAACGCCGACTGGGAATTTCTATCCCTTTCTCCATCCGCCTCCTTTGCCACCTGCCCGGCAGGTTGTGGAGGACAGGGAGGCATCTGAGGACCCTCTCGCAGCCCAGTGCGAGTTAGACCTGGACTGGGAAGAGGATTTGGAGGATGCAGGTGACCTGGATTTTACTCCAGAACCTGGCACACTGTCTCCTCCTACCATGGCTACAGAGGAGGGTGGTACATATTCTGTGGTGTTGCGTAGGGCAGTCGAGGCTCTCCTCCTTGAGCTCCCTACGGTGGCCGTCAGGACCAACCTCCTGTCAGAAGTGCTTCGGCCGGCGTCTTCCTCTATGGAGCTGCTGCTGCCCTTTAATGACACACTTTCTGACTTTCTTTTGGGCACCTGGTCCAGGACCAACACAGTGGCTCCTGTGGATAAGAACGTGACCCAATGCCATCGCCCTGCCCCGGGTGACCCCATTTTCTTCTCCCAACACCCTACCTCCGAGAGCTTGGTTGTCCAGGCCCCTGCGTCCCCAAGCGCTTTCCCTTCCGCACCACTGGACTGGGAATCCAAGAAACGGGAACAGTTTGGGAAGACAATTTTTACTTACGCCAGTTCAGTGCTGCGGTCAGTGAACACCGCATGCCTCTTGGGCCATTATTCCCATTCTGTGCAGGACACAGTTGCGCAGCTGCTGCCTCAGTGTCCGGAGGAGGCCCGAACGGTGCTCTCCCATCCTATTGCTGAGGGGAGAGACGCAGCCAAGTTCACGATTCGTTGTGGCATTGACACCGCCGACTCGCTGGGCAGGGTGATTTCCACAACAGTGGCGCTATGCCGCCATACCTGGCTGAGGACGACTAGCTTTTCAGAGGATGTCTAGAACACTCTGATGGACATGCCCTTTGATGGCACTCGCCTTTTTGGTGACAAGGCAGATAGTGCGTTGGAGCGTTTTAACAAGTCACGGGCACTCTTGCCGCTTCTGCTTTTCGCTCCTTTCGTGACCAAGGAAGGGGCGCCCAGACACGTTTGTTTCAGAGCCACAGGCCTGCGCAGCAACAGTCTCAGCGCAGCCATGGACGTGGGACCCGCAGAGGTGGGTCACGGGGCCAGCGGGCAGGCCAGTCCACCACCTCTCCTGCCACTACTGCCTCCAAACCTTCCTAGTCCGGTGTTTCGGCCCACCAAACACCAGTGGGTGGCAGGTTTCGCCATCACCTCCCCCACTGGCGCACCATCACTTCGGACAGGTGGATTCTGCAGATAGTCCAACGGGGCTACTTCCTCCTCTTTGAGACTGCCCCTACAGCCATGCCACCTCAGTCTCACCGCATGTCGGGGGGATCACTTGGCACTTCTCCAGCAGGAAGTTGTGACCCTCTTGGCCAAATGGACCATCGAGCGCGTTCCAACGCCAGAAGTAGGTCGTGGTTGCTACTCCCACTACTTCCTGGTTCCAAAGAAGGACAAGGGCTTGCGTTCTATCTCAGACCTTCGGAACGTCAATCGCTTCCTCCTCAAGGAGAAGTTCAAGATGCTCACACTTGCTCAGTTCTTGTCTGTCCTAGACCCGCAAGACTGGATGGTAGCGTTGGGCTTGCAGGGCGCTTATTTTCATATCCCCGTCCTGCCGGCCCACCAGCGTTACCTGCTGTTCACGGTAGGCCACGAGCACTTTCAGTTCACCGTGCTCCATTTTGGCCTTACCAGCACCCCTCGGGTGTTCACGAAAGTGTTGTCAGTGGTCGCAACTCATCTGCGCAAATCAGGGGTTTCAGTCTTCCCCTATCTCGACGACTGGTTGTTGAAGGCGGGCTCGCCCCCGCCACTCGTCTCCCACCTCCAGACTACGGCCGACCTCCTGCATTTGCTGGGGTTCACCATCAACGTGCCGAAGTCGCACCTGAGTCCCTCTCAGAAGCTCCTCTTCATCGGAGCGGTTATGGACACGGCGCAGTTGCGGGTTTATCCTCCTGAACAGCGAGTCCGGGACATTCGGGCTATGATTCCGATCTTTCGGCCCTTGTCCTGGGTTTTGGTCAGGATGACCTTGAGGCTGCAGGGCTTCATGGCCTCCTGCATCCTGCTGACCAATCATGCCAAATGGCATATGCGGACTCTGCAGTGGGACCTGAGTTCCAGTGGGCGCAGCATCAAGGGGAACTGTCAGAGTACGTCCAGATCTCGGAGGGCACTGCGCAACAGTTGCAGTGGTGGCTCACGAACCAACATTGGTCAGCAGCAGATCACTCTCCCTTCCCTAACCGGAGCACACAGTGGTGACAGATGCGTCCCTCCTGGGACGGGAAGGCCACATGGGAAAGGCGGAGATCAGAGGCCTCTGGTCTCCGGCAGAGTCCAGGCTCCATATCAACCTTCTGGAGCTCCGGGCGATCCTACTTGCGCTGAAAGCATTCCTTCCCTCTGTCAAAGGGAGAGTAGTGCTGGTGTTCACGGTCAACACCACTGCCATCTGGTATTGCAACAAGCAAGGCGGGGTGGGGTCCTGGACCCTATGTTAGGAGGCCCTGCGTCTCTGGACATTGCTGAAAAGTCAAGGAATTTCCTTGACAGTTCAACACTTGGCAGGTTTTTGAACGCCAGGGTGGATGAACTCAGCCACAGGTGCATGATGGATCACAAATGGCGTCTTCACTCGGAGGTAGCGCAAGGTCTCTTTCAAAAGTGGGGAGAGCCTTGGTTAGATCTATTCGCCACTGAAAAGAATGCACAATGTCATCACTTCTGCGTGCTGGAATTTCCAAGGCGGCACTCGCTGGACGACGCTTTTCGTCACTAGTGGAGCTGCGGTCTATTGTACGCCTTTCTGTCTATACCACTTCTACCCAGAGTGCTGAAGAAGATCAGGCGCGAATGGGCCCAAGTCATCTTGTGGCCCGAGCTGGGCTCGAAGAGTTTGGTATCCCGAGCTACTCAGTATGAGCATAGATCCCCGATCCGACTGCCTCTTCGGGAGGATCTTCTGTCGCGACAGCAGGGTTCGGTCCTCCACCGGAACCTGCCCAGCCTCCACCTACATGCATGGACATTGAGCTGTGACAGTGGATTCCATTTGACTTGCCTCCTGAAGTCTGTGATATTCTGGGAGCCAGGCGTCCCTCAACTAAATCGGTATACGCCTGCAGGTGGAACAAATTTGTGGCACGGTGCACAGCAAAGGCTGTCGATCCTCTTCTGCCCCTCTTTCAGAAGTCCTTTTGTTCCTTCTTTCTCTGATCCAGAAGGTCTCTCCTCTGGGCACTATTAAGGACTACCTTTCTGCAATTTCGGCCTTCCTCAGGCTCCCTGACCAGCCCTCTCTTTTCAAGTCCCCTGTTGTTAATTGATTTCTCAAAGGCATTACCCACCTTTTCCCTCCTATTCCGTTTTAATGCCGAAGTGGAACTTGAATCTGGTTCTTACTTATTTGATGTACGCTTCTTTTGAGCCGCTTCACAACTGTCCTCTTCGTTTATTGACTTTGAAGACTGCTTTCCTGGTTGCCATCACCTCCGCTAGGCGAGTGAGTGAGCTCCAGGCTCTTTCCTGTAGGCCTCCTTTTCTGTTGGTTCATCCGGACAAGGTTGTGCTTCACACTCGTCCTTCCTTCTTGCCAAAGGATGTTACTGCCTTCTACATAGTGCAAACTATCACCTTGCCCACTTTCTTTCCGCCTCCGCACCCTTCCAGAGAGAAAAAGAGGCTCCACCGTCTGGACCCAAAACGCACTCTCATTTTACCTGAATCTCACACAACAATTCCGGGTGGATGACCATCTCTTTGTTGGCTACGCAGGCGCCAAGAAATGCCAGGCTGTAAACAAGAGTACTATCTCCCGCTGGGTCATCTTGTGTATCAAACCCTGTTATTCTCTGGCTAAAAAGGAACCTCCGGTGGGGGTTGCGCGCCCATTCTACCAGGGCGACGGCAGCCACTACTGCATTGGGAGGTGGTGTCCCCCTGCAAGACATCTGTCAGGCAGCCACATGGGCCTCGCTGCACTCTTTTACTAAGCATTATTGCCTTGACAGTCCAGTCCGGAGAGACCGCTTCTTTGGCCGTTCTGTTCTCTTTCTGGTGTGATCTTTGTTCGCAGACCCACCACCAGGGTTGGTATTGCTGGGGTATCTGTTCTAAGGTAAGGAATCTATCACTAACGTGTTTCTTTCAGATGAACAAGTTACTTACCTTCGGTAACGATATATCTGTAAGAAACATTAGTTAGTGATAGACTCCTTACTGACCCACCCATCATCCCCGTTCTGCGAACTGATTTCTAGGGTTAAGGTCACCCCTTTCAGGGCCATATTTTCATGCACCAGTGGTCAGAATCTTGCTTGCTCTGCGTTTCTGGCGCAGAAAGTTGTGTACAGAAGTGACGTCGGCGCGCGTGGGCACATCTAAGTAGTTCCAGTGACGTCATCTCGGCGACTACGACGCCAATGACGTACGGGGAGCCGTAGGACGACGCCTACTGGCGTACCGGGGTACTGCTGACGAAAACTTTCCGGATCCAGTCTGACGCCTGGGGGTAAATCTAAGGTAAGGAATCTATCACTAACTAATGTTTCTTACAGATATATCGTTACCGAAGGTAAGTAACTTGTTCTTCACAGCTATGTCTGCAGAGTTTGGCAGCCTTTGGAGGTTTTTATTATTCGTTTAATGAAACTCATGCACTAACACACTAACAATTATCGAATTTAAATAAAACTGTGGCCCTAGCTATTGTGGCTCAATTTTAAACCATTATTTACAAAACCTTCAAGCCTCAGATTTGGACAGTGAAGGATAGGGTTTACGTAGAAAATTGCTAGTTCTTGAGTCGGTGGTATATTTTAACAAGATTTTATAATGACAAACTCATCTATTATATAAGTCAACATGGCTTTATAAAAAGTGACAATTTAATTTGGATTAAACGATGATGAGTTACCCAATGTATTTTTAATTACTAGGACAGCTTATCGCTTATTTAGCATCTATTGCTTGTTGTGCATTGGCAGCTGTATTAGATGTGGTAAATCCATCTTGTGGTGAGAAAAATGTAGTTGCTTGACCTGGACCCTCTGAGGAGTAATGTAAATGTAATATAAAGTTGAATATTAGTTCAGTTTTAGCTTTTGTAATTTTGCTAGGGGCTCTTATTAAAATAATGTTACTGCCTGATGTTAGTAGTTATTACAATAAATTGAGAAGTAAGATACAAAAGATACAAAATAAAACTGTGGCCCTAGCTGTTGTGGCTCAATTTTAAACCATTATTTACAAAACCTTCAAGCCTCAGATTTGGACAGTGAAGGATAGGGTTTACATAGAAAATGGCTAATTCTTGAGTCGGTGGTATGTTTTAACAAGATTTTATCATGACAAACTCATCTATTATATAAGTCAACATGGCTTTATAAAAAGTGACAATTTAATTTGGATTAAACGATGATGAGTTACCCAATGTATTTTTAATTACTAGGACAGCTTATCGATTATTTAGCATCTATAGCTTGTTGTGCTTTGGCAGCTGTATTAGATGTGGTAAATCCATCTTGTGATGAGAAAAATGTAGTTGCTTGACCTGGACCCTCTGAGGAGTAAGGTAAATGTAATATAAATTTGAATATTAGTTCAGTTTTAGCTTTTGTAATTTTGCTAGGGGCTCTTATTTATATAAATACTCTTATTAAAATAATGTTACCGCCTGATGTTAGTAGTTATTACAATAAATTGAGAAAGTAAGATACAAAAGATTATGGGCCCTTATTTGTTAGTGAGCTCTAACTAGAGTTGACTGCCTTTGTAAAGCTTAGCAGAAATTTAGTGACGAAGGAAGGGCCTGATTTACAGTTTGGTGGCCGGATTACTCCGTCACAATGTTAAGGAAATCCTTTGCAACTTATTACAAGCCCATTAAATTCTAATGCACTTGCAATAAGGCGTGGAGGATAGCCGTCAAAGTTGTGACTGAGTAATCCACCCGGCAAACTCTAAATCAAAACCTAGATTTTGAAGGATTCACATTATGGTGCATTATATCACATTGTTGAAATATATTTATTCTAGCTACCCCCCATGCTTCCTTGTCTGTCCATACTCACAGTAGAGCATTCTGATAGAGACTTCTCACCACATATTACGCATATTTCGATTCCTCATCTTTGAATATCCCCAGGCATCTGACTGGATCTGGATATTTTTGAATCGCAATTGACGCACTCCATGACCAGTGGCAACATGTAGCGTTGTTCTACATCATGCCACTCTGTCTTATGCAGAAGTGACTTTGAAACCCGCATATACATGCACGTGCTCGCACTGGCATCAGTTGCTTTCTTTTCACTGCAACCAACGCGCATCCTGAGCTTAAACTGTCATTCCATAGATTTCGCATTTCCCTCCAAAAAATGTCAGTGGTGTGCAGATAATGTCAACTAAACCTACAGGTTTTAAACCATGTAAGAACTGTAGCCCCCAGATGTCGAATACAGATCCTCATGATGTCTGTCTTTGGTGCCTGGATTCTCTTCTTGATTTGTGGTTGTGTTCAAAGATGGACACAAAGGTGATCAATGACCGAGGGTCAAAGCTCATTGCTGCTGAATTGAGGAAGTCAAAGACCCATTCTCGCTTCGAGTCCAAAGCGCATCGATCACGGTCTTCATTGAGAAAGAGGACACACTCTTGTTTCCGAGGTTACTCTCATGATCGGTATTCATTGAAGTTAGGTAAGTCAAAGGGCAGACATAAAAAACACCAAAAGTCCAAACATGGTTAATCTGCATCTTGCCACAGGCATCATTCACAGTCACATGACGCACTTGGCACTTCTAAACAATAGAGCAGTTTCCCCTCAACGGAGTTGGTTAAGTGCTGATTCTGATTGGATAGAGACACTGGATTAGCTCAAGTTGCCCATCGACAAGATCTTTGATACCAATGCCGGATCTAACTGGAGTGCCTTTGGGGTCATTGAGGTGACCAGGCTTCCAGCTGGCCGATCGTCGATGAATCTGTCTTCATTGTCAGGTGTGTCTCTTGACTTCATCCTGAGGTTGATGCTAACACCATTTGTGGTTTTGTTGAATCTGGGTCCAACTTCAACTCTGCCTCCATCCTTGGCGTTGCGTTCGGCACTGCATCTGCAATGACCGACGCTGCTGGCTCTGATACCGACATGGATCACAGTGGCAACAGTCGAAGATCTGATTGTTTTATTGGATTCTAAACCCCATGTTCCTCCATCTATACCCTTTCTATTCAAGAGAGGAGTTCATTTTGATGAAGAATATCAGCCCTTTGAACAAGGTGATAATGTATGACAATCTTCAGGATTCCAGCGGTCTTGATCCCTCTCCAGACACTGGCCTTGGCTCTCATGTCTGTGCAATTGCCTCTGAGGAAGCAGCATCTGTTTCAACAGTCACGAGGAGACCAGGAGACTCTTGATAGTATTCTGCTTTGTCAGGGGATTAAAACCACAGCGAATGTCTTGAATCCTACAGTCTACTCAAGAACCGTTCTTGCCCTTCAGTGGAGCACCTACAGATGTTGGAGGGCACCTGGGGAACCAGGATCTAGCCCTCCATTTAAGAGACTAGTGGCAAGGTGGCACAGACCTGCTGCAGGAGACCCTGAATTTTGTTTTATAACATTCTACTGTGGAGAACCATCTGTGTGAGGCTTCTACGAGCCGCACAAATCCAAATGCCTTCCCAACCACTGCGTCTGATAGCGAGTTGAAAAAGTTGGAGGCATTTGCATAAATAATGTTCTCTTCGAGCAGCCTTGCCCACAGGTCAGTCAATATGTTAGGCCTACTGGGAAGATCTTCTCATGCATCTAGGGACAAAGTTGTGGATGGCCTGTCGGCAGTACCAGATAAAGTCTGACAAATTTTGCAGTGCTTGGTTTTGGACGGACAGGTTACTGCAACATTCTTAACTAAATCCGGCGTACAAACTACTGATTATAGGGCAGTTGGTATCAGCGTGGTACTCCAGCGCCACGCCTGGATCCGTGCCACAGGTTTTCCAATGCCCTACAGTCACCTATTGACATGCCTTCCACCGGCCCTGGACTGTTTGGGTAAAAGCTGACTTAACTCTTGAAAGATTTAAAAAGAGTAAGTCCAGAGGTTTTCCCGTTCCTGCTTTGCCAGGGTTCAAGTTCAACCTGGCAAAATGGGAACGGGTAGTTTATGATATGCGTGTATTCATGTAAAAATAAAACATAAACCCGAATCGGGTGAAATCTCCTTTTTATGGTTGAATCAGGAATTACATACAATATGTAATGACGACCTATATCTTAAGTATCTCTTACAGGAGATGATATGTGCTACATATTAAAACATAATGAATCGTGTTCATTGGTCCAGGTGTCTAATAGTGACCTGAAATACATGATTCCCATCCCAGGGTGTCATGCAATTTACTCTCCAGTGATTAATTCCAGCGAGAATTTTTTTTTATTGGTTCCGCTCCATTGCTTCTGCCATCACCTCCTGTGAAAAGTAAAACTGACCCGTGTGATTTTTAAACTAGAAACTCAAATATATGACTTTACTCTTGTTTACTAGAATGGGAAAGTAAATTGGGAAGTGGCGGTCAGCAGCTGGAAAAATCTGAGTGTTCGCATTATATTGCATTAAAGTTCGTTGCACAAACAAATATTCAACTTTTTTTTACATTTATTATTTTACTCTACATGAACTTCTGCACTCAATTTTATGTTAACACTTTGAAGCGAGGGAACCGTTAAGTGATAATTCAAAATGAGTGGATTCTCATTACTAATTCATTTTTATTCATTGCGATTGTATTAGCATCAATCATGATAAAGTAATGTGGCTTATTAGACGTGACACTTGCATTAAAGCCAGTTTGAATACATCATCATGATAAATGGTACTGCAGAGAAGGGCAACTGAAGGAAGCAAACTAATTCCATGCACTTACCAAACCCATTTTATTAATTAGATTTTGTGATCTGAAATTGATTTGTTTCCTTCCGTGCCCTTACATTATTAATATTGGAACTTTTCATTTCAGAATATGTTCATTATTTTTATAAAATGTTGAGCAATACTGGTGAGCCGTTTATTTGTATTCATAACAATTTACATAGATTCTTTTAACACAAGAAATTCCGATATTGTATATTACCTTGCTGATTTTAGCAATTTCTGATTACTTGTCTTTTTTACTTTTTTTTCAAGGTTTTAGTAGCCTTTTTTACTACATGCTCTTTTGTTCTTATGATATCTGCCCTTTCTGGTTCAAAGGAAGAGCAATGTTACTTTTCTTTTTGCTATATCGTGCTACTAAGTGTGGATCGCACCAGCACAGTCTGTGAGGCACTCAATCAATCAGGGGTTTATAAAGCGCACTACTCACCGGTGAGGATCTCAAGGGGGTGTGGGTGTGTGTGGGGGGGGGGCGTGTTCGGGGGATTGGGGAGGGGGGGTGGGGGTACGGTGCACCTCCAGTTCAGTTGAAGAGCCAGGCACTAACAATTTGAACTATACAAGCTTGGTAAACAATGAATCCTATATAATCAAATACATTTTTTCATGAAGAATTGAATGATTAAAATCGTTGTCATGAGTGGAAAGAGTAAAAGTTACCTGGGAGCTTGTTTTTTTTAGGCTGGACAGACTTCAATATTCACTTTTCTCAATGCTTGATAATGTTTACTAAAAAACACTTTTCATCGTAACATGTAGATGAATGGCTTTAAAAACTACTTGAAGGCTTTAAAATATCGGACTCCTACCTCTTTGCTGCATTCCATTCTCAGCCTGCTTTTACCCGACACACTACATAGTAGCATGACAGAGAACTGTTTGGGGAGCAGCCCTAGAGAGGGCACCTTATCAAAGCAAACATTTTCTGCTGGTACTAGGGAATCTGTTTGAGCTAGCTCTGATTTTCAAAGTCCATGAAAAGACAAGTGGACTGAATCTCAGAGTGTTTGGGGACCAGACCCTGTCCTGCTTAAGAGGCCTTGTTTAAGAGCAGGCAGAAAAGACCTGCTTCTCTATGTGGTCTGGTCTTATCTCATCCCGTTTCCAGCAGCACAAAAAAAAACTTGGGCGCTGAGAAATGTCAGCCAATGCAAAATCTGCCATTCCTATCTGCTATCAGGTCAGGTAATGTTCGGAATTTGTTCAACACCCAACCCAAGATGATGTGACACTGCCGTCCCTGATCGCACTGTAGAGCTTGGCAAGGCAAGTCCCAACAGCATTTCCAATTTTTTCTCAAGCTTGAGGCCATTAAAAAATCAGCTGGTTCCAATGACCTGTTTTCTCAGGACTTGTTTCAGAGTTCTTCTTTAGCTTTTGGCCCTTCTGGGAAAGGGAACTCCACAATTAAGGGATTTAGTGGTCTGATTACTCAGGCCCATGGGATCAGGAACCTCTGGGTCTTGTGTTGATTTAGCCTATTGTGCTTCCACTATCTACACTCAAGTTTCACCAACATGCGGATTCCCCTCCGTGTTGTAGACCTGCTTCCTAATCCCATTGGTGGGGATCCTGCCTTCCTGGGGTCATCATGATGAGCAGAATACTTTGGAATTTGTCAGCCTGCAGGGCATTATGGGGCGCGCCCTCCCGGGTGCATGAATTTTAGTTAGGCAGTGCAAATGTGAGCCTTTGTAGCTGTTGTGCATCCTCTCAATGTGCTGCTTCCTTTTTGCTTTCGTCTTCTCTTTTCATTTGTTGGGTCTGCCTGGCCCCACCCAGGAACCCCGCATGGCCTTTGTTGCAGGCAACTAAGGGAGCCTATCCCAGGCTACACCAGCCGCCATTCTCCTCTGGCAGCATGAGAGCCGCACGGTGTTGCTCCCAAGCTCTCCTGCTCCCTCCATGTGGGCAGGGTGTATCTTCTTGGCGGCTGGCCTGCTCGTACTAGACATGGGGAATGGGGGATTGGCCTACCACAGCTGGGGAGTGCAGTGGAGCTCCCCTTTAAAACATTATCGTTGGGGCCCCAGAGATGGGATCCCTGGCCACTTTCCTCTTCTCAGGTAGGTCACACTCTCTCCCTTGTGAAAGAGTTTTTAACCTGGGAGAGAAAGTTCTAGAGGTTAGGCACCACAGCCCAATTCTAGGGTACTACATCACCTCTCCAACTGTGACCCAACCCTCCTGCACAGCAAGCTTGAACAATTCAAGATGGCGTCATTCAGGAGTCGCTGGTCACATCTCCTCTGGGGGCCTTTGCTTTGCCCCCGCTGAAATTCCTGCCGGGCCTTTTCCCATCAAAACTTCAAAGAGGAGCCCTCTCCTGTGTTTGCTGCTGAGATCTTTGCTCCCCCTTTGTTCAGTGGACCTAGGCTGTCTCAACCCTCGTACAGTGTAACAGCTTGTTAACGGATGCAGATTTTCTTCTCCATTCCTTCCTTCACGGGAGCGGAGCACAGCACTGTTAATTGCTTCCTTTCTGTGGGGAGGTCTGTGTTCCTTCTGCTAGAGAGCAATGTAATTTCTTGGCCCAGCGGGGTGACAAAAGGCCTGGGTTCTCTGATCCTGGGCGAAACCACAGAGATTTGACAATTCTGGGTTACCTAAAGGTGTACATATATCTGCTTGGGATGTACATATTTGAACTGGGTGCCCTCTTTAAACCCCAATTTGATGTCTTACTGGACTTTGTAGGCCAAAGGGAAGTGAAACTGCACTATAGGCAGATTTCCACCAATGTGAATAATAGTGTCACTGCAGACAAACCTGTAAACCTTACTGATTTTACCTATGAGTGCCTACTAATATTATAAGGCCTAACATAGTTCAATATCTAACCCTGAAGAGTCCCCTCTGCACTAGGCTATCTGTGCGCCTTCACAGGGCTGAGCACAAAGGTAGTCTCACATGCGCAGCCCACACATGTATTCACATCCCTAATTTCTATTGTGAGGGGTTTTACTGTCTGGCTACAAACACAGTAAAGACTTGGGAAGGAAGGCTAGTTTATTTTCCGTTTGGCAGAAGCAGCACAGCTGCAAAGAATTGGCAGATATTTCGTCTTCCCTATTCAAATTGTATAGATACTAGGCACTCTAAATAGGGTGGACATCCACCAAAAGATGGTGGATGTCCTGCATACACCTGATTCTAAACAACCCTCTTAGTGAATTGGACTCTTTGCATTGAGATGCACAGGCTTGTTATTTCTCTTAATCAGATAATAGAGAACATTCTGACTTTAATTCTTTTAGCGGAATTTACAAAATAGCGTAGCTGTTTGCAGTTTAAAAATATCACTCCTTTAAAATGTTTGCTACACTTTTAATCAGTGAACACTGCTAATACTGTAAAACCATGTAATTAATTAGTGACCTTATTTGTGAAAACCTCATTGCTGCTCCTCGAAGAGAATACATATTCTACAAATATTTGAACGGATTCCTTTGATACTATAAATCCTATGGCCAGTAAGTCGATGGAATGTTTTTCATATTAAATCTTGCAAGAATTGTATTCATGTTTACCTGCCTCTCGTTCATTGCCATTAACAATGTTTATTTAAAATATTTTGCTTCAGTACAGCAGTAGAACAATGTAACTCTTATACATCTTACAGCTTGACCATCTCGGAAGAGGAACAAGGACTCAAATATATGTTGGTAAACTCAACTACAAGAATGATGATGAAAACGAAGACTCCTTTGCGGAAAAGGAGATCAAGGTCATCCTGAAAGTCTTGGACCCAAGTCACAGAGACATTTCTTTGGTAAGTAACCCACTTTAATTCTTTCCATTTAACATGAAAGCAAATCATTTTGAATATTAAAACATGCACTCACAAATATGTTTACATGTAAAAAAAAATGTAAAAAAGGTCATTGCTAAGGGAAATTAGGGCACACATAGTGTGATTCAGGTAGACCATCTGCAATAAACCAGTAGATAAACCAAATCTAATACACTTGTGCTTCTGTCTCCTCATTTAGAGGTTAGGGAACTGCTAGTTTTCTGGCAACAGAGCTTCTGCTTTCTACACTGTTGAGATTCCCTTCACTGGCTGATGCTCCACTAGAGTGCTGTTTTTGTCTGACTGTTGGAAAGTCCTCCATATAGATTCTCTTTCTTCCAAAGTTTCTTTTTTGCCCTGGTCCGTTATACCCCAAAATTATGGACCTGGGCAATAAAAAGAACAAATGGTGCCCACGCTCTGAAACTTTCCTCTCCAACCCTCATCTGACCACCCACCTACCCGGTATCAGAGCCATTTTTAATTACAGAAAAAAAACTTTTCTCTGAAAAATAAAAAAACATGCTGAGCTCACTGCCATGACAGGCAGCTGACTAGGCATTGTTGCTGAAAGCACTCCTGCCATATCAACCGAAGCACTTTTATTGGAAATGTCCCTGCCTTGCTAGCAGGAAAGCTTAAACACTGTCCAAAAAATTAATGGCAATCTTAGTTCGTAAGGAATAAAAGACCATTTTCAGGATATTAAGCAGTTCAGAAAAGACTAAAATAACTTCGACCTAACCTATAGCTAAGGTAATTGAGCACATAAATCAGAAAACAGTGATTGAACTGGTGATGTTAAGCGTCTATCATCTCTGCCAATTCCTGGACTTTCTCAGCCCCGTAGTTCTACATGATGCTTGTATTCAGAAACTTAGGTCCTGCTGTAGAGTTTGGTTGACAGAGTAATGTATGTAAGGGTGACGGAATAAATTGCTTGGTTGCCCTGACAGACATCCCGTCCCTCAAACTTATAAAAAAACTAGCCGACCCCGCAGACCTCTCATAAAAGTGGAATTAACTGCAGTAATCGCAGTTTGTCAATGTTGTAAAAGTTAGACAGACTCAGGCCATCAATTTTTACAAAGGTGAACTTTTTTTTCAAAACTCCTGAAGCGGGAGATTGTTTTTGAAAAAGGTCAAACAAATAACCCCCCACAACATAGATGTTTCCTCCCACGGTGTGTAAGTGTGTGGGAGTATTTTTTTGATTTTCACAGTGCCAGTTAGGACAGTAAAATAAACATCAGACCGCCCCCCTCTAAATTGGGTGGACGGTCAGATGACTATCCTCCAATGACCTGTACTCCGTTGAGCTGTTGGAGGGTATGACTGAGATGAAGAAAGGTCCTTTGTTGACATATTATCGGTCCACCCATCTCTAAATCAGGCAGGCGGACCTGTAGTTTGGCAGAGTGGGTACTCGATCAGGTTGTGATGGAGTACTCTCTCCACCAAACTCTGAACCAGGCCTTTAGTCATACACAACTCAAATGCTGACATTTACTATATACCTCATTTTTATCACTTTAACCCTTCGCTGCTTGTGTCGGCCAAAGGCCGTCATGTGCTCTACCTTCGTAGTTCTGTGCACGTCCGTTGGGCGACACGGCCCCGCCCACTGCGCTAAACCTCCACACCGCTGCGGAATGGCCGCCACGGTTAAGCGGCTAAAGCTATGACTGTTGAATTGTTGTAAATTACCAGCAGCACTCCAGATTTCCAGAAGACATGCGCGTCTCTGCTAAATGCTGGGACAACTACGGACCCACTACCACACAGGAGAGCACCTGGAGCTGTATCGTTCCAGATGTTTGTGAGAGTACCCCAGGGGGAAAAGGTTGTAGGAAGTATAGGAGAAACTGTGAACCCCAAGAGACCAACTGACGCCCACAGTACGACATTGTGCCCTGTACACACTCTGCATATCTGTTGGACTGCAATTGAAGCTACTGGTAATCCAGTAACAGATGGAAAGGTACTTCCTTCATTCCTGTATCACAATCTCTAGCAGCTTTAGGGGGTATCTCAGTCTGTCATAAAATGTGGTCACTTCTTTACAATAGCTAAGGAAAGATAACAGCCAGATGATCAATCTCTATTTACAGAGTCTTTAATTGAAGATTTTTCTGAAATAACTGTTAATACAGTTTCCCCTTGTCAGATAACCGGTGCTACTACAGAAGGGAAATTTAGTACTTGCAGAATTTGAGTGCACCAAACGTGTGAATGAGTTATTCACTTCTTTTTACTTAGAACCACTTTTAGAGAATAAGGGCCTCCTTTGGCCTTGACGAGATGGGCTGCCAAGCTCCTGGGACATCAAATGCCCTAACCTGGCTGGTTATATAAGATTCCTGCTACATAGGCAGGCCAGGATTTTGTTTTTATGAAAATTGGGGATGAGTTTCTAATTACAGCACACCTTACAGTCAAAATATTTGAGTCTTGGCTAGAATAATGTACACTCAGTAGACAAATTTCACTACTATACACAGCATAAGAACAAAGTCGTATAGAAAATGAGTGAGCAGGGATCAAAACAATCCACAATAATTCCAGAGAGAGTCCTCTTCAGAGGTCATTCTTTATTAATGTTCATAATTTCTTTAAAAGATCTCCGAGCACGTAAATCGCCAACACATGTTTCGTCTCACACAGAGACTTCATCAAGGCCTCAATAAATACGAGGAGTGAATACGCTCAAGGAATATATTGCCACATTGCTGATTCGACAAAATATCCAAATTGTGATGGAACCGCCACACCCAATTAGTGTATCGGAATCGAAGTGTTAAACACAGCTATAGGTGTAGCTATTAGGCCCCTTCGTTATCCGATTCAAATAAGTGGTCCACAAGTGAAATTCTTAACGTCATACATTAATAAACGGCTCTGTTAGTTCCGAGACCAATGCGTCTGACGCCGTTTCGTAAACAATACTTGTCCACAATTTAAGACCTTTTGAGAGTTGCAACCATGATAAGTCGCATTCTGAAAAACAACGAACGAGCTCAGTCACTTGCTCGACCACCCGCAACAACGAGCACCTTGAGGTAGTAGGTGCCTTGAGGCTCTTTAGCACCCAAATTCATATGAATCCCTAATAATATATCACGCCTTCAATTTTTTGCAGTATAAACTGATGCTTTTTTAAATAGTGCGGACGTTTCCTTTGCGAACACTACTACCTAATCTTGCTATACAGGATTTTGTTTTTAGTTTTACAAAGGCAGAGCCCTGTAGTATGTATTTGTTTTACAAATATATAACAAGATGTCACTTATGCACTGAGAGTCTTTGCCCTGTAAATGAGGACAATTATAGCTTTTTCTGCCCATGGCCACAATGAATGGCAGGAAAAAATAGCATTGTAAGCTCAGCCCTAAGTAATGCCATGGAGAAACAGTCCTGCTGCAAATGGCCTATTAGGAAGGCATTTCCAATAGCCAAGTTGGCTGAAACTCTGCCATCAGATTCCTAACCAGTTTCCCTCTGTGAATGAGGCAGGGGGACTGAGAGTCAAACAACTGGACATCTGCAATTCATTGCTAAAGTGGTATCCAACTTTCAGAGAACCATAACCTTCTCCCTACATCTCAATTCTTGCCCGTTGGAACCACTTCCTAACAACTCAAGCTGACAGAGCTTTGGATGCATATTTAAAAAACATCCATGATCCTCTCTAAACAGAACGAATGAGGTTTGAATGACAGACCTTCAGTCAAAGTGAGGATACATCAAAGGTTTCTCCTGCATCAGGCACAGAATAACACAGCAGGCTTTAGCTTGCCTCCGATGCTATCGTGTAAAAAACGACATAGTAGGGCAGGATATCACTCAGTATGCCTCTATAAAGCACACCGCTAAAGGAGATTACAGAGCGGTGATTTCAAAGTCAGTAAATCCATTTCAAGGGTATTATTGCAATAATAAAGAAGCCAGAGTTGACGGAAATGCTCAGATG
Source organism: Lissotriton helveticus (assembly GCF_964261635.1). NCBI lineage: Eukaryota > Metazoa > Chordata > Amphibia > Caudata > Salamandridae > Lissotriton > Lissotriton helveticus. The sequence goes on from NC_136058.1 coordinate 93,259,424, forward strand.
ACATTTCTGTGGATAAATGTTATTTTGTTAAACCCAACCTAGGAGTTACTTGACTTTTCACATATTCTAGATGCTCTCACATCTACTAGAGTTCGATTGACCACTTTTTGAATATGTAATAAACCCTGTCTTCTCTTAACAGTGGTGTCAGGTGGAACCCAAAAGAAATTCCTTGAATGAGGTCCCTGTAAAAAAGACCACTCCTTTTTTATTTTTTTTTATTTTTTACTTTTTTGGGTAATCCTCATATACCATTATTGGAAGTCTTGATGGGAAACTGGTAACCTTTGCGCTGTTTGGTCGTCCTGATCCGGCCCTTGTTGTTATGCATGACCAAAAGTGGGATAGGTAGGTGCACCACTGGAAAATCCCGGCCTGCCTCCTTTCGCTGGACGCAGAAAAGGCTTTCGACCGGGTCGACTGGACCTTCCTACGGGCGGTCCTCACGAAACTTGGCCTTGGCCCTATCATGATCTCCAGGTGCATGGCCCCTTACCTTGGGCCGCAGGCCAGAATTCGGGTCAACGGTCAGCTGACATCGCCGCTCTTGATCCACAGGGGCACGAGGCAGGGATGCCCGCTTTCGCCGCTCCTGTTCGCTCTTGCGGTCGAGCCATTGGCGGAGCTGATTAGGCGCACTCCTGATATCCATGGTATCCCCCACGGAGGGCGCTCTAACAAGGTTGCGCTATTTGCGGACGACCTGATTCTTACTCTTACGAATCCTCGGGTCTCCCTCCCAGCGGTGCACGAAACCCTCTCACTGTTTGAGCAGGCGTCCGGCCTTAAAATTAATCATACCAAATCTTGGGCGCTTAACCTCACCATCCCCGAAGAGGAGGTCTCCCTCCTGAAGGGGGTCACACCCTACCGTTGGGCGGATGACCACATTCAATATCTGGGTCTAGACCTCACACCCCACCTCGACTCGTGGTCCCCGAGGAACTGGGCCTCTTGCCGCAAGGAAGTCCTGGCGGACCTGCGGAAATGGAAGCCTTTGATTTCCTGGCTGGGGCGGCTCAACGCTGTCAAGATGTCGATCCTCCCCCGCATCCTGTATGTCTTCCAGTGCCTCCCCACCCCGATCCCGATTCACTGCATCAGAACCCTCCAACGCGACCTCACGTCCTTCATATGGGGGGGCAAGCGGCCCCGGTTCTCCCAGAAAGTCCTCATGGAGCCGAGAGACAGGGGTGGACTGGCCTGCCCGAATCTCCTCCACTACTATTGGGCGGCGCATCTCCGGTTCGTGATCGAATGGGGTGCACGCGAAAGCGACAAGCACTGGTTCCACATGGACCGAGTGGTCACGGGACGCACCATATGGGACCTACCATGGCTACCGCGTGTGGCGCGCTCCAGAAGTGCATATATGGCGGTCCCCACAAGGACGGTTCTTGAAGTATGGGACAGAGTGGCAGTGCCCAAGGGCCTCACCACGTTCCCCTCTCCGCACACCCCCATTGCAGGTAACCCGCACTTTCCCCCTGCAGCCCAGACCAGGGCCTTCGAGAGTTGGACTCAAGGAGACTGCAGGGTCGTAGGAGATCTTTTTCTTGGTGGGTCGCCTAAATCGTGGCTGGACTGCAGAGACGAATTTGGCCTTCCTCTCACCGCTAGCTTACAATATGCGCAGCTACGCCACTGGCTCTCGGGGGACGACATGTATCAGGCTGCTACCAGGGCATACACCCCGTTTGAGAAGTTGGCACGCTCTCTCGGGGGATTGAAACGGCTCATCTCCCAGATCTACAACATATTGCAACACCCCGTCGCTCCGCCTGCGCATCCTTATCAGAGGCAGTGGCAGTCGGTGACTGGCGCTGATATCACGCCATCTCAATGGACTCGGCTCTGGAACGACATCCCCAAAATCTACCGCAGCATCCCACAGAGGGAAAACGCGTACAAGATGCTAACACAATGGTACTACACTCCCCTGAGACTCAGCAAAATGTTCCCCACTTCCTCGCCACTGTGCTGGAGGTGTGGCACTGCGACTGGTGACTTCGTACACATCTGGTGGTCGTGCCCTACCCTAGCTGTCTTTTGGAAGGAGGTCCTTAGTCACATTAAGAAGGTGCTGGGTTTTCCCCTCCCTGAAGAGGTTTGCACACTCCTGCTGGGCATTCGACCCCCCACACTTAGGGCCCTCACGCGCAGCGACTGGATCCTCTCCCTTCACATGTTGGGCGCAGCCAGGCAACTCATTGCTCTATACTGGAAGCGGACTGAGGCACCGCCGATAGCCTCTTGGTTCGTGCGCCTCTGGCACGTCCTGACTATGGAGCTACTCACGGTGCGGATACAATCACGGGGGATACGCTTCAAGGCAGTGTGGGACCCTCTCGTGCGCTACCTGTGCTCCATCAGTTATGCCCGCCACATGCCTCCCAGGCTCCACGCCCTGCAATTGTTTGAGGATGCCCTCATCCCTGCTGACCCAAACAGGCTAGCCACCTAATCGCTTCCCCCAGTGCCGATTTGCGCTTTCCATCCCATATTGGCGACTGCAGTCACGCCCCCCGGATCCCTCTCCACCTCGCTACTACTCACTCCTCTTCTGACTTTTCTTCTTTCCTACTTGCCACTCTGGCTTCCACCCCTCTTTGGGGCTGTTCGGCCCCTGTTGGGCCTTTGAAAATGTGGCACCATTGCTCTATCTTACGTACGCACCTCCCCCGCACACCGACACATTGCCGTCATCTGACCACCTCTTGTTATACTCTCCCCTAAGCCACGCGGCCGGCCCCTCCAGGGGTTGTAGGCAGAGCGCTGTGTTAACGGTTCCACCTCCCCCGGTTAATACTGCTCACTGGTCTTTTTTTTCTCTGCGCGGCCGGCCCTGAAATGGGGTTGTAGGCTTATCGCTGTGTTCACAATAAAAACAGATTTGAACAAAAAAAAAAAGTGGGATAGGTGAACCTACTCCCTCAAGTAGCCACTGCTTTCCCATCCATACTCCGTTTCACAGTTTTACTGGTGCCCCGTGCTACTTTGGAGTCAAGGGAACCGGCAAGGCTCCAGATAAATCATTGGAAAACCAATCAACTGTGTTGCCATGCCTCGAGGGCCACCCAGATTCTAACCAAACTTGTGGGATCGCATGCCAAGTCGGACTTACTGGTAAGGATGATTTGTCGTAAGCAGCATGGGAAGGTGGGAGGGGCTATGTCCTTCCAAGCTCTACATATTTCTCGCCTTGCAAGGAGGATGACATAAAAGACAAGTTTTGTAGAGGGGTCATTGATGTTATAGCCCATACCCAGCCCCGTCAGGATGGTAGTTGTAGTTATTACCAAGGGGACCCCTAGAACCTCTCCCAGGAAATCGGTGATTTTCTCCCAGTAACCTTTCAATTCGGGACAGTCAGCAAACATGTGAACATCGTCAGCTTCCGGATAGCTACATCTCGGGCAACAATGCTCTAGCTTGGTGATCTTCACTAATTTCTTAGGAGTTATATAAACCCGATACATAGTATATAGATGATTTCTTTTTAACGTTGCGGGTTTAACTACTGAATGTAGAATAGCAAAGGAGTCAAGCCACCAGTTTCTAATGTTAATAATATCCGTACTTAACTTATTCATCCAGAGTTTTTCCAATTCAGGTTCAGTTACATCCTCCTCCTCAAGCATCGATGTATACCAGTATGCAATTTGACTCTTCCACCTTCCTCTTCTAGTTACAGCGTCGAATCTTGGGTTTGGGGTTTTGTTGCCCTCCCTTCTGGTTGACCACCAACCAGACAGCTGGTAGTACTTGAACCTGGTGAGTGATCCCTCTGTCAAATTGGAGAGAGCGTCCCATGTCAGGAGCTGGGTTCCTTCCTGTAGGTCCCCCCAGTGTTCCAGTCCTGCTGCCTTCAGTGGTTGAGACAGTTGGTCGTCAAGACAGGCTGGTGTCCCAGGGGAATCCCATATCGGGGCCTGCTCTGCATAGTAGGGGATATTAGGCCTCTTCCTGACAAATACCCAGTTTCTGATCGCGGTCCCCAGAGTCTTAAGCCTGACCTTCTTGAAGAATTTTGGGTCCCCAAACTTAAACAAGAAAGAGTCCTGTCCCTGGGGGATATCCTGCAATAGTGCCAGAAATAATAAACCCATGGAGGTTTGGTCAGTTTTGCCGGCCATAAGTCTAAAATGTTTGAAGTGAAAGGCATGGCAGTAGATGTGTAGGTCAGGGAAGGCTAATCCTCCAGTCTTTAAGCTTCTTCTAAGCTTCTTCCAAGCTATTCGAGGGGCTTTCGTGTTCCAGATAAAGGATCCCAATTTCCCTTGTAGCTTCTTAATTGTTATCAAGGGAAAGGATAAGGGTATTGAATTAAATAGAAATGTGATTTTAGGGAGGATAATCATTTTGAGTAGGTTCACCCGCCCAAAGATATTTAATGGGAGAGATGACCAGCGATGAAGTAAGGCTGTAGTATCTTTTATAACCCTGTCCAGATTGACTTTTGGGATGTCCTCAATTTTTTTGACTAAGTGTACTCCCAGATATCTCATTTTTGTCCTACAACCTGCCGTGGCTACCCCCTGATTCCATTCCATGATCTCAGTTTTATCCTTGTTGATTGAATACCCAGAGATCTCGCCAAAACTTTCTGCTAGTTGTATTAGTCTAGGAATGGCTGCTCCCGGGTTTGAGGTGTACATCAACAGGTCGTCAGCATAGAGTGCAAATTTTAATTCCAGGTCAGCAATCTTAAATGATTTGATAAGAGGGTCCGATCTAAGTAAGCAAACAAAAGGCTCAATATACAAGTCAAATAAAAGAGGGGATAGGGGACAGCCCTGTCTGGTTCCTCGAGCTATACATATCTGATCTGTGAGAGAGCCATTGACTAAAATTTTAGCTAGTGGTGCATGGTATAGGGATTTAATCGCGGTTATAAAATTAACGGGAAAACCGAATTTTGCCAGAGCCAGCCATAGATATTCCCACTATACCTGGTCGAATGCTTTAGCAGCATTGACAGCTACAATAGTCAGGGGCAGCTTTTTCTCAATGGCGACATCTATTGCAGCAATGACTTGGAAAGTTAATTCATTGAGTTGCCGCTCAGGGATAAACCCCCTTTGGTCACAGTGGACAATGGATTTGATTGTCTTGGCCAGTCTTGTTGCTAATACCCCTGCGAAGATCTTATAATCTACATTTAGTAGAGAGATAGGTCTATACGACTCTACCTTGCGAGGATCTTTATTCTGTTTCAGTATTAGAGTGACTGTGGCCTCCGCCCAAGACTTAGGAGCCAGCTCTCCCCGTAGCAGGATTTCATTAAATAATATCGTTAAGCTTATAACAATTTGATCTATAACGGTCCTGTACAGCTCTACCGGAAGCTCATCGGGACCTGCCGCTTTGCCATTAACCATTTTTAAGGTCTGAGCCCTTACCTCTCCTTCCCTTATCTCGGAGCTAAGGAAAGATCTGTCTGCCTCTGATAATTCGGGGAGCTGGACTTTACTTAACCAGTTTCCAGCCTGTCGTCCACTCTGGGGCAGAGTAGTGCTATACAGGGATTGCATATGGGTTTTGACTTCCTCTCTAATGAGATCATCATCGTATGTGGTTTCCCCTGTACTGGCCTTGGATAAGCTATCGATCTGATTCCTAGTTTTATCCACTCGGGTCTTCCACGCCAGGAGACGACCACATTTCTCCCCGTATGAGAAGGATTGGAGTTTACTCGCATCCCACCTGTGCTTCAAGGTTCTGTCTAGCTCTGCTTGATATTCCGCCCGTAGGATATCGAGTTCTTTTTGTAGAGTGAGTCTAGTCTCTAACTGGCCTAAGGAAGCCTTCTGGAGTTCCTGTTCCTTTAATTTAAGTCTCAGAAGTTGGTCTTCCTTCTTCTCTCTTGAAAGCTTATTCCTCCTAATCGTCAGGGTGCTCAACCAGCCTCTTATGAAGACTTTATATGTTTCCCAGACTATCTGTTTGCTTGCTGACCCAACATTGGTCCTAAAAAACTCTTCTGACTGAGTTGCCAGATCTTGCTTAACTGCCTCTTCCAGAAGGAGTGTTCTGTCTAAGGTCCACCTTCTCTGCTGGATCTGCTGTTTAAGTCGAATTACTATCTCGACAGCAGAATGATCGGACAGGATAGCCGGGGCGTAAGATATGGTGTCTACTGCCGAAAAAAGGGTTTTATCGAGTAGAAAAAAATCTATCCTTGAGTGATGACCATGTCTTCTGCTATAAAAAGAATATTCCCTTTTCCCTGTGTTTTTGAGCCTCCAGATATCTATGAGGTAAAAATCCCTCATAATGTTCTTGAGTTCCAGTCTGGACTTTTGGGGAGGAGTGAATCTAACTTTGGAGGTGCGATCTAGATCTTTATCAAATATCAGATTAAAATCACCCCCTATAATTACCGGTCCGTCCGTCTCTACTAGGCTGTTTTTTAGTTTCGTGAGGGCCCCTGGCGCGTCCTGATTAGGCCCAAATTAAACTGCACAAGTGAGGGGAGTTTGTCCTGCTGTTAACGAAGCCACCAACCATCTCCCAGAATGGTCCGTTTCGCACCTCGATACCCTAATCCCTGCATTAGCTCTGATTAATATAGCCACCCCTCTTGTGCTACCACTTTGTTCAGAACAGAGAATATCCTGGATCCACCTACATTTTTTAAATGCCGTCTTACATTCTGCTTTCTCTAGGTGTGTCTCCTCCAGTAGGCAAATGTGTGCTCCTGAATTGTATAAATAATCTGTTACCCTGTGTACCTTTCTCCTATCCCTCAATCCATTTACATGCCAACTAAAAACTTTTAACTTATGTGTCATATTGGCCATAAGAACCGATTTCTAGAGAAAAAGGCGCGTACCAGCGCCCAGTAAGTATAGTGTTCTGTTATATATATGAGGATTATTTTTTCCATTTTTTCAACCTTGCCACCCCCCAGCTTCCCACCCACCCCCCCGAGGAACACCCCCCATACCTGTTTTGGCGATCATGTCGCCATGTGAGAGCTCTCCGTACCCAGTCGGATACTCCCTCCAAAAATAACAAAAGGTAGGCACCAAAAATGTGATTCTACTTTAAGTGTGTATACCTATATGGATAAGCTCAGCTTACCCTTTTTTGTGCAAAAATGATATATTTATTTGTTTGTTTACTTTATTAAAAAAAATTCTTTTTTTTTTTTTTTCTTCTTTCCTCCCCCTGCTCCTTTTTTAGGTCTCGCCTGTCGATGCGCATGCGCATCGAGCTTGCGAGACTATGGGGGCTTATCCACTCTTTATCCAACTTGCAAGGAATCGTGGCGATTCCTTGCAGTGCCCGTGACTTTTAAGCTCAATGCGCATGTGCATTGAGCTTAAAAGCGCGTGCACAGCCGCCCGCATTCCTCCGACACCTTTGAAGTGAAGCTTAGCTTCACTTCAAAGGCCCGGCTTCTTCACACCCACATGCCGCTCTGCCCCGCTCCGCCCCCTCCCCTGAGTCATCCTGCCTGCCCAGACTTCTCCTCCCCCCTACTTACATCCCGCTTTCACTTGTTAACTTTACCGCTGTCCGGGTGGTTCCATGTTATTTCTTTAACTACCTGCTCGTGACTGCCCGTCCTCGTGCTGGCACTGTGCTTTCCTCTGTGAACTTTAGGACTTCTCCATATAACTGTGGCATTCCAGAAATTCGTCATTGGAACGCAACGTGCAACGCATTGACCCGACGTTGCTCTTTGATTGCGCACCTAGAAACCTTGACGCGCAAACCAGCTTCATTCTCCTTGGCTGACACACCCAGCAGCCTTTACAGACGGACAACAGCGTGTACAACAGCTTTGTGCCAATACTAACGTGCACACCAGCTTTGTATCCATTTTATGTACACAGCAGCTCCATGCTCTATCGCTCACGCGCACAGCGACGCTGTGTGCACTTTAATGCTCATTCGCTGGCACGCACAGCACATTTGTGCAAGTATTTGCATGTCTACCCTGCAATCCTTTCGCTGATACGCACAGCTTGATTTTAAAATTGTGTGTATAAGTTACAGTTCACTCGCTGATGCACACAGCAACTCCGCGGCGCTGACGCGCACAGTTGGATTTTAAATTGCGTGCCTACTTTACAGTTTACTCACTGATGCGCACAGCAGCTCCATGCTTTCTTGCAGACTCGCACAGCAGTGCCCAGTGCAGACTTTTACGTTCTTTCGCTGACACGCAGAGCACTTTTGTACAAGTATTTGGTCGTCTACCCTGCAATCTTTTCGCTGATACGCACATCTTGATTTTAAAACTGCGTGTCTAGTTTACAGTTCACTCGCTGATGCGCACAGCAACTCTGCTGACGCGTTTAGCTGGATTTTAAATTGCGTGCCTACAGTACAATCGCACAACACTTTAGTACAAGTATTGCGTGTCTACTCTGCAATCTTTTCGCTGATGCGCACAGCAACTCTGAGTGCAGTCTCTTTCAATCGCTGACACACACAGCACGTTCCCATCTAATTGTGTGTATACAGTACAACATATTATATCCTATGTCTTCATTAACAATATAGTGTATCTGTACTGAATATATATCCAGCATTTCAGACTGCATTTCAGAGCTTTTAGAAATGTTTATGGCTTTTTTTTTTTTAAATTCTTTAGCATTGGCTACAGGAAACAAAAATGCTAAAGATTTACAAAAAAAAACCATAAACAATTCTAAAAGCACTAACTCTAATGCTGCGAGACCTATTGCATTTTCAATGCTTGTTTTAAATTAAATTTATTTTCCCATCTCCCGATATGTGTGATGTTTTTTTCCCCCTTTTTTTTTTTTTTTTTTTTCTTTATGCTACTCCGGGAGGGATAATAGGGGCAAGAGCCGTAAGGATAAGCTATGATACTTAGAGCCCTAAGATGCTTTGTGACATTTGATCAAGACCACTCCTGAGAGCGAAGTACATCATCAACCATGTTCCCAAATACATGATTCGACACCTACTCAGTGGTGTAACAATAGCCCCCGCAGCCCCTGACTCCAGCAGCACCCTCCAGCACTATGCACGGACACCAGTTGAGAGCTCCTGACTGGTTCCGAAGCATGGGGGGCCATCTCCATTTGCTTTGCAGGTGCGCCCCCTCCTGACTTGTTACACAACTGCACCTACTGCTATAAATAAGAGCTTGTCTTGGGAGTTGGTGTTTTCCTCACAAGATTACAGTTTGGATTGGCTCTATTGTGAGTATGCTCGTCCGCATAGAGGTTTATTGGCATCAGAAAGTGTACCTACCCAAGGTTGTTTTTCAAAACTTCACTTATGCATGAGTCTGTCAGCCTGGCTTTCTACGATGGCTTCTTGCACCTCTGTAGTCCCTAATCAGCCTTGCTGTTCTCATATTCTGGATGCATCAGGCGGTTACAGGATCAGTTTCCCACAATAAAATTGGCATTTTAAGTTGTAGACTCGATAATTCTTGCAGAACTGAAGGCCAGTTTAGAAGCTGAAACTTCTGTTCGAGGCATATGAGCTGCAGATTGCACACTGTGCATAGATGGCCACCTAGTGTTGGGCCCGGATGTTTGCAGTTGGTTTTTCTTGTAGAGAGTCTTTGGAAGTCACGGGATAGGTGACTCCTCCCTTGGGTGATACTGCGCATGGGCATCGGCTCCACCCCTAGATAGTTTTTTCCGCCACCGGGCTCGGATGTGGTTCCAGCGCTCCGCGTTGGAACCGATTTACCGCCGACGCGCAATCTTCATCGACATCAAGAAAATACTCTTCAATGCATTTTCCAGTCGACATAACTCTTCGACTCCAAGGACATCTATTCCGGTCGTCGAATACGGCCTTCTGGCCCAACTAGGCCTCGACTCCAGCTAATGGAAAGGAGGCCATTTAAAAGGTGTCCTCAATTTGGGTCGAAGTTTCCCCACACCGACCTCCACGAGGTCTGTAACCTCTGCCTCTCTCCGGAGCACGAGGCCAAGGACTGTTCATCCTGTGCCTCTTTCCGCTCCAAAAAGACTATCAGGGACCGGAGAGCCAGGTGAGCCATGGCTCAAAGATCTTCGGCTCCGGTTCCGGATGACATTTTCCAAGAAGGCGTCGACGTCCCAGAAGAACACGACGTCGACAGCGAATCGGAGGCAGAAGATTCAGATGTCGAGGACCTGACTCCAGCGCAGCGGGTCGTAAGAAAGATCGTCGACCCCCACACTTCCTCAACACCCACAAAAAAGGCTACAGTCACACCTCCGCCCTCGGGCTCGGGTACATACCGAGACAATACTTCCACGGCCCCACCTTCGGGCTCGGCCAAGAAGTCGATAAGGCCTTCGAGAGACTCTGGCTCGAGTCGACCCCGCTCGGTGCCGGCACACAATTACCGGCACAGAAAAAAAACATCTACTACTGCACCAAAGCCATCGGCGCCATAACACCCAGTTCCTTCGGCACCCAAGCCAACTTCGGAGCAACCAAAAGCTTCCGGCACCAAAAAACCACCAGATCCGAAGCACCATTTGGAGCTGAAAAAAGTGTCGGACTCGAAAAAGCACCCGAAATCGAAAAAGCCTTTGGATCCGAAAACGACACCGGCTTCCCCCGTAAAGGATAAAAGGTCAAAAGAGGCCGAAACGTCCTTCCACGCCGACAGGCCATACTCCTGAAAAATACTCGTTGGCTTCAGATCCAAAGCAAAAGACTCTTGTTAAAGACCCAAAGACTGGTCGATTGACACTATCAAAGAAACGACCACCAGAGGTGCCTGCACCAGCTCCAGCCCCAAAGAAGAAAAAGGACATGGCTACCTCACCTATGCATGTACCTCACCCAGCTCCTGCACCCACTCATCCACCCCATATTTCACCACCTCTCTCCCCTGTACCATCTAGCACACATGGGGATAATGGGGATGATGAATCAGACACAGGGCCAGTTGATCCCCCAGACTCACCAGACCCATGGTTAGATTACAATACACCGGACGTCCCAAACGTCCCACAAGACGATATATACCCGTCTAGGCCTTCACCACCAGAAGACAACATGGAGTTCAACCAGTTACTAATCAGAGCAGCACAATACCATGGGGTAGACATGCACTCCGATACAGTAGAGGAAGACCTCCTCCTGGACACATTTGACACTGCACAACGGTCTTCCACAATTTTGCCAATGCTCAAAGGGGTGGTTAAACATGCCCCTGAGGTTTTTAAAGACCCTGGCAGGACTAGAGTCATAAACCCAAGAGTGGAAAAGAAGTACAAGGCTGCACCATTTGACCCAGCATACATAAAGGGACCAGTTCCCCTCAACGCTCTAGTTGTATCCAACGCACGAAAGAGGGCTAACTCTCAGACATATGGGGAAGCTCCCCCACATGACAAGGAGTCTAAACTCCTTGATGCATCAGGGAAAACAACAGCCTTACAAGCAGCAAACATGTGGCGCATTGCTAACACGCAAGCTTTACTAGCCAGATACGATAGAGCACACTATGATGAGCTCAAGGACATTATGCAACATCTCCCTGATCAATTTAAGGATAGAGCTAATTCAAGAAGGCAAAATTATTACCAACACATCTATCCGCTGCGCACTAGATACAGCAGACACAGCCTCAAGAGCAGTCAATACTAGCGTTCTGCTGCGCAGGCATGCTTGGCTGCGTATATCCGGCTTTAAGCCAGAAGTCCAAAGTGCCATACTCAATAGACCATTCGATGAGCAACACTTATTTGGCCCTGAGGTAGATGTCTCACTCGAAAAATGAAAAAAGACACGGACACAGCAAAGTCTATGGGAGCACTGCAGTCGCAGGCTCCCAGACGTTCTTTTCGTAGCTCCACATATAGAGGTGCGAGCAGAGGGTACTCATCAGGCACACCATCCACAGGTTATAAAAGCCCCACTCAGTGTACCTACGGTAAGGGCTATCAAAGGGGAGGTTACCGCGGTAACAACAACAAAGGCAGAGGCAAGAATAACAACTCCCGCTCTGCCTCCACCCATACCCAATGACTCCCCTCCTCTTCCCCCACCCCATTCCACTCCTCTCGGTGGAAGAATACCGCAACACCTGTCAGCCTGGCAAGACATCACATCAGACAGGTGGGTGCTTCAAATAATTCAGTCAGGTTACTGTCTAGAACTAACATCTACCCCCCCAAACATACCACCCAAACAGCGTCCAATGTCACAAGATCATTTAACGCTGCTCAAACAAGAAGTACTTTCTCTACTGCAGAAAAATGCAATAGAGATAGTTCCAAAACATCAACGGAACAAGGGAGTATATTCCCTGTACTTTTTGATTCCAAAAAAGGACCGATCTCTGAGACCCATTCTAGACCTCAGACCTCTCAACACTTACATACAATCAGATCACTTCCATATGGTCACACTTCAGCAAGTCCTCCCACTCCTGTTACAGGACGACTTTCTGGTCACACTAGATCTCAAAGACGCCTACTTTCACATCCCAATTCATCAGGCGCACAAAAAGTATCTAAGATTTGTGCTGGAAGGACAGCACTACCAGTTCAAGGTACTCCCATTCGGAGTAACCACATCGCCAAGAGTGTTCACCAAATGTCTAGCAGTGGTGGCAGCACACCTAAGAAGACCGCACATACACGTCTTCCCATATCTAGACGACTGGCTCATAAAGGCACAGTCATACAACCAATGTGTACAGCACGCTCACAATACAATACTGTTACTTCACAACTTAGGCTTCACAGTAAATTACACCAAGTCACATCTGCTGCCGTCTTACACACAACAATACCTAGGAGCTACAATCAATACTCAACTAGCACGAGCTTATCCCTCTCCAGCAAGAATAACAAGTGTGCAAACTCTCCTAACAAAGTTCAAATCACAACACTCGCTTCCAGCTCGAGTGTTTATGCAACTCATAGGGATGATGGCATCTTGCATATTCATAGTACCTCACGCAAGACTGCAAATGCGTCCGCTTCAAGAATGTCTAGCACGTCAATGGAACCAGGCTCTGGGTCAGTTAACAGACCTAGTGTTGGTAGACAGTCGGACTCATCGCTCTCTGCAATGGTGGAACACAAAAAACCTATCAAAAGTTCCTAGAGCCAGTTCCACAAATTACACTAACAGCAGACGCATCGCTCTCCGGCTGGGGAGCCCACTTACTGCATCACACCACGCACGGAAAGTGGACACCAATGCAAAAACGACTCCATATCAACCATCTAGAGCTATTAGCTGTTTTTCTAGCTCTAAAAGCATTCCAAAGACAAGTGGTAAACAAGACTGTTTTAGTCCGCACAGACAATATGACAGCCATGTATTACATAAACAAACAAGGAGGGACACACTCTCTGCAGCTCTCTCAACTAGCTCAGCAGATAAGGAGGTGGGCTATACCTCAGAACATCTTTCTGATAGCCCAACACGTGCCAGGGGTCCAGAACACCATGGCAGATCTGTTAAGTCGGCAGACCGAGCAGATGTACGAATGGGAACTTCATCCACAAGTTCTTCATCCGTTCTTTCAGGTGTGGGGTCAACCTCAGATAGACCTCTTCGCCACCCACGACAACGCAAAATGCCCACACTTCGCCGCCAGATACCCACACCCTTTAGCCAAAGGCAATGCGATATGGATGAACTGGTCAGGACTATTTGCGTACGCTTTTCCTCCTCTACCAATGATTCCTTTACTAGTACGCAAGATGCAACAACACTCGCTAACGGTTATACTAGTAGCTCCAACGTGGGCCAGACAACCGTGGTACACCACACTGCTACAGCTATCTGTGGTACCACACCAAAAACTAAACCTATCCCCACATCTTTTAACTCAGAACCATGGAGAGATCAGGCACTCGGACCCAGCTCAGCTCAACCTTGCGATCTGGCTCCTGAAGTCCTAGAGTTTGGCTATCTTAAACTGCCTCAAGAATGTATGAATATTATCAAGGAGGCAAGGTGTCGCACCACCAGAGCATGTTATGCTGCTAAGTGGAAACGCTTTGCCATATACTGCCAAACCAACAAATTTAATCCATTGGATGTATCCATTCAACACATTATAGGCTACTTACTACATCTTCAAAAGTGTAATTTAGCCTACACATCTATCAGGTTGCACCTAGCTGCCATTGCAGCCTACTTACAAAACAGACAGCACCTGTCTCTCTTCAGAGTGCCAGCCATTAAAGCTTTTATGGAGGGTCTCAAAAGAATAATACCTTCAAGAATGCCACCTTCACCAGTGTGGAACTTAAACATAGTGCTCACACGTCTCATGGGACCTCCATTTGAACCCTTACACAAATGCGAATTGCAATTTCTCACATGGAAAGTGGCTTTCCTAGTAGCCATTACTTCCTTAAGAAGAGTTGGTGAAATGCAAGCATTTACCATCCAAGAACCTTTTCTGCAAATGCATCACAATAAGGTGGTTCTTCGTACAAACCCTAAATTCCTACCAAAAGTAATTTCACCGTACCATCTAAACCAATCTGTGGAACTGCCAGTTTTCTTCTCGCAGCCACAAACAGTCGCAGAAAGAGCTCTGCACACCTTAGATGTCAAAAGAGCACTACTCTACTACATAGAGAGAACACAAAGCTTTAGGAAAACAAAACAGCTTTTTGTATCTTTTTCACCACCACATAAAGGCAACCCAATTTCAAAAACGGGTATTGCCAGGTGGATCGTTAAGTGTATCCAAATATGTTATCAGAAAGCTAAGCTTACACTAACAATTCCTCCAAGAGCCCATTCTACAAGAAGAATAGGGGCTTCCATGGCAGTCCTAGGGAACATTCCCTTAGAAGACATCTGCAAAGCAGCTACATGGCTTACACCGCACACATTCACAAAACACTATTGTGTAGATGTGCAAACAAAACAACAAGCTACTGTAGGCCAAGCTGTACTTAAAACACTATTTCAAACAACTGCAACAGATACAGGTGGTCGCCGCTAGTGTGGGTGCTATATAATCTATGCACAGTGTGCAATCTGCAGCTCATATGCCTCAAACGGAAAATGCTACTTACCAGTATACATCTGTTCTTGGCATGTAGAGCTGCAGAATTGCACACGCCCACCCGCCTCCCCGGCTACTTTTATCCGTTCCAGTGTTATTAACATTAGATACAAACACACATGGTCATCACTATCTCTTAGCTCCATCACTTCCCTAATGGCGAAAAACAATCTGGGGATGTAGCCGATGCCCATGCGAGGTATCGCCCAAGTGAGGAGTCACCTATCCCATGACTTCCAAAGACTCTCTACAAGAAAAACAAACTGCAAACATCCGGGCCCAACACTAGGTGGCCATCTATGCACAGTGTGCAATTCTGCAGCTCTACATGCCAAGAACAGAAGAACCCTTTAAATACCTTCTTTAAGTACCCTCAAATATAATTTATTGTTTATAAACCTGTTGTGCGAACAAGTTTCAATTCTTCCTCTAATTGTTTCCACTCTGTCTCTCCCATCTTCCTTTTCCCTACTGGTCAGGCTGGCAGGCAGAGGGATTGTTTTCATAGGCTACTGAAACACTGTATTTTATTTTATTTGCATCTATACAGGGCTATGTTCCCATTACCAGGCCCAAAGTGTTTATGTCAGACCAAATAAACAATTGGCTTTGCACTGTTCAACCAAAAAATTGTATTCAACAATAGGACATTGTTGATATCAATTACTATTGATTATAAGAAAGTCACAAACTTCATATGGTTCCATTGACATATCCAACCCTATCTGGTAACTATACAGTTTGAAATATGAGTCCCTCTGAACCTTTCGTTTGCAATAATGTAAGGTTATCTAAAAGAACAGTACCTTGCTGCAGCATCGGTCGTTTGATCCTAAAGATTTTATTTTTGCTGTCATTTTTATTTTCCTGATTGAGTTTTTGGCCCACCTCTATCGTTATTTTTTTATCTTGACTTTTAAGTCTGAATTCGCATATGCATTATCATTTTCGCTTTACTTGGTTTATTTGTTGCATTGTGTAATATTTTTATTTCATAGAGTGTTTAGTTTTCATATATTGCTGCATCTCCTTTCTCTGTTTACATGCACCTCTCTTCTATGTCAGCGCACTTCTAAGGCTGAGGCCGATGTAGTCACACAGATGGTGCATGTTGTGGGCACTCAATGTAGGAGCTCCCAAAACAAGGCCATTTCTGTTTTTGTTGACTCCCTGCCTCACCCTGTAGCTAGTGTGTAGACCATCGCTCATTCTCTGCCTATCTGCAACCAGTTCTAGATTTTTTTGAAGGTAAGATCTCTGCAATTGCCCAAAATGTTCTTCTTACTCCTTCACCTCCTAATGTCTCAAGCCTCCTGAAGGTAGCATCAAGATTCTTGATAGACATTCCACCTACATCTCTACCCAATCTTTGATCCAGGTTCAAATAGGTGCAAATGTTGGATATTTGCCCTCTGTCAATTACTAAGCTTCTCCAGGAAACCATAATTACCATTTCAGTATCCTTTAGTAAATGTTTACCAAATGCAGGGCTCAGTGCCTTTGTAGAAAAGGATGCCTTTTTGCCAAGGCTCATGCCCGATTTCAGACTGGCCATGCACTTGTCTTTTACTAGATGGCATTTGCTGTTGCCTTGATCTGGAGGATGTGGCAGTCTGTTGTAGCTGGAAGACAGGGTCTATAAACAAGAGTCTGAAGATACTCAAGTAGGTTTCTTATGTAATGTTCAACACTTATGTTAGGAAGATACAGTCATTCTACATCAATACATCATCCCTTTTATTTACACAGGGAACATTCAATTCAATACCATACCACTACACAGTTCTAATCCTTTAAAACCGGTCTGCAGGCTTTCAAAACCTCTTTTCACTCCATCCTGCTTGACTGCTTGCCTGACTTTGATGTGAGGGACTCTGCCCTTGATGGACTGCCTTCTTTCTTATCACAGCAATTTTATAATGAGAGAGTGATGATTCCACTGAGCATTTTAAATTTGGAAGACTCATCTAAGAAGAGTTAAATTGTAGAAGCCCTTGCTGTCTATAGTGGGAAGGTGAAAAAGATAAGCTGCTGTAGACCCTTAATGCATACACTTAAGTTTGTTACCGTGGGTGGATGTAACTTTTGCATTTGGGTAAGAAGGGGCTAGACCGTCAGCATATTTAAAGATACACAGGAATATTTAAGCTTTTTCTTTTAACTTCTTGTCTGTTACCCTTCTATAAGTGTAAAACCTGAATATGTGTGTTGTATTGGATTTGATTTTGTCGTTATGAGTTGGAAGGGTATTGGCTCTTGAGCTGCTGCATGATGATTTAATATGGTTAGCCTAGACAGCGCTGGACACTTACTGCTTGTGACCCAAGGGTCAGGGTAAGTTTGAAAACTGCCTCTCCTGCAAAGCCTCCATTCCACAGTTTGCCTTTGGAAGATTAAAAAAAAAATTAAAACATTCATTGAAACCTTGGAAGTGTGGATCATGCAGGAATCATTATTGATTTCCAGAGTGGTCTTTATTGAATGCATGATTGACCTGTCCGTCTCTTTGTCAGATCATATTGATATGTAAAGCTCCGGATAGCTCTTTATAGCTCGATGAGGATAGTATCTTCAGTCAATATAGGAAGGAGGGAGGATGATGGTAACAGTAACGATAGTCCTCTGTGGAGTAAATCAATATGTTTACTTCTGTGGACAGAGACAAGAATAATGATTAATGTGTTGGTCTGCCTATGATGGTAGTGAAATTGTTTGCCTTCATGTTTCTCTTTTTGAAATAGTTATGTTTTATGGGGAATATAGTTTTATTCACTGTGAGAGCAGCACATTTGGTTGTGTAGGATTGATATTCCCATACTGCAAGTGCTTGTACCTGTTCTTTTGAGAGATTTTCTACTGCGTGCTTTAATTTTGTAGTGACTTTAACTAAAAAATATATCAAGATCCAGCTTCTTTGCACATGGAATCTACTTCAATCGCATTAAATCCTGCAAGTCAAGTTAACGGGAAATTTTGGGCCAGACCTTACTGACCATATCTTATAAGGTTCTCTAGTCATGTGTTAAGGCACCTTTTAAAGCACTTAAAGTCACAGATATATAGATGGTTCTGAGCATATGAGGTGTGAATTACTGTTGAGTTGAACAGAGCCATGTGTTGCAGAGAGTGTAAGAGAATGTATTCCCAGATCACTGCCTTACCATGAGTTGGCAAGCCTTTAATATGTTAAGCTTTTATATTGGGATGGTGTGCCTTAAATATGATTTTGTACATATATATAAACTTTATCTATTTTTACAATGTGGTTTTTTTGCCAGGCTTTTTTCGAAACGGCAAGCATGATGAGGCAAGTTTCACATAAGCACATTGTCCTGCTCCATGGGGTCTGCATTGGTGATGTGGAAAGTAAGTTTTTATTTATCTTAATCATGCCATGATATACGTTAAGTCATAATTGCAATATTGAGTAGCTTTGAACTCCAAATATGTAACCCTCAACAATGTAGGTTTTACTTGGTATGTCTTACCTATTGCACCCTTATCATAATGGAACATTCAGTGGTAAAAGAGGTATCTGTGTGAAGATATTGATGAAGAGCACCATCAATACACCTGAATAACTAGCTTCCTCTGCATCATACAATTCAGTTGTTGATTGTGAAATCTATAAGTGCTGTCAATTCTGCTCCTCTCAGGCTTCTGGAGCTCTTAGAACATGACATCCGTCTGAGACCAAGGCACCCTTTCCTAATAAGAAATGAATATATTCTAGTGAAGTGCCAAAAAAGACAAACAAAAAGACTCAACCCAGGAGGGCACCCTGTGTCACACTGAAGTACAAAAAAGTGCAGTTGGCACACATAAAGAAGCAGATACTATCCCCTAACTAAACTAGTGATACTAAGAACATGCATTATAAGCTTGTAGTCTGTAATATCGAAGCAAATAAAGGAAGTAATACATTGACAAAAACTGCTTACCGCAGAGATCTCTAATCTGACAGAAAGCATTAGTCACAACAGCTCTCATGCATTCAACACAGTTAAGACACAAGATATGGCTGGTTATCACCATATTTTCTACAGTAAGCTGCAACACACAAATATACAACACTATACCTTAGCTAGACCCCAGCATACACTTTTAACAGAGCACAGACATTCCAAATAATTGAAGATTACCAAGTTCACAATAGTGTGCGGTGTAGAGTACACTTCATAACTGGTCTCGGCCCATGAATGTCACAACAAGCTTTTACAGAATGCATTTGGGTATGACTCTACTCACAGCAGCCCCCCTCTCAGTCAAAGCTATCTGACAAGATGAGGGAAAGTTGTCAATTAAGGCCCGACTTCTCGGTTGACCCTGAGCTTTGGCAGTCTCTGTGCCTCCCGAGTTTCTGGGAGCTGAAATGATCCCTGCCCAGTGCCAAGAATTTTATGAGGCCATCCACATCATATTTGGGTGGCCGCTGAGACACCTTCAGGTCCCACCAGTTCAGGAGGGGCCCCTATGTGTTTCCCGCTGGCAGGTCTGCCCTCGGCACTACTCTGTCCCCTTGGTGCCACAGATGGATCCAGTCCCACTGTCGACGTTCCTGGCATCGCCATCCCCATTCTTACCTCCGACTTCAACACAGATCGAAAGGGGCGCTGCTCAACTATGACACCGACTGGAGCCATCCCCTCTAGGCCAAAGCCTGAGCCCTATTCCTTTGGGCTAGGACTTTGGGAAGATTGGACTGAGCTACTGGGCCTTGTAGAATACCAGCCCCTAGATTCCACTATGGACTAATGTGAGGAGTTGGTGTATACTACAGGACTGGACACCTCCCAGGATACTGGCCTGGTCTCTCCTCTTACCGTGGGTGCAGAGGAAGGTGCCACATTAGCTATGGAGCTGAAGAGTGCGGCCAATGTCCCAGACCTTACGCTGCCCTCTGTGGCTGTTGAGAATTGCTTCTTATATTTAAAGAAGCCCTCACTGACATTTTGCTCGGGCCTGATCCAAGCCCTGCACAGGGGCTCCAGTGAACAGGATAATTGGCCGCCTCCATCCCTCCGCCCCGGGGGATCCCTCTTTCCTCACCCAACACCCCACCCAGAAGAGCTTGGTGGGCCAAGCCTCCACTTCCCAAGTAAATCCACCGGATAGGTAATCCAAAAGAATTGACACCTTGGGTAAGGAATTGTTTTCTTCCCCCAGCCTGGCATTGTGGTCTGTGAACACTACATGCCTTTTGGGGTGTTACTCCCATTCCCTTTGTGATTTGGTTGGGCAGGTGCTGCCCATGGTCCTGTAGGCCCTGGCCATACTCTCCAAGGCTATGGCTGATGGGAGAGACACAGCTATGTTCACAATTTGATGTGGGCTGGAAACTACCAACTTGCTTGGCTGAGTGGTTTCTTCATCAGTAGCTTTACAGAGCCACGTCTCGCTGAGAACAACTGGCTTTTCAGTGAATGTCCATGCCTCACTTATGGACATGGCTCCTGTTCTTCAGAGGTCTTCAAGGACAAGGGAGCTACGGCCAGGTCCTTGGGCCTTTCCATGGCCCGGTCAACCCCAGACTGCCGTTTGCTCCTTTCATATCCACGTAAGAGGCTTCCCGCATGTACCTACCTGCCCAGCCGCCATGGCACACAAGCTTCCCAGCCTCTGTGTGGCCAAGTGCATGGCACCTACAGACCCCTTGGGTCAGGCAGCCAGAGGTCAGCCCAGTTCACCGCTCCTCCGGCAGTCAAAACCACCAGGCCTTTTTGTATTCCCTCTGACATTCATGGGCAACCAGTGGGCTTTCAGAATACGCCATCACGTACACCACTGGAGATCAATAGCATCAGACTGCTGGGTTCTCTAGATTGCCTGAAGCGGCTACTCTCTCCCCTGTGTGACCACCAATCCACCTATGCCACCCATTTCTCCTTACTCTGACAGGAAGTGGCGGCTCTCTTGGCTCTCCAAAGCAGCCATACAGATGGTGCTGGCATCAGAAGGAGGTTGTGGTTGCTATTCCTGGTACTTTCTGGTGCCCAGGAAGGACGGAGGACTTTGTCCAATCCTAGACCTGTGCCCTCTCAATTTCTTTATGTGCACCTGCACTAGCCTTCTCTTGACGGAGCATAGAAAGGCTTTCAGTTCCAGTCAGACTGCTCGGAGCTCCAGCAGGTTGATTCTGCCAGAGGCCTCTGATCTGCACCTCTCCCAGATGGACACCCCATCCCAGGAGTGACACAGCTGTCACTACGGTCATATCTGTTTGGGGAAGAGAGGGGGGTCTGCGGATGGCTCAATTGCTCAATTGCGGTACGTTAACCACCACTGCAGATCTTTAGCAGTTCCCTTGGTAAACTGGACCATTTCTGAGATAGTCTCCTGATGCTGCTCCCACTGGAACTTCAGGTCTCATTGCAGAGCCTGCAAATGCCACCAGGCATGTGTCACAAGCAGGATGCCAGAGGCCATAGGGTCCAGCAGCCTCAGAGTCAGTCTCACTGAAATCCAGGATAGAGGTTGAAACATTGGTATCATAGCCTGAATATCCTGGACTCACGGTTTGAGATGATAAGCTTGACATTTTACTGTGTTGAGAACCGCTCTGATGAAAGGAAGCATCTGAGAAGGTATCAGGTGTGACTTTGGCACATTGATAGTGAACCCCAGCGAGTGCAGTAGGTCCACCGTAGTCTGGAGGTGGGAGACGATTGCCCAGGATAAGCCCGCCTTTAGCAGCTAGTCAGGGAGAAAGGGGATGACGGCCACCCCTGATCTCAGCAGATTTGCTGCAACAATCACCATCACCTTGGTGAACACCCATGAGGTGTTGGTAAGGCCAGTGTAGAGTGCGGTAAACTGAAAGGGCTCGTGACCTACCGTGAACCGCAGGTAGCGTCTGTGGGCAGCCAGGGGATGTGGAAGTATACGTCCTGCAAGTCCAGTGCTACCATCCAGTCGCCCTGGTCCAAAGCAGACAGGATTGTGCGAACGTGAGCATTTTGAAATCTGAATTTTTCATCAACAGCAACATTACCATGTGGCCATGCAACAAACAGTGTGTGGTGGTTCTTTGTCAAGAGGCCCTGCATCTCTAGACATGGCTGGAATGTCAGGGCATTTCCCTGGTGGTCAACACCCGGTGGGCTTTCTGAACGCCAGAGCGAACAAATTCCGCTGAAGATGCCTAATGGATCACCAATGGCGTCTCCATCCGTAGGTGGTGCAAGGTCTCTTTCAGCAATGTGCCAAGATCCTTGGGTGGATCTGTTCGCCACCGCTGAGAACTTGAAATGTTAGCAGTTGTCTAAGCTGGAGTTTCCAAGGTGGCTCTCATTCGGAGATGCTTTTCACACATACCACTCCTGGTCAGAGTTCTTGAGAAGATCAACAACAGCCGGCAGAAGTCATCCTTGTGGCTCCGGACTTGGCTCATAGAGTCTGGTGTCCCGAGTTGCTGAACATGGCCATCAGCCCTGCTATCAGGCCCCCCCTTCGGTAGGATCTTGTGACAGTAGCAGGGAATGGTTCTCCACCCGAACGTGTCAGCGCTCCATCTTCATGCGTGGCGATTGAGCTGCAACAGTTGACGTTTTTTGACCTTCCGCCTGTAGTCTGAAATGTTCTCTTGTCAGCCAGATATCCCTCCACCAAGACAGTATACGCCTGCCATTGGGGCAAGTTTGTGGCATGGTATGCAGAAAAACAGATTGGTCCCCTTTCTGCCTTTCTCTCTCTGGTCCTTCTGTTTTCTCTTGCCCAACTAAGCTCTGCTTTAGGCACCTTAAAAGGCTATCTTTCTGCCATTTTGGTATTTCTACAGCTGCCTGATCAGCCATCCCTGTTCAAGTCCCCTATTGCACATATATATCTGAAAGGTCTCCAACACTTCTTTCCTTTTGTGTGCTCCTTTCGAGCCACTACACAAATGTCCTCTCAGGCTTGTAGATATCAAGATGACCTTTCAAGTGGCAATAACATTGGCCCAAGGGTCAGAGAGATCTATGCTTTCTCATTTAAGCCCCCGTATCGCAACATCTTCCCAGACAAGCATGCAGAGTTCTTGTCCTGCACATCTTCTAGGCAGCAGTGTAGGCATCTCAGAAAACTCTTACCAAGCACTACTTCCTGGACAGTCAGGTCCTTAAGGAGGGGCACTTTGTCTGTTCGGTCATGCAGGACTTTTTAGTGCGAAATTGTTTTGCAGACCCGTCTCCGAAGAGGTATTGTTTGGGTAACTGTTCTAACGTAAGAAATCAGTGGCTTGAAGACTATCAGATGAACAAGTTACTTACCTTTCGTAACGCCTTATCTGGCTGTGACTATCTAGCTGCATATTCCTTACCGGCCCACCTATCCTCCCCGCTCTGCACACAGATTTCTAGAGACAGGGCAGTGCCCCCTTTCAGGGCTCTTGTTTTCCACACCTGAGGTCAGTGTTCTTTGTGGCTCTGCACTCCTGGTGTGGAAAGTCCCGAAAATAAGCTGACCTCAGCGCACTGGAGTAGAGGCAATATGAGTACTGCACACTTCACTTCCGACGCGAATGACGCAATGTGGAGCCGATCAGCGCCACCTACAGGGGTACAGGTCACAAAAAATGTACGTATCCAGTCTGATGCCTGGGGATTATTCTAAGGTAAAAATCTGCAGCTAGAAACAGTCTCTTCTTGGATAAGATATTACTGAAGGTAAGTAACTTGTTCTTTAGAACCATTGAAAATTAGTGACTCACTAGGGTGGTTAGAATTTTGGGTCATTCACTCTCCTATTTGCAGCATAATGGTAGCAGAACAGTTAAGAGATTTGCAACAGATATTCAGTCTACCTTTAGATATGTCTGCCTTTAGTTCTGCCCAGTAGAATTCACCCAGGTTCTTTCCTTGGTAGAGGTACTTCTTCTTCATCTCCATGGAGCATGCTTCCATCCATATTTACACGATTTGTGCATCATATTTTGAATGGTATCCTCTCTCCGTTTGAGTATGACACCCATTTAAGTCTGGAGTATCAGTGAGCGATCCAAAATCCCAGCTGACATTTTCTGAACTAGCTTTACCTGATGTAGATGGGATTATGGCTCTTTTCAAGACGAAACTACACGGTTTGGTTTGTTGGGTCTGAGGATCTGGAAGGTGGTGATGTATATAATTACTGATGTACCCTGGACAATGATAAGAAGTGAGAGGAATTCGGATTAAGCTTTTTCTTCAGTTGAATCAATCACTTAAGAATATAATATCTCCTAGTCCGCATTAGACTGCTCATCTTTTGACCTCAGCCTTCTTAGGGGCTGCCGTTTTCAAAACTACCTTTTCATATTTTTATCAGGAAAGATTTCTTAGGGTGCAGGTGAGGGGCATGTTTCAATAGTTGTTTTATTTTACCCAACACAGGGGAACAAACACCTTCTCTTTGTAGATTGCAATTTATAGTTGGAGTGTACCATTTTCATCAACATGGATATAGCACTTTTAGCAGTTCACCGTCAGGATATGGTCTATGTTGAGTAAATCTGACTTTGCAGGCTCTCAGACTCACTGTATCAGTGAATGGAAGTTGATCCAATATGATAAAAACTTGGAGGATGGGTATTTACACTCATAGATCAATCAGAAAAGATACCAGGTACCTTTTCTGTCTCTTAGTTGTGCAAAGGCATTGGCCTCTCTAGGAGATGTTACTGATTGAATATTTAGGCTGTCTCCCTGTGTGGCTTCCATTCATGTGTTTCACATAACTTTTCACAAGTTGTTACTCACAAATGCCTTCCCTGATCAGTTTTGAACCTCCTCAGGTTTGGAGCCTCCGTTGCTGTACCCCTCTTTCATTGATGTAGTAGAACAGTTTGCTCGTGAAACATTTAATTTTGTTCACAAACTAACATCTTTAAGAAATCTTTGAAATTGTATGTACTGTTAGAAAATAACAGAAAGCACTATACATCTCTATAGCTAGTTATAGTTATTAACATTGCATTAAAAAAAGATAAAGAAACTAAACACTTAAACAAAGCTGAAGCCAAAAGCATCTACTTTATTCACAAAGTAAGCCCTGCAATTACATGGACTTTTTATATAGTTTATGACAAATGGCTTTTTACATTTTCAAATTGATTGTTCTAGATTTCACAAACTAAAGTAAAGATCAAGTAGCGAAAGTGAGGAAAATCAAGGACTCAAGAGCAAAAAGGATTACTTTGGAATGAATTCTGCTGAATCAGCAGTGGATTGAGTACAGGGTTGTGAAGAAAGCACTCCAGGCTTGATTGTTGTCAAACAGTTTGTGTATACAGAATTGTTGTTAAGGTCTGGCTTGTAACACGGAGATAGTATCTTATTCTAAACCTTGCTCATTATTGACTGATCCAGTCTCTGTGATTAAAATAAATCCTATATCTAGTAGTCTGTAAACCATGTTTCACCCTTCATATGGCATACCAGTGTATAGAACAGGCTTCAACGTGAGGACAAAACAACTGATATCATTAAATACACTAGATTTCTTGTTTTAATTCAAAGATTGTTTTCTTGTATTACTAGCAGAATCGGCCACCATTTCTGCACATTCTCCTTATCTTTTATATTCCATTTTCTTTAGTTTGATACTTTTGTTCTTGTATTTTCTTTTAAAGCAATGCCTCAGATAAATGACATAAATAGGTTTTCCCATGGCTTTCTGATTCAATACATGGCATGCTGTGAGCTTAGCTCCTCTGTAAAGACCAAATGTTGTGTTAAAACTAAGGTGGGAGATCATCTTCATTCACACTATTGATCCTAATGTTTTGAAGTGAGACTCCAGGGCTACTCTCCACCCACCAACTTTGCACCTCCACCACTAATTCATGCTCATCCCTGAGCTAGGCCATCCACTGGATATTAGACCCTGTGGCACATCTGGCCTCTGCCTGGTAGAGTGCTTAAAGTACCTGCTTGTCTACTGAAATACATATTTAACAAATTCATTTGATGCTTTCTTCTACCAAAGTTGTGATATTACAAGCATCTCCCCTGCCATTTTGCCTTTAAATCACTCCTTCTTTTAGAATGGGGGGCTCGAGCAGTCTGCTCCTGCTTTATGTAGCATCTCGGCCACAGCAAGGAGAAGAACCTTATCCAAGTGATTTGTAGTTGTTATTCCACTTTAAGTTAGTAATCAAGTGGGCAATTTTCCCTAGTCGAAGTTTAGGTGATCTGATGCTGATTTCTGGTTTGCTGTGAACATCACGTGTTAATAGTGCCACCTCCACAATATTATGCTACTTTTTAATCTCATTTTCTATAACTGTTTGGTAAACAAGACAATTTCATATTGTAAAGCAATTGCAGTACTTAATTAATTTGATAACCGATCTCTGAATTCCCAGGAGAAGATATATGTCCTCTGGAAGGCAAAGCTATTCAAGCAGGAAGTATGTGATTGCAGCATATTTATAAAACATTCTCAATCCCTTAGTGGCTTGTCAAGCAAGCTCGACTCAATTTCAGCTCATTTTATTTGAGATAAAGAGCAGTAAGTGCTTTGTGATTCACCTTCCAAATGGATTGTGGCTAGATAAAACGCTGTATCCGGAAGGGCTTTGAAAGGTAAATACAGTTTGGTAAGATATTAGCTGAAGCATATCAAACCATCTCTCAAACACCTGCTGCTTTTTTGTCCTTGTTTCAATTTTGAAGGTCCCACATCTGTGTACTTGGCTCCTCCCTGTAGCTGATTTTTTTAAAGGTAACATTGCAGTCACTTGTCTGATATTTTTTCCTTCTACAAATGAGTTGAAAAATCGTACAACAATCTAGAAGTAATATTTAATTTGTGAGCTAATGTAAAAGTGTACAGTTTGTAATCTGTTAAATTATGAATACCTCGAAGTGCTACTTGATGGATTGCTAAAAAAAAAAAAAACTATGAAAGGTGTTGGGCAGAGCTGGCTGTGTGTGAAGAACTTCACTTTGTAGCTCACCTGAGAACAGCGCTGCACTGTGTGAGCCGCTGCACTGAGCTTGGAGCACACGTTGTACTGAAATGTGGTAGAAAGTAATTTTGGCTGATCCAAAAGAGAGAATTATTATCTTCCACTGCAAGATTGCTACCCCCGAACTAGTGAAATCCAGGAAAGGCATGATTGGAGAATTGGCAAGGAGCAATCGTTCCAGAGAAAATGCAAGGAAGAATCGGAATGACCTATATTACAGGTTGGCTGTAACAATGCTAGTCAAGGCAACAAGAACGTTTTATGGTAAAATGGACTGCATTTACGTCTTTACGAATGACGAAGGTAATTCCAGGAGAATATTACTTTCAGCTCCTGGTTAGAAATTATCATGGGAAATTACCATTACCATCAGATCACCTTATGTGTCTCCGTAGGTAGTTTAATGAGCCTGAAATAATTCACAGGAAACTTGTCTTTCAAAAGCCAGAGCATTATGTGGGGGGTAGAAGCAAAATAGTAGAGGACGATTAATTATTCCGACTGCCTTAAAGCATCATTCAGTTATTTTAAGTTTTGCATATGTAATGAACAGTGGACCGAAGGGGGCTCTCCAAACAGTATTGTAACAAGACAAAAGAGTAGAGTAAAACCCCATAAAGGTGAAGTTGATGCTGCTATCCATCCTGGTTTAAATAAATGAAGATGTATAGTGGACACGTGTCATCAATTCTGAGTCTGTAAATCAGAATGAAGAATTTCGATGCACAAATTGAACACTTGTGCTCCTAAATGGAAATAAGTTGTTCACATTCCTTGCAAATTAGTCCATTGGTCATTACCATGTTTCAACTCCCCTATATAGCCTGCCCAATAATTGTTCAGTTTCCAGTCAAAACGTCTAATCAGTGTAGAAACCCATAGTACGATGGATTTCACCATTGGAGAATAAACCCTACATATCGGGTGAAGGATTATATTAATATGAAAGCTGTTGAAATTGTAAGAAGGATTTATGGTTTGGATACAGAATTATATTTTCCTTCTCGAATTTCTGAGTATTATTCAGCCTAAGATATTGTAGCTGTATTCATAGTAACTGTGGATCAGAAGTTATTTTAATTAACACAGAGCTGCAAGAGTACCTTAGATTTTGTTTTTAGACAATGACAGATGTATGGGTTTATTATCCTGATATATAATCAAGTAAACCATTCAATTTAATTGAGCTATGATGGTATTTTCTTGTTTCCAAGGAGAATTCTGTATTTGCCATGTCAGGATGACTGGCAAAGACTCCTGACAAGGCATGTATTAGGACCCTAATAACTAAAGATCTGTAAGAAACTGCTTATAACAAATGATGATTTTGAAGTGTTTGTTTTCTAAACTCTTCAAATTCTTAAATGTTTCAGAGGAAGAGCCAGCCAGCAACTAAGTCAACAAACGAATGAAGTAATACTGTAGGCAGAAATAATGAAGTGGAATCTTGGGAACTGCTTTGTGGAGACCTGTCAAACAGTTTGTCTTAACAAATTATGTACAGTTGGCATTGTATACTGGAAAAACAAATATGTAGGTAATCTTCCAACAAATGCTAGAGAAACTATACCACATACACTGTTATCTAGCCTTCTCACAGCTTTGATTTTCTAGGAAGACATTCGTTGTGCCATTAGGGAGGATTTAGATTATCTAACAATGTTGGCCCCAAATTGCAATATTTGGGCTGAGATTGCTCAGAGTTTCAGCCATGACCACCTATCAAAGTGCATTCTATTGATAGCCTGGTAAACAAAGCTTAGCAACCAAGCCTGTGGCACACATTGGCCATAGCGCAAAGATCTGTTTAAAATATAACCTTGTAAAACATGTGGCAGTGCAGTCTGCACTGGTGACCGATTTGGCCAAGGATAACAGAAGCGCTATTTCTTAAAAGGTAACGTATAAGGATAGCTAGCAACAACCTTAGTGTAACTAAATAAAAATTGAGTTCCATGGAGAAATTCATTTGGGAAGTGATTGTTATTGATCCTGTTGAGAGTGGAAGACAGTGTAAGGAGGGAAAACTATTCCAAAATAGAACCTTCTTTTAACAGAAAACACAAAGCCCTTCACAGACTCCGATCATCTTGTGATCAAAGGTTAAAATTTCTTCTGGTAGGAATTTGGCAACTGCAAGAATGTGCCAGCTGGATTGTTTCTTGCATTTCTTGCAGTTATAAGAACTGCTACCCTAGCTAATGCAGCATTTATGGCATGTATACACCTTTGAAATTTGCTGAAAAGTCACTTGGGATACTTTCCATCTTAAGGCTAGCCTGCCAATGTGCTCCACCTAACCTGAATTCATATTCTGAAATATGTTGTTGCAATAGAGGGAGCCTAGTCAGCAAGACATAATGACCTTCCTGGTGATTTCTCTACTCTTGGTCCTACCTCTCCTTTGTTCCAAACACCTTATTGACCATCTTCACTGACCATCATGGTGCAAGGTAGAGGGACATATGTGGTGCTCCTTTCTTAATTTTGAAAGAAAATAGCATGTTTTAGAAAGCGGTTCTGGTCTTTCTTATTATCAGCAGCTTGATGTTTCCTTTGTTGATGGGTTTGCCAATACAGGCTGTACTGGTATGCAAGTACTCTAGAAGATAAAGTAAAACACCTCGAAACAATTATGACATAGGGTTAGGATTGTGTGGTCTGGATTTGCCACAAAATATAATTTTTAGGTCTGGCCTAGAGAAAGTTTTAGCCCACTTGCCTACCTGAACCTCAAAAGACATGCTCCTCTCCGAGATACCACGGTTTTCTAGGCACGACAGTGCACTAGGCTTCTGACAGAGGCAGGTTGCGCATTTTAGATACAGAATCGGTCAGCATAGCTGCTGATGCAGCTTCTTTGTCTATGCTATCTTGCATTGCTTTGGAGCTAAGGTGCTCAAATAATAGCCAACAACAAGAGAACCTTCAACAGTGACTGCTTCCCGCCTAAGCTAGCTGCAAACAAATTAGAGCATGAGCAGGTTCGGTGAGATGGAACTGGCGCCGAGATCAAGAGGATGCCTTGTTCTCTAACAAGGCATCCTCTTGCTCACAGCCCCAGTGATAAGCCCTTAAGTGCAACCATACTTGTTACCTGTCGCAAAGTCATGTTTAGTCTGTTTTTGAGCTGTCTGTACTAATCCTGCTACTCTCAATATTTGCACACACCTTCCATAGTGCAACACAATACCTGAATTATTTCAACCTTTCAACCTCTGAGAGAATGGGGGTGTTTTCGGGTGCTTTTGGAAGCTCCTTTTTGGTGTGTTTCTAGAGGGGAAACACATTTCTACTTACCTACTTACTTGCAATGAAACTTGTGCTTCAGGGATAGAGAATAGATACATTCTCCCAATTTTCTGAGAGTACAAAGCATAGGCAGTGCCATTTCACAAAAGAAACAAAAAGATGTTGCCGTAACAGGCAATAGCAGATAAATAAAAGCAAAAAACATCCAAAAGAAGGCAGTGGACAATAGAAAACGGGAAAAGAGCTGAGAAGAGAGGAACTGGCATGCTGACCAATATAATAAGTCAAAAGGAAACTTCCCTTGTCTCCTCACCAAAATCAAACTAAACTATTAAATACTGGTTAAGTGAACAGCCACCGGGGATCTTAATGTCAAGCAACAGTGTGGCAAAACGTTGTGAGGCCCCATACTCAAATGATCTTCCTTGTGCAAGAGGGGTTGTCATGCAGGAGGAGGTTCATCAGAATGTGCAGACATGCAGATCAGGTAGAGCCTGAGGAGCTTACAACTATAAAACTATCACTTCCAAGGGCAGCAACAAAAAGGCTGTCAACAAGAGTGGGCAGAAAACAAGACCAACCCAAATGAAATGGGGACAAAATTAGAGAAATTAGTGGTAGCTGGAAACAGAGTGTCGCTGTAGGAGAGTAGGGTCTGCTTCCTATGGTTACCCCCACTTTTTGCTGTGATTCTCTGGTTTTTCGACTTTAGTCTGGCTGTGGCCCTGCTAATCAGGCCCACAGCCTAGCTGTTCTCTCTCTAAATTGATACCAAGTACTTTAGGTACCTACCGGATTGGTTACTGGGACACGCTTGTGAGCCCCTGTATAGTGTACCCTAGGTACCCAGGGCATAGGTGCACCCTAGGCCTACCAGGGCCTGCAGCATGTATTGTGCCACCCCTGGTTCGCCTTCAAACTGACACCACATGTCTTTTCACACAGCCTGGGTAAGGTGGTGTAATCACCCCTTACTTAGATATAGTATACATATATTTATATACCTATATAGACACATATACATCTATAAGCCACTCCTAAGGCAGACCTCGACAATCCTGGAGGTAGAGTGCTTGGTTTTATGTGAGAGGGTGCCCTAGCATGAGCTGAGCCCCTCTGCAGCTGTCGGATCCATCTCCTTATAGCTGTTCTATGATATAGCCATACCATATACTCTTAAGTGCATTATAATCCTCATGGTTAATGCTAACTTTGGTTTGGCTTTATCAAAACATGTCGTGTAAGGTGTCAAACACTTTGGAATACTACCCCCCGCCAGTCCTGGCGGCGGGGGTAACATTCCACCCATCTAGAGGGAGAAGACATGTAGTTACTGGTTTACCCGGTTAAAGTTAAACAGAGCCTTAGCATCGCAAAATGGATGCTGCTGCCACAGACACGAGTCTGCCCTCCTGCTGCTGGACGAAACTCCGGCAGGGGAGGCCTGGACAATCAGTTTCCTGTCTGGGGAGGTGCTGGCACCTCCCCAGACAGGCTTTTGTGAATTGGGGCAGGGAGGGCTGCATTCAGGGAATGCTTTCCAGACACTGCCTGGGGCACACAAGGTGCTCCATGCATTTCCCATTTCAAACCGGTTGGTGGGGCACTCTGCCCCAACCCTGGCGCGAAACTGGACAAAGGGAAAGGGGTGTAATCACCCCCTTCTCAGGTCCACCCAAACGAGGGACCTTAAAGGTAGTCCAGCCCCTAAACTTAGTATAAGTATAGGAACTCAGTCCCTAGGACTTTAGATTACCCTGGACGAAACTCTGAAACATAAATCCTGGACCTTCGACATTCCATTTCGACTGGAAGACGGAAGACATCTCCCTTATGGTCAAGGAGTGACCACCCTGTTCAAACAGGCACCAAGAGCAACTTTGCTGGTCTGCATTTTTGAGGCTCCCGCTGGATCCCGAAGAATCTGCGACACAGGACACAGACTTCCAGACATCTCTGACCCCGACCTTCGCTCACAGCAAAGCTGAGACCCGTGGCGGACACGAGAGACGTGGGACCGGAACTCCTGGACATCCTGCATTTTGCAAGCTGCACTCACTTCCCGAGGTATCCCGAAGTTGTGCATTGGGGTGCTTGATGCCCCAGCCCAGAGCACTATTTGCACCGAATCTCAGAGGCCCACACTCCATGAGTGTCCCGTGAGCCCCGCTTTTGCATTTCAGCTCGACGCGTCTTCCCGGTTCCTAGTCCGTTGGCTAGTGAGCCCCTGGAAGACTGCCTTTTGAATCTAACTTGCTTTCCTGGTTGCTGCAGGCTTGCTCCAGCTTCCCTACAAAGGAGAAGCGCCCTAGACCTTGCTGGTCTGCAACAAAGCCAATCTTGACATCCTGCGTGGATTGCGTTTGCCAAGGCTTGTTGGGTCTAATCCAGATACCGATACCGCAGTCAACTAGATCCTTCGTGGGACAGCTTGAATCCAGCTCCTGGTCGTCGTCGACGCCTCCTGGATCTCGTGGCTGAAGAGACAAGCTTCACCTTTTCACCTGAAATCACCCGACATTGGCTGGCAGCTTTCCATCGCCATCCTGGTCACTGCAAGTGACCCAGACTCTGTCCCTTCTGCTTTCAGGTTCTTCAGATCTTCGATCCACCCTTGAATCCACCCGGACACTTTTACTCTGGTCGCCTGCAGCACTTTTTTGCAGCTCTCCATTGAAACTAAACCCGACATCAAAAGACACCTATGCACCCAGCTTTCGTGGGTGAGGTAACACGAGCACTCTGGTAGTCTCGAGGGTATTGGCCCTCCTAGTGTCTAAGTCTAAAAGGGTTTTTGACTCGGGCACGATGATTCCTCCCGATGAAACGCGAGGTGCCATTTTAGTGACCAGCAAGTATCCATATACAGATAATCGAGTCTTTTTAACGTTAACATCGTGCCCGAGCCGAAACGTTCACATCGTGCCCGAGCCGTTACGAGAGACATTTGCGTCCATAGATTGCTTAATCGCCGGTTGGCTCCACACAAAAAACCAGCCTTCCATTACAGCTCTAGAAACCGTTCATGATTAGAACTACGTGTTAGCAATCATCTGGTTCCGAGCATCTATAGCTGACACCTGCAATACTTCCATCTCCTGAACAGTTAAACGGACACCACAAAGAATCAGCCACCAAGGATGCACCGGTAGCATTTATCCTGATTCACCATTTCAGTCTATGACGCCGATTTCTGTAGATACAGATACAGATATTGAATAATGATGGTAATGTCCTGAGGAAGACATAAATATCGTGTCGAAACGCGTAGACGAAAAACCATCTTTAATGTCAACGGGATCATTCTATATGTAACATGTATCAATAAGATATCTAATCAAAGGAATATATTTTTATTTTTTTAAATCAATTATCATGTCAATGAATTGTTTCATGACACTATTTTATCTAATGTATTAAAATATATTTTCTATATTGTTGTCAGTGCTTTATCATTATTAATTAATATAGTTTTACTTTCTAATTTTGCCAGTCCTTGTATGTTGCCTGGGTGTTATATATTTTCAAAAATTGTTTGCCCTGACCCAGGAATTGTATCCTTATCAGGAGGTCCCTGTTTTTTCACATATTAAGTCTAAAAGGGTTCCATCATAGTCCATCCGCAATTATCCTTAAATTGTAGAATTGTAACTTGTTTGTTTCCTGTAGAAAGTCAATGGTAACACGCGGCTCTGTTTAGACACTGTACGCGTCTCCCATGGGCGTCCTACTTCCTAACCCTTGGTTGTTACTAGAAGCCCCAGCAATTACCAAGGCCCTAGGCCTGCTTTCTATCTCAGACGTGGTTCCTATACCACTATTTTAGTATATGGTTTGTGAGGCTCCCAGGGCAAAATGTATACTGTGCATCTTATCGTATGCTAATTGAGATCCTTGTATTGTACTTTTACCTCTGACCTCATAAAGAGTGAAAAGGGGTTGTGTTTAGAATAAATACATATATATTTGATATATACCTTGTGTGGTGTGCTTTCATTTGGTACTCAAGGGATTATAATTGGTAAAACAACTTGCTTAATGCGCTCTCTAAAGTCTTAGCCTGATGACTGCTGGTCCATGCTACCACTAGGATAGCTTTCTATAAGGTTGACTTTACAACCACCATCAATAAGGGTCGATTAGACTGGTGCAAGGTGCCCACTAGAACTAGTGGACATCATATGCTAGACTAACTTCTCACAGTCGCACATTACTGAGCCAGACCAGAGAGGGATAAGAGGGGTCAGAGGTGGAAGGGAGGGAAACCCATCTGCGAAAGCTAAGCTACACCATTTGCAATGATCAGTAACCTTCACTAGTAGCGCTGAGACACCATTCCTGTTATCCTTATCGTCACCTCCACCAACATTGTGCAGAGGCAGAATTATTTTCCTGCACCCAGTAAGGATCCTGTGGTAAACATAGAGAATAAGGTCAGTGCCTAAGTATAAACGGAAACTAAAATCAGAAGCATTAAAGATGCATCAAAAGATTTAGGAAACAAATTAGAGTTGTTATGTACAAAATTATTACTAGAACTCAAAAATCTGAATTTACAAATCCGCAAGCTCTCATTTAGTGAACTTCCGGTCAGGAACATAACAGAGCATCTCTCCTGCCAAGACCTAGACCTCTAAACCAGTCTGCAATAGAAAAATCCAGGTCACATTGCAAAATACATTTTGCAATGTGAAATATGTTACCATCCACCAACAAAGGAGAAAACGAATCAGTGAGAAACAAAATGTAAATAAATGGTTGATAAAGTGGGTGACAGTACTGTAAAAAGTAACCATCTCCAGATTATAACCCTCCATATCAACAGCACCCATAGTGATAATTGATGTATTCTAGTAGGCGCTAGAACTTCAAGTTTAATAGATTACATATGCAAGACCATGCAGCTAGAAAATTGGTTTTCACTAACTAGAACTGTGTACGACTCAAGTTCATAAAGGGAAACATTCCAGTCAACACCCCCGACGACCCCAGAAGTCACCTGCAGCCACAAAATTCCCTTCATTCAAATCCAACCAAGAAGTCTTTAACCAGCAACAGTACAGAATAATCAACTATGAATATTGACCTAGAAAAAAAATTTGAACTTGGCAATAAAATAACCGATAATAAAAGAACTAATACACTTGTAAAAGGAACTACCGACAACCAATGGGAAAACTGGGTATAATAGCCCATGGTTAAACATATTGACTAGAAACAAACTGCGCTGAATGAGGAAATCTACCCAGTGATGGGGCGCAACCGCATAAGTAATTTCCTGGAACGTGGCAGAGATTGCACAAATAGCAGGCAACAGTAATTTCTTACTCTAACTAACATCCCATGACATAATAATACTAAAAGAAACATGGACCTCGACTCTTACATTAATCAATCAATCAATCACAGACATTTATAAAGCGCACTACTCAACCGGAGGGTCTCAAGGCGCTTGGGGGGGGGGGGGGGGGGGGGATAGGTCCGCTAGTGCTCGAACAGCCAGGTCTTGAGCTTCTTCCTGAAGGAGAGGTGGTCCTGGGTCAGGCGCAGGTCGGTCGGGAGGGAGTTCCAGGTCTTGGCGGCCAGGTAGGAGAAGGACCTTCCTCCTGTTGTCGCTCTTCGGATGCGGGGGACGGCGGCGAGGGCGTGACTGGTTGATCGGAGATGGTGTTTGGGAGCGTAGAAGTTGAGGCGATTGTTGAGGTAACTCGGGCCTTGGTCGTGTAGGGCTTTGTGCGCGTGGGTGAGGAGACGGAAGGTGATTCTCTTGTTGACGGGCAGCCAGTGCAGGTCTCTCAGATGTCCGGAGATGTGGCTGCGTCGGGGGATGTCGAGGACGAGTCTGGCTGAGGCGTTCTGGATCCGCTGGAGTCTCTTCTGGAGCTTGGCGGTGGTTCCGGCGTAGAGGGCGTTGCCGTAGTCCAGTCGGCTGGTGACGAGGGCCTGGGTGACCGTCTTCCTGGTCTCGATGGGGATCCACCGGAAGATCTTCCGTAGCATGCGCAGGATGTTGAAGCACGACGAGGAGACGGCGTTGACTTGTCTGGTCATGGAGAGGGAGGAGTCCAGGATGAAGCCCAGGTTGCGTGCGTGGTATGTAGGTTTGGGTGCGGTGCCCAAGGCGGGGGGCCACCAGGAGTCGTCCCAGGCGGAGGGCGAGGAGCCCAGGATGAGGACTTCCGTCTTGTCTGAGTTCAGTTTCAGGCGGCTGGTCGTCATCCACTCGGCTACGTCTTTCATCCCTTCGTGTAGGTTGGCTCTGGCGGCGTCGGGGTCGTTGGTCAGGGAGAGGATCAGCTGGGTGTCGTCGGCGTAGGAGATGATGTTGAGGTTGTGTTGGCGTGCGATGGCCGCAAGGGGGCTCATGTAGATGTTGAAGAGGGTGGGGCTGAGCGAGGACCCTTGAGGGACGCCGCAGATGACTTTGGTGGCCTCTGACTTGTACGGTGGTAGGCGGGCTCTCTGTGT
Source organism: Lissotriton helveticus (assembly GCF_964261635.1). Classification (NCBI taxonomy): domain Eukaryota; kingdom Metazoa; phylum Chordata; class Amphibia; order Caudata; family Salamandridae; genus Lissotriton; species Lissotriton helveticus. Next base: position 93,296,059 of record NC_136058.1, read on the forward strand.
CCTTCCGTCGAGGAAGGAGATGATCCATTCCAGTGCCTTCTCCTGGATTCCGACGTTGCTGAGGCGCTGCACTAGGGTGCGGTGGCAGACAGTGTCGAATGCTGCAGAGAGGTCTAGGAGGATGAGGGCCGCTGTTTCTCCGTTGTCCAGCAGGGCTCGGATGTCATCGGTGGCAGCGATGAGGGCGGTCTCGGTGCTGTGGTTGGCTCAGAAGCCAGACTGAGAGGGGTCGAGGGATCCATTCGTCTCGAGGAAGGCGGCCAGCTGCTTGTTGACGGTCTTCTCGATGACTTTGGCTGGAAACGGGAGGAGCGAGATGGGGCGGTAGTTCTTGAGTTCGGTGGGGTCCGCTGTTGGTTTCTTTAGTAGAGCGCTGAGTTCGGCGTGCTTCCAGCTCTCCGGGAAGGTGGCGGTGTCGAATAATAAATGCACAGTAGAGCGGGAGAAAACAAGAAACCGCTTTAGCTTACAGATATTGTGCAGAGCTGGCAAATGGATTGCAACCAAAGTATGGGACAACATTCATAAAAACCTACAAATTTGCAACATCAAACTACTGGAAAATACTATTTTACGGCTAATAAACACTACGTGCAACAGAAAAAGATGGATTGTTTCATACATCTTCCAAGCTGCATCATGGAACTTATGTCCAAACCCTGTCAGTTAAAATCATACATCTTAACCATCCGGAAATTTTAATGGCAAAATGGGAGAGTGGGGGAATGATGATTTCTTATCAATTACGTTCAAAATGGCTGACAGAATACTGACAGTAAAACCCAAATTTATAAAAGTAGATGCAATGGGCAAACGTTTGTCCCACTTGTGCACAAATGATGGTCTAATTTCAGCTCGTAACTCTTAAGACTTCTCCATGACCTTTAAGACTATTTGCTGGAAACAAAAAAACACTTATTCTTCTTTAAGTTCACAAAACTGGAAGACCTTGACTCCTTTAAATACATGGGCGTAATAAATTACAGAAAACCCAAATGGGATATCCACATTCAATCTGCAAAAAAAATAATCTGAGGCTGCAGGCAATGCAATATTGAGGATCGCACTCTTACCATGACTGCTTTTTCTCAGAACAACCTGGCAAGTTTTCCAAGCAAAAGTTGTAAGGCAAATTTTATATAGAGCCGAAATTATGGGGCATGGATAAGACCACAAGCCGATTAGGTTGTTTCAAGAGTAGATTCTGAAAATCAATGTTTCAGCTACCATCAAGCTTCCCTGCGACTGCTGTGGAATCGTACGTTCGGTATCTTTCGACTGAAGCCAACTGTCAAATGGTTCAATTAAAATATGGTTTGAAAAGTAAAGGGCTCCCGGTAACAATTTGTTTGACTGGGCCTTGAACAAACACTTGTCCGTAAATATTAAATCATCCTATGCAGTCCAACAGTGGAAAGAAACCAAGAGACTGATATTGCCCACATCCTCTAAACTGGAGTTACTGACAAAAAAGGTCAACTCTATTTTCAACAAACACTTTCCAAGCCTAAAGATGAATCGCATCCTCAGGTTACTTGGAAAAATATATCCCAGAAGCCATTCAGACTTGTATGACCTTTTGCGGAATGTTCAACACCTAGGGGCCGATTATGATAGCGGACGGACCTGAGTCCGTCCGCTACCATAGAGTTAGGAGGGACCGTCCGCAGGGGCTGCGGCAGTCCCTCCGTGCAGATTAGGATGTGACCGCCAGGGTGGCGGTCACATCCTCAATCTTTAACATTGCGGCGGGTGCAGCTTCAAGCTGCACCCGCCGCAATGTTAAAAATGCATACATTGCATTTGTATGCAGCAAGGGGCAGGCACCGCACGGTGCCTGCCGATTACTGCATACAAATGCAGGGGGGTACCATAGGTACCCCCCATGTGCACCCCCCCTTCACCCAGGGGGCCCGCAACGGGCCCCCGCAGTGAAGCTCCGTATGCTTTTCCACGGCGGAAAACCCGCCGTGGAAAAGCATTTCTTTTCGGGCATCCTAATTTGGCTGACGGTGTCTAAGAGACACTGTCACCATATTAGTGCTTTTCCGTCGCAGTTGTAAGCCAACCGCGGCGGAAAAGCTGCGGACGGATACCAGGACCCACCAGCCATCCTAATGTGGCGGTGGGTCTTTGGTGGGTCCGCAGAGGATTTTCCGCATCCTCCGGGCCGGCGGTGGCTTCCGCCGGCCCAGAGGATGCGGAAAATCCTCCATCATAATCGGCCCCCTAGTGTTGCATTTAAACCATAGAGATAGGATACTCTGCTCTAGCAAAAGGGGGTTGCTTGCCGTTAAATGACTTCATGAACAGTAGAAATCCTGCCACTTTGGATACATTCCAATATGGAGAACTGTGATTTGTACGATACAGTCAGATCCAACACAATAACCAAGATCTTGCATAGAGGACGGTTTGAAAATTCTGATGAACAACTCTTCATTCTCCTAAGTAACCTCTCAGGCTGTTCAACAAAACAAACTGGACTGTATCTGAGCAAAAGTTGGAATATTCTGATGAAACTCTATCAAACGTGAATCCTGGAAACAATCTAACTTTCATGCTAAAAACTATCACTAAAATATAAACTAAAACAAGATGGTCCGTTCCAAGAGCCAGGCCTTTGAACCAGAGACCATATTTATTTTTTGTTATCGATTTCAGTTGAAATAATTGTATTTCTTCTTGTAATCTTAATCTATTTTGGATCATTTCAATTGTATTAATCTTTTCTACTCATGCTTGTGTGAAAGGCAGCTATGTGGCAAGCACCTGTTATAAGATTTCACATTTCTTTCACCAGCCTCACATAATCAAAAAGATAATCACTTAATAAAACATGTTTCAAAACAGAGGGACTTTGTGTCAGCCCTCTTAATCCATTGGTTAGGTCAACTGTCATTTACATTTTGCTTCCCCCCAATATAGCGTACAGCTCAGGTCAGTGGGTTAGCCCATTTCACTGAGTGCATTTTTCTTGATCATATTGGTGCGTTGGCCTAAAAAGTGCACTTCAGTATCACTGCTAGTCGGTCAATACTTCACTTAGTCAATGCTTTCAGCTTTCTATTCACTAGCCTTTTTGTTAGGGATCCTTGTTTTTTAAACCATGTCTTCATGTTACAGCAATTCAAACCCTAAAGTCATTAGTCTTTGCACATTAAGAACTGAAAACAGGAGGAGCTTCGCGCGCATCCGAGATGGCCGCGTGAGCACAGGGCTCCCGGGACCCTCGCCACCTCCCGCATCTATCCTGAACTCTATCCTGATTACGAAGACGGGTTATTGAAGACGCAACCCAGCTGATATAATAGCTGCTTTCAGAAATCGATTTGGACTCCGGGAACCGCAACTACGATAATTTGAACTTTTGTGGCCCGCTCCATGGAGCTACCCCGGGCTTGAGTCATTATGGTGCCCAGGCAGTAGTTGAACAACAACGGCCTGCGGGGCTCTGTTCACAACCTTGGAGTAAACTTTCGGTTTCGTTTTTGGTCCCTCAGCCTCCTCCTATCTCAGGACCGCTCTAGCCTCGGGGTGCAGCCGGGCCCCGCAACTTTATCGTTTGCCAACGACAGAGTGTTTATGGTTGTGGTGATATCCTGCTGAAATTCGCTTTTGGAGATCTCGTTGGGTGAATCGTTTGGAGCCATTTTTACCAGGTCTCAAAGGCCCTTCTGGGGCGCAACACCTACTATGGTGGGCAAACCTGATAGCGAGAAGCGGAGGACCAAGACCATTCACCGGGGGGGTACTATTCAATCGAATGTTATGGATCGCTATACCCATCCTAAAGGGTCCCCCGGTGGTGCGAGTAGGACTCTGGTGGAGGCAGGTGACGGCTCAGCCGAGTCGGATGATTTGACTCTACAGGATGTCATGGGCGCCATTGCCAGTATGAAGACCTCCATTGGCCAGCAATACGAGGCTCTGGCCCTTAAGCTTGACACTGTGGCAATCGACGTCAATTTGATCAGTGTGTACAAAGACTAACGAAAAGGTCAAATCCTTAGATTTGAAGACCTCCAGCCTTACGACTGATGTGTCCGATTTACAGACGGAGGTTCGCAATCTGCGATCCTCCAATGATCTCTTTGCTCGTCGGCTGAAGGATTTTGAAAGTCGGGCCAGACGCAATAATATACGTATTATTGGGGTCCCTGAAAAATCGGAAGAACCAGCTGCAGACCTCCTTGTCGAGGACCTCATCCTAAATCATCTCGCCCCCAAAGGCCTGAGCAACTTCTTTGCGGTGGAACGTGCACATAGAGTGCCGGGTGGGAAGCCGAAGCAGGGTGCCTCTCCTCGGCCTATTATCGCCAGAATTTTCAACTTCAGAGATAGAGATGCTATCCTGCAGGCATCGCTGGTTTGCGGCCCCACGAAGTTCGAAAACACTACAGGGAGATTCTACCGAGACTTCACCCAGTTCGTTCAGAAGCAAAGGATGGAGTTTTAGGGGGTGAAGCGACGACTGAAAATGAAATACGCGATGCTCTTCCCAACTCGGCTACGTGTTGAATACGAGGATCGGACGTTTTTCTTTGACCGCCCTGAGAGAGTGAGTGACTTGCTTTACACATTGCCTACGCAGCATGATCGCTCGGAACATTCTGGAGGAGCTGAAGGTGGCCCGTCGGAGCAAGAATGAGCAGTGGTTCCTGGTTTCAGACATTGTACATAACTTGCATCTGTGGTTCGATGACTTATACACTTACGTTACTTATGGTGGGAGACCCAGGGGTGGCAGGGGGAGTGGGACTCTTTCCTCCTCCGGGTTTCTTTTTTTAGACTAGTTAATGTTAGGGCGACAGGCACACTGCAAGTTAGGGTGGCTTTTGAGTCTAACGCAGGGGTGAAGGGTGGGGGGGTTGTATCGGGTGTTTATCGGGGGCGGGGTTTGGGTATGTTTTATTTTTTCTCAAGGCAACGTATTGTTTTACTTATGGATCTGGGTGTTGTGTTCGCTGTGGGGTGGGTTCCACATTCACTTCTGGGATGGGGGGTAGGGGGTTGAAGTTACTGTGTTGGAATGTTAAAGGGTTGGGGGACAGGATAAAACGTGGGGTAGTGTTGCAACTACTGAGACGCCTCTCCCCTGATGTAGTGTTACTGCAAGAGACACATCTGATCGGAAACACATGCCATGCTATGAATCTGCGAGGATATCGTCTTGCTGCACACTCCGTATTCACTACTGGTTCTAGAGGGGTGGGTATTCTAGTTAAGAACTCCCTCCCCCTGGAGGTAGATGACATAATCCTCGATGACAGGTGGCGCTATGCTGCTCTCACTGGTAGGTGGGAGGGGAAGACTGTTTCATTGCTTTCTGTATACGTCCCTCCTGGTTTGCAGACTACGACTTTTGCTGATTTGGGAGAGTAGTTCTGGGACTACCAGATGGCGTCCTGGTGATGGGTGGAGATTTCAATTCTGTCGCCTCTGGCAGGGAGGACCGCTACTACCCCCCAACCCCCACCCCCCATCCCCAGGGACCTTACGAGATCACAATCTTGGCTGAGTGGCTTTCTGGAGACGCTGGGACTGGTAGATTGCTGAAGGCTACTGCATCCGGGACAGGCGCAATACACCTTCCACTCTGGTGCTCATGGTAGTCTCTCCAGACTTTTGACTATGTGTTGATACCAGCAGCACAGGCCTTGTCAGTTAGGGAAGTTAGACACCTGGCTCGGGGTATCTCAGATCACTCCCCATTGTGGCTTTCGATAGACACGAGGATGGGGGCTGAGGGTCGAGTGGCCCCAATTAATCCTTGGTATCTCCGCAACCCCAAAACCCGGGCAGAGTTGGTTAAGTCTCTGGATCAGTATTTTGCTGAGAATGAGGGATCTGGGTCATCTTCTGTTTCGCTGTGGGAGGCTTTCAAGACGGTCATCCGCGGGCAGGCGCTCTCCTTAATCGCTGGTGCCAAGAAAAGCAAAAATGAGGCGGTGGTCCGCCTCGAGACTGAAATAACTGAGTTGGAAGGGGATTTGGAATTGGGTATTACTCATGATAGGGTTCATGTCCTCAGTCTCAAACAACTTCATTATAGAGCATTGGTGACGGACGCTGCTAGAGTCATGAGTAGAGAGCAGCAGGGACGGCTATATGACGTGGGAAACTGATTGCTTGGTTAGACAGAAAGGAGAGGGCGAGTCGTGTGGTTCCTGCGATTGAGAGAGCTGATGGCGTGCGAGTGACTGACCCTGTTGAGATTGTTGAGTGTTTTGCTGAACATTTTCGAAATGTGTATTCCCCAGTCTCCGATAGACTAGAGGAAGATTCCCATCTGCTATTACGAGATATTGCGTTGCCTTGCCTGTCGGATTCAGATAGGGACCTGATGGACGCAGCACTTTCGGTTGACGAGGTGGCACTCGCTATTCGTTCTGTCCGTTCGGGAAAAGCTATGGGCCCTAATGGTCTCCCCATCGAGCTTTACTAGCTGCGTCCTGACAAAATGGTGCCGTATCTTCGTGATATGTTCCTGGAATCGCGAGACGTCGGCTCCCTCCCCTGTGATCAGCGAATTGCGACCATTGTGGTGATTCACAAGGAAGGGAAGCCGCGGGATCGCTGTGCATCTTATAGGCCTATTTGGCTTCTAAATGCGGAGCCTAAGATAACAGTTATCAGTGACCTGATCCATCCGGATCAATCTGGTTTCATTCCACATCCTAATACAGCATTGAACTTGCGTCGCTTACATGGCGCTATCGCGAGAGCAGCGTCGCTGCGTGAACGGCCATCTTGGCTTCCGTGGATGCTACGATGGCCTTTGATACAGTGGAATGGCCGTATCTCTGGGCTGCCCTTACAAAGTTTGGGTTTGGTCCTGGTTTCATTGGCTGGGTGAAACTTCTGTATGTGGATCCGTTGGCTCAGATTGTGGTGAATGGTCGAGTTTCTCCGTCCTTTGTTCTTGGGAGGGGCACGCGGCAGGTGTGTCCGTTGTCCCCGCTTCTTTTTGCCCTCGCCTTGGGACCCCTGGCTGCATGGCTGCGGTGGGAGCCGTCGATGAGGGGTATTCAGTGGACCCCAGACTTTGAGGATCGAATATCACTCTATGTTGACGACATCTCGTTGTATCTCACATCGCCTCGAAAGTCGTTGATTGTACTGTTTGATGTGTTGAACTCGTTCGGGAGGAACTCAGGCCTCGTGATTAATTGGACCAAGTCTTGTGTCTACGTACTTTCGGGCGACACTCCCTCTTTGCCGCGCGGCTGCCCCATACAGGTGACGCAGATGGGATTTAAATATTTGGGAATCTTTATTACATTAGACCCCGGGGTCCGTTATGATCTTAATCTGCTTCCTCCGCTCCAACGGTTAAAATCTGACGTTGTGGCCTGGCGCAGACTGCCATTGTCCCCCCTCGGGCGCGTAGCTCTTTTAAAAATGATGTCCTTGCCGCAGTTTTTATACGCGCTTCAGAACACGTTTGATGTTATCCCGGCCAGCTATTTCCGGGAGGTGGAGAGTTTGCATAGGCGGTTGATATGGGATGGGCGTTCGCGGATTGCCCTCGCCAAACTGACGCTCCCCTGGAATGATATCAGGCGATACTATTGGGCCTCTCAGCTGGGAGCGATTAACCATGGAATGTACGGTCCTGCGTTCAATCCTGCGTTCGAGATGGATAAGTGGCTACTACCGGGTGGAGACTATAAAAGGGTGTTGTATTCCAAATCGGATGGAGGGAAACTTTCGGGACCTACTAAGAAAGCGGTGCGAGTGTGGCATTGTGCGACTGCGGCAATGGGATGGAGGGATCGACTGACCCGGGCGACTCCGCTCTATGCGTCTGAAAGACTGGGCAGCCTATGGAAGACGAAAGGGTTTGAGAAGTGGGATATGATCGGTATTTCCAGGGTGAGTGATCTCTGGGCCAAGGGTAGGATTAAGACTTTTGAAGAGTTGAAGGTAGAATATGAGCTGAGTGACAAGGAATTCTTCCGTTATGTGCAGATTCGCCACGCGTTGCGTTCGGTTTTTCCTGAAGGTACTGTTATCCCGGAATCGTCCCCGCTCGAAGATCGGGTGCTTGACGGACACGTTCCCGACAGCACTATTTCTCTGATATATAAGAAATTGATTAACGATCGAGTTGACCTGTTGGCGCAACTCAGAGAGGTCTGGACCAGTGACGGTCTAGAGTTAGATGACGAGGACTGGTAATCGGCGATATCCTCACCTAAGGAGGTCGCGATTCCGGCCCGTCTCCGACTCGTACAATTTAAGATCCTGCATTGGGTTTATGTGACCGGCCCCCGCCTGATTCGTATGGGTTAATCTGTGGATGGGTTGTGTAAGCGTGGCTGCGGTTTAATTGGTACTTTCCTCCATATAATTTGGGAGTGCCCGGAAGTTGTAGTGTTTTGGAATCGAGTGCATGCTGTGATGGAGGAGGTCACGGGTGTAGCGCTGTTGCCTGAAGCCAGGCGTTGTCTGTTGAATGTTTGGTAACCGACTGATTATGATGTGGCGCAGACTCAGTGGGCGACCCTTGGGAATATGGTGGCCAAGAGAGACCTTGCGCAGTTTTGGGGTTCCCAGAGACCACCCACGGTCCTGGCATGGAAGGAGAACATGGACTGGTGTATGTTTAGAGAGAAGACGTGTATGTGGCACGCGGCAGACCAAAGAAGTGGGGCAAACTCTAGGGCCAATGGAACTCCTACCGGGGGGATATATGTACACATCCCCTCGCTGATATTACAGATGTTCCTCTTTCCCCCTGACCCGACATTCCTAATGTTGTTTAGGCTACAATGTATTATGACTCTGATTTCCCCCCTGCTCCTCCCCCTTGCACTGATGATTTGTATTAACTGTAACTCCCGTTCCCTCCTCCTAGAACACATATCCAGCTGTACTGCTTTTATTGCATTGTTTGTTTATGTTTTATAAATAATAAAAAGAGTTTAAAAAAAAAAGAACTGAAAACAAACTATGGGATAATTATTCTTTATATTTAAAATGTTTATTACAAGCATATGATCGCCACACAGTGGTAGCATCTTTTCTATTTTTCTTTTTGTGGCATTTACTTACAATAAAAAACGAATGTATCACACCAGCTTGACATGGCCATATTATTTGCTTTGCCAGTGATTTTTCTAATTTTAGTGCCAATTTGCACGCCATGGGTAATTCTTTGATTGAAATATTGAGTGGCTTCTTCTCTCACATTGGAATTGCTCTCTCTGGGAAGGTTAGTATTTAAGACTGACCTGTTTCATCCTTTTCTCCTGTTGTAGGCAGTCATTTCTGATGCCTGTTAAATTCAAGTAATTCACACTTTTTTCATGTATAAAATTGTACTTCAAAATGTACTGGAGAAGTTCTCTCTTAAAGGTACAAGCTTTTTAAATGTTCAAGCTAAGCATTGTATTTGTTGTAAACACACTGTGCAGCAAAATCTTCTTTTGTTTTTGTAGCGATTATGGTTGAGGAGTTTGTAGATTTTGGTGCCCTTGACATCTTCATGCGTCGCAAAAGTGATGTTCTCACGACTCCATGGAAATTTAAAGTCGCCAAGCAACTGGCCAGTGCACTAAGTTACTTGGTAAGTAACATGAGTGGGCAGTCAGGTTGAAATAAAAATACGCTTTTATGCCTTGCATATGAAATTAAGTATTTTTTCATAGGAAAGATGTTGCAGCTGGCTGATCCTTCATGTTGTTTACTTTTGGTACTCACTTCACTAATTTGCATGAGCTGGGAATCCATTTCAGATTAACATTATTTTATTAGATGCTGTTGCTTGGAGGTGCAGCCAACTCCAAATGTAACCAGCAACTCACTTCAATTAAGGATGTAAACAAACTCAAATCTAAATACTCTGCCTCACATCATTCAATTTTTATTGTACATAGCCTGTTCTTAAAGTGCCTGCAGTTCACATTAAAACATGATATCAGAAAAATGCAAAAAGAAGAAATTCTTGTTGTCAGCCATTAGCTATAGTTACTTGAATGGATCACCACTTAATGTTTGCCACAGTGATCCGAAAATCTTTGCAACAGAGGCTTACAGAAACAGCATAGTAGATAGGTTTTTACCAAGATTTTTTCAGCTTTACATCCTGCTAATTGTTCATACAGTGAATAATGCTCTGGAGACTTTTAAACTTTACGGTCCGGTCTTTGAGTTCTGCTTTGAGTCACTCTTAGAATACAATTAGTTGGTGGGAAGGGAATTTGTATAATTCCTTTTCACTCTCAAAATGCATGGAATGTGTCCATTGGTAGATCTATAATTGTGAAGAAATATATAATAACCTTCAATTGATAGGAGCCCAAGACAATTGTATTCTTTATTATACTGTAAGCCTTCTAGCTCAAACCATGTTGTGTCCACAGAACACATAATTGTTTACAGTTGCAACATTTTCCCTCCTAATAGTCGCACATGTATGTTTTTTAATGTATTGTATGTGTCTTGAACTTGAGCATCTGTATGTGAGTGAAACGTTCGCCAGATCCTGACCTGAGCCCCCTTCCGTTCTCCTGCTAGTGGAACCTTGAATAAGTGGCATGGAGTTCCACTTCTTTGTTTCTGCTTCTTTTATCACAACGCATGCTACTGGTCATCCTCCAGTTCTCCTCTCTGAGAAGAACGTTGAATGTGGAGCATGAAGTCCACTTCTTTTTATTCACTTCTTTTATTACAACACAAGCTACTGCTCGTCCTTCTTTCTGCAAGAGGAACCTTGAACATGGAGCATGAAGTTCTGATCATTTCAATTGCAACATGTGCTACTCCCAGAACTTCTTATGTCTCAAAAAGCTTTCTTCTTTTTTCTTACTTGAATGACCATGATAAAAACAAAATTAAGTTATTTTACTGTTAAATGGTCATGTTGTATGATGTCATTAATTGATTTATTTTGTCTCATAAACATAGGAGGATAAAGAATTAGTGCATGGAAATGTTTGCAGTAAAAATATTTTACTGGCCAGAGAAGGAATTGACAAGGAGTATGGTCCTTTCATAAAGCTGAGTGACCCTGGACTACCAATAACTGTACTTTCCAATCAAGGTATGGCATTGTAAATATAATAGTTTTAATGATTTATTAGCATTCGGTAAAAACGTTTTGGTGAAAATGATTTTGAAACACATTTTCTTTTGGTGTCTTAAAACAATTCAACCCTTGCATCGGCCCCACAGGTGTCCAGGCTGCATGTTCCTTTGATGTGTAGGTTCTCTGTATCATAAAATTCCAACTCATAAGGCAGTCCATCATTAGTACCACTTTACTATAGGCCACCCACAAAGCAACATTCAACTTCGTCTCTACAGGCATGCTGGAGGACATCGCCTATGTTCCCATAACTCACCACTCACCCTAGGTTAAGTATTCTCTTTCCCTCACACTACCTAGGGTAGGCAGACACTACCTACCCTGCTTTAGTTTTATTTTTTTAAATCCATGTACAATTCACATTAGTGCACATCCCAAATACTGTGCTAGTGCATACTTCTATATCGAGGGGATGGACCTCTGCTAGCATATTATTATTGGTCATGTAATAAATTATTATACATAACACTGTCGGAGCCACCACCTCTCTTAATAATTGTAAACATTAATGATGGGGGGGGGGGCAATAGGGAGCAGTACTTTCTGTTTTCTTTCTACCTTTTGAGCTGAAATATACCCAGAGTGTTCTTAAGAAAAAAAGCCCATTGCTGTAGCTCACTTGCAAGAACAGAATGCATGTTTATCAATATCTGGGTGACTGACCAATCAAATCCCACTTTCTTCACTGCGCATAAGCTGCACAATCACTGTTTGTTAGTTTTTGTTTTCTGTCAGTGAGCGAGTCTCAATATTATCAAGTAATCATAGATCCCAGCTCAGACAGGAAAGCAATCGGTGTTTCCTACTGCAGGATTGCTGTCCTCCTCCATTTGTCTAGTTCCCCAGCTGAAAATGAGACCTGCTGCATTGAAATCTTTCACTGCAGTGCAATCAGGACTACTATACCCTGACCAATAAAATGGCAGTAACTCATGACTTTAGCTCCACGCAACAGTGATGGGACCATCCAGCTAAAAACAAAAACCGGGGAAGCATTCAGGCATCAGTCACGAAACCATCTTGGTGAGCATATGTGGCTGTCTCAAAAGAGGAACTCATGTATACGCTTATTTGAACTAAGGCTATTCTGACTACCTATCAAGGCCTCTCTATCCCTGGTGATAGGAAAACAGGTTCAAATTTAGACAATTCGAACACTTTGGTCTGGATCAAAAAGAAGGTAGCATTAGTCTTAGAATCATTATTTGAGGCTCTCCTAATTCTTTGGCCATAGGCCATTGGAGGTGGAACATCAGCGCCTCATCTGACTAGGTCTCTGTACGTAAAAGCAGACTTGATCAGTAGACCGATTATCAGTTTGAATTTGTTGAAACTGCCAATCATTCACTTGGAAATCTTTTGGGTTTGGTGTTTTATGTGACTCTTCTTTTGACACATGGCTCCTTGGGGACCATGAAGACTGATGCTTATAGTTTCCCTGCTCTGGAGAGCCTGGTGTGTCTCATCTTTCACCTCAACCCCATCGCCGCCCCCTGCAGAATCTGCCATGCCCTCCATTCTGGTGGAAAAGCAAGGAGGGCTTGGCATGCCACGAAACAAAGGCAATGTTACTGCTTTTGCATTTGCAGAGCAGCCACACTGCCCGCAGTGAGAATCCTTCCTTTCCACTGCTTCCTCAAAGCTTCCAAGCCCATCCCCTTCCCCCCAATCATTATGGGACCACACATTGGGGATAGTTTCTGGGGTTGCAATCCGGAGTCATCCGCCCATGTTCTTTCAATTCACACGTTTTAAAAAGTATTTTAGTTTCGCATTTTTATAGGCAGGGAACCTACTCCCTAGCACTTAAATGTCAGTTTGGTTTTAGTTTTATATAAATAAAAATAGATTATTAAAAAAATGACTTGTATATGTTCTTGAAGAAGTATATATTAGTGTATGGGTTTGCTTTTGTAGCATTCTTATTTCATTTCCTTTTTAAAGTGGTGTTAATTCTCTAAAGACCTGTACAATTTATTCAACCGTACCTGCCATTATCTCCGTCATTATATTTTTCCTGAAGTTGTTTAAATCGCTAAAGGGAAGCCAGTGCATGCATCAATGCTGTATGGGTATGAGGTAGTCAAAACAGGAATCTCTTAATGTCAGGCCAACTTCTTAGTGATTTCACCTGCTTTCAAAGTGCATAGATCACAATATAAGAATAGGGTGAAGAGTTTCTTTAGTTTTAACGCCTTAACCGCGGCGGTTTTTCCGCCGCGGTGCAGGCGTTCTAAAGGGTGGGCAGGGCTGCGTCGACCGTTGACCGTCGGCAGCACTGGGGAGGGAGTGCTCCCGTCTGCCGTGCACGGAAGGGGTTAATGTGACATTGACTGGATCAAGAAGCCAGTGAAAACATTGCAGTATACAGATGTAAACATCTTTATGACAATTATTTTAAAATACTCATTTCTCATTTTTAGAACGAGTGGAGCGTATCCCATGGATTCCTCCTGAATGCCTCGGAGATGCCAAACAACTTACTGTTGCATCTGATAAATGGAGTTTTGGCACAACTCTGTGGGAGATCTGCTACAACGGAGAAGTACCCCTAAAGGACAAGACTTTAGCAGAGGTGATATATTGTTCATATTTGTGCCTAGCTGTTTCCAGGATACATCTAATGGTTTTCAAATGCATCTGTTAACATGTATGTATTACCCTGCGTGCCAATATAAAACAGGTTATTCTAGAATGTTATAAAAGTATTCTTACAACCCAGGTTAGATCTAAAACAGGCACATCTTATTGCACACATTTAATTACTGTAGAACTTAGAACGTGTTTTGGCCAAATGACAACCCTTTCTAGAGAATTCACAATAAAGCCTGGCCTCATTTTCTTTGTAGAAGAAAATAAGGGACAAGAATAAGAACTTTAACCACTTTTGCCAGTAAGTGTGTTGCATCACAAACTCAGTACACTTCTGGTAATATTGTATATGCGGTAGAAACCTCATAGGAGACCTCTGTGGTCTGCATCTAGATCTACCTAAGTATTTAGTTTATTCTTGTTATAGGTGCTATATGTATTGTCCTCTTTGCCAGTGGGACAGAGTGATTCGAGAATAGAAGGGTCGGTAAATAAAGTGCTTTCTTCTAAATCGTTTTTTCTGGTTATGGGGTGAAGTTATTTATGTAGCGATTGACAGGAATTCCATGTTTCAAAGTGAATGTAAGCTGTCCGGTTTAAGATACAGTTTGTCTACTAAAATACGGACAAGTCTTTCCATTTTTAATGTGTTTGTGAGCATTCCAGTTTTTGTGATGGTGTGACTTATCACATTGGATTGTGGTGACTAAAACATATTGGTGATGCAAGCAGCGGTGCTGAAGCTTGCAAACTATGGTGTAATGCTGGGTGTGCATACTTTTATATGCAATGTCTTCCTTGCTCATGCAATGCAACACACTTATGGCCTTCCAAAACCGACCTTCAGTGACCTGTATTAGAATGACACCCACTCTTGTTCGCAGTCCTTACATTGACTCCCTACCACCTTCATGTGCTTTCGGTATCTGAAAGGTCCTGATAGTGCTGCTTCATGATACACATAAAGTTCAGTTAAGGTATCTTGTCCTTCCATCATTCAAAATCCTGTTTTTGTTATAATGTTAGCAGTGCTTGACAAAAAACAACCAAGTTCTGAATGATATACCGAAAATCAAATGACTACAAATGTGAAGTACTGTGAATGTTGGTCCAGGATTGCAAAGTTTAAAACATCTTTTTAGGCCATCTTTCAAACACCTCTGTTACATAGCCTCCTTCACTGAACACACAACACACAAGTAAGATAGCTCACAATGTTCAGCTGCAACTCAGTTAGATTCCAAATTGGTGCCTTGTAGTCCTCCATTATATGGACGCACTTGAAATCTTAAAAAATATTTGCAGCTTCGCCTGGGTAATAAGAGTAAATCTGGAGCATGCTGTTTATTCTTGTGAGTGTGGTCATTTAGATTAAAGTGCTGTACCAAGGACTGTGAGGGGAATTTAATCAAATTTCTGCTTTTTTTAATACATATTCTGTGCAAGGGAGTCTTATTATGTTCCCAACATTACTGAGGATATGTTGTAGAATCCACACCCAAAAACTAAAAATTATCTATTTTGACCTGCAATTTTAATTATCAATGACTGGCTAGGGTCACCTTTCAGCACGGGAACAAAGATTAATTTAACTCAAATAACCTGGACTCCTATCGCCTCTGTGCAAAGATTCAGAATTTCCAGCAAGCTTTGCTAAGTCCACCTTGGATACCAGGATAAGTGAAGCATGTAGTCGACATAGTGTAAGATGTGATTGTCTGCCCCCCCCACTCCCCTATCCCCCCCCAACCTGCAAAAAAAATGAAAGGGCTAATCCAACAATCTTGTAAATCTGGGTATGAGTATATATACACAGAGGAGTACATTGGCTCTGTTAGGTATTGTAAATAGCAATATGTTTAATTGTTCAGGGTGAAATAAGTTTGGCCCTTTTGACCTTTAATTTTTAATCTGTATTCGATCAACCAAAAGTAGATCATACAAGATAAACAAAGAGAGACCAACAAATGAAGAGAAAAAAGTAGGAATGTTGAAAACCCCTACAATAAAATTCATGAATGACTTCATTCAGAGAATTAAAAGATCTACAAATCAATAAAAGAACAACAATGTGTAGTTCAGATAAGCTTGCAGCCCCTGACAAGCGCTATAAGAGAGATCAGTGCATTCATTCTGAAATGACATTATAACGAAGAACCAACAATTCATAATACATGTGGCTCTCTGTACAATAAAAATGTTAAACCTCATACTCCTCCTTGGAGCCAAAGTGCACTTTAAAAAACTAGCGACTAAGTGACGTGTATCTCGGTCATATAGTTGTAATAAAAAAAATAGGTCAGCCTTACACTTGAAAAATGTATGTCTGAGCAACAATAGTAATAAAAACCTCCTTGTGAACAGCAGTTATCAACAAAAAAATGCAAAATGCTGTAAACTTTGGCTAGAATACTCGTCGCATGGACAAATACCAATGGTGGCTGAGGAGTGTTGGCCCAGCAGAAAGCATATTAACCAACGAAAGGAACCAAACTTGAATCTAGCCAGTAAGGTTCTCTCATAAATATTTTCCACATATAATAAATAAGGGGCAATCGTTGGCACAGTCTGAATGATGCAATAGACCCTGACTGTGGGTTTAGCCTCTTCCGTTAGTTCCCTAGAGGCCTGTCTATGCTTGACAAAGCTATCCTGGACCCAATGTTTGTACTTTTTCATAATAGTCTCCAGGTGCTCAAACAGATGTGCTCTGCCATGGGCTGAAAAACACTCCTTTATATATTTCAGCCACGGAATGGCCAGCCCACACTCACAAGACAGGCAATCTCTAATAACTGCCCAATTGAGGTCAGCTTCCTTATTTGACCATAAGGAGCACCAGAGAACCAAAGGGCCAGTATTAATGGTATCATGCATGTACTCCATGCCAATCTCCTGATGCAAGCAAAAATGCGGGTATGAAGGAGGGACACCAAGTAGCTGACGACAAAATCTATTCTCCTCCAACTACATGATACACACATCCGTGCATCCCTAAATAACTATTCCGTAAGTTAAATTGGTAGACGTTTCCGATTGTATATCTCCACAATCAGGGCAATAGGTTTTTTACCAATAGTCATGGCAAGCAAAAAGGTAGTGCCTACAGCTAGAGTACAACGAGTAATCCTATTGCTCATGCAAGTGGACCAGAAACACCTCCGTCCTACTCCATACCCCATAAGAAATATTTAGGGTACAGGTTTTAGTATTTCTGGCTCCGCAGACCATTGTAAATGTTTTCTTCAGGTTTGTCTCCAAATCCAGTCCTCTCATAAAAGTAACATAATTGGAAATTAAACTCTTTTGGCCATTGGGCGTCCTTGCCAGAAGAACTGCATCATCTGCGTCGAAAAGCATAAACACAGCCTTTTGCTCAACATAGGGAACATCCGCCCGACCGATACCAATACTCTTTCCAGGTCATTAGTATAGAGCAAAAAGAGAATCAGAGCAAGGATGAATCCCTGATGTTCCCCACACTCAGCTATAAATGGTTCTGTGCATTCACCAGCATTACCAAATCTTACTGATGCAGTGAGATCATAATGTATGAGTGTCAGGAATTAAACCAATTCCCCATCGACACCCATACTCTATAAAATGGACCACAATTTGGATCTTCATGCACAATCAAAAGAGATCGACAAATCCATAAACGCCAGCTGTGTAGAGGCGCCCTTTGCATATTTATATTTTGCCTCAATAAGATGGAGGTTGAGGCACTGTTCAATCGTCCCTCGCCCCTTTCTAAACCCATACTGGGTTTGGGATAGAATGTCATTTTTATTTATTCTGACAAGAAGACGATCCAAGACTACTCGCCCAATAATCTTTGCTGTAGTGTCTAGGAGAGATATTGGGCGGTAGCACTTTACATCGTGGACATTACCCTTTTTAAAAATTGGGAGGATGATTGAGGTGCACTACGACGTAGGTACACCCAAACAAGACACAGAATTAAACATGCAAGTGAGGACAGCGGTCCAAAAACCTCTGGTTTTCCCTGAATAAATCTAGAGGGACGCCGTCTGAACCCAGCGCGTTCTTTTGCCGGCTGTCAACAATCGCCTTAAGCACCTCTTGCTCACTAAAATCAAGTTTTTGACAAAAGAGGTCATCCATCGGCACTTTATCGGTAGCCCTGTTGTCATTAGCATACATCCTGGAAATATGTACCAACCAGGTCTCGGCCGTAATATGAACCGTTTTATTTATTTGAAAGATTTATAAAGTGCGCAGCTTCTCAACAGGGTTTCCCGGCGCTGAGCAGGACAATACCCAAGCCAAGGTTGCAGATAATAGTACAGAGAGGATTGTACTTGGTTATAAAGGAAGGTCTTTAGATTCTTACAGAAAGCTAAAAGCGACTGACAGATCCTAAGTTCCAGAGGAAGAGAATTCCACAGTTTGTGCTCAAGGTAGGAGAACGAGCGGCCTGTCATAAGAGTGAGCTAACCTCTAGGAACAAAAAATTGAGAAAGGTTGGCTGATCTCAGCTGTTGAGTGGGTACGTAGGGTTTGACTAGTCTTTGTATGTAGGGGGTCGCCAAACCATGTTTAGCTCGATACATGTAGCATAAAGCCTTAAACTCAACGTGTTTGTTCACCTGGAGGCAGTGGAATTGATAGAGCAAAGGTGAGAATGAGGGGTGTCGAGGCAGCCAAAAAAGAGGACGGGCTGCCGTATTTTATTTGAGCTGTAAACGGTGGACGGAGGCTTTATCAGCCCCTAGGTCCAATACATTGCCATAGTCAAGAAATCACCAATGCCTGCATTACGGTTCCCTGGACAGCAGGTGGAATTAACCAGAGGATTTATTTTAGCCACTTAAGAACCGCAAAGCAAGTTGTGTTGACTACACACACCTGGGCTCTGAGGGAGAGGTTGTTGTCAATGATAAAACCCAGGTTCTTAACCTTAGGGATCTGAGCAGGTAAAGGTCCCAAAGTGTCAGGCCAATGGGTAATTCCCCAGAGTTCAGGATTGTTTCCCAGAATGAGGACCTCTGTTTTAGAAACGTTCAGCTTCAAGGCGTTTCTGCATATCCACAAGGAGATATTTACGCAGTCTGAGCTGGAACAGGGAAGGATCCTGATGCTGAGCAGCTGAAAGGGAAAAGATGATCTGGGTATCATCTGCGTAGGAAAGAGTGGTCAGTCCCGACTTTTCCGTAATGTCCGCCAGAATGCGAACATTAAGATTAAAAATCAGAGGGCTTAAAATCGAGCCCTGCGGTACTCCTTATGTTAAAGCTACTGGATTGTAGATTCTGAGCTATTAGCATGTAGACTGGGAGCATTAGCTAACACAATTATATAGTGAGAAGACACAGGAAGGAGATCGATCACTGGAAGGGGGACAGGGCTAGGTTAACGACTATCAACCTGGTTAGCCACCTGCTTGGCTATGAGGTTGCTCTTTATTTTACAGTGATGCTCCATTTAGATCCAGACTATTGACAGCAGGAGAGTTTTGGTTTACAATGAACCGACCACCCCTAATAGCAGGGGCTTGGGACAAAGGAGGCACTAGATGGTACTGGGTTCCCTGGGAGCAAGTTGATACCCTGTAAGCCGATGACTCACAGTTTCGCCTCAATATGGGTGAACCGCTCGACATTAGGGTACAGTTTAATATCCAACAGGTCACCTAAATGACTGCTAAGGAGCTTACACGATTTTTCTTTAATGACAGATGGTTGCACAGGCAGATCTTCATTACAAGGCCTTTTGCGAAGCAGAGGTTTGCCCTTGGCTGCCGGAAGGTTATTAGTCAGAGCGCTCACAGCTTTCCGCATGCGCTTTGATTTAGACCCAAAATATGGGTCAGGGTCGGAGTCTTGGTCTTGGGCCACCATACGTGTAAAACTTGGCACATCTACTTGGCCTATAACTGATGGATGTAAAGCACCACTCAAGCCAGATGGCATGGTATTGCTGGCTGGGCCTTTAACCCCTAGATTGGCCTCAGTAGTTAGGACAACTGGAGAACTTAATGCAGAAGTAATAGGTCACCTTGGGTAAGAAGAGTCCAAAGGACCACCAGAGGCATTCAATTTACCTGGTTGAAGGGTTTGGCTAGTACGGAGTCCTCCAAAGTGAGGGAAAGATGTTGCTCCACCAACCTAATCTCGTTGTCCAAACCATGTCCACGGACTGTGTCAAGTAATTGTCAATTGTGGAACGAGTACATGGTGGTGGTTCATTAGGTGTGCCTGGGGTGCCCATATTTTTTCCCATGTTCAGGTGGACAGTAGTGAGGCTGATGTAATAAGAGGATGAGACCCAGAGCGCCAAGAAGGCCAAAACAATCAAAAACATATAAACAGTACCTCTGTTTTAAGGACCACCTTGAAGATGACCCGGATCCCTGATGTAGAACGTCTTCATCCAAATGGAGCTTTCCAGCCAACAAACATCCATTTTCTGGGTCTTGTAGTTTCTGTTCTCCTTTTGCAAAACGGCGATTCCTCCAATGACCTTGCATGCAGTAATAGTGTTCCGAGGTAATCCACGGAGCCCTTCATTGACCTTCAGGAACTCCTTAAGTTACAGTTCCAGGTGGAAATACAAATTCATGCATTCAGATGCCTCATGGGCAGCACTCTGACAGGCGTGCCAAAATGTGCAGTCCCTGGTTCATGGTCCCATTTCCCTTGCTAGAGAACTGTCGAAGCAGTAGTGCATAGGAAGTTGTGGGCTGGTATGAGTAAATAATCGATGTGAGAAAGAGAATTATGTGTAGCAGAGGTATGAGTCTAGTCCCTTCAGTCCAAGACCAGTGGCCCAGTCCACCATCACGTTCCACACCCTTTGGGAGAGAGCTGTGAACCTGTGCCAGTCCTGGTCAGACATGGCATCATTGAAATACCACCGCTGATGGTTACACCTGGAGGTAAGGCTAGTAGTAGCGTCTGAAGTCTCTCCAGAGGGGACTGCGACAGAGCAACACATATACAGAAACCAGCATATACAGAGTACCTTCCATCCACCCCACCAGGAAGACATACCTTTCATAATCGTCCTGGGAAACCTTGAAGATCACCTGTGGCAGGCTTCTGTGCAGAAAAATAGCCACCCTTCTGGATACTCAGGAGTAGCCGGCGTGGAACACACTATCATTTCCTCTCTGGGTCAAGAAGGGGCAGTTATCACCTGAGGTGTTTCCTGCAATGTGAGCACCCCCGGAAAGTGTTAGTGCGCATACTGCACCACTCCTATTCCTGTCCAGCAGACCATTGACATTTCATGTCATCACTGTAACATTATACATATTGGCTGTGGTGGTTGCCATTGGCGAGGAAGCAGGGACAGTGCTGCTGAAGCCTCCCCGCCAATGATGCCAAGGGTGCCAGACCGGAACCCACCTGGTGCAGTCTGAAGATACAAATGGTGCGAGTGTGGTAGTGAGAGCAAAACTAAAAACAAAACACAGTGTGGCAAATGTGCCCCATACACAAAATAAACCCCATCCCCCAAACTACCCCCTCTCCTATGCTTACCATCCAGAAGAAAGCATTAGTTGCCTGAACCTCAAAGTTAAAACCACATGTAATAAGGTCCCTCAGCCCCACCTGGCCTAACGGAGGCAGCATACCGAAGAACAAAGGGATACAGAAGGATATAATGGAGCTGGCTCGCATGCAAAATCACAGCTACAGTATTGCTCTAATCGGGGCTCCTTACAGAGTCAGGGGTCGGGTTCGGCCCTGCGATGAACCGTCTGCCTGTAGTAGTTTCCAAGGATGACGCCTCAACTAGAGACCCAGTGATTGTATTTCCCTTCCAGTTGCAGCTCTCCAAGTCTGTAGAGCCCTTGACCTCTGCCGGGTCCCATTCTCTTTGTTTAGAGTGCTTCTGGGGCCGTTCCATACCGAGGCTCGGAACGGTGGTCGATTGACAGTCCAGGGGCTGTTGTGGGGTGAAATGACTGTGCTCCATGAGCCAAATCCATACCTTCACCCGGGGATTCGAAGAAGTGCGACCTGGAGTTGTAGAGTACCCGCAGTTGTGCAGGATTGAGTACCATGTAGGAGAGTTTCTATTTCACCTGCTCGTAGGATTTCCACCAAGTGTGAGCCTGCCAAGTGTAATCGGGAAAGGTCATGATGCGACCAGCATCATTCGAGAAGCACCCTTTCTACTTGGCAAGACTGATTTGCATATGGCCAGGTCTAAACTGGGGTGGCATGGTGAGCAAAAGAATGATGGATTTAACCTAGATCTCTTGACTGGGGGAGAATGTTTTGATTTGTTCTGCATTCCGTCCATCAATTGTGTGTCTTTTGTCCTCTCGATGATTAAGCAGAGGGACAGTTGAGCCCAATCAATCCATGATCGTATCATTACTCAAGGAAAGTCTGTGGAGTGGTACCCTCCATTCCTTCGGAGATGCAGACAAATCGGAGGTTGTTGTACTGGGCTCTGATTTCTGTGTTCTCCGCCGTGTGCTGTAGAGTTTTGGTCAACTGTGAGGGGCGGGACACCTCCAAGGAGACCCCCCTCTCTGTATCCTCCAGTTTGGAGATTCGACCCTCTGCCTCAATCATCTAGTCAACAGTCTGACAGAGATCCTGCCTTAACAAAGACAAATCCGCCCCACCTCACCAATCTCAAGCACCAGTCCTCTGCCTTTAGGGACCAAGCATCCCTGCACCACAATTTCTGTGAGAAAGAGTGCCCAACCTGCTTGCCCCAGATGTCCAGCACTGGGTGGAGGGGACAGCATGAGCAATCAGTAGCGGGGGGAGGTGAGTGGCCTCCTTCCTCCTAGTCCATGCTGGTTCTCCACCAGGGCCCTTCTTCACCACTCCAGCAGACCCCTGCTAATAATGTCCAGCAGTGGAAAGGGGAGAGGCAGGATTAAAAGGGGGGCATATGGGGTGGCCCACCTTTCCCCAGGTAGTTACCCACTGATGTCCCGGCGGGCTGAGTGGAAGCTGTGTCAGGCACTAAGCGCTTACCCCTTGTGGGCTTGATGTGGCCCCTGCAACTGTGCTGAATTTGCCTCTCCTTGTGTGCTCTGTGCAGTGAGACTGGGAGGGGATGCCCTCCCCAGTCCATCAGATGCATTTGCTCTGGATGATTGATGGCTGCTATGAGCCCAGGCACTGACAGTTCTGGTTGTCGGGTGGGGGGGTGCTTTGCCCTGTGGTTGTGCTCCCTGCAGCCTCAGGATCTACCCGTGGGTCCCTGGTCACCTCTTTCAATCACTGGCATGTCTTGGAACTGGTCTTATTCCCAGACTGCCATCTTGAATAAGCGCACTTCGGGGGAGTAATAGCGTTGGTGCCACCACAAGACGTGAAGGATCAGGGGAGAGTGGTCCCCGTGGTGTGCGGACTTGTGAACAAGCTTAGCACACCGACCCCCAACCCGATGTGCTGAGCAGGCCAGACCCCAGGGCCATCCAGACAATGCCCCCTGGGTTGCAAGGATTTAGCTAGTCTAGATGGACCCCACACATTTGCCTTTCAACAGTTAACCTCCCTCAAACCCTCTCTTCAAAGTTGTTTTCAACATTTCTTCATGGTACATGCTGGCTATCGGTATTGTACCCATATTTAGACTTAGATGGAGTTTACCTACTGCTTTAGGCTGCATTCCCAAGCAACCCAACACTAAGAAGACCCGATCTCCACACTCTTGGTGCTGCTACCCGCATACCAGTTGGCCCAAGTCCTTCTGATCAGGCTTACATTGCTTATGGTATTAGGTTATTAGCTAGAATGCCACACACTCCTTTGTGATGCGGTATCTGGGAAAGAGGTGGGGTGCTGCTAATGAGTCAACTCGTCCCATCTCTCGGGCAAGATCTCATCTTTCATCATGTGTTAAAGTATTTCGTTTTTGCCTTGCCATCCCCTGAGATGGGAGAGGATATACCAGTTGAGGTGTAATTGAGCCTTCCTGATGCCAATTCTCACTACTATCTCTCCCTGCCAGTACCTTTGCAAGTTGTGCTGCATAATAATGCACATCTTGTGGCCCATGGAGCTACGCTCATTCCATCAACTCAGCTTGACACCACTCTCTCTGCTCTTGCTCAGTCTTCGCAGTGTGCTGTAGTCTGCTTGTAGACTTTCACAGCGGTGCTATTATACTCTGGCAGCTCGCCCTGATAGCTACCATCTTAGTGTCCCTCTCAATGGTGCCTCAACATTTCCACAGCCCACCTGTCAGTGCAGCATCAGGCCGAGATCATCTGGTGGCATTCACGGAGAAAGGGGGTGGGGGCTATCCTTTGTCATTGTCAGAACTTAGTCACACTACGCCAGGGATCTGAAATGCTTTGGATGGTTCAGTGTTGTGGGGTGGGACAGAAAATCCATTAAAAGGTTAAGATCCTAAGGATCGGGTACCCAGGTCTGGTAAGGTAGTGGAGTTTATCTTTGGGTTGCCTCTCATTTGCGGGTTTCTTTCTTGTAATGCAGAATCTGCACCTATATGATGCTAATCCAGTATGGCGTCCTATAGGAGTGGTTTGACTTGCTCCTTCCAGATTAGGAATCCTGATTGGCATAGACAGTGTAAAAGGCCAGGGATAGTGACGCGTATTGCCTGGCAACATTTTGAGTTGGGGGCTTTTCCGTTCTTCCGTGCAGTTAGCCACCCAGCTCGCCCTTGCACCCTTTTGTTTTCATCGCGTCCCTTACCTCTAGTTAGAATGGCCAAGTATTAGACCTTGTTGTTGGTGCTTGTGTTTTTTAGTTATCAATTGTTTCAATTTGAGCCAGTCTTATTAATTTCCTCTGGGCAAGTATTCCCCAAAGCTTCGTAAGAGGTGAGAAATATTAATGTTTTTTTTTGTTGAGTGTTTGTTAACTACAACCTGTAATATTTTTTGTTATAGTCCCCTGTATGTGTCCTCCTGTCCTCAAGTGTGCGTTCTGGGCCTGCAGTTTTTGCCCATTTTCTCTGTTTTGTCCCTGAGACCAATTCTTTCCTATTTAATTATTTATACATATTGTGTACTGGGAGACCTCTTGCTGCTGGTAAACTGGGTGTTTTCAGAGCTGTTCTCTTTCCATATCTGAAATTCCTAACAACCAGCCAGCCCTTTACAGAGAACACACACACAAGAACGTGTCTTGGGAGTGTACGAGTAGCAGGAACGCCACCTGCAGAGCCCATCCTGTGATATGCAACTATTTTACTGGGCAGCCCAGCTCATCACTATTAAAGCAAGCTCTTTAGAAAAAGTGACAACCCTCACCACAGATTAGAACTTAAACTATTTGAAGGCTGTTAGCTGATTTCTGTATTGTTCCGTGATTCCCTATGAACTTTAACAATTACTAAGGTAACCCTGGAATGCTGGCATCACACATAAGAAACCCATTATGATATAGGATGTTGCTTGCTTACCTAGTGCATTCATCTGGATTCAAGACATAGGACTTGATATGGATATTCGGACTTGGGGATATTTGGGAAATATACTGTATGAAGACTTTTGAGGAATTGAAAGAGTAATTTCATCGTTTACGACAGTTACAATTTCAACATGCCTTGGAACGATACAGAGTGGAGCTACCCACGCTCCCAGAGATTAACTCTGCAGACGCTAAATGAATTCCAGAGCAGTTAGATAAAATTGCCATCTATTGAACACATCACTCGCTGATGGTAAATACCGCAGATGCCCCTAGACAACTATGTTCATAGTGGGAACAAGATCTGAGGCACCTAGACAAAGACAAATGGAAAGAAGGGAATATGGCTTCCAGAAAACTAACAATATTTGCACGCCTGTGACTCGTACAGTTAAAATATTTCATGAACTTTTTTACAACCTGGAAAGGTTGTGGAAGTGTGGAAATGTGCAAACATTGTTATATGTACGTACAACAACATCTGTCTTGGGATGTCCATTAGATCTTAACCCGAAACTATGGATGCTGCAGATAATGGAAGATGTGGGAGTCTCCCAAGGCTCCCATACATTAATCGGGGTGAGTCTCCACCTAGATAAATGAGATATTGCATGTCACTGGAAAGAAGAAAAAGCCCCCTGTAGGATCAATCTTAATAAAAATCCAGAAAGGCAGATGTGATGAAGATAAAGTCTTTATTAAGATCTTAGTGACAGAGACCCCATTCAACTCCTAGGGCAGGCCACCGTCTACTGACCAGAAGCATAGCCCACCATAGCAACATGAGGATTCTACATTCCACTTAAAGTCAAAGACCATCATATGCATACAAAACATCAAAGTAAGACATTACACCCCCCCTGTAAGATGAATCGCTACAAAGCATTAATCATTTCCACCACTTTGAAGAAGCTATTCAAAGTTCTAGGGGACTCCCATAAAACACAGTAATATATTGGGGTATTGGTAGTTACTTTCAAGGGTCTGGGTCTTAAACTGTTGCAGTCACTCACTATTGACAAAATATCACTAGATTCAAGCTAGCCTGGCTGATGAGGGCTGTTAGCCCGAAACCGGTCCCAGGATGCTTGTTTCCGGTCCAGGAAAGACATGGCTTGGCAGTCTGGGCTGGACTGTTCCCATGAGGCACAGGGTCAAGACTGATTTGCATATAGCTCTGTCTGAACTGGGGGGCGAAGTGAGCTAAATAACCTAGATCTGTGACTGGGGGTGAGTGTCTGAAAAGTTTCAGCGCTCCGTCTATCATCTCCTTCTGTTTGCTTTGCAAAATTAAAGCACAGTTGTAGCAGAAACATTATGGCTGATCATGAACTGTGGAAGGAATCATACATGTGTTAACATATGCATGTGCCTAATCTAAATTAATCTCATCATGTGGGAAGTGGTATTCTGTTGCAAGAAAAAATAAACAGGTAGTGTTCCCGAAAAGACGTAGGGAGTGGCAGGATGAAAGTTGAACAGCATAGGCATGTCTCAAAGAGTGTTATAACAATTTTGGAACCACCAGGCATGGGCTCTGTGAAAGGCACTTTAGAGCAATTATATTTAGTTTTTCTTCACGTTTGTTGACAGTATCAGCATATTAGTTTCGGGGGTCATATAGGTTGTTTACAACTTCGTTATTTTAATGTAGGTGCTCTGCACCACAGTACAGACTTAAATACAATTTTTAAACCTAGTAATTGGCAGCTTTTGGATTGGTGGATAAGGTTGTTTTATTTAACATCCTCACCTTTTTGCTCGCTGTTGCTTTTCTCCTTTTCAATAAGCTTGATTTAGCAAGATAGATTGATGGGATAGGTGTGTTCATTCTTACATCTTTGCCACTTTCCTTGGGTAGCCTGCTTCTCCCCATTTTTTCACTTCATCCACCCCCTCCCAACCACGCCTCAACTCTTTAGTCATTTTTAGGTCTCACCTACGCAGCGTGCATGTGCTGCATAGGAGACCTTTAGCCGTCGTGCAGCTCTTTTTCAAAGCACATACTTGTGCTTGTGGCGGCATACGCCTTGTGGGAGCGCGCAGTAGTGCACCACAAGCACGAGTATGTGCTTTGAAAAAGAGAAGACTTCTCTCCCTAGCGCACGAGCACCACTCGCGGATACACCCCTTCGACTCTCTCTCCCTCTGCAGCCTGCACATTTTCATATCCCTTTTTTAGCTGGCGCTATATGATTTTAGTAATATACGATCTCCCTCACATGTAACTAACACGCCTGCTTCTTTTCTTTCTTTTTTCTAAACACAGTCTGCTACTCGCCCCTTATCCCTAGCTTTGAGAAATAACACGCTTGCTCCCACTTTACCTTTTCCCAATTTAATTGCCACTCACAAAACTGTAGTCAAACGCAATAAGAAATAACTGACCAAAACAGTCCTCATCTCACCATTTTTCTCCTGCAATGTTTTTTGCACCTTAGGAACTGGATCACCAGCCACGACCCTTTGGCCCTATGGCCAAAATTGAGTAACATAATTTCTGATGTTATTATTGAATATATTAAATTATGGCTTAAATTACAATAACATATGCATGTTTTTCCTCACGCACCCTTGCTCTATAAAACGAATCGTGTCCCATGTGATAGGGATGTTCTCTCATTAGACGACACCAACCTTATAGGTCATCTCTTGTCACATGAAAGCAGCACAATATGGTTGAATGCCGTGTTCTCTCAGTATACAATAACACTCTTGACTTTGCATGATAAATCACAATACTGCAAAGCTACAATGTATCCCTCAATTCTTCACAGCAAAACAATTTTTGAAATGAGAATATATTTGGATGTGACTGAAACGTTATAGACCAGTGAATCCCTACGGATCTAAAGGAATATGTGGAATTATGAATAATTCACTGATGTATTTCTCATATCCATTTCTCATTTTCTTATTTGGTTTCTTTTGTTTCCTATCCCATTCTACCCCTTGCACACAAAACAGTGTATTAAGTGACCGAGCATGGACTATGTAAAGTGTAGTGTTACCCTCTATATGAGTACTGTGGGAAGGCTGTGCCACTAGCAAATTATGGGGAAAAGTGACGGGTGAAGTACCTGAGTTAATCTCAGCGTGGTTCTCCTTCGGGTGCATTCTAGTCCATCATTTGTGTTTTGCCCAACGTGCCACTGTAGTCTCTTTTGTGCTACATAGCTAAACACGTACAAGGTCCCAAAGGCGAGACCTAGTGGCTATACCAATGCTTGTTTACCCTGTGATGATAAATTACTGTATTGATCAAGGTCTTTATTGTTCAATGTTAGTTGCATACAGTACATAGCATTGCTGGAAAATGAGTTACCTTTGATATTTATGTTTCTGTTTAGTTCTATTTAAATAACATTTTTAAGTTATTGGCACTTAATATGCAATTTGATGTGCAGCTTAGTATGCAACATACAGGTTCTTCTTCAGGATTTCTTGCAAGAAGTGCATTCCTATAGAAGAGATTTTGGAACTCTTTTCCCGTCCAATGTCTCTGGGTTTTAATGAGACACTGAACAATAGCGCCACATGAGCTAGTGAAGCGAATTTTAAACTGGATCATTAGTCTTCAGCTTTTCCATTAATCTGTAACCCTCTTGTCTTCCAGAAAGAGCGATTCTATGATGGCCACTGCATGCTGATAACACCATCCTGCACAGAGCTGGCTGATCTAATGAAGCAGTGCATGAACTACGATCCCAACCAGAGACCCTTCTTTCGGGCAATCATGCGAGACATTAATAGACTAGAGGAACAAAGTAAGCCTCACCTTAATTCATACAACCTTTTTAAAGATATAGTAAAGATGGAGTGTACTTTTCAGTATTTGCTTATATATTGTAGATGAATGCAATATCATGCCATTATTCTCTGCACGTAATGAGAGTAACCCATATTCTTTTTTTAATATGAACAACTTTATTGGCATTTGCCTCAATATAAGTACTGACCAGGCAATGGATAAGTAGAAATATATTATACATAGTCACAGTCGTGGAGAAACACTTTTGATTACCTGCCATCCTTTCTACACTTCTAACATTATAACATTGGACTCACTTTCTTACATGAGCCACCTCTTTTATGTTGTTGGTCTTTAATCCCATCTCCTTCCTGAATTTCTTCTGGTTCCTTCACATTTGTGTTCCAAAGTGTCCAACAATGTTCATTTGGCCAACTTGTTGTTACCCATCCAAACTAAGTTCCTCCATGTGCTACAAGTGAATGTGGCCTCAGCAGACTGGGATGGTGTGAAAATGTGTGTAAGACGAAAGGGAGCTTGACATTGGGTATAACAAGAGGATTAGAAGAGAGATGTGTGTGAAATATAAGGAAGCCTGACGTTGGGTTGCACAAAAGAGTCTAAGAGGTGCGTGAAAGCGATAAGGGCCTTTGATGTAAGGTAGCACAAAAGGGGGCTAAGAAGTGATATGTGAGAGCGTTAAAGATACTTTGTCATCAGGTTGCACAACGGAGAGTTGAAGGGATATTTGAGAGGGATATGAGACCTTGACATAGGGAAGTACAAAGAGTGGCTGGGGAGCGATGTGTGAGAGGTATGAAGGAACTAAATTGACACAAAAAGAGGGTTGGGTGAGATATGTGAGTGTATTAAGGACCGAAGAGGGATGTGTTAGGGACCTTAAGCCATATAGGAGGGCCAGATTTATGAAAAGTTGTGCTGTGGTTTAAGACAGACCAAATATTGTTTTAAACCAAGGCAAAACTCTAGTTAAATCATTCCTTCATACCTGTCTTTAGACTGTGTTAAATTTAGGTTGAGGGAGTTCGGCCAGGAAGCAGTTTTTGTGGGGCCAGGGTCTAAATACCAGGCCAGGCCCACATATCAATATCGGCACCCTGCAATAAATGAACTGGGGAAGCTTTCTTCCAAATTTATAACTAGATTTTGCAGTATGAGCATTGGCGCTGAAAAGTTGTGTTGGACTTCATGAATACTGTCCCTTCTTTGCCTCTTCTCCTCCAAGGTCCTGAGTCCAACTGGTCTTTTTCCTTGTCCTTAGTGCTTGGGTGTGCATGGTAGGCCAGAAGCTTTTACCTTAACAGTGATTACCATATAGATTTTGGATTTAATATCCTTTCATAGTGTTCATACACCAAAGCATATCAGGGCCCTTTCAATATTACTCAAAGATCAACACTGTTGCAATGAATAAGAAGTAAAAGAAATAACTATGTAAAACAGCATAGAAATGAGATGTAAGGCGTTTGATGCTTAATGCATGCAGTATGAAGCCTACTAATTGCAGGTAGTAATAGCTATTTCATGATACGCTTGACAGAGATGAAAAACACTTGTATTTATGCAGCATTAGAAACTGGAAAGTTTAACCATATTTAACAAAATACACTAGCTCTGCAGGAGACCTCACCCAGGACAGTCTACCAAGTTTCACAGTGAAGATTTTTGGCCTAAAACTAAATGCAATGATAAAACAGTGTTAGCAATCTTAAATGTCACTGTTTGTGGAAGTACATATAGACTATTGGATAGGATGTACTCTGCACAACATCACATATATTGTAAATGTGCATCATCATATTCTCTTATAGTGCAGGACTAGTGCAGGACTGACGAAGGCCGAATCAGGATGGGGTACATCTGCACATTATACAGAACAAATAGATGCTATTTTTGAAAGTGCAGATTGTGTACAAAGGATAACGTATGAGATGGAAATACTGCCAGATTCCTTTTATTTTATTATAACATTTTTGTTTAACTCAAATTAAAAGAAAAACTGAAACATATAACACGAGCTGAAAATGCAGTAGATTGGGCTTATGTGCAAGACAAAGGCAGTTCAAGAGTTAATTCAGGAATAGTCTGTGAAAAAATATAAAAAAATTGTACAGCCATATGGCCGATTAAGACATTCATGTACAAAAGTTCACGTTCAAAGGTGTTCTCCCAGTGTTCAATGCTGGATGTATGTGTTGATGCAGAAGTGACAAGGTATGTCTTTCTGAAAGGATCTCTAGTTTGCTCATGCGAGACAGGGATGTTTGTAGAAGGTGATACAAGCCTTCTCAGGACAGGTGCTAGTAGGCGACGTAAGTTCGGGTCTTGAATTTTGCACATTTGTTAGATAGTCTGTCTAAGCAAGGTGCATCTTTAATGAGTTGAGCTGTAATTCCTTGTTAAGGTGGCCAAGTAGATGGTATGGACTTGCTGTTACCATGCAGATTTTGCAATGTAGCTTTATCCAAGTTTAATGCTAGATAATTGATGCCATACATGTATGACTGGATCTTTGATAAGCAGTTAGGTAGTTGAATAGCTTGAGACAGGACCTCTTTCTGTCCTAGATTTATGATTTGCTCTGTATTAGAAGTGATAATTCGTAATTTTGAGTTATATATTTGGCTAGCACCTGTTAGTGGCTTTCTATGCATAATGAAGAGCAGAAGCTTGAGAGACTATACCAAGGGTGTGTCTTAATTTCTGTTTATCGGTTGGTGTGTGTCAAATATTTCCAAACAAACACCACTGTATATCCAGTCGAAAAAGATGGTGTATCCAGTGTAGGGGAAGGTGAAGGGTATCAGGAGTGTGTAAGGGTGGACGATATTCTGCAACTGACGATTTCCAAATCTATTTAAGCATTGCGGTCTCTGTATGCTGCTTGAAAACATAATAAAGAATAACTGTCAGGAGTCATTGTCTCACAAACTCTGGAAACAGATATGCGTCTCCAAGCTCCTTGCCATGAGCGCTTTTGCGTACAGATAGTGCTGACTTTGGCAAGATTCTCTTACTTTTCGGACAGTCAAGAGATGTAGGACTAGGTGCTGCTTAGGGAGAGTGAGGCAGATCGATTAAGTTGACGTTCAGAGACTGAGTGGCAAGGTGACCCTCCAGATCTATGGAGAATTCCAAGTTGATGGCCCGTGCTATACATTACGTGTCCTAGGTATATTGGCAGGGGTAGGACCCAATGGGACATTTCACAGGGGAACGGGAGAATCACCTATTTACACCGCTAGTTTCCTACACCTCAACTGGCAGGTGCAGTATTGCCTCTTGGTTAAAATGAGCCCATCCTTGAAGTTCTTTCATCACCCTGCTGTTCATGGTCACCAAGAACCTCGTCCACTCTGCGTAGCACGGACAACTATTGTGCCAGCTGTGTGCCTAAGTTTTGGTGCACAACTCTATTGGGACTTTACAACTGGGCCGATGCTCAGGGGCACACTATTTTAGGTGCCCCTATCAGGAGTGCATCATTGTTGGCACACTGTCTTTGCCATAAATCACAGATCAAGCGTGAGATATTTTCTGGAAATAAAGCAGCTTATAGTACTCTCTAAGATATAATGAAAGGAGAAAGAGCTTTGATGGCTTCCATCAAGAACCTCCACAAGAAAGTGGATAGCATAGAGACAAGGGTAACAGTGGCTGAGAGCAAATTGGAGGCTCACTTGGCAAGAGTGTAGCAGAGTTTGTGTGAGGATAGTAAGACTGCTGGAGATGACTGATGTGTCTCGGCGTCAGGCTGCTGAGCCATTCATCGGGTTCTGTGCATGTGCTGTGACTAACATAATACAGATCGAAAATACACTTGAGAACATTTGACTGTTTGGATGCTGTGTTGCAGACTCTTATTTGCAGTCCTCAATGAAGACTGATGTGGCCATTACAAGTGGGTCTCGACCTATCTTATTAATGTGTGCTAAGAGGCTGCCCACATGGAAAAGGCTCAAAAGTTGGTGGGACAGTCTTGATGGTTTTGCAAGATGAACCCCATTAAGATGTGATCCTCCATTGGGTCAAGAGTAAGAACGAAATGCTACTGAATCAGAGACTGTTGTTTTTCCTGAGGTGACTCCAGCAGCATTCACTATGAGAATGAATCTGCAAACATTAGTAGAGATTTTGTAAAGCCTATGGCTCTGGCTATTGTATTATAGCAAGCAACACTGATCATGCCCCTTTGGGGGAAAGGGTGGACCTCAATGGTTTGAGATGCTGAATGCCTTGGCATCTATCAGGCCTATTGATATTTCAATGGCCTGACAGTGGTTTGTCAAAGTACTTTACTTTCTTTCTCATGCATACCTCTAGCTGCGTGGTGGCCAATAATCCAGATGTTAGCGCTTAGATGCAGGCTAGTGAAACTTGTTTCAACATCAAGTTTATTACCAAAGCAGTTGTACGCAGCTCTTTCTTACAGCTCCAATTCCTAACTACATTACTGACCTAAAACAAAACATTCTAAACACAAGGCATCTTGGTATTATGGCAAAGTCTTGATTCCAGTTAAAGAAATCGAAACCGTACATTGTTCGTGGATTTCTACATAAAAATAAAGGAGGAAAACAGGCAAAGTGTACTGATGATATAATTTTTGTTCAGCCAGCCAGTGTGGTTACCTTATAGTTCTCATGGATCTGCAAACAGGCGTATCACTACTTTCCACTGGACCTTTTGGAGGCAAACCAAAATCAGCAGAACCTCAATTATATGCACATACTTGGCCAGAGTTAAACCGTCAAGTATTTGAACATTGCTATTTGCTAACTCCAACCTCTGTGCAATGTATCTCAATCTGTTTCAGATCGCAAAAGAGATTTGTCAGTTACTCATTTTAATGGTGGCATGCTATATACCTTTTAGAGTTCGCCTCAGAGACCATTGTGCTTTGAACTTGTTTGACTTGTAGTAAGTTACTCCTAAATAAAGCATCTGTTTTCCTGAACCATGGTTGCCTAACACCCAGCTCACAAGGACTAATTTCTGGATCCCTAATGTGAAGATGAGAATTTAAATATTCTTTCTTTTTTCATTTTGCTAGTC
Source organism: Lissotriton helveticus (assembly GCF_964261635.1). NCBI lineage: Eukaryota > Metazoa > Chordata > Amphibia > Caudata > Salamandridae > Lissotriton > Lissotriton helveticus. The sequence continues at coordinate 93,329,951 of NC_136058.1, forward strand.
TGTCACAATCACAAATGCCTCCACTAACTTCCTCGTGCACCTACTGAGGTAATCTTGACTTATTTAACCTTCCAGACATGATTTCTGATGGCAGCTTTCCAGTGGATGATTGTGGAGTTGTATGATAGTCACTCGACATTTGTCAGATTGCTTGATGCAGAGTTATTTGTAGTACTTTTGCCTTTTGAATAGCGCTCTTGATCGTACCCATTAGCCTGAGGCTATAGTGGCATGAATTTTATGTGATCTATGCCAAATAGAAAACTTAGCTTCAGAATTCAGTTTCAATAAATGGTGCACTTTTATCTGTTTTAAGCGTTACTGGTATTCCCCACTCTGGAAGCACCTTATTGTGAAATGTGGTAATAGCAGAGCTTCACTTTTACTCCAATATATGTTGTATACAGAAAACTGGGAGAAGGTGTGGATCACAGCTGTTGCAAAGAAATTGAGATTTTGAGTTTGGAATGTATGAAAAGTGTATCTGCCTTCTGACCAAAAACATCTTGATTTGCCCAACTGAATTAGTTTTCCATACATGTTGCCAGATTGATGGATTTCAGCTTCTATTGGCTTTAGCGCCAGCAATAACAAAAGGGGCAACAATGGGCAGCCCTCTCAGGTACCGCATTTAATCATCAGCAACTTCGACAAAAAGCCTCTGCAGCTCTCTGCAGCAGAAAGGGAGTTTTACAGCATTATACCTGGGTGATAAAGTCTTGTCCAATTCTGTCCCTTTCATAGTTCAAAATGGAAAGCTGCATTTTTCCCGGCCGAAGGGCTTTTTGGAATCCAACCAGAAAGCTAGGGCTTCCAGGCATCCTAAGTTGATCAGGAACAAACCCCACTTGCAAGTCGTGAACCAGTGATGGGATGACCATACAAATTGCGGCCACCAAGCTCTTCTTTATGATCTGAGAACAGTCCAATGGCTGCTTCTCTTCCTTAAGGATGAAGGTTACGGTATACCTGTTTGATAGTGCCCCCCCCTGACGTGGTGATTTCCACGTCCTTTAAAACAACCATTATTTTCTCTGATTCTCTCCTTCCATCAAACCTTTTGACAGAAAGCTCTATTACACTGAAGTTAAGCATCATCCTAGTCACTTTTGCTGTATTCTATTTTTGGTCTAGTCTAGAGTGCAAAGAAGTGATGGAACCCAGTATTCTGAGCACCAGGATAGCACTGTGTCCGCCTAGGGAGATATTGGACCAGTAGTCTGTGAGGTCTCAGGAAAAGTGTGTAGCAAGGGTCCAGCAGTAATTACAAGCTTCCAATTGGTGAGTCTCTGCCCCAGCAGGTGTGTCAGGTAGGGAGTGCACTAGCATCAAGGCTGGGACCATCCAAGCCAGCTGCAATTCCCAAAGCACCTTCAGCACAGTATGCAGTCACCGGGTCAAGGCAGTAGGTGCAGAAGCGCTATTTAGATTGAAGGCGGTCTTCATAGTTCTCTAGATGGCAGGATATTTCGGAACGCTGGATCAAATCGTCTTCCATTGGGAGGGCAACTGGAATTATGCAGCAAGTGAGGGCCATTTTATACAGCTGGGTTGACTAAGTTATACAGCAAGAAAAGACAAATTATGCAACATAATGCAACATATTTTGTGATAGTATTGCTTCAATACATTGGCATTTTTTTGCATGATATCACAGTCTGGGGAAGATATTTCACGTTATTAGTACACGTTTAGCACCCGCATACAGTAAGCAACTGAAATATGACCAGTAAACTTTTGTGGAAGGACTTTTACTGCACAGGTACAAGTGTTGCATTGATTTTAGTAGCATTTGATCCATTTGAGGTAGAAACAAATCTGCCACATCTGCAGAGTTGCAGTGGCCCTTGCCCATAGAGCATCACAAATGCAGCAGGGCACAGGAGGTGTATTGACATCCAGGGCTTGAGACCGTACCAGAGTGCATCTTCAGGTTTGCAGAGTCATCAGGTTGAGTAATGGAACCCCATGGCCCCAAGAGCAGAGCCCTCCACCTCCATGAGGTAGTATAGGAGGTTACAGTAGGATGGAGCTGACTCACTGCTAGCAAAACCTGGGGGCAGGATCTGCTTTCCGCTTCTTCCTCCCATTAAAGTGTGCCCTTAGCACAGTGCCTTATCTTCCGCCAGCAATCATCCTCACAAGGAATCATGTGGAGAATCCCCTCTGGCTCACGGGTGCAGCTCCTCACCAATGCTTTGGCGCAGTGTTTCTGGTGTCAGGCAGTACAGGACCCTGTGAATCACAAGCCTCATTGCAAGACTGATTCTGGGATCTGCCTGTAGGTGTTTTGTGTCTTGGTAGTCCCTCTCAGTCCACTAATGGCCCATGTAAGGCACCCGACCGAGTCTCAGTAGGAAACTGTGATATTTAGCTTGTCATGGCTCTGCTTCCTATTCTGTTTTTTAAAGATCTAATTCTTTTCACACTTAAGCATCCTTATTTTGAATGGTGTAACATCACTTGTGTAGCTCTGTCCACTTAGTGCCAGCATTCCCTCCTTCTTTCATGGCAGCCAAAAACAAGCATTGGTAAAGCCAGTAGGTCTCACCTTTTCAACCTATGAACTTTGCCAATGCTTTTGTTGAGGCACAGGCAAAATAAATGTGAAAAATAACACAGTGCTTTGTACGACCACATGCCTGCATACATGTGATGCTGCAGTGACAGCTTATCAAGATGACATATCATGACATGATGTGGCCACCAGTTTGTTTAATTTTTATCTTCCGCTCCAAGCTGGTGGTTGCCGCTTGGAGCAGTAAATACACAGATGAATTTAAACGTGTGCAAAAGCATGTTTAAAAAATGGAGTGGCCTAACTGCATATGGCAGCTGCTGGGCCTCAAAACAAATTGGAAAATGGAAAAGCAATTTTCCTTTAAAGACTGTAACAGTAATGTGTCTAGGAGCGTGATGGGGAGGAAAAAACATAAAAACAACAGGGTGAGGAAAGCAATGTAGGAGCAGGGGTTTGGAGAGGAGGGAGCAACGCAGTGTACACAGGGGCAGGTATTTGAGTGGGAAGCCGCACACGAGTGACGGAGTAAGAAAATGTATGCACACTAACAGAATCTTGATAGAAAAAGAAGAAAGTAGTTCCCTGAATGTGAGCAATAAAAAGATACAATTATGCAAGAGGTCTTTTGCAAAAGCTGTCTGAAGGCGAAGCCCGAAAATCATTACTATTATATTATCATTCCTTCATGGCATGCTAATCTACATGCTGGGCAGTGCATGCAAGTCTGTAGACCCTGCACACCTTTTGATGGCATTTCTGTCTCAACTCTTATGTTACTGTGAAAGCATGTTTAACCTGCTTACCTTGCATAACCTTTCCATAAGGGTTATGTCTGAATTCCTCTACTCCATCATCCAACTTAAATAGATATTTTGAGAATCTTCACAACGTTGGACATTTACGGTGAAAAAGCATACTCAATAAGGGTTTTCTGTTTCCAAGTAGGAAATTGGTTTTCTAATAAAAACCACAACTATGCTCCCTCTTGCAACAGTTTGGGGTTATTATGGAAATAATTGCATTTGTAGGGTGATGAGGTAAAGGTTACAAAACAGTTGTACCTAGTAAAGAGTCACACTAATGATCTGTGACTAACTGCGTAATGCTTTTGCCGTTATACCTGCGGGTTTTGCAGGAGCCAAAATGTTATGTCTGCGATGAACTTCCTCATGCATATTGTCTTCAAAATGTATACATGGGGCTATGGCCAGTATGTAGCATGAAAAACGAATAAAATATATTGTTTAAAAAAAAATAGTCATGCTAATATTATCAGCGTAGAGATTTGCTGAAATTGACCTAAATGTTACCTCATCACCCTCATAGTTTTCAGGTATGTAACATTAGAATGAACAAAACAACATTAATAACTATGCGTAGCTACCAGATAGTGTTACTTTGTGGATTTATTTTCAAGTTTCAGATTTCTGTTTAAACATTGTTCTTATTATTTTAATTTTTTTCCACTTAGATCCGGATATAATTTCTGAGATAAAACCAAATTCCGAAATTGATCCAACGCATTTCGAAAAAAGGTTCCTAAAGAGGATTCGAGATTTGGGAGAGGTATGTATCTGTTTAATAGAAATGTTCCCGTCTAAGGTTCTTCAGATAAGCTTTTCATTAGCTATTGCACCTGTCCATAGTAGGACCATAAATGCAAATAATTTGATAACAAAATTAACCTCTAGCATATACACAGAGACCGTGATACCCTTTGCAGACTATTTTATGTGCTCCAGCTATTTCCACTGGTTATTTGAGTTCATGGTTTTCGCCATCATTAAATATATGGTTTTCTATCTCTTACAGAATATGTTTTTTTTCATTGCATCCTCCTAAATCGTTCATAAATGTTTTTATGTGCAGGAATGTAAGGACCCTCCCTTTAATAGAAAAGAGAAATTGTTTTTTGGCTATTTTAAAAGATATGCATCAAACCTTGATGTCATACAGTGTTGTTATTTTGCATTTAGGGAGTGAAAGTACTTTTCCCCTTCAATAAGCGGTCTCTATGGGAGCAGTGGATTCAGTTTGGATACTGGTTGGTTCCAGTCACACTTAGCACTTTCTCTCCCTCTAGTTCATGTCAGAGAAAGGAAGAGATACAAAAGCTGAAGTAAAACTGTGTTCTCCTCTTGTGCCTCATGCAGTGTACCTATAGTAATCAATATTCTTTCTGTAAGTCAGTACTTCAGCTGTCTTGTCAATCTCAAACACCATGTAAACAAAAGACACCTGATCCTGCTAATGAACTTAGTGAGCATGGGGAGGGATGCTGGAATAGGAGATGTTCACTGACCCATATCCTGGCCACCTCTGCAGTATTGTTCCAAAAAGAAAAAAAGAGGTGGTTCCTGGTGTAGCCTAGACAGTGCTGTAAATGAAGCATAAACGCAGAGAACAATATTCAAATCAAATAGGCAATTTTTTTTATGTGGCTCTTTCATAGACTCCTGCACTAACAGATCATTTGTGTGGAAGATGTTTAGGAATGTGTTTGGTAGTAATTTTACGGAAGAAAGATAAAAGGCAAACAGTTTTATAAAAGAAAGGGCTACATCTGTTTAAACAGAATGTTCAATGGGCCAGGTACTTACCCATCACAGTAGTGGAATTGCCAGTAAGTAGATTAGGAAACGTAACAATGTGAATGATAATATTTATAAGAATTATCATCTCCCTCTTACTCATTTAATTTTCTCATAAACAGAGATCAGTCTTAGTTTCAAGTCGTTACCTTGCATAGGAGATTGAGTGTGCGGTTTGTTCAGTCTGCATGTGTGTTTTGAGATAACATCAGTTTAATGCAGCACTCCTATGAGTGGCGACCGAAAGGTCAGCTCAACCTGTTAGGAGTGATGACTGAATGGTCAGCCAACCCGATCACATGAGGGTGGATTTTGGGGATCTCAAGCCCTCCAGGTTCCACTCCCACTGCAGATTTCTGAAATAGTCCATTCACAGAAGGGGTGTTTGTTAATGAGGAATATGAATAGGAGATCAAGAGTAAAAAGGTTTGATGAAGATTTCATAATGGTACTGTCTATTATTTCAATCCTGAAAAGTGCTTCCTCTGTGGCAGCTTGAACTTGTACAAACAAAAGGTATGGGATTAAAAGACGTTGTAGTTATTTTCCTTCAGAGGTGATCAAGAAATGTCAGAGAGCCAAGTGACTTAGTCTGCTGGGAGTCATGGTCTCAGCAATAACGTCTCCACTTGATAGGTACAATGCAGCTGCATAGAGTACTAGGAGGACCTCTCCGAGCAAAAACTCAATCAAAGTGGAATGCTGTTAGTCTGGTACTGTGCAGTATAGTGTTAATGGGGAAGAGTTTGTTAAGTAGTGTGTTGAGAAGTGTGCCATTCCCACTGTAGGATTGTAATGATTTATCCATTAGTTATTGGAAGTGGTTATCCTTCCTGGAGTTCTGTGAAGAACATTAGAATCAGAACTTCACATAGTTGGGTACCACTTCTTAGCCACCACATATACATGTTGTATCCCTTCATGACCTTTCTATCTGGGTTCTGACCATCTGGTTGCAATTCCAACGTTAAAGAAGAGCCTTGTTGCGGATCATTTTCTATCTGGGAAGGCTTGCTTTGACTTGCTTTCTGCTGAGATCGATAAGGATAAAGCAAACCTTATTTTCACAATTTGCTTTTCCAAAAATATTTTTGGGGGGAATTGCAACATACAGGTAGCACTAGGCTTCATACATCCTAGCATGCAAAAGAACTTTTTCAAATTTCCACTATTAGTTTCTCCTTGGGCTCCCTCAAAACTCAACTCTCACCCCTAACTCCTCCCCCTTGACGAGAGCCCCCGATTGTCAAACAAATGTGTTAACCAGAAGAGAGCATTGTCCTATTCACCAAGCTTCCTCCTACCTACTTCATTGTGATCATGTTACAAATGGCCAACTACAGTAAGAGTCCTAATGCTGTCCATCTAAGTGGGCACCACCGTGTCCGGAAGCTCTTGGAGATACAGTCCAACACCTACTTCCATAGTCCATCGAAGTGGAAGTGTATCTCTTCAAGATTACAGTAGTCCTTCCATGGCCAAAATGGTCCTGAGTCTGTGGAAGCAATGAACTATGGTGAATATATAACTTTTTCCCCAAGAGAATGCTAATGACAACTTAGCTGGTGCTAAGTACTGCAATATCAAGTGCCAGTTCAACCCCAAAAGAACCCTATACCCCAAAGATCATAGTCCCAGTACAGATAACCAGAATTACAGATCGTTTGGTACTCCTTTATATTTTGCAGCGTTTTGGAAACTGCTTTTAAAAATGTGTGTAGGTTGGGCTAGCTCCACCAGATATGTACGGTATTACCTAGACTCAAACCCAGATCCCCAGGTTCGAGGTCGAGCGCCCTAGCCGTTAGGCCAACTCCTCTCTTTCTGATATGTATTTTCTAGGCTATCTCTCCTTGGGGTCTACCGGTCTCTACAGGTGATTTATTTCATTATCTATCCCACCTATTCATTTGCACTCATGGCCCCGCATCCAGGGCGTCCACCGGCAATTCTGAAATAGCTTCTCATATGAGGTCTTATCTCTTTTACCTGCATTCTCCTATTGGAGAATGTATTACCCAGTAGGGGAACTGCACATTATGGAATCCCTCCTTCTCCCCAAGTGAGAACTATTTTTTTTTTTTACATTACAAGACTTTATTGGGTCACCCAAGAAGAGATCCAAAATAGGTTTGCACCCGCCTCCTTGCTGCACCCCCTTCCACTTATCAAAAGGGCTGGGATGTTGCTCTGGTGTGAAGCTACTATTGAAACCGATAACTATATATGGGGAAGGCAGGGAGGTGAGACCCAGTTAATCCACAGCCATGTCTGACACCCCAGTTGTGGTGACTGGTGTATTCCTGTATACATTTGAAGCCATTTCATTTTTTGGGACCAAACAAGGTCACATAGTGGTCTATCTACTTTTGCTTGATCCGTAAATGCCCAGAATGTGCCTGTCTCTACTTTTAAGCTTACACCATCATACGTAGGTGTATAATCATATAGTACTTACGGAATTCAGGCAGGTCTAGACCTGTTTCTATTTTTTTTTTTTACTTTGTTGTAGAAGACCCATCAGGACCCTGAGTTTAGCGCCGCCCCAGACAATTCTAGGCACCATATATTGTAACCATTTAAAGAAATCACTCACTATGAAGACTGGGAGGACTTCAAATAAATAGAGGACCCTGTGCAAGACATTTATGTTAGCCGTGTGAATTCACCCTATCCAAGAGATGCATAGAGAACCACACCTATCTAAATTTTTATCACTTCTAGACGAGAGAGATTTCTTAACGGCATATAAATCTGCTAAGCGGATGGTCATTTTAATACCAAGGAATTTAATGTATGAAATGGCCCATTGGAAAGGAAACCTAGCTGCCAGACCTCAAGCAATATGTATGGGAAGCATGTGGTTCATACTTTGGATTTTTCCATCTTGCTCTTGTAACCAGAAACCATTTAATTTGTCGGCAGTAGCCTAATGAGTTTGGGTAGTGAGTCAGGGTCCACAAGGCGTAAAACAAAAAAGCATAATTTGCGTAGAACACCATTTTATATTCCTCAAGACCAAAGACTATATGGACCTGGCCTGCCACATAGAGGACACAAAGTAATGGAGATAATGTCATGGACGTTGTGTCCTCCAAAATCGTATCCACTGTTGGTTTGTGGTCGCATATCGCAGATGCCAAGGTACAAGCCTGTCAACCTTGGAGACTGTGGCAGATTGCAGTGTCGATTGAGGAGGCGATGGGGGGTGGAGTCACAGGGTAACATATGTCTGCACTTCCAGGGAAAGATGAAAAGAGACGAAATATTCCAGAAGAGTCTAAACATTCCAGAAAAGCCAGAATATTCTGGTAAGAGCAAGAAAGTTCTGAACACTACCAGTTCAGTAAGCGCTATGAGAATTGATGCAACAGTCAGTGTTACACCTTGCCTTGCAAAATCGTTTTATGGATTCTCTACAATGGTCCCATAGATAGTACCATTTGTGTTCCCTGCACTTTTCTTTCCTTTTGCTCCCCTTCGATTCCCTCTGGTGGTTAGGGAAGCTCACATTAACCCTTTCATCCATAATTGCTGAGCTTTGCTTGCAACCTTTCCAGAATTCCTGCTCCAACTTCGACATTCCAAGTCATTCTGGCATCTCTACTATTAGAGGCAGACCTTCCTAATTGGTTCACAGACTGTATCCTTGCCATCTGGGGGCTACTCATGACCTCTTCCCTTGTAAGCCATTCTGCTCACAAGACATTGTATTCGGTTGTTCACCAGTATATTTAAAGTCATAGTACCTTGTTTTACAGGAGTATGGGAGTTACCAGTCAGTCCATTGCAGAATGAGAGTCCTTGGTGCATCTGAGTTGACAGAAGGAGTGCCGCAGGTGTCGGCCTCAAGCCCCACTGTTTCATGCGTACCGCACCTCTTTAGCACAGTTGGCCGAGGCTCGGGGGCTAAGGTTATTTCACACACTTATGACACACAGCTGTTGTTTACATGTGGGAAGGGAGAGGAGTGTGCGAGAGAGTCCATTAAAACCTGCCTTTCTTCTGTCCTCCATTGGATGCCTTTACATTAACAGAAACTCCTTCTGCGACACATTAGAATCCAATGTGCCCTTAATGAAAGAGAACCTGGATGAATTTGAGGAAGACATTTTAAACTGGCAAAGGGCGGCCAGCAATATTTACGCCCCTTCCAAAAAAATCTGTTCCACCTGCCGGCACAAGGTGTCAAAATGGCTCTCAGAAGAGCTAAAGATAGCTAAATTAAAAATGCGGCAGGCAGAACGGAAATGGCGAAGATCATATTTGCCAGAAACTAAGGAACTCTTTATACATAGTATGAAAGAATATGAAAAAGCTATCCTACAAGCTAAAATAACATTCTTCCTAAAGTGTTAAACTCCAACAATAAAACAAAAGACATTTTCATATTAGTGGGAGGACTATCAGCCCCAGATCGAGTAACACTACTGGTTATCCCAACACAGATATTACGTGATGACCTAAACTCCTTCTATGTAGATAAAATAAAGAAAATACAAGCTACCATTCACCCTAGTAAGTCAGACACGAATCTCCCATCAGAAAATAGGAATCTCACTTCCATTTCACCTTTTCCCATCATCAGCAAAGAGCACCCAACAGAATTTACAAAAAAAGTGAAATATGGCTCCCACAAAGATGAATGCCCCCCTCAAATACAAAAAATTATTTTGTCTTCCTTCTCAGAAGTCATCCTTTCACTTTTGAATTCATCTCTCACTCAAGGCTATGTTCCCCAATCGTTCAAAGAAGCTGTAGTAATCCTGCTACAAAAAATACCTGGAGAGGACCCACAATCGCTAAAGAATTACAGACCTATCTCCCTCCTCCCAACCCAGCTAAGCTAAAATCTTAGAAGCACATGTAGCAAATGTAGAAGAGACAAATTATCTTGACCCCCCTCCAGGCAGGTTTTTGCCCCTCTCACTCAACTAAATCAGTCATCCTCTCAGTGGTGGACATCACTGAGAACGCGGACCCCTGGGGGGAGCACTTAAGAACTTGGGTGTTAAATTTGACTGCGTATCATCTTTTCAGCCACTGATAATTTGGGTGTTTGAAACTTGCTATAGGCTTCTGCGGACTGTAAGAACATTTCTACACTTTTTCACGCCCTACAAGAAAGGTGGTCATCCAGGCACTCGTCACCAGGGCTGGACTGGCTGTACCTGGCCTGGGACGGTTCACCGGGAGGCTGGAAGGATGGAGGCTGGTTTTGCAGCAGTCTGGGCGGTTTTGAAGTGGTGCTGCAATATCGGCCCACCAGTAACAAAAGCAGCAGTGCTTCACACTTGCACCTCCCACTCCGCTGGGGACTGGTCCAAACAAAATTTCCAGGGATGGTTTGAGTTCCCAGTCCGGTCCTGCTCATCACATCTAGACTGGACTATGGAAATGTCCTATATTTAGGAATCCCAGACTGTCTGCTTAACAAGTTTCAAGTGGTACAAAATATGGCAGTCTGCATTCTACTTAATCTGCACCAAGTACCTGTGTCCCCACATTTGCGGGCCCTTCATTGGTTTCTAATAAAGAAGAGAATTTTCTTCAAAACATTAGTTCTAGTCCATAGAGCACTGCAACATTCAGGTGCAGGTAATTTTATGGCTGGAATTAGTTTCTGTGCCCACTCTAGAAACGTGCGGTCTACCCATCGCCTTCTGGCGAGGATCCCTAAGATCCATAGCACAAAAATGGACCGAATTACTTTCTCTTATTTTGGATCTCTGGTTTGGAATAAACACCCACTGGAGCTACACTCTATGGTACGGCCACACCACCCTGAAAGTATGTGATCTCGTCTGATCTTAGAAGTTAAGCAGGGTCGGGCCTGGTTAGTATCTGGGTGGAGACCGCCTGGGAATACCAGGTGCTGTAGCCTAAAATGTACTTGGTTCGTACACTTCCGTTTCGTAAAGTGGATTCTCTTTTTGTGACTTTTGGCATGGCGGGCCAGGGTCTGAAGCCTCCTAGTGAAAACTCTCAGTAGGTGTCTGAAGTGGGCTATCTTGGCGACATAATGAATCCTGTAGTGTGCCGGTGCCTGGGTCTGTTCAGGGGAGGTCGACCCGGGGGATAGCTGCTTCCTGGGCTTATTTTCAGGGGGCTTCTATGGCAGAGATCTGCAAGGCTGCCACTAGGAGTGCTCCCCACACCTTTATGTCCCATTATCACCTGGTGGTGGATGGGGCTGGGTCTGCCAGTTCTGGGGATGTGGTGTTGCGTTCTGTGCAAGGGATGTAACTCTGCTACTTGTTGTTCTAAAAAGTCTGTTTGCAGCTCTGTGGTTGTAGCCGATTCTTGCTTGGGTATCCGCTCGTGTGTGTAACGGGTGTCAAATGCAAAAACTAAGGTCATGGATGTAATGCTTGAATTAATATCAGCCACTGCCAATCGCTCGGGCGCATCCAATCAATCATTTTTCACCCACCATGCCACATCAGTTTCCATTTAATTGACAGGATCTGGGCACAGGTATCACCACGTTACTAGGGACTTGCATGTGATTCCCTGTTGGCTGGACTTTTGTCACAAAGCCTGGTGGTCGCAGAGGATGCAGTTCCTTCAGATCTTAGGATAAGAGGGTTGAAGGGGCTTTAAAGAGGTCCTTTTCTGCTACCAACCTGGCTGTTCGATCAGCTGCTTACACCAGTTATCTGGTACAGTCTCTGCTAAAGGACTGTCAATGTATTTTAGAGCAGCTACTTCAGGAGGAGGATCCCTCTGAGTCCTTGACAATGATGGAACAACAGTTGGTCTTCTTGTCTGACTTGTCGTTTGATTCCCTTAGTCCTTCAGCTTGGGCGTCAGGGGCATCGATGGCTGCTAGGAGGCAGTTGTGGCTTAAGTCTTGGAAGGCTGAGGCGGTGCAGAAGAATGCGCTCATGAAAATTCCTTTCACGTGCTCCAAACCGTTTGGGGAACCATTGAAAGCGTCGATAAAACACCAGAAGACAAAAAGATGTTGGCTTCGGTCCGCTCTATGCAGAAGGGAAAGTTTGCTGTCTATAAAAGGGCATTTTGGTGTTTCAGTCTAAAATGGCCACCCAACCCTTTCGTGGTAGGGGATGTGGCCTGATTGTCCCTTCTTTCCGAAATCCCGGTGTCCGCATGGGCACTCGGGAGCTTCCAATCAGTCTAAATTATAACTATGCGATGTTTGGGGAGGAGGGCCCAGTTGGGGGTCGCCTAAGGAAACTTTTGCTGGTTTGGGAGGAGTTTGGCAGGGATCAATGGGTCCTTAGGATTATCAGGCGGGGGTATTGAAAAGAATTTGTGGAGCCCCCATGGGAAGTGTTCCATGCTACCCCTGTTCCCAGGTCTCAGGTCAAGTGTCGGTCGCTATTGGATGGGGTTAAGAACCTGTTATCAAAAGGAGCCGTTGTGAGGGTCCCTGCGGACAACAAGGAACAGGGGTTTACTTTATTCTGTTTCTCATCCGGAAGTCCAATGGGGATTACCGGATTAAAAAGCTGTGAATTTGTGCATTCCTCTCCGGTCCTTCAAGATGGTCACTCTCCAGTTGATTCTGCCCTTCCTGTCTGTGGGGGATTTTCTCACTTCTCTGCTTCGGAGGGACGACTATTTTCATGTGCCAATTCACAGGGACTCACAGCGGTTTCTAAAGTTGTGTGTGGGCGGTGACCATTTCCAGTTTCAGGTATCACCGTTTGGTCTCTCTGCTTCGCCTTGAGTGTTTACTAAGGTGTTAGCTCACTTGGTGGGGTTGTTACATGCTCTGAGGATCCAGGTGTTTCCATACTTGGATGACTGGTTGATTTCTTCATCTTCTTTCCCTGAGGCTTAGTCGCATACCCAGGATGTCTACAGTCTCCTACGGAAGTACGGGTGGATTCGGAACTTGGAGAAGTCCTATTTGATCCCCACTCAGGAACTGCTGTTCATTGGAGGGGTCTTCGACACACAGGTGGGAAAGGTGTTCCTTTCTGAGCCGCGCAGGTTGACTCTTGTGAAAGTAATGAGGAGGGTGTTGGGCTCTCCCGTTTCCATGGCTCAACAGTGTTTAAGAGTGCAAGGATTGATGGCAGCAACTGTAATGATTGTGATCTGGGCCCCTTTACACTTGTACCTCTGGTGAATCACGTTCAACGCAATTGGTGTCCGGGGTCTCAGGATTACGACCAGTTGATTCCGGGAGTATTGGAAATTTCCCTGGAGTTGCCCTAGTGGTTGGAGGTGGGGAATCTCATGAAAGGCTCTCCATTTGTTCCCCAAGAGAGGTTGGTGCTGACGCTGGATGCCAGCGAGCTAGGTTGGGGGCTGTGATGGCTCAAGATTACATTTCAGGGGATCTGGTCGGTCAGGCAAGCTGGGATGTCTTCGAACTGGAGGGAGTTTAAAGCCGTACAGTTGGCCCTGGTGCATTTTCTTCCTTGGGTCCCACAGTGGGATGTTCTGCTGCGGACTGACATTGCGGTAGTGGTATGCTATGTCAATCACCAGGGGAGTGCAAAGGTGGCTTCCCTGAACTTGTTAGCTCAGCAGATTTGCCTTTAGGCAGAGATGAACTTGTTGTCACTCAGGGCGTTACATCTGCCTGGGGTGTTGAACTCGGAGGCGGATCATTTGAGCAGGCTGTTTTCCCTCCCTGTCAGAAATGTGTTTGGATTGGAGGGTGTTTCGGATGCTCATGCGAAAATTTGGGGTATCCATGGTGGACCGGTTTGCGACCCCAGAGAACGCCTTGAGGGAGAGGTTTTGCTCTCTGAGCCAGTCGGTTTGGAGGGTGGATGCTCTGTCATTTTGGTGGGAAGAGGGCTTGATGTATTGCTTTCCTCCGATTGCTTTAATTCAGAGGGTTCTTCTGAAGGTCAAGTTGGACGGGCCGTCAGTGATTCTGGTGGCGCCGGGGTTTACTCTGTTGTTGCAGTTGGCGATGGGGCCTTGCTGGCCCATCCCGGGGGACCCCTGCCTTCTGTTGTTTCTGACTGTCTCAGGATTGTCTGGTCCGGTTGCACCTGGTGGGCTGGCTGTTCAGAGGATGAACCTAGTGGCTCTGGGGTGTTCTCCTGAGCTGGCTCTCTTTATTCAACAGTCCCATCAGCCTTCTACCCTTAAATCTTATGCCCCGAATTGGGTGTCCTTTCAGGGTTCGGGTACGGATAGCAGCTGGTCTGCCTTGACGGTAGATCCTGTACATGTCTTGTACTTTCTGAAGGATGATTTCGAGTTGGGTTTTACTGTTTCCTCTGTGAGTGCTCAGTGGGCGGCAGTGAGGGCCTTTCGGGGTCCTGCCTGTGAGTCGGTGGTGCCTTTGGTGTCCTGACTTTTGAGAAGTTTTTTCTCCATAAACCTGTGGTTAAATCCTTGTCCCCACGTTGAGATCTCCTGTTGGTGCTCAGGGCTTTGCAGTCTGCTCCCTTTGAGCCTCTGGATGAGGTTTCTCTGAGGTTTTTGACAATCAAGGTGGTATTCTTGGTGGCTACTACTTCGGCCAGAAGGGTTGGAGAGTTGTGCTTGTTGCTGTGTTTGGGGCCCTTTTTGAAGTGCTTTCCAGATCGGGTGGTTCTCCAGCCTGACCCTTATTTTGTCTCTAAGGTTACTTCCTCTTTTCACTGCTTGGAGGAGCTGGTGCTGCTGGTTTTGTGTCCTGATCCACAATCTGATGAGGAAGTGCGCCTGCACTGTTTGGGTGTTAAGCGTGCTATTGGGGTGTACTTGGTTCGTACCCTTCCCTTTCGTACAGTGGATTATCTTTTTGTGACTTTTGGCCTGGCGGGCCAGAGTCTGAAGCCTTCTGGTGCTACTCTCAGTAGGTGGGTGAAGTGAGCTATCTTAGCGGCTTATGAATCCTGTGGTGTGCAGGTGCGTGGGTCTTTTCAGAGTAGGTCGACTCGGGGTTGGCAGCTTCATGGTCTTGTTTTCAGAGGGCGTCTATAGCGGAGATCTGCAAGGCTGCCACTTGGAGTGCTCCCCACACCTTTATGTCCCATTATCGCCTGGTGGTGGGTGGGGCTTGGCCTGCCGGTTATGGGAACGCAGTGTTGCGTTCTGTTCAAGGGGTGTGACTTTGCTGTTTGTTGTTCTAAATATGTTTGTGTAAGAAAGTGGCTCTATATATATATATATACTGGACCAAAGTATGGTACAGTGTGTATAGAGTCCCCAGTTCCCAGAGATTTGACAGAGGATAAAGTTAGATATAACCTTACTCTCTAAAGTGGTAGCTTGGTCGAGCAGTAAGGCAGTATCAGAGGACAGTGTAAAGCTTTTGTTGTACACACACCCAGTCAGCAAATGGTCTCACACACTCAAGAACTGAACTCTAGGCCAATTGGTTTGTATCAAAACATAAAGTTGTTTGTTTTATTTTAGAACCAACAAGGTATCAAAATATACTTTCTCAGAATGAGGTACTTTGATTAAATACTTTTCAAATAGGCATTAGACTTTTTTAATGCAATAGTCACAGTTTGTTGCTATAGGCAACACAATTTCAAACACAATACAACATCGAGCTCAATGGGAATTTTCAGTTAAAGGCAATTAATTACTTTGTGGATTACTTTTCTAACCACAAGACTGGATCCTAGATTCAGTCCTGGGACATGTCCTGTAAACAGTTAAGTAAAAGCGTTTTGGTTACAGTAGTGATTTTTAAGGAATATTATTGTATTTTAAAAGTTAACACTTAGAAACTTTTTCAGATGAAATCACCAATGTTATACTATGGAAGGAAATTCAATTTGCAGGTAAAGTATGTTCACTTTAATTTTGTAATCCAGTACTGGACTCCTAGGTTCAGCACTGGGATTTCTATCTAAGACAGGTAACTAATTACATTTTAGTAGTTGGTACGATTTTTAAAGAATATTTGTAGTTTGCAAAAATCGACAGAAAAAAATTTCACAGAAAAACAGTCAATGGTTTCCTATGGAAGAAAATTCAGGTTACTGATAAGTACGGTAAAAATTACTTTGCAGGGTCTGTTCTGGGCTAAAAGATGCAGCACTGAGGTTTCTCCTAATAATAGGTGAGTAAATCCGAATTCGTTGTTCGGCTGATTTTAGGTGAATATTTTAAAGCTCCGAAACTCCAAACTTAGAAGAATTTATAAGTGAAACCAGTCAATGTTAGCCTATTGAAGAAAAGTGAGTTATCGGCTTTTAGGTAAGTACTTGACTGGCAGAGTTAAGGTTCTGGGCATAGACTCGGGGGGGGGGGGGGTCTCCCAGGGTCAGGTAGGTACAGTTGGTACACCCTCAGCGGCACAGGGGCAGCCGGGTGCAGAGGTAGTTAGGCCCAATGTTATCCAATAAGAGGCAGGGGGCCTTCGGTTGGTGGCTGCTGGCTAGCAGGCAACGCGGCTGTGGGAGCTGGGCTCCTGGTCACTTGCTCAGGGCAAGTGGAGAAGTAGAATAGGGCAAAGGTTGGACGGCCAGGGGCACTCGGGCGGCTGGATGCAGGGTGCTTTTGAGCTGTCGGGCGCTCAATGTGACCCCTGGGACCACGCACACAATTCAGCGAAGACATCACAGACTTCATCAGCCCGCACGCCCTCCCCTCCACTGACTACATCCTCCTCGGGGACCTCAACTTCCACCTGGAGAACAACAAGGACCGCAACACCACCGCCCTGCTGGAAAACCTCGCCAACCTCGGACTCAAGCAACTGGTCAACACCCCCACCCACTACGCCGGCCACACGCTTGATCCCGTCTTCTCTTCCAGCAAGTACATCACCTTCAGCCACGCCACCGGACTCCACTGGACCGACCACAGCTGCGTCCACTTCAGCTTCAAAAGATCCACGACCCACCACCACCCGCAACAGGTACCTCACAGGAATTGGAGCAAGATCACCGCAGACCAGTTCACCACCTCCCTCAGCCAGAGCCCACCCGCCAACACAACGGACCCCAACGAAGCAGCCCGCAACTTCACACAGTGGCTGACCGCCTGCGCCGACGACCTCGCGCCACTAAAGAACCCTCCCAGCAGACCCAGAAGCAAGAAGGCATCCTGGTTCACCGACGACCTCAAGGACTCCAAGAAGACCTGCCGCACCCTCGAGAAAGCCTGGCTCCTCGACCGGACCACCGACAACATGACCGCCCTCAAACACGCTACCCGCAAGCACCACCAGCTCATCCGCACCACCAAGAAGAAATCCCTGAAGGAACGACTGGACAACAACGCCCACGACAGCAAAGAGCTCTTCACTATCGTCAAGGAGTTCTCCAACCCCAGCACCGGCACCAACGACATCACTCCGTCACAAGACCTCTGTGACTCCCTCGCCTTGTTCTTCCACCGCAAGATCGCCGACATCCACAACAGCTTCGGCGCCCCACCCACGCACCCAACCGTCGAACCAACGCCCCCCACTGCCACCCTTCGCACCTGGACCACGGTGACCACCGAAGACACAGCCCGCACGATGAACACCATCCACTCCGGATCACAGACCGACCCCTGCCCACACCACGTCTTCAACAAGGCCGACTTCACCATCGCACCCCAACTCCGGAACATCATCAACGCCTCCTTCAACACCGCCACCTTCCCGGAGAGATGTAAGCACGCCGAGATCAGCGCCCTCCTGAAGAAACCTACAGCGGACCCCACCGATCTCAAAAACTTCCGCCCCATCTCGCTCCTCCCTTTTCCTGCTAAAGTCATCGAGAAGATCGTCAACAGACAGCTGACCGCCTTCCTCGAGACGAACGGATCCCTCGACCCCTCGCAGTCCGGCTTCAGAGCCAACCACAGCACCGAGACCGCCCTCATCGCAGCCACCGACGACATCCGGACTCTGCTCGACAAGGGGGAAACAGTGGCCCTCATCCTCCTGGACCTCTCCGCTGCGTTCGACACGGTCTGCCACCGCACCCTAGTCCAGCGCCTCAGCAACATCGGTATCCAAGAGAAGGCACTGGAGTGGATCATCTCGTTCCTCGCCGGAAGAACACAAAGAGTCCGCCTCCCCCCGTTTCGCTCCGAGGCCACCGAAGTCATCTGCGGCGTCCCGCAAGGATCTTCACTCAGCCCCACCCTCTTCAACATCTGCATGAAACCTCTCGCAGCCATCGCACGCCAGCACAACCTCAACATCATCTCTTACGCCGACGACACCCAGCTGATCCTCTCCCTCACCAGAGACCCCAACACCGCCAGAACCTGCCTACACGAAGGGATGAAAGACGTCGCCGAGTGGATGAAGGACAGCCGCCTGAAACTGAACTCGGACAAGACGGAAGTCCTCATCCTGGGATCTTCGCCCTCCGCCTGGGACGACTCCTGGTGGCCCCCAGCCCTGGGCACCGCACCCAAGCCAACCGACCACGCACGCAACCTGGGCTTCATCTTGGACCCCTCCCTCTCGATGACCAGACAAGTCAACGCCGTCTCCTCATCGTGCTTCAACACCCTGCGTGTGCTTCGCAAAATCTTCCGCTGGATCCCGACCGAGACCAGGAAGACTGTCACCCAGGCACTCGTCACCAGCCGACTGGACTACGGAAACGCCTTCTACGCCGGAACCACAGCCAAGCTACAGAAAAGACTCCAGCGCATCCAGAACGCCTCCGCACGACTCATCTTGGATGTCCCCCGACGCAGCCACATCTCCAGCCACCTGAGGAACCTGCACTGCTCCCCGTCGACAAGAGGATCACGTTTCGGCTCCTCACCCACGCACACAAGTCTCTCCACGACCTGGGCCCCGAGCACCTCAACGACCGCCTGACCTTCTACACGGCCACCCGCCAGCTACGGTCCACCAGCCTCGCCCTCGCAGCCGTACCACGCATCCGAAGAGCCACCGCCGGAGGAAGATCCTTCTCTTACCTGGCTGCCAAGACTTGGAACTCCCTCCCCATCCACCTTCGGCTGACCCAGGACCATCTCGCCTTCAGGAAACAACTCAAGACCTGGCTGTTCGAGCAGTAGCATACCCCTCCCCCCAAGCGTCTTGAGACCCTCCCGGGTTAGTAGTGTGCTATACAAATGGCATGATTGATTGATTGATTGATTGAATGTTAATCAATGGAGATCTTGGTAAGTGGAAAAAAGCTGCAGGCTCGGGGACAGAGATTCTTCAGGAGCAACCAGCACTTCGAGAGGTAAGTTTGGGTCTTGGAGGATAGGTAGGCACCCGGGAGTTGGGCACAGGGGGCCGTGGGGCGCCGGGTGCAGGGGTGTGTTTTGACGTTGGGAAATCTTACCCTCAGCTGGTCGCGGTTGGAGGGGTCCCTGGTTGTGAGGCTGCAGGCGTCACCTGGTTAGTCGAGGAGGGTCTTTGGGCACTGGACTTCGGTTCCCAGCCGCCGGAGGGGCGTCAACACGGTCTTGGGTCACTCAGTCACAGGCGAGGCTCGGCGGGTGCAGAGTGTGATGGAGTCGCGGTTCCTGGCTGGCACGAGGGTTATTGCTGTTGGAGCAGAACCACTGCTCATGGGAGTCCCAGTCTTTCAGAGGGTCAAGGCAGGCAGGTCCTCTGGGGTTTTCAAGGTTGCTGCTCGCAGGAGTCGCCGGGATTCAGCAGGAGCAGGTTTAAGGATCGACAGGCCTGTAGGGCTGGGGCCAACTCAGTTGGTGCCGTCCTTTTGTTAGCAGCTGCACGGCGGGTCTTCTTCTTCTTGATCTTCTTTCTTGTTTTCGTTTCAGGATCCGAGGTAGGAAGGTTCAGGGTGCCCCTAAATACTACATTTAGGGGCGTTACAGGTAGGGTTAGGGCAAGGACCAATAGGTCCCTGTCCTGGGGTGGATACACCCTCTAACCTGCTCCTCTCCTGTGGGATGGGGGCAGGAGCCTAGCTGTGAGTGGGTAGGGCTCCCCATCCTCAAGATGGCGGTCGCCTGGAGTCGTGCTTCACCTCGCCTCTCCCACCTAAGGGGTGGAGTTGGCACAGGCTGGCACACCCCCTTTCCTGACGTAGGGTTTCCCGCCAGTCTTCCCGCCAGAGTGGGGGTCAGAACTGATGGGGGCCAGTTGCTGAAAACAGCAAGTGGCCTGGAGAAGCTCACAAAGGCGGCCTGCCTTTGAAGCTTCCCTCTGCCCATCCTGGGGGAGGAGACCTAGCACCTCGCCCAGGATGTGCATTGTTGCAGACCGAGGAGAGCGGGGGTTCTCCACCCAGGGGTCCAGCAAGATGTCTGCTGTGTGGCAGCCTAGGCAGCCTCTCAGACAAGACGTGGATTGTAGGTTAGGTTTCAGGGGGCATCTCTAAGATGCCCTCCGTAGTGCTTTTTACATTAAATCCCCCACTGGCATCAGTGTGAGTTGAATGTGCTAAGAAGTTTGGTATCAAACTTGTCAGTCTTCAGTGTAGCCATTATGGTGCTGTGAAGTTCGTAATGACAACCTCCCAGCACCATAAACTCTTAATGGCATCACTGCACTTACAGTGCCAAGGAATGGCCTTGGGTACTGTAGGGGCACAGGGCTCATGCACCTGTGCCCACACCACTGGCATAGGGCACCCAGCTAGAGGGGTGACTGATATATGCCAGGGCAGTGGGTTTGTGGGCATGGCACACAGGGATGTGTGCCATGTCGACTCTTTTGTTCAGTTCTGCACCAGGACACTGCAAAGGCAGTGTGTGTGTGTCAGGGTACAGGGCCCCTAAAGGTGGCACAATAAGTGCTGCAGCCCTTATGGGTCTTCTCTGGTCACAATGCCCTGGGTACCCATGGAACCATTTACCAGGGACTGACATGTGGCCAGAGATGCCAATTGGGTATTACTTCAAAACAGTTTAGGGAAGGAACACAGGCCCTGGGCACCGGATTGGCAGGAGCCCAAGGCACACTCAGTCAAAGCACATCAGCAATTCAGCAAAAAGTGGGGGCATACCATGCAAGAAAGATGGCACTTTCTCACAGTTTGCAGTTCTGTTGTTGAAGCCAAATCTTGCTTGGGTATCTGCTCATGTGTGTAAGGACTGTGACGAGGAAGTAATGACTGGTTACTTACCGGTAATATTCCTTACTCCGAGTCGTAGACCTCCCCCTCACAGTCCTGGTTCCCATGCCTCCCTCCTTGTTTCGTCGTCTTGTGCTTGGTGGTACAGGATGTTGGACGGTAAGGTCGGGGGTTATGTGCCTCAGATGTGAGCATGACCTGTAGTGTATAGATGAGAGCAAGGGAGTTTCGGCTTTGGATATCTGTGGGGACTTGCAAGTAAATTAAATATGTCAATAGGGCATAACACAATTTTACTATATTTTAAGGAGAGAACACTTACGCACTGGTTAGCAGTGGTAAAGTCTGCAGAGTCCTACAACCAGCAAAAATAAAGTCAGCACAACAGGAGGGTTGAAGGCAAAAGGTTGGCGGAAAACAACCCCAAGGATGCCAGGTCTAACAGACATCAAGAGATATTAGAATTGCAGGGATATTTTATATGTTCTTTTCAACCAGGTGGAGTATTTTTCTAATGTTGTTGTGTGTCTTTCTGAAAGCAGTAAAGCCTTTCTGGTCCACATGAATTTGTCAAGTCTATTTGCGAGAATATTGGAATAAAGCTTAGCGTATATAGGCCTGTATGGAAGGCAAAGCTGGGGTTGCGAAACTATTTTGGGAAGGACTGAGATAATGGTTTCCCTTCCTGTTCAGCGTGGGCATTGTGTATTTTATACAAATTCCTATAATTCCGTCCGGACTAGGAGCTTTATTCCCCTTTCGGGACTTAATCATCTGTCTGACCATGTCATTTTAGGCGCAATATGCCCATCTGTCAATTTAGTAAGGAATTTCTCCAAGACATAGTGTTTCTAGTGTATCTAGTGTCGGCATAATCTGAAGTAATCTCCATTTTGTCTTCACCCAAATAGGTAACCTGCACCAGTCCTGATTTTATATTTTATTCTCTCTCCCCTTGCAATTGATGTGCAAAGTGCATTGCCACCTTGTCCCTTGCTGCATGTCGGTGTGTTTTTCAGACACAGCAATGACAGTTTTGCTTTATTTGTATGGATGGTTTGAAGTTGGCTTAAAATATTTGTCTTTTTGTGCAGATTTAGTATTGACGGTCTCTCAATATGCGAAATGTACAAAAAGTATGAATTTCTATTTCCTAATTGCGATTATTATTGAATCACAATTTGGAAATAGCCATTCCTAATGTAAGAAAACCTACCACTTTTAAATAGCGAATCTGAGTGGGTCGCAAATCGACCTACCTCATGATATATTAATAAAGTAATTCGCAGTTTGGGACACATTAGGAATGATAGCCATCTCAGGGTTGTAGGCCTGCTGGGGATTTTGAAAACAGGATGTTTTTCAAAAAAAGAAAATGAAACTTCTTGTACATCTAGCCCTACATTCTTTATCTTGGTCTTTCTACTTGTTCTCTAGTTTGTAAATTTCTAGTGACCTCAGTGTGCAAAGATGTCTCATGGGGATAATACATTTTCTTCTTGTCAAGGCCTTAATAGCATCCCACATTCCCTATTGGCATGACCTTCGTACCCTTGTTCAATGAGAAATAGTCTTTCATTTGTTTTAATTTTTCATCCCTAAAGATCTGGACTTAAAGTCTGGATGGGACCTAGTGGTTAGCTGCTCCATTTTCTGACAGCGTTCAGATCAGCTGTAACTGGTGCGTAGTTCACCGCTGAGATTAGGCCAACACCTGGCCTTCCACTAGCGGGACAAAGATATTGCTCAAAAGGATGCTGTTAGAGTAGGGCTGAAGGACTTGCGAAAAGTATCTGTAGTGTCTGATGTCGGTACACAGCTCCTTCTAGATGTCATGGAGGCCCATGTCATGCAGGGTATTCTTAAGTTTGTTGGAGATGACCACTACTGTAGGGTACTACCCATCATGTATCCCACTGTCCATCCATACCCAATTAATGTCTCCAGTCAATACAATTTATGCGTGTCTACCACTCCTCCTGGCAGGGGAGTTGAAAAGGGCCAAGGCTTTTGGCAAATAAATGTTCTCTTCAGTCACCTTGGCATTGAGATGGGTCAATGCAGTTTTCCGCTTAGGCTTTTATATGCATGCCCTCTGGAACATGGCCAGCGAGATCTTGCAGGTAGTCCCAGAAGGATTTCAGCCTCTTTGGCCTCAAAGCATTCAGGATGGGTATGATAGCCAAATATTAATTAGGGCTGGCCTGGATACTACTGATTGCTTGGAGTGGGGCAGTGGTGAGTACTAGTGTGGTACATCTCCATCGGTGGATGGGCTTTCTAGAGACATGCAGGCATCCATTATGGATATACCTATATTAGATCTTCTCCCTCTGAATTCCTTCCTACAGAAGGACAAAGTCAAAATGATCACACAGTTCGGTCTGTCCTGGATCCGGGTAACTGGGTGATTGACTTGGACCTTCAGGATGTCTACGTACCTTTATGTGCCCATCCAGCAATCAGACAGAGGTTACCTGTGGTTCAAGGTCGTCCCCTCGGGTGTTCATAAAAGGGATGGCAATGGTCTTCACCCATCTTCAGAGGTTGGGGTGCCAGTTTTTCCCTACTTTGACGACTGGCTGATGATAGCGGGCTCGCCAGGGTCAGTTTTAGAGCACTTCCAGATGATGGCGAACCTCCTACCATTGTTGGAGTTAGCGATCAATGAGCCAAAGTTAACATGACGTTTTTTCCAGAGGCTTCCTTTTATAAGAGCTGTTCGATATATAGTTCAGTTCCAGGCCTTTCATCTGTCACAACGAGTCCAGGACATTTGAGCTATGATACCAATGGTTCAGCCTCAGTCCTGGATCTTCGGGAGAGGTGCTTTGTGGCTTCTTGGCCTGCTGGCTTCATTCATACTGCTCTGCTTGTATACTTTTCCAGGTGGCATATGTGGGCTCAGCAGAGGGGAACTGAGGTCTCAGAGGGCCCAGCACCAGGGAACCCTGTCAAATGTTATTCAGGTTTCAGACAAGACTTCAGAAGATATGCAGTGGGTGATTTGTCTCACGTAGATCCCACAATGCTTTCTTAACCACTGTGCCCTGCAAACCTCAACCTTTGGCTAAAAGTACAATTTTCCTCTCATTTCTGTGAGGGAAAGTTCTGGAATCTGCAGGAAGACACAAATTTCATACCACCTAGCATTCTCCCACGTCTCCACGTAAAAGTAGCACCACGCATGTGTGGGTGGGCCTATGTCCTGTGACAGGAAAGGGTCCAAAACAACATGGACCATTGTAATTTTTCCACCCATCAACCAACGCTTTTCTGCAAAATTGGTGGCTGCAGAGTATGGGCCCTAGCTCTGTTGGCACCCAGGGAAACCTGCACATTTCTGAAAAGTAAACCCCCGGGGGAGTCCAGTTTTTTCTTTTCTTAACCAGACACCCTTGCAAACCTGAAACTTTGGCTACAAACATTTTCCTCACATTTCTCTGACGTAAACGTCCAAAATATGCAGGGAGGCGGTCTTCCACATCTCTGAATAAAAATGATACCTTATGTGTGTGGGTGGTCCTCATGTCCACAACAGCAAATGATCTAAAAGGTAATGTGGAATCATCAATATTTCCTGTAAAAAAATATTTGCTGATTTGGCAGTGGGGTAAACTGCGATAATTGGGCCTGAGTACAGTTGCTACCCTGAGAAACATATCAAACCCAGACATTTCTGAAAACTAGATACCCGGGGAAGTCCAGGGTAGTGTGCCTCACGTGGATCCTTCAAAGGTTTCTTACCCACAATGCCTTGCAAACCTCAGACTTTGCCTAAAATCACACATCTCCCTTGCAATTCTGTGCTGTAAACTTCCAGAATCTGTAGAGCTCCACAAAAACCCTACCACCAAGTGTTCTTCTACTTGTTCCGATACAAGGGGCTACCTCACTTGTGTGGCTTCGCCTAGTGCCTGTGACGGGAATGAATGAAGCCCGGGTTAATGGCGTTCCGCCCGCTAGGACTCCCATTGACCCAGCTTTGATCTGTTGGAATGAATGGTTTAGTAAAACTTTTGAGTAAAGAAAACGCTGACAAGGATGGCTTTAATGTTTTTAACATTTATTGTTCAAAAATCGATTTGAGTTTTTGCCATTACATTTAAGGACATGAATACAGGGGCCCATTTCAGTGTCCGTTTTTAATTACTATTGAGTCTGAGGCCTAGAGGGACCCGTCCACTTAAAGTTCTGCCTATAAAGCAAATAGTCCTCATCATTCAGATTGAGGCCTTGATTGAGTGTCTCAGAAGAATCCATGTTATTTTCCTCTGCCTTGGAATTCCCTTGATGTGATGAGGGGGGGCGGGGGGGGGTGAGGGGGATTTTGGGTCATAGCATGCAGAATTTGTTTCCCCTCCAATATTCCCATGTTTTCCCTCAGCCTTTCACATGGAGGTATCAGCAGCGGAAATGTCTGTGTGAAAAAACATCAAATTTTAATCTAATGGCCCTGTTAACTCCCTTTACTGGGCATTATTATGAATGAAGGAATGAATGAATGAAACAGCATTTATTGAGCGTGTAGCTACCCATGGGGCATCCCAGCACTGTAACAGTAACAATAAGGACATCGCAGCACACTTAGGGGGAAAGCCAAGTCTTCAGTAACTTACGAAAAACAAGATGACTGGGTTCCCTCCGTAGGCAGAGGGGGAGGGAATTCTACAGCTTGTCGGCATTGTAAGCACATAAGCGACCACCACTTCTGGCCCTCTTAATCCTGGGAACGGCGGCCAGGTATAGATCAGCTGAGCGCAGTCTTCTGTTTGCCACATCAGGCTGGACCATAGAATGGTTGACGGAGGGGCAATTCCCTGCTAACATCATGTGGGCCTTAAAGTTAACTCTCTCCCGAACAGGGAGCCAATGGAGGGACTTCAGGGCGGGCTTTGCCGATTGCCGGTTCGAGATCCCCACGAGCATCCTCGCAGCCGAGCTCCGAGGTAGAGGACATTACTGTAATCCAAGCAGGAAGGATGAGTGCCTGAACCATGAGCTTTCTCGACTGGAAGGGGAGAAGAGGAAGCACTTTACACGGCGTCCTGAGGATGCCGTAGCAGGAAGCCGTAACCTTCCGTACCTGGACCATGAATTTGAGATCTTGATCCAGCCAGATTACCCAGACTCTTCATCTGGGTCTTGGGTTCCGGGGCAGGACCCATGCAGGCTGGCCATACAACATCTGCATTGAATAGAGATGGATTGCCTAGGAGCTGAAAGAGGCATTATCCAAGTGGTTCAGGGCTACCACCAGTTGGATGTCGTCTGCATATGTCACTATATGAACCCCAAATGGGAGCACGATCTCTGCGAGCGGGGGCATATAAACATTAAAAAGGAACGGACGAAAGAACGACCCCGGCGGGACTCCGCAGTGGAGATGTAGAGGTTTTGAGTTGACATCACCCTCAAAAACCTGGAAGGATCTCTCTTCCAAGAATGATTGAAGGCATGTTAGAGCTACTTCGGTCACTCCAAACTTCTGAGTCAATGGATAAGAATTTGGTGGTTGCCCATGTCAAAGCCTGCGCTGAGGTCCAGGAGGATAATCGCTGTTGACCCTCCGGCGTCAAGGATCTTTTTAGATTCTTCAACAACTGCTAACAGCGCAGTGTCTGTTCCTTGACACTGACAGAAGCCTGTTTGGGAGGGATCAAGGAGGTTGTGTGATTCCAAATATGTCGAGAGTTCTGCGTTAACATATTTCTCTGCTATTTTACTAAAAGAGAGGCTTTACCATCGCTCTTCTTTTTTTTTAAGGTGCTTATATAGCGCAGGATTCGACCCCCGAATGGGTATCTCCACGCTTAGTTCACCATAGGTACCACAAACCGAACATTTAGAGGTGCCAAAGACTATGCTGCCAAAAATAGGTGTGTCTTCAATATTTTCCTGAAAGAGAGGTAGTTAGAGTTAAGTCGCAGATTATAAGGGAGTTTGTTCCAAAGGGTTGGCCCTATGTATGAAAGTGCTCGACCACCCTGCCTAGTCTTCCTGATTGAAGTTTTTTTAGCAGGAGTTGGCTGCCAAGAGTGCAGAAGGCGTTCAGGAATGGAGGTCGTAAATTTTTCGGTCAGATATTGGGGGCTTGTGCCAAAGATACTTTTATGTATGATGCAGCAGATCTTAAACTTGATTCGCTGTCGGATGGGCAACCAATGAAGTTTTTCTAGTAGTGGATGAGATGGAGTTTTTGGCAGAGCATTGAGGACCAGTCATGCGCGGTGTTTTGAGCCACTTGCAGTCGGTTAAGCACATCTTAATTGGCAGATATAAAAAGGCCATTGCAGTAATCCAACCGACTTATTACAAGGGCCTGGGCAAGGGTCTTTCCGTAGACGTCTGATAGAAATGGAAACACTCGTCTCAGAAGTCCGATTGTCCGAAAGCAAGATCCGGCCACCAAGTTCGCATGATCTTTTAGTGCTAGTCCCTGATCCAATCGCACAGGACCACCCCAGAAATGAGAGAGGCGTTGATCAAGTCAAGGATGGTCGGGAAAACTATTTTGGACACTTGTTTCAGAATGTTAAGTGGAGGTGGGTCTCTAGGCGGCCTGCTCTTTACAAGTGCCGAGGTGGTTTGGAGTGATTCATTGTCCATCAGGGGGGAATGCCTCAAAGGAGTGACCTCTGTTACACAGATTCGTATCCTCTAAGTGAAAATTGTGTAGGCTATCCACCGGGGAAAAAGAAAAATATATAGTTTGGATTTTATTATATAAATAGTCTGCGAGTTCATTACAACGTCGGCCTGTGGCATCAGGTCTATCCGGGGCTGAGGGGGCTTTAAGCAATGTTTTCTCTATGCGAAAAGTTTTGCGGGGAGAATTGTCTGTCGGGGAGATTCTTTACTCGTAATATGAGGCCTGGACCAATTTAATTTCAGCTTAGTATGATCCTATGGCTTCCCTATATGCCGATTTCTTGTTTGGAGAGAAATTCTTTCTCCAGGCTCCTTCAAATTTCTTACACCACTGTTTTAGCGCCCGGAGCTAAGGGTAATACCATAGTGTTCTGTTGGGCCCTACTTTCAGTTGGTTAGGTTTCTTCGGGAGAACCTTATCTAAAGTGCTCTCCATCCAGTTATTAAATCGTTGGCAGTGATTGGATCATTGTCAATGGACAGCCTAGTGTTTTCTAATTCTCGTACCCACATTTCTGAAGGGAGTTTGGGCCAGGGATGTGACAATAATCTTATTGGTCTAGATGGAGGGGAGACGCAGGTGGGGCTCCAGGAAAAAGGGATAAAAAAATAATAGGACCAGGTTACTGGGATTTAAGGCATTCCAATTAGTTCCTCTAAGTTGGAAAAAATGGGATTTAAGAGGTGACCTCTCGCATGGGTCACATTAGTGACCTTTTGTTTGAGCTGGTATGAGGCAAGATCTTTAATAATCTCTGCCATGGCCACATGTGTTGGGTCCTTAAAATGCAAATTAAAATCACCTAACATGGTAAAATTAGAAGGAGTACTTGCAAGGTTTTACAGAATTGACCCAATGAGCGGTAGATTTGGATGCCTGACTAGGAAAGCATGGGGGTGAAGCCTATTGTAAAAAGGAGATTCTCGCAATCTGGTAAAGGACTTCCAGAGATGCGGCAGCTGAGGTGGTTTTTATATATGATGGGCCATCCCACCGCCTTTACCGAGACACCGATCTATCCTCTTGATTAAGTAGCCGGGGAGGAGGGCTTGCACGATGTCAGGGTCAGAACCTGAGTTGAGCCAAGTTTCAGTCAGAAACAGAACTTCTGGGCATTCTTCCTTTGGAAAAACAAAAATTTCAACTGCATGCTTGGGTAGTGATCTGCAGTTCAGCAGAACATTTTGTAGGGTTTTGGGAGGGGTCGTGGGGTTTGAATAAGGGGTGAAAGTATAAAAGGACAGTGCGTGCAGCCGGGGGCCAGCCTGCCCGGTATAATGGAGTGGGCACAAGGCGGCATAAGCTCTGTGTTTGGTTGTCTTAGCTGCTCAGCGCCATAATACCAAACATTTTCAGAGGAAGTGGCAGGGCTTGTGGTCCGTGGCCCCTGGTCCCGGACGTGGACGGGCGCATACAGGTTTGCCTTAGGCGCGCTCGCTGCGCGTTTGGCCCGACGTGATTTTAATAGCGGGTCGGTGCAAGTAGAGCTGTGACCTGGTTCCGCTGTAAGTCAGGAAGGTCAGGCGCATCCGCTTCCCTCCGCTCAATCGGCAATGCCGTGGCGGACCGGGGGAGCGGAGACCGCCTCTGACTCTGCTAGGGAGGAGCAGACAATAAAAGGTCAATACCATAAAAATGTTACAACATTAAAATCTAAAATAGCAAGAGCCTGAACAATTTCTAACAGGCTGGGCTCAACTAATATAAAATATCACCATGTGCTTCCCTACGAGCAATTGGGGAGTAAGGTTGTGGGTCAGTTACTGGCATTATTATTAGTCTGATGTGGTTCTATATAATTGTCTTGTTTGTCACAAAAAGTAATTCTATATTCAACAATTTTGTTTCTCTTCAGGGGCATTTTGGAAAAGTTGAGCTGTGCAGGTATGATCCTGAAGGAGACAATACAGGGGAGCTGGTTGCTGTGAAATCCTTGAAACCGGAGAGTGGTGGTAATCACATCGCCGACTTGAAGAAAGAAATTGATATCCTGCGGAACCTGTACCATGAAAACATTGTAAAATACAAAGGCGTTTGCTCCGAAGATGGTATATTTTCAGTTATCTGCAGCTAAATCAACTATATATCTCATTGTCATGTGAAATTTAAGCTACTGTGTGAAAGATCTTTTTAGGAGAGAATACAGTCATCTGGGTGGGCAATCATGTGCTTTAAAGTTTTATATTGTAGGCATGGTACCATAAATAATATATTTTATAGTAGCTTTTAGCATTGAAAAAAATCCCTTTCTAAATATGTGTTTACTTCTTATACTACAGTTCTCCCATTCCATTTTAGGTGTGCCCTAGAAGCAGTTTTAGTGTCTAGCCAGCCTCATGATTTCCAACAAACTTAATCAGCCCTCTTATTCAATTGGTCGGCTCAAGTATTATTAGTATTTTGCTTCTGCCCACCACTGCATACTGCATGGGTCGGTGGGTCAGACCGCTTCATCCAAGACAGTCTTACACAGTGAGTGACAACATTATTACGCACCCTACCATAAAAGGAGTCCATTTTAGTGCCAGGGCTGGTTTGTCTGGGCCACAACTTTATTTTTTATATTTTTCCCATTCTATGATTATTTTTTTATGTTTTCCATTTAAAAAAAAAACGCGTTGACATTTGCAGGTTTGCCATGACCAGATCTATTTGCTTTGCAGGGTTAGTTGATTTTGTAAATTCTACAGAAGCTGAATCACATTACATTACAATATTGTGAACATGAGGAGGCCCAATTCATATTCTTGTATATCCGTTCCTTCTAGTCAAGTGGAAACAGTATGCACCTTTAAGATCTTATGAGGCCACTGAATCAAGTTCACTCTGACTTTATGCAAATTGCATTGTAGATTCCTAATGGCTTTTAAATGTCGTTCATTTTTCCAGTTCTTATCTCCTAGTTACTTAAAAGCAGAATTCAGTTTGTATTGTAACAGGAAAGTTTTTCTGTGGAATGCTTCATTTTGGTGTATCGTTATGACTGTAGCAATATTTACTAAACGCTTCATCACTTTTAGGAGGCAGTGGGATTAAGCTGATCATGGAGTTTCTTCCTTCTGGAAGCCTTAAGGAATATCTCCCAAGGCACAAGTTGAGAATAAACTTGAAACAACAGCTGAAATACGCTGTTCAGATTTCAAAGGTAAGTCTGTTGCAAGTCGAAGTTTCCTTCATGTGTTTATAATGACATGCAAATACGGTTACATACACCCTTTGACACTTTCGTCTGACATGAATTTAACTTAAGTTTGACCCACTCTCATTTTCATTGAGAAGGACTGCTGGTTTTATCGAAGGGCGTACACCTTAATAGCACTTGTTAAACTCTTACGTGCTGTTTTTTTTAATTTAGCAAAGCTCTATGTGGTCATGTTATTGGTGGGTTAGATCATCCTTATTATTTTTTGGTCCGTTTAGTTTTTAGGTTGGACATTTTATATGTATATTAGATTTATTTGTTCCGGCAGTGGCTTTCTCCTTCTGAAGGCACATGGTTTGATCTTCTCTCCTCATAGTCTTCAATGTATTCAACTATATTTCCAGGCTTTACTTGGCTTAGGTGTTATAACTTTGGGACATACAGGGAGACGCTAGGAGCGTGAGCGGACGCATACTCTTGATGAAGACTAAGCATGCACACACATGAATTGCAATCACTGATTGTGCTGCTGTTGTGCAACGCGGCGTGGTTGCGGTCACTGCGGCTTAGGAGATCTTCGAGGTGGACGGGGAGGAACGGAGAGGCTACCTGGAGGCTATTGGGGGGTAGGCGTAAAAGTAAAGAGCCGTTGCAGCGGTGGCTGTGCTGGTGACAGCGAGGGCTCCTGGTTTCGGATTGTTGAAGAAAAGGACAGGTATTTTAAGTTGTATACACCCTTTTTGTACAAGTCTTTACAGGTCTTAATGGACTCCTGCTCTTAGCAGCTGCATTTACAGCCTAATTTATACTTATTTACACCCCACCTTACGGGACGAGCACGGTAGCCGTAGCTGCCTGCTGCAAAGTCTGTGGCCCACCCCCGTGCGGAATCGGCCCTGCTAGAGCGTGGTAGAGCTTGCTGGAGGGGTTTGGTGTGCCCCGCTCTAGCCCGGAAGTTTGGGAATATTAGACAATAATCATCAAGGACAGATTCATACGGGCAGCTTTTAAAGAGACCCCAATATTCATCCACCATTATTTGGCAGATGGTAAAGGAGGTTAGAAGTGACCACAGCAAGCACTTACTGGAAGTGGTTGGCAGCCTCTCTTTGATTGAAAATAGGTGCTTTGTGGGTGGAGAGGCGGAGCAGACAGGAGTAGGCTTTCATCAGCTGCCTGGTTTATAAACCTCTGGTAAGAGATTCCAGAGTTGGACTGGTGGGAAAGAACTGGACTATAACCATGGTAAACTAAAGTACTAGTTTAATTTTAAAATGGGGAGGTGGAAACTCCTGCAGCCTAATATGAAAATAATAGCACCGGAATTGGAGAAATTGCCTCAAAGGGAAGGGGAGGCCCAGCATGTGCCCTTCAATGGCACCGAGGGACGTGTGACCAGCTCTACTTAAGGGTCAATTAGGAATTATTTCCGGGATAGCAGCGTGCCTTTAGATTTGTCATCAGTCAATGGTGCCCTGGTCCCGGTTTGGACTAGTTCAGGCCTCTCTTCATCCTTGGAGTCTAACTTGCACAGCACCAGTTATAATTTACCTTTGGCAACGGGCACTAATAACCAGTGTTTTTAATTATGTCTGAAGCTGATAGATGAAGTTTTAATTTGAGACAATTTAAGTTTCCTTCAAGTGGAGCAGAACACCTTGAACCCTGCCACGCCCTCCAGCCTAATTCACAATGGGGATAAAATGGATCAAGTACTCACCTCACTTTCCCTGGCTTATAAGATCGGCAACAACAAACCTAGTACTCAACTAGGCGAATATACGAATAATAAAATCTTAGTAGTTGCTCAAGTGCTGCAAAGCAAGGATTCAGGGAGTTATCAAGTCTCACCTTCATCCACAAAATTGAAAGCCCCTTCAGGAACTAATTTATTACAGCAAAATTAGCTAGTAGTGTTCACAAAGGAAACGTCCGCACCATTCATTCAGATACAGTATTATTCTATAAACAATTGGAAGCGTGACATATTAGGCAAAGTAGAACAAGTCTTACAAAAAATGGGTGCTAAAGAACCTCAAGGCACCTACTACCTCAAGGTGCTATAAGTACACACAAATGTGAAACCAAAATAGAACTATTAAGGGTTGAGGTTCTACTTACAGCACACCTAACAATCAAGAGTAATTTAGTCTTGGCTTAAGTAATGTGCCATCAGAAAGAACTCTACCTATCATAGAGAGCAGAGATAAGAACATTGCACAATGATTAAGTGAACAGGGATCCAAACAGTCCAAAGTAAGTTCAGAGAGAGTCCTCTTCAGATTTCATCAATTCTTTCTTTATTAATGTTCATAATTTCATAAAAAGATCTCCCAGCACGTAAATCGCCAACACGTGTTTCGTCTCACACAGAGACTTCAAGGCTGGAAATATTAAACAATATAAATATAATTACAATTCAAGATCTCTAACATCTCAATATAACACATGAATTAGTAATGCATATAATACATATTGACAATTGAACATACTACATCAAGTGCGAAACAGTTGTAATAATGTATCCCTATAACAAGCATAATAAACACAGAGTATATATACACATCTCTATAAGAAACGGTGAGAACAAGATTTAAGTAGCAAAGATTAAAAACAAGCTTGAACTAAGCAGATCCAGAATAGACAAAAAATATAATATTGTCAATCAACACCCTATACCAATCAATGTGAATCAATTTCTAAGGAAAAGAGAAAGGTTTTAAACATGTTAATAGGCCAAGTCATATCTTTATTTACAATTAAAAGGACACCCACCATGAATATAGTTGATTAATTTCTATTGATCCGCCAAAACGTTACTACGAACAGCATATGCAGTACATTGGAGACAGATCACCTTGGAAAATGATGAAGAGCATCCGAAATTAAGATCTAGTGTAGAAAGAAAATTGCAAGCAATTATGATCACAGAGGAGAAAAGACAAACGGAGAGGACAAATTATCTCAAAAGGTACGAGTCACTGTAAAACAAGGCATACAGAAACAATATAGAACTATTGACTGTATTGGTCAGAATAGATATATACGTCCAAAAAGGATAAGAAATGACATCAAAATTGGTCCGGACACCACTACAGGAGAGAGTGGTAGGCTAGTGCGGGCTGAAAAAATGTGTATACGTGATCAGATGTAGGCCACGGACATCCATAAGGTCAAAAAAAGAGTTGTCAACAGAGCTCTCAATTTAAGTAAGATGTACCTAATTATATATAGGGTACATAGTCATGTATAGCTAGTTATAGAACAAGCAGAGTATACTCACCCCAATTTGTGTAAGTGGATGAGCATAAAGAGTATATCACAACATCACTGGTTGGCCGAGGTATACATTATAAGGAAGCCGCAGCGTCAACCATGTATAAGATGATCTGACTAAAATTAGTAAAAGAGAAGAAAATATATGGACCATGAGGTTGATATATCGTGTACCTCAATAGAATATAACACTCTGTAGTAACACTCACAAAAGTAATCACCAGAACTAAAAAGCCCGTAGTGTTGTCTAGTACATGGAATGAAGTATACCGAGCTATATATATAGTGATTCCATGGTGAGTGAAGAAAAAATAGTAAGTTGCAGAATAAACACGTATCAAAGATGTAATTCTGACCATCGTAATTTATGAGAGCGCTTGTAGGAAAGACATATAAAGTGAAGTATAGACTGCTAATGTTAAAATGAGTACAAGTTACAGAAATTTTGGTTACAGTATACTTCATTCGGGCCAGTCACATCAGCAATCGCCGTTAACGATGTATTGATTATGTATGAACAGTAATATAAATGTTAATCATTGTGTATGGGTCAGAAACAGGTTGTTATGATAAGCAATAATAACAACACTAATAGTACAACATGTTAAAGAATTAACTAAAGAATAGAATAAATGACACACGAGTGAAATAAAAAGAGACAAGTGTAAAGCGAACTGAGTATTGAAGTATCTTTTAAATAAATATGAATAGTGGAAAATGAAAATAGCTGTGCGCTTGGTTAGGTAATGATATCCTATCATTTACCGTCAACTATAGATTTGCAACACATCTGCCAGAAATAGGGTGCCAACTAATACAATTGGATATTAAGTTAAGTGCACTGGTGAAGGGCTGGATATATCTTCACTGAAAACAAGTTTAATGCCAGAGGAGCTGGCCTGTGTAAGGAAGGGGAGTCAGGGGCATGAATTATTAAGTTTCCAATCGAATACAGTTGGTTCACAGTTAGAGACAGACAGTGTTACTCAAGTGGGCAAGTCTGAGCAAGAAAGAAGCTTGATGCTCAGAGAACCCCTAATTACAAATGACGTAGCCCTGGGTATTCAAACCTGCAGCTCTGCAGAGAACACAGCAAGGACAAGTCTTTCAAGGAGGGCAAAAAAGAAACGAAAAAAGCAAACGAAAAAACAA
The DNA here is from genome assembly GCF_964261635.1 of Lissotriton helveticus. Taxonomy (NCBI): domain Eukaryota; kingdom Metazoa; phylum Chordata; class Amphibia; order Caudata; family Salamandridae; genus Lissotriton; species Lissotriton helveticus. The sequence continues at coordinate 93,365,175 of NC_136058.1, forward strand.
AGCTTATTAAAAAGAGTAATTCCTAAACCATCATCAATGAACCCTACTAATGTATACCCAATATTTGAGCAGACCAAAATGGCTAAGGATCAGCTGATATTATCTAAAGACTTGGTTTCACCAAGCCAGTTAATTGATAATGAAATAATTATACAGGTTGATCTGCCTACTGACCTGCCCTTGGGTAAAGAAGCTTTTAATGTGTACCGTAGGGCTAGAACCTATGGGCAGCTGCAAAATGAATTCCGAATTGTTGAGGACACAAGCAGTATGGGTGGGCCCGCAAATATATGACCCAAGGCCATCACAGGGTTACATCCAAGAGCCTATAATTGGAGATCTTACCGCAGGTGAACAGCGGACGGAATTAAGCTACTTGGATAGTCAGGGCCGCATTGTAGGACCAGATACTTGTACCCTTTAGAAGAGAGTAACACCTCTAGACCCCCTAAAAGGTATTTGGGGAAAGAATAACGGCGGGGATCCGTATACCGGAGTTGGTGAACCTATGCGGAATTCAAGGTCCTAGTCACCTACAAAGCGTCCCGACTCAGGGGCTGCTACACATTTTGAATACAGTAGAGGTAATAACGGAATATGAGGATACCCTACCAATTCAACTGGTGGTGTCAAGCTCCGTTCAATTGGGCAATAAAGGGGTGATGGCCAGCGAGCCCCCTGAATTGGTGTTTGTTCCCAGGTTTTGCCCTAGGGGTCCTCAGGATACGCTTAATCTGGGGAATTTGCTGACACTGTGTTCCTCCATTCAAGCTCTTAACCATTAGACCTCTGAGAATTTGTTATGGGTAAAATTTGACCCTCCTGGTTTGAATGCTACAGGAGAAGTCTCGTGAACTGCATGGAGGAGTGGAACCTTGAGAGACACAGTGTGGGGTGAAAAAGAAATCTTTGCTGACTGGGGGATTGAACTTGTGAAATCTACTCACCCGAAGTACCCGTATGTTTTACTAATCCCGTCCATAGATCAGCTAACCCAAAATGTTCTTAAGGGCACATCAGGCGGAAGCAGACACTGGGAATCAGAGGAAAAAAAGAGCGCAGGAGCACTAACGATCGTACATTCGTGTAATCAGAGAGAGGTGAAATGTAATCCTAAAAAAACCTTGGGGCAGGAGGCAGGGTGAGTGGCAAATGCCACACACAGATCACTGGGCCTTATGCCTCAGTCCTGATGGGATAATATGTCAACCAAACTGGAAATTGAACATGAGGCCCAAAACAATGGGTACAGATGTCAAATTCTTAGATCTCACTAATCTCATGGAACGAGGCAGGGCTTCAAATATTCATGGGAAGCAAAGAAGGGTATTTCCCAAGAAGGGAGGGACTAAGGGCCAATTTGACACGGTCCACCATACAGGCCCGAACCTGATACAAAACAAGGTGGTATGCCGTGCCTACTGTATATTGCAGGTCAATGTGTGTAGAGGGCACAGGGGTGCTCACTTAGGGCAGGAGAAAATGTCCTCCTTTCGGAAAGAGACCCTCGCACACCCAGCCAGCAAGGTGTCTTTTTTTTTTTTTGCAGAGTTTTATATAGCGCGAACTTGACCCGAACCGAATAAGGTATCAGAGCGCTTTACATAGCACCAGTTATGTTACATGAGGACACACATTCATTCTTGCTTCATCATTGGGTCTGCTCCTTATCGGGTCGGCGCTGCAATACCCGATCGGCACCCATGATGGGGCCTTCTTGGCGAGGTTTTTTTTCCTTTTGCCATTTAGTGCAGTGTGTGTGAGGGTCCTAGTGAGTGTAGATGTATAAGTGTGAAATGTGTAGGGCTAAAACAGGAATTAATGGTCCACCGAAAACAACTTTAATGAATGTGGTCACTATCCTGGTTAAAAACAATAATGCGCGCACACCTGCTCTAAGGTCACAGGGTTTTGCGCTAGAAAATCAGGCCAACATGTTTCTTGCCTTAGGTCAAGTAGACTGCAATTCTTCAGGCCCGATGGAAGATCTATCTACACTTTTTGGTGGTGATCTAATTTGGTGAAACAATTAGTGACCACCCATACAGCACCCTAAAATGTGGTACCTGTAGATCTACAACATTACCCAATTCGGGTCAGCAATATGTGACAACGTGTACCGGCAAGTGCAGACACTGTAAGGTGCAGTGTCGTTTTGAACTCCGTTGTTCGGCGGTCGACCTACCCGGTCCGGGGACCGGCAGAGTGAGGGGTAGGTCAACCTTACAGTGCCTGTACTTGCCGTGTCTGCACTTGCCGTCTACTTGACCTAAGGCAAGAAACTTGTTGGCCTGACTTTCTAGCGCAAAACCCTGTAACCTTAGAGCAGGTGTGCATGCATTATTGTTTTTAATCGGGATAGTGACCATATTCATTAAAGGTTAGTTTTGGGTGGACCACTAATTCCTGTTTTAGCGCTAAACATTTCACACTAATGCATCTACACTCACTAGGACCCTCACACTCACTGCAACCAACAGCAAAAGGAAAAAAGATCTCCGCCAGGAAGGCCCCATCATGGGTGCCGATCGGGTATTGCAGCGCCGACCCGATAAGGAGCAGACCCAATGATGAAGCAAGACACCTAGCTGGCTGGGTGTGTGAGGGTCTATTTCTGAAAGGCATACATTTTCTCCTGCCCTAAGTGAGCACCCCTGTGCCTTCTACACACACATTGACCTACTGTATACAGTAGGCATACCACCTTGTTTTGAAGCAAAGAAGGGTGTCTACATTTGGGTACTGACGACATCCTCTGTCTTCAAGAAACATGCGCATTGGCCCCCACTGCTCTACCAGGTTTCTATGAGATTTTTTCTACTGCCTCTCGCCTAAGTCCTTTTGGCCGTCCCTCAGGGGGTTTATCAATTTTCATCTAGCATACAGCCGACTTAACTGTGACTGTTATTGACAGTAACTGTTCTGCAGCCCAAGTGGCTTGTATACATGGTTTGAAAACAAAGACAACACAAATGGTTTTGATTGTGGTCAATTGTTATTTGAATGCTCCCCAGAAAGCAAGGATAGACTTGGTAAATCATTTTCTTGAAAGCCTTGAAGACTTACTTCTGGATTATCCACATAGCAAATTCATAATCACAGGAGATATTTAAATATTGGGAGGGCTGGGGGAGAGCATTGTTAGAGTTTCTAATGTAAATGCTGGTAATGGAATGAATGGTTTTATGAAAAGCCACAACTTAGTGTCCGCTCAGTCGGAATTTCAGGTGAGGAATAAGGAGTTGATATTTCCACCAACCTGCAAAAATGTATGGACATTAATTATACCTTTTTATCTACAGGTCTGGCCGCACGATTAGGTCACTTTGATATTTCGATTAGAGCAGAAAGTGACCATAATCTATTAAGGAGCACTCTGAGTCATGACTTAAAACCAGCTGATACATCCATCAATGTGGGTATTTCAATAGGGGAAGACTCTGTGAGGCTAGTTAAAATAATTAAGTGGTTATCTGAATACAAATTCATTATTAGTACCTGGTTAAAAGATCTGCAGTTTATTTGACCTACAAATCATTTAGAAGGTGCCCTACAGGTGTGGGGAAGGCTTATGGACAACCTACGAAAGTATTTATTGAATCAGGCGGTTAGGCCCCAAATTCAACAGGGAGGGCACAAGCCAGTAAGTCCAGGTAATTTTTGCAAGGCAATCATTGTTTCCAAAAGAACGCTGCGTAAATCACAGCGTGTTCACTAGTGTAATCCTTCAAAAACCACTGCCACAGCAGTAAAATTGGCTAGACGGTTACACAAAAAACTGTATGGGAGAAACAAAAGGGGAAGAAAGGATAAAGAATGGGTCACAATCTTTCAGTTAATAAAGGATTCTAATCCAGCGCGATTTTGGGCCCACATTAATACATTAAAATGTTTTAATATGGTCAGGGAAACTGGTGTTTCAGGAGCAGCTTGGTTGCGCCAGATTGTTGAGCTGCATGTGGAGCGTGCTGACAATCCAACAGAGGCTGGATCGCCTGCCGCCCCAATTTTAACCTTTAAAGGAAATTTGGTGGCAACTGAACCAAGCTTACAACATCAAGAGGATTTGGAAGATGGGCTGGGCCAGCCTGAGGAAGAGACCCAGGTGGTTGAGGGAAATTTAACAAATAGTGGGGAGGTTGCAAAATTATTATAAAAGCTGAAATCCGATGGAGCCCCTTGCCCGAATGGCCTGCCAGACGGCCTTTTTAGGAGGCGCATATAGGTTGGACAACAATGTTGTCAGCTCTTTATAACTACTGTGTTTTAAACGCTGATATACCAAATGGCTGGATAGGATCAATTTTATGCCCTATATCTTTGAGCAGAGATCGGACTTCAGCCGCAAATTATAGATTGATCACCCTACTTGATATTGAGGCAAAAGTCTATTCCCGAATTGTATTAGAACATTTAGAATCCTGGGTGGGCAAGGAAGGCATTTTGCCATTCTTTCAAACAGGGTTCAGGGCTGCGCCATCTACGGTAGACATTATTGAAGCTCTCTCTGTCCTCAGACACCAAGCCCTTCAAAGGAATAGACCAACTCTATGGTGCTGTTTTACAGATTACTAACCACACAAAAATTTCTAGCTGGCTATTTCAAAGGCTGCCACTAGTTTAAGCAGACTAACATCAAAATATCTAACAAGATGGTCAACATTGTTTATTTATGATTATTCATTATTCTTCATATTTTCAAATATATTTAAAAATGACACAAAGCAAAAAATAATATAACATCGAAGCAAATTTGAAAGCAGCAATCAATGTGCAAACAGTTATGCAGATTATTCTAGTCAGTAGCAAACAAAAAATAATGTGAAAGGTAATCCGTGCCAAGAGTTTCAGAATAGCAATTGCGGATTACTGACCACAGGGAAATGAACTTTCCAAACCACATAGGATATACATTTTTAGTACATTATTTTTCCTGTTGTAAGCATTTTTTTACTAGAATTTGGCCCCTTATGGTACTTTATGCCAACGCGTTTCGAATCCCACTTTATTACACGGGATTCTCTAAAGGGCTGGAACTGGGTTTCTGCAAATCAATGGACAGAAAATAAAAATTGCATTTTTGGATTAGAAGAAATTTTTTTGCCCTCTCTTTTCACTTCTATATAACCAATACTGAGAGCAGTCAGTGAAAACTTTACCTGATTGCTGGGTGTCACAATTGAATACAGCAGATTGTGGGAGTGTTCCCCTGAAAACATTAATAAAGCACTCAATTACAATTCTCAAATCTTGTGTACTAGACACGTATAGGGATACACAGATCAAGTTAATTCCACTTACTTTAGGAGGAGCTCTCTTTGACCATCCTTCAGACCGGCTATAATTGCCTCTTAAGCCAGAAAACGTTGTTTCTACCAAAGGAAGGACAATTCAGTCATTTAGCTGGTCTTAAGTTTTGACACGTTCACCGAGTAAAGTAATTTAAAGGTCAAACATACTTGTTGCCAGATATATTTAAGAATCCACGATCAATCCTTTATTATTTTCAGTGCGCAGCAAGCGCTTCCGCAAAGGTGATCTGCAAGTTGAAAATTCAACAAAGCTATTGTAAGGGCCAGGCGTCTTAGTGTGCTCGCGGTTAGATACAATGTATTTAAACGGATAACTCACTCGTGCTTCTATGTTGCGAATCCACACTCAATCCTTCATTATTTTCAGTTTGCGGCAGACACTTCCGCAAAGGTTATCTGAAAGTTGAAATATCACCTAGGTTATTATGAAAGCTGTGGCGACTTAATGTGCTGGCGGAGAGAAACAATGTATTTGAACAGATGACTCATCATTCAAATGCTTCAAATGTATCCCGCGATTCCCCATCTCTTTCGCCATTAGGTTGTGCAGCGTCTTCGGTGTGGCTGTTTCTTAAGTAAATTAAGAGCGGACTTCCTGTTCCTTGTTCATATTCTTGGTGAATATACTGCAATGAATTCTGCGTCTTGTAGCCCCATAGGTGAACAATGGACTACTCAGATGTGGTTCAAGGTGCTTGCCACGTTTGACCATGGGTGGGCATGGCAGTCACATTTGAATTAAAAGATACCTATTCCTTGCTCGACTACGTAGTTCGTGGTTCGTCAACAACCACAGAGGATTGGAGACAGTATGTTAATATCCATCTATGAATTAAGCCCTTGCAATCTCTGACATTTCATTAAGGCCAGTAATGGTGCCGTTGATATTCAGGATAAGGTAGGCTTCTTGTTGGAGTAAGGCACTTTCTATGTCTCCACCTCGTTGGGGCTGTTTCACTACCGACAGGACTGTCCATTTAATGTCTGAGTAGTCCACTGTTCGCCCAAGGGACTACAAGACCAAGAATTCATCCCTGTATCTTTACCAGGAATACGAACAAGGAACAGGTAGTCCGCTCTTAATTTACTTAAGAAACAGCCGCACTTAAGACGCTGCAAAATCTAATGGCGAAAGAGATGCAGAATCACGGGATACATTTGAAGCATCAGTGAGTCATCTGTTCAAATACATTGTTTCTCTCCACAAGCACATTAAGTTGCCATGGCTAATGTTGCCATGGCTTTCATAATGTCTTTGGTGATATTTAAACTTTCAGATAAGCTTTCGGAAGCGCCTCCTGCACACTGTAAATAATGAAGGATTGAGTGTGGATTCGCAATATAGAAGCACAATTGAGTTATCCATTTAAATACATTCTATCTAACCGCAAGCACACTAAGACGCCAGGCCCTTACATTAACTTCTGTGAATTTTCAACTTGCAGATCACCTTTGCGGAAGCGCTTACCTCGTACTTAAAATAATAAAGGATTGATCGTGGATTCTTAAACATATCTGGCAACAAGTATGTTTGAACTTTAAATTACTTTACTCGGTGAACGTGTCAAAACTAAAGACCAGCTAAATGACTGAATTGCCCTTCCTTTTGTAGAAACAACGTTTTCCGGCTTTAGAGGCAATTATAGCCGGTCAGAAGGATGGTCAAAGAGAGCTCCTCCTAAAGTAAGTGGAATTAACTCGATCAGTGTACCCCTTTACGTGTCTAGTACACAAGATTTGAGAATTGTAATTGAGTGTTTTATTAATGTTTTCAGGGGCACACTACCACAATCTGCTGTATGTATTATGACACCCAGCAGAAGTGAAAAGAGAGGTCAAAAATGTCTTCTAACCCAAAAATGCAATTTTTCTTTTCTGGTCCATTAATTGTCAGAAATGCAGTCCCAGCCCTGAAGAGAATCCCGTGTAATAAAGTGGGGTTCGAAATGTGTTGGCATAAAGCACCATAAGGGGCCAAATTCTAGTCAAAAATTGCTTGCAACAGGAAAAATAATGTACTAAAAATGTATATCCTATGTTGTTTGGAATGTTCATTCCCCTGTGGTCAGTAATCATGAATAAACGATGTTGACTATCTTATTAGATAGTTTGGTGTTAGTCTGCTGAAACTAGCGACAGTCTTCGAAATAGCCAGCTAGAAAGTTGTGTGTGTTTACTATTTATCGGCCCATTCTAGCTGAGTTAAGGGCCCACCGCTTGTGTATATAAGTTTTACAGATTACAGCGCAGTTTTTGACAGAGTGGATAGGGCTATCCACTCTGAGGAAGCTTGCGGTGTGGCGTATACCATTTAATTTGTTAAGAGCTATTATAATACTATATTCCGAGGAATATGACACATTACAACACATGCCATTACAACGCATGCCATTACAACGCATGCCATTACAACGACCACGTTGTTACGACGCATACCATTACAACACCAGTCATTACAATGACTTGCTGTAGGGGGTGGTGCTGGAGTGTGGAATAGTATAATTTACTATTCCAACTCCAGTCTGTGCAACAGTAGGGATGGTGTTGAATGTAAAATCCAACACCTTCTGCTCCCTACAGCAAGTTGTTGTAACAACTTGAGTTGTAATGGTATTCGATGTAACAACATGGTCGTTGTAATGACCGCGTTGTAATGGCATGCGTTGTTTTGCTTCCTTGGTAAACAATGTTTACTTATACAGAGACCTCGGTTTGGGTGAAAACTAGCACAACAACGGTAACATAGAAAGTAAAAACAAACTGTTGGTTAAAACAGGGTTGTGTTTGGCCCCCATGTTGTTTAATTTGTACACGGCTGATCTAGGGAAAGCACTGGACGGATGAAGTTTGGTTCCACCTAATCTAAGCTCAATCAGATTACAAGTAATTCAATACACTGACGATATCGTGGTTATGGATCATACCAAGTCGGGTTTGCAAAAGGTTTTAAACGCTTTAGGTAGATTCAGCAAGGCTAACAATCTGTTGGTAAATCAATTCAAAACTAAAGTCCTGATATTCGGGGGTTATGAAAGTAAGAAGCTGGCAACTTGGCATTTGGAAGGTAAAACCATTACTACAGCAAGGCAGTAGAAATATTTGGGCATGTGGTTTAGTGAATCTGGTTCTGGTTCTGCTGCTGCCCAAGTTAAAGATCTTAACAAGAAAGCGGCAGCTATTACTTATGGAATGGATCAACTGAATCGCTTATGAAGTAGTGCTTCTGCATCCCCTATTTTAAGAGTAATAAAGGCATCCTTAACCCCAGCCCTACAGTATGGTCACTTTGCTTATCCTAGCTGTTTCGGTCTTACGTTTGATGTCAAAATGGTGGGGCAGGCAACATCTAGCAAGTGTGAAATGAAAGGCAGTTTCATTTAAACAGTCAGGCAGGCTTTCACATTTTTTACCCCAGTTTGCACAGTACTTCCACTTTGCTAATTTGTGCGGAGGCCAAAGCCTTGTCTTATGGGTTTGCATTTCCTGGTAAAATGGACAGGCATGTAGCCTAATGTTAGTTAACATCCATGTTTGTTTGGCTTGCCCCCACTTGTGTCTGATCTAGTTAGACTTCCAACTTACTAAGTAGTCATTAGCAGCTCAAGCACACTTCATACAATATTGCTGTTGAGTGAGATCAGCTGACCCGCAACATTGAATGGCCTCCTAGATGAAAAAGTGGAAACAGTGGGCATAATTATATGCTGTAGGATATGTTTAGCCAGTTTTACACAATCTGGATGCATCCCATATGTGGGAGGAGAGCTAACCCCACATCAAACATCTTCAGAGGTCAAGATGATAGAAACGAGCTTTGAACTAGACATGGTAGTATCATCAAAAGCACGCAGCAACTTTTTTTTAGAGCGCCTTCTCCTCAATCCTTGGCTGACATAAGGTTTTAGGATGGGAAGAAGAATGCAGACAGTGAAGTTGTCTACAAGAAACACTTAGTCAAGTTTTATGTCTAGGTACAGCACTTCAGGGGGAAAGTATGAGATGCCTTATAAACCATTTCTGCACACTGATGGGTGAGAAGACATGGGGAAGGAGCCTCCCACCACTTTCATTAGGGGCATGCTCAATTGGCAGAAGTTGCGATAAGGGCCTTGGATATGAAGTTAAATCAAGCAACTAGTGTTAAGGATATGCTTCACATTTGTGTACGTCAGTCCTTAATAGTACATTACTAATTTTGAATAATTTTATTTTGTTTGTTTTTAAATGATCGGGCCTACAGTCAAATTTGAAGTTTAGCATGTTATTGGAAAATATCTGGTAACTATTTGTTCATTAATTGTGTTATGTAAATATTTGAATGAATTGTTTTATTAATTTTTAATTGAACTATATTGTCAAATCCTCAAATCCAGACAATCCAGCCAACACTTGTATCAAACCATGTCCTATTGTAGAGATGAACATGCTTGAATATACCATCTTTGGAGAAACAGACTAGCGTGAGTTATCATTAGCAGAAGACAATACACTAATGGTAACGCCGAGGATATGGAGTTTGGCTCTCGAGCAGTATAGAAGAGCACCAGCTTGTTTTATTGTCATACATATGAAAACGGTAGCAGTCATCTGCAGTGAAGGAGGTTTTTCAAAGTAAGCATTATTTTTCCGTTTTGTCTCCTGCTGTAGGGAATGGACTATTTGGGGACGTGTTCATATGTACACCGAGACTTGGCTGCACGAAACGTCCTGGTGGACAATGGCAATATTGTCAAAATTGGAGATTTTGGGCTGACCAAAGCAATTGAAACGGATAAGGAGTATTACACCGTTAAAGACGACCGCGATAGCCCTGTCTTCTGGTAAGACATTGCTACAATCTGTTCAGTAACAACATGTTAATCTACCGTGATAAACGTTTGTAGTTCTTTTCTGGAACAAAAATAGCACAAGTAGCCAGTGTGAGCTAGTCACTGGCCCCGATCACAAATGCAGGACTAAGCTCCGATTCCCTGGATAAATTTGGCTGGCCAACCCTGCCAAAAGTTATCAGTGGGAAAGGCCAGTAAAAAAGGCAAAACGTGGAATTCGGAGTGTTGAATACCGATTCCGCATGTTATGCCTACTTCGCAGGTTAAAAAGTTGGAATAGGAGGAATTTACCGCAAGTGATAAATGCATCACTTTTGGGTAATAGTATTTACCACATTTGGTAGGTACAGCACCTATTCCATCTAACTGGTAATGAGGGCCTTGGTGGTGTATTTATGCTGATGCTGTGGGACCCAATAGCGCCTCTCCACTCATGCAGTGTTTCGGGATCCGGAATGAATCCAAGTTGAGAGTGGTGGAACAGGCTTTGAAGAAAGCAGTTGTTTCCATGTGCCAGTCTGTGTGTGATGTTTTTGTATCCATGCTCTCTTTTCAGTGGTACCTTTAGTAATTTTACTTTAAATAGCATTACTATGTTAGTGTTTTACTGAAGCACACTTTTTATGGTGTCTACTAAACGAGGTGCTTGATAAATATTTGTTCTTGGTATGGATTTTGTTTAAAAAATCTTCATCTGCATCGTATCCTGTAATACATTGTATTTCCACACTTGGACATGTTTTGGGAAAGACGTCTCTGCCAATAACCTAGACTATACAAATGGTGCTGTAGTCTTTGGAAGTTGAACATGAAAAAAATGCAAAGGTGTGTGGTAAATTAGCACTTTAACTCAAAATGTACCATCTAGTCTTTTGATGTCTGTAGAGTATCGGGGTGCCTTCACATGCCTGCAGCATCGCAGGGGACGTCTCAGGTAAGACAATGTTCAAACTGAGACCGAGTGAACCACAGCTCAGCAGCAAGGACACTTTTGGAAGCATCCACTAAGTACCCAGGCAGCTTGAAAAGAGCGTCATGCTCGACGTAAGGCACTTCTACAACAGCCCTTCACCTCCCTTCCCCTCCCGCCCCCCACAGACCCCCGTGAGGACCATAGGGCACTTGGCGAGATTGGCTGGGAATGCTTCAAAACCTTTGGAGCACTAAAGCCAGACTGATACCCAGCGTTATATGTTAAATGCAGCGACTGGACTGCATTAACACTAGAAAGAGTGGAGTGAAAGAAAGGGACGGACCTGGAGACAGCTGTGATCTGATGTCACATTCAAGTCTTGAAGCAACTGGTTTGGGTTCTCGCCGTGACTCCCCTTCACCATCTCGCATCCTTTATATTTCACCATTACAGCTCCCTTATAAGAGTGTAGCAGAATGTAGCGTGACCGCTCACCCACCCACCGTCGTGGCAATGGCTTCCTCTTCACCTACCAATATGTTCCACTAGCCCCATTTCTGTTCGTGCTTCCTAGCACTGCTGGCTTCAGAGCAGCGACTACCCAGTTAGGGGGCAGTTTGCCCCGGTGGTTTTGTCCTCGCTAACAAATCCCTTTCTTCATTTCATTTCCTTACCCCTAGTGGTCATCATCACTTTATTTCTTTTTAAGTTTTGGTTTTACGAGGAGTGCATAATGCCTTCCTAGACTGCTCTGTTTGTACTGAACTTAGCTATGACCCAAAACATATCTTGGTGGTTTTTCTGGCAGGTGTTACAGTGATGTCATGATGAAATGTGGAGCTGGGAGGATGAGGCACATCTGTGTCTGTTGATCTACTGAAGAGTTACGCTCTGAGAAATAGTTTGTAACATTTATTACAGACATCAAAGCCACGAAAACACAGCCCATTTCAAGTGTGTCTCACAAAATGAATCCAGCAGAAATGATATATGAAACCAACAATTCACCAAGCAAAAACGAAACAACACAACCATCCGCAACGTCAATAAGTCTTGCATTGGCCACCAGTCTTTTGGCAATTCTTATTTTGTCATGGTTTTTGCTAAACTTTATTGCATGGGAATCTGCTGAGCCACCTCAAATCCGAACAAAAACTTTGGCTAAATGCTGGTTTGGTCTTTAAAAAAAAAAGCACACATTGCCACAGTACTCCCTGGCACTAAAGGGAACTTCTTTGTGTTTTGATGTTCTCCTAGTGAAAGGGCAGCAAACCGTCACTCATACATTGCCCCGTGATGCTTGCTTTAGTGGGTGGGAGGAAAATGTAAATGATAAAACCACATACTAATGGATGAAGCCTAGCTCAAAACCCCTATTAGCGACTATGTTATACACATAGTTTTAGTAAAAAAGCATAAGGTCTTGGCTAACACAGACCTAAAAAAGCCAGTTGGTCTGGCATTGCCTGCCAGCCTCTTGCCACTGGAAAAGAAAGAAAGGAGGAAAGAAGGAAAGAATAAGGAAGCAAAGAAGAAAGAAGGATGGAGAGAAGGAAAGTAAGAAACAAATAGGAAAGAAATAACAAGGAAGCAAGCAAAGAAAGTGGGAAAGAGGAGGAAGGAGAGAAAGAAATGAAAGAAAGGTGTAAAGAAAAGAAGGAAAAAAAGGAAGGAAAGAAGGAAAAAAAGCAAAGATCGAAGGAAATGAAAGGAAAGAAGGAAAGAAATGAATGAAAAAGAAGGCGAGAAAGGAGGAAAAAGAAGGAAGAAAAGACAGAAAGAAGGAATGTCAGTCAGGGATGCAAAGATAATGCACCCTCATGAGCTTATATTCGGAGTTCACGTTAGCTGCACTCCAGAAGGAATTTACAACAGCATTAGCAGGCGACAGGACCTGACAAAGCTGTAATGTGCCCTGTCCTGCTATGACATCCGACGCTACAAACAGAAGCAACACTAAAGTAACAACGAAGTAAAAACAAAAACACTGACTCTGAAGGGAACTATCATGTGTGCAGATGTGCTCCTTGTGAAATGACTAAATGCAGTCACTCAAAGGGAAGTTATTCGGTGGCTTACTCATTGCCCAGGCTGTATTCTGGTGTGGGCACAAGTAAAATGTGAATGACATCAGACCAATGGATGAAGAAAGGTGTCTGAAAGACCATTTATGTAAGTATATTATACATATAATTTTTGTAAAATGAAACAGTCTTGCTTAATGCCCGAACTAAAAATGTATGGAAAAGGAAAAGGAGTTAGGTCCTGGGACGTGTAGTCAGTTGGACCAACAGTATAAAGAAAAATATTTTTTACCAACTACAAGTTGTTTTAAACCTATTATTTTATAGGAGAAAAAACTTACCATATGAAACTTATAGGTAATTGGGGCATATATTATTCGTGCCCTTTTATTTCATTATTTTCTTATTTTTTCAAAAATATAAATATGTCATGAGAATTGGGAAACTAAACGTTTTCTAGACATTTAACAATTACTAGTCATAAATACAAATATACAAGACATTTAGACAATATAATACAACATTTACTTTGTAATATATACAGACAAATGTTTCTCTAAACAAAAGAATCAAGAGTAAAGCTTGCGACTCATAAGACAATTTGATCACAAACCTAATTGTAAACAATTTTTTACACAACACTGGACCCTAGATAAATTATATGGTCCAGTTGAGCAACTATTTGCTATCCTTTGTCCTAGTGCCGACGCGTTTCGAACTCAGTGTATTCAATTATGAGTTCTCATCAGGGCTTGATCTCTTGGGTGTTTCTGAAAGTATATAAAAAACAAAGCGGTCTTACTTTTTTTGTTCTTGACCGAGCTGCTTTTTAGCTGCATGTACAAATGTCTAAATAATTACCTTTGGGTTGGCAGCCGCTGATCCGCAGGTATATTATTTATTTTTCTTTCTTTCAGGCTGGAGTTAATGGGACCTGGAGGTGAGTAAGGACCTCATGTAACTTATGTATAGTCTCTATTCAAATCGACTTTGCTGGAGTTTAATTGCATTTATTCCCAACATACCTTTAGGGCTTCTTTAGAAGATCTTTGGCGGAGCCACTGGGGTATCATGCACTGCAATCCACGGCGCTTTATTTGCCTATGGAATAACAGTGTATTACTTACATTATACATCCTCATCAAAGAGAAAACCGAGAAGGGATTCATTGCTTCAAAAATCCTACCTTGCTGGCCCTTTTGATTTAATGCTCAGGCTGCAGCGTTTTTTACTCTCTCTCACTGGTGTTTGGCATGCATGCCTGTAGGGAAGAGTACAAATCTGTTTCAAAAATCTGATCTGTTGACCGATCAGCCGGCCAAGGCATTCACAACACTGAAAAGGGGCATACCTGGCGGGCGCGCCGCTTTTCATCAATCTACAGCGTGTCTCGCTGAATTCGCTCGTTCTGCTCGAGCTCAGGTCCATGCACCAATTCGTTTACCTATTCGAAAAACAAACTCGTTTAGGCTCCATGCCGCGAGGGGGGTTGGGGGGGTTTGCTGTATCCCTAGCTCGGAGCTTACACTTACTTTCAAAAGACGGCAGTCCGGCGACTTGCTCCTCGAGTCTGTGGATGCGGCGGCCATCTTGCAGTGGCTTTTTAAGTCCACCACTTACTGGCAGGGAATCAGATCGTGCTTGGCGGCCATCTTTGAGTGTATAGCGAACAGGGAGAAGAGGATCAAATCTTCACAATGTGACCAGATATTTACACCAAAATGTGCTTACACTAACTTTAAAAAGACGGCAATCCGGCGACTTGCTCCTCGAGTCTGTGGATGCGGCGGCCATCTTGCAGTGGCTTTTTAAATCCACCACTTAATGGCAGGGAATCAGATCGTCCTTGGCGGCCATCTTTGAGTGTATAGCGAACAGGGAGAAGAGGATCAAAAACCTCACAGTGTGACCAGATATTTACACCAAAATGTGTTTGCTGGCCTTGTTTTTACAGCCTAGCAATTTCCGACAGGGAGTTCATACCATACAATGCACTATTGAATTTCAGAATGAGGTATGCCTCTTTCTGCAGCAATATCTGATCTGGGTCCATGGGCTTAGTCTGTTGCAGAACATATAGGACTGACCACTTAAAGTCATTTTCTGTGTGGTTCTTCTCCATAAAATGTTCTACCATTGGAGCAGTTAAGGTTTTGTTTTTCAACCTAGATTTGTGCTGCGTCATCCGTGTATTCACTTGCTGTGTGGTCTTGCCAATATACAACTTTTGGCAAGGGCACACAATGACATACACGACATTTCGTGTCCTACAATTCGAAAATTGTAAATGTTTCCATTTGGTATTGCCATGTTGAAATTCCTTTCCTTCCACCGTGTTGGCACATGCCACACATGACCCACATTTATGGTGTCCCTCTACTGGTTTCATCCCCCATCTAGATAACAAGTCGCTTTTTGGCTTTGGTAGTGCAATGTCAGCCCTAACCAGTTGTTGGCCAATGCTCCTATTTTTGCGATATGCGAACAGGGGACGTGGGAAAGGGCAATCCAGATTCTCGAGAAGGTGCCAATTTTTTAGGACCACCTGTCGAAATTTATTGGTATCAGGGCCAAAAGTTGATACACAGACCAATTGGTCCAATTCAGGTTTGATTTTTGTCTGGAGCAGGGACTCGCGAGGTGTATACCGTGCTCTCTTTAACGAGTGCTTTAACAATTTTTTAGGATAACCTCGCTCCGTCAATTCCTCGCAGAAGCGACTTGCATGATTTTCATAATCCTTAATTTCTGTGCAATTCCTCCGTATTCGGAGCATTTGGCCATAAGGCAAATTTGACTTCAAGTTTCTGGGGTGGGCACTCCGATGATGTAACATCGTGTTTTTATCCGTCTTTTTCCGATACAAGGTAGAAATTAGCCGGCCTTCAATACATATGATTTCCACATCTAAAAAGGTAATTCGTCTGTTACTCTGTTCCATTGAGAATTTTATGTCTGGATGCTTGGCGTTCAGCCATGCATGGAACTGGATCAGTTCGGTGTGGCTCCCCTGCCACAGGAGCCACACGTCATCGATGTAACGCAACCACTGTTTGATATTTCCATTGTATGGATTGTCACTGTAAATGAACTTTTTTTCGTACTCAGCCATGTACAAAATGGCCATTTCTGGAGCATAGGGACATCCCATGGCTGTCCCCTTCGTCTGTAAAAAGAATTGTTCATTGAATCGGAAATAGTTTTTCTTTAGAGCTATTTCAGCTAGTTTGAGGATGAAGCTCGTGGGGACCCGATGTGGTCTTTCACGGGTGTCGAGGTAAAGTTCTATCACCTCCAGTGCCTCATCCTGAGGGATCTGAGTATACAATGACGTCACTAAAAATGTAAGTACTAAAGCAATGCATTAGATTGTGTACTGTTAGCCTGTAAACCCAAAGGTCAATCATTTGAATAATGTGGATAACGGATACAAACTTCACAAACATAAGCTTCTTTGGAAACAATCTGAGTCTGCAATGCACCTTCCAGTTGAGAACAAGTACTGCAAATGTGCTTTTAGTTAAATTTGAGATTTGTTTTTTCTTCTAGGTATGCTCCTGAGTGTTTACTTCACTGCAAATTTTACATCGCCTCTGATGTGTGGTCATTTGGAGTTACTCTGTATGAACTTCTGACATACTGCGATTCAGAGTGCAGTCCCATGGCGGTAATTATTCTTTTAAATACTACTTCAATTGCATTTGTACAGTGCGATCTGAGTGGCCCTAAAGCATTTTCGCAGTCTGTGTGCCTCTTATCTTCATGGGATTTTCTTTGCCTAGAATCATATGGTTCAAGGCATGTGTGCTGTAGATACACATGCTTTGCATACTCCTACCATCTAGTGTTGGGTTCAGATGTTTGCAAGTTGTTATTGTCTTCGAAGATGTCTTTCCAGTCACAAGGTAAGGTGACTCCTCCTTTCGGTAATAGTGTGCATGGTCTTCGACTCCATTGTTAAATTGTTTTTTTCCGCAATCGGGTTCAGACATGTATTGCGGCGCTCCAGTTGGGAATCGTTCCTCGGGTTCCCCTCGGTGCGCAATCCACTCTACCCTCGCCGGTATTGTTTCAAACGCGTTTCGCACTTCTCTGCATTTTGATTCGGTCAACGAAATCTCCATTTTTGATAGGAAAGTTTCGTAGGCGACTTTCGGGCCTAACTGCGTCTGTCCGGCTCTTCGTCGATGGACCGGACTCCATTTCAATGCTGCCCCCGGTGCCACGCCAAGTACCCATGTAACAACTTGCACCACGTGTGTAATTTGTGCTTGTCTCCAGATCACAGAGAACAAGACTGCGATGCTTGCAATTCGTATTGATCAAAGAAAACTCTCCGTGACTGCGGGCTCGACGTAGGGAGATGCAGTGCCAGCATATAGATGACATGCCAGACATCTTTGGTGAAGACTCCGAGCAACATGACCCTGAGCCAATAGTGGCCAAGGAAGAACAGGCCTTCGACGTGTCTGACTCCTAATCAGAGTTCGAGATAGACCTCGACATCGATGATGTGCTGCAGGGACAGGGTGACATAAGTACACAAGACCCCTTGCCCCGTCAACGGGAAACATCATTAACAACGCGGTCACTACACCGCAATGCTGTTACATCGCGGTCGTTACATCGACCACGATATGCCATTACAATGCAAGTCTTTACATCGACTTGCGCTAGATGGCGTGCTAGCATTACAGATAGTGTAGTTTACTATCCCAACACCTTCCTACTGTTAAGTGGACTGGAGTTGGAATAGTAAATTACACTTTTCTAATGTTAGCACGCAATCTAGCGCAAGTCGATCTAAAGACTTGCGTTGTAATGGCATAGCGTGGTAACATCGCAGTCGTTGTAACGACTGCGATGTAACGGCACGCGTTGTAATAACTAGCGTTGTTCCGTCAACTCATCCCTAAAAATTCTAAGGCTTCGGCACCACCTCCGCCTTCTGCCAAAGGTCGGCACCGAGACGATGTTTCTGACGCTCTGCCTCCCGCGCTCGGCACCGAAACATACTGTCAAGCCTTCCGACTCGAGACCGAGTCGGCCCAAATCTATTTCTAAGCCAAAACGTTCAGGTTACAAGCACAAAGGCGGGTCTGAGCCGAAACCTGCGACACCGAAAAGCAGCAAACAATCTTCGGAGCCGAAAACTTCCGCTCCGAAAGGTCATTTCATCTCTGCTCCGAAACCTTCGGTGACGAAAACCAAAGAATTCTCTTCAGCACCTTCGGATCCGAAAATAGACACTTTACCGTCCAAATCAGATCCCAAACAAAAGAAACTCTATATTAATCCTGATACAGGACATATTCATGCCAAGACGCCATCCATGCACAAGCTTCCTGATGACAACAGTTATTACAAAATCCCTTTGAAAAAGAAAAATGTTGGTGCTAGCCCTTTCCATCCACTACCATCGTTTCCTACTCCCTCCTCTTCAACTTTACATCCTTTACACATCACACCTCATCACTCTCCATTATCTCACTGTGGCGGAGACAATACTGATGAGGTAGACCCACACTTACCAGTGGATCAATGGATGCATGATACAATTGACCCTCCAATGGATAATGATCCTGACCTTTACCCTGCCAAGCCATCTCCACCTGATGACAATTTCTCTTACCTAGAACTCACTGCCAGGGCTGCACAATACCATGGGGTGGAGCTCTGCAAAGAATCCTTAGAGGAAGATTTTCTATTTGAAACTTTAGGATCCACACACAGGTCGAGCCAGACACTCCCTATGCTGAAAGGTATGATGAGGCACGCAGATGAAGTTTTTAAAGTTCCTGTACGTTCATGAATCCTCACTCCTAGTGTAGAGAAGAAATGTAAACCTTCTCCAACAGATCCAGTATTTATCGAAGGCCAGTTACCACTTGATTCTTTGGTAGTATCTAATGCTCGCAAGTGAGCTAATACTCAAACTTTGGGGATGCTCCTCCCCCAGATAAAGAATCAAAACTCATTGATGCTTCTGGAAACGTATAGCTGCACAAGCGGCCAATCACTGGCGCATTGCTAACACGCAGGGCCTTCTAGCCAGATACGATATGGCAGACTGGGGCAAAATGGAGCAATTACTACAATATCTCCCAGAGGAGTATCAAGCCAAAGCTCAAGACTTAGTCCAGGAAGGGAAATTAATTTCTAATGCTTCCATAAGGTGTGCTCTAGATGCGGCTGACACCGCAGCTAAGGAGATAAATACTACCATCTTACTCAGAAGGCATGCCTGGTTATGGATTTGAACCTGAAGTCCAACAATTCATTTAACAATTGATCAAGCGCCCGAAAAAATGAAAAAGGACACTGAAGTTGCCAAATGTATGGGAGCACTTGTCTCCTTCATACAAAGGTTCCTTTCAACACCCTGTTTACTGGGGAGGGTGCAAGTCAACAGCCTCAGATCAAAGCACAGAGGTAACAACCAATCCTCTTCTCCGAGAGGATTTTTCAGAGGAGGTTATAGGGGAAACAGTTACAAAGGTAGGGGTAAAAACACCAGACCCCGTAACTCCACTTCCACTAATAAACAGTGACTTCCCCACGGTTCCCTCTGATTATTCCACACCTGTTGGAGTAAGACTTCAACACTTTCCCCCCATTTGGGAATCTGACAAATGGGTGCTTGGAATCCAACATGGGTATTGCCTGGAGCTTATCACCAATCCTCCAAATATTCCACCTAGTTTTCCCAAATTTTCACCAGACCATCTGATATTGCTCGAACAAGAGATGCAATCTCTATCACTGAAAGGAGCTATAGAACCAGTTCCACTTCAGTACCAAGGGTCAAGTGTCCATTCTCTTTACTTTCTGATCCCCAAAAAGGACGTCTCATTAAGACCTATTCTAGATCTCAGAGAGTTGAACCGATGCATACTGTCATAGCACTTTCACATGGTGACCCTTCAATAAGTACTTCATCTTTTACAGCAAGGCGATTTTATGTCTACTCTAGACTTAAAAGACGCATACTTTCACATTCCAATTCATCCAGCTCATTGCAAATACCTCAGATTTGTCATAGCTGGCAAACATTACCCGTTCAAAGTACTTCCGTTTGGAGTCACCACTGCTCCCAGAGTGTTTACCAAATGTCTGGCAATAGTAGCCGCTCATCTCAGAAGACAATGTATTCATGTCTTTCCCTACCTAGACGACTGGCTCATCAAAGCCAGCACTTACCAAAGCTGTCTTCAACACACTCAAACAATAAACTTAATTCATGAATTGGGCTTCACCATGAATGCACAAATGCCTCACCTGTGTCCTGCACAGATGCAGTCTTATCTAGGAGCTACTATCAACACTCTCAAAGCTCTAGCCTCTCCCAGTGCAGCAAAAATTCACAAGATTCAGTCTTTGGTACTACAGTTTCAACCCAATCAAACATCACCAGCCAGAATTTTCATGCAACTGCTGGGAGTGATGGCATCTTCACATGCAGCCCCTACAAGAATGTCTAGTGAGTCAGTGGAATCAATCACTAGGTCAATTAACCGATCTAGTGTTGGTAAGCGGCTGCACCCATCACTCTCTACAGTGGTGGAACCCACCATTTTTTTCAAAAGGGCTCCCCTTCATAGATCCTATTCCATAGACTGTGCTTACAGCAAACGCATCTCTCACTGGTTGGGGGTCCCCATCTCCAACATTACACAATTCAGGGTCTGTTGAGCGACAATCAAAAAAGTTTCCACATCAACTACCTAGAACTTCTGGCAGTGTTCCTTGCACTCAAAGCTTTTCAAACTCACCTTATAGGCAAGGTTGTCCTAGTCCGCACAGACCGGAGGAACACACTCTCTCCAACTGTCACGCCTCTCACAAAGCATTTGGAACTGGGACATTCATCACAAGCTCTATCTCCTGGTGCATCACCTCCCAGGAGTAAACAATCAAATTGCTGATCTCCTCAGCAGGCAAAGACAGCAAGTTCACGAGTGGGAACTTCATCCCCAAGTTCTTCTTCCACCGTAAACAATGCAAAATGCACAAACTTCGCATCCAGGTTCCCACACCTTTCTATCCAAAGGCAATGCCCTATGGATGAGTTGGTCGGGTATATTTGGCTACGCTTTTCCGCCTCTTCCTCTACTTCCATTGCTAGTTCGGAAGCTCAGGCAAAGATCACTCACACTGATCCTAGTAGCCCCCACATGGGCTTGTCAACCTTGGTACACCACCATGTTAGAACTATCATTAGTTCCACATCAAAAACTACATCTCCACCCTAGTCTCCTCACTCAGAGCCATGGAGAAATCAGACATCCAAATCCCAAGGAACTCAACCTAGCGATTTGGCTCCTGAAGTCATAGAGTTTGGTTATTTAAATATACCATTACAATGTATAACTATTTTAAAAGAAACAAGAAACCCAACTACCAGAACTTGCTATGCAGCAAAGTGGAAAAGATTTGATATCTATTGTAATAACAAGATCAATCCTTTAGATGCTTCTTTACAAAATATTATCTGTTACCTGTTGCATTTACAGCAAACAGGGTTGGCTCTATTCATTACACCTTGAAGCAATGGCTGCATATTATGCAAAACAGACAACATTTATCTCTTTTCAAGATTCCAGTAATCAAAGCTTTAATGGAAGGTTTGAAAAGAGTTATACCACCAAGAGTTCCACCCGCACCAGTGTGGAATCCTTACAAGACACATGGCCCTTTGAACCCTTACATAAGTGTCCTCTACAGTTTCTCTCCTAGAAAGTGGCTTTCCTCATTTCTATCACTTTGTTGAGGAGAGTCGGCGAGCTACAGAGCTTAACCCTGAAAGAACCTTTTTTTCAAATCCACAAAGAGAAAGTTGTTCTTCACACTAATCCAAAATTCCTTTCCATGCTTTTCATATTAACCAATCAGTTGAGTTACCGGTGTTTTTTCCATAACCTGACTCAGTGTCAGAAGGACCTCTACATACGCTAGACATTCGAAGAGCGTTATTATTATATTTAAGGCACCCTGTTTTCCGTTTTTACGGATTTTTACAGATAAATACAAACCGGAAACAATGTGTTTTCTGTCTTTTTTTTTTTTTTTTAATGGATAAATACGGAAAACGTGCTTCTTTTAATTGACTCTTCGTGCTGTCTTTCATGAATTATAGCCTAACAGCTGAGCAGATGGACAGCATTGGAAAGGAAAAAAAAAACGATGACATTTCTTTAAATAACTGCATTTGTCAAAATACATTTGTGGTATAATGGTAATATTTGCCAGTGGATGTACTGTTCTGTGATATTTGGCAACTTAAATAGCCAAAACACGACAGACATCAAAGTATGAGTGCATGTCTATCATTTAAATAAATATGGTAATGTACAGTTTTACAACTACATTTATACGCAAAACACAAAATAAATATGGATAAATACAGATAAAATGGCCCAGAATTAAATATAAATTAATACAGACGGAAATGTTGAAAAAATAAATACCATAAAACTGGGAGCTCAAATTATATTACATAGAAAGGACCAAAGATTTTCGCAAAACCAAACAAATATTTGTTGCATTTGCGCCACCTCACAAAGGCAATCCCATCCCAAAATCGGGCATTTCAAGATGGATTGTGAAATGCATTCAAATATGCTATGCAAAAGCCAAAATAACTTTGTCCATACCCCTTAGAGCACATTCTACATGCAAGACAGGGGCTACTATGGCCTTTTTAGGCAACATTCCTCTAGCTGACGTTTGTAAAGGAGCTACATGGTCTACACCACACACATTTACTAAACACTATTGTGTAGATGTGTTAGCAAGACAACAAGCTGATGTAGGCCAGGCAGTGCTTAAGACACTATTTCAAACAACTGCAACACCTTCAGGTTATCCACCTCTTGGGGAGCATACTGCTTTATAGTCTATGCAAAGCATGTGTATCTACAGCACACGTGCCTCGAACGGATAATGTTACTAACCCACTAAGCATCTGCTCTTGGCATAGAGAGCTGTAGATTCACATGCGCACACCCGCCTCCCCGGGTACCTATAGTTATTGCAGTTCTTCATTATACAGTTATACGCATCAACATCTATATACTACACTTTCTTACTCCATTCTCAACCTCTTGCGGGAAAACAATCTAACAATGGAGTCTGTGACCATGCGCACTATTCCCGAAAGGAGGAGTCACCTTACCTCTTGACTGGAAAGACTTCTTCAAAGACAAAAACAACTTGCAAACGCCCGGACCCAACACTAGATGGCTGGAGTATGTAAAGCATGCAAATCTACAGCTCCACATGCCAAGATCAGATGCTTAATGGGTAAGTAATATTATCCATACTGTATTCGGTTGTTTTTCACGCTGTTAAGAGGTGAACCGTATTTGACTGTGGCTGGCAATAATGGGGTAGTTTGAACTGTTATTTAGTGATGAGTAATATCTGAAGTGTCTGGCTAGATCTTGTTAGGGAGCTGTGTGGAGCAATACATGAATGGATGAGTGTGTCAAGAAACATTCCAGTTAGTTCTGTTCTGCTGGGCTATATGGTTGTCATTTTGCTCAGATTCATGTGGTAATGTTCCAAGGAATCTTTTCATAGTATGTTGCTTTGATACCAGTGCATTTTTATGCGGGTGTGGTGTGTTTAAGTTAACTTCTCCTGTGTGGTTAATGTCTATAATGTTGAGAGGATTCAATGGTTAGTAAATGTTTAAGGACTGTACAGTTGAGGTGAAGAATGCTTTGCTAACTGGTGTAGGGTGCGGTGTAAGTATAATTCAATCTAAACATGCCATTCAGGGGGCATAGTACACAACGTTCCCAGGGGTGCAATGGACACGTGCACCCTTTTTCTGTGCCCCCTGGGCAGTGTAGTGTTACAGGAGAGGCTGTATGGACATAGGCAAAGTGGCCGTTAGGAGGCGCAGTGACAGCACACCAAAAATGTGATGCACAGTCTGTGTGCCTTCATGGGTACCATTTGGAAGGGAATAAAGAAGATCCATGGACGTCCCCCTTTCTCAAACATCCCCGTGCAGACAGTTGCAGTCAGTCACCTGCAAGTGGGGCCGAGGGGTATCTGTCCTCCTTTGCAGTGCAGGCTGGGTGCCTCCTGCCCTGTGAAAGGCAGATTGGCTGTTTCTAACAGCGGCTCAACCTTTCACTATTGTGCAGCCCCAGAGTATTTTCAAGTTTGCGGCTGATCTGAGGGCAGTGTATTGTATGTAATAGTGTGCACTGTCCCTGTTTGCATCCAGCGCACCTTGTCGAGGCACAGATAGGGGCAGTGCGCCCAAGGTGGCCAATGCTTAGCTAGCTAGAATGCTTGGAGCTAAGTTGTGCACATTATGCCTATACTTTGTCCACTATGTACTGTTGTTGCAGGGATACAAGCCTGTGTAGCTCGATCTCAGTGTGTTGTTGAGGTGGCAAACACTAGCACTCACATTTATACTTGCTTTTGAGTACCACAAATGTAACTCCCATTATCTGTTCATGGGGTGTTTCTGATTCAACATGCAGGGATAACAGGAGAGACCAATAGTCTACAAAACCTCATGCTTGGAAGAGCATTTGGTTTTGTCATGGTCCTCGTAACCAAAAAGTGCACTATACGCAGAGTTATTTTTACGTTGTCAGCGCTGAAGCCAGATAAATGTCCTGCGTGTGCTCCTCCCGTTTTTTCGTATGTTTTGTATCAAGCACTGATGAGAAGGGGAAAGTCTGTTTCAAAGTATACTTGCAATGTTTTGTTGTGTACCCGATTCCTGCATAAAGATAGATATTTTCTCATCAGAGTGATTGTGGGAGATGAGGATGCATTTTAGCCTGTGACACCGTGTTTTTATTAAACACCATCACTGGTGCCCGTTTTTAGGTTGAACCTGGGCAGCCATGCGCCGCTCTGTGAGCCATGCTGTATTGCAGTATGGAAATGAAGCCCAGCCCACTCTCCGCCGATATTTGTAATTGGCTTACATCATTGTCCTATGTAAATGCTGGCTTCTGATTCGTTAATAGGCTTGTTAGCTCCTCCTTATTACTGCCTTGTCTTCGTTTGTTACCTTCCATGAGAACTGTCCCTTTTACTTCTATAATAATAATAATAATAATAAACAGTTTATAAAGCGCCTGGTAACACCTTCCCGATGTGTCCCCGCGCTAGTAAGGAAGAGCTAGACACTTTAGCATAGACAGCCCGCCCCGACGTGCCCCTATAGCCTATACAGATGCGTTTTCAATAATGCTCTAAACTTGACTTCCGCGCTCTCTAGTCTCATCTCCAGAGGAAGCTTATTCCAGCTGCGGGCAGCCATTACACTAAAGGAGCGACCTCCCATTCTTGATTTATTAGCCCGCGGGACCACCAACTGGCCCGATCCTCCCGAGCGAAGAGCCCTCGAGGGTTCATATCTGCACACTAGGTTATCCAAGTAGGAAGGGGCCCTCTTCCATACAATACGATGGCACATCAGGAGGCATTTATATTGGACTCGTTTCTTAACCGGCAGCCAGTGCAGGGTGTCCAGAGCCCGACTGGAGGCCACTCTCCTAGGTCGTCTCAGAACCAGACGTGCGGCCGAATTTTGTAGGACTTGTAATCGCCCCAAACTTTTCTCGGTGGCCCCCAGGAATAACACATTCCCATAGTCCATCCGGGAAGTAACCAGCGCTTGAATCAAGGTCCGTCTAGCTGGCAGGGGAAGTAGGTCCAGCGTTTTATTCAGTGTTTTCGGAACACCAAAGCATTTACCGACTAGTCGTCGGATATGTCCCTCATAAGACAGGGTGGGATTAACCCACACCCCTAGGTTTTTTGCTTCCTCACATGGTACCTGGGTGGGACCCAGACATGGCGGCCACCACTCTGATGACCAACTAAGACTATCTCCACCCACTATCAACACCTCTGTTTTAGAGCCATTCAGTTTTAAGCAGTGGGAGTCCATCCAATTAGCCAAAGCCTGCATACAGGCCTTAAAGTTGGATGCTGTCATTGCAGGGGTTGGGACAGAGATAACAGCAGTTGGATATCGTCGGCGTATGATACTAATTCCACTCCATACGCCTGAACGATCCCGGCCAGGGGGGCCATATATAAGTTAAATAAGGTGGGGCTCAGGGCAGAGCCCTGAGGCACCCCCTGGTCCAGTGCCATTTCAGCAGAGCGGGCAGACCCCAGTTGGACTTGGAAGAAACGGCCCGTGAGGAATGACTTTAGCCATCCCAAGGCAGCCCCGGTTACACCACCATCGCTAAGACACTGCAGCAAGATGGAGTGTGCTACAGTGTCAAACGCGGCACTGAGATCAAGCATCACCAGTGCCATGGTGTGCCCAGCATCCGCTCCCTGTCTCAACGTTTCAGTGGCTCTCAGAAGGGCCGTCTCCGTCGAGAAGCCTGCCCGGAAGCCCGATTGAGAGGAGTGAAGAATCTCGGCCCTCTCCAGGTGATCCACCAGTTGACGATTTACGACCTTCTCTGCCACTTTGGCCGAATAGGGAAGCAGAGATATAGGTCTCAGATTTTCAAGAACCTCCATATCCGCATTCGGCTTTTTCCTGATTGGCAGGACAATAGCCTTCTTCCAGTCGGCCGGGAGCTGTTGGGAGGTGAAGGAAACGTGAAGCACCTGCCTAAGCAGGGGTTCAAGTACCTCCAAACCCTCAACCAGCACCCTGGGAGGCGCAGGGTCGCGCGGGGAGCCTGATTTTACACGGCGGCAGATACTACAAAGGTCTTCCGACGGGGGGGATAACGAAATGCTCCAATCTCACCGTCAACCCGCCCCGCCCCAGTGGTTCTATAAACTCGAGGCCACTAGCAGGTTGTTCAGAAAAGGAAGCATAGATATTCTTGACTTTCCCAGCAAAGAATTCAGCCACCCGGTTACACTCTGCCACCGAATCGGTAGACGGGGCGTTTTGGCTCGGTACCTGGGATATTTCTTTAAAAATCTTAAATTACTCCTTCGCGGAGTGCTCTGCCTCTTCTATCCGCGTGTGGTAATATGCGGCCTTGGCCCCTCGCACTTGCCTTTGATATTTCCTCATAGCTAACTTGTAGCCATCCTTACTCCCAGTGCAGGATGTCAGCCGCCAACTGCGCTCCAGCCTCTTACACTCCGATTTAACCAGCTGTAACTCTGGAGTAAACCAGGGGGCGGTCCTGCTTCTTTTACTACAAGACTTAGAGCTGCTTAGTGGCGCCGTAGAGTTTAAGGCATTTAAATGCGCTCATCCATCTTAGAGTTCGCACTCTCAATATCCGCACCCTCCAGCGGACCCCCGCTAAGTATAAGTATATTAAAACTATTGTGGGAGAATTGCTTCCATTTGCGATACAAATTTTTTTTTTTGTGTCAACTATGTTCTTCTCATAGACTGGGCTAATTATCTCGAAGGGAACTAAATAATGATCTGATCATGGAATCGGGATTGGGGTATCCACAGTCACCCCATCCCAGCTAGCAAACACCGGATCTAGTAGGTGACCGAGTGTATGCGTAGGGGAGTCGTTTTTCAACTCAAGTTGAAGTTCCTGAAATTGCTGACGAAGGTCAGCGACATCTTTCAATTGAGTATCTTCTAAATGCATGTTTATGTCACCTAAAACTAACAGTTTGCTCCGTCTAATAGCTAGGTGAGCGACGCCCTCAATGATACTAGACCTGAAGTTTCCGTAGCTGCCTGGGGGTCTATATAAGAGGATCCCGGATATAGAATCCTTTGGACTAAGCTTCAGATTGAACGTACCAGCTTCGCTACTGTCTGTTTTAGTCGGGAGTAGAGTGCATTCAAATGGGGCCTTTACAATAATAGCAATCCCCCCACCTCTTCCTCCTCCCCTGTCAATTCTGGCTATGGAATATCCTGGAGGGACCGAGTTGATAATGTCCGGGTCCGAGTGTTCGCCGATCCACGTCTCTGTTAGAAAAAGAATGTCTAGCTTCTCATCCAACAGGAGATCCCATATTTGAATGCAGTGCTCACTCAGAGATCGACAGTTCAATAAGCCTCCTTTAACTCTCCGCCCATCAGCACAGCCGGCGGGTTCCCTAATGTGTTTAAAGGAGCAGTAGGGGCAATCATGCAATGCAATCGCCTCCATCGATTGTCTGCAGGGGTTTTTTAGTGGTGGGCATAGGTCACGAAGCTCCTGACTATCATAGTGGATGGGGACTCGCCCAAAATGGGCAGGGATTGTAGCCCCTAGCCCCGACCGGTCGCAGACGGGCTTAGGCGCAACTTCGGCGCGCCTTCGTCGCGCCCGCTGCACGTGTCCGCTGCGCGGTCGCGGTTCTACACACATAAATAAGCAGACGGAAATTAGGAGGGAGGGGCAGCTAGAGCGCTGACCTCCCTGCGTTGAGCCCGGAAGTGCTGGGCTCCTCCTCACCCTCCGCAGCAAACACCCACACTGGGCGCGGCGGAACGGGGCGGGAGTGCAGGAGGTTAGTAACCCCCCCGGACTAGTATATCAGCCCCAGAAATCGTGCAGGTAAGTTAGCAAGCAACGCTGTAAGCGTAACAGTTAAAACACACAAGCAGGCATTTCTATTGATTAAAAGCGCTCTACATCAGCGCACACTACAATTTTAAAAATTCAGTGCAGTATTAAAATGCTATTAATTAGCGTACAAGTGAAGTGGCCAGTTAACACACAAGCGGAGGGGGCCTGCCACTGCCACCGGCTAGCTCTTCTCCACCTTCTCTGTTGTTACACAGTATGTTTACTTTAGTCTATAAGCACTATTTTGTTTAACGACTTCCTGGTCCTGCAGGCACTACGTGCAGCGCGCCATGCACCCTTTCACTTTCAAAGTGGCTACTTCTTTGCAATAAAATAGAGCTTACATTTACGAGAGTTTGAGCTATTGCCATTATAAATGACAATAGCTTAAACTCTCTCAAAAGGAAGAACTATTGCATTATAATATTTTTTTAGTAAAAGCACGGCAAAAGGTGCTTTCACATTAATGTCGGCCCTGCCCCTTTCTGTACACACGGTTTGTCGAAAGCAATGGTCGCGGCTGCTATTAAAGTGAATCCGCGGCATGAGGCACTTTCACAAAAAAGAGCATTTGTTAACTTGACAAAGAAATGCTTTTTTTTTTTTGTAAAAGCGCCCCATACTCTAATGGCAGCTGCAAACCTTTCTATAGATGCAGCCCGTCTACAGAAAGGGGTGTGGCCGACATTAATGTCAAAGCTCATCATGGGGCGCTTTTACAAAAATTGCATTTGCAATGCAATTATTGTCGCATTTGCGAGAGTTTAAGCTATTGGCATTGTCATTTACACTGCACATTCGCTGCAGTATCTCTGCGCATCTTTAAGAATAAGTGAGCTCAGTTTACACAACAGTGCGAAAAAGTTGAAAATAGAAGAACAAGGTGCAGAGCACAACCATGCTTTTAACTCTTATTTTCCCCTACAAAACTGCTTTTTCCTGGGTATAAATGAGGTTGCTTGTATCCATCAGTCTCATTCCAAAAGCCCCGGTTCAGAGCAGGCCAGTTCCTTTACTCCTGTTTCATCCTGTAAAAAGCCTTCCCAGACAGATCTATTGGCTTGAACTCCTCCATACTGAAACCAGATATTTCAAGATGGGGCCGTGACCTGGCTTATTTTTCATAATTGAGGTCTCTTTCCTTCCTATTCTAATCACACATACCTTTGTTAAACAAACACTACGAGGTGCTTCAGACTTTGGTAGTGCATGTATTTCAGACAATCAGTAATGCGTTGGTTGATTTTATGACTTTTACATGTTCTTTTCTGACAACAGCCAAAGCAAAATGTGGAATAGCATTGGCAAAGCAAAAGGGTCAGGGAACACTACATGAAGTCAAGAACTGTTGGCTTTGCTAATGCTTGTTTAAATCATGCAACCAGGCCTATAATTCAGAGCACGTTCACATTTTGATTAATAGAAGGCAACCGAGCACTGGCCAGTTGACCATGAGAATCTGGAATGTAGCAGGTCTGAACACCAAAATGGGGGATGGAGACTACTTCAATTATACTTTGACTTATGAAGCAATTTGCTTCCAGGAAAGTTGATCGTTGACTCCTTTATATAGCCATAAGAAACTGGAATGTAGTAGTCAGGATACCAGAATGGGTGAGTCAGACTGGTATGATTATACTTTGACCGAGCATGCAGTTTGCTTCCAGAAAACACGGTCTTTAGCTCCTTTATATAATCATGGTTATGATACAAAATTTGTCTCTGCAGCAAAGGGTCCTTTGGGTGCGTCTGGAGGACGCTAAATTAAAAAAAAAAATGGAAGTGTTTAATTTTCCAGTTCCTAATATGTGGATGGCCTGAGCTAGATCAACAAGACAACCGTTAACTGCTCATAGTAATTTAGTTGTTCAATAGGTACCATCATGAGGTCTTTATAGCATACTCCACAATAATCAATACATCACCCTGAAGAGAGGAATATTATTTCTGGCACTTACAGCCCTCCAGGCAACATAGATGTATATCCAAAAGAAGCTTTAATACAAATTAGTCAGTCATAGTTGTTTATTGAGACCAAAGGTCTTTACAATTAAAAAAAAACACTATTCATAGAAATACATATTTTCCAATAAATATCACAGTAATATAATAACACCATTCAACCCCCCAAAAAAATCTAAAACATCAGCTCCCAAATTATGCTCTTCCATAGGCTTTAAGAGTTTAACTATCGTCTTTCCCTTTAACATTTCCCTGACCCCGAATAAAATCCTTCCAAATGCACAAGTCACATCTAAATATTTCATTTCCGTCACAAGATCAACTGCTTATTCATGCTCTCAAATCCCATCTTTAAAAAAAAATTGGTTATAAACTATTTTTACCTGCTGCTGATTCTAATACAATATGTAAACAATCACACTTTATATTCGGACCACAAGTACATTTTCCATTGTCATTTAGGGCGATGGTCCTCACTGCCATATTTTTAAAACCTGGGTTTAAGCCAGATCTAAACTTCAATAAGGCATGTCTTAGCGAGGGGATTGATAATTCATCGACCTAGAGAAACCCGTCATCTCTTTCCCAGGCCTTTCTCATTAACTGATTAGTAACCAGAAGGCAAGAGGGAATTTTGCGCAAAGATAGTGTATATAATATCAAAAAAATCATAGAGGCTTCTAGTTAATGCTCTAAGGGTGAGATACAACCCTTGCCTACAGTTGTAACTACAGACAAATAGAATTTGTCTGATTAAACATTCACAGAATTCTCCACCTGAGCAATACTAGCCATATGTACAAGAATCAATCAACCAAAGAATACGCTTCAATTCAATAACAATAACAAATATTTTCCAATAAGTCTTCTTTATTTCTTCATTTTCTTTCAGTCACTCAGTACCAGTATTTTCATAATATATTGTTCATTGTCTTTGCCTTGCCAACACGTGTTTCGTCCAGCTATACAGCTTATGGACTTCGTCAGGGCAGTAGCTATCAATGGTCTGTAGATTGGCGAAACCAAAGGTGTTTAAAAAATTATTTTGAATCCTAATTCTTCGAACAAACGGTCCTTCCACAATCTGTATACTTCTTAATAGTAGTACTGGTATAGAACCATTGATTCCATCCTCCGCTATAATCAAATATTCACCGTAGCGGGTACATCTACTCGAGGGTTTAAGGAATCGAGACTTCTTAGTTATATCTGATAGAAAATCTGTAATCTCGGCATTTGGGAGTCTTGGGTAACGGCGTCTAGCCTTTCTCATTAACTGTACTGAAACCTGGCTGGTAAGCTCCAGCATGTCCTCTTTCCTGGCACAGCTTTTAGACAAAGTATGTAGCTCCATTTTAGAGAGATTAATTTCAAGGGTACCGATATTTACGTTTAAAGTTAATCTTCTACCTATTTTCTAGCCTATTTTTGCTCAACTCAATTCACTGTGTCTACTTTTATTTTTTCAAAGGGTAAATATTTGTAATTCTCTGTCCTACGCGACTAGAATCTTACTACCCGAGCATATGCTAAGTAGCTCCTGCCTGAGAGATGGGTTTCCAGTCTTATGGCCTGTACCATTTCTGACAGGGGTAAGGATAACAATTTATTTAGGCACCTAACTTCCTTAATATTCCAGTCTAATTATCCATTTAAACGCAGCAGTTCTGCTGTATAGAGGATTTGGGGGCATATCATAGCAAGGTAGGCTGAAAGGTTGGTTCGTAAAGAGGGACCTTAATGGTCTCTATTGAACTTTCTTAATCCACAGTGGGAGGACCTTGCAGTTGCTTTTAGGGATTCTATATGATCTTTCCAATTCTCATTAAACCTCAGCCCTAAATATTTATACTTTTTAACTATTTCCATTTTATTTCCTCCCTTGAAGCTTCTTCCTTGTGCAATAATCATGAAACACATTCGATTTCCTTTGCAGACCTACCTCTGTCATGTCGATTATTGCCAAATCATCAGAATATAAAAGGCATACAACATGAACGCTATTCATCTTTGGACATAAACCCTTAGCACCTTTTAGGGTAGCCGGTAAGTCCACTAGAAATATGGAAAATAGCAATTGAGCCAATATGCAACCTTTTTGGAGGCCATTTCTAATATTTATCTTTCAAGTTAGGGTCTCTTTTGAATCCACTAGCACCTGAGCCTAATTCTGGCTATGTACCTCTTGTAGAATTTATAAAAGATTCCTCAGGATTCCGAAATTAATTAGGAATTCCCACATTCGGTTGTACTGCACCATATCAAATGCCACACGGAAATCTACAAAACAACTAATCAATTTCCCCGTTTGGTCTATGGACTTCCTTGCCAGCGCCTACACACTAAAACAATGATCTAGGGTTGGATTTCCCTCCTTGCTCCAGATGTCATTTGCATTTTCCCTCCACTTGCTCTGATCCAACTTTGTTCTGATTCTGAAACCTTTTCTTGTACTGTCTTCAAATCATCCTTAGTATCTGTTATTGCAATCAGCATCGAAAACGATGTCTTTATATTGCAGTTTGCCCATTTAAAATGCGTGTCATTTCATCTCTTAATGCTATGTTAATCACTGCTCATATGGCTGTTATTCTAAATAAGTTGCATCTTAATTAGCTTCTTCGCTGTCTTTGCATTTGTTGAACTTCTTCTTATAACTATTATAATGACATAATTAACCTTGAAATAGCAGAGGGCATATATCTATTATGCAAATATATTTGTGTTCTTATGTGTCTTTTCATAAAAGAAAACGCTGCAATCAGCTTTATTAATTTACTTGTAGTTCTAGGTTTTGTAAAGCGCAGCTTATTAGAGAGCCCAGTCTCAGGGGACTTTTCGGAGCACATTCCATCCCTTTCATCAGCCCTTTGGTACGATATATGTATTCGTATTTGAGTCAAAGCCAGAAAGTCACCACTGGTAATGTTGAGTTTGGCCCAGTCCCACTCGCTCATTCAAACACACTTTTCAGGTTGCTTATGGCAGAAGGAACAACACCTGATGCACTGTCACAAACCAGGGAATTCATAGAGGGGTCGGTAGACTTAAGTTAAAGAAGATGATTTGAAAAATGGTGGAGTGAAAGTGGGGGATGGATCAGTCCTTGAGGTTCGAATGTACATGGCTGCATTCCACAGTGTGTCCCTGAGTAAAGAGGTCCACAGGAGGGGAGTGAGGAGGAAAACAGTCACATGCATCACTCATTCTATTCTGTTAAAAGCCACAGAGTGCTTTCGCAGTATGTGATGGGCTGAGGCTGAGCGAGTTGTTGGCTAAGGGACAAAGAGGGAGATGGAGGAGAGGATGTATTGTCCTTGATGGTGACGGCTCTTGAAAGGCCAACTAGGCTGTGAAGAGAAATGACTGGATGGCGGTCTGTAATTTGGAGAGACCTTGTAATGGCGGAAGCAGCGAAGAGTAAACCACTTGGGGTTCCAGGCTCGGGTGGGCAGCTGCGCAAGTGGGTTAAGGGAGGACGACTGAATGGGGAATGATGGCAGTGGACTGAACTCTGCTAATCTCTGTGTAGTGCTGTGGAGAAAACAATCACGTCTCAACACCAATAAGCTGATATTTGAACAATTTTGAATATTTTTCTTTTGATGTATGGTCCTGTACCACATAAATCCCCTTGTATCTATCTACACATACGCACACTCTTAATATATGCTGCTTCTCCACATCTTTTTTACATAATTACCTCTGTTGACTTATTGTTTTGACTTTTTCTTAACGCCCAGAAGCTGAGGTATTTAAATGCATTTTCAAAGCCCATTAATTCAATGCATACACGGAACGTGTTCTATACTATTTACCTTTGTGGAACAATTTAAATGGATTGTGCTCAGATAAGGGAGAAGCTAATAATGTGCAAGGACCGCAATTCATCTACTTTTAATATGTTCAGCAAAGAAAATTATTTTGATGTAATGGGTCAGTATAGAAAAAAGGTTGGGTGTGGATTCAAAGAATATGAGTGAGCTTGTGTTACAGGTGTTTTTGAAGTGGATTACACTAAGGGTATGTTTTTAAAAAATGGTCTGCTTTATTTTTTTATCTAATAGATGTTTTTGAAAATGATTGGCCCTACACAAGGACAAATGACAGTGACAAGGCTTATAAAAGTTCTGGAAGACGGGAAGCGTCTACCACGCCCAGAAAACTGCCCCGAAGAGGTATGCTTGAATTAAGTTGTATATATGAATCTTCTATTGTGATTGCACACTTACAAGAAATTATTTGCTTGTTCAGTTGCTCCCATGTCTAGGGTGGGCCCACTTTTCCTCATAAGCGCTGTGTAAAATAACTACAGTGTTCAGTCGAAATGCAGGAAAAATGTAATAAAGTGTAGATGTTTTTATCATTAAATGCATATTTTTTTGCAACTTAATCTTTATTAAAATACTTTCCAAACCACAACATTACAGTAATATGGAAGGTGAACACCGGGGTCTAGCTTGGTTATGAACATACGCTTTACTGAAAAGTTGTTCTCTAGTTTTAACTCTCAAGATATCATACGAAACCAAGATATACTAAATCACAGTACATTATCTACATGATAGTACCCCAACAAGCAGTGGTTTGTGGAATCCTAAGCCAGTAAGGCGGCTCCAGCCCCCACCCCACTCAAAGTCCTAAACACATTCAGAGATAATTCCTTTGCCCAAGATTTCAAAAAGTGGATGGCAGGGTGAATGAAGACAGGTGAACATGAGATGAGTGAACTAATGAGAAAATATACTTGGAGTTGGTGACAGACCAAAGAGTGTGGTAAAAAGCTCAGTAATAGTAATCCTGGTCTGACTTGGGGAACAAAGGATACATGAAAGGGAAAGAGGGTTGGGTGCAGTGTTAGCCTCTTGTTTTAGCATCATCACAACATCTGCGTAAGATGGCTAGAACTCTCCCAGAAATATATCCACCATAGGTACTAAACCTCTATGCAAACTTGTTCAAGTGTCCCTGTTCATTGATCCCACTGTTAGACTTCTTGGAAGCCCCTGAGCCTGGCGGCAGAGGCAGGTGCCCCCGGTAGATTTACGTCCAGAGTGTCCAGGGTTCTGTAAGCATCCACGTTGTTATCCTTATTATATTTGGCCTGCCAGGAGCCTCTGGGATCACGTCCCAGAGAACACCTGAGGCACATCGTTAACTGTTTCCATCTCTGTGCCTCCAGTGCCTGGCCAGACTGCAAACGGAGTCAATTACATCAAGTCTGACAAAATTGCCTGTGATAAAGTGTTCAGTCAAGGAGGAAACTAAAAAAATGGACAGAGTGCAGTAGCACTGCTCTATCCACTCCCAGCCCGAAGTATCATTCTACTCATTCCCTTTGCCCTAGTTCCTTTTCTTAGTTCTGTTCTGCAGGACTTAGTGGCACCATTCCATTGTATACACATATCCAGACACTAAGAAAATCTTGTTTTCATAATTATGTGTATTCGATCATAAAATCTGAGAAGCATAACTATTCCTTCCAACAGGCGACACCAGCAAATCATTTTTATGTCTGTGTTTACAAATTTAGATGTCTACCATAGCTTTTGTCACTACTCTTCTGAAAAATATACCTTATGCTCCTAGATCATGCTATGGGCTGTTTGGCGTGTCAGCCTGCCTTCTAGAGAGTGGTTCCTTTGTAAAGATTGAGGGACTATTTTCATTGCAAAACTACAGTGAATTGTCACACATTCAGGTATTTATGTGACACAAGGATAGATTATCGACACAAAGCAATCCTTTTTTCTCTCCACTACACCACATGAAAGAAGGCATTTTTAATGTATTTGTTAGGTCTCAAGTGTAAGACTGACTCTGCCATGGGTGCCTCATTGCCTTTTATTTTGGGAGATCATGGCAACCTGACCAAAAATGGCCACCATATGTACTGCGACATCTAACAAAGCCACAGGTTCTCGAGCGATTGAAGGGGCATCTTGGTGAGTCAGGCCTTCGGATCTCAAAGGCAGAATCCCTATAGGTATTGGAGCTTCTGAAGTCCAGACCTCATATGCCCACCACAGAAAGTTTCTTTTGCCATTGGGCTGGTTTCCTTTCACTACCACGGATGCACTGGGCAACATGCAAACTAAGCAATCAACCTATAAGAGCATTGTTTTCTATTGTCATTAATGGGTGGGGCCTCTACCTGACCAAACATATAAGGCTGTGAACTGTGCAGAATGAGTACATGGAAGGAGAATACAGTACATCAGGAAAAAACTAGAAATTCCCTGGAAAAAACATAGTTAACCGCTTCTCTGCGGCACAAATTCTGCCAGGGTGCGGCGGAGTTTGACGCGTGCGTATATCGGATGGGCCCCGTTCGTCCGGTGCACACGCCCACCGTGACGTCGGACGGCTGGGGGCCGTCCGACGCATGGAAGAGGTTAAAAGTTAGTTATGGTTCAGTAGAGGTAAACCTGAACAAGCCTTGGAATTTACTGATTAAAAAGTATTTAACATGCAGTGCACTTCAATGGGCAGATTTACTAAATCACGCAATGCAGCAGCTGAAATTGCTGTGCTGTGTGGGTAAGAGGGCACGAGCTGGACAGCACCGTATCTACTAAGATATGATGCTGCTGCTCTATTTACAACAAGGGGTGGTGAGGGACAGAGTCTCTGAATTAAGCAGAATACTCTCACCCAGTCAAGAGATCAGGGCTAGATCCAACACCGTTTTTTAGCTCATTGCACCATCCCAGTTTCAGAACCTGGCTGTATGCAAATTAGTCTGTCCCTGGCCCAGTGCATCATGGGAACAGGGCAGACCAGACTACAAAAGCCAATTCTTACACTGGGAAGGAAACAAGCTTCCGGGGACCGGTTTCTGGCATTACAGCCGTCTTCGGCCCGGCTTGCTTGAATCCTGATGGTGCAATGAGCAAGGGACGGTGTTGGATCTAGCCTTGATCTCTTGACTGGGTGAGAGTACTCTGCTTTATTCAGAGACTCTGTCCATCACCACCCCTTGTTGTAAATAATGCTGCTCTATTTACAACTGCTGTACAAAAGGGGGTGGTGATGGACGGAGCATCTGAATCAATCAAACACTCACACCCAGTCAAAAGATCTGGGTTTAATCCATCACCGTTCTTTAGCCCACTCTGCCACCCCAGTTCAGACATGGCTATATGCAAATCAGTCTGACCCTGTGCCTCATGGGAACAGTCCAGCCCGAACTGCCAAGCCACGTCTTCCCTGGACCGGAAACAAGCTTCCGAGGACCGGTTTCTGGCATTCTAGCCGTCTTCAGCCCGGCTTGCTTGAATCCAGTGGCAAAGTGAGCAAGGGACTCACGTCTGAGCATACCCTGCCACACTTATGGCGGCCAAAAGCGGTACAAAAGGGGGTGGTGATGGACGAAGCATCTGAATCAATCAAACACTCACACCCAGTCAAAAGATCTGGGTTTAATCCATAACCGTTCTTTAGCCCACTCTGCCACCCCAGTTCAGACATGGCTATATGCAAATCAGTCTGACCCTGTGCCTCATGGGAACAGTCCAGCTCGAACTGCCAAGCCACGTCTTCCCTGGACCGGAAACAAGCTTCCGAGGACCGATCTGACCCAGATCTTTTGACTGGGTGTGAGTGTTTGATTAATTCAGATGCTCTGTCCATCACCACCCCCTTTTGTACCGCTTTTGGCTGCCATAAGTGTGGCAGGGTATGCTCAGACGTGAGTCCCTTGCTCACTTTGCCACTGGATTCAAGCAAGCCGGGCTGAAGACAGCTGGAATGCCAGAAACCGGTCCTCGGAAGCTTGTTTCCGGTCCAGGGAAGACGTGGCTTGGCAGTTTGGGCTGGACTGTTCCCATGAGGCACAGGGTCAGACTGATTTGCATATAGCCATGTCTGAACTGGGGTGGTAGAGTGGGCTAAAGAACGGTTATGGATTAAACCCAGATCTTTTGACTGGGTGTGAGTGTTTGATTGATTCAGATGCTCCGTCCATCACCACCCCCTTTTGTACCGCTTTGGGCCGCCATAAGTGTGGCAGGGTATGCTCAGACGTGAGTCCCTTGCTCACTTTGCCACTGGATTCAAGCAAGCCGGGCTGAAGACGGCTGGAATGCCAGAAACCGGTCCTCTGAAGCTTGTTTCCGGTCCAGGGAAGACGTGGCTTGGCAGTTCGGGCTGGACTGTTCCCATGAGGCACAGGGTCAGACTGATTTGCATATAGCCATGTCTGAACTGGGGTGGCAGAGTGGGCTAAAGAACGGTGATGGATTAAACCCAGATCTTTTGACTGGGTGTGAGTGTTTGATTGATTCAGATGCTCCGTCCATCACCACCCCCTTTTGTACCGCTATTTACAACTGCTGGCACACTTCAGGTGCCTTGCAGCATGGTGCAAAGGTGCATGTACTTGATGTCTACCACAGGTTTTTTACTGGAAAAGTATGCTTCCAGTACAAAGGAAATATGCTCATACATACGTTAAAACCTCCTCCACTTTGTCTGTGAGCTGCACTGTGCGTGAAAAGTATGAAGACAGAATATTTTCTCCATAGGTGTTAGCAAGAAATGCCCATATCTGAAAGAAACAGGTTAGTATTAGATTCCTTACCTTAGAATATCCCCAGGCGTCAGTCTGGATCCGGAAACTTTTGCGTAGCAGTACCCCTGCGCGTCGGTAGGCGTCGTCTGCAGGCGTCCCCTGCGGCTCCGCGTCGTCGGCGTCGTGCGCCGTGATGACGTCGCTGGAGTATATAGACGCCGCCTCCGCGCGCTGACGTCAGTTCTTCTTTTTTCCGCGCCAGTTAGCGCAGATCCGAAGAGCAGTACTCCGGTCTTTTGACCTAGTGTTTGTTTAACTTAATCTTCTACGGTGCCGGTAGGATGCCTGGGTTTAAGAGCTGCGACGAGTGCGACCGCATGATGTCGGTCACCGACCACCATCGACTCTGCCTCCGGTGTCTGGGCGCGGACCACGACGTGGAGTCCTGCGTCGACTGTCGGGCCTTGACTGGAAAAGCTAGGCGGGAGCGGTCCCGCAAGCTTCTCGAGCTCCGGGTGTCGGCCCCGCGTCGAGAGCGGTCCCGGTCCGGTCGGAGGTCGAGGGAGCGGTCGAGGGAACGATCGCGGAGCCGCCATGGGCGCTCCGGGAGTCGCCACCATTCCTCCGGCTCGTCAGGTAAGCACAAGAAGTCGGGGCGTCGCCATCGCACCCCCGACTCCCCCCGACGCCCGCGTGCTGCGGCCGGGGGCTCGGGTGACCCCACCCCCGCGGTCCCGCATGGGTCGCCGACGCCGTCTACCCCACACCCGTCGGTCCCTGGGGAAGGCGCGTCGCGTGAGGAGATCGAGGCCTTCCTCATTGCTATGAGGGCGAGGTCTTCTCCGGCGGGGCCTTCGGCGCCTGCGGGCCCGTCGGTCCCGTCTGGGGGGCCGAGCGGTTCGGGTGCTCCTGCCCCGGCGCCGCCGGTGGCTCCGGCCCCGGCGCCGCTGGTTCCCTCTGGTTCGTCGCCGGCTGGTCTCCCGGCCTCTCCTGAGTCGGTTCCTGTGGGACAACCCGTGGTACCGCCCCCGCGTGGTGCAGCGACTCCGCCGTCGGCTCCGGCCGGCGTCGGGTCACCTGCGCCGACGCCGCGCGGCGCCACCCCCCTTTCCTCCCCGACTCCGGACGCGGAGCCGGACCGGCGTCGATCGGCGCCGGATCCGACGCCGATGGGGCCCGTTGACCCCGATGTCTATATCGTCGACCCAGAATATGGGTATGACGAGGAGGAGTATGGAGAGGGTTGGGAGGGGTCTGAGGACCCTCTATCCCGTGCCTGCCAGTACGATGTGGACTGGGTAGGTGATCTGGGTGATGCCAGTGGCCTGGACGAGTCGCCCAACCCTGGGTTTGTCTCTCCGTCCCCTGTGGCGTCTGAGGCAGGTGCTGCCTATTCGGTGGTCCTGATGAGGGCTGCCAAGGCCTTACACCTTGAGCTCCCCGTCGCGAAGGTCAAACCGAATATTCTGACGGAAGTGTTTAAACCGCAGTCATGCCCCCAGGAGCCTCTGCTGCCGTTTAATGAGGCCCTGACGGATGTCCTTCTGGGCACCTGGTCCAGGCCCGCTTCTGGTGCGCCGGTTGACCGGAACGTTGCCAGGCGTCACCGTCCGTGTTCGGACGACCCTGCCTTCCTCTCCACCCATCCCTCCCCGGAGAGTCTGGTGATCCAGGCCTCCACTTCACAGTCCGCATTCCCGTCGGCTCCGCCCGACCGGGAATCAAAGAGGTACGACCAATTTGGTAAAAAAAGTGTTTTCCTCTTTGAGCGCTGGGCTGCGGTCTTGTAACACCGCGTGCCTCTTGGGTCGCTACACCCACTCCCTGTGGGATACGGTCGAAGAGTGTTTGCCGCAATGCCCCCAGGAAGTGCGGGACAAGCTCACCCGGGCCTTGGTTGAAGGCCGGGATGCGGCGCGGTACTCGATCCGTTGTGGTCTGGACACAACAGACTCACTGGGACGGGCCATGTCCACTACGGTGGCGATTCGTCGCCATGCCTGGCTGAGATCTGCCAACTTCTCGCCAGACGTCCAAAATACGCTCATGGACATGCCATTTGATGGCAGTCGCCTGTTTGGTGACAAAGCGGACCACGCGCTGGAGCGCTTCAAGGACTCCAGGGTCACGGCCAAGTCCTTGGGTCTTTCGACCCAGCGCCAGCAGACGGGTTCGTTTCGGCCCTTTCGTGGCCAAGGGAGGGGAGGTCCCGCACGTGCTGCCAGCCACGCGACGCAGAACGCTCCCCAGCGCGGTGGCGGCCGTGGTTTCCGCCGTGGTGGCGGTAGAGGCCAGCGGCGTGGTCAGTCCACGCCTCCCTCCGCTGCTGCATCCAAGCCTTCCTAGTCCGAGCTTTCGGGCTCACGTGACGCCAGTGGGTGGCAGGGTTCGCCATCACCACTCCCGCTGGCGCGCGGTAACATCGGACAGGTGGGTGCTGCAGCTTGTCCGAAGGGGCTATGCCCTCCCCTTCGAGTCCACTCCTCCAGCCATGCCACCGCAGAACCACCGTGTGTCGGGGGACCACTTGACACTTCTGCGGGAGGAAGTTACGGCCCTCTTGGCCAAGGGGGCCATCGAGCGCGTTCCTGGGCCAGAAGTAGGGTGTGGTTGCTACTCCCACTACTTTCTGGTACCCAAGAAGGACAAGGGAGGCCTGCGTCCTATCTTGGATCTACGGAACGTCAACGGCTTCCTCCGGAAGGAGAAGTTCAAGATGTTGACTTTGGCTCAGGTCTTGGCTGCTCTAGACCCACAAGACTGGATGGTAGCGTTGGACTTGCAGGATGCGTATTTTCACATCCCCGTCCTGCCGGCCCACCGGCGTTACCTGCGGTTCACGGTAGGCCACGAGCACTTTCAGTTTATCGTGCTCCCATTCGGCCTTACCAGCGCCCCACGGGTGTTCACGAAAGTGATGGCGGTGGTCGCAGCTCATCTGCGCCGGTTAGGGGTTTCAGTCTTCCCCTACCTCGACGACTGGCTGTTGAAGGCGGGCTCGCCCCAGACAGTCGTCCACCACCTTCAGATGACGGCAGACCTCCTGCACGAGCTGGGGTTTTCCATCAATGTGCCGAAATCACACCTGTGTCCCTCTCAAAAGCTCCTTTTCATCGGAGCGGTTCTCGACTCGGCGCAGTTTCGGGTTTATCCTCCGGAACGGCGGGTCCGGGATATTCAGGCTCTGATTCCCATCTTTCAGCCGTTATCCCGGGTTTCGGTCAGGTTGACGCTGCGGCTTCTGGGGCTGATGGCCTCCTGCATCCTTCTGGTGCATCACGCCAGGTGGCGGATGCGGGCTCTGCAGTGGGACCTGAAGTTTCAGTGGGCCCAGCATCAGGGCAACCTATCCGACCATGTCCTGATCTCGGAGGGCACTGCGAGACAGTTGCAGTGGTGGCTTACGGACCGCGATTGGGTCAGGGGCAGATCCCTCTCCCTTCCCCA
Organism: Lissotriton helveticus; assembly: GCF_964261635.1. Classification (NCBI taxonomy): domain Eukaryota; kingdom Metazoa; phylum Chordata; class Amphibia; order Caudata; family Salamandridae; genus Lissotriton; species Lissotriton helveticus. The sequence goes on from NC_136058.1 coordinate 93,407,668, forward strand.
ACCGGAGCACGTGGTTGTGACGGACGCGTCCCTCCAAGGCTGGGGTGGCCACTTGGGAGAGGCGGAGATCAGAGGCCTCTGGTCTCCGGCGGAATCCCGGCTCCATATCAACATGTTGGAGCTGCGGGCGATTCGCCTAGCACTGAAGGCATTCCTCCCCTTTGTCAACGGGAGTGTGGTGCAGGTGTTCACGGACAACACCACCGCCATGTGGTACTGCAACAAACAGGGCGGTGTGGGGTCGTGGACCCTTTGCCAGGAGGCTCTGCGCCTCTGGCAATGGCTGGAACGTCAGGGCGTGACTCTGACGGTTCAACACCTGGCAGGTTCTCTGAACGCCAGGGCGGACGAACTCAGCCGTCGGTGCTCGGTGGATCACGAATGGCGTCTGAACTCGGATGTGGCGAGAGGCCTCTTTCAGCAATGGGGAGAGCCTTGGTTAGATCTATTCGCCACAGAAGAGAACGCGCAATGTCATCAGTTCTGCGCGTTGGAGTTTCCAAGACGGCACTCGCTCGGCGACGCCTTTCGGCGCGAGTGGAGTTGCGGTCTGTTGTACGCCTTTCCGCCTATACCACTTCTGCCCAGAGTGCTGAAGAAGATCAGGCGCGACCGGGCCCAAGTTATCCTTGTGGCTCCGGACTGGGCTCGAAGGTACTGGTATCCCGAGCTACTCAGCATGACAGTCGGTCCCTCGATCCGCCTGCCCCTTCGGGAGGACCTTCTGTCGCAGCAGCAGGGGACGGTCCTCCACCCGAACCTGTCCAGTCTCCACCTCCATGCGTGGAGATTGAGCGGCGACAGTTGAGGCCATTTGACTTGCCTCCTGAAGTCTGTGATGTCATTCTGGCAGCCAGGCGTCCCTCCACAAAGTCGGTATACGCCTGCCGGTGGAACAGATTTGTGGCATGGTGCACAGCAAAGGCTGTGGATCCCCTTTCTGCCCCTCTGTCTGAGGTTCTCCTCTTCCTCCTTTCCCTTGCCCAGCAGGGCTCTGCTCTGGGCACTATCAAGGGCTATCTTTCTGCCCTTTCCGCCTTCTTGAGGCTACCTGATCAGCCATCTTTGTTCAAGTCCCCTATTGTGTTAAGATTCTTGAAGGGCATCACGCACATGTATCCTCCAACTCCGTTCGTGATGCCTCAGTGGGACTTGAACTTGGTTTTGACTTTCCTGATGTGCGCTCCCTTTGAGCCCCTTCATTCCTGTCCTCTCCGTCTTCTCACCTTAAAGACGGCCTTCCTGGTAGCCATCACCTCTGCCAGGAGAGTGAGTGAGCTCCAGGCTCTTTCTATTCAACCTCCTTTCTTGTCTGTTCATCCTGATAAGGTGGTTCTTCGGACTCGGCCTTCTTTCCTGCCCAAGGTAGTCTCTGCTTTTCACATTGGGCAGTCCATCACCTTGCCCTCCTTCTTCCCGCCTCCGCATCCTTCAAAGGATGAAGAGCGGCTCCATCGTCTGGACCCAAAACGTGCGCTTTCATTCTATATGGATCGCACCCGCCAGTTCCGGGTGGATGACCAACTGTTTGTTGGCTACGTGGGTGAGAAGAAGGGAAGGGCGGTACAGAAACGGACCATCTCTCGGTGGGTCGTCCTGTGCATCAAAGCATGCTACTCTTTGGCTCGGAAGGAGCCTCCTGTTGGGCTGAGGGCCCATTCCACTCGGGCCACGGCGGCTACTACTGCCCTGGGCCGGGGTGTCCCTTTGCAGGACATTTGCCAGGCGGCCACGTGGGCCTCGCTGCACACCTTTGCGAGGCACTACTGCCTGGACAGTCAAGTCCGGAGGGACGGCTTCTTTGGCCGTTCGGTCCTCCAGGACTTTCTGGTGTAGGTTGTATTGGTTCGCAGACCCACCACCGGGGTTGGTATTGCTGGGGTATCTATTCTAAGGTAAGGAATCTAATACTAACCTGTTTCTTTCAGATGAACAAGTTACTTACCTTCGGTAACGATATATCTGTAAGAAACAGTAGTTAGTATTAGATTCCTTACCGCCCCACCCATCCTCCCCGTTCTGCGAACTGATACCTAGGGTTAAGGACATCCCTTTCAGGGCCCTAGTTTCAAATGGCACCAGTGTTAGTTCTCACATGGCTCTGCGTGTTCTGGCGCGGAAAAGCTGTGTGCAAAGAACTGACGTCAGCGCGCGGAGGCGTCTATATACTCCAGCGACGTCATCACGGCGCACGACGCCGACGACGCGGAGCCGCAGGGGACACCTGCAGACGACGCCTACCGACGCGCAGGGGTACTGCTACGCAAAAGTTTCCGGATCCAGACTGACGCCTGGGGATATTCTAAGGTAAGGAATCTAATACTAACTACTGTTTCTTACAGATATATCGTTACCGAAGGTAAGTAACTTGTTCGTATCAAACATGGGACGTTACCATGATACAAAGTAGCTCAAAGTGCTGCTAATTGCTACTTTGAGTTTCTGTAGGTAACTTTCCAAGGCTGCAAAGTAAACACCAAAACAATGCTTAACACCAGTTTGTAATCAGTGATATCACTGACCATGTCATGAGTGATTTAATGAGTGCTGTCATTAGCAGTGCATTACGGAGGCGCAAGTTATAGTTAGCTCAGCTAACTATAACTGCTGAATTTCTCTGGTTTTGCATGAGTGAAATGTCAGCCTAACTATAACGTCCCTGTAACCTTTGTTTTTTTTCCAGTGAATTTCTAATGGTTTTTAAATGCTAATTCCCAACTACAACTTACCTGTAACCCTTGTTTTTTTCAGTGAAATTCTATGTGTTTTTTTAAGTAGCAATGGTGTTTGCAGAACGGTGTGGAAAGGGGTGGGCCTCTGACCAGCTCTCAGGAATTCTGCTGTGTAGGACTTACAGAAAGTACCAGGAGGGCTTCTTGGTCCCCAAGGTCCATTAGCATCCAAGTGCACTTAATTCACCAACCAGTACTGTGCCAGGAGACGCGTTTGAAGAGTGGTGCAGAAAGGGAGTGTGACCTCCAAACACCTCTTAGCAATCTGACTCTGTGGGACTGGCTGGATGTAACAGGAGTAGTAGTTAACCCCCCAAGACCAGCAATAGCCAAGGGGATTGAAACTCTGCATCCGGTCTCCTGGGTAGCAGCTATATACACATAACCAATGCAAAGGCTCTTGTCAGAGCCACCCTAGTACCCGAAATATTGTGAAGTATTTTTCCAAAGTTTTTTTTGACAATCCACGTGACGACATTGCGATCCCTGCGAACACTTAGTGAAAACAGAAAACAAAAGCAGACATTCAATGACCACCAACACATCCAAAACTAACACGTAAAAAATCCATTCTGAACATTGCACTACACATATTACTGTATACATACTTCTTTCAAAGCCTATTTAAACTCATATTTTTGCTCTAAGTTTCTTTAAAAACCATCTTTTAGACCTATTTTCCAGTTATCTGGGATGTCGCAGTGAAGTTAACCGTGACAAACGAGCCTTTTCCATAAAGTCGAAAACACATATATACACACATATAAGTATTGTACAGACTAGGGGTTTATTACTCTATACTACCAACCCATATTTTTCTAGTGTATTTCTAGAACAACCATCTCTAAAACGTATTTTCCGTTTTCGCGGTTAGACCGGACATCGCGATGACTCAATGACATTGGTCATCGCGATCCCCGCGGTTACGGGGATATAATTAATTGTAACCAACACAGTGCATAACTCGCTATATAAATAACTCACTATATAAATAACTCTATTAAAAACATTTATCAAAATGTCATTATCTCTATAACAATGCATATTAATGATTCACTTTTTTTTTAATACTTCTACCAATATTTGGGATGATGTTGATAGTGGTAATGTCTCCGCAATGATACATGGGGGGCTATGCTGGCGGTCACAGCATCGTTTCAGATATCAATTCAGGAAACAAACACACAATTTAGGACACATAACTTGTGTCCCTAACACCCCCATTTCCCAACTATGGAGTCAGAGTATCTCCCCCTCACCCCTTATGTGGGCTTTCCCACAATGTTTTTGCCCCGGCAACCGTTACCTATAGATAAAATAGTGGCCACAACTTTCTGTTCAGGTTGCATCCAGCCAATCAGAGCATTCCGGTTGGCACACGCATTCACACTTAATCGCAAAACCACTACGGACAGAGATATCACTATAATTTTCGGCTTAAATTTTGCAAAAACTACTGAACCAATTTACACTAGTCCCTTCAGCAGTTCGGGGTGTAACTGTGGCTGAAGGTTTCTATGGGAATTAACATTACAAATGCACCCTTATTTCGCGGCCCAAATTCTTGCTCCCCACTGCACAGACGCCCCCATGACAACCAGAACCTACCTTAATACTTTTTTCGGAGAATTTCATGAAGGTTGGTCAAACGGCCCCAATGTTATAGGCAAGTCAATAAATGCTTTTCCTATGGAAACATGGTCCTACCTATAACTAACTACTGGCAACCAACAGTAGGTAATCTATATATATATATATATATATATATATATATATATATATATATATATATATATATAACCTAGTGGCAGTCTCCACTAGGTAGTTCTAGTTAGGTCTGCTTTTCCATTAAAAATAGCGTATTTTGGGGTGCTGATAACTTTGGCCCCTTTTGATGAGTCTTCACAAAACGTTCCCAAAAAAAAGTTCATGCCTTCCTGGAAAGTTTCAGGGTGATCCGTCAAGCGGTAGCCGAGAAAAAAGGTGGAAACTGAAACGCTAAATCTCCATGCATTTCCCATCTACTTTTTTAAGACAGGCTACAGCAAAAACTGCTGACCGGAAAATGTACCAAATTTGTCAGGAAGGTAGATGTTGGTCCGCAGATTGTGCTTTTTGTTATTTGGTTTAAATCCGTTCAGTAGTTTCTGAGAAATTAAGGTTGAAAAATAATAGTATAAATAAATAATATATATCTGCACCCGGATCTACATGTAAGTAGCAGGTTCAGTGTGTGCGTTTGTTGTGGGATATTTGAGTACTCTGGCCAGGTGGTTCTGGCAATCTCCAAAATCCCCATATAGTGTAGGTATTGACCCTGACCTAGAGCAAAGCTGTCACAGGCTTGTTTATATGTTATAAACGTTTTGCTCGGGTAGCCTGGAAAGACAGGTGTGCGCTCATGTCTCTTATAGGGACCAATATCCATATGGGGAGCTCCCTATGAAACGGTGCATGTCTCAGTACCTTTTCCATGTACTGTTGCCATATATTCACAGTCTGGCGTACTATATATGGGAGGTCCTCGCTGCCCCCCTTACCCTGCATCAGCGTTACTGGGAGTTTACCACATTCGGTTTTGAATGTTATTACCATAGCCACTGATCTAGTCTGCAACTACATTGTCATCTTTTATTACCACAATCTCTAGCCATACATAGATATTACCATTGGATTGCTTTTGATTTACAATCATTTATTGTGTAATCAACATGTCAGTTTTTATTATACATTCTGAATATTTTTAATTGTTAAGAATGTCATGTGTCCTGTCATTGTTTTTGATTTCATCTATTGTATCATGTGCTGTATGAAATGTCATTGTGACTACTTTCATATTTTTTAGCACTATTTATGTACCATTAAATGTATGTCATTTTTCGCTTAGGAGGTTTTTATACCCCATTGATTAGATACAACATGGAGTTCTTTATGTGTAAGATAAAATACAGCTTGTCATTTTTTTCTTCACTTGTTCTTCTGGCCCATACGTTTACTACTTAGTAAATTCAAATACAGGCTGCCAAGGGGTGTTTATATACAATTGAACATAGTTACTCTGCAATACAAAGATTTATAACGTGTTCAATACCTCTACACATCTATGGTGCATTAGGAGCCTATGCACTTTGTAAACACTCATATTGATTTGCTGGACACAGGCTGTACAAAATTAGGTAGAACAATGTTACTGTAGTTACCAGCCACGATCTAAACTACAAAACAAACTAGCACACTCATGGATGATGTCATCAGTGATATTATAAATGATGTCATGGAACAGGTCACAATTGATGTCATATATTAGGTCATAAGCAGTGCATAGTGGGGGCGCAAGTTATATTTAACTCTGCTAACTATAACTGGTAAATTTCTGTGTCACTGACAAATTCACGTAACTATAACGTTACTTTAACTTTTTTTGTCCAGTGAATGTGTATACGTGGTGGGGGCGGGTGGGTGTATAGGTGTATATAAATATATTCACATTCAATGTGTGTGTGTATATATGTATGTGTATATATGCTTGGAAATTAGTTTAGGCTAATTTCTGTTTTAACATTGAGGCATGTTATTAACACCCACACCTAATTGTCATCTGTTTGTCACTTTAATAGGTTTATCAGCTAATGAGGAAGTGCTGGGAGCAAAATCCATCCAGTCGGACCACCTTTCAGAACCTCATTGAAGGATTTGAGGACATAATAAATAAAATGTAGATACATGTTTTGTACAGTTGTTGGTGCTTCATGTGTTTTATATGCAAATGCAAAGCCATTGGATGGTTCCTAGGCTGCCATAGTCTACTGTGACCTATTTTGTTTTATTTGTTGTTGTTAATGTTACTATTACATTAAATATAAATGTACCTTTTAAAATAGTTTGCCCAAACCTGCTATCTGTGTCAGATAACATGATCCCCTCATTAAATCAGGTTTCATTTTGCAGGAAAAGCTAATTATAATTTCTTAGATTCCAGCAAATGTTTAATAATAATAATTTCAGATACAAAATCTTTAGTTTTCATTTAGGTTTGTTGCAATGAATACCTGATATAGAAGAACATTACAAATGCCAACACGTCTTTTTTTGCTATATGATGGTATTGCATAATTAAATAAAAATGTACTCGTTTATACCCTGTATAGTCTAGTTGTACAAGCAATATTGTACAAGAAATATTGCTTTTATAAACATCCAAAATGTAAATAGTTTCCTAGATATAATTCCTTTCAATGTTCAGAATGATGCTTTGGCCACCCGTTGAGATATTGATTCCTCAAACCTCAATAAACTGTCAAGTTTTTAGTTTATAGTGCAATAAAATATAGCATATTCCCTTGAAAATGTAAGTAATCTTCAGAACTCAATTAAGATTTTGAAAATGTGATTCGCTATGTGGTTCTACACATAGAATTAAATGGAAAAGTTTACATTTCTTGACATGTAGCAAATTTAGGAATATATTACCTATTTAAATTTAGTCCCAGGAACCCAAACTCTGAGAATACTGTTAGTTTTCTTAAATGTATATATGGTCTGTTAACTCGTCTCTCTTTAGAAGTAAACGTTACAGCCCTAAATTGGTGTGATTAAACAGTGATCTATTTTTAGTAAATTGACAATGTATATTTGAATGATGGATGGCTTTCCAATAGACACTTTTTTCCCTCAGAAATATTTGATCAGGAATAAATACAAAATATGAAAGCAGAAATGTGCTTGTTTACTCTAAATTAGGATATAGTTTATATATCTATTTACCAAATCTCACAACTACTCACTATTGAAATACACCCTTATTGTTTGTCTTCTGATGGAAGAACGTACACTGTTGCTTCAGTGTATCAGATACATTCTTTTTATATAAGTGTCTATTTCTGCAGATGTTTCGTTTTTTCGGGGGTACTTTCTAGTTGAATTATGGGCCTGATAACCACACATTATCTTTTACAATTTTAAAATAGAATGCATTACTAAAAGAAAATGAAAACGTAAGTGTCGTGTATAACAGTTACATAGGCATCATTGTCTATATAGAACGGTTTACCAAATAGTAGTGCTGCAGCTCTAATAGAAAGTGTAAAGCAGCTCTCTTAATCTGTGACTGATATAAAAATTTAATTAGTGATGGCAGAACTGCATACATATTAACAAGTTACCGCTTGCGAACAATCTCATTGTTCTCATGTACCAAGGAAGCTATTGTTTCCTATTTTAAAAAAGTTGTCCTGACCACACAATATTAACTTTTCTTCCATCAGAGCAAAACCTTTGTCCTACAGTTTTTCTAGACCACACAAACCTAAAGAAGCCTGGGTATCTACACTTTGGTGTAGACATTTTTCTTTAGTTTTTGGCCAAAACATGAGTGATCATTGTATAAATGGCTTTCAGCCCGTATGAAATCCGATGGAGTCTCATTTGCAAGCCTCTGCATTATGATGTAAATGTGGAAAGGTCTGCAATCAACAAACTCCAGTGGCTTATTAATTCTACAATCTCCTCCCCTCACTCAGGCCTTCTCAGAACTTCAGCTTTAAGTAAATTTCAGTTTCATATTTGTTCGCTGAGCAGGATTTTCCCAAATATTTACCTGCTGAGCGTAAAAGACATCTCGAACTGTTTAGCTCTTCTAATTCTTTACGGGTTATTTTCTAAGAAAGTAGACATTGAACAACTCAATCTATGATCTTGCTTAATCTTTAGTGTAATAAGCACATTCCTACTTTTCTGGCCTGCTCATTCACTTTCTAGTGTCCAATACTAGCAAATTTAAATGGTTGCTCTCTGGGAGTAGATTTAGCATACTTCAAATGAGAAAATCAAATTCATGCTCAGTTCCTTTAAAGAATGATAAATGTCATATGGTTTATATAACCCAACCATTAATACTGCTGAGAAAACAGTATCTCTAATATTATCTGGGAATATTCTGTTGGATGAGAATCTGAACACAAGAAAACTAGCTGGCATGTCTTCTGAGAACAGCTGTTTTGTTAGAACCTATTTTGCTCCATTTCCATCTATCAATTTTTTAGAATTTATTCTAGCTGCAAGAGGCTTTATTTCTTATCAATTCAGACTCTCTTGATAAGCATTGGTCTTCTGTTCACCAACAAGTTTGGATATCAGACTACCATATAGACAAGACCAGTCATGTTGCTTATCCCGTTTACTGCTTCGAACGTACGAAGAAACGGGTGCGGCCGCGTCGGCCATTGGACGTGCGCAGCACCAGGGAGGTAGCTCGCGCGAAGTCCAACGGCCGACGGCAGCAGCGATAGAGTTACATTTTAGGATCTATTGTGTTTCTCCACATTCTTTGCTCAACACTGTCTTTTGGTACAGTTTTGCCATCTGGTTTTTTAACTGAATAGTAGTAAGAAATATTCCAAAGTAATGGGCACTCTGTCACTTAGGATAGCCAGCAGAAAAGAGTAGTGCTTAGTGATTAAAGTTGTACAGCAAAAGGTTTAATGTACACAGATCAGGGAACTGCATCATGAACTGTGTTCTGCATAAATTAATTTAGCACTTGAAATGCAGTCTTTGAGTTTCAGGGCACTCACTGTACAGTTCATTGGAATGAGCACCTGCATATATTAGTTTACCCAACAACGTAAAAGAATCAGTACATGTGGTTTAGTGGTTCTGACACTACTTCCAAGTAACTAGACACCTGCACATGTGGTATGTCTAGGGTGTAGCAGTTGGACACTTAAATGATAACTTTCTGGAAATTCTGAGCCTCTGATATTCACCAGTCCTTCTAGATACCCTGCCAATCTACTTGTGTAGTAAATTAGCTTTGCCATTGGGGAGTGCTCTGATTTCTCATTTCTTATACTTTCACTTTCTAATTGCACACAGTTCAGTCTTTGGCACATCCAATATCTGGACACACACACCACAAACATATTTCTTGTATATACATTATACTTTAACAAAGTATAAACATTTATAGTCGCTAACTGAATGTAATTGTGTATATGTAAGCAGAATGTGTTTTATAAAGAATCAAGCATTTATTATTTTTTGTTTTACATTATCAACTATTTTACTTGTTGTACATCTGTATGCACTTTGCTACTCTTTATAGAAATAAACATAACATGATTGGTCTCTGCTTATGCTTGTTATGATTTTTATCATGAATTATCTTGTCCAATACTTCACATGGGCTTCTAGCCAGTAATACTGACCTATGTTTGAAAAATGTGAAATGCCAAAGAGGAGGTACACTGGGAACCAATAACAACTTCATTGTGCATGTTAGCATCTAAGTTAGATTGGTTATTATTACTGATATTTTTCCTTATTTTTAGTTTTTTTTCACTCTGGGCCAGTGAAACCAGAACTTGTTTTTAGAATGTATGCCTTTGCCAATGTGTTTTTTCAGAACAATTCTCTGGGATTTCCAAATTAATTTTTCTCTTCAAATTAATAAGCTTTGGATCCACGTAGATCCTTAAAGTGGTAGCTGCCCCTATTTGACCTGCTCTCATAGTGCATGTGGTACCTGGGGCCTGATAATGACTCAGGGTTGTGCTGTTGATGTCCACAGATAAATGCAGACACAGCAAGAGAATGATGGCCCCCTCATAGAGCTAGAGTTAGCATGACTTCACAATTTTCATCTAAAACAAAGTGAAAGTACTCACTCGAATTCTTAGGGTGCATCTTTGTACTCTCTGAAATCACCTTCTGGGGATACAGAGCAAGGATGTTATCTCCTGGTGTTGCAATAAAATCCAGCTTCCTCTTGTTAGAAGAAACTAATACTACTTAATTGGGTAATAGAGACTTTTTTATTTGTAACTACACTTGTTTTCAAAGGTTTTCTAAGCGCTCCTTAATTTGGCAGGGTCAAAAATTGGGTTATTAATCTGGGAAGGGGTTTACTCCTACAAACTCAATTACCCCACTCTGGTAAGGTCAAAACACAGTTCTAACACAATCTGTGCTCAGATACTGGTAACTATCGCTGAAGCATCAGGTAATATTCAGAACTTTGTGTGCTAAGTTCAAGCACGTTTTCAGGCAAAATCACCTAGAAAAAGGAAAGCACGCTGTAAAAACAGTTTGCGGTAGACCGGAGTGTAGGCGCAATTTCAGGCTGACTGTAATGGAGCAGAGGTTGGATATCCAAGGAGATTGTCAAATGTTTAGCCTTCAAACTTAGGGCCTGATTTATATATTGGCGGAGAGGGTTCTCCATCGCGATGGACTTCCCTCCCCGACTTTATAGTAGTCCACTTGTAAAATTTAATGGTGGCTAAATTTCTCTAACAGCCCTGCGCAGTAAGGGCTGTCTGTGAAATGGCTGCATGTCCACCTGCCCAATTTACGTAGGCAGACATGTCATTTTTTACTGTTCCTTACCACCACATAAACATGGCGGTAGGGAACAGTAAAACCATCATCATCATAAATCTTTATTTCGGTAATTTTGTCACCATAAAAGATACACACAATTCAATGCATAATATTAAAAGAATAAAACGTTAAAAAACATCAGAATCCATCCGGTTACATAAAAATTTTCCAAAAATACAGAGTTTCAGATTTTATGGTACAGTCAATCAGTAATCAATGACCAGCCTTAAGGCACTGTCTCCTCAGAGACCACATTGCACCTAAGTATTTAGCATCAGCAAAAACAATGTAATTAGTCAAATCTGTTTTCAATACTCTGAACGCGGCCAAGCACTCCGCAAACCCCAGGCTCCGACAAATGGGCACAATCCATTTCCTGCGGGAAGCATTATAGGCCGGACAGAAAAAGATTATGTGGAGCTCTGAATCATTGGCCACTCTACAAGCCGGGCATAAACTGGTTGCTGAATCACTCCACTTACTAGTTAGTGCTCGCAGTGGAAGGGTCCCATGCCTCCACTGCAAGTAAAGTTTCCTAAGTAGAGCAGGATATATTTTATCCAGGGCTGGTTCAAAACTGTATTTATCCTTAATGCATAAAAATGACTCCGTAAGTGTTCCCAGAGTAGCCTGACGACAGAGTGCCGCTAGTTTACTGTCACGATATACCTTTCCCAGTCTCTTTTTGGGAATTAGTGGGCATGTGGTTGAGGGATCAGACCAGAGTGTCGGTAGGCCCAGGCCCTCCAACTCAGTTTTAATAAATTTAAACCATTTGATTTTCCCAGCATTAGGCATGGCTAGGACCTCTTGTAGACCCTGCCTATAGCTGATCAGTTCCGGGACTGCCCACATCCTCCGCCAATAAACCAAGGGACGCAGTGCCAGTTCTTCACTTAGAGGTCGCAGTCCTAGGTCTAACCTTAGTGGAACAAGGGGCGTACTGGACGGAAGTCGGACCACCTGCCTAATGAACTTGTACACCTCTCTCACCAATTCTGGGGAAGCTACGTGACCCCATAGCTCACAACCATACATGGCAGCCCCCCTTGCCTGTGCCTTGTAAATCTGGAGTGGTAGGCCGACAGGTTTAATGGATGACCTATTATTTCCCATGAGCCTCAAAACCCCTCCCGCATACTGGGCCAATTTAAGTTGTGCTTTCTGTTGGTGTGTGGACCAGGTCATATTGTCATTTATCATGACACCAAGATACTCAAAGGTGTGCACCCTTTCAAGTCTGCTCTGGCCAATAGTAGGTGTGAATCGTAACTTTTGTGGGGGATTAAAGACCATAAATTTGGTCTTTAAGGTGTTGATTTCTAAACCATGTTCCCCATAAAAATCCACAAAACCGTTTAGAACGTGCTGTATCCCCATTGGGGACTTTGAGAGCAGCAGGGTGTCGTCGGCGAACATAATCGCCTGCACCCTGCTGCCTGCCAACTTGGGAGCGTCTGAATTGACAACCCCATTGAGGTGAATGATTACCCCGTTGACATAGAGGCAGAACAGGGTCGGTGCAAGCACACAACCCTGCCTTACCCCCTGTCAACGGGGAATCGGTTTGACAGCGCCCCCTCCTTACCACACCTCACCTGGGCAAAGTTGGCAATATGGAGACGGATAATCATCTCCAACAGGCCCGCAGGGACCCCCAGTTTGGCCAGCACCTCCCAGAGTTTTCTGCGCGGGACCAGGTCGAAGGCCGCCCTCAGGTCCACGAATACAGTGTAGAGGCTGCCACCCTCCAGCTGTACCGTTTTCCAAAAGATGAGGGCAAGCCGAAAGACCTGGTCTGTGGTGGAGATCTTCTTCCTAAATCCCGCCTGGAATGGGCTCAGAATATCGTAATCCGACATCCATTCCAACAAACGATCCAGGAGTAGCCTAGTAAAGAGTTTCTGAGAAACATCTATCAGGCTTATTGGCCTATAGTTGGCTGGGAGCAGAGGCGAGCCCCTCTTAAATATAGGGACTATCTCTGCCCCCAGCCAAGTTGGGGGGATCGTCATGCCGTTCAGGATTGCGTTGAACAGCACCATCAAATACGGGGCCCAGATCTTAACTTCATGCCTATAAAGGTCGCCTGGAAGCTTGTCCAGGCCCGGCGCCTTTTCAGCCGCCAGGCCCAAAATTGCCATATTAAGTTCTCCCAGGGTAAACCCATCCATCTGGGATAGCCTTTCGGCGGGTTGGACCATTACTGGTTCATGTGGGTTCCCCAATTGACCCTGGTCGGGCGCACTATATAAGGATTTAAAGTGGTCCTCCCACACAGTTGCAGCAATATTTGCATTTACTGCCGCTATTGGTTCAGCTGAACCGTGCTTGACGATCTGCCAGAATTTACGGGCGTCTTGCAATGCTAAGGCAGCCGACATTTCCGACCAATTCTCCTGGTCCCATTCTATTTTGGCATTGGAGATGATAGACTTGTAGGCCATCCCCTTTGCCCTGATCTTACTGGGAGTTTCCCGAATTTTAAGAGACTCCAGGAGATCAGCCTTTGCTCTTCTGCAAGAAGCATTGAACCATGAGGCTCTTCTCCTCTTGGCCTTTTTCGTCCTGGCCACCGGGTTAAATACTTCTGCTAGGTTGGTACAGAGCTCGGAATGAATATCCCCAAGCACACTGAACTTATCAGGAGTGGGTGACTGAGGGAAGAGATCCCCAACTTTTTCAAGGGCAGGGACTACTGCCTCATATAGCTTCTGAATATTTTGTGGGTTTTGCACTAGTAATGGCCATCTGATTCTACGTCTGTTACTGGTGGCAACTAGACCCTCCGGAAATGCTAAATTTTTATCTGTGCTTGCCGTCGGCATACCCTGGACAGCGAATCTCAATGACAATACATTATGGTCACTGTCAGTCCTTCTTATTATTGTAAAGTCCCTGACTTTGGGCCAGTCCTTTATCCGCACCAGGATATAGTCTATCCGTGATTCATACCCTGGTCTATTGAAGCTGGGCTGGGGTGGGATGTCTCCCTTGGCCCGCCCGTTACAGGCCCTCAACGAGTGGGATAAGGTGAAAGATAATATTTGAGTGGCTAAAGGTGACCATGATTTTACAGGTGGACCCGACAAGATGGGTATCTCCCAAAGATCATCCTCTTCGTTGGTTACCCCTTCCAGATTATCCGGGAGGGGCTCATACTGAGTGTTAAAGTCCCCCCCGATCACAAGTGATGGACAGAGGGTGGTACAATCAATGAACACAGACAAATCCTCGATAGTTCTCGAAGTGCCCGTAATGCCAACCGGTCTAGAGTATACATTTATTAATGCTACTTTCACACCCTGTGCCCACTCTAGGACAACACACTGAAAGTCCGGTGAGTTGGTTTCGAGGTTTCTCACCCTACATCCTAGGTGAGAAGCTACCCAAATTGACAGACCGCCGGACGGTCGACCCTTCCCGCCCCATTTTGCCGCAATCTCAAAGATAGCGTACCCTGTACGGGAGTATTGTTCTCTAGCCCACGTTTCCTGGAACAGACATATGTTGTATTCCTCAATAAATTCCACCCACTCTGAGGAATCTAATTTATTAGCCAACCCAGCCACGTTCCAGGAAAGTATCGAGAGTGTTCTGGGTCCCCCCACCTCCTCGGTAGAACTAAAAGCCAATGGACACCTGCTTATCCTACACTGACTATAGTTGGAAGAGGACAAAGCCTCTAATACCGGTGAACAGGTTGCATTAAGCACCTCAGGGAGGGCATTATCCTCGTTAATATGGCCAACTAGGCCTGGGTTGGTGATATCATCTTCTTCTTTTGTATACTCATTGGGTGTGCCCCCCTCGGGATGGTCAGCGGCCTGCTCCTCTATATGCTTAATCTCACCCGTGATTTGTTTGCCATCTCCAGGGAAATATGGTGATGGTGTTAGGGCCGAGCGTGGCGGGGAAGAATGTGAATATGATGAAACAGAAGCAGAACAAAGTGAGCGGTAGGACAGAAAGCTGTGTAAGTCTACCGGAAACAAAATATCAATTGCCCTATGGTGAAGTCAGTCCACATCCTCAAGGCACCCAAACCTGTTGTAAGTTGGAGCCCCATTCCACCCTCCATATGTGTCTTGCCAGTAATTACATGACCCTCCCTGCCCATGGTTTCGTACCGGCATCGTGTTCCAATTCCAGTTTCCCCCCGATTGGGAGTGAAGGCGCGGGGATAAAAGTAAGTTAATGGTCTAGTTGCTATAGACGAGTTAACTCCGTGGTCGCTCCATGAATGAATGAAGTGTGCAGTATTGGGATCTTCGAATGAGACGATAACACAATCACCTGAGATGGATTTGTGCGAGGTGCCTATCCAGGGGACCCGTCGCACCATAAGAATTTTGCTTCTCAGGTGATTGGGTAATGGCCTATTCACATTGAGCCAGTGGGTGACCTTATTTTTTAAAGACCCAAAGTCCTCCTGCTGTTGATGTGGAATTTCTGGCACCCCCGTAAGGACTACTACATACGTTCTTACATCTGGGGGAAGATCAACATAACCCCTATAATGGTTTTTAGGAAATTTTTGTCTCGGTGGGATAGAGCAGTAAGTATCACGGTCTTTAGCCCTCGGGGCAGCCACTACTTTCGGAGCCGGGAGAGATGGAACCGGTAACTTATTTGCACTTCCCGCTACTCTGTTGACGTTGGTACTTACAGGAACCTTATACCGGGGTTTTGGGACGGGTTTAGTCACCGGAGGTACTGGTGGAATGTCAACGGCTACTGAAGGAGTGTGAGTCACAACCGGTAGGCTAGTTGGTTTATTGCCAGGTATAGTCAAAGTGGCAAGATTTAGAATACTTTTTTCAGTCTCGAGGAGCTGGGTTTCTATTCGGGGAAAGTCTAACTTCCAAAGGGGTAAGAAGTTTTTTTAGCGTTTCCCACACAACCGTTAAGAAATCCACATCCTTTCCTTCAATCATACAAACTGGTGCCCCACCATTCTCACTTTCTATTACGAAATTCTCATGTTCCCCCATCGGCTTCACTGGACTAGATTCAGATGCTAAGGGGCAACTATTCACCACGGGAAAGAATGAATGGGATGGCTGAGCTAGTACTTGAGAAGGTAACTGAGCCTTTGCAACCTTGGCCTTTTTCCTAGAATAGGCAGTAGCGATGTTACGCTTTAGTTTCTGGTTGGAACCCTTTAGGGAGTTAGGAGAGATTCTCGCACTCTTGGCCTTACAATTGGCAGTTGGTAATGTCTCCAAAGGTGGCCCCTCTACCCCTCCCACCCTGAACAGTGATGAACTAGGATTTGGGGGGGCAGCCTGTGGAGACCCAACCTTCTCCACTAGGGCTGGAGGAGATGAGACTGGTGGATGATGGATAACTGCCTGCGTTAGATTTAATGCTGGTCGCATTGTGCGGTCCGGAGTTTTGGCAAAGGCAAAGTGACCCAAGGAGGATGTCTTAGCATTGGCCATCTCCTGGGATAGCCTTCTAGCTACATCCAGTTCAATAGAAACCCTATGCTGCATCTTACTGATCTCCATATCCATGGCAGTGTTGGTTCTAGTAAGAAAGTCATCAAGTGTTCCATTTTTCAACTTCCCCTTTGCTGCCCTGCTTCTGTACTCACGAGTGGACATTGCACCTTGTCCTTGGCGTGCGCGACTAAAAGGTCTATTTCCCACACAAGTGAAATTAGAGCCAGGAAGTATAGCCCGGACCGGACTCTCTCGTACTCAAACGGCCTCAAACGCCCGCTCTTTGCCCGGTCTTCGCCCGCGCTTCCGTCCGCGCGCGTCCCGCGATCGCGTCAGGAGGCTGGGCTAAATAGGAGGAGGGGGGGCGGGAAGAGGCACCAGGTGCGCGGGATGTTGTTGCGCAAGCACCTCTGGTCCTCGCAGTCCCGCTCCCGGTAGCTATGGCGTAGTCTCCTCTCGGCAAAGTAGTGACCGAGCACACGGGCTCCCAGGTCAGAGGGCAAGTTCAATTTGGAACAAGTTTTCCAGGACAGGGAAGTCTTCTGCCACCACATGACTGCGAGCGGCTCCCGCGAAGCGGGGGCCGCGAGTCGTTTTAAAGGTCCCAGGGAGGAGGGGGCGGGAAGAGGCACCAGGTGCGCGGGATGTTGTTGCGCAAGCACCTCTGGTCCTCGCAGTCCCGCTCCCGGTAGCTAGGGCGTAGTCTCCTCTCGGCAAAGTAGTGACCGAGCACACGGGCTCCCAGGTCAGAGGGCAAGTTCAATTTGGAACAAGTTTTCCAGGACAGGGAAGTCTTCTGCCACCACACGACTGCGAGCCGCTCCCGCGAAGCGGGGGCCGCGAGTCGTTTTAAAGGTCCCAGGGAGGAGGGGGCGGGAAGAGGCACCAGGTGCGCGGGATGTTGTTGTGCAAGCACCTCTGGTCCTCGCAGTCCCGCTCCCGGTAGCTAGGGCGTAGTCTCCTCTCGGCAAAGTAGTGACCGAGCACACGGGCTCTCAGGTCAGAGGGCAAGTTCAATTTGGAACAAGTTTTCCAGGACAGGGAAGTCTTCTGCCACCACACGACTGCGAGCGGCTCCCGCGAAGCGGGGGCCGCGAGTCGTTTTAAATGTCCCAGGGAGGAGGGGGCGGGAAGAGGCACCAGGTGCGCGGGATGTTGTTGCGCAAGCACCTCTGGTCCTCGCAGTCCCGCTCCCGGTAGCTAGGGCGTAGTCTCCTCTCGGCAAAGTAGTGACCGAGCACACGGGCTCCCAGGTCAGAGGGCAAGTTCAATTTTGAACAAGTTTTCCAGGACAGGGAAGTCTTCTGCCACCACACGACTGCGAGCGGCACCCCAGTAAAACCAATCTAATGCTCCTCTTGCCATGGAGAAGCCTCCCATAGTTAGGAGAAAATTAATTTTTATCCTTTCAAAAAGAAATTCAAGTTTCATGATTTTCCTTTTGTAGAAAAAAAAAGAATACACAGCCCTGCAGAAAACAGTAAAATGCATTGGCAAGAACCACCGTGACCACAGGTCCTACTAATGCCTTTATAAATGACCACCGGCTTGGTGGTGTTTTATTAAGTAAGTAGGCGGCCTGTTCACCATGGGGACAGAATAATTTACTCCATGGTGAAATGGCGGGCCATCCGCCTAAATATAAATCGGGCCCTTAGTCTCCAATTGCTGGGAATTCTTCTTTTGGTCAGTCCTGCTGGCCCTGGCTTCTGAGTGCACGTTTCTGGGCACCAGGTTTCTCTTTAGCATGGACTCCTGCAGGATCTAGTTCCGGGCCCTATTTGAGTCAGGAGTCCTTCTACGTTTTCTGTTCCTGAAGCAGAAACAGAGGAGGACTACCCCTTGACACTTGAAGAGCAGTTCTATTTGCTGGATGCTAACAGAGGTCTTTGTTCAAGTCTTCTTCATCCAACAGGCATCAGAAGTCAATATCTTTTTCCAATGGAGTCTTCCCATGGACAGCAATGTTCTAAAGAGATGGTGGTGGTGCCAGATTTATCCTGTTCACTAGCTAGTGGTTAGAGAAATTCTGCCACACAATTCTAACACTTTTCTTGCAGTCCCCCACCTCTTTTTGCAGCACTTCCTTTCAAGAGGGAGGCACCCAGCTGCGGCCAGGTAGCCCTGACTTCAGCTACTTGAGTTCTCGCCTACCTGTCAGTGTGAAAACTGGTTTTCTCTCAAACTGTTACTACGCCCGGACTGTCTAGGAGGGTGTTGTAAGTGAGTAGGGGAAACCCATCCTGGCATCTTCAATTCAAAAGGGGTGGTGCTAAAGCTTTATTTATCAAAGGAGGGAGGGGAATAGATCAATTGATCAACGGACACAGATTACCACTCTGAGGGGTGGAAGGTCCAGTATCAGCAAGTGTCCGTTTCAGGTACAACTGGCGCAATAAAGGGGTTGCTGAACTGTTCCTATAGACAGACTAGGGGGATTTGACTGGCGTGACCAAGGTGTGGAAAGAGACACCCTAGGGCATCCATTTTGTTGGATTTAGTTGCCTCACACACCCAGAAGGGTGTCATGCTTCATCATTGGCGTTTGCTCCTCGTCGGGGAGGCGGTGCAATCCCCGACGGGCTCACCTCAAAGAGGGGCTCTTTGGCGGAGATCTTTTTATCCAACAGCCTTATGGTGAAGTGGGGGTGTGTGGGCAGGATGTAGTGTTGTGTAGCGAAAATATTAAAATGTAGCAAGGGGTACCGGAATTAACTTTATTCTGAGGGTCCCCTGGCTGCTATTAAAAGGTGAAACTAGCTCGCTAGGTATCAGCCAGTTAGGTCGAGTGACCCTAGAGAGGGCTAGAAGTGAGACTGGTCGACATGTTTCTCGCTCAGGGTAAAGTCACCCGCGATTCATCAGGACCTTATAAAAAGTGTAAAGAAGAAGAAGAATTACAACAACATGCTTGTGTCATATGTGTGGTGTACAATACCTCTGTGGAAGCTCCTATGCCTAAGTACAGAAAAAAATAAAGAGACAAGTTATGGTTATAACGTTTTCATGTGGACCACAACAAGCCAAGTCAACGCCAAGACATGTACACAATATGGCATGCTGGTGGTACTGTGAACCATTGAGCACATTCCAAGCATGCCTAGGTGTATGGAGCGTGTCGCGTGCATAGTGAGGAGCACATATACACTCTCTATACGTGAAGGAAAAGTGTAGAATGAGTGGTTTAAAAACAAAAGGTTAAAAATGCAGCAGTCTAAGAGGGGTAATCCTCACATCCAGTGTCTTACAAGGGCAATTCGGGTGAATATAGATAACGACCTTGTAACACTGTGATTTCCCACCAAAAGTCTCACACTGTGGTTTAAAAGGCGGCATAATGAACTAAAAGCGTGTTCCCTACTCACCTAATGGTCAGGGACTACTTGCCACATGAGGGGTCGGCGGGTCAGTACATCGGGGGTGAGTCTATTGAATGCAGCTAAAGGGAGCACAAAAGCAAAGTCTAAGAGCTATAATCACTGGTAAGGTACTGGTCTAATGTAGATCTTAATGGCCTCCATAGTCGTGCTCACACAGGATACACTCACCTCACTCTGCCCGTGTCCGCGTGGAAAAACCTACCCATCTCCGCCGAGCTCGAGTAGATGAGTGAGCTCGGCGGTGGGTGTATTTAAACAAGTCAACTTTGGCTAAAGCGTCAACACCTGTTTGTTAAATGTCACGTGATCGTGACTGGTAATGTGGCGGCCATCTTAAGATGGTTGAGGGAGTAATCTTATTCCTTTCTGTTTAATATGAAGACGCTAGCGCGTGTGTATTAGGAAACCTCAATGATGAGTGCCAGACCCTAGAAGCTGACAAGGGTAGTCCCCCGTCTGGGAAATATAAAAATATATAAATATATAAAGAATATATAAAGCCCGCAGTGTACCGGTTGTGCATACAGATTTTACCGCTAAGTGTAGCTGGCCACGTGATGTAAATACTGACAGTAGCGGCCATGATGAAATGGGTAAGGAGTCTGTGTCCGCTATGAACCAGCTGGTGTGGTCTTTTGGAAGGGGTGTATCAAGGGATAGGCCAAAGTACAAGCTATCCTTTAAACAGACCCTGGTATGTCATATGGTCATCAATGGAGGCCAAAGGAAAATCTATCCTTTGAATCAGACCCTGGTGTATGATAGGGATACCAATGCAGGGTAGATGCCAAGCGGGAGTGTGTTGTCAGTGATAGAGCGGTCATCAGGGTAAGGTGACACTGGGCGCTTAGCCTGAACTGAGGTGGGAACGAGAGGAACAGGATGGTCTGGGTGATCATACCTGGGCGATAGATTCAAAGCGAGTGCCATGGGATGTCCTCATTGAGTCCCTGTTTGTCAGAAGAAAGGCGATGGACCCATCTTTGTTCCTTACGGAAAAGGGCATTTCTGGGGGAGTTTGGACTGGATTCAATAACTACCCACTTCAATGAATCTTCATTATGGTTAGAGTCTACATAGTGTTTGCACATTTTTGTGTGGGTCTTTTTGCAGCGGAAATTGCTGCGATGTTCAATGATGCGGGTTTTGATGGGGCGGGTTGTCATCCCGATGTACTGCAGACCACACGGGCAGATTAGCATGTATATACAGTGTGTCGTGTTGCAGTTGGTGTGGTGCCTAAGCTCCCATTTGAAAGTCTCAGAGAGCTGTATGTTCTTCAGAGTCAAAGTGTATCTGCATACCCCACACATGCCACATGGGTAATGGCCCGTCACGGGAGGCAAGTGCCACAAGGTTTGTTGAGTTTCTTTCCTGACGTTCTTGGGCCTGGTGCTGATTAGGATATCCTTAAGGTTTTGTGATCTCTTAAAGGCAAACCTTGGTTGTTCCATAACCATGTCCCCTGTGTTGAGGATACCCCAGTGGTGTTTGATTGTATTCCTGATTTTGTTCGACAGTGGGGTGAAGGTAGTCACACAGGTGATCGGTTGATTTTCAACAGTGGCTCTTACCTGTCGTTGAAGGAGAGCTTCTCGATTATTATTCCTGGCCCTTTTCTTGGCTTTCAAGACATCACTCTTAGGGTAGCCTCTATCAAGAAGGTTCCTAGAGAGGATTGCGGACTCTTTCTTGTAGTTGGACACCTCGCTACAATTGCGTCTTACCCGTAGGAATTGGCCGAAAGGCAGGTTAGTGCGTAGGGCCCTTGGATGATGACTCTTGTAGTGTAGTAGGCTGTTGCGGTGTGTGGGTTTCCTGTACATGGTGGTTTTAAGAGACCCTCCTTCCAGTTTTATTGTTAGGTCCAGGAAGGGAATCTCATTCGGAGAAGAGGCCATGGTGAAATGTAGGTAGGGGTTTAATGTGTTGACCCATTCAAAGAAAGCCTCGTGGGAGGTCGGAGGGCCTCTCCATAGGATGAGGATATCATCAATGAAGCGTCTCCACATTTTGATGTTGTCTCGAAAGGGGTTTGACTCATGGTGTATGTGTTTACCTTCGAATTCCGCCATGTACAGACATGCCACCGAAGGGGCAAAAGTACTGCCCATAGATGTACCTTGGGTCTGGTGGTAATACTTCCCTCTGTACTCAAAATAGTTTTCGGTGAGGGCTAGGGTGGCACATTCCATAATGAAAGTCCGTGGAGTGTTGGAGTCCCAAGCTTCTAAGCCCAAACGTTCCTCTATTACCTCAAGAGTAGCCCTCTGAGGAATGTTCGTGTAGAGGGCTTCTACATCAAGGGTAATCAAGAGGTCAATATGTCCTGTGTCCTGGATGTCGTCCAGAGTGCGCAGGATATCCGTGGTGTCTTGGATGTATGAGGGAATACACCTCACAAGCGGTTGTAGGAAATGGTCACAGAATTGTGAGAGTGGCTCCAGTACGGAGTCTATCCCTGACACAATCGGTCTCCCTGGTATTGGCCTGGTTGCCTTATGGATCTTGGGCAATATATAAAAATATGGTACCCTTGGGTCCTTTTTTATAAGGAAATCTGCCTCTTTTTTAGTGATCCATTGTTCACATTCCGCGCTGGTCACCAGACTAGTTATTGTGGTCTGTAGGCGCATGGTTGGATCACTCGGAGTGGGTGTATAATATCTTTGATCATTAAGTTGTCGAGTGCATTCCAAGTCGTAGTCCACAGTATTCATTAGAACTGTGGCTCCCCCTTTGTCCGCCTGTTTGATGGTGATCAAGGGGTCTTCTGCCAGTGATATATATTTTTATATTTCCCAGACGGGGGACTACCCTTGTCAGCTTCTAGGGTCTGGCACTCATCATTGAGGTTTCCTAATACACACGCGCTAGCGTCTTCATATTAAACAGAAAGGAATAAGATTACTCCCTCAACCATCTTAAGATGGCCGCCACATTACCAGTCACGATCACGTGACATTTAACAAACAGGTGTTGACGCTTTAGCCAAAGTTGACTTGATTAAATACACCCACCGCCGAGCTCACTCATCTACTCGAGCTCGGCGGAGATGGGTAGGTTTTTCCACGCGGACACGGGCAGAGTGAGGTGAGTGTATCCTGTGTGAGCACGACTATGGAGGCCAGTAAGATCTACATTAGACCAGTACCTTACCAGTGATTATAGCTCTTAGACTTTGCTTTTGTGCTCCCTTTAGCTGCATTCAATAGACTCACCCCCGATGTACTGACCCGCCGACCCCTCATGCGGCAAGTAGTCCCTGACCATTAGGTGAGTAGGGAACACGCTTTTAGTTCATTATGCCGCCTTTTAAACCACAGTGTGAGACTTTTGGTGGGAAATCACAGTGTTACAAGGTCGTTATCTATATTCACCCGAATTGCCCTTGTAAGACACTGGATGTGAGGATTACCCCTCTTAGACTGCTGCATTTTTAACCTTTTGTTTTTAAACCACTCATTCTACACTTTTCCTTCACGTATAGAGTGTATATGTGCTCCTCACTATGCACGCGACACGCTCCATACACCTAGGCATGCTTGGAATGTGCTCAATGGTTCACAGTACCACCAGCATGCCATATTGTGTACATGTCTTGGCGTTGACTTGGCTTGTTGTGGTCCACATGAAAACGTTATAACCATAACTTGTCTCTTTATTTTTCTCTGTACTTAGGCATAGGAGCTTCCACAGAGGTATTGTACACCACACACATGACACAAGCATGTTGTTGTAATTCTTCTTCTTCTTTACACTTTTTATAAGGTCCTGATGAATCGCGGGTGACTTTACCCTGAGCGAGAAACATGTCGACCAGTCTCACTTCTAGCCCTCTCTAGGGTCACTCGACCTAACTGGCTGATACCTAGCGAGCTAGTTTCACCTTTTAATAGCAGCCAGGGGACCCTCAGAATAAAGTTAATTCCGGTACCCCTTGCTACATTTTAATATTTTCGCTACACAACACTACATCCTGCCCACACACCCCCACTTCACCATAAGGCTGTTGGATAAAAAGATCTCCGCCAAAGAGCCCCTCTTTGAGGTGAGCCCGTCGGGGATTGCACCGCCTCCCCGACGAGGAGCAAACGCCAATGATGAAGCATGACACCCTTCTGGGTGTGTGAGGCAACTAAATCCAACAAAATGGATGCCCTAGGGTGTCTCTTTCCACACCTTGGTCACGCCAGTCAAATCCCCCTAGTCTGTCTATAGGAACAGTTCAGCAACCCCTTTATTGCGCCAGTTGTACCTGAAACGGACACTTGCTGATACTGGACCTTCCACCCCTCAGAGTGGTAATCTGTGTCAGTTGATCAATTGATCTATTCCCCTCCCTCCTTTGATAAATACTTGTGCACGGTTTCAACCGTGGGAGTTTTCCTCCCGGTGGGTTAGATTGTTCAGATCCCCCATTGATTGATTGATCCCACACCATTGTGGTGGGTCATAGACGGTCCACACCCCAAATTGGGTTTGGAACCTTCTCTCTCTTCTGTGTTTTCCTCCCCCCTCTTTCCATACCTTCTGTGAAGGATCCCTCAGCACCGGAACCAAGTTCCCTTGCCCCCACCACCATGGAGGGTCAGGGACTGAGTTTTGGTGAGGAGGATGCAGCAGCTATTATGAGGACACCCTCACTTTTTGGCATTGACATAGAATCTGCCACAGGGAGTAATACAACTGAGTGGCAATCTCTATCCGATCTTAAACGGGAATGGATAAGAATAACAATACACGGGACCATGATGGCGGAATATTTCAAAGCCAAGATTGCCCCCAACGGTTTGATCGTTAAAAACTTCCCAAGAATCTTCTGGGAAGATGGTCAATTTAAAGTCGAATGGTCACAGGTGTCATGGAAGTGCACCCATGACCTCCTCATTCTCATTGTAAATACAGCCAAACGACTAGCAGATGCGCTTCTTGTCAAGATCCAAGCAGCAGAGGCTGCCTTGAAGACTGTGGTACAGAACCCGGGCTTCAAAACTAAATTGGCTGAGCTAAACAAAGAAATGGCAGAACATAAAGAATACCTCATGAGTCAAAAGGTAGTGAAACTACAAAAAGACATCAAAAAGTTTTCAAAGGAGAAAGTCTATCCCTATCTAAAGGATGACTACGTTCCCCCTGGTACTAATTATAATTCTGATTCCAGCACGGCTTCAGCAAGGAGGGGCTCTAATAGTGTCTCTGAAAGTAGCGGGGATAATGACCTTGCCCAAATGCCTCCCAGGGCAAAAAGAGGAAGGGGACGTGGACAACATAACCTTCCTAACTATCCTAACCAGGGGCAACCAATGGGTCCCCCATTCTGGCAATACCCACAATTCCCCCAATTCCAACCACCTTTTGCCCCTCAATATCCTCCATTCTATCCCCCACAAAACCCTACAAACCCCCCTTTTTTAGGCAGAGGTTGGGGCAGAGGGCGAGGGCGAAAAAGAGGGAACGCACCAGAAAAGAGAGTCCAATGGGAGGACACACGCCCCCAAGGGATGGACACGAGGACCACGAACCGATCAGGACCAAAATGAGCCTGGTGGTCAATCTTTCTGATCGGCTCCTCACAGAGAAAGAGGAAGAGGTCCTTCAGAGAGGTTTGGGCTTTGTCCCTACCCCGAGGGTCGATCTATTCCAACAAACTAGAGAAATCCAATCATTCTTTAGAAAAATAAGATTGAAAACCTTCTTCGAAGGCAGGCCCTGTGAACCGACTGAGGACTCAGGCCTACATAATCCATCAACCTTCACACCCCATAACGGGATGGTCCCCAATGAAGTCTTAACTTTTGAACAAGCGGTGCTTAAAGACCTCAACAAATTAGACCGACATACACCACACTCCAACATCTCTAAGAATGAGATGATTGTACTGAAATCACTGGCAGAAGACCCCTTGATCACCATCAAACAGGCGGACAAAGGGGGAGCCACAGTTCTAATGAATACTGTGGACTACGACTTGGAATGCACTCGACAACTTAATGATCAAAGATATTATACACCCATTCCGAGTGATCCAACCATGCGCCTACAGACCACAATAACTAGTCTGGTGACCAGCGCGGAATGTGAACAATGGATCACTAAAAAAGAGGCAGATTTCCTTATAAAAAAGGACCCAAGGGTACCATATTTTTATATATTGCCCAAGATCCATAAGGCAACCAGGCCAATACCAGGGAGACCGATTGTGTCAGGGATAGACTCCGTACTGGAGCCACTCTCACAATTCTGTGACCATTTCCTACAACCGCTTGTGAGGTGTATTCCCTCATACATCCAAGACACCACGGATGTCCTGCGCACTCTGGACGACATCCAGGACACAGGACATATTGACCTCTTGATTACCCTTGATGTAGAAGCCCTCTACACGAACATTCCTCAGAGGGCTACTCTTGAGGTAATAGAGGAACGTTTGGGCTTAGAAGCTTGGGACTCCAACACTCCACGGACTTTCATTATGGAATGTGCCACCCTAGCCCTCACCGAAAACTATTTTGAGTACAGAGGGAAGTATTACCACCAGACCCAAGGTACATCTATGGGCAGTACTTTTGCCCCTTCGGTGGCATGTCTGTACATGGCGGAATTCGAAGGTAAACACATACACCATGAGTCAAACCCCTTTCGAGACAACATCAAAATGTGGAGACGCTTCATTGATGATATCCTCATCCTATGGAGAGGCCCTCCGACCTCCCACGAGGCTTTCTTTGAATGGGTCAACACATTAAACCCCTACCTACATTTCACCATGGCCTCTTCTCCGAATGAGATTCCCTTCCTGGACCTAACAATAAAACTGGAAGGAGGGTCTCTTAAAACCACCATGTACAGGAAACCCACAGACCGCAACAGCCTACTACACTACAAGAGTCATCATCCAAGGGCCCTACGCACTAACCTGCCTTTCGGCCAATTCCTACGGGTAAGACGCAATTGTAGCGAGGTGTCCAACTACAAGAAAGAGTCCGCAATCCTCTCTAGGAACCTTCTTGATAGAGGCTACCCTAAGAGTGATGTCTTGAAAGCCAAGAAAAGGGCCAGGAATAATAATCGAGAAGCTCTCCTTGAACGACAGGTAAGAGCCACTGTTGAAAATCAACCGATCACCTGTGTGACTACCTTCACCCCACTGTCGAACAAAATCAGGAATACAATCAAACACCACTGGGGTATCCTCAACACAGGGGACATGGTTATGGAACAACCAAGGTTTGCCTTTAAGAGATCACAAAACCTTAAGGATATCCTAATCAGCACCAGGCCCAAGAACGTCAGGAAAGAAACTCAACAAACCTTGTGGCACTTGCCTCCCGTGACGGGCCATTACCCATGTGGCATGTGTGGGGTATGCAGATACACTTTGACTCTGAAGAACATACAGCTCTCTGAGACTTTCAAATGGGAGCTTAGGCACCACACCAACTGCAACACGACACACTGTATATACATGCTAATCTGCCCGTGTGGTCTGCAGTACATCGGGATGACAACCCGCCCCATCAAAACCCGCATCATTGAACATCGCAGCAATTTCCGCTGCAAAAAGACCCACACAAAAATGTGCAAACACTATGTAGACTCTAACCATAATGAAGATTCATTGAAGTGGGTAGTTATTGAATCCAGTCCAAACTCCCCCAGAAATGCCCTTTTCCGTAAGGAACAAAGATGGGTCCATCGCCTTTCTTCTGACAAACAGGGACTCAATGAGGACATCCCATGGCACTCGCTTTGAATCTATCGCCCAGGTATGATCACCCAGACCATCCTGTTCCTCTCGTTCCCACCTCAGTTCAGGCTAAGCGCCCAGTGTCACCTTACCCTGATGACCGCTCTATCACTGACAACACACTCCCGCTTGGCATCTACCCTGCATTGGTATCCCTATCATACACCAGGGTCTGATTCAAAGGATAGATTTTCCTTTGGCCTCCATTGATGACCATATGACATACCAGGGTCTGTTTAAAGGATAGCTTGTACTTTGGCCTATCCCTTGATACACCCCTTCCAAAAGACCACACCAGCTGGTTCATAGCGGACACGGACTCCTTACCCATTTCATCATGGCCGCTACTGTCAGTATTTACATCACGTGGCCAGCTACACTTAGCGGTAAAATCTGTATGCACAACCGGTACACTGCGGGCTTTATATATTCTTTATATATTTATATATTTTTATATTTCCCAGACGGGGGACTACCCTTGTCAGCTTCTAGGGTCTGGCACTCATCATTGAGGTTTCCTAATACACACGCGCTAGCGTCTTCATATTAAACAGAAAGGAATAAGATTACTCCCTCAACCATCTTAAGATGGCCGCCACATTACCAGTCACGATCACGTGACATTTAACAAACAGGTGTTGACGCTTTAGCCAAAGTTGACTTGTTTAAATACACCCACCGCCGAGCTCACTCATCTACTCGAGCTCGGCGGAGATGGGTAGGTTTTTCCACGCGGACACGGGCAGAGTGAGGTGAGTGTATCCTGTGTGAGCACGACTATGGAGGCCAGTAAGATCTACATTAGACCAGTACCTTACCAGTGATTATAGCTCTTAGACTTTGCTTTTGTGCTCCCTTTAGCTGCATTCAATAGACTCACCCCCGATGTACTGACCCGCCGACCCCTCATGTGGCAAGTAGTCCCTGACCATTAGGTGAGATGGGAACACGCTTTTAGTTCATTATGCCGCCTTTTAAACCACAGTGTGAGACTTTTGGTGGGAAATCACAGTGTTACAAGGTCGTTATCTATATTCACCCGAATTGCCCTTGTAAGACACTGGATGTGAGGATTACCCCTCTTAGACTGCTGCATTTTTAACCTTTTGTTTTTAAACCACTCATTCTACACTTTTCCTTCACGTATAGAGAGTGTATATGTGCTCCTCACTATGCACGCGACACGCTCCATACACCTAGGCATGCTTGGAATGTGCTCAATGGTTCACAGTACCACCAGCATGCCATATTGTGTACATGTCTTGGCGTTGACTTGGCTTGTTGTGGTCCACATGAAAACGTTATAACCATAACTTGTCTCTTTATTTTTCTCTGTACTTAGGCATAGGAGCTTCCACAGAGGTATTGTACACCACACACATGACACAAGCATGTTGTTGTAATTCTTCTTCTTCTTTACACTTTTTATAAGGTCCTGATGAATCGCGGGTGACTTTACCCTGAGCGAGAAACATGTCGACCAGTCTCACTTCTAGCCCTCTCTAGGGTCACTCGACCTAACTGGCTGATACCTAGCGAGCTAGTTTCACCTTTTAATAGCAGCCAGGGGACCCTCAGAATAAAGTTAATTCCGGTACCCCTTGCTACATTTTAATATTTTCGCTACACAACACTACATCCTGCCCACACACCCCCACTTCACCATAAGGCAGTTGGATAAAAAGATCTCCGCCAAAGAGCCCCTCTTTGAGGTGAGCCCGTCGGGGATTGCACCGCCTCCCCGACGAGGAGCAAACGCCAATGATGAAGCATGACACCCTTCTGGGTGTGTGAGGCAACTAAATCCAACAAAATGGATGCCCTAGGGTGTCTCTTTCCACACCTTGGTCACGCCAGTCAAATCCCCCTAGTCTGTCTATAGGAACAGTTCAGCAACCCCTTTATTGCGCCAGTGGTGCTAAAGCTGCCATGTATCCTGCCAACTGTTCCTCTCCACTTCTAGATAACTAATGCCTGCTAGGTGGTCAGCAGTTAACACCCATTGGCCTTTTTCAGTGCCCTCGTTTTAAGATCTGCAGTCATAACTCTCTCAGCCAAGGATGTTTATTCCCGCTCTGGACGCGTTATGAGTGGCAGGATCTGTTTTAAGCCACTTCTGGCATAGGCAGCCTAAAGTACATTTTACAGAGTTATTTTTCTGCTTAAGTAATCAAAGATTTTATGTCACCATTAAGTTAGCTTTTGAAAACTAAGTAGTAAATAACATGGAATATACACAAGGAGAGGGGAGACCCAGTTATTTGTGACAGTGTATGTCTTGCCTTTATCCAAGACAAGTGAGCGTAATGCACCCAGGTAAATCGGTTCTTGCTTCATAATTTCTCAGACAGTAAACTTTCTCTGAGATGTTGTGAAAAGTGAAACAAAATATATATATATATTCCTCGCCAACAGGTACCACCTGTGGCATGCTTCATCATTAGGCTCTCACCCAGACACTGAACGTGAATGGGTGGGCTCGACATGTTTGCAAGTGGAGCTCTTTGAGCTCTTTGAGTGGTAGCAGTGAGTGAAGGCAGGATTGAGTGAATGTGTTAAAATAGCCTTTAAATCCTTTGTATCAAATGTATTGTTCTGGGATCTAGGGATATGATAAAATAGATCTGTGTGATGCTTTTAGGAATGAATGTTCCAGGCATCTGATAGGTCAACATGTTTTAGCCTTTATATAGATTCTGATGCGTGTTTCTTGAGTCCCAAGATTCACAGTCACATAAGCACTCAGGAAGGCTCCATTCATTCAATCTTTGAATAAAGTGTTCACGATTTTTTATTTGATGGTTTCATTTATTTTTCATCAATTTTTCATCAGTATGTCGTTTTTTGATCATCATAACTTTCCAAAATTAATTTACAATCATTATGCCCGATGCATTTCGAGCTAACTGCTCTTCCTCAGGGGACTTTTTTATCTGAAAAAATACATCAAATCATGTGTAGGTACAAAGCAAGTAGTTACTACTTTCATCAACATCATTACCACGTTACCACAGTGCGTACTTCGTACATGTACCTTGTTACTGTGGTGTCGGTATGTGTGTAACCTTATATCCCTTCTTATCATACCACTGACGATAAGAAGGGATATAAGGTTACACGCTTCCTCTGCTTATCAGCCTAACCTCACCGGCCGCATCAACCCTTCTGTTAATTTCCTTGCTTCAACAGCGGTACCGCATGCCGTCAGCTAATCCAACCCAAGCATAGTGCCCAGCAGTTTTGCAATTGCCACTGTGGTGCCCTCTGCCCCAGTGGTCAAGGTCAGTGGGCCACCCAGGCAACTCCTCACTCCCCCAATCTTTGAGCCCCACCTGCCAATCCCCATTAACGTCCCTTTACTTGTGCACACGCACCCGGTAGGAGACAGAAACTGACGATTCTTGCTGGGTTTTCATGCCATAACATCAGACAGGTGGGTTCTGCAAATTGTGAAGAAGGGCTACACCAAACCTTTCCTTTCTGCACCACCACAGCTTCCACTATCACCTGATCAAGGACCATCTTTTCATGAGCCCTTATAGAAGTAGGATCTGTGTGTTATTCCTGCTACTTTCTGGTGGCAAAGAAGAATGGAGGTCTTTGTCCGATGTTAGACCTACTCAAAAGAAAAATTCTAAATGCTTACACTGGCCCAGGTCTTGTCTGCCCTAGACCCTGGAAAGTCAATGGTGGCATTGGGCCTGCAGGATGATTGTTTCCATATACCCGTCCTGCAGGCCCATTGGCACTGCCTGCTATGCTCCCTTCTGGTCTCACCAGTGCCCATAGGGTGATCTATGAAGTGATGGCGGTGGTGGCAGTACATCTTCGGAGGTCAGGGGTGCCAGTCTTCCACTACCTCGACGACTGGCTGTTAAAGGTGAGCTTGCCCCATATGGTCTACAACCACCTCCAGACTGCGGGGAAGCTCCTGCCACCTTTGCACTTCATTGACAAAGTACCTATTAACAATGTGCCTAAGTGGACGTGGAACGTCAATGGTTTGGGCAACAAGATTAAAAGGACTCTAGTGCTGCAGCATTTGAAGCGACACTCTCCTGATGTGGTTCTCCTGCAGGAGACGCATTTGCGGGGGAACAGATTCCAGGCGCTGGACCGCTTTAGATATAAAATGGCCACCCATTCGGGCTTTACTTCTGGCTCGAGGGGAGTGGGTATCCTTTTGCGTAAGACCTTTCCTGTGGTAATCACCGGGACGTGGACGGATGAATCGGGCTGTATGGTGGCAGTTGCGGATGGGTGGGAGGGACGGTGGTATTCTGTTCCTGCTATGTCCTGCCGGGCTTACATTGCACAACTTACAAACGGTTAGGATCCTTCCTGGCAGACCTTCCCTTGGGAACTCTCTTGGGTGGTGTTGTATAGCTCCTATATATCCTTATATCGTGTTAAGTTAGCATAGGTACATTTGAGATTTAAACGCCATTTTTCCTTTCTTGCAACTTCTGCACAGGACCCTTAATTGTTGACTTAGCTTTCAACCTAGTGGTTTGCCGTGGTGTATGTGAGAATAATATGTTATTGCTCTGATATCAGTTTTGTTTAATAAACCATGTCTGCACGGAGAGTGCTGAAGTTTCAGGAGCAACACGATATGGTATTGTTATGAGGTCTGATCTCCACGCCTTCATAGTCCTAACACAAGTGCAGCCTTTGCCAAATTGGGCTTGAGGCGGGATTGATATTGCTTTGCACGAGAATTGTTAACACACTTGATGCGGTGCACATGCAGAGAGAGCTGGTGTATGCTGATGTGATTCCTTCATGCTAGGACACTAAGGTATGGGCCCGCCCTAAAACAACCCAAAGAGACCTTCTTAGCTAATAATATAATATATGTGTTAGGGAGGGTGAGATATAAGTGTTGTTAACTCTTATTCATTACAGCATGTTAACATGCTGTCACCATTCGCTTTTTATGTCTTAGTAACTATGCTGGTAATTTTGATACTGATAATAAGTATACTTGTATTATCTAAGATACTGCGCCTGAGAAGACGGCATTAGTAAATAAACATTTCAAATGCACATGTGTCTTCTTTACTCCATGTTCTGGTTTGTAATGATAATATAACGAAAGAGTGTTCATGAGTCCCACGTACCCTGAGGTACTGTAAGTTCATGTTCTGGTTTGTCTAAACATTGGGAGTTTGATATGTCCAATGAGACACTGTAGCTAGCTCGGTAAGGGGTGAGTTGGTTGCTAAGGTAAGTTTTGGGACACCCTAATTTGCCGAGGTTCCACTCCTCTGTGCACAGTTCTGTGTGAGTACAGAAACCCTGCAACATGGCGCCCAACGGTTTCGGTGGTCTTATATCATGACACTCGAGTAGTTTATCGTTCATGCCTTAACCCCTTCACATCCGTTTCCGGAAAACGGGGTGTCGGTGAAACCTACCTATTTTTTGAAATAGGTCTTTATTCAAGCTTGATTCTTTCAAACGGTTTCTTTGAATTACTACCCAGTTGTGCTACAAAGTATTCTTTGTGTTTTCTTGTTTCCAGTGTTGTCATGGCGGCGGTGGCTATTGCGCAGCATAGTCGCGTAGCGGTACGCAACCATCTTCAGACGTACCAAGTCCCAGTAGATGGGATGGCTGTGATTTTCGTGGTATGTGCAGATCCGGCGTTTCCTTACGAGTTGTTTTACTCTTGGGTTACGTTTCCGGCTGTGGACGCTAATTCTGGTTTGTTCCACTCCTACACCGCCTCGGATGTCCCGGCTGAATATACGCCGTACAGGGCATTGGAAATACCTATTGATCATTGGCAGCATCGGGTTTGGTTTGATGGCGCCCTTCCCCACTCTTTGTCCGCTGCGAGGTTAGGTCCACTCTCAATTCCAGGTACAAATTGGCCTGCGTTGGGTGGCTTTACCCCGCACCCGAATCACGGGGCTTGTACCCTAGCAGAAATACGCAGGCTGCATGTTGTTTCCATTTCCGTGATTCGTGCTTTAGTGCAATACATCGGTCGACATCTTCCTGGTGGTCCCCAGGGGGGTGCGGCCGCTCCCATGGAACGAGGCGGAATGCGTCTCAATCCAGTGATGGTTAATTCGGTTTTTGGTGCGCGTCCAGTTGACAACGATGACTTCCCATTCTGGCTAGCAGAGAAGTTTGATCAACTGGAGGCGGTTTTTCCGAATTCTACTCCTGCTGATAAACATCGAATGTTAACGATTACTCTACCGAAGGATATAACTCCTGAACTTGTTGACTGTGAAAGCTGGGGAAAAACTTTTGCGGCAGTTTATACGAGGTGCTTCGGCACCCCGTCTATGAATGCCCTGCCTGAAATCATTAGACGTGTTCAGAATGATCACGGTCCGGAGGCAGCGGTTGAATTGGGTATGCGCCTGTGTGGTTCATTTGAGATTGTAAGTGATCTCATTCTCTCCAATGTTAAAGGAGATGCAGTTAACTTTCAGGTGTCGAATGCTTTGGCTGCTCTGCCCGATGCCGACAAACCCCGCCAGTTAGCAAAGATTGTGGTGGCCGCTTATAAGACAATTGGCCGCACAAGTAGAGGTCTGAAATATTTTCCAGTGAAGGATAAAAAACAACCTCAGGGACAATCTGCAGTGACAGATGTCCAGCCCAAGTCCAAAAAACAGAATTGGCCTAAAAACAGACACAGGGGAAGCAGACTAGGCAAACTCAGGATTCTGTTCCTGCTATACAAGCTCCTGCGCCGGCAGACAGAGTTTATGATTTGCGCGATCGCGCGATGATTAAATCACCTGATCGTTTTCAGGGTTCTGATCAACGCTCTCCTCGTTCCTTTCAGGAAACATCGGCCCAGAAGACCGGTGGTGGAGGAGGGGGTGGACGTGGACGTGGTGGCCAGCAAGGACGTGGTCAGTCCCGCCAGACGGACGGCGCAGTGAAGCAGGAGGATTCTACGCCTAGGCGTCCGCAGTTTGCGAAGAAGAAAGTCGCGGCCTTAACAGCGCATAGATATGCCACAGATAGTGAGAACGCGGCTTCGGAATCTGACGTGGGCTCTGACCTTGCTGGACAGCGCGGCGGAGATTACCATAGTCAGAGAGGCGCTCCGTCCACTACTGAGGGTGACAGCGACTGAAGTGTTTGTTGTAATAGAAACAGCTGATACGAGATTAGCTCCCCCTGAAAGACTTTTTGAAATTGTCCTGTTAATTGAAGGTGACATACAGCGTACTGTCAGAGGGGTATTTTGGGAGAACCTTTCGTCTACGTACGACATTTTGCTTTCCGAGGCTGACTGGCCCCCACCTTTTGTGCTCGCAGCGCCGCGAGGGGAGGAGGTAATCCTTCCCAGTTTCGCGCACACTGTCTCGACTGAGCATGCGCAGCATTTTGCAGAAGAGTGGGCTCGGGCTCTTGCACCGGCTCTCTACCGCAACCAATGTGGTTGGGACAAATTGTCCCCATGCCACGAAATTCCTTTGCGGTCTGAGCCGCAGCCTCAGCCTCAATATCCCATACGGCGTGAAGCTAAAGCGGCCGTCGCAGAAATCCTTGAACAATTGGAATATCAGGGAGTTATTGAAACGTGTGTGTCACCAATGAATAATCCCCTTTTTACTGTGACCAAACCTGACGGATCATATCGTTTGGTATTGGATTACCGGCATTTGAACTCGCATTGCCGTAACTGTGCAGTACAGAATACTCACGGCTCTGCCCTAGTGGATAGTCTAGTGCGTAAGCGTTTTAAGACAACGCTTGACATTTCCAATGGTTTTTATGCCCACAGACTGGATGGCTTTAGCTCCCAATGGACAAGTTTTACGTCCGCTGGGGTGCAAAAATGCTTCCGGCGACTCCCAATGGGCTACAAAAATAGTCCTGGGGTCTTCACCTCCAGAATAGTCACACTATTGGAGGGAATCGATCCGGATGCATGTTCTTATGTGGATGATATTTATCTCACAGACGACGAAATTTGGATGCATCTGTGTCGAGTGAATTCCATAATTTGTACCTTTGCAGACATGGGTTACAAATTTAATTTTGCAAAATCGCACATTGCAGAACACACAGTGTTGTTTTTGGGCTATGAGCTCAACAATGAAGGTAGAGGTTTGGCTCCTCACTTCTTAGAGAAGTGCGCACAATTGCGCACTCCAACAACTCTGAAAAAATTACAGTCTTTACTGGGCTTTTTGAATTTCGGCAGAACTTACATTCCGGATTATGCCCAGCGTATCAAGCCTCTGTATGCTTTGATACAACCAACTTTCTCAAAATCATGCTGGCTGCCTGAGCATTCAGCCATTTTGCAATCCTTGCAGGCTGATCTGCTCGCTTCTAAATATTTACTGACTCGTGATAACCACACCAACCTGGTAATAAGAATAATTCCTGGGACGGTGGGTTTCACATACCTCACTTTTAATGAAGGTGACACAGTACCTATTGCTTACAAGTCACACTTGTACACTTCGGCTGAGATGCGGTTTCCCACAGTAGAAAAGGTTTTAACTGCTGTACAGATGGCTATTCTAAAGGAACGAGCACTGTCTCAGGGGAAACGCATGCTAGTGGTAACACCCTGTCCTCACTTGGAGGCAGTCACGAAAGCCAGTGTACCGAATTCAAAGGCTTTGCACCCTCGGTGGATTCAGTGGGCAGCGTCATTGTCATCCACGGATGTCATGTTTATTTTTGACGCTTCCTTACGGTCGCAGGAGTACTTGCAGTATGAATTCGTTCATCCTGCTCCTCTGGCTATGCGACCTTTGGAGGACTTCCATTGCATCATTTACACTGATGGGTCGGCGCAGGTTGCGCATGGCTCTAAACATGCCTACGTTTCCGCATGCGCCATTGTGGTCGGTGCTATGTTGAATGATGAGTTCGTTTCCAGGGAAGTGCACACGTTGCCCCTGGGCGATTGCACCGCACAATTGGCAGAGCTTCGTGCTCTCTTACTAGCTTTGGAGTACGCAGATCCAAGTGTTACTACTCTAATTGTAAGTGATTCTTACTACTGTGTCCAGTCTTACAATGAAAACTTGTTCTTTTGGATTCAAAATGATTTTCATGATTCCAAGGGTAGCACAATAAAACATAAAATGATCTGGGTTCGAGTGGCAGAGCTTAAGGCTATGTTGCCACTCGTTTATGTGATTCATACTCTCGGTCATCAGCGCGTAGGAGTTCACGCTGTTGGCAACTCGCTTGCTGATGAAGCAGCGAAATCAGCAGTATCTACATACTTTGTTGCAGCAGTTACTAGGTCTAGAACCAAGATTGATAGCGACGTCTTGGCAGCGATTGCTGCCTCTGAGAAGGGAAGTAAACATCCTGCGGGATTCCCTTCGAAGTATAAATACCACTTAAGTCCCGAAAAGGTTCCTTTTGTGACAATTCCTGATGTTGGGGAACGGCTGATTCCCAACTCGGATCGCAGAACAGACTTGATTACAGCGGCTCATGAAGGTGTGGCGTCTACGCATGCGGGCGTCTCAGCCACTGTAACGCAACTACAACAACGTTTCTGGTGGCGGGGACTGTACAAACAGACGCGTGATTATGTCCTTCTTTGTGACATATGCCAGCAGATTAAACCTTCAACTGCTACGCGTCCGCCACAGACTCAGTTGTACATTTCTAATAAACCACTAGGCTGTGTTTATTTAGATCACTGCGGTCCTTTTTCATCTGATACTGCGTATAAGTACATCTTAGTAGCAGTTGACTCATGCACACGCTTTGTGTGGGTATGGCCACATCGCAGCGCTGATTCACGGACTGTCATTAGAGATTTGCGTATCTTTATAGGGATTTTTGCCTGTGGTACCTTCCATTCGGATCAGGGTCCGGCTTTCGCCTCTAAGGCGTATAAGGATGCCATGACTTCGATGGGGGTCCAAGTCAAGTTTTCGTCACCCTACAGACCTTAGGGTAATAGTGTAGTTGAACGAATGAACCGTGATTTAAAGCAATCTTTGACAGCCCGAGTTATAGGCACTGGCAGAAACTGGCTGGCTCACCTCTATGGCGTGCAGCATGCTCTTAATAATCTCCCTAGAAGGTCTCTGGGTGGGCGGACCCCATACGAAATGCTCTTTGGCATCAAGATGTACGTCCCTGACCTTGACGGTCTAGACTCTGTGGTTCGCGCCACTTCCTTTGACGCAGATGAACATTGCAATGTTTTACAGAATCTACAAAAGACCAGAGACAGTCTTGCAAAGGAACATTTGCCCTCCACATCGGATGATGCGTTGCAGATCCCGGTGGTTGGCTGGCTACCCCAAGTTGGAGAACTGGTTCGGGAGAAGATCGACAACAAGAAAGAGTTTGGTCCCTCCTATCGAGCTCCAGTCCCAGTGCTTGGAGTGAAGGGCACAAGAACAGTCATTTTACCACCACTTCCAGGTCGTAAGGAAAACAGGTTTATTTCTATTGACAATGTCAAGATACACAGAGTGGCCGATTCTTCTTAGCATGACACCAGCTGTTTCCTGTCCTTCCATTGTGAGAAATTCAATTATGCCCACTGCTTCTAATAATGAACCTGAGGTGGCCATCGAATTACCTGCTGTTTCCAGTCCATTATTGAATAATTTACCAGGAACTAACCTTGATGAGACAGACTATACATACCCCACTGATTTGTCCATGCCTGACCTGCAAGCTCGTTTAGCCACGGAATCCAGATTTTCATTTGACTCTGCTTCCCTTGCCTCGAAAAAACCCTCTCAAATTGCTGTATATGCCAGCCTGTTTAAAAAACATTTTTTGATACCTCCTTGGATATACATTTGGCTGGTCCTCTTTTCGGTTTACCTTTTTATGTCAATTGGTTTTGTGTTTTATTTTTTTCGAATTATGAATGGGCACTATGTCGAGGAGAGAACTTGCATTACTCATTTAAATGGA
Source organism: Lissotriton helveticus (assembly GCF_964261635.1). Taxonomy (NCBI): domain Eukaryota; kingdom Metazoa; phylum Chordata; class Amphibia; order Caudata; family Salamandridae; genus Lissotriton; species Lissotriton helveticus. Next base: position 93,446,252 of record NC_136058.1, read on the forward strand.
ACATTGGCACCACTTTCCTCTTCACATTCTACACACAGATTAAAAAGAGACTTGACTTTGGTTAACATCACAGCATGGCCTGTTCTGGATGGAATCGCGTGGGATGCAGTTCGTTTTCAGATTCATGGCCCAACGGAAGTCGTTAATGTTCCTAATGTACTAAGAGTTAATATGGGGGATGTGGTGAAACAAAACATTCGTTCTGATGATTGGGATGTTAATGCTGTGGAAAGTTTGTTTTCTGATTTGAAATACTATGCTGCTTTTGATGCTGAGGATTTGTACTTGGAATCTGCTAATTATGGTGAATTGTTCTGTTACCAACATTATGGCAATCACTTCTTACACAAAACATCTTCCCGAAGGGATGCTGTTAATTTTACTCAGTGGGAACATTGCCCGGCACCTACACAAGGGAGTTCAGAAACGTTTCTTAAAAGGTATACTTATTTCACTGACTTTAATCAGTCCAATCCCGAGTCCTTTTATTTTAAATTTCACAAACAGCCACTGTCCAAGGTTAGACTTACCGATACAAAATTGTTGTACTCGAAGGCCTTCCTAGATCAATTGGTTACTGGGGGCTATGAGTTATGGAAGGAAACCATAGACCTTAAATCGGTTTGGGGTTCAAGGGCCTGGCAGGTACAAGGCACTGAGGCTTTGCACCGTGCATGTCTCATCCCGAATCATATGTTGTTTTTAAATGAAACCATTTCCCAGACCACATGCTTTGGATTGGCTAGATCTAAAAGGTTAAACACCCCGTCTTTCCCGGAGTTGGAGGAATATGAGGATTGGAGTAATTTTACTCAATTGTCTATTAAAGATATACAGGCTCTGCTTCTTAATTCCTCCTTTAACATTTCCAGTATGAATCCCAAGGGTTGGCTGCTTTGGCACCGTAGTGCTGATTCTTGCCAAAAAAGGTTTTTAAATATAACTGACGGTTTTAAGACTGTTAGATCTGATCCCCGGTTTGATTTGAGTCATACTGTCACCTCTTACTCTGTGGGCAAGTTGTGTCAAGCTTGGCTGAAACATTCAACTTTACCTGCGGTTAAGTATCACCTTTCCAAACTGAATGCAGACGTGGATTTGAATGATTTCATTAAAGGCCCAGCTAGTGGCAGGTCGAAAAGGTGGTTATATGGGGTTTACAATGAAATTTGGAAACTCTCACAGATTGAGGCTGCTTCACGCCTTAGGGCTATTGATCAGGCGAATCTTGAGAAAGTGCTTGCAGTTGTTGACAATAGCATTAACGTGCTTTCCTCTAGAATTTACACATTAGATAATATTGTGTCGTCTGTTGTTGATATTGTGCATGATGAAGTGTCTGTTTTATACCATGGTCAAAATCAATTACGTTCAATCATGCAGTTTGCATGGACACTTCAGACTCTGAAAATGGGTAAAGTTCCCTGGGGATACATGAACGTTTCCTCTTTATTTGCACCGTTTAATTTGACTGACAAACAACGCTTGCTTTCAATGCGTGATGCTTCCTTTTCTATGCTACATATTGAAAGGTTGGAATCTTTACCTTTTTCTGTGGCAGAATCCACTGCTGCTACGTGGCTTATCCACGGTTTAATAACGCTGCCTTTTGCTTTATATAAGTTTTCGAATTGTATGAAATATGTGCCAATAGGTCGTTTTGAACCCTTAGGTAGCGGTTTTCTTCATGAGGTCTGGTCACTCCCATACACATACAGATGTTTCAAGGATGAACAAGAAGTTTATCTAACAGGGGATGAGTGTACTGAGACACCAGATCATTCTTTAATGTGCAGACACATACAGTTACACGGTTCATGTAACAAGGACCGACCGAATATGGCTTGCGTTTTACAGGGCACGCCAGTTCCTGCTATCATCCCTACGTTTAAATTGTTAGAGAATGGTAGTTATTTAATGCTCAATAATGAAAACTGTTGTGGTTTAATTAAAGGTATAGCTTTCATAGTAACAGTAAGTGAGCGAGTTATTTGCTGCAGAAATGTTCTTTATCCTCCCACACGTGAACATAGGGAGTCTTCCATTTGGCCACAGATACCGACCTTGGGAGCAGAATTCAGCGGCATGGCTAGAATAAGAGCTCTATTGTCCCAGAAAGAGGTGGCCTTGAGCTCGGCCCGTGAAACTTTCGTGCTTCACATTGCTAACACCCGTACGGAGGTTCAGGCTCTTTTAAACACTGATTTGCCTTTGCATTTCGGAGCCATGGTCCGTTCTATCTTTAACGCATCCTCCACAACGGGCCTAGCGCATTTTTTTAAAGTTGTTAGCGGTGGTCTCGTGACTTCCTTTGAGAAGATTTTTGGAGTCATCCCTGCCTTCTTCCATTCTATTTTTTCATCCTTATTTGGAGGGTTCCCGTTTTTACTTGCATTAGCGGCTGGCGCATTGGTGGTTTTCTGCCTTTTTAAATATGGATGCCCTTCCTGTGCAAGACCACGCTCAGCTGCTACTGACGCGGTTTCGCAACCGCATGCTTGATTATTATGGCACACTGCCGTTGGCGACTCTAAGCACGGCGTTTGGATTATCTTTTCGGTTCTCCTATTTCACCTGTGTCCAGCCTGTATTTCGCTGCCTGACCTGTGATTTCCTTTGGGCCATTGATTTGTGTCTCTGCGGACCAATATCTTCTGACGTCGATTTTGATCAACTGATGAGTCCTATCATTGCTCACGAGTTGGTTTGTTCTGACGAAAGGATTATGGCCTTGGCGGTGGCACATGGACTAATGGGTCCCTGGGATGTGTTGTCGGCAGCGCAAAATTTCTTGGAACAAAGTTTTCTTGAAAACCCACCGAGCTGTCCTCTGATGGTTATAGAGGATCCGGTGCTGGAAGATCACGTATGTTCCTTTCATCTTTTAAATTGGATGGCTGAACTGTTTTCGGATGAGGACAGTGACTTCCTCCTGGAGGCTGTTGCAGCTTACTTTTCATATACAGTCTTATCATAGACACTGCCTCAAATGGACATGCTGATTGATAGCATTTTCTTGATTTTATTGACTTTTGGTCAAGAAATTTTATTTTTGCTTGCCTATTGGCTTGAGCCACATTATACTTGTGGGCTATTTTTTAGCATTAATTTTTTGATTTGAATTTTTATTCATGCTCGTTTATTGTTGGATTCTGCTCTCATGTGATGGCACTTCTGTTATCTTATTTAGTCCGTTCTCGGATCATGGGGGGGTGTTGTATAGCTCCTATATATCCTTATATCGTGTTAAGTTAGCATAGGTACATTTGAGATTTAAACGCCATTTTTCCTTTCTTGCAACTTCTGCACACGACCCTTAATTGTTGACTTAGCTTTCAACCTAGTGGTTTGCCGTGGTGTATGTGAGAATAATATGTTATTGCTCTGATATCAGTTTTGTTTAATAAACCATGTCTGCACGGAGAGTGCTGAAGTTTCAGGAGCAACACGATATGGTATTGTTATGAGGTCTGATCTCCACGCCTTCATAGTCATAACACAAGTGCAGCCTTTGCCAAATTGGGCTTGAGGCGGGATTGATATTGCTTTGCACGAGAATTGTTAACACACTTGATGCGGTGCACATGCAGAGAGAGCTGGTGTATGCTGATGTGATTCCTTCATGCTAGGACACTAAGGTATGGGCCCGCCCTAAAACAACCCAAAGAGACCTTCTTAGCTAATAATATAATATATGTGTTAGGGAGGGTGAGATATAAGTGTTGTTAACTCTTATTCATTACAGCATGTTAACATGCTGTCACCATTCGCTTTTTATGTCTTAGTAACTATGCTGGTAATTTTGATACTGATAATAAGTATACTTGTATTATCTAAGATACTGCGCCTGAGAAGACGGCATTAGTAAATAAACATTTCAAATGCACATGTGTCTTCTTTACTCCATGTTCTGGTTTGTAATGATAATATAACGAAAGAGTGTTCATGAGTCCCACGTACCCTGAGGTACTGTAAGTTCATGTTCTGGTTTGTCTAAACATTGGGAGTTTGATATGTCCAATGAGACACTGTAGCTAGCTCGGTAAGGGGTGAGTTGGTTGCTAAGGTAAGTTTTGGGACACCCTAATTTGCCGAGGTTCCACTCCTCTGTGCACAGTTCTGTGTGAGTACAGAAACCCTGCAACAGTGGAGACATGAATGCCGTTCTGGATGCGGACCTGGATAGGTCGAGTGGGGGCAGGGTCACCGGGGGGAGTGGGGGTTACAGGGGTTCCTGGAGTCCTTTGGTTTGAGTGACGTGTGGTGGGCACACCATCTTGCCTCGAGACAATATACGTTCTACTCAGCTAGGCATGGGTCCTTCTCCAGATTGGATTACCTGCTGGAGCGTACTGATCAAATGGGGGACTTCTCGGACCCCCAGATCTTAGCCAGGGGTCTCTCTGACCATTCCCCAGTGGGGGCGCTATTGAGGGGGCCGGTGGTTAACAGAGCAGTGTTCCCTCAGATCGATCCGTGACACCTACGGGATGATACGATAGGGGACAAGCTCAGGGCGGACTCCCAGTTTTACTTTGAGGAGAACCAGGGGTCCATCGCGTCACATATTACACTCTGGGAGGCGTATAAGACAGTCTTGAGGGGGCAGGCGCAGGCCCTAATAGGAGCAAAAAAGAAGGAGGAATCCCTGAGAATTAGAACGCTTGAGGAGGAGGTTGCCAAAATAGAACGTAGGGCGGGTGTGGAGTCCTCGGTAGATAGTAGTCATGCCCTGGCTCTCAAGCAGAAAGAGCTCAGGGCTCTGGCGGAGGGTGAGGCGAGGGCTTTCGCCTTGGCCATGCAGCACTGTATATATGATGTGGGGGACAAGGCTCTGAAGCTCCTAGCTTGGCTGGAGCGGAGAGATAGGGAGCGTTCCTGGGTGGCTGCAGTGCGGGACAACTCGGGATCCCTGGTGTCCACCAGTACAGAAATAGCGGAGACGTTTGCGACGCACTTCGAAGAGGTATACTCCCCGGTATGTACCAGGACAGAGCAAGACTGAGGAATTCCTCCGTGATTTTGCACTTCCCACTCTGTCACAATCCCAGAGGGATGTGCTGGAAGCAGCTCTAACCGGCGAGGAGATAGGTGCGGCACTTAACTCCCTGCAATCCGGTAAAGCACAAGGCCCTAATGGACTCCCAGTTGAGATCTTCAAGAAACAATTAAACATTGTCAAGGGCCCTCTGTTACGAATGTACTTGGAGGCGTGTCAGGTGGGGACGCTACCACCAGATCAGAGGGAGGCCAGGATTGTGGTTATCCACAAAGACGGCAAGCCGGTTGATTGTTGCTCCTCTTATCGACCGATTCCACTCCTAAATGTAGAGGCAAAGGTACTAGCCAAGGTCCTGGGGGACAGGTTGCTGCCGGTGCTGCCTGACTTGGTACACGTTGACCAATCGGCCTTCATACCGCGCAGGAGCACGAGACACAACCTCCGGCGCCTATATTGTGCGCTGTATATGACAAAGGGCGTGGGGGACACACAGACTGCGTTGATGGCACTGGACGCCTCGATGGCATTCGACAGCATCGAGTGGCCATACCTTTTTATGGTCCTACGGCGACTGGGCTTCGACCCGATTTTCTGTCGCTGGGTGCGCCTCCTGTATGAGCAGCCGATGGCGCGTGTACGCGTCAATGGAACGGCATCCAGAGCTTTCCAGCTCAGGCGGGGCATGAGGCAGGGGTGTCCTTTATCCCCCCTCTCCTGTTCACCTTGGCACTGGAGCCATTGGCTCATTGGGTGAGGAGGCACAGGTCGTTCTGGAGCTTGGCACTATCTGATGCCTGGGAGGAACGAATCAGCCTGGACGCCAACGATATTGTGCTCTATATGGCGAGGCCTTGTCAGTCCATGGCGCAGGCACTTCACCTCTTTGAGCTTTTTGGGAGCTATTCGGATTATCGCATAAATTAGGCACAGTCTTTTTGGTGAATCGTGCGCTATATAAGAATTTATGACTTATGACAGTCGGTCATTTTTGCTCTCTCGGGCCCACCCCCGCGTATACCGTCTGGGTGCTCGGCGAGGTTAGTGAGGGATGGCTTCAAATATTTAGGGATCTTTGTCACTAGGAACAGAGCAGAGTTCCTTGCTAGAAACCTTGAGCCCCAGTTGTCGCGCGTTCTCACCGATGTACGTCACTGGCACGGGCTACCCTTGTCCCTGGTGGGTCGTGCCGCGATGTTTAAAATGTTGACGTTACCTCGCCTCTTGTATATTCTGCAGAATACACCGTATCAAATCCCGCAGGGGTTCTTCAAACGGGTATCTCAAGCGTTGCGGACGCTCCTGTGGGACGGGGGCAGCCCTCGGATCGCGTTGCGAAAATTAACGAGGGGAGTGTACGACGGTGGGCTGGCCCTGCCGGACGTGCAATTATACTACTGGGCGTCTCAGCTGCAGGTTATTAGCGATTGGGTTTATGCTGACAGGTCGGAGCCGGCCTACAGAGTGGACCGGTTTGTGATGCCGGGTGACAATTGTGGAGCGCTGTTATACACCCGGAAGACCCATGCGGATTGGCCCTCACACACCAAGGTGGTGGTCCAATGTTGGAGGGAGGCGAATAGGTTCCTGGGGTGGACGGGATCCCTGACGGGTAGGACTCCCTGTGGATTGGGAACAATTGAGTAAAGTGACTCGATTGAAGGGCTTACGGGGCTGGCAGCTCATTGGAATTGACTACTTGGGAGACGCCCCCCACTCCTTCGAATACCTGCAGACAGAGTATGATCTCCGAGATTCGCAGCGCTACCATTACTTACGCCTTATCCACGTCATACGATCCCATGTTCGTGGGGGCGCATCCATCCCGGAATATTCTCCCATGGCGGATCGTTTACTCCTGGATCCCATTCTTGAAAAGCCCACGTTAACGATCTACCGGAAGTTGATCAATAACATGCCCGATCCACTGGTGTCCTTAAGGGCGACTTGGGAGCGCGATCTGGGCCCCTTGGAAGACGACGACTGGCAGGACGCCCTGCAGAGTCCCCGTGAGATTGCAATCCGCGTTAGGTTCAGGCTTATACAGCTCAAAATCCTCCATGGGGTATACTACCCTCGCACCCTACTGCATTCCTGGGGTGGTTGTCAGTCTGCTTTGTGTGCGCGCGGGTGTGGGGGGGAAGGATCGTTCTACCACATACTGTGGGAATGCCCGGGGATTGTCCCCTATTGGACCAAGGTCACAGATATAATGGCGGAGGTGGTGGGCTCCCCGGTCCCGAGGGAGCCCAGATGGTTGCTCTTAATGATTAGGGGGCCCACTGATTGGACCAGGTATGAAGAACTCTGGCTGGCAATGGCGGCGGGAGTTGCAAAACGTAATATCGCCAGGGCCTGGGGGGCGTCGGCCCCTCCACAGTGGGACCAGTGGGAGCGGGACCTAGATTGGTGTCAGAGGGCGGAGGAAACCATTTGCAAAAGTAGGGGGTGCCCGAAAAAGTGGAAGAAGATTTGGGGGCCATGGTGGAGATATAGGGGAATGGGGGGCGGTCTGGGGTAACGGGACCTACTCTGGATGTTCTGTTATTGATCGAAAGTGACTATCCTGTGCACTGTACACTCCTTATTTGTCTGATGCAATGTAACCAATGGATTGACTTGTTGATTGATCTGAGCATTGATAATGAAAAGGTTTTTTTTTTTTTTTTAGAATAGTGTGCCCAAGTCACACCTGACTCCTCAGACGCTTCCGTTCATCTAAGCCATTTTGGACACAGTTCAGTTTTGTGTCTTGTTCCTGGGAAAGAGAGACCACGTTCAGATTTTGGAAGAGACTATGAAAGATCTGCAGTGTTTAGTTACTGGACTGCGATTGGGTCAGCCCAAATCCTTCCGCATTCCCAACCCAGAGCTTACAGTGGTGAACGATGCATGGTTTCTGGGTTGTGTTAGCCACTTAGGAGAGGTATAGACTAGACCTGGCTCCGTATCAACTTTCTAGAGAGCAGAGCCCTCGTTGAAAGCTTTCCTTCCTTCCATCCATCATGGGAAGACTGATACAGGTGGCCACTGACAACACCACCAACATGTGCTACTGCACCAAACAGGATGGGGTGGGATCACAGACACTCTGTCAGGTGGCTTTGCACCTCTGGGAATGGCTGGACCATCAAGTAATCTTCTTGGTGGTGAGCCACCTACTAGGATCATTGAATGCCTGGGTGGACGAGCTCAGCTGTCAATGCATAGCGTATCAGATGTGGCAGTTACACCCAAGGTGGCACAAGGTCTTGTATGCGAATGGAGGGAACGTTGGCTTGATCTGTCGGCCACTGCAGGGAACATGCAATGTCAGCATTTTGTGTGTTGGAGTTTCCAAGGCATCTCTCGCTCAGTGATGCGTTCTGCCTTGAATGGAACTTGGAACTCCTCTATGCCTTTCTGCAGATACCACTCTTGCCCAGAATTCTCAAGAAGATCAGGACCATTCGGGCCAAAGTCATTTTAGTGAGAGAATGGTATTCAGAACTCCTTGGCATGAGCATCTCTTTTCCGGTCAGACTGCTGCTCCGGAAGGATCTTCAGGACAAATTGGTTTTGTGGACACTGGCATTTTTTGGTCTAATGTTATGCACACTATTCCACGTTGGTCAAAACATCACCTGGCTGGCGCTCTTTGCTCCGCCTCACCATTCTAAGGTGGAGGAAAGACTCCATCACTTGGCCCCAAAAGAGCATTGAGCTTTTACATAGATCGTACCAAGAAACACTGGATGGATGATCATCCCTTTGTGGAGTTCTCTGGAGTGAAAAAAGGCAAGGCTGTCATAAGACTGTTCTCTGCATTAAAATCTGGTACCCATTGACTAAAAAACAGCCTCAGGAAGGACTGTGTGCTCATTCTTTCAGGGCCAAAGCTGCTACCACTGTGTTGGCATGCAGAGTCCCTGTCCAAGAACTTTTCCAGGATGCTACATGTGAATCCCTCCATTCATTCAAGAAGCACTATTGTCTCAATAGTCAGGTTTGCAGAGAGGGGCATTTTGCCCGATTGGTCCTGCAGAACTTTCTGGTTTGAGTCCATCCATAAACCCACCTTACAATAGGTACTGCTCTGGTATCTATTGATAAGATGAGGAATCTGCGGCTAGAAGTCTTTTATCAGGAGAACAAGTTACTTACCTTCGGTAACACTCTTTCTGGTAGAAAGTTTATCTAGCTGCAGATTCCCCACCGACCCGCCTATCCTCTCCATTAAGGTCATTGGCCTCTATCCATTAATAAGATATCACGTTTAAGAATCTGCACAGTGGTCACAACAATTTACTTATGGGACTCTGCATCTGGGGGAGTGTACAGTCTCGAAACAATTGACGTCAGGGTGCGGGAAGGACGCCTATACAGGCTCCGCACACCACTTCAGGAACAGTGTCATTGTGAGGCCGAAAAGTGCCACCTACTGGCACACTGTGTGGAAATTTAGTTCGTATACTGAACATTATCTACGCCATCTTGCAGACTCACGTACGAGCATACATGACAGCCATTTTAGGTACCATGGTCTCCCTGTTCACGATCGCTCATCAGCGCACTTCCCTGACCCTGCGAGCATCCCCCATGCACCCTGACTGCCCCCGCTCTCTCATGCACAAGTCAGGAGCCCTCCCCTCCCGCATGATTCTGTCCCAGAGAATCGCACCCCGCGCCTGACCAACACCTCCTTTCCGTCCATGAATACCCCTCCTTTGATGACCCTTCCTCTGAGCCTAACGTCAGCACTGACCGCTGGTCATCCTTTAGCCCGAGGTTACAGTTTATTGCCCCCTACTGTATGCACTTGCCTCTCCTGAAAGAGGCCACTATTGATCACGACCCTCCACCCCCAGAGATTCGATCAGGCGCACACATTCCAGAGAGATCGGCAGAACACTCAGCTGCGTGATAGCCCCTCCCAATCATATGAGGGGAAAGGGTCTCTACTGTTGTCATGTGTTGGAATGGGCCGGAACTGGGGGGTGACAGGGATATCGTTCTGATGTCATTCTCATGCTCTACAATGTCCCTGTTGTAATAAAGGACGTTCACATGTCTAAAACCAGTGTATAAAAGACCAGCTCTCAGAGAAGTTGAGAGAGCACCTCGAGACGATACCTTGTTGTCCGATCTGATGTGTTCCACTCCGTCGGAATAAAACTTGTTTCCTGTCTTCCAGTCTCCAGCGCCTGCCTCTTTATTGAGTAATTTTGTATGGTATTAGAGGCGTTTTACGCCGGGCAAATTCAACTTAGGAAACAACTACTGAAATCGCCTGACCATTGTAAATTGATCTTTATCAATTGGCGCCCAACGCGGGGCCCATCAGCGACACGTGGATCCAGTGGGAGAGGTCCCGACGACAGAGTGAACGACTGCAACGATCGGAAGAGCTCCTGTCCGATAGACCCTCGTCTGACAGCCGATCATCTGAACTTCACTGATTCCGAGCAGACCTCTCCCGAGTGATCTACGGTCCTGACTGGGAACCACCAGGAGTGCCGCGATAGCAACAGAGAGTAGAGGACGATCGGGCGCTGGAAGCGGAAGACGAGAAACTGTCCATGCGGTCCGGGTAAGGTCGTGACACACGACAAAATTGCGAAATTGATTGATTGATTGTTTGATAATACTAGTATTACTTATTTGTCTCTGAGAAATTCTCTATTTGCAAACAAACACAGAATCGCCATACTCTGTTTAGTCTTTGCAGATAGGGGAGAGTAGGCACCGCAAAACTTTAACACGTCGTGCTTATTCTTTTTTTCTCCCCATTGATTGATTGATTGAATCGAGCATTGAATTGTTCGAAGTTGGTTCTCTTAGGGATCTTCTCTGCCTGCAAACGGGGAAGAATAGGAATATTCTCTCTCCCTTTGCAGAAAGTGAAGGGTAGGTAACGCAAACCTTTAACACGTCGTACCTATTACGTTCCTCATTGATTGATTGTTTGACCAAACATTGACTGTTTGGAATTGGGTCGTTCGGGAGGTATTCTCTGTTTGCAAATAGTGTAAAGTAGAATATTCTGTCCAGCCTTTGCAAATAGTGAAAAGATAGGTAGTGCAGGCTTTTGCCCCCTATGGTAATTCGTCATGCCTATCTTCTCCCCATTGGTTCATAGTTGGGTCAACCCGGACCGCTTATTAGAGATGAACCATCCAGCTCCACTGGAGGGCACCCCTAATAAGGACATGTTTACTAAGCAAGGACTAGTCGCTATAGCTTATAGTAAGTTATGGCATAAATATACAAAAAGGGATCCTAAAAACCAGTGGCCACTGATAGGTTCTTTTGATGAAAATAAAATAAAAACACTAGAAGCAGCTGTAAAAATAAATAAGGTAACATCCACTATGCTCGATAGTATCGGCATGTGGCGCAAAGAAGCAGAGCATCGCAGGAAAAAAGAGGAAGCAAAAACAGTGAAAGAATTGCGAAAAGCAGCCCATCTGGCCGCAAAAGAACTAGATGAAGAAATAAGAAGAAGAGAGGAAGTTAAACAAACGCAAGAATCAGGACTGACAGGCCAATGCCCTGTCAGGACCACCTCTACGCTCTACCCGGAGGTACCCTCCAAACAACGGGCAAATGACGAGTTACTGCTCGGTCCTCCAATGATCTACATGCCTCCTCCTTATGCTCCCTGCCAGCCTCTAGCACAACACTCACCAGTCCAGAGTGCAGTCGAAGGTAACCCTAGCGCTAGTGCCCCGACTCTTACGGTCTTCGCACCAGCCGCATCGATAACAACACCAGATGAACTTGAGACTGGCAAACAATTAACAGCCAGACCAAATAGGTTGAGCAAAGATGAGCGGGATGGAATCGACCAAATAGCAAAAACCCTGGTAGAACGGAGGGAGAGTGAAGAATATACGATGAATATGCACAACTCGCATGCCGGTAGTCATAGACGGCATTTTATTTTACGGTTCAGCTACCACACCCTGAACGCGTATGAGGATAGGTACCAGACTAAGGGTCCTGCTAAATTGACGGCCCTATATAGAAAGGTTGATGTCGGAGATGGGGCTGAAAGCGATATGACGGATCTCTTCATGCAAATGCTTGAGGTCTTCCGCCACCTCGCGGAGCAGAAACCAGAGGTCAAGCTCACAGTCCCTGAGACGATTGAACCCTCACTAGGAGCAGCCAACACTATGATGCCTATCAGAGAAGCCGCCCCCTATTGGGTTCCCCCGAGAGGTCAGGGAACAAACGATGATATCAACCATGCAGACGCCAAAGGGAGGGTTGTGTACAACTGGGTTTACCAACCATGGGATCGGCAAGATATTTTAACTTTTAGACAAACCCTGCCCGATTTAAGAAAAAACCCTACAGCCTTCTATACCGAATTAGGCACAGCTTTGGGCTCAACTATAATGACTTTAGCGGACATGGATTTATTTTTCGGGTTGTGTCTGCCGGCTGATGTGTGGAAGCAAATCCGGAGAACTGACCACACAGAGCTGTTCGGACACACCTGGACAAAACTCGATGAACTAGATAGGCAGCGAGAGCCCGGAAAGAAACCTTTAAAAGACATACTGGAACTCCCCGACAAAATAGTGCAGAAGCTAAAAACGTTGGTCCCAGAAAAGAAGGTAGACTGGTCTATAGTCACGGCCTGCCGCCAGAAACCTCAGGAGGACGTATCAGAATACTTCTCACGATTTGAAACAGTGTTCTCCGACTACAGTGGCCAAGACATGACCACCGCAACCGGACAACACCTATTCGTGCAGAACTACGTAAAGGGGCTATTGCAAGAGGTCTCCCAAAAGTTACAGACTAGCGAAAGTAGTTGGGGAGCCTCCAAACCTGCAGCTATCCTCCAGATGGCTCAGTACTACGAACACCAAAAGAATGAGAACGAAAGGGCAACTGAGAAAAAGAAAAAGGACCTAAAGGAACGAGTAATGATTGCACAACTACAGGGAGTGGCCACAGGGAGGGAACGGTATAAGGGGAACTACCAGTCGAATGCCCCTAGGAATTCGACCCCTAGAGACCGCAACCCCGCCCCTGGCGCTCCACGAACCGACCTTGATGAGAACCAATGTGCATTCTGTAAAGAATTTGGACATTGGAAGTCTCAGTGCCCAGCCCTTCGGGAACTGATTAGAAATAAAGAGACGAGGGACATGGCAAATGGCCCCAAAACTGGAGGGCAGGGACGAGGACAGACCCACGACACCACCAATGACCGATCTGGTAGACCAAACACATTTGACCGCCCCCGACAAAATCAGTGCCAACAGTCCGATGGCTACAATGATCACGACTCTGCATAGGACTGCCAGGGGCAAGGGAGGGATCCAGTCGAGCTCTGTGTAGACCAGCAAGGTCCTTATGTCACCGCTAAGGTCCTGGGTACAAAGACTCCATTTTTGGTAGACACCGGAGCGACATGTAGTGTATTATCAAAACGACTGATTCCAAGGGCACCCTTGTCTGGCTCACACATTACCTCGATAGGTTTCGATGGGACGCCCTCCACTAACCCCCTGTCTGTACCTATCTCCTTTGACCTAGGAAACAATCCCACTGACACGACGTTTCTACTCTCCTCCAACTCCCCTGATGCTATTATGGGTATTGATTTACTGAAACATTTCCGAGCTACTATTAGGTGTTCCCCGGAAGGAGTCCGAGTCATCCTGTACGACAACCCGAACATGTCCAGACCCTACCCCGCACGACACCTGTACATTTTGACAGATGCTGACCTATCCTTGCTCGATTCGCTACCCCCGCACCTATGGGCCAGAAACGACTCAGATGTGGGACGAATGATGATCGATCCTGTACACATAACTGTTCGACCAGATGCAATACTCCCGAAACTCCCACAGTACCGGATATCGCCCGAAGGCGAGAAGGCATTGGTAGCGATTATTCAGTCCTTGGTAGATGCAGGAGTGGTAGAGGAAGTAATTAGTAATGTCTGCAATAGTCCTATCCTACCCATTGTTAAGAAGCAAGGTGAGGGGGATGAGAAAGCGTATCGCTTCATCATCGATCTGCGAGAAGTCAACAAAGTGGTGGTGCCACAGTACCCCGTAGTCTCAGACATTGCCACCATTCTGACTCTCATCCCGTCCACTGCCACCACCTTCACCGTTATTGATCTTAAAAATGCATTTTTCTCTATCCCCATCCATCCAGACAGCCGTTATCTCTTCGGCTTCACTTTAAAAAACCGTTCATACCGATTTTGTAGAGCTCCCCAGGGCTACACTGAAAGTCCCAGCATTTACAGCCAAGCCCTGAAAAGGCAGCTGGACGCTGTCCAGCTACCAGATGGAGTAGTGTTGATCCAATATGTCGACGATATCCTTTTGGCGGCCGACACCACTCCACTTGCAATCACAGCCACTATCCAACTCTTGCACTTTCTTGCGGAGAATGGCCACAAGGTCTCCAAAAAGAAACTGCAGTTCTGTCAGTCCCAAGTAACATACCTAGGTCATCTCCTGTCCAAAGAAGGGAGAAAACTTACACCCGACCGAATCCAAACCATCCTAGACACCCCTATTCCAAAAACACAGAAGCAAGTCCGTTCATTAGTAGGCCTTACTTCTTTCTGCCGACAATGGCTACCAAATTTCAGTCTCATTATAAAACCCCTACTTTCCCTGTTGGCCAAAGATGTTCTATTCCCACTCCCGTGGACTCCCGAATGCCAAGCATCCTTTAAGGAGTTGCGAGATGCCCTTTGCTCGGCACCCGTTCTAGGAACACCAGATTACTCCAAGCCCTTCTCCCTCTACACTCACGAAAGGGAGGGATGCGCATTGTCCGTTCTGACCCAGTCCATCGGCGCCAAACAGCGCCCTTGTGCCTACTTCTCTGCCACTCTTGATCCAGTCGCCAGAGCTCTACCAGCCTGTCTTCGAGCAGTAGCCGCTGCTGCTGTCTCTATCCGACAGAGTGAGGGAATTGTACTTTCGAACCCTCTCACAGTACTAGTACCCCATGCAGTTGACACACTTTTGAACCAGACAAAGACTCAACATCTGACTAGTGCACGACTGACAGGATACGAATTGACTTTGCTTGCGCCCCACATCACTCTGAAGAGATGCACGACATTGAACCCTGCTACACTGCTACCCTTGCCCGAAAATGACCCCGATGTGCCCCCTATACACGACTGCGTGACTCTCACAGACGAACAGACTAGGAGTAGAATTGACCTCCGAGACGTTGCTCTCACAGACCCTGACGGAGAACTATGGGTAGATGGCTCTTGCATCAAACTCCCAGACGGCACCACTTCTGCTGCCTATGCGGTAACGACTGCTCGAACAGTAGTTGAAACAGCTTGCATCATACAACGATCAACACAGGCAGCAGAACTAATTGCCCTCACACGAGCATGTATCATAGCAGAAGGAACCACGGCGAACATTTACACGGACAGCCAGTACGCCTTCGGAGTAGTTCATCATTTTGGGATCCTGTGGAGGGAAAGGGGATTCCTGACGTCCCATGGTACACCCATCCTTCACGGAGATCTAGTCTCCGCCCTGATTGAAGCAGTCCTTCTCCCCACACGATTAGCAGTGATCAAATGTCAGGCACACAAGAAGGTGACAGATTTAGTTGGACAGGGAAACGCACTAGCCGACATCACTGCCCGAACCACAGCTGAGAATAGGGCCACGACGCGCATATATGTGACCAGGTCACAGGCAGAACAATGGACCGACGCTAGGGAAACGATCAGGGATATCCAATCAACCAGCACACCACACGAACTAACTGAGTGGGCACGGGTGGGTCTAAGGGACGATGAAGGCTGCTGGCGGACAAAGGACACAAACAAATGGTTGCTGCCGGATGCATACTTGATCCCCATACTGACAATGGCACACTCCCCTGCACACATAGGTTCTGCCCCCATGATCAAACTCATTTCCAAAGTCTGGCACAACGGCAAGATCCCCGACTCAGCCAAACGCCTAGTCCAACAGTGCCTTATCTGCTTACAACACAACCCCGGGAAAGGAACTGTGGTACCCCGGGGAGGGTTTGGGATCCCCGACCACCCCTTTGAGGTCCTCCAGATGGATTACATCCAGCTAGAGAGGTGCCAAGGCTTGAAGTACGTATTAGTCATTGTATGTGCCTTCAGCAAATGGGTGGAAGCCTATCCACTGCCATGACTACTGCCAAAGTACTACTGAAGGAGTTTTTTCCTCGTTACGGCCTTTGTCGAATTTTATGGAGCGACAATGGCCCCCACTTCATAGCTGAAGTTATCCAACTTATCCTGAAGGGGTTGGGGGTCAAACAAAGGTTCCATGCGGTCTTCCACCCCCAATCCGCTGGCCTGGTTGAGCAACACAACGCTACACTGAAACTGAAACTGTCAAAAATAGTGGCCACCACAGGGCTTAAGTGGCCAGATGCCCTTCCACTGGCACTACTATCGATGCGCTCCACCCCCACTAAGCATCACTTGACCCCCTACGAAGTTGTGTTTGGGCGGCCTATGAACCTCTGGACTGCCCCCAAACCAACCTCCATTCATGACGTCCCCGACGTCCTGTTGTCAGATTATTTGTACAAGTTAACTAAGACATTGTCTGTCATTCATCAACAGGTGCAGCAGGCCATCCCCGATACTTCCAGGGGTCCCGGTCACGATATCCAACCGGGTGACTACGTTTTAATCCGAAATTTCCAACGAGCGAAGAGTCTGGAACCCCGGTGGACGGGCCCCTTTCAAGTACTGATCACCACTCGGACGGCTCTTCGAGTGGAGGGGAAGAAGCACTGGCTGCACGCCCATCACTGCAAAAAGGTCTCCTCAACCCTGGCCACGACAGACAACATCAACACCCAAGAAGAGCTCCTGAACAAAGACCGACCATCACTGAACTGTTATCCTGATACCGAGGCACTTGAACTTTCAAAACACTCTGATCCCACTGTGCCATCTCGAGAAGGGTATTTCCTACGTCGAAAGGAGGGAGCTTCGGCTAAGTAGACCACTGACTAAGTTAAAAGTCTCAGAACGGTGACCCAAAGCAATCAAGGGCCACCTGGAGAGAAGCTAAACTAAGTCTGGGGTTCTGCCCACTACCGAGCACCTTGAAGATGAAGATGATGGAAGCGCCAGATAAGAAGATGATGGAAGCGCCAGATAAGAAGACATCGAAAGCAACAGGAAATACCCACTATAGGAATCCAAAAACTGACAAATTGCACAGCTCAAAGACAATCGCTTTCTTCGTTATCTCCCTGTTCTGCCTCCTCCTCATGACTTCCTTCTGGATCCTGGAGGAAAGCACGCCCGCTCACCAAATGTTGCCGACCACTGTCCAGCCGACCACCGTGAAAGAGCACCACCTGATCACCCTTTCACCTCAGCTTCGAGAAAGGCGTAGGGAATTCTGGAACAATTCCTTTGTACAACTGTTGCACCAGCACAACCTTGTTACAAATGCCACAAACTGTTGGATCTGTGGGTTGCTCCCACATGCTACCGGACACTCAATCCCCTTTATTCCTTCACCTTTCTCAGTTCACGGCTCTTGCCTCGCCTGGTTGATCCTCATGCAAGAAAGCCACAAGGACAATGCTGCTTCTGGTCAGACAGTGTCGCACTTCTACTATGGGTTTTTGTTGAACAATACAGGAAAGCCCTTTTGTCCTGCAATTTCAGGTTCAACCTTCCTTACGAACATCCCTGCCAAAGAAAGGGTCGAAATGCAAGTGCTCCACAATCCAGCCAGATCCACCTTCTCTCACCTGCGGAAACAAACGGCTGCCACCCTGACTACGGCCCTGTCCGTCATCAATGTCACAGGACTCGTATGCCTTGAAGGACAAGGAACACAGCTGGTGGGTCACAGTTCTTGCCGCATCACCAAACCATTGGCCTCAGCTGACCCCCCTTCCTTTGTTGCTTCCCCGAATATGTACTTTGTTTGTGGCACCAAAGCTTACACGTGGCTCCCAAAAGGCTGGAAGGGTACGTGTTACATCGCCTTCATTCTTCCTCCCACGTATGTG
This sequence comes from Lissotriton helveticus, assembly GCF_964261635.1. NCBI lineage: Eukaryota > Metazoa > Chordata > Amphibia > Caudata > Salamandridae > Lissotriton > Lissotriton helveticus. The sequence goes on from NC_136058.1 coordinate 93,464,277, forward strand.
GCCCCAGCCAACCACCACCGGCAAAAGCGCGCTGGAGATGTTGAACAAGCCGACTCCACCGGAGCACAGTTCCTGGATGCAGCAAAGGGACTAGTTCCTCTGTGGGGACCAATGGCCAATAGCCGCGCAATCCGACATCTAACTCAGGCATTAGAAACAACCATCAACATCACCGCTGGCGCCCTCGCCAACAACACGGCTGAGCTTCAGGCAGTCCGCCTGGTGGCTCTTCAAAACCGTCTTGTTTTAGATGTGATTCTGGCCGACCGTGGAGGTGCATGCCGTGTCATCGGCTCCAGCTGTTGCACCTACGTGCCAGATAACTCACCTTCAGTCTATAAAGCAATCGAACACCTCCACAGACTGTCCTCGGAGGTTCACCAGGAACAGGAAGGATGGTCGCTTGGAGGCTGGTTCTGGGACACTTTAAAGAACTGGGGATGGAGACTGTTCACGTTTTTATTGATACCGATCACGATACTATGTGGATGTTGTTTAGGTATTCAATGTTTACCACCTTTATGTGCACTTATTTCCAACTGTATGTGCTCTAAGACTTTGAACTTTAAACCAGAGCACATGAGTCCCCTATACGAAATAGAAGTGCGTGGTCTCATGGGGATTGATCCGAACTGACAAGCTGGCGAGACATGTTAAAGGGAGGACTGTGGAAATTTAGTTCGTATACTGAACATTATCTACGCCATCTTGCAGACTCACGTACGAGCATACATGACAGCCATTTTAGGTACCATGGTCTCCCTGTTCACGATCGCTCATCAGCGCACTTCCCTCACCCTGCGAGCATCCCCCATGCACCCTGACTGCCCCCGCTCTCTCATGCACAAGTCAGGAGCCCTCCCCTCCCGCATGATTCTGTCCCAGAGAATCGCACCCCGCGCCTGACCAACACCTCCTTTCCGTCCATGAATACCCCTCCTTTGATGACCCTTCCTCTGAGCCTAACGTCAGCACTGACCGCTGGTCATCCTTTAGCCCGAGGTTACAGTTTATTGCCCCCTACTGTATGCACTCGCCTCTCCTGAAAGAGGCCACTATTGATCACGACCCTCCACCCCCAGAGATTCGATCAGGCGCACACATTCCAGAGAGATCGGCAGAACACTCAGCTGCGTGATAGCCCCTCCCAATCATATGAGGGGAAAGGGTCTCTACTGTTGTCATGTGTTGGAATGGGCCGGAACTGGGGGGTGACAGGGATATCGTTCTGATGTCATTCTCATGCTCTACAATGTCCCTGTTGTAATAAAGGACGTTCACATGTCTAAAACCAGTGTATAAAAGACCAGCTCTCAGAGAAGTTGAGAGAGCACCTCGAGACGATACCTTGTTGTCCGATCTGATGTGTTCCACTCCGTCGGAATAAAACTTGTTTCCTGTCTTCCAGTCTCCAGCGCCTGCCTCTTTATCGAGTAATTTCGTATGGTATTAGAGGCGTTTTACGCCGGGCAAATTCAACTTAGGAAACAACTACTGAAATCGCCTGACCATTGTAAATTGATCTTTATCAACTGAGGTACTGATAAAAAGTTGCCAGATCCAGTTTGATGCCTGGGGAATATTCATAAGGTGACGAATATGCAGCTAGATATAGTCTGTACCAGAAAAAAAGTATTACCAAAGGTAAGTAACTTGTTATTCGCTGCAAGGGCACACTATCCCCAATATGTATTGTGCCCTATTTTCATATATTAATCTTACAAGGCCCATTTTAGTGAGTGACTTAAGAACATATAAAATTAGGGTGTTCCAACATGGCAAAGGCATTTTATTTGCTGTAGTGCATTTAAACTGCAGCCTTACCAGAGCGCAGTGGTGCTCTTAGCAGAAACATACTTTCATCATAGATGTGGGTGGTGTAAGTACACACTGCAGCCCCCAAATGGTATTTCATTTTCTATACCATAGGTGCACATACGGCACGATTTACAGTGGACTTGTATGGAAATTAAATAGGCGACATAGGGAGTTCTAGTTCTGGGAGAGAGGAAGATATTCAGTAATACTTCTACATTGTTTTGTGTGCAGTTTTTAATATGACCATGATGTGTACAGTCCTCGTAACATACATCTCATTGGCTTATCCCAAAATGAATCCATAATGGCACGGCCCCACATCAAGTTTCTAAGTAGGTGTAGAAAAGGTCAAATTACCACATGTCTTTGGGTACACCTTGTTCTAGCTTTGCCATTCATTTCAACATAGAAGTGTTGTAATACTTGTTTATCTCAATTGAACCTGCTGGATTAAAGTTCAAAGGGGCTCTGGTTTGTACAAGAACATCTTGAACTGGACTCTGCCTGATGTGGTGTCATCTGGCAACCTTGGCAGTAGTGGCTGCTGTCAGCGAAAAGTGGTGGGGCAGCAACAAACAAAAAAGATAACTTACCTGCTGCTGTCCGCTTCAGTGCTTTTTTACTCCTCTGCTGCTTGTGCACAAGCTCTCAGACTCCACAAATCCAATCCAGATACTGGTAATACTATTACCCAGCATGAGAGAAGTGACAGGATAGGTCTGAGCGGGCTGGTTTTGCGCTCCCACAGGCACTGGGAACCTGCTGTTCTCCATCCAGTTGTGCAACACAGCTCAGGTTGGAGAAATCTAAGTGTGCATGTCGGTTTGGCCGTCCTAAGACAGCCAGCCACACCAACGTGCAGTGCCCACCACCCCTCCGTGCTTGCTGCTGTCGTCAAGGTGGCCTTGCCCCAAGACTCTGCTCCGTGATGAAAAAGTAAAATGATAATAAAATAGTTTTCTTATTTTATTTTTCATGTTTGCATCTGCTGGCTCTCAGTAGTGGGGCTACACTCCACCGCCCTAACGGAGAAGCCAGCGCAGAACCGTAGCGGAAACAAAACTGAACAGGTCAATCACTTCTCAGCCATTTATGAACTATTTAAGAAATGTAGGTCTAGGAGTGTTTCAACCATGCTAGTCTTTCAAGTTAACCGATGTACATACAATAGCTCTAAATAATACCAATTTGGAAAGTCTGTGGTTTTCTTGAAAATGTTGTTTGGATCTCGCCTTCGTGGACCTACTTTGGACAACAATGCACTTAGGTACTCAGTCCTTAGAGTATCAAGCTAGCTATATTACTGTAATTTTTCCCCTGTATGTGGTTCAGGTGTGCATGATTTACAAGTCACACACAATATTCTCCATTGCTGCATGCAATGTGCCTGAGAGTGTGGGTGGCATGAAGTGTGGTATTTCTGGGTGTCCCGTATTCAGGGAGCTCAGAAGGCACGCAGAGGATAAGAGAAGCATACAAGTAGCAGATGGGCTGAGGTGCATTGGTAGACCTGTGCAGTGTACTGCAGGTCTGCCCTGCACTGGCAGAGCTATTTGTGGGTCGCATACGACAATCGCAAGGTATACTGGGGGCAGCAGAGCAGAGGTGCACAACAGAGCTTTGTGTGGTTCAGAGTACTAAAATGGCAGGGGGGTCGCAGGTCCGGATTGAGGGGCATTTGCAAACACACGTGTGCTCCACTGCTTAATTGGAGGATGGCCTGAGAGTCATAATGAAGTGCATTGGCTGATTTGATTTGATTTGATTTGAACATTTGTAAAGCACACGAATGCCCGAGGGCGTCCAGGCTCTAATGGCAGCGAGAATCAGAAGGTTGCCGAAGAAATATAGTGAGAATTTTTAGATGGCGAAGAGCCATGTTTTTAGCGCTTTTCTGAAGGATAAAAGCTTCGGACTGTTCTTTAGATCAGCTGGAAGCGAGTTCCATATCTTAACTGTCCCCAAAATGAAACTTCTTCCACTACAACAACAAGCCTTCTTCAATGTGGGGGTCTGTAGAAGTTTTGTGTGTGAAGACCTTAGGTTTCTAGAGGGCACATACTAAATCATATGACTTCTCAGATATTGAGGGCCGCCACTGTACAGTGCCTTGTATGCCAAGCTTTGAGATGTAAATGTAATCCTTTTTCCGACTGGGGGCCAGTGCAATGTTATCAGACCGTGGTAGACTGGCTCAGATGTAGGGATAACCAGTAGCAATCTGGCTGCCACATTTTGGAGTTGCTGTAACTTTTGTAAGTACTTTGTTTGAATGCTCATGTATAAAGCATTTCAATTATCCAGTATGGACAGGACTAATGCTGTCCCAACATTTTTTAGGGTGTCTGGAGGTATGAAAGGACACATTTTTCTGATAATCTTTAAGATGAAAGAAATTGTAGAGGTAAGAGTACTGATCTTGTTTTTAAGAGATAGATGATCATCAATGATACACCCTAGGTTGTTCACCTTCTTCACAGGGACTGGAAGGTCTTCCAGACTAGATGGCCACCATCTGGTAGACCAAAACGAGGTATTGGGAGAACCTCTATTTGTCTGCCTTTAAGTTTTAAACAGTTAGAGCTCATTCACTGATTTACCTGGGTCATGCAGCTATTAAATTGATCTGCAGTTTCTTCCATATTACTAGAGACTGATACTACTAACGGAGTATCATGTGCTTGAGACCACACTGCAGATGCTTTGTTCGATTCATGATGGTTTTGCATTGTAACATATCTGATTATCGAGAACAAACATAGATGAGCTGCACCCTTACCTGAGGATTCTTCCAGCTCCTATATATTAAAGAGCACTTGGAACCAGGTGCGAAGGTATTATCAGTCCACTTTTGGAACAACCGACCAAAGTCTTTGCGAAAGTCTCCAGATTTGGCCAGTTCAGAAATCTTTTAAAACGTAGCTGTTTACCAGGAAATGGCGGGTGAAAGTGTGAAGGACCGCAACAGTTTGCCTGAAAGGCGACTTGGCGCTGGAACAATCATTCCCTTTTGAAATGAATAACAATTAATAATTATTATTAGTATAAGTGCATGCTGAAATGCCTTGTTCCAACTCCTTCTGCATCCACTTCAAACGTATCCTTCCTCTCTTTTCTGTACTTACGTGAACAGTGAAAACCTTTTCACAATTCAAATGCCCAACCTATGAACTTTGTCGAAACTTTGTTTTACATTGTTTGTGCTATGCCACTTTCCTAATTCTGCAATGCTATCAATAAAAAAGGCTGCTGTTATCCAACTCTGTAGAAGAGGATGAAGCTGGATATATTGCAAGCCTAGATGACCACATCCTTGCTTGGCATCACTTTGGAGCAGGATTCGGAGTGAGACACAGATTCACTTTGAGATTTAGAGTGAGACGACTTGTGCTTCTTTCTTCAGGACGTTTTGTGCAGGTCCTTGCAAGAAAGCCACCTAACAAACCCTACTAGGCGGGTGTAACAGACCAAGACGATACTTCATCGTTCACCTGGAGGGGAGCACGGAAAACATCAGGCGAGCGCGGACAATCAAGATTTAGACAGACCAAATCACTGGGAATGTAGCTTTTACAACAAAAGAATAACACCAAAAAAGACCAGATAGCCCAAAGAATGTCCACTACCAAAGAGCCCCTTGATTGTGAAGGAACCTGGTTTCATTAGATACCTCGGTCTTATCTTTTACAGAAGGGGCTGGCCTCCCTCAACCCTCCATGCTACCGAAATGCATCGGTGGCACCAAAAATGCACTGAACTCATAACCTGGTCCTGGTTTTCATGAGGCCTCTATAACCATGTTTATAAAACAAAGTCTCATTAGCATGTGCATCTTGCAGGCAGGGCCACCGCTTGAGTTGTTATGTTTGAAGAGAAGTACATTTGGCAGTCTGTTTACACTTAACTGATGCACATAATGCAAGGGTTAAAGGATCTGCTTTCATACTCCATCTCAGGTCTCCCCCGCCATTATAGCTAGTCTGGCAATGTATACTAAGGATTCAGAGACCGCTTCAGTGACATATGGATGAGCATCAAACTTCAGTACGGCAAATAATGAACACAATCTTTAATTTCCAGAAGGTGCTGGGCAAAAAGATCTATTGGTTAGAATGTGAGGCACTGCCAATGACTAGCGTGGTGGGCATGTTGACCAATAGAGGAACATATAGCTAGAGCATAATAGAAGGCTGATATATGATGAAAACTAAAGTTCAAGTTACAAACATTGCTGTGTGGCAGAGTGTAGATCTTTACCAAAATCACAATTGTAGTGCCCCCCCCCCCCTCCCGCCCCCCCCCTCCTCCCCCCATGAGGACACTAAACATGATTAGTAAAGGCATCAAATATTTTGTGTGGGGAAAGAAAAACCACCACTCAAATTGTCTAAATGAAACATGTAGTTGTGGCCTTTCGACTAAGTATTTTGCTACACAATCTCGGACAACTACTGGCACCATATACTAAACACCATATAGACCCAACATACTCTACACGTGTTACAAACCCTTGATGGCTAAAATTAGAAAGGGGTGGATTGGGGACCTGACCTGAGGTACTCTATGGTTGAGAGACGAGTTACCAACATCAGATCTTCTTGAACAATAATTCGGGAGTGTGTGATGGCAGTCATGTATTGCTAAGTATACATCAAAGCCTAAATGCAGAAGTCCCAGTGTGGAACAATGCAGCGGTTATATTAATAACATACGTCAATTATCTGGGCAGACTTTGAAACTAAATGGTAATTCTGAAACTGGTCTTCCCAAACTTTTCATTCTGCTACTAAACCTCTTTAACACCTCTGTTACCCCTAATAGAGGAGATCAGGTGTCAAAATACAAACAGCTGTGTACTGCCTAAAGGGTGGCAGAGAGGGAAGAGGTCAACCTCCATACTGTCCAACAGTGCACACCATGATTGAAAAATGGAGATTTGGAGAAGGCTGATATCGATTAATATAATACACTGTTCAATGAGCTCTAGCAGACACCTCAAGGAGAACTGGGGGAAAGACACTGGGACTGGATTGCCGAAAGTTAAGATGGATGCTGGAGACAACAGGAACTGATGCAAGGACCAAGGATACAGGGGCATATTACCAACCAATAGAGATAATTTTTGTCTCTAACTTATTTAGAGACAAAAATTATCGCCGCAAATCGGCGATTTTTATCGCAGATAAACCTTGCTATTAGCAAGGTTTATCGCAAATGCGATAAAAAACGGCCGCAATGCATGAATATCGCTAAAAAGTCAGCGATATTCATGCATTATCGAGCAAATGCTCTTAGCCATGTTATCCACCTCCCATTGGATAACATGGCTAAGAACTGCTCCTGGGCAAGTGTTAGCTTTTGGAGATATTCGCGCTTAGCGCGAATATCTCCAAAAGTTGGTAATAGGAGATAGCGATGTTAGCGACTGTTTTCAGTCGCTAACATCTTGGCACGCCCACTTTGCATGTCATTAGTGATAAATATCACTGACATGCACAGTGGGGCCCAAGATGGTCACTATCTCCTATTAGCTGTCGCTAACTGGTGTTAGCGACAGCTTGGTAATAGGGAGATAATTTTATCTCCGCTTTCTTGGCTTTTAAAGCCAAAAAAGCGGAGATAAAGCCCCTTGATAATATGCCCCAGAGTTACCACAGTATAAAGGTCATCTAGATGGCACTGGATGCTGACAAGCTACACAAAGGCGATAAAGCACCTTTCAGGTTAAACTATGTATAATGGGGGAAATGGCTAGGTGGTCCAGTGATTTTGATAATGGGCAAGGGAAAAGAGTCAACACAGCCTTCCAGGTGGTGGAAGGAAAGATCGGATGGATTGGGCATGGCTAATGCATGTCAAAATGCAGCAAGGTGAAGTGCCTAGTTGTGCACGCGAAAACATTGGTAATCGCAGTATAGCAATTAAGATAAAATGTGGGGGGGAAGCATGGTGTGGTGAAAAAACCTTTATCTGTAAGTCGCATATAGATATTGCAAATGCACTTTAAGGCAATCTGGTTAAACCAAAAAAACTGAAAAAGTAAAATGTTCTTTTTGAAGTGTTTTTTTGACAAATTAGACTACCTCATCCGTGTAATGTAACAACTAGACAAAAGAAAGAGTCAAAGCCAGTAGAAATGACACTAATCCTAATGAGGCCATTTCTGTTGGACCCATGAGCCATAAGGCTATGCAGTGAAGGACTGGATGCAATTTCTTCACTCCAAAAAAGGAAAACACAAGAAAAATTAACAACTTGTATTATTAATGTGGAAAAATGCAACACCTTCCCAAGCCCTATCCAAGGTGAGGGTGGAAAAATGTGATCCCTCTTTGTACTCCGTATGAGCTGGCTGGTTTTTAGGTGGGGTGAAACCAGATCTGGATTTACTGATTCGAACCAGTATCTCCTCACCCAAATTCATTACATGGTTTAAGTCTCCAGAATGGGGAATAACCTGCAGGACCCAGAATGAGTGGTTTCTTTCCTGCAGGTTCAGATTTACCATAAGGGTCCGCAGTAAACTCCACTCTGCTGCCAGTGTTTTGATCACTTTGCGCTGCGCTTGGAGTACGTAGTATGGTAAAAACTTCACCACTCGCCGCAGAGCGGAGTTTTCTGGCTAACCCAGCAGTTAACTTCAAGTTCAGATAATCATAAAGGTCCAACCTCAAGTAGTTAACTGTGAGTCCAGATATTGTTGGCATACACAGTGTTTGTTAAAATACCCCTCACACACCAAAAGGGCCCTTGGTGTCATGCTTCATCATCGGGGTCTTCCCGTTCCGCTGCGGGACGGGGCGTGCTACGACTAGCGACTACGCTGGAGCACCTTAAATAATTGTGAGTGCTATGTGAGTTGGAGTGAGTGTAGGTAGGGTCAGGGGTGTTTGAAGAAAAAAAAACACTGTGTATGCCAACAATATCTGGACTCACAGTTAACTACGTGAGGTTGGACCTTTATGATTATCTGAACCATTTACTGGAGGAGGGTGCGTCCACCTTGGTGCTGATCAGCACCACCTCTTCACTCCCTAATTTAGATTTTTGTTGGTTAGCTTCAAGTAGTCATGTGCTGCGTGTTTTTTTTTTCCAGTAATTTTGTATTGAAAAGAAAAGTTTTGTATATATAAGGTGCAGTATACAGGGGGTACAGTCACAAAAAGAGCGCCCCGGGGGGGAGGGGGGTAGAGACATAGCGAGAGGTCGCATCGACTTTCTGGGCTACATATTGTTCGTATGGTCGGTGATTGTTCTGGTCTTGGGCCCCTGACCGTCTCCCCCGGCAGCGAGAAAGGAAAGAAAGAGAGTAGAGGAGGAGAGATGTATGGCTGTGATGTTGATAGGAGCACAGTGCACTCGGGAGGTTATGGAGTGACTAAGCGGCTAGTTGTCTACGGTGGCTTGTGTGAGGAAAGATAGTTATCCAGGGAGAGCCACATTTCGCACTTAGTGTGGGTTTTGGGAGTATGGTTGGAGGTTATGGTGTCTGCTCCTCGTAGGAAGGTGACCCAATTAAACCAGGTCTTAAAGGACGCCTTCCCTGTGTCTTTCCAGTTGTTCAGGACCGTCTTGACCGCCGCTGTGAGTAGGAGGTCTGTCAGGTCTCTGTCTTCTCTGGATTGGATTTGTGGGGCCATGAAGGCTGTGGCTAAGCTGTGGAATTCTAGTTGTAGGGGGAAGCCCAACACGCTGTTCATGAATTCGCTTATTTTGTGCCAGAATCTTTTAACTTGGTGGCAGTGGAAAATAAGGTGGGCCAGGTCGCCTTTCTGCCTGTTGCAGTTGCAGCATGCGTCGTTTTCACAGACGCTGTTGGACGCCAGGCGGGCGGGGGTCCAGTATGCCTTGTGTATGAGCCAGAATTTGGTTTGGGCTAGGGTGGTGGTGACTTTCTTGTTTGAGGTTGACGTCCAGAAGTTCGCCTTTTCTCTCTCGCTAAGTTTCCTGTCTAGGAGTGATTCCCAGTATGCTATGGCCTTGTTGTTTAGTTTGGATGTTGCTGGGCTCAGTAGTTTGTAGAGGTGTGACGTTTGGTGTCCTGTTTTGTTTAGATTAGTGGCATATTGTAGGATTGAGGGGGCCTGCTAGTTGAGGTCTGCCTTTGTGATCGCCACTTTTATCTTAAGGAAGTTATGTAGCTCGATATCTTCTAGCTTGTATTTGTTCTTAAGTGAGTCAAAGGTGGTGTGTTTTCCCTAGGATATACAGTTGATTAGCAGTGGAGATGCTGTGCTTGTACCAGGAGTGCATGTCTAGCGTTCTCCCCCGGTATTTAATCTTGGGGTTGAACCATATAGACTCCCACTCAGTATTCCTAATGCCTGTGTCCATTCTCTTATCTAATTTGAGGAGGGGGGACCTGGTGTTCTTGAGTATGGGGTTATTGGCGATCTCGGGATGTTTGGTCGCCGTGAGGAGGGCGATGGGTTCAAGCCCTTTCAATAGTCTCTTCTCTAGTGAGAGCCATGCTGGGGTGTATTCTTGTTCGGGGGTTAGCCAGTACAGTCCTTGTTTAGCTATACAGGCAGTTTGGAAGGTTTTAAAGTTTGTTATGTTTAGACCTCCCAGGCTTTTGCCCAGCCTGAGTTTTTGTAGGCTAATTCAGGGCTTTTTGTCTTTCCATAAGAACTTGTTTATTAGTTTATCTAGTTGCTTGTGGAATTCATCTGTGTTGGTCAGTGGGAGCATATTGAGCATGTAGTTCACCATAGGAGTCAGCATCATTTTGACTGTCTCTACTCTGCCCCACCATGTCATGAATTTGGGTGACCAAGCCTCTATTTTTCCTTTCAGTTTGTTTAGTAGCGTCAATTCGTTCTGATCGAGTGTGGTCTTGAGGTCTCTTCCAAATAGCAGGCCTAGGTACTTTAGGGATTTTTTCTGCCAGGCTAGCCCCGAGTTCCCCAGCACCACTCTGGTTGTGTGCACGTTTAGGGGTTTGCACTCTGATTTATCTTTGTTGATTTTGTATCCTGATGCGCGCGCGTACAGCTCTATGGTGGCCATAAGTGCGGTTATTGACTGGTCTGGGTTCTCGGTTGTGATTAGGATGTCATCCGCATATGCTGCCAGCTTGACCGTGTCCCCCCCTATCGGGATTTCTGTGATGTCTATGTTGGCTCTTATCATAGTTAGGAGTGGTTCAAGGGCAAGTAGGAAGAGGGCCGTTGATAGCGGGCAGCCTTGTCTGGTGCCTCGTTCCAAAGTGAAAGGATCTGATGTGCCACCATTGACTACTACGCGTGCCTTTGGCCCTCTGTAGAGTGTTAGCACCATCTTCCTATAGTTAGGTCCCAGACCGAATTTTTGCATACAGCGGTCCAGGAATGGCCAGGATACTCTGTCGAATGCCTTTTCCGCGTCCAAGGCGATCATGACTGCCGCGTTACTGCTTCTGGATGCATGATTAATTAGGTGGCAGAGCAGTCTGGTGTTGTCGTGGGTCATCCTATTTTTTAGGTAGCCTACCTGCGAGCAGTGTACGAGTTTGGGTAGGAATGTGTTGAGTCTGGTCGCTAGTATTTTCGCATAGATTTTGCAGTCTACATTTATCAAGGAAATGGGCCTGTAGTTCTTGGGATATTGTGTGTCCTTCCCTTCTTTTGGGATTACTATAATGTTGGCTTCTGCCATTGTGGGTGTCATACGTCCTTTTTGGATGCAGTTTGAGAAGACTTCTGTCATTGTGGGTCTGATTAACGGTAGGAATTGCTTATAGAATCTCGCTGTGTACCCATCTGGGCCTGGGACTTTGTTGTCTTTGAGGCTCGCTATTGCCTTTTCTATTTCATCGCCTGTGATATCTGATTCAAGTGTCTCCCTCTGTGTGTCTGTGAGTGTGGGCATTGTGATCTTATCTAGGAGAGCCGCTCCGCTGTCTTTGCTTAGGGTCTGGTCTTCCTTGTAGAGCTGCTCATAGAAGTCTTTGAACACCTTGAGGATTTCTTTGTTGGCGGTCTGTGACTTGCCCTTGGCGTCTGTCACTGCTGCTACTGCGTGTTGTCTTTGCTTGCTTTTAAGGTATGAGGCAAGTGCTTTCCCTGCTTTGTTGGCGGTGCATAGGTTGATGGCTTTATATTTGTTTAGCCATGTTCCCGCTCTTTCTCTAAGAATTTTGTTCAGCTCATATTTCTTTTTCGTCAGAGTTGTGAGGGTGTTCCTGTCTCTTAGATTAGCTATGTGGCCCATCTCCAGGCCTTTGATCTCCTTTTCTAGGTTTGAGATCTTACTGTTCCTCTCTCTATTTATCCGCCCTTTGATGGAGAGTATTTTACCCCTGATCGTTGATTTTAGGGCGTCCCAAAGGGGGCTTCTATCTGTTTCTGGGTTGTCATTGAGCTCGAGGTACTCTCTTATGGCTTCTTCTTTTTCTGCCGTTACGGATATGTTTTTGAGGAGTTCATCGTCAAACCTCCATCTGCGCGTTAATCTTTCGTTATGTCTGCCTGAAAGTCAGGCTGATGTGTGTGGTCTGAGATGGACCTCAGGGCTATTTCCGTTTGGTCTACGAGGTGGGTGTGTGACTCTGAGATTAGAATGTAGTCAATCCTACTGTAGGAGTTATGAGGGTACGAGTAGAAAATGTAGTCTCTGCCGTCTGGATTCTGTAGTCTCCAGGGGTCTTTGAGTTTGAGCCTGGCGCACATGTTTTTCAGAGTATTACCCCTTTGTGAGCTGTGGCTATGTCTTAGTGGGAGTCTGTCTGTGGCTTGGTCAAGGACCTGGTTTAGGTCGCCCGCCACTACTAGGAGGTCCTCTTGCGGCAGTGTGCTCAGTTGGTCTTCTACCCTCTCCCAGAAGTGTTTGTCTTCCGTGTTAGGCCCATAGATGTTGGCTACGTGTATTGTTTCCTCTCCCCTGGATAGGCTAGTTATCAGGACTCTCCCGTCCTCGTCTGCGTATGAGTCTTTTATTGCTAGCTTTGCCCTCTTGTTAATTAGAGTAATGACCCCACTTTTTTTTGTTGCGTGCTGGTGGGCCTATTACCTTCCCTATCCAGTTTGCTTTGAGCCGGCCTATGTCATCCGCAGAGAGTTTTGCCTCTTGGAGGACATACACATCGCTTTTTAGTGTGGCAAGGTACTCAAGGACCTTCCTTCTTTTTACCGGATGGTTGAGACCCTTAACGTTGAAAGAAACTACTTTGATATTGGCTGAGAGATGGCTTTGCCGGTTGTGTGTCATTCTATGTGTTGTGGAGTTCGCCTTCTGCTTGGTGCTTTCTTGGTGGTGTTTTGGGTCTGACTCTTGTACCGAGCTCCGTTTGTCACAGTGTCATCTCCTCTGTTGAGTTGTTGGCCGTCTGTGCTTGTTGCTGTAGCTGCGTGTGTTCTCCCCTTAGCGGAGGGTAGTGTTCAGGAAATGAAGAAAGGAAAGAAAAAGAGTTGAAGATATAGAGCTCCCCATATGTCTGCACCCGCCCCCCCTTCCCGACTCCCCTGCCCCCCTCCCTCCTCTCCCTCCTCCCCCGTCTCTTGCTGAGTGGGTGTGCGACAGCAAAGTTCCCTTGCTCCAAAGGAGTCCCCGAGGCTTAGTGTTAAGTTCTTCCCGTTTTGTGTCCCAGAATGCCTCGTTATTGATGGCGGGTATAAACCTAATCTTAGACATAAAGGATATGGTTGGTTTTATGGCAGCTTTCCGTGGTTGGTTTACTTCCACTCGTTGGTCGTTGTTCATTATTACGGGCTTCTTGGTGTATCCGAGGTAGGTTGTTGTGATAGAGGCCACCTGTGTATAGATTAGTGTGTCTTAAGGAAGGTGGCTGTAAACGATAAAAAGTTGAGGTAGATAGTCAATGAGGTAGCTATGTTGTTTGGAGGCTTGAATCGTAGTAAGCGTGTATACAGTTTTAGTCTGACTTCTCTGCGTTGTCCGGTGATGCGCTTCTTTTTGCTGCTCCTGGGCTCTTGGTTTCGATGTCTTCTGCTGGTGGTCCTTGCAAGTATCTCCTTAGTTCTTCCGGGTCATCGAAAAACAGTGTCTTCCAGTTGTCTGTGATTTTGAAGCGTGCAGGTCCTGCAAAGCTGAAGGTGAAGTTCTTCCTGCATAGAGCGTCTCTTAGCGATAGAAACCTTTTTCTGGTTTCCACCGTTGGTTTCGAGAAGTCCTGTGTGAGGATTATTTTGTTGCCCTCCCACTTCAGATTCTGGTTTTTCCGGGCGAAGGTGAAGATGGCTTCTGTGTGGTTTGATCTGAGCGGGCTGCAGATGATCGGTCTTGGTCCTTTGCCTTCTAGTGGTTTTGCGGCTGGCACTCGATAGGCCTTGTCAATTTCAAACTGCCTGTCAAATCTCAGGCCAGTCAGCTGTGGCAGCATTTCCTCTAGCATGGCTGTGCAAGTCCCAGCTTTGTCCTCTGCGCCCTCTGGGATCCCCAGGATACGGATGTTCCCCCTTCTTGCCCGATCGTCCTGTTCGGCCAGCTGTTTTTGTAGGGCTCTTGTGGTCTTGGAGTTTTCTGTTAGGGCTTTGTTGTTCTTGATGGTTACATCCTCAATATCGCTTATGCGCCTTTCTGCTGCTTCTATTCTGGTGTTGGTGCTGTGTAGGTCCGCTCTTATTACTGTTAGCTCCAGCTGCAAGTTATCTATTGTTATTTTTGTTTGTTTGGCCACTGCGTTGCCTTCGTTGACCCTTTTTAGGATCGTGTCCAGGGTAGTTATTTTGTTTTGTTTGCTTTAGCGGTGATTCCGGCGACTCTTTCCTGTGCTTTTTTAAATCATTAGTGGATTTACCGTCGTTGCCCGCCATCTTGCAGATACCTCTTCTGGATTGGAGGCTTCCTAGTCTGCCTTCTTTTTGGATTGATGCTAGGGCCTTGGCTGGTTCAGTCTTTTGTGCGGGGACTGTGTGGTGCGTTCTGTACCTGCTAGGTTCTCTGATGTTCCTTGTCCTCGTTTTCGCTTTTGCTCCTGCCAGCGCTTTTATTGTAGTGCCCCCTTTTCCCTTGGTGGTGGTTATTGGGCCTTACTTGTTTTGCTACCAGTGTGTTTTGTTTTACCCTTCGTTTCCCTTTAGCGCGGGTCGTCGGTGCGTCTGCTGATCCCCCGCCTGGGCGGTCCTTGGTTTAGTACTTGCGCTTGTCTTGTGATTGTGGGGTGGCCTTTCTTTTCCCTCCTTATTGTGTTGTCCCTCGCTGGTGGCGCTTTGTGCTTAGTCGTTCTGCTCCTCGCTCCGGTCTTTCGGTGTGAGTAGACGGCTTCGGGGCCACGTACGTGTGGGGTCCGCCGGCCTGCGTATGGCCGCCGCTCCCAGTGCTTTTGCCTGGGGCTGGCGAGGTGCTGGGGTTGCAGGCGCTCCGCGCTCGGCGCTTCCTTGTTATGTGTGCGCTTTGGATCCGCCTTATGTGGTGCTCCCTAAGATGGCGGCGCCCAGCGCCGAGTTTCGTTTTCGTTCATAACTTGGTGGCTAGGTTCCCTGCCTTCGGCTGCGACGCGCCGCTCGTGCAAACTCCGTCTGTTGCATGTGGACCGTGAGCGCTGCTTGGGAGTTGGTGCCCTGTGGCAGGGTTGCCCTGCTTCGCTCGGCGTTCCCCACTTTCCGCTTCCAGCCCTCTTCCACCCCTTGTTGTTTGGCTCTAAAATGGCCGCACCTTACGTTAAGTTTCACTTTCGTTTTGGCTTCGGTAGCCTGGTATAGTCGGGCGGTTGCAGGAGCTGGTTCGTGCGCTCTGGCTAAGGTTGCGTATAGGTCGCTGGCCCTTGTGGGCTTTACTGGAGGTTTGGAGGGGATGTTTGGGGCTCTTTTCCGCTGGGTCAGCGCTCACCTCGTAGTTCCTTCACTCGCGCTTGCCGTCCGCCATCTTGTTTGGGCTTCTAATTTCTTCGTTTCGGGAGGGTAAAGTTGCCGATGTTGCGCCGTTGGCCGTTTATCCGGGATATCGCTAGGCTCATTTCCTTCCCACGATGTTCCAACTTCCTTTTCTGTGTTTTTGTCCTGGGATGAACTTGTTTGACTGTCTGTAGTCGCGGTTAAAAACCTCGGGGCTCTGGAGGCATCGGAGCTAGACGTCCGTCCGCATTGCCGTCCAAGCCACGCCCCCGTGCTGCGTGGTTTTAATTCTGAAAAAGTTGGACGAGTTTTCTTCTCCAGTAATTCCGAAAAGTAGAAATGCACTACGTGTTGTTTAAACTGGACTCTACAGGTCCGCCACAGGTTTCGATTCTGTGTAGTCACTCGAGGCAGGGAGTCCAGTGCTCCGATTGGCCCCATTGTAGAGGAGATGCAAATGACCCAGTGGGCGTGGCCTAGCCTTTGCTTTGTTACTGACTTGGGCTGGAAAGAGGTGGCCGTGGGGCGTGACCTATCCTCCTGAGGGAATGAGTGGCATATACTTGTGGGCCATGGTCTATGGGAGGCTGCGAGCCGTATCTGGAGAATTCATTTATAGTCACACCTACTAGGGAATTGGAAGTCTTGGCCTGGCCGGCAGGGACACCCCAGCTGCGTAGCTTCCAGTTCCCCTGTGGAGCTGCAAGTGTCCACGCTTCTTGCCCCTCGGGCAGCAATGTCGACTCTGCACCATGTCGGACCCTTCCTTTCTCCAGCGAGGACGACATGAAGCGGGAAGGCAGGCACCCACCGTCGGACTCGATGCTGCAGCCCCAGCTCCGCGCGCTGTGAGCTCCATGAGGAGCAGGAGCATTAGCAGTGTGAGGAGTGTCGGGCTCCCACAGTTGGACGCAGTGAGAGGCGTGAGGAGCGGTTGCAGCAGTGGCAGCGCAAGGAGAGCGACCACCACGCGGCCTGCAGCTCTACTCTTGGTCATCCACTGCATTGTGCATGCCTTCAATACCAACGACAAGGCCCGGCGGCAGCAGAAGGTTGGTGGAGCGCTGTGCAACTTACTACAGCACATGTGCAGCCTTCCACTGATTCCTGCACTTCTTAACCCCTCCCCTGCTGGTGACGGAACCACTCCGTCATCAGCTGCGGTCACGCTGTGCTGATGACGGAGCGGTTCTGTCACAGCCCGCTTGGAGCACCTGCGCGGCGCCGATTCCGCGCCTGCGCTGAGCGTTCCATTGAGCGGGCGAGGCCGTGACGGAACCGCTCCGTCATGAGCACAGCGCAACCGCGGCTGGTGACGGAGCGGTTCCGTCACCAGCATGCGGCCGCCCGCCCCCTTAGCACTGCGGCGGAATAGCCGCCACAGTGAAGGGGTTAAAGTTGAACCATCACTGTCTGTGCCCTGCCTGTCTACAACACAGGCTCTGTCTGTAGCAGAGAGCTATACCGCTGTTGCGTTTTCTTGCTTACTGACTGACTGTTCTACTCTTGCTCTGATACTGTTCTGCCCTTGTCCACTGCACACCTGCTACTCACAACTGTACTAATGTGCTGATTACCATTCTCTGCCCCTTACTACCATACCAGCCCTGCTCTTTGACATCCGCGGCACTGCCCCTGTGTGTGCCTCTGGGGGATAGATGGAACCAGTTTAGTTACTGGGTGAACTGACTGGAGCTAGTTGCACATTTATCAGCACGACGGACCAGAATTCTGCCGTGCACAGAACTCCATGGAATTTTGCTGGGTTTTTTGGTGACTCTGCGGAATTCTGCAGAGTACAACTACGCAAACTCCACCCACCCCTAATTTACCATCTGCTCTGAAAAAGTGGTAAATGTGAACGAGGCCAAAGTGAGAAAAGACCCCTTCACAACAAAAAACGTTTTTTGAAATAACTATACCTGAACAGCTGTCAACAACTTTATCTGTTATAATAACAATGACCCTCAAAAATGCCCGCTTATTTTTGTTACTGCCCATTACCTACTAACACTTGGAAAAAGTGAAATTTGGATGACAGTTGGCACACATTTAAATTACTTCCCATTCCTTTAGCCCAATTTACACAGTACACACAACACTTCCATGTCACTAATATATGATTGAGTATCTAACACACACATCCAGGTTTTTTAAAAAACTTTTCACGTGCTATATAGACAAAAGTTTAAAAAACATCTGTCTGTGGAGAATGCATGACAGATAGTATGTTACATTTTGAAATTAGAAAACTATAAGCATTAATGTGTGTATGTCCTGAGCAAGTAGATTATTACTTCACAGCAGTTTTTCAGCTTCCATGATTTAACACTGAATAGTTGAACTACTACTTGGCATGCTTACAATAGGTGTGAAAACTGATAACGTCATTGAGTTTTGGCATAATTCGTTTTCTTCATCCATAAGAATGGCACACCCTACATTCTACCATTTCCTGGAAATTTTCAAAAAAGAATTCAGGAAATGAGAGAAGCTCATTTTTGTTCAAGAAATCTACATCCTAAAGTAGTCAAAAAAAAGTAAAGAAATGAATGAATGTCTCCTTTACAAAATATATTAATTCAGAACGTTTAGTGGTGTGGCCTCCTTGGAAAATATTGCATACATCTTACGTTACTAACACAATACTAAAAGCTCCCTTACTCAACTGTCTTTTCATAATGCAAAATTAGAAAGTTAGCTAGATTCTTCAACTAATCTAATTAAACTTTGAATTCATATATCAAAAATGTGAAGATATATTAAAGCAAAATTATATTAATGTAAAAAAATCAAAAACGATTTTTACCTAAAAATGTCTTTTCTTTTAGGTGGGACTTTGTTTTTAATTTGCTTCCGCCTCCATTAGGCAGTATTCCAAATGAATAATCGACAGTCCAAAGAGTAAACCATAAAAAATAGAAAGAAATGTTACCAATGTTACAAAAATAATTTGAGGTAAACCCCAACTAGAGACCATGATTAAAATGAAAGTGTGTAATCCATAAAACAAAAGCACTTACTCCTGGAATTGAAAACAATTCTCCCCCTCCACATTCAAATGTAATCCGAGCATGATACTCTTAAAAAAAAACATCTCTTCATTACAATGTTGGGCGGGGAGCCTCCTCCTGACAGTCGAAATGTCCTAGACCGAGTTCACAATCTGCCCGACCGATTACAATGTTCGCGGTCGGAAACTAAACCGTGAGGTTATTCCGAATCGGTTCTGACTAGCTCTTGGTGTATTCGTTTCAGTTGGAACCACCTCATGCACCTCTATGAACAGTGTTTCTGACTGACCAATTACGATGTTGATTTCCAACTGCCTTTCCGAGTCGGCCTCTCCGACACAAAAAGGCTGTCAGAAAGTTACTTTGGGGGCCCCTAGCAGGGCCTTCTTCATCCTGAGGCCTCCGGTTATGGGCCAAGGGGGTACCTAAGGGACCCACCTGTAAAACTCTGCACTGTGTAGCAGGAACAATGGGCTGCCTGTGACAGGGTGCAGGGTTTTACACACTCTTCCCATTTCCCCATAAGAGCCTGTGTAGTTGGGCAGAACTCTGGCTCCCTTAGGGAACAATGGGACACTAACCGAACAGTGTTCGTTGCAGCGTATTCGGTCGGGTGGAAACGCTGTCACGAGTCGGTTGATTCGTGAATCCGCGACGGTGGTGGGCCGAATGTTTCCGTCCGACAACATAAAGAGGCCCCTAATGTAGTATAAGTAGAAAAAATGCTCCATAAAACTGGTACAAAACACTGAAATACAATAACAGACTCCACATTTTTCACCTAAACTAACCTTTCATACCCTTACTGTACAATAAGGTTTCCTGAGGCAACAAGTAAAAGTTGAAAAATAGGTGTCTTTCCTAACTGCAGCAACTGAACTCTTTGTCCTAAATCATGAAGCTCCATTGGACAATTCCCTTCATTGGTTTCAATGTTAATCTGTGTGGGGGGCGGGCGGAAGAAAAATAAAGTTGATAAATGCTTTTAAATACATTAAACATCTTTTTTTTTTACTGTTAGTTAAAACATTTAAAAACATGTTATTTATAATAGATTTCACCAAATAGACGTTTTTTAAATGATATATAATTTTGTTTTAAAAGAATGTGTTGCGTGTCATTGATTATTATAAATTAATTAAATTAAGGTTATTTGTGTTTTAAATGTTTAGATACAAATTATAAACTACTCTCACATTTATAAAAAATAAAAATTCCTAAGCACAATATCATTTTGCATGATAATAAAATAAATACCCATAAAGTATCAAATAAATAAACCAAAAGAGCCCCAAAATGAATACTCCCCACCCAAGGCCCCACAGCAGCAATAACCCATCCCTGAAAACTAAATCAACAGTTTCAATAAATATGTGCCCCCTCCCCCAAAAAAATATAATAACCACTGAACCCTAAAAAAATACCCAAACTGAATATACTACCTGCATGTCGCCGCCATACCCACAACACCCTTCCCTGCAAGCTAAAGGTACTTTTAAAAAAAGAAATACCAAAACCCTACAAAAACACCCCCGAATCCTCACATAAAATACATCCATCTCTGAACACTAAAAAATAGTATTCCAAAGTTAATACAATACACAGCTATGGTCCCTATTACCCAAATAATCAGTTAATGAAAACTAAGTTTGCAGTTAAATAAAAAAACAAATGAATGCCCACTCCACCCACTTAGCATGGAAACTCAGGTTGCGAAAACAGTGTCCACTTGCTCGGCCCT
Organism: Lissotriton helveticus; assembly: GCF_964261635.1. Taxonomy (NCBI): domain Eukaryota; kingdom Metazoa; phylum Chordata; class Amphibia; order Caudata; family Salamandridae; genus Lissotriton; species Lissotriton helveticus. The sequence continues at coordinate 93,484,622 of NC_136058.1, forward strand.
CTTGCGCTCCCTACGCAAGATCATGCCACTTCTCCCCTTACAAGCCCGGGCGCTAATAGTCAGGTGTACTATTCTTAGTCGCCTTGACTATTGCAACGCGATGCTGTTAGAGGCTCCAGTTGTATTGCTTGACCGACTCCAAAGAGCTCAATCTGCCGCTGCCAAACTAGCCCTTGGCTGGTCAAGGAGATCCTCGGCCACTGCGGCTGTGGCCGAGCTGCACTGGGTTCCTATGAGGCAGCGAGTGGCTTTTAAATCACTCTGTCTTGTCTTTAAGGCATTACACGGAGTTGGGCCCAAACCCCTGCGATCCATGTTCACGTGGTACATCCCAACCAGAGCCCTCCGCTCCTCCGCTCCTCCACAGCCTGTCTTGTCTCAATACCAAGATTCTACAAGGTCAGGACGGGGGTAGATCCTTCAGAGTTGCTGCCGCTAAGCTTTGGAACAGCCTACCCCTCGACATTCGCCAAATCACTGAACTCCTCCCTTTCAGAAAGCGGATTAAAACCTGGCTATTTCCCTAAACGTTAAACTTTGGCTTTCCTTATTTGTTGTTCCCACTGCTCTCCATCTCAGGAGCTATACTGTTTACAGCGCCAGGATACCTGCAAGGTGATTGCTGTGCTATATAAGTGTTATAAATAATAAATAAATAAATAACACCCAAAAAAACAAAAATCGCCATCCATGAGTCCTTAAATAAAATAACCGTTCACTTAAGTCACATCCCTGAACCCCATATCCCAAAATGTGTACAAACTAACTCTTTAACACCAACAAACTGTTACTGAAAACTAAACATGTAGTCTAAAAAATAAATACCTTCAACCATATAAGATCCATACTATCTCATGTACAACCCATCTGTGAATCCTAAAAAACACTTACTACCCCTATGTACTACAAATCCTGAGCCCTAAAAATACATTACCACTCGTATGCTGAAGGTATCCTTGAGCCCCAAAAAAGATTTACAATAACGATCCATTTAACTCACCTTACTTGCTTACTGTGCGTAAGTTTGCATTTTTTGTAAATGAAATGCTTAAATCACAAACCGGAAATTCCATTACTCCATGTTCTACTCATTTCACATGAAACGTTATGTCTACACAGGCAAGTTTAAAGTCAACCTTCCCCTAGAATGAATATACAACATGCTTCTCACCCCAACAGGAGTATATAGTTCAGCCTGAACGCTATTATACCAATTTCCAACAATTGTCATTTCCTCTTACTAGAATCCTTCAAAATAATTGTGAGAGAGGGTTGGAATGAGTGTAATAGTCAGAATAGGGAAGTATGATTAACATTACCAATCCTAAAGGGATCGAGAAAGTAGACATATTTGTCTATGGGGCAGCTCTCCAAATCTCTTGCATAGAAGCCCCTTGATACTCTGCCCATGAGGCAGACATACTTCTAGTTCTTCTCTCCTAATTTCCCACTGGAGGAGAGACTTACTGGCTCCGGTAAGCCAACACAATCACGGACTTTAGCCACCAGTTTAAAGTCTGAAGGAATGGATGGTCTCCTTTGGTTGCTGGCCAAATATTAACAAATAATGTCTCAATCTGTCTGAATGGAGCACCTGTCTCAATATAAATAGAAACTGTACTCTTTATCTAGTTTATTCAAATCTTTTTCTGCTGGGTAGAAAGATCTGGACAAAGTTCCGGCAAAATGACTTCTTGTTCCAAATGAGATTTTGATATAACTTTAGGAATAAATAAAGGGCCCCATCTTAAAATGATGTCTCAAATCTCAAAAGATCCTTAGATACTGATGTTTGCAAAAAAAATACCAAATGTCTCTTATTAGCATAGCTGTTGTTATTGCTAGTAGGAAAGAAACTTTAATTGTCAACAACTCTAAGTCAAAGAAAATGTTTCAATTACTCTAAAACCTACAACAAATTGGTTTAAATTCTGGTCTGATATTAGCAAAACCCTTAAAAGGACATGAGGCCAAAGTTTCACACATTCTGATATCAGCCCAGTTCTTTATACAGGCTTTGATGTCTGCCTCGAGGCTTTAATGTAGACAATTTGAAAACAATCGAGAAAACATCCTGATGAAATTGTAGAAAGTTAACATTTCCACAAAACAAAGGCTCAACCACTTTCTTCTCACACCAGTGTTGCGGATAAGACTTCCAAATGACCAAGTAACTACTCGGTAAATGCTCATTCTTGTTGATACTCTTAACTGCAGTCTCCTCTCCCTATGAATAATCCCCAGGCACCAGACTGGATCCAGAATCTTTTTAACAGTATTTTTGCCAACTGACATGTGGCTCCGCACCGATGTTGTTCTACTCCAGAAGTGACCAGAGGACCACATATAAGCACCACACAGGTGCGCTAACATCAAATGTGTTCCATGCTACCTGTGCACCAGACACAGAGTCCGACAGCAGATTGGCTTTGACCCATGTGCACATCTCTAGACGTGGGACCTCATTAAAAGAAAAAAAAAAAAGAGTCCAGTTCACAGAGCAGGGAGGGTCGGTGCAAAATGTATGGTTAGACAGAGCATCTACGAGGAAGGAAATATACAAAGGTAAGCAACTTGCTCTTTTGATGAACACTTCTAACCCCAGATTCCACACATTCTGAATATATAGCAAAGCAGCCACCTCCCAGGTGGTGGATCTGTGAACTGGCTCAGACCAAAAAGTACTGCAGGACCGCACAGGCAAAGTGCCATTCTCATTGGACCTGGCCGCCCAGACAATCATGCTTAGCGAACATATGAACTGATGCTCATGTGGCAGCCTGATCACCCCAAAAGCCAACGCAATGGTAGGAGCTTTGACTATGGTAGAATGAACCCTCAAACCTTCCAAGGGCAGCTTCTTAGCCAATGCATAGCAGCTTTCGATGCTGAGAACTATCCAGCAAGAAATTGTCATTTTATGAACTGTGTTACCCTTTTCGCTTCAGCAAGTCCAATAAAGAACATATGGTCCACACTATGATCTTTGGTAAGATCAATGTAAGAGCTGAAGGCTTGTTCAGGATGCAACCAATGAAGTCTCTATTCCTCCTTAGAGGGGTGAGATGGAGCGAAGAAAGTTGGGACAGTGGCATTTTGCCGGACATGAAAGGGAGTGACCCTTTTTTGAAGAAAAAAAAGCTTGCATCTTCAACCCCAGCTTGCAAGGAAAGAATATCATGCTGTGGGATGACAAAGAGGTCTTGTAGCACACTCAGGCGCTGGGCCAATCTTATGGCGAGAAGGAAAACTGTCTTGAGAATAGAAGCTACCATGGACAGCTGTGCAGCAGTTCAAAGGGAGTACACATTAATAATGTGAGGACCAAATTAAAGTCCCACTCAGGCATGATAAACAGTGTGGCAAATGTAACTTGTTAGTGTCTGATAGGTTGCCAAAATGGCTGCTGCCCGTAGGGCTCGGAAGATGACCCTTATTGAGATGAGTTTGACTCGTATTCACAGAGCACTATCAGTTGTGCCCCTTCCAGCGGCGTCGATGCATTGGAAAGGTTCAATGCAGGGCATGGCTTTGGGGCAAAAGCTGGCATGGATTCAGTGCAGAACTCGTAGCATGTTCAGAGGTTCCAGCTGGTGCCATGGGCAGACTATTCGGATGGCTTTCCAGTTTCGAGATCCTGGTGGCTTTTTGACAAACAGAGGGAGCCAGTAGGGTGCCTAAAGACGCATGGCCTTGCCGGAGTCCTCTGTCTACTTCATTGTTGCCAATGCGTCTAGAAACTCAGATTGCCTCAAGACAGGGGTCACAAACGGCTCTGATTGAGTTCAAAAGTGAGACAGAGGCACAATAATACCTACACGCCTTTTCAGCCGTGGCGCCTGGTCGGAAGGGGAGAAGTCCCACTTGAATAACTTCTGCTTCTTTTTTGACATACCTGATGACATAGACAATGATGAAGATTTGCTTTATGAACCAGAGCGGGAACTGGACCTTCCTCTTGACTTCGACCGTTTATGGTTTGGAGTCTTTCAATGTTTGGCGATGTAAAGCTTCACCTCATGGTTCCTGTATGGCCTTCGGACTCATCTGAGTGAAGGCAGCACAAGCCTTGGTATACTGTTTTGACCCCAAGACCAAAGGCATACCTGTTGGCGATCTATCACAGACATTTGATTGAGACAGTCCCTACAAGGTTTAAATTAAACCCTGCTGTTTTAGGGGCTGCATGTCCGTTGTACACTAGTATCATTTTGATGAATTGAAAGAGAATTCTAGCATCTAGTGGTGCAGAAAGAAAGGAACTGACGTTATGGGTTGTGCTTATATGTGACCAGGCACGTCACTGCTGGAGCGCAAATATGTTGACACAGAACCGCACACTACCACCGGTCAGCACTCAGCAGTACTGTTGAAAAGTTTCGGGATCCAGTTTGGTGACTTGGAAATATTCAAAAGGTGAGGTGTTCAACTGTTTTCTAGAAGCGTGAATAATCAAAGCCAAATTCTCCAAAACACCTAATTTCCTTAATCCTACCAATAAAACCTCCAGACCTTCAGCCGGAGGTGAATTAGAGGCACCTTAGACAACTCCTTCTCCGCCCTCACTCGGATCAGAAACTCAGAGCTTCAGAAATGAGGAAAAGGCACACGGTATCCACTGGAGACATGGGCAAGAAAGAGCATCTACATTCTATGCCTCCTCTTACTTAATTGTTGAACAAAATCAGGGAAGAGAACATTTTGATGGACTGCAAACAAGTATTGGACTGGGCAATTTCACATTTGCCAAATGTTGCAAAAACATGAGTTAACTGAGAATACCGGGATAAAGGAAATATCCTGCTCAAACGATTTGCCTTCTTATTGTGAACCCCTTGAATGTAGACTGCTCATAGTCCAAGTGTACTTCTGCTAACTGAAAAATTTGATTTGCACTATTTAGTAGAGATTTCGACTTTGCGCCCCACTATTTCCTTAGTTCCATATTGTCCGTTCTTATGAGTACTGATTTGTTCTCGACACGAGAAGCATAGTGAAGAAGGGAGCAACACATTTCTCCCATCTCCCTCCTGTTTGATAATCTCTTCCTCTCCGGAAAAGACCATTTTGCTTTAAGTCTATGGGTTCATCCAAGCTCCCAACTCATTTCACTGGCTTACGTAGTTATTACTGTCCATTAAGGAGCAGTCAAATGTGTTCATTTTGAGAGGCGAGGAGGGTTAAACCACCTTAACATATACATTTTGACTTGCCTTACCAGGATCGATCTGGTTTCGAAATTCCTGGGAATTGGAGACCAAAACTGCATAAATTTATTGACAAACCGATTCAAATGAAACATCACCCAGGGGATTAGAAATATGGATGCTGCCAAATCCCCTTGAATCTTTAACCACTTCCTGGCTATTGTACGTTCCTTCCTCAGAAAGTTGGATACATTGCTACTAATTTTGTGCTATCTCCTGGTTGCTAGAGACGATTCCCACATCTGTCTGGAATCTTGGCATTGTGAATTTCTGATCCTGTGAAGGAACGCTCTGGCATTTTACTCAATTCATTAGGAATCTATGAGACTGCACAACTTCCAGCACCCTGCCGCTTCCCTTGATGATCTGTTCACTTGAATTTGCACGGACCAGCCAATCATCCAAATAAGGATGCACAACTCACCCTCTCCTTGTGAAGAATGTTTGCCAAAGGAGATAAAATTGTTTGTAATGACTTTGTGGCAACGTTATCCCAAAAGGAAGAAATGCAAACTGAAAATGTTGGGTTTGGGTTGCTAAACTTAAGATACTTTTGATGACGCTGAACAATTGGAATGTGAAGATAGGCATCATCTACTGATTGCCTGTTTTAAAATCCAGAACTGGCCTAAAGGCGTATGATAATTTTCACACCAAAATAAAAATTGAGTAAAATACTGACCGATTTCTTCTATAGGTACAGGAACTATAGACATTTTCTGTAAACGTGCCAGAACACCATTCATCAATGTCAACACTTTCAGCTTGTTTTTTGGGGGGGGAACAGTAGTAAGGATGCTTCCAGAATTTGGAGGTCTAGAATCGAACTCTATAAAAAAAAACTCTGCAAATGATAATCCAACCCCACTAATCCCTCACATCAGATTCCCACCTTTGAAGGAAATGTTGCAGACGACCTCCCACTGGAAGCATCTCCTCTTGTGAATAGTCAGGATCTTTACTGTTTCTGTCCTGGTTTGAAAGATGAGACCCATTCTCTTTCTTTCTTGAATTAAAACGTCTTTCATGTGAAGATTTACTGCTGCACATATTTTTTTTTTTTCGTTTTAACTTCTACAAGACATTTTTCTCTGCATTGTATGTCATGCTTTCTAACTTTGAAAACTTGTGTTACTGTTAGCTCTAATTGTTCTCCACATAGTTTATTTCCTTGAAATGGAATCTTCAGTACAGTTGCTAATGCTTTCTCTGCAGTCAGCTTTCCAGTCCCTGAGGCACGTGTTTCCTGACCAGCACGGAAGTCCCGCTTACCAGTAATGGAGTTTTAATTGAGACACACGAAATGCCTGACAAAAATCTGGCCTGTTGGTCCAAGTTGTTTAAAAGGTCGGAACAGTACTCTCCTTTGTGAAAGGAGAGGACTTCTTCATGAAAGTAATTACATCAAGGCGGTGTGACAGAGCCCCCGGCCCACCGCAGGCTATTTTCAAAGAAAACCCCCAATACTGGGCTAAGCATCTGTGTCATTTAAAAACGGTGTCCTTCTTCACCAAGCTGTACCTGATAGGTGGGGGCGGGAGTTATCACACTGATCTACAAAACAGGAAAAATTTCTCTAAAGTCAAATTATCAGCAAATTGCATTTTTATATGAAGAAGCAAAATACTTCACCAAAATTGTGTTGGCCGATCTGGTTGAATGGGCAGCTTAAGACTCATTTGTCCCCATGAATCGAACTGGCTACGTCAAGAATACAGGAACAACTACAAATATCCTAATGCTTTCCCTACTAATTGATAAAGACAGGTCACACTCTCAAAATCTTCATCTCTGCTTTGTGGATTTAAGCTTCGCCTCAGACGCAGTCCAGGCAATATCCTTTGGTGGAACCTCGCAGGATGGGGAATCTCTCAGACTCTCCTCAGAGCCATTCAATTGCTATATACCAACACATTGACACAGGTAAGACTGGGCACCAGGTCAACTTTCTCAAGGAAAATGTACCCAAACGATGGCTTGAAGCAAGGATGTGTCCTTTACCCTTTCCTGTTTAACCTGTACCTGGCTGAGCTGACTACAATTCTCAACAAAGTCAACTGGCATACCCCTACGCTGTCTGTATTTAACATCTCACATATGCTGTATGCTGACAATGTAGTTTTGATCAGTTACACTAAGGTTGGCCTGCAGAGACTATTTAATGGTACAGCAACATATGCGGCAAAGCATGGGCTCCAAGTTAATCCTAGCAAAACAAAAACTTTGTCAGTTACCAAAAGATGAAGCCCTCCACCAATGTTTCATCTAGAAGGTTCACTCTTGGTATGAGCGACAAAGTACAATTACTTGGGGTCATCTTTGAATCAAGTGGTGCATTTGCCAGCCACCTTCACTCAATCCTAAGGAAAAACTATTCCTTAATGTCAGCTTTTTGATCCCTGATGAACCCCAAAAGGTTTGTCGCTCCAACCTTTGCTGCAAGATATGGCTGCAAAATATGTACCCTCAACAGCATATGGAGTGGAACATGCTCACATTTCTCTTGAACAATTAGCACTTTGGGGTCGATTATGATGCCGTTTGGAAGGATTCCGCATCGGAGTCAGATTTGCCATATCCGATTTGGAACCCTTGTTTTTTCGACATAACCGTACACATTTCCCAACAACCGATTACGATGCCCGGACACCGTTCGTGCTGTCCGATTCGGTTTCGAAAGGCATTCAGAAAGGCAGAGTCTTTTGGAGCCGAATCGTACAACTCTATGGACACGGTTTCCAAGCGAGCCATTACGATGACCGTTTCGGCCAGCCGTTCTGATTCAGTCTGCTGGAAACGAAACAGCTGGTGGAATCGGTCTTTGGGGGCCCTTAGCATGCCCCCCTTCACCCTGGGCCTTCCGAGTGGGGCCCGTGGGGATACCCATGGGACCCCCTGTTAAACCATGCACAGTGTGGCAGGCACCATGGGGTGCCCACCACAGAGTGCAAGGGTTTCCCCAACTACCCTTTTGTCAATGGGAGCCTGTGTTCTCATTCGGAACACATGCTCCAATTGAAGTCAATGGGAGTCCAACCAAATCGTATCCAGAAGCATATGGATGCACCAAAAGCGCTCAGTCGGACTTCCCCGATCTGAGTCGTTCGGAAAGCATTCTGGAACCGTTTTGGTCAGAATGCTTTCTTAACTACATTGCAATCAACCCCTTTATCGCCAAAGCAGTGATTGCACTTTGCTCTAGAGACAGGCTTTAACCTTTTTAAGCTAACACACTGACTGTTCTTTTTTCATTTTTGTCCGTCTAGTAGGCAATCTGCAATAACAAATTTTTTGTTTTCGTTCCACATGCTTAGTGACAGCATCTAGTTCAACTGTCCCTTTCTATGTAGGAATGTAAATTGCAACTGGCACCTCATTTAGTTAGCTTCTGATAAAGTGAGTGTAATAACACATTGTTACTTGCTAGCTCCCTGCCCACATTTGACTTTCTACCATTGCCCATCCATACATCAGGCACGTGTATGCAACAAATGTAAGTCCATGTTCAAGTTAAATGACATTAAAGTGGAATGAGTTCAGGCCTTTCACTGTTAGTTGTTGTTCCCCGTCCTGAATGTTATCCTTTTACTGCAGCTAGACCTGCACTAGGCATTTTCACATAACAAATGCAAGAACATCTTAAGACAAATGCTGCAGGCAGGGCCATGGGCTGCGAGACAAAAGCGGAGGGAAAATGTGGTCCTTTTTATTGTGGTTTAATGATTGTGTGCTTCCTTCCTTTTAAAGTGTTTTAATTGTAAGTTTTAATTAACTTAAAAATAAAGTTATTCATTCTCCTTTGTGGATTGAAGGAATCTTGAGATATTTTTTATATGCTCCAAATCTTTCCATTCATGGAGAATGAAATGCTTAGTTTAACAATGGGGAGGCATGGCCAAAGATGCAGCACCTAGATACGAGTGCAACTCGTTGTGCCTGAGATCAAACACATCCCCTCACCTTGCGCATTCTGTTACCCTGGAAACCGACGCCTAGAGCCAAGGGTCGCTGTGACCTTCCACTCTAGCTGGTGCTCTAACCCTCGTGGTCGAGACACAACTATATGCCTCTGCAGAAAGGCAAAAACAACTTTCCAAATGGAAAACAGCTTCCATTTTGTCCAGGCAGCTTCCAGGCCCTGCTACAGACCCACCACCTGAACACCAGCATCAACTGCAAACAAAGCCTCGCAGAGGTTGTGGGAATAAATTCATAAAAACGCACCAGCCTGTGCCTTGCACTCAGCTGACCTGAAGAGAATGAGGGAAGTGACCAAGGGGGACTGTATCCTCCTGTTGAACGGGATGAGCATGTTGTAGTTTGATTCTAGTGGAAGTTGGGCTTTAAACTTGCCAGTAGAGGGATAACGCCACATATGTAACGAGAGGGGCAAGGAAGGGAATGAAGAATTAATGTTCTTTATCCATTCATTTTTTATTAGGCCTGGGTGGTGAATTTCGCTCAGTTCACGGAGTTTTCTGCACTCTGCAGAGCTTGCGGAGTGCAGAAAAGTCCGGTTCGCGATGTGCAGCTGAGTTTTTTCCCCACTCGCGATCGTGTACAGTAAGTTCACGAGCGCAAGCTGCTGCTCAGGTAGAATGAATACCCGAGCTGCAGGAATACCAGCACAAACTGCAGTTAGCACTGCACTCCGCCACTCGCGGAACTTCGCGGAGTTTTTTGTAACTTCGTGGAGTTTTGCGTAGCAAACCTCCGCGAACTACACCCAGGCCTGTTTTTTTATGCGACGCTAAGTAATGACCTCGATCTAAAAGTTCTCATAATGTAAAAACACTGATGCAACACAGGACAAAGTAAAAACATTAATGTCATGGAAGTATACCCCATGCCATATGAGGATTGCCGACATGGTGGCCCTGTCCTTGAAAAGGATCTTTCCATTTTTTTAAATAATATAGTTATAGTGACATTTTCTGGTTCCAGCTCTGGCGTCAATAAGAAAGCCTACATTTACCGCCTCAGATTTTGGGTCCTCCCGAAAAATTATGAAACGCTGCCCATCAATGCCATATAGGATACTGTGTCCACAAATGACGATAAGACTTTAGAGAATGGAAGCATCCAGAGGAGAGACTTTCTCTTCTCATCAATCAGGGCACCCTAACAATGGAAGGCTGTCATGGTGATCCTCACCCATACCACAGCCTGGTGTTGGGATGCATTCTTTATACCTGGGGTTTTCGTTTTCATTTATTGCAAATGACAGTGGTATGTCTACAAATGTTTTTCCCAAACTGTGTGACACTTTTCCACAGAAACAAATACACCTAGTAGTGTTTTTTCGGCGGGCAGAGAAAATTGTGGTGTTTTTATTCTCATTTGATTTCTGCATCTGCACAGCCTATACAAGAACAGGTTACATACCTTTGGTAATACTCTTTTTGGAAGATACCTTACATAACCGAGGAGTTCTTACCTTTTGAATCCTATAATTGCCAAAATGAATCTGAAAAATATTCTGCAATTGCTCCTGCATGCCAACAGGTGGCAGTATTGGCATCAGTGGTGTCCCTCCCGACATCCGGAAAGTGACGTGAAGCTGCATAAAAGCAGGGCCGGCCTAAGGCATGTGCAAGCTGTGCACCTGCACAGGTCCGCCAAACCCCAGGGGCCGCCACGCCAATATATATCCTTAGATACATATTTGCGTGGCGGCCCCTGGCAGGGATTTGGGCCTCGTGCAGGCCCGGCTCCAGGAATTTTTATTTGGGTGGGCCAAGGGTGCATTTGGGTGGGCCACGGCAGACTCGATTTGTCACATATATGTCTAGGCAGGCCTGCTTCAGGGCCATTCTTTATCTCTTCTTAGTCTTACAAGGCCCGGTAAAACGCACTCTTTGCCAAATCTCTTTCTAAATGTGATCACTCTCAAAAAGTGTTTTTTTCATGTAATGTCCCTTTGAAGGGAAGAGGAGGTTTCTGAGGTGGGATTATCAGGCAAGTGACGCTTCTCGGGCTCCCTCTGTGCGAGCCTTCAGGGAGAATCCCTCTTAATTACTACCTCCACCTGACTCTGCAACGCACTCCCTTACAGGCTTGATTATCCACTACTATCCAGTGCACCATATCTTACAGATGACCTTGGGCCCCAGCCCCATATCAGGCACCATCAGGCTCCACTTTCATTTTTACCGGTAAAAACATTAGTAAAATAACTTTCAAACTTAAAACATTAAATATAGCAGAAAATATAATTAGCACACACTTTAAAGTATGTTCCACAGAAGCCCTTATGACCCGACTGCTAATTAAATAAACAAAAACAGAAAGACCGGCTTCAGCGCTGATGCGAAAGTCTTTTTTGGCGCCACCCCAATATCCTCTTTCTCCGTAAATACCTTTACTCCCACCTTCCAACAGTGCCCTTTACCTCCCAAAGGCCCCCTCTATAGACCTCCTCCTCGGATTCCCTCACAGCCGCACGCCACAAGTGCCCCTCATCTCTCCATAGCTCCTCCCCCTATTGGCCTCCTCCTCGGATTCCCTCATTGCCATCCTCCACCAGTGCCCCTCATCTCTCCCTAACTCCCCCCTCCACCCCATGACCTCTTCCTCGGATTCTCTCACTGCCACCCTCCAACAGTGCCCCTCATCTCTCCGTAGCCCCTCCCACTACCTCTTACTCGGATTCCCTCACTGCCACCCTCCAACAGTGCCCCTTATCTTTACGTAGCCCCTTTCTCATATGCATTTCATTTGTTGTATAGCGCTACTCATATCAGTGTAGTGTGTGTCAGTACTTTACACCACGCACACATTATACAGAGACAATGAATCATACAAGTATGTAAATCAGTCTATAGGGAACGTCACATAAGCCAGTGAGGATTACAAGGTGTTGGAATCACATGTCATCCATACTGGTGAGCGGGATATTTTAAGAGGGTTTTGTCTGGGGATACGCAACCGTAGGATTTAAAGAGTATTCCATGGGGGTCAGCTTTACTGATAAAAATGTATATCTGCCTAAACATAATCATTTTAGCAACATTAGAATAATGGAAGACTGGGGAAGTTCTAACTATATCACAAAACAAAAAAAGTGAGGTTCTAACAATAGCATGTGTATGTAGCTCTTTGGTGACAGCTCATTGGTCACTGTCCTATGTTAGGATTGTAACTTCTGAACTGCAAGTAACACAAGGATCTCTGTGACAAAGGCAGTAACCCACTGAGCTATCCAGGGCTTTAAGTGGGCCGGGTCTCACTGGGTCTGAGCACTGGCAGTTTTTTTAAGGAGGCCTAGAATCGGGTCTCTATTGGGCTCTGTTTTGTGCGCTGGTCACAGGTAGTCAGTTTTTTTTCCGAACTGCAGTGACAGCTGTCACTGCAGTCTGGAAAAAAGTGCCAGGAGACAAAACAGAGCCCGATAGAGACCCGTTTCGAGACAGCAGGCACATTGATGTACCCTGTTCACACTACTCACAAGTGGAAAGTTACAGCATGACGTCAGGCCAGGTGAGGGTTGAAGGGGGAAGGGAAATCCTTTAAAGAGTCATTTTCTCTCTGGATTTCGCTTCTCTTTTTGAAACTCAGGAGCAGCAACATTGTCGTGACGTCACCAGGGCTTTAAGCAGAAGCTTTTGCAACATTATATACAAGCCATAGTTGCTTTTATTTATCTTATGCAACTAACAACCATTGACAAAGCCAATAGTCCTGACTTGTTGTAGGTATGATGTTACTTGTTGTATCATATCTGGATGCAATGACAGAAACAGCAAAATACAAGTCGGGCCGCACACTGCTTAACACAGATTTTTAACGTACTGTTTTTAAGCCACGTCCTCAATTACATTGGCTATGCTCCTTTGAGAGACCCCCCAGTTTATTCATCCCACTTAAAGCCCTGGAGCATTCCACATAAAATACAGTTTATCTGCATTTGAAAACTACTAACAGACAAAAGATTGCTCTCCAGCAGGATCATTAATCTCCAGCATTATCTGGGCATTTTGTATTATTATTGTTGTCCTGCATTGGCCATGATAAAGATAAAAACTGATAGAAACACACACGAAGTATGTGTCCTGCTGGACCTGTGCAGATTTAAAAAAGAAAAAATGTAACACATTCTCTTACCTACTCCATTAGTCAAACTTTGTGTCACAGCCTGATGTGATAAGCCGCTGCAGGGGTCAGGAAATGTGAATAGGAATAAACAAACTTCTTTTCTCCTGCGCTGCATAGAAAAAGAAATATCAACACAGCAGGACAGTAGGCAAAGGTTACCAAAGGTTACCGTTGTCAAAGAAAGGATGTGTAGCCTTTTGTCATGCAGAGATGAAGGAGTTAAAAAGAAACAAAGCCTCATTAACATGTACATGGTCTTTTAAAGACCTGTGAAGTACTCGGGTGCGGCTGCGATTATCTCTAAAACTGTCTGTGTGTGTGCGCCCCCCGGGAAGCTGTCTCGGCCGGGCTGACACACGCGACGGGGGAGGGTTGAAGCACTTTGATGCCAAATGCATTGTGCGCCTGCCTTCCAGCCCTCACTGCGAGGGCCAAGGATCCTGTTTGGGTGGCCTGGCCCACCCGGCCCACCCTCGAGAACCGGGCCTGGCCTCGGGCCCCCTACCTACACTCCCTGCTCAGGGCCTCCGTGAGCCTAGAGCCGGCCCTGATAAAAGCGCCACTGACATCAGTTAATTAATACATTTGCACATCCTCAGATGCAGAGCAAGGGACAAATTAAGAAATTTAGTGTGTGAATTCGAACTGGGGGAACTTATGACATACCCATAGCCCACAAAACAGAGAAGCAGGTAGGCAATGAAGAATCTGCGGGTAGAGTATCCACCAGACAGAGCACTACCAAAGGTAAAAGTAATTTGTTTTTCTAATGAACAGTTCTATCCGCAAACTCCTCACAAATGAATTGACAACAAAGCTCCCCCTTCCACCTCCTAAGGTGGTGGCTCTGAGAAGTGAAGTTTACACTGTGAAGTCCTGTAAGGTCGAACAGGCAAATGTGCCTTTCCTGTGGCCCAGAGGCTCGATAAAGTAGTACCTAGTGAAGGTATGGAGAGACACTCATGTGGCAGCTTAGCAGATGCCCTATACCGGAACACCTCTAGTAAGTATTGTAGCTGGACCCAGCCCCCCTTGACCTTGTTCAGGGCCTGTGGGATCAGCTGCAGAGGTGGGGAGGCTGGAAATACCACAGAGAGCATTTCCCAGCGAGCCCCAAGGAGACATTCAGCATACTTTGCAGTAGCAAACTAATGTCACCTCCCACTTGGCAGAGAGGCCCTAAGCCACCTACGGGAGCATACACCACACTCGTGATTGGCAACTTGATGCCTACTGAATTTGTCCAGTCTGACATTTAGGAAATAGGCCAAGTTATGAAGCACCAGGAATATTCTGTAATGATCCAGCCTAGCCACACACTCAGGGTTTCTATGAAGAAGGCAGAGTGCACGGAACACAACACAGTGCTGCCTGCTACAGTTCCACATGACCGTCCAGTCCTGGACTCATCTGCTCCCGAGGGAGGGTAGGAAGGCCTTGAAAGTCTGATGGATGGCACACAGCTCCAGCAAGTTGACATGGTGGTGGTGATGATCCACTGGGGGACAGAGGCCTCATATCCACCTTGTCCATGTGACCTCCCCAGCCCAGACATCAAGAATCCATCACTATCTTAAATCTGAATGGGGCAGGCAGACCAATCGGCTGCATGCTAGATTGTACCATCCACCAATAAAGTTATAGAACTGCCTCTTCCGAGAGGCATCCCTGTTGTTGGGCCCACTAAAGGACTCCCATGTGCCACTGGGAACGAGGCACCAGTATTATACATGAGGTCAGGAGACAAAGAAGCCTCAGAACCAAGGCTCGAGCCCCAAACGTCAGGATCATAGCGTAAATGTCTTGTACTCACTGCCAAGGCAGAAATGCCTTCAAAGCAACCAAGTCCAGGATGGACTCTATAAAGGATATCCTCTGCATCAGCTAAAGAAAGTAACAAAACTGATGTTTCCATGTGGTCCAAGACAGGCTAGAGCGAACTCGCCTACAGCGCCAGTGATTGAGGTAGGGCAATACAAGTATTCCTGATCTGCCAAAGGTAAGCCGCGACTAATAACATAACCTTTGTGGATACCAGAGTGGCACAGAAAAGGCTGAAGGACAGAATTGTCAACTGGAAGTGTTCTGACTTCACTACAAAACGGAAGTAGCTTCTGTAGGGCTGCTGTATTGGCACATGTACACGTCATGGAAGGACGCTACCCCCCCACCATCAGCATTTTGAACTTGACCTTCCTCAGGAGTTCAGACGCCCAGGATCAAGTAATGACCACCAACCCTGTCATTCTTGGGAACCACGAAGTGTCAGAAGTAGCAACCTGTACCCCTGTCCACCTCAGGTAGCAATCTGGTCACACCCTTGGCAAGTAATATCTGGATTTCCTTTGCTAGCATTGTGTTGTATATTTATATTTTCTTCAATATGGCTAATTGGTGTCAGTAGTCCTTTCTTTGTGTTCCTACCTTCCCAACCTCCCATAATACCTAAGAGTGTTCTATCTTGTATGTGGAGGTTCCAGCCTTGGCAGTTGATGGTCTGGTCAACTGTGAGGTTTACTGCTCTGCTGTACTAACTTAATAAATCTATCTTAATAACCTGAAGACGTGTCCTGCTGCCTACCTAACCTACGTACAACATTTTGGCGACATTTTGCGCTGACCAGACCAGAGGAGCAGACCAGAGAAGAAGACCAAGAAGAACGAGCACGAGCAAGACCTCACAACCAAGAACCCACCTAACTGCGGCCAGTAACAAGAAGAAAAGCAACTAAAAACCTGTGTAACGCAAGAAAGCTTGAAGAAATTACCCGCAGAAAAAAAAGAACGAAAAATCAACAAAACAAGTGTGAGAGAAATGGGGGGAGGAGCCTAGCTCGCGAGCGTAATGGTCGCCTTTTAGCTCGGCTCCCGCAGCCCTCCGGCCTGATCGTATATCCTGTATCATATCCTGTCCGGAGACGACACATTATCGGAGAATTGGAGACGGAACACCTCACTAGTACTTACCGTTTGGCCCGGAGGTTCCGACGTGCAGCTGTTCCGAAGTTGTGCCCTCCGCAAGACCGGGGCCTCCGTGGAACCTGGACCGGGACCTAGCCGGTGGGATCCGACGACTGTCGGCCCCGGTCGAGAGAGTGAACCCATGATGAGAGCCGTTGTGCGAACATCCCGGCGATCCTGATCCGGGCCTGCCCTGGTGGCCGCGAGGCTGATGTGGGGGAGATGCACCGGTGGCTGATTCTGTGAGGGGGTCCCCCCCGCCGCTGCTGTGTCCGGCGGCCCCGGACCTCTGCGCCCGGACTCTGCTTGTTTGGGGCGCCGGTGCCGGTGTAGGCGGAGACCCGCATTGGGCGGACATCCTTTCTGCACCAAGGCTGCCATTGCTGGGAGCCCCCCGGGCTCTGTAAAGTCCCTACATTTTTTAACTGTTTTTTGAGAGTCGTGGAGGGTGGCGACTGGGCTGCCTTTGCGAAATGGCGGCCGACCATCTGGAACTTGTATCGCCTCGTGGCGGCGGGCTTGGGTTGCCTGATTGCGCAGGGGTCTGGTCTGGTGAGCGGGAGCTTACCCTCAGAGATATCCTGGCAGCTCTGCGATCCCTGCGCGCATTCATGGCCCCCGATGTCCCCGGGAGCCTGCCACGATCTGCCGCCATTTTGAGCAGCCGTTTCTTCTTGCCTCCCTCTTGTTTCAGAGACTCCATTGCCTCGCCCCCCTCGACTGCTGCAAGTGTTGCCGCCGCTGATCGACGATCATTTTGTGTGCCGGTGACTTTGGAACTCCCTGCTTTTCGAGGTTCTGACCCCGGGGACTTGGACATTGTGTCGCGACCCTGTTCGGCGGGGATGCCCGGAAATATTGGTGGACTGCCGCCTGCGCCGACGGCTTCGCATTTGTCTATTGCGGAGAACGCCTCGCTTTCCCAAACGGCGGAACTGATCTCCTGCTCTTCATCACCCGTGCTGCGATTGCTGATGCTTATAAACTCTCTACTCTGACTTTTGCTCACTTGCGTATCGATTGACCCCCCTTGTCTACATGACAGACACATTTTTTTTCGATTGTGTGCTGGTTTGGTATTGAGTAGCTCACTTTGCATTGTCATGTGGTGGGTGGGCTTTGTTGTTCGGAAGGGCTGGGGGTGATATGCGCGACTTCTGGGGATTATTGCGGTACGACTTCGTGGCGTGATTGTTTGTACCCATTGCGAGGTGTGAGGTCCTCTCCTCTGTAAGTTTTATGGCGCTTGAAATGGTGTCGTCCTGGTCTGTTTTTTGCTGCGATTGTCTGGTTGGGCGGAGGGCTGCGGCCGACCGTATTGATCTTTGTTCTCATGCTCCTCCCTCCTGTTTTCTTTCTTTATGTTTCGGTTTCTTTTTGTCTCGTTCTTCTCTCTTTCTTTCTTGCTATATTTCGGGTTCTGGTTTAGGGCGACAGGCACGCTGTCTGAAGGGTAGGCCATAGCCTTCTACAGGGGTGCAGGGTGGGATGGGTGGGCTGGGTTCTATTTGTTGTCTGTTTTATGGTTCTATGGCCCTTTTGTATCTCTTTATAGTAAGGCCGCGTCTGTCCTTGCATCCCGTGGTATGCTTGGGGTGGGGTGTGTGGCGTCGTCGATCCTCCTCTTCTGGGTTGGTTACTTTTCGTCTCGATTGCTGTACCCTCCTTGTTACGGATGCTCCTGTTTTCTCCTGTACTCTCGCCACGGGACGCCTGCGTCGGCGTGGTCTTCTTCTTTCGTTTTTGTGTTTCATTTCCTTTTCTCATTTTTCCGCTTTGCCCTTCTCCCCTCCCCCTCCTTTCCCCCTCTCTCCCCTTTTCCTCGCCCCCCCCCCTTTTTTCCTAGAGGTCACTATGATGGGTTAGTTTTGATGTAATGTTAGTCCGATCCCTCTGTCCTGGCTTGGCTGTGGTTTGGGTGGTGGCATGTGCAGATGATAATGAACACGTGTAGATTATGTCTAAAATGTCCCTGTCTCCCGGTGTGTATTGTGTTGCCTCTCCTGTATTACGGCCCCATGCCCCCTTATTGTCGTTGGGGATGGTTTTGGGAATTCGGACACCTCTATATTAAAAGTGAGCCCATCGTACTCCTTGTCCCCATATTATAAAATTAGCCTTTTTTACTCCTGTTTCTTGGCCGTCTGGTTCCTAGGTGTTTTCTTCCCTTTTTATGATTGTTTTGCCGCTGCTCTTTGTTGATTGAATCTGTACTGTTTGCCTTGGAACCTTTGACCGCTTTACACATTGATGCCGGCCGATTTGGTTGTAGGCCTAGACTTGTATATCCTTTTGATGCTAATAAAGGTTTAAAAAAAAAAAAAAAAAAAGTGTGAGAGAAATCAGCCGCAACCTAATCCTGTGAAACGCGTGAAAATAAGTAGAAAGTAACTGTAAGTAACAGAGAAATCCAAACAAGAGATCGTGCCACTGCAGCAATAATCTTGTGGTAATTAAATTGTCGAGCCTGGTAAAATCTACAGTAAAATTGGGAAATATTAACTCTATTAATATGCCAGAATAATTTCTCATGTGCTACTAGTATTGTAAACTTAAGTACTTGATTGGAGAAATCGGCGAAATTCATGTCAAGTAGCAAGAGTTTAACCTATGATATTGGCAAGTTTGAAGAGTAATAGCCTTTTCAACCAAATCAAGAGAAGAGTTAGAAGTAATTAATAGCATCTAAACACATTTCAACAAAACTTGCAAACCAGTCGATTCAGCTGTTAAAAAAAAAAAAGAAGAAGAAACCTATGCAAGTACCTGGTCAGTGCGACTGTTGGTGTATTGGATTCCTGTTTTCCCAACTGTTACTTATTCATTGTTGTCTGCCAGCGTCTTTCTCTGCCTGCCTGCTGTGAAAGAGCTCCGTACTTCTATGTGCCGATCTGTTCTCATCTGTGGCATGCGTGATTATGATGACGTATTGGAACCTCCAGGCATCCTAGCAGAGGATCAGCGTTTGTGCAGGGCGTCACTCTCTATCCTCTGACCTGGGCATAGCTAGACACACGTCAGCGCGCAACGTTGTGAAGACTTAAACGTCTCGTCAGGAAGCCATTTTGAAACTCATTTGTGTTTCCATGGTAATGCATTTCTACCGACGTACGGGAGCCAGATTTCATCTTTTAACTACGGCATGTTCACTCATCCTCTCGCTTCTGAACAGAAAATGGTGAGTGTAGCGCTGGCATTTCCCATTTGATGCGTGTTGTGGGTAAAAGAAGATATAATCACGGGTAGCCGGGTAATGTGTCCAAGTAAGAAGTTTATTTGTAGTTCATCATAAGTTCCATAGAAGATATAGTTGTAGTTGTAGTTAAGAAGATGAAATAAAGGGTCCCACCAGGAGCTAGATGGTTGTTGCTCAGCCCACTCTCATCAACTGTCATTCTCCACACACCACCAGGCACACTCACATTCTACTCTCTCTGTCATCAAGCACTACAACATTCCACCCAGACATCACACTCATTCTGGCTGAGCAACTAGGAAGGAGATGGTGGCCCAGAGTCTCTTACAGATGCCTCATAGGAACAGTTCGGTTGGACCACCGGCAGCTAAATTCTTGGCCTTTGAGCCAGTTGGAACAGATGAGGTATTGAAACTTCTGTTGGCCACTAAATCGGGCTCACCCCAGGACCCCTGCCCGACCGCAATCGCAAAGCTAGCAGCAGTTCCTATTGCGGACCACTTGGCCAGCATTTACAATCTAATGTTTGAGAGAGGGGAGTTCTCTAAACTATGGAAGCGGGCCTCAATTCACCCACTTCTTAAAAAACCATCCCTTGATATTGCAGACCCCAACAGCTATAGGCCAATCTCTAGGCTGCCACTACCAGCTAAAATGGTCGAGAAAATTATGAACTCCCAGCTCTGTTCTTTCCTGCGTAACTCCAAGGGTCTGGATCTAGCTCAACATGGGTTCAGGGAGGGTCACAGTACCGAGACCGCTCTTATAAAATCCACAGAGGAGGTCCGGAAGGTACTGGATGAAGGTGGCCAGGCAGTGCTGATCCTTTTGGACCTATCGGCGGCCTTCGATACGGTCCACCATGCTTTGCTGGTGGATCGATTGGAGGGCTGCGGGGTCCAGGGTCAAGCACTTAACCTCCTGAAAGCCTTTTTAACAGACCGGGTACAAGTGGTGGCAATGGGGGAGTTCGAATCAAGACCTTTCCAACTCCCAGGGGGGGTCCCGCAGGGATCCTCCCTAAGCCCCACTTTATTTAACATCTATGTATCATCCCTGGCCCCGGTGATCAGATCCTTTGGATTCGAGCTAACATCTTACGCGGACGACACCCAGATTGTGGTCTCGGTGCTCCCGGGGACAGATGTGGTGGTGGCAGGCAGGTTTCAGGAATGTATGTCAGCAGTCAGTTCCTGGATGGCTAAAAGCTGTTTAAAACTTAACTCCTCCAAGACTGAGGTGGTCATCTTTGGGTCAAATACCAATCTCTGGGGCCCCAGCTGGTGGCCTAATGATATGGGACCACCACCTTTCCCGGCCTCGAAGGTGAAGAATCTGGGTGTCATTATTGACAGCCAACTCTCCTTCAAACCCCAGGTCAAGGCATTGAGCTCCTCCATACATTGGACCCTGAAAATTATTAGGAAGGTCCTTCCCTTCCTACCAGAGGGAAGCAGAAAGACGGTGGTGACAGCTCTCGTACTTTCACGCATTGACTATTGCAATAGCCTTCTCCTCGAGGCACAACAGGGGGTGCTCAACAAACTTCAGGTCCTACAAAATGCGGCCGCTCGCCTGATTGGGGGTCTGCCCAAGTTTTCCTCAGTCACCAAGGAGCTGGAGAAGTTGCACTGGCTCCCGGTGCGGAAGCGGATTCTGTTCAAGGCCCTCTGTATAGTCTTTAAGGCATTACATGGTCTTGGCCCTCAGTTTCTTCAGGACCGCTTTCAATGGTACAGACCAGGTAGACAACTCAGGTCGGCCAGTTTAGGGCTGGTTAAAACGACCCGGATCAGGAAGGTGCGTTGGGGCGGAAGGAGTTTCTTTAGGGGAGCAGAGGTGGCATGGAACTCCCTCCCTCTTTCCCTTAAACAGAACAAGAATCTGCTGGCATTCAGAAGGGATCTAAAAACATGGCTCCTTTCCCCCTAGGGACTATCACTTCAGCGCCAGTACACCGAGTGGTAACAGCGCGCTTTATAAGTGTTATAATAAATAAATATAATAAATAAATAACATATCCCCTTTCCTTCAATAGCAATAAAACACAATAACTTGCAACAAAGCAATTTTTAAAAATAGAATGATAAAACCTGCAATAAAGCGGACAGTTCATATTAGCAAGCGGACAGTTCATAAAGGCAAGGAAGGAAGGAAAGAATAAGTAGAGAAGAATAGCTAGTGGTAAGTGACTAGAACAAGGGAAGAAGGAAACAGTGTAAACCAATACAATATGGCACATATCCCCTTCCCTTAGAGAAAATAAACAAGTGAACGTAAAGAAAACAAAGTTGTTTACAAGCGTGAAATAACGCAGAACTGGAAGAGTGAAAAGAAAGAAGCAAAGAAAAATTGTAAAACACAAAAACTAAAAAAAAAATGTATCGCACTAAGGCATAAATGTAAAGGGTAGATAACTCTACCGCATCAATAAATGTATAGGGTAGATACCCCAACTCATAAAGGCATAAACACATCGGTACATGACCCAAGAATAAGTGCAGAAGTTACCTCAAAATAGCATCACTAAATGTATAGGGTAAATACATGACCCAAGAATAAGTGCATCACCTTCACGCACCTTAAATATTAATAATAAACTAACGCGTATTAATACCAAAAATAAGTGCATCACCTTCACACACCTTAAATATTAATAATAAACTAACGCATCTTGATACCAAAAATAAGTGCATCACCTTCACGCACCTTAAATATTAATAATAAACTAACGCATCTTAATACCTGCGAGCTTCTCAAATAATAATCATGGCATAATAGCATCAATGAAGGCACTATAAATGTATAGGGCAGGAACACCACCCCATGAAAGCAAAAATGCATTGATACATGACCCACTACACTATACGAGTAGAAACAGGAGCACAACAAAACAGCCTGTGAAGATCAGAAACAGTGAAAAGGTGTGCGCACCACCCACACCGAAAAATTGAAAAAATGCAAAGAGACCAGCTCACAAGCAAAACTACAACACAGGAAAAGAATAAAACAAGTGCCACACCAGTGTCTAGGTCAGAAAATATAGCACATATCATACAAGCCAAAACTATAGTGCACCTCCTAAAACTTGCCAAATGCCAACATGTCAAAACGTTGTTTAAATAACTGTATATATCATTTGAAGCATATTAAATGGTAGAACTAAACAGTTAGATATTACAATCTATGTAAGGAAAACACTTTTCATTAATTTAAAACATCGGTGACCGAACTCTCTCACCCGAGATCCATTAAAACAAACAGGAATGTCATACCACTGGAAAACTCCGAAGTTGAGAAATAAAGAAGCACGGTAATATAATTTCCTCTGCAGGTACTTTAGTAGTAGTCGCAATGAAGAAAAAACTCGAAATTCATCAAGTTATGGCAGACTGTCTTTTGAGCTGCACAAAAATATACTTTAACCCTTTGCACGCTGACGGAACCGCTCCGTCATCAGCTGCGGTGGCGCTGTGCTGATGACGGAGCGGTTCCGTCATGGCCCTGCCGCCGCGCCTGGCGCGGCGCGGATTCCCAGCCTGCGCTGGGCGTTCTATTGAGCGGGCGGGGCCATGACGGAACCGCTCCGTCATGAGCACAGCCCAACCGCGGTTCCGTCACCAGCATGCGGCCGCCCCGCGGCCGCCCCGCCCCCTTAGCACTGCGGCGGAATAGCCGCTGCAGTGAAGGGGTTAAATAATAAATACACGAAGAAACTCCGATCCAAACTGTCAATCCAGTGATCTTTTGTGGTGTTGCCATGGTGATGAAACATAAGATGGCCGCCAACGTCGTATTTGCGTGCTTTCAAGTGGAAGTTGGCCTCACAGATGCAACGTGAACAACGTGACGTAAGTCTTGCTTTCCACGGAAGATTGCACACAATGACCAGTGACGTAGCACACAGCACGAAAACAATGGAGAAACAAATTGCTCGAGCCCAATTTAAAGGTAACGACTTTTCCACGTTGATTTGACCATTGAAGCAAAATTAATTAAGTTCATTTCACCACGACCTCAGAAATTCCGCCTTCCGCTTGTTTCTATGAATCCAGATTTAGTGGCAATGCAAAAATACATGTTCATTCCTCATAACTCGCTTCTAGGACTGAAATGTTGCCTAAATCGTATCGTCATTTAAATGTCGTAAAAACGTAGAAATCCTCCGCGAATCGGACGCTTACGAAAAAAAAAAATAATAACTTCATGCCTTTATGACCAGATTGATAAATAAAGTACCTAGGCAGTTCCACTAGATGGCAGTTAATACACACGCTGGTAGAAACAGCTCAAAATGTTTCCTCTAATGTTCATTGAATGACTTTTAGACTCTGTAAATCACAGTTTGATCACTGTAATCACATACAGTTAAACAATGCGTCCATATGCTCGTTGGAAGGAAGAAAACTTGTCAGTGTGAATATAACAGGTTACTTTTAAGCAACATAACTTAAAATAAAAACACACTGTGACATCTTTGAAATCTTCCATTTCATTTAAATAAATAGATAAAGGAGTGTGAAACGCCCGGTAGGCTGTCCAGATGGTGGAGAACACTGGTGGGACTCTTGAGAGCGTTCTTTCCTTCTTTTCTTTTTACTTTAAAATTACTTAGTTCCAATAGTTACTTGTATCAGTGAAGTTCATTAAAATTATGTAGATTTTCTCACCTTCGGTTTTCTTAAGATCAAAACACGCAAGGTTTCCTTCAAAACGTCGCCAAAATGTTGTGGGTAAAAGATAACTCTACCGCATCAATAAATGTATAAGATGAAATAAAGGATCCCACCAAGAGCTAGATGGTTGTTGCTCAGCCCACTCTCATCAACTGTCATTCTCCACACACCACCAGGCACACTCACATTCTACTCTCTCTGTCATCAAGCACTCCAACATTCCACGCAGACATCACACTCATTCTGGCTGAGCAACTAGGAAGGAGATGATTCTAGGTACAACAATGCGCATGTTTGGTTACAGGGAGTATAAATGCGCGATGGTGAAATGTACACACGTCAAGCGCGTGGGTGGATGATAAAAGTTTATGTGCGCTGGTTTGGACAGACAGAATAATGACCAATATTGATAGTTTTTGTGTCACACGGTGCACTGGAATGTCATTTGAGTACAGAGACCGAGCAATCTCTAATCTATTCGTGAATCACCTAGAAGCGTGTTCCTGTTGAAATTAAGGGTTTTCCTTCGCAAGAGTGCCATCTGGTGGATTGTTTAAGTATCTCATCAGTCATTTTGTTTGTGAAAACCAATTGGAAGGCCACACTTTAGATCTACATTTGGAAACTAGAACAAAAGTCGCATCAGTGTTATTCACAAGTTTCGCACACTGCGTGTGAAAGACTGAGAGCCACGTACATTACACTGAATAAAATAAAGTCTGAGCCAAGAAAATAGTTTATGAACTGTGAATCACCACCTACTCTGCGAAAGGCAAGTCAAAAGGCAATTCAAAGTGGTTATGAAATATTTGCTGTCAACAGTGAAGCAGCAGCAGCGCACTGTTGTGGCGCCAGCGCAACTCAGTATCACAACAGAGTCCCAAGACCTAGATGGAGAGTCCTGTGGTCTAAGGGGACAAAGGGCCCATATTGGGCAGTGGGTAAAGGAGGCAGTGGGAAAAAGTCCCATAACCAGATTGGAGAACCAGGAAAGAGAGCCCACAAAGGTGACAAAGGTCCCAGAAGGAAAAAAAGTGAACAAAGGTTCCAACCTACCAGAAGGGGACAACGGATCTCGCAGAATCAGTACCAGGAGTGGACAAAGGGAGTCCCAGGACCAGCAGAACAAGGAACCGGGAGAGGACAACGGAAGTTCCAGGACCGGCAGATATAGAAGGGGACAACGGATGTCCCAGAATCAGCACCGGGAGTGGACAAAGTGTGTCCCAGGACCGGGAGAGTTCACAGACGACATTCGTGACGGACAAGAGTTCCAGTACCACAGCAAAGTTGTGACGAAGTGGTTCTCTGAACCGGGATAAATGTTCTGCAATTTGAACCGGGCTTTATAGTCCACAGTACTGAGACAGTTTGTCCACAAAAGAAATAACATTTAAAGGTAACTCAGAGACCCGAACTACAACTAGAAGCCCATAACCCAAGAAAAAGAACCAGAACCGATACACCTGGTCCAGAACTTCATCTTGGACAGTAAAAGAACTGGCTCAAAATTTTTCCACTGGAACATTCTTTCAGAACTTTTTGTGTGTTGGAGGCACTTGTTGAACTGTTCTATCTTCAACAATGAGCAGGAAGCTGCGGCAGACAAAGACTGATTGGAGAAAGTAAACGGTCTCTTCCCGTTTTTTCTGCCCACAATGACGGATTGTAGAGAGTAGACTGTCTCTTTTGGTTTTTTCGTCAATCAAAGGGGAGAAGGTGGTCATCATGATCATCATCATTCTCATCTTGATCCTGTTCCTCTGCCTTCGTGATCTGGAAGTCCATGAGGTCGCTGACCTCCTACGTGTTGTTTTCGTCTTTGTGTTTTCCATGCTTTAACTCTTACTATGTGTTTGAGTCTTTCATTTTTGTTTTATCTGTAAAGGGAGAAGATATGTTGTATATTTATACTTTTTTCAATATGGCTAATTGGTGTCAGTAGTCCTTTCTTTGTGTTCCTACCGTCACAACCTCCCATAATACCTAAGAGTGTTCTATCTTGTACGTGGAGGTTTTAGCCTTGGCAGTTGATTGTCTGGTCAGCTGTGAGGTTTACTGCTCTGCTGCACTAACTTAATAAATCTATCTTAACCTGAAGACGTGTCCTGCTGCCTACCTAACCTCCTTACAACATATTGCAGCTTGCTTTGCCTCCGTCTGGCCATAACTAGTGAAAAGTGGGAATGGGTGCACAAAACGGGAAGAAGTACCAGACTAAACAACCTGAAGAATCCATTGTTCCGAAGTAACTGCATACTAGCCAGGCAGGCAAAGTCGAATTCTACCTCCTCCTAGTGATCTCCTTTAAGGGACTTAAAGTGGCTTTCCGGCAGCAGGTGTGAAAAGGAACATGGCGTAATGCCTCAGCAAAGGGTGTGGTACTGGACACCAGCAATCGCCTCCCACAAAAGGCTATATGTACTGCTGGATTGGCTGTTAAGGATGCCTCGATCAGTAGGCAAGGCAGTACCCCAGAACATCTGGTACTGGTGCTGTAAGGTTCAACAGGCCCTGTACACAAAGGCCTCCATTTTGTAATACACGTTTAACTTGAAATTTTTAGACAGTGACTTTTTAAATGCTTTGCACGTACATGATATCATCCTTAGAAAGTATTCGCCTTCCGGCACATTTCTTTGTAAGCATTTCATCATGACACTTGTACACTCTGTCCAAGGCTAAAGAACACTAAGTGCGTTGCCCTTGCTTTTTGTTGTCCAGTTGGAGACAGCTCTAAATCAGAAGGACAAACAATAACATCAGCATTGCACGACGGTGTGAGTGGAACCAGGCTTTGATGATCTAAACTGCCACTGAGCTAAATTCCTCAGAGGAGAACTTCTATACGGATTATCCTGGAACGCTTGCCTGTTACTGAGATGCAGCCCTACGAACTCTAATCTCTATACTGAGAAGGACCGCTGCCTGTTCTACACCAGACTGGCTACCTGATACATCTTACACGGGTGTGGGAAGTTGGGTTGTCCCAAGCGATCTGGCAGAGGGAACTCTCACTATGCTCTTGATAGTGTAGGTAGTATTAGGAGTCAAGGTGCACCTGGTGCCGGATAAGGCCAAATGGGGTCAGCTGGTATCACAGAATGACTCAACAGCGGACATCTAACAGGGAGCACAGGCATGGGGTCTCAAGCCATGCCACAAGGACCTAGAAACGCACACAATAATTGGAACATTGCCTCAATCTGCTGCAGAGTGCCAATAGCCCCGCAAATTCAGCTTCAATGTCTGAATCGGATTTGAATTGGATGCCACCACCGCTGACTGCTCAACAACTACATGGAGAGGAAAGGGCAGGATGGTATAGAATCCCATTTGCACCACTTTTTTGTGCTTGCATCAAAACTTGTCTTTTGACTCCAACTTAACCAATGATGGAGAATGGGAACAGCCTGGTGACTTCAAATGGCACTGATCCTGCATCTTGGGCACTGCAAGGCAGAGTTTAGCTTCAAGCTCTCTAGAGTCCCTCGGATGCAACAGAGATTATTTGCAGCAGGCCTTGCTTAGAGCCAAGGAACCAAAGAGAGACATTGAGCCAGTTTGTGGCTGACATTTGGTCCCTAAAGGCACAGAATAGCTTAAACCCTGTGGTGTTAGCTGGAGACATCCCTGCACACTGTTGAAAACTGATTTTGGCAAAAATCTGTGAAACGCAGACAAACGTTGTGAGCAGAACTCTGCACAAACAAAGCAGAAAAAGAGGAACTGAGGTGAGTGTGCAGGGGTGGCTCTGATATGCAGCTCTGTGTCCTCCCTCTTGGAGGTGGGACAAGCCACCAAGAAGTCCGAGGCACCACATATGGCTTCACACAGACAGCACGAGTAAAGGTTACTTGACTTGCAAATAACTGTTTGTAGCTTGTAGTTCTGTCGATTCATACACTCCTGTCATCTAATGTTGGGTGTGGATGTTACAAGCTGTTTTTCTTCGAAGTAAAACATTTTGTTGTAAGATAACTTGCGATTCCTTCCCAAAACCCACAGCACAAAGAATTCACCTTAGATTGTATTTTTCTCGCAAACCGTTAGTGCGAGTAATTTGAGTACAGCCAAGTAGCATCTGAAGCTTCAGCCCACATCCCGGGAGCACTACAAGCTACAAAGAGATATGTCACGGTAAATAACCATTTTCAAGTTTGTAGTATGTATATCAGTAGATGCGATGCTCGGAATAGACTGGAAATTAGCACCCAGTTAAAGTGATAGCTTGTGAGTGGGTGAGGCAGATGTGTGAAATAACATGTTAAAAAACATTTCCAGTCCACTGCCTCTTGTCACGCATGAAAGTTCACACAGTAATGCTTTGTGAAAGTACGTGGTGTGGACCCCCTAACAGCCTTACGTAGGTTACTCGAATAACAATGGGAGTGCACAACTTAAGAAGTCCAGAAGGCAGGAAGTATATGAAAATATCTCTTCTTTATTTAGTCAAGTTGTTTCAAATAAAAACCAGTTGCATCAAAAATCAGCCAACGCGTTTCGCTCCCACACTGAGGGCTTCCTCAAGGCTGAAAACAAACACACAGATATATAAATAGTGAGTATGAAAAGCAACATGTATAATGTGCAGACATAAATACAAAAACACAGAAAAACAGCACAAAGGGAAAAACACTACAAAATAAGCAAAGAATTATCAAACCACATTCAAATGATATCTTAAGTAGGGAGAAGCACTGGCTTAAAAGACAAACAGCACATAGCACATCCATCTATGATCATAAAGTAGGAAAATAAATTGGACAACCATGTTGTTAGGTTCATCATACTGTGAACGTGTTATTTCAGCTTTTTAAAGAATAAAGTAGACATTTCTCAATACTCTGAACACCTACCAAGACTTCAAAAGAAAAAGGGGGAAAAAGGGGGTTTCGAAATCTCAAGAAGGAGAGCAGGTCAAGAGAGATGATGAGATGAACAAAAAGACATTAGTGATTAGGCAGAACTCTATAAAGGCAGAGAATGGGAAGAAAAAACAAACAAACTCCCATATTATGAAAAGAAAGTATTTTGCATTGCAAAATCAACTCATTCCACCTAGAGTGAAGGTACAAAGTCCTAAGACCAGTTAGCCCACAATTTCAGGATGAAATGCCTAGCAGCTTACCAAAAAAATAGTAGCTTCAATCAGTCTGTTACGCC
Source organism: Lissotriton helveticus (assembly GCF_964261635.1). Classification (NCBI taxonomy): domain Eukaryota; kingdom Metazoa; phylum Chordata; class Amphibia; order Caudata; family Salamandridae; genus Lissotriton; species Lissotriton helveticus. The sequence goes on from NC_136058.1 coordinate 93,513,922, forward strand.
GAGAAAAGAGTGCAACTGTTGAAAATGCAAGTGCAAGTAAAGGTAGTGAGGTAGGTGAAACTGGAACCTGAAGTTATCCCGAAGGTCCTGTGAGATGCATCAAGTGAAAAACAAAAACAGAAATAGAAACACGTCAGTATCAACTGACAATATGAAACCGAACACATACTAAGACTCAATAAGGAACAGTCAACAATCAAAGACGAACCTGAGGGTCATATGAAACCAGTTGGTGTTCTTGTAGTTGAAAACAATAGGCGAGGCAGAGATCCTGTAATCACCAATTCTACGCCTCTAAAAAATATAAGAATAATAAATCTAAATGACGTGCGTCCACCCGAATGCTCAACCATATATGAACCAGAAATCAAAAAAATACTTGACGTCGACTTCCTTGTATAAAGACAGGTATTTCAAGGAACTGAACGCAGTTCCCAGATCAATCCACCTCAGAGTCCGACTAAGAGCTTCAAAGGGAAAAGGTTCAACGTCTAACTGATGCTCAAGGCATCCGATATTTTTCTTCTTAATTGTTCCTTTCACACGGGCACCCGCAGGCGTCTCTGTGCAGGGGAAGAGAGGGCGGGATAACGGAAAAGTAGAGAAACCCAAAATATATTTAAAAAACATGTTTATAAAATATTTAATTATATAAAGGAATATATATATAAACCACAAAGTCCCAAAATTAAATTACGCAGTATCTCATGTGGGTTTAACACTGACCATGAAATGCACTATTTTCTAATGTAACGTGTCTATCTTCATCACATCCAATAAAACTAGAAGTTTTCGAGTTACCTTGTGATCTGGAGCGCATGACTGTTTTAAACTACTATTGGAACTGGTGGTGAGGTGCGGCATCGAAGGCCCGCTGTTGCTCTTTTCCGTTCTAGCCTTCCGTAGGTTTACAAGTGGTATATTTCCCAGAAAACCCACTGTAGCTCTCTTTTTGCGAGCAGAATGTGTTCTAAGGTACAGTATGAAGTGTGTTTGGCACTGAATACTAGATTATATTTGAATTTTAAGGTTCGACTTGGAGATTGGAGTTCCCAAGTAAGGTTTTTAAAATTCAACAAGGTATTTTTCTTGCACGTGAATTTGGTATGTTCAGTGTAATACACGAGAGTCCTCTTTACATCTTATCTTGTGTGTGTAGTTCTTTTCCTGCTACTGTTGGAAATTTTGGAAATAGGTAATCCATGATTTCATTGATTTGGAATGGGCAAAGAAAGTTTGACAGGAAACGTGTGTATGTCCTCAGGAAAGCCCTTCCTTATGATCCTGGACAAAAAGCTCCTCTGCTGTTAAGGCCTGCGATTCACTAACTCTAGTCAAGGAAGTGACTTGTACTAGGTATGCTACCTTCCATGAAAAAAATTGCATCTGACATATCTAATGACTCAAATGGAGCACAGTAAGCTTGTGAGGTTGATTTTTGAGCACACAGATTGAGCATACATTCTTCTGGGTGTTATGGGTAAAAACATTCTTAACACGTGGAAGACAATTTCTATGGACTGGAATCTAGAGAATGCTAAAGTGATTCTGGTATTTTACTGACCTCTGCTGGTCGTTTACTATCAAGAAAGTTAAATAGAGGCAGTTGCCAGAATTTTTTTTTTTAAAAGAAAGTCTCTCAGCAGAAAGCAATTCTGGTATTTTACTGACCTCTGCTGGTCGTTTTCTATCAAGACAGTTAAATAGAGGCAGTTGAATAGAAAAAAAAAAGTCCCTAAGCAGAAGCAGACAAGTCCTAGGGCTGATCTCCAGAGCCCACATAGTACATACAAGTATATAATAATAAGTATATACTAAAGTATATACAAGAGGTCTTGAATGCTCTACCTAAAAAAGGACATTGATGAAATACAGTGGGGTTTCATGGTGGAATCCACACACCTGAAGCTAGGCAGGTCTTCCCAGGTTGACACTGGTATTCAGCTCTTGAAGGGTTGTACCTACCATCCATAACGCACAGTTGATGTTTGCCTAATTTTTCCATCCTGCATCAGTTCTTTACCATACTTGCTTACCTCGGACACATGTCTTACCAACTGCTGCATCCTCTTCCAATGTACCTGTCATAGCTTGAGAGGAGGTCTACAGAGTTGGCTGTGCACGAGTGAGATGCTGCTTCCACCAGAACTTGCATTTCTGCCACATCAATTTTGTATCTCTCCAAATCATATAAAACAGGAAAACCATAAATTCAAACCAGGATGACTGTCTAACCTCCCCTGCAAAGATCCTCTTTCTCCCCCAGTATGAATCAAGGGGGTCACCTGATATTCTTAATTGTGACAGCATATTAAAATTATTAGCCCTAGTCCCAGCGCTTGCGCATCTTACAACTAATGCCTTAGAACCGGTCTAATTCAAATATGACTATTGTTCTGCGAGAAATTACCTGCACCATATGGCACAGCAAATATATTGCAGATAAGATCATTGAAAGTGGTCAGTACTTTGCAGAATGGGGGATAGAGATAAGGAAATGTAACAATGCAAACTATCCAACATTATTGATCCCTAGCACGAACATTAAGAAAAGTGATCAGCTGAGTACAATGGTAAACAGGAATCCTGGAAAAAAAAGCTAATCAGCTAAGAAGAGCAATAGCCCCAATATTTAATCCAGTAGTATCTTCAGGTTTCATAATAACAAGTTCACTCTAAGGTCCTCATATTTGCGAACAAATTTCAAAAAGGCAAGCCCTAATGGATGACTGAGCCTGGCTTCCAACAATCCTTACAAAGGGAAAATTAGAAAACAACGATTGATGGTTGAATTCTACAGCTACAATACAAGAGACAATTGCCATCTTTTCCTGGAATGTACACGTCCTTTCAAGAGTGTTGGAAGATCAAGAGGCAACTACTTCTTTACAGAACCTTGAAATTTTGATGTTCCAGGAAACTTGGAAAGAGGATAATACGGTTATCATTGGTTATCAAGAATTTTCCATCCACCGCTACTTGTTCGTCTTCATTTGGCAGTGCAAAAGGAAAGCCTTCAATGTACATCACCTTGGATTTAGATACAAAGCCTCAAGAAATCAATCTGCAATTATCATGGCTCCAATGCATAAAAATACATCTTCAAATACCAATTATTTTATTGAACATCTATCTAAGCTTACCATCTTCAGGGAACTAGTTAAAACCCTTGCTTATCAATATCCGGTGATGAGCCAAATTATCTCTGGTGACTTTAATACGGCTATGGGCATACCAAATTCTCCGGATAACACAAACAGTGTTAGAACAGAATCTAGTTGTTCTGCATCCAACAAAAAAAACTGGGTCTAATAATGCTGCGGGAAAGGCCACCAAACAACTCCATAACTGTGCCAACCTTCAAAAATTCCAAACACCACTCAATAATTGGTTACACTATTGTGTCAAAGGATGTAGTCAGACCCCCCAGGATATAGCGCCATGGATTCGCAAATTTAGCGGCACAAATATGGAAATTTAGCGGCACAAATAGGGAAATTTAGCGGCATTTTTGCGGCACTTTATTTTACTCATAATCATTCATTTTCAGCCTTAAATCAATGGAAACTGTTTTATTTATTTATTTTATTTATTTTATAGCATTTGTAAGGCGCGCAGCTACCCACAAAGGGTTTCCCGGCGCCAGAACTGCAAAACACTCAAATATCACTGGGGAGAGAACAGACAAAGCAATTATTTATTAAACAGCCACGTTTTTATGCTCTTTCTAAAATTCACGTAGCTTTCCTCCTTGCGTATGTTTTAGCAGAGTATTTCACTTTGAATAGGCAACCTGGAATATGGAACAGAGGAAGCAGCCCACAGGTGAAGGCTGTTATCCCATGGAAATGCAATTCTCCATTTGCTTTAGCTCCCGGAGCTTGCCCCCCCACCCACTGCGGGGGGGCTGTGTTACCCCACTCTGTCGAATTTGTAAGTGGATTAAAAATGGCAAGAACACGTAAAGGGTTAGAAAGAATAGTGGTATTAAAGAATTAAATAAAAATATAATAATTTGTAAGTGCTTTTTAAATTGTTGTGTAATTAATCATACAGAGCACCCTCATTTTGTGTATGGAGGTAACTATTCCACTTCTACACATGATGGTACCCAACTTTCTATTTCAAAAAAATATACCTCAATTGGTTTTTAAGAACACAGTAGAAACTGTTTTCCATCACTTGATAGTCTTATAATAAATGCACATGCCTGACTTGATAGCTTACTGTTTGAAGGTGTTTCTTGGAAAACGCCCTCAGGAGTCGAAGGAGAATGGACGGCTCTCAGTAAGCCTTACATATCCTGCACAACTTCATTAAGTTGCCGAAATGCAGTTTGATACAGTACTTAGATACTTTCAGGCTCACTGTGTATATTTACCTCAAAAGTTAACAGAGGTAGCTCGTCCATTTTATGCAAGGGCACTGGAATTATTCGTGAGGTAGGCACAAATTAAGCAGGTGCATTGTCTAAATTATTCATCAACAAAAGCAAAATATGTGGCGTAATGTGTGACATTTTGTGACAGTGGTTTTGTAATTTTTACATTTTAAACACTCTCCGGGCAAAGGTGTTATCTTAATACTATCAGTTCGGCACCTAAATACTGCAGACAGCGACTAAAAATGCCCGGAGTGGCTGTATCTGAAGCACAGGCTGTGCCTCTCACACCCAGCAGTAGAAAGCCTCTCCTGGTGACCTTTCCCTTTACTAGGCTCATCTACCTGCCAGACCTTCTACCTGCCCCGTCTTCTCCGTCACCCTGGGTGTAATGTCCCCGTTCTAGTTGTTTTACACACCACCCCTCACCCATCCTGACATCCGCAGGCCAGGCGTGGCCTGCGGGGAGGTAATAAAAGGAGGCCGTCCGCAAGTGGGCGGCACTTCCGACCCTGACCCTGTGTGCGAGAGTAATTATTTCCCCGACCGTTATTGCCCATATTGTGTCATCTTATAGCTATTTAGTTATCACCGGAGGTGCCGATCTCCGACTCAACACTGGCGACGAGGGTGGGATGACCAGAAACTGCTGCGGTCACCCCAACAACAGAACAGATCGAAGGAGCTCACCTGGGCCTGGCCGGGACGGCCTGCGGGAGAACAGTGCGGTGACGAGGCCAACGCCGGGAAAGCCGGGAGAAAGTCTGTCTGCCTAAGAAACCCCGCCGGTAAGCAGCAAACACCAAGAGCTGTGACGGAAGACCGACTGGGGAAGAAACTAGACGGCGCGAACAAAGCGAGGGAGCGGGACGCTGCTCCGACGCCGTTATCACCGGCAAGGCCAGGCGCGCATGCGCACTGTAAACTGAGGTCTACTGCTGACACGCAAACCGCGTGTGGAGGTGCCGGGACGGCACCGAGGCCTGAGACACTCGGAAAACAGCGGGGACCACCCGCGGCATGCGCGCATTGGGTGAAACAAGCATTTATAACGGCAAGCAGGGGAGAAACAAAACAAAACTCGAGGGGCACAGAGAAACAAGTTCAAAACAAGCATTGGCAGCTGCAATCATAGTAGCCAACAGTGAACACCAAACATCGTGCCAGGAGCAACGCCCACGGGGAGGCTCCACAAACAGGGCCAGATACTATACACACTGGTACACTCAGTCAGGACAACAGTAGAGGGGCACCCCAAACAAACAAGCATTGCTAACTACAAATGCAACAAAAACAATCACCGGCCATGGGGGATGATGACGCACCCGCGGCCCCGATTCACATCCCGTTTCAGCACGCCGCATCAGGGGTTCTACCACCATTCAGTGAACTGACGGACCCATCCACTGCGTCCCCCCGGTGGAAGACATGGCTAGAACAGCTGGAAAATTACTTTGTGGTATCAAGAGAGACCGACAACACGGTCAACCGGTCCTTACTCTTCCACTATGCAGGGGATGAGATATTCAAGCTATTCAAACACCTGCCTGACACCGGAGTTGCAGGAGATTACGACGCGGCGGTAAGGGCACTCAACGGTCATTTTGACCCACAATTAAATCTTGACTTCGAGGTCTTCAAGTTGGGCCAAGCACGACAACGAGAGGGTGAATCCATGGACAGATTCTACGCCCGAGTAAGGGAACTCGCCAGCACCTGCTCCGACGAAGACCAACCCAAAGCCATACGGAGACAAATTATCCAAGGGTGCAGAGATAAGACGCTACGAGGACTCATCCTGAGGAAGCCAGGAATTACGCTAGTGGACATCTTGATCCTAGCTAGGTCGCACGACCTCTCAGCTGTCAGGGCCACGGTGATGGACCAAGCACTGAACAAGCCTCCGGGAAAATTCGAGGCTGTGAAGACAGAACGAGCAGACGCGGTGAAAACGCAGACACGGGGTCGCTACTCCAAGGAGACCCGGAGAGAAAGTCCCCGAACGAAGTGTGGATACTGTGGGCATGAACCTCATGCTGCAAAAGACTGCTCAGCCCAAGGGAAGACATGCACGCACTGTGGGATTCCAAATCACTTTGCTTCAGTGTGGCAAAGACGCAACCACGCAAAAACCCCAAGGAGAGCTCAGTCGATGTCCAAGGCGGTGCGACAACTGTCTGTGAGCGACCCACCACCTCCGGGAGGAGCTCATCGCAGTCCGGGGACATACCTACGGACCGTAGATGAATCATCAGACTCAGGAGATGAGGAGGTACATGTAATCTTGTTCGCACGAGAACTGAAGCGACGCAGACGGCCACAACGTACGTGCATCGTCCAGCTGGGAGAGAATGAAGTCAAGACGGTGATTGACACCGGGGCCACGGTAAATGTCATGGGCTTACCACAGTTCAAAAAGTTGCGTCCTCGCCCACCAGTGGTCCCTTCAAAAACTCGGATCTTTGCCTATGGGGCAGACACCCCACTTCCCCTCAAAGGAAAGATCACAGTACCAATCAAGGCGGATGACCTGGAGGTGATGGCAACCGTCCACATAATCGACAGGGAGGCCGACACACTGCTAAGTAGCCACTCGGCTGAAGATTTAAGACTAACAGCTTTTGCCAATCGGATCCGAACCCATCAGGTTGATGAGCTGCTGGATCAGTTCCCCGAGCTCTTCAGGGGACTAGGCTGCATCAAGTGTGAGCCCGTGAGGCTGCATATTGACAAGACAATCACTCCCATCGCACTACGACACCGTCGTATTCCTTTCCACCTAAGACCAATAGTGGAGAAAGAACTGGAGAAACTAGAAAGCCAGGGCGTCATTGAGAAGTTGTCGGGACCTACCCCGTGGGTGTCCCCAATGGTAATAGTTGAGAAACCGCGACAACCCGGAGCAATCCGCCTGTGCATCGACATGCGCCTCCCTAACAAGGCCATCAGAAGGGAACGCCATTTGACACCCACCATGGATGACATCCTCGCAGACGTAAATGGCTCAAAATGGTTCTCCAAAATTGACTTAAATGCAGGGTACCACCAACTTCCCCTGGCAGAGGAGAGTCGCTTCATCACCACCTTCAGCACACATCTAGCACTGCTGCGCTACAAGAGGCTCAATTTCGGCATATTATCTGCAGTCGAGGTGTTCCAGAACACCATCAGGGAACTGCTCTCTGGCCTACCGGGCGTCATCAATGTCAGCGATGACATCCTTATACATTCCAAGACAGCAGCGGAACACCACAAACATCTCCGAGACACTTTGAGATGACTGAGCACTAACGGGCGACACTCCACAAGGAGAAGTGCCAATTTTTCAAGCCCACAATTGAATTCTTCGGATAAGTCTTCAGTCAAGAAGGCATACAGGTGGATCCCAGAAAGTCGAGAGCCATCAAAGACACACCAGCACCAAAGTCCCCGACGGAAATCCGAAGCTTCCTAGGGATGGCCACTTATTGTGGCCGATTCATACCCGGTTTGGCCACCTGGAGTGAACCGCTACGGGCACTGACCAAAGCAGAAGCAGTTTGGCGGTGGGGAACAAAGGAAGAAGAAGCGTTCCAAGGAATCAAAGATGCACTGCTGGAGAAAGCCACCCTGGCCTACTTTGATACGGACAAGCGAACAGAAGTACTAGTCGACGCCAGTCCCGTAGGCCTGGGAGCGGTACTCACACAGGAACAAGAGCCAGGACAATGGGTCGCACTGGTGTTTGCGAGTAAAGCCCTCACACCAACGGAGGCAAGGTATGCGCAAATTGAGAGGGAGGCGCTCGCCATCAAATGGGCGTGCAGTCACTTCCACCTGTATCTGCGAGAACACCCGTTTGTTATGGTCACCGACCATCAGCCACTGGTATCCCTTTTCGAGGGGACTGCACCACATCCCCCTCCGTGCATTGAGAGATGGGCGATCCAGCTACAACCCTACGAAATGGAGGTGGTTTACAGGCCTGGCGCTAAAAACCCAGCGGATTTTCTGTCCCACCACCCAGGGAAGCAAAGCCAGGCGGGGGAAGATGAAGACTGTGACAAATTCACCCAGTGGGTAGCGCTAACCTCATGCCCTCAGAACATGACACTCGAAGATATCAAAGAAGCCGCCACCACCGATGCCGTGTATGCACGGACACTAAGAGCGGTGCAGGAGGGATCCTGGGCGGAATACCTCCGTCACACCAATTCCTGGACTGCGGAGGACAAAGAAGCGCTCACGAAAGTGTGGCGGATCCGACATGAACTAAGTGCCACCTAGGACAACGTACTACTACGGGGATCCCGACTAGTCATCCCCCAAACTCTGCGACATCGAGCGGTACAACTTGCTCATTAAGGGCACCAAGGGATCACCAAGATGAAGACGAGGATAAGGGAGAAAATGTGGATGAATTGGTCGAAGAACACGTGCGGGGCTGCATGCCGTGCCAACTGACAAGCACCCCAGACAGGCCCCAGCCGGTCATCACCGAGGAGGCGTGTGTGGAGCCCTGGACCAAGATAAGCGTCGACTTTGGAAGTTTCCCTGGAGGCGGACATACCCTAGTAATTATCGATGCCTATTCCAAGTACCCGGTAGTAGAGATAGTGGCATCCACGGCTTTCAGCCACGTGGGCCCAGTACTCGAAAAGATCTTCGCAATGTTCGGGTATCCTCAGGAAGTACGCAGTGACAATGGACCTCGTTTTCAAGGTGCTGAGTTCGCTATATTCCTACAGCAGAGGGGAATCCATCACCGCCGCATCACCCCACAATGGCCCCAAGCCAATGGGGACGTGGAAAGGTTCATGCGCACACTTAACAAGACTTTTCGCATTGCCCTGGTGGAACAAGCCGACCCAGAACACAGACTACACGAATTTCTGCGTGAATACAGGAGCACCCCTCACTGCACCACCCAGAGAAGCCCATGGAGCCTCATGTTTCAGGGGCCCCGAAGAGACCTCCTTCCCAGCAACCCGGAATGGACATCAACCCCGGCGCCCGTGGAAGATACCCAGGAAAGAAGAAGACGGGGCAACCAGCGGGCCAGCCACACCCAGAGAGCGAGACCCAACAGGATAGAGCCGGGAACACCCGTGATCCTCAAGAACAGGCGGCCAGGAGGAAAATTCCAAACCCGCTTCGAGCCAGGTACCTGGACTGTAACCTCAACCTCAGGAACCATGGTAACAGCACGAAAAGGAGAAGAAGAAGTAACCCGGAACACCTCCTGGTTCAAAAAGATTACTCCAAGTGAAAGCGAGGGCGTCGCCCTGGGTCAAGGAGATGCCGAAGGAGACAGGGCAGCTGAGTGCAGAAACGAAACAACCGAAACTGAACAACATGCGGAGACGGAGGAAACGGGAGGCCCGCAGATACCCGCGGCCACGGTGAGCAATTCGAGCCAGGACGCCCCAAGCGGAGGATCCCGGTCGCTGAGTTATGATTTGCGGCCCAACCCGTGGCCAAGTCAAAGACTTAGAGACTATGCCTGTTCGCTGAGACGTTGATCTCCCAACAAGGGACACGCCAGCGACAACCTCGCCATGCCAGCAACCTGGTAGGCACTGCACGTTTTGAACTCTTTGTTGTGGATTGCTTTCAAAGAAAAGATTATAGTTGGATAGGGATGTAATGTCCCCGTTCTAGTTGTTTTACACACCACCCCTCACCCATCATGACATCCGCAGGCCAGGCGTGGCCTGCGGGGAGGTAATAAAAGGAGGCCGTCCGCAAGTGGGCGGCACTTCCGACCCTGACCCTGACCCTGTGTGCGAGAGTAATTATTTCCCCGACCGTTATTGCCCATATTGTGTCATCTTATAGCTATTTAGTTATCACCGGAGGTTCCGATCTCCGACTCAACACTGGGCACTACCTCCACTTCCTCCTCTGCCATCACCTTCGCTCCACCTCAGCTCCCCACCTGTCCCCACTCACTACCTCACCCCTCCTGTAGAAGTAGCATCTCTCTTTTTCACAGTCCCTTTTATTGCATCTCTCCTTCTCACTCGCCTCCTTATCTACTGGTCCCCCTCTCACACCAGGCCCTGTCTTCACAGCTCCCCTCACCAGCTCTCCTCTCCAGCACCTCCCTTCACAGCTCCCCCTCCTCTCCAGCTCGCCTTGCCTCTCCAGCACCTACCTTCACAGCTCCCCTCTCCTCTACAGCACCTCCCTTCACAGCTCCCCTCGCCTCTCCTGCACCTCCCTTCACAGCTCCCCTCGCCTCTACTGCACCTCCCTTCACAGCTCCCCTCGCCTCTCCAGCACCTCCCTTCACAGCTCCCCTCGCCTCTACTGCACCTCCCTTCACAGCTCCCCTCGCCTCTCCAGCACCTCCCTTCACAGCTCCCCCTCCTCTCCAGCTCGCCTTGCCTCTCCAGCACCTACCTTCACAGCTCCCCTCTCCTCTACAGCACCTCCCTTCACAGCTCCCCTCGCCTCTCCTGCACCTCCCTTCACAGCTCCCCTCGCCTCTACTGCACCTCCCTTCACAGCTCCCCTCGCCTCTCCAGCACCTCTCCTCACTGGCCCCTCTACCTACAGAAAAGGAGCAGAGGATGAGAGGGGGCCTGGGATTTCAAAGGTCACTTAAGTGAAAGCCAAAGTGACATGCCTAAAATGTTTGACCTGCCTGCTAATTGATTAGCAGGATTGCCACACGCACAGCCAGAGATCAGTTGCAGAGGGCAAAAGAAAATTAAAAACAGCAATAGATGCTACCTTTCCTTTCATTCTCGCAGTCACCGAGTCAGAATTAAAGTATGGCAGGGTTTCCGCTGGCATCGATTGCACACAGTTATAATATGCTGGACAACATATACTTAACAGCATTTGAATTCACCAATTCAGAGTTCGCTAATGAAGGCACAGCAAATTGCTGATATAGTTTACAATGGTAAAAAAAAATAACTAACATGAATTTACATTTTGTAACTGTTGAATAAAAAGATATGTTAACCTTTGCAAAAGTTGAAGAAAATATGCACCCGCTCACACAATTGTGCCATTCTAATATCCATCGCTTTTCCCTGGAGAACCATTGTAATCTAACGCCGGAGACATAGTTGTGATCGAGTTGCACTCACAGGGGACCTGTGGCCCTCAGCCACTAATCGGATGTTTTTCACCACACAGGTAGGCAGCGAATTTACAGCCGAGCCGGGTTTCTACAACGAGACTGTAGTTCAGGAAATGCTTTTTCTCCGAAGACAAGCTCACAGCGCGCACCGTGTTGTTTTCAGTCTGTGCAGGACTACACTTCCCCTCCTTTCTCCATTGATGTTTGTGGACCCCATGTGCCAAATCGCCTGCTACTCTCGTGTAGCTTTCACTCTGCCCATAACTCAATGCTGTACGGAAACACGTAGTGACGTGTTTGCGTACATTCAATGAGAAGCCACCATTTTTTTTTAAATTGCAGCTGGGACACCTTTTTTGCGGCCGAAATGGTAAATATCGCGGCCATTGTGCTTCTCAGCTAATTTCGCGATTTTTTCGTGAATCGCGAAATCGCGAAAAGCTGGAGGGTCTGATGTAGTAACTGGCATCAGTGGGTATTGCGTTGTCCGTGAGTTGAAAGCGATTGCAACCCGCAAATAATAACATTGGCGCTGCTAACCTTTCTGCCTACCGGATATTTTGCTGCCCTGCTGGTCCAGTTGGCTCAGGCTGCCTTTGATGGGGACGCTAGCAGCTTTTGCGGCCGTTAGCGCTCTCACCGCCATCACCGCGCTACAGAGGGGGACCACATAGCCCAGAAGCCTTCAGTGGCGCTGCTTCAGCGCGTCACTGCTCAGCGCCAGGAGGCGCTTAAAAGCGAAGGAGGCCCCACACAGCGCGGGATGCGCGCAGGCGAAGCCCGGCCAAGGGTGGGCCCATCAACGCCCATCAGCGGCAGGCAGAGGCAGGGCTGGGCCACCCCCCAACATTTCCGAACCGGACTTGTAGTAAGCCGAGTAAGCTCAGTTAACAATTCTGACTTTGGACTCAAGGGGGCATTGTTAATATTTTATTGCTCTGGTAGGAGAATATTTGCTGTAGATGAAGCTGTGCTAATTAGCGGCTTACTCTGGTATAGTACACTTTAGACAAGTTCCAACGTTGCCTTAAGCAAACACACGGTGGTTTGGAGCAGAGCGGCTATCTACTTGCCTGAGAGCCCAGCTGATGTGAGAGCCCACGGACGCCGCCCCTCCCCTTTGACGCACTGAGAGAGACGCTGTCTTTTCTCCTGCCGAGAAATCTAGCTCCGGTGTTCTCAGCCGTCCTCGCGGGTTGCTGGGATATCGAGTCCTGAGAGAGAGATACCAGACCTCCTGCTTTCTATTACCCAGGTACGGAGATGACTAAACCCTTAAAGAGAATTCTTGATTCAGATTCTTGGCAAAACCAACTTAACTTAAACTGCTACTTACTTACTCCTTCCCACGTATTAGGCTTAGGTCAGGTACACTGGGGTAGGCGTATTTAGAAGCACCAGTTGAGTACGTTAGTCAATGTATATATGTATGTATATATTTTATCCATTTTAAAGTATCATATGGCTAAGAAACCATATCAATGGTTTTACAGTATTATTTTATAATACTCCTTTTAGTGTACGCACTTTACTTTATATTAAATATTGCAATTGTGGCAATTCATTTCTCTTGCATGAGAAAGAAGACTGCTCAATAAAATAACACCTTTTATTGAAAACGCCCGTCTCTCTTTTCTCTGCACTCTGGTGAAACTAAGTATGCACAATTGACTGAGTAAAATAGCTGTCTATTGTTTTCACACGACTCTAGAGATACACTCTTATTCTGAGGGAGCAAAGTGGTCATGTTTTATGGTTGTCAGAAGCTAATCCCTTCTTGTCTATCCAAGGAAGTTAAACTCGTCCTTGTTTATTCGAGAAAGTTTCTAGTGACCTCTGAGCTAGCTGGCAAACCTAATTAAGTCCAATATAGTCAGTAGAGACCTAGTCGACCTCAGTCCTACGTCTACACTGCTGTTTATATTATTCCAATGCGCAGAGCCTATTGGGAATATAGGAACTACACTACTAACTCTAATCTCTATACTGAGAAGGACCGCTGCCTGTTCTACACCAGACTGGCTTCCTGATACATCTTACAGGGGTGTGGGAAGTTGGGTTGTCCCAAGCGATCTGGCAGAGGGAACTCTCACTATGCTCTTGATAGTGTAGGTAGTATTAGGAGTCAAGGTGCACCTGGCGCCGGATAAGGCCAAATGGGGTCAGCTGGTATCACAGAATGACTCAACAGCAGACATCTAACAGGGAGCACAGGCATGGGGTCTTAAGGCATGCCAGAAGGACCTAGAAATGCACACAATAATTGGAACATTGCCTCAATCTGCTGCAGAGTGCCAATAGCCCCGCAAATTCAGCTTTAATGTCTGAATCGGATTTGAATTGGATGCCACCACCGACACTTTAGAGCTGACTGCTCAACAACTACATGGAGAGGAAAGGGCAGGATGGTATAGAATCCCATTTGCACCACTTTTTTGTGCTTGCATCAAAACTTGTCTTTTGACTCCAACTTAACCAATGATGGAGAATGGGAACAGCCTGGTGACTTCAAATGGCACTGATCCTGCATCTTGGGCACTGCAAGGCAGAGTTTAGCTTCAAGCTCTCTAGAGTCCCTCGGATGCAACAGAGATTATTTGCAGCAGGCCTTGCTTAGAGCCAAGGAACCAAAGAGAGACATTGAGCCAGTTTGTGGCTGACATTTGGTCCCTACAGGCACAGAATAGCTTAAACCCTGTGGTGTTAGCTGGAGACATCCTTGCACACTGTTGAAAACTGATTTTGGCAAAAATCTGTGAAACGCAGACAAACGTTGTGAGCAGAACTCTGCACAAACAAAGCAGAAAAAGAGGAACTGAGGTGAGTGTGCAGGGGTGGCTCTGATATGCAGCTCTGTGTCCTCCCTCTTGGAGGTGGGACAAGCCACCAAGAAGTCCGAGGCACCACATATGGCTTCACACAGACAGCACGAGTAAAGGTTACTTGACTTGCAAATAACTGTTTGTAGCTTGTAGTTCTGTCGATTCATACACTCCTGTCATCTAATGTTGGGTGTGGATGTTACAAGCTGTTTTTCTTCGAAGTAAAACATTTTGTTGTAAGATAACTTGCGATTCCTTCCCAAAACCCACAGCACAAAGAATTCACCTTAGATTGTATTTTTCTCGCAAACCGTTAGTGCGAGTAATTGGAGTACAGCCAAGTAGCATCTGAAGCTTCAGCCCACATCCCGGGAGCACTACAAGCTACAAAGAGATATGTCACGGTAAATAACCATTTTCCAGTTTGTAGTATGTATTTCAGTAGATGCGATGCTCGGAATAGACTGGAAATTAGCACCCAGTTAAAGTGATAGCTTGTGAGTGGGTGAGGCAGATGTGTGAAATAACATGTTAAAAAACATTTCCAGTCCACTGCCTCTTGTCACGCATGAAAGTTCACACAGTAATGCTTTGTGAAAGTACGTGGTGTGGATCACCTAACAGCCTTACGTAGGTTACTCGAATAACAATGGGAGTGCACAACTTAAGAAGTCCAAAAGGCAGGAAGTATATGAAAATATCTCTTCTTTATTTAGTCAAGTTGTTTCAAATAAAAACCAGTTGCATCAAAAATCAGCCAACGCGTTTCGCTCCCACACTGAGAGCTTCCTCAAGGCTGAAAACAAACATACAGATATATAAATAGTGAGTATGAAAAGCAACATGTATAATGTGCAGACAAATACAAAAACACAGAAAAACAGCACAAAGGGAAAAACACTACAAAATAAGCAAAGAATTATCAAACCACATTCAAATGATATCTTAAGTAGGGAGAAGCACTGGCTAAAAAGACAAAAACAGCACATAGCACATCCACCTATGATCATAAAGTAGGAAAATAAATTGGACAACCATGTTGTTAGGTTCATCATACTGTGAACATGTGTTATTTCAGCTTTTTAAAGAATAAAGTAGACATTTCTCAATTCTCTGAACACCTACCAAGATTTCAAAAGAAAAAGGGGGAAAAAAGGGGTTTCGAAATCTCAAGAAGGAGAGCAGGTCAAGAGAGATGATGAGATGAACAAAAAGACATTAGTGATTAGGCGGAACCCTATAAAGGCAGAGAATGGGAAGAAAAAACAAACAAACTCCCATATTATGAAAAGAAAGTATTTTGCATGGCAAAATCAACTCATTCCACCTAGAGTGAAGGTACAAAGTCCTAAGACCAGTTAGCCCACAATTTCAGGATGAAATGCCTAGCAGCTTACCAAAACAATAGTACCTTCAATCAGTCTGTTATGCCGAGAAAAGAGTGCAACTGTTGAAAATGCAAGTGCAATTAAAGGTAGCGAGGTAGGTGAAACTGGAACCTGAAGTTATCCCGAAGGTCCTGTGAGATGTATCAAGTGAAAAACAAAAACAGAAATAGAAACACGTCAGTATCAACTGACAATATGAAACCGAACACATACTAAGACTCAATAAGGAACAGTCAACAATCAAAGACGAACCTGAGGGTCATATGAAACCAGGTGGTGTTCCTGTAGTTGAAAACAATAGGCGAGGCAGAGATCCTGTAATCACCAATTCTAAGCCTCTAAAAAATATAAGAATAATAAATCTAAATGACGTGCGTCCACACGAATGCTCAACCATATATGAACCAGAAATCAAAAAAATACTTGACGTCGACTTCCATGTATAAAGACAGGTATTTCAAGGAACTGAACGCAGTTCCCAGATCAATCCACCTCAGAGTCCGACTAAGAGCTTCAAAGGGAAAAGGTTCAACGTCTAACTGATGCTCAAGGCATCCGATATTTTTCTTCTTAATTGTTCCTTTCACACGGGCACCCCCAGGTGGCTCTGTGCAGGGGAAGAGAGGGTGGGATAACGGAAAAGTAGAAAAACCCAAAATATATTAAAAAAAATGTTTATAAAATATTTAATTATATAAAGGAATATATATATAAACCACAAAGTCCCAAAATTAAATTACGCAGTATCTCATGTGGGTTTAACACTGACCATGAAATGCACTATTTTCTAATGTAACGTGTCTATCTTCATCACATCCAATAAAACTAGAAGTTTTCGAGTTACCTTGTGATCTGGAGCGCATGACTGTTTTAAACTACTATTAGAACTGGTGGTGAGGTGCGGCATCGAAGGCCCGCTGTTGCTCTTTTCCGTTCTAGCCTTACGTAGGTTTACAAGTGGTATATTTCCCAGAAAATCCACTGTAGCTCTCTTTTTGCGAGCAGAATGTGTTCTAAGGTACAGTATGAAGTGTGTTTGGCACTGAATACTAGATTATATTTGAATTTTAAGGTTCGACTTGGAGATTGGAGTTCCCAAGTAAGGTTTTTAAAATTCAACAAGGTATTTTTCTTGCACGTGAATTTGGTATGTTCAGTGTAATACACGAGAGTCCTCTTTACATCTTATCTTGTGTGTGTAGTTCTTTTCCTGCTACTGTTGGAAATTTTGGAAATAGGTAATCCATGATTTCATTGATTTGGAATGGGCAAAGAAAGTTTGACAGGAAACGTGTGTATGTCCTCAGGAAAGCCCTTCCTTATGATCCTGGACAAAAAGCTCCTCTGCTGTTAAGGCCTGCGATTCACTAACTCTAGTCAAGGAAGTGACTTGTACTAGGTATGCTACCTTCCATGAAAAAAAGTTGCATCTGACATATCTAATGACTCAAATGGAGCACAGTAAGCTTGTGAGGTTGATTTTTGAGCACACAGATTGAGCATACATTCTTCTGGGTGTTATGGGTAAAAACATTCTTAACACCTCAGGTGCTCGTGGAAGACAATTTCTATGGACTCGAATCTAGAGAATGCTAAAGTGATTCTGGTATTTTACTGACCTCTGCTGGTCGTTTACTATCAAGAAAGTTAAATAGAGGCAGTTGCCAGAAATAAAAAAAAAAAAAAGAAAGTCTCTCAGCAGAAAGCAATTCTGGTATTTTACTGACCTCTGCTGGTCGTTTTCTATCAAGACAGTTAAATAGAGGCAGTTGAATAGAAAAAAAAGTCCCTAAGCAGAAGCAGACAAGTCCTAGGGCTGATCTCCAGAGCCCACATAGTACATCCAAGTATATAATAATAAGTATATACTAAAGTATATACAAGAGGTCTTGAATGCTCTACCTAAAAAAGGACATTGATGAAATACAGTGGGGTTTCATGGTGGAATCCACACACCTGAAGCTAGGCAGCTCTTCCCAGGTTGACACTGGTATTCAGCTCTTGAAAGGTTGTACCTACCATCCATAACGCACAGTTGATGTTTGCCTGATTTTTCCATCCTGCATCAGTTCTTTACCATACTTGTTTACCTCGGACACATGTCTTACCAACTGCTGCATCCTCTTCCAATGTACCTGTCATAGCTTGAGAGGAGGTCTACAGAGTTGGCTGTGCACGAGTGAGATGCTGCTTCCACCAGAACTTGCATTTCTGCCACATCAATTTTGTATCTCTCCAAATCATATAAAACAGGAAAACCATAAATTCAAACCAGGATGACGGTCTTACCTCCCCTGCAAAGATCCTCTTTCTCCCCCAGTATGAATCAAGGGGGTCACCTGATATTCTTAATTGTGACAACATATTAAAATTATTAGCCCTAGTCCCAGCGCTTGCGCATCTTACAACTAATGCCTTAGAACCGGTCTAATTCAAACATGACTATTGTTCTGCGAGAAATTACCTGCACCATATGGCACAGCAAATATATTGCAGATAAGATCATTGAAAGTGGTCAGTACTTTGCAGAATGGGGGATAGAGATCAGGAAATGTAACAATGCAAACTATCCAACATTATTGATCCCTAGCACGAACATTAAGAAAAGTGATCAGCTGAGTACAATGGTAAACAGGAATCCTGGAAAAAAAAGCTAATCAGCTAAGAAGAGCAATAGCCCCAATATTTAATCCAGTAGTATCTTCAGGTTTCATAATAACAAGTTCCCTCTAAGGTCCTCATATTTGCGAACAAATTTCAAAAAGGCAAGCCCTAATGGATGACTGAGCCTGGCTTCCAACAATCCTTACAAAGGGAAAATTAGAAGACAACGATTGATGGTTGAATTCTACAGCTACAATACAAGAGACAATTGCCATCTTTTCCTGGAATGTACACGTCCTTTCAAGAGTGTTGGAAGATCAAGAGGCAACTACTTCTTTACAGAACCTTGAAATTTTGATGTTCCAGGAAACTTGGAAAGAGGATAATACGGTTATCATTGGTTATCAAGAATTTTCCATCCACCGCTACTTGTTCGTCTTCATTTGGCAGTGCAAAAGGAAAGCCTTCAATGTACATCACCTTGGATTTAGATACAAAGCCTCAAGAAATCAATCTGCAATTATCATAGCTCCAATGCAAAAAAATACATCTTCAAATACCAATTATTTTATTGAACATCTATCTAAGCTTACCATCTTCAGGGAACTAGTTAAAACCCTTGCTTATCAATATCCGGTGATGAGCCAAATTATCTCTGGTGACTTTAATACAGCTATGGCCATAAGAAATTCTCCGGATAACACAAACAGTGTTAGAATAGAATCCAGTTGTGCTGCATCCAACAAAAAAAACTGGGTCTAATAATGCTGCGGGAAAGCCCACCAAACAACTCCATAACTATGCCAACCTTCAAAAATTCCAAACACCACTCAATAATTGGTTACACTATTGTGTCAAAGGATGTAGTCAGACCCCCCAGGATATAGCGGCATGGATTCGCAAATTTAGCGTCACAAATATGGAAATTTAGCGGCACAAATAGGGAAATTTAGCGGCATTTTTGCAGCACTTTATTTTACTCATAATCATTCATTTTCAGCCTTAAATCAATGGAAACTGTTTTAGCAGAGTATTCCACTTTGAATAGGCAACCTGGAATATGGAACAGAGGAAGCAGCCCACAGGTGAAGGCGGTTATCCCATGGAAATGCAATTCTCCATTTGCTTTAGCTCCCGGAGCTTGCCCACCCACCCACTGCGGGGGGGCTGTGTTACCCCACTCTGTCGAATTTGTAAGTGGATTAAAAATGGCAAGAACACGTAAAGGGTTAGAAAGAATAGTGGTATTAAAGAATTAAATAAAAATATAATAATTTGTAAGTGCTTTTTGAATTGTTGTGTAATTAATCATACAGAGCACCCTCATTTTGTGTATGGAGGTAACTATTCCACTTCTACACATGATGGTACCCAACTTTCTATTTCAAAAAAATATACCTCAATTGGTTTTTAACAACACAGTAGAAACTGTTTTCCATCACTTGATAGTCTTATAATAAATGCACATGCCTGACTTGATAGCTTACTGTTTGAAGGTGTTTCTTGGAAAACGCCCTCAGGAGTCGAAGGAGAATGGACGGCTCTCAGTAAGCCTTACATATCCTGCACAACTTCATTAAGTTGCCGAAATGCAGTTTGATACAGTACTTAGATACTTTCAGGCTCACTGTGTATATTTACCTCAAAAGTTAACAGGGGTAGCTCGTCCATTTTATGCAAGGGCACTGGAATTATTCGTGAGGTAGGCACAAATTAAGCAGGTGCATTGTCTAAATTATTCATAAACAAAAGCAAAATATGTGGCGTAATGTGTGACATTTTGTGACAGTAGTTTTGTAATTTTTACATTTTAAACACTCTCCAGGCAAAGGTGACATCTTAATACTATCAGTTCGGCACCTAAATACTACAGTCAGCGACTAAAAAGGCCCGGAGTGACTGTATCTGAAGCACAGGCTGTGCCTCTCACGCCCAAGCAGTAGAAAGCCTCTCCTGGTGACCTTTCCCTTTACTAGGCTCATCTACCTGCCAGACCTTCTACCTGCCCCGTCTTCTCCGTCACCCTGGGTGTAATGTCCCCGTTCTAGTTGTTTTACACACCACCCCTCACCCATCCTGACATCCGCAGGCCAGGCGTGGCCTGCGGGGAGGTAATAAAAGGAGGCCGTCCGCAAGTGGGCGGCACTTCCGACCCTGACCCTGTGTGCGAGAGTAATTATTTCCCCGACCGTTATTGCCCATATTGTGTCATCTTATAGCTATTTAGTTATCACCGGAGGTGCCGATCTCCGACTCAACACTGGCGACGAGGGTGGGATGACCAGAAACTGCTGCGGTCACCCCAACAATAGAACAGATCGAAGGAGCTCACCTGGGCCTGGCCGGGATGGCCTGCGGGAGAACAGTGCGGTGACGAGGCCAACGCCGGGAAAGCCGGGAGAAAGTCTGCCTGCCTAAGAAACCCCGCCGGTAAGCAGCAAACACCAAGAGCTGTGAGGGAAGACCGACTGGGGAAGAAACTAGACGGCGCGAACAAGGCGAGGGAGCGGGACGCTGCTCCGACGCCGTTATCACCGGCAAGGCCAGGCGCGCATGCGCACTGTAAACTGAGGCCTACTGCTGACACGCAAACCGCGTGTGGAGGTGCCGGGACGGCACCGAGGCCTGAGACACGTGAAAAACAGCGGGGACCACCCGCGGCACGCGCGCATTGGGTGAAACAAGCATTTATAACGGCAAGCAGGGGAGAAACAAAATAAAACTCGAGGGGCACAGAGAAACAAGATCAAAACAAGCATTGGCAGCTGCAATCAAAGTAGCCAACAGTGAACACCAAACATCGCGCCAGCAGCAACGCCCACGGGGAGGCTCCACAAACAGGGACAGATACTATACACACTGGTACACTCAGTCAGGACAACAGTAGAGGGGCACCCCAAACAAACAAGCATTGCCAACTACAAACGCAACAAAAACAATCATCGGCCATGGGGGATGATGACGCACCCGCGGCCCGATTCACATCCCGTTTCAGCACGCCGCATCAGGGGTTCTACCACCATTCAGTGAAATGACGGACCCATCCACTGCTTCCGCCCGGTGGAAGACATGGCTAGAACGGCTGGAAAATTACTTTGTGGTATCAAGAGAGACCGACAACACGGTCAACCGGTCCCTACTCTTCCACTACGCAGGGGATGAGATATTCAAGCTATTCAAACACCTGCCTGACACCAGAGCTGCAGGAGATTACGACGCGGCGGTAAGGGCACTCAACGGTCATTTTGACCCACAATTAAATCTTGACTTCGAGGTCTTCAAGTTGGGCCAAGCACGACAACGAGAGGGTGAATCCATGGACAGATTCTACGCCCGAGTAAGGGAACTCGCCAGCACCTGCACCGACGAAGACCAACCCAAAGCCACACGGAGACAAATCATCCAAGGGTGCAGAGATAAGACGCGACGAGGACTCATCCTGAGGAAGCCAGGGATTACGCTAGAGGACATCTTGATCCTAGCTAGGTCGCACGACCTCTCAGCTGTCAGGGCCACGGTGATGGACCAAGCACTGAACAAGCCTCCGGGAAAATTCGAGGCTGTGAAGACAGAACGAGCAGACGCGGTGAAAACGCAGACACGGGGTCGCTACTCCAAGGAGACCCGGAGAGAAAGTCCCCGAACGAAGTGTGGATACTGTGGGCATGAACCTCATGCTGCAAAAGACTGCTCAGCCCAAGGGAAGACATGCACACACTGTGGGATTCCAAATCACTTTGCTTCAGTGTGTCGAAGATGCAACCACGCAAAAACCCCAAGGGGAGCTCAGTCGATGTCCAAGGCGGTGCGACAACTGTCTGTGAGCGACTCACCACCTCCGGGAGGAGCTCATCGCAGTCCGGGGACATACCTACCGACCGTAGATGAATCATCAGACTCAGAAGATGAGGAGGTACATGTAATCTCGTTCGCACGAGAACTGAAGCGACGCAGATGGCCACAACCTACGTGCATCGTCCAGCTGGGAGGGAATGAAGTCAAGGCGGTGATTGACACCGGGGCCACGGTAAATGTCATGGGCTTACCACAGTTCAAAAAGTTGCGTCCTCGCCCACCAGTTGTCCCTTCAAAAACTCGCATCTTTGCCTATGGGGCAGACACCCCACTTCCCCTCAAAGGAAAGATCACAGTACCAATCAAGGCGGATGACCTGGAGGGGATGGCAACCATCCACATAATCGACAGGGAGGCCGACACACTGCTAAGTAGCCACACGGCTGAAGATTTAAGACTAATTGCTTTTGCCAATCGGATCCGAACCCATCAGGTTGATGAGCTGCTGGATCAGTTCCCCGAGCTCTTCAGGGGACTAGGCTGCATCAAGTGTGAGCCCGTGAGGCTGCATATTGACAAGACAATCACTCCCATCGCACTACGACACTGTCGTATTCCTTTCCACCTAAGAATAATAGTGGAGAAAGAACTGGAGAAACTAGAAAGCCAGGGCGTCATTGAGAAGGTGTCGGGACCTACCCCGTGGGTGTCCCCAATGGTAATAGTTGAGAAACCTCGACAACCCGGACCAATCCGCCTGTGCATCGACATGCGCCTCCCTAACAAGGCCATCAGAAGGGAACGCCATTTGACACCCACCATGGACGACATCATCGCAGACGTAAATGGCTCAAAATGGTTCTCCAAAATTGACTTAAATGCAGGGTACCACCAACTTCCCCTGGCAGAGGAGAGTCGTTTCATCACCACCTTCAGCACACATCTAGGACTGCAGCGCTACAAGAGTCTCAATTTCGGCATATCATCTGTAGCCGAGGTGTTCCAGAACACCATCAGGGAACTGCTCTCTGGCCTACCGGGCGTCATCAATGTCAGCGATGACATCCTTATACATTCCAAGACAGCAGCGGAACACCACAAACATCTCCGAGACACTTTGAGACGACTGAGCACTCATGGGGCGACACTCCACAAGGAGAAGTGCCAATTTTTCCATCCCACAATTGACTTCTTCGGATACGTCTTCAGTCAAGAAGGCATACAGGTGGATCCCAGAAAGTCGAGAGCCATCAAAGACACACCAGCACCAAAGTCCCCGACGGAAATCCGAAGCTTCCTAGGGATGGCCACTTATTGTGGCCGATTCATACCCGGTTTGGCCACCTTGGAGTGAACTGCTACGGGCACGGACCAAAGCAGAAGCAGTTTGGCAGTGGGGAACAAAGGAAGAAGAAGCGTTCCAAGGAATCAAAGATGCACTGCTGGAGAAAGCCACCCTGGCCTACTTTGATACGGACAAGCGAACAGAAGTACTAGTCGACGCCAGTCCCGTAGGCCTGGGAGCGGTACTCCCACAGGAACAAGAGCCAGGACAATGGGTCGCACTGGCGTTTGCGAGTAAAGCCCTCACCCCAACGGAGGCAAGGTATGCGCAAATTGAGAGGGAGGCACTCACCATCAAATGGGCGTGCAGTCACTTCCACCTGTATCTGCAAGAACACCCGTTTGTTATGGTCACCGACCATCAGCCACTGGTATCCCTTTTCGAGGGGACTGCACCACACCCCCCTCCGCGCATTGAGAGATGGGCGATCCAGCTACAACCCTACGAAATGGAGGTGGTTTACAGGCCCGGCGCTAAAAACCCAGCGGATTATCTGTCCCGCCACCCAGGGAAGCAAAGCCAGGCAGGGGAAGATGGAGACTGTGACTAATTCGCCCAGTGGGTAGCGCTAACCTCATGCCCTCAGAACATGACACTCGAAGATATCAAAGAAGCCGCCACCACCGATGCTGTGTATGCACGGACACTAAGAGCGGTGCAGGAGGGATCCTGGGCGGAATACCGCCGTCACACCAATTCCTGGACTGCGGAGGACAAAGAAGCGCTCACGAAAGTGTGGCGGATCCGACATGAACTAAGTGCCACCGAGGACAACGTACTACTACGGGGATCCCGACTAGTCATCCCCCAAACTCTGTGATATCGAGCGGTACAACTTGCTCATTAAGGGCACCAAGGGATCACCAAGATGAAGATGAGGATAAGGGAGAAAATGTAGTTCCTGGACCTGGATGAACTGGTCGAAGAACACGTGCGGGGCTGCATGCCATGCCAACTGACAAGCACCCCAGACAGGCCCCAGCCGGTGATCACCGAGGAGGCGTGTGTGGAGCCCTGGACCAAGATAAGCGTCGACTTTGGAAGTTTCCCTGGAGGCGGACATACCCTAGTAATTATCGATGCCTATTCCAAGTACCCGGTAGTAGAGATAGTGGCATCCACGGCTTTCAGCCACGTGGGCCCAGTACTCGAAAAGATCTTCGCAATGTTCGGGTATCTTCAGGAAGTACGCAGTGACAATGGACCTCCTTTTCAAGGTGCTGAGTTCGCTATATTCCTACAGCAGAGGGGAATCCATCACCGCCGCATCACCCCACAATGGCCCCAAGCCAATGGGGACGTGGAAAGGTTCATGCGCACACTTAACAAGACTTTTCGCATTGCCCTGGTGGAACAAGCCGACCCAGAACACAGACTACACGAATTTCTGCGAGAATACAGGAGCACCCCTCACTGCACCACCCAGAGAAGCCCATGGAGCCTCATGTTTCAGGGGCGCCGAAGAGACCTCCTTCCCAGCAACCCGGAATGGACATCAACCCCGGCGCCCGTGGAAGGTACCCAGGAAAGAAGAAGACGGGGCAACCAGCGGGCCAGCCACACCCGGAGAGCGAGACCCAACAGGATAGAGCCGGGAACACCCGTGATCCTCAAGAACAGGCGGCCAGGAGGAAAATTCCAAACCCGCTTCGAGCCAGGTACCTGGACTGTAACCTCAACCTCAGGAACCATGGTAACAGCACGAAAAGGAGAAGAAGTAACCCGGAACACCTCCTGGTTCAAAAAGATTACTCCAAGTGAAAGCGAGGGCGTCGCCCTGGGTCAAGGAGATGCCGAAGGAGACAGGACAGCTGAGTGCGGAAACAAAACAACCGAAACTGAACAACATGCGGAGACGGAGGAAACGGGAGGCCCGCAGATACCCGCGGCCACGGTAAGCAATTCGAGCCAGGACGCCCCAAGCGGAGGATCCCGGTCACAGAGTTATGATTTGCGGCCCAACCCGCGGCCAAGTCAAAGATTTAGAGACTATGCCTGTTCGCTGAGACGTTGATCTCCCAACAAGGGACACGCCAGCGACAACCTCGCCACGCCAGCAACCTGGTAGGCACTGCACATTTTGAACTCTTTGTTGTGGATTGTTTTCAAAGAAAAGATTATAGTTGGATAGGGATGTAATGTCCCCGTTCTAGTTGTTTTACACACCACCCCTCACCCATCCAGACATCCGCAGGCCAGGCGTGGCCTGCGGGGAGGTAATAAAAAGAGGCCGTCCGCAAGTGGGCGGCACTTCCGACCCTGACCCTGTGTGCAAGATTAATTATTTCCCCGACCGTTATTGCCCATATTGTGTCATCTTATAGCTATTTAGTTATCACCGGAGGTGCCGATCTCCGACTCAACACTGGGCACTACCTCCACTTCCTCCTCTGCCATCACCTTCGCTCCACCTCAGCTCCCCACCTGTCCCCACTCACTACCTCACCCCTCCTGTAGAAGCAGCATCTCTCTCTTTCACAGTCCCTTTTATTGCATCTATCCTTCTAACTCGCATCCTTATCTACTGGGCCCCCTCTCACACCAGGCCCTGTCTTCACAGCTCCCCTCACCAGCTCTCCTCTCCAGCACCTCCCTTCACAGCTCCCCCTCCTCTCCAGCTCGCCTCTCCTCTCCAGCACCTACCTTCACAGCTCCCCTCTCCTCTACAGCACCTCCATTCACAGCTCCCCTCGCCTCTCCTGCACCTCCCTTCACAGCTCCCCTCGCCTCTACTGCACCTCCCTTCACAGCTCCCCTCGCCTCTCCAGCACCTCCCTTCACAGCTCTCCTCGCCTCTCCAGCACCTCTCCTCACTGGCCCCTCTACCTACAGAAAAGGAGCAGAGGATGAGAGGGGGCCTGGGATTTCAAAGGTCACTTAAGTGAAAGCCAAAGTGACATGCCTAAAATGTTTGACCTGCCTGCTAATTGATTAGCAGGATTGCCACACGCACAGCCAGAGATCAGTTGCAGAGGGCAAAAGAAAATTAAAAACAGCAATAGATGCTACCTTTCCTTTCATTCTCGCAGTCACCGAGTCAAAATTAAAGTATGGAAGGGTTTCCGCTGGCATCGATTGCACACAGTTATAATATGCTGGACAACATATACTGAACAGCATTTGAATTCACCAATTCAGAGTTCGCTAATGAAGGCACAGCAAATTGCTGATATAGTTTACAATGGTAAAAAAAAATAACTAACATGAATTTACATTTTGTAACTGTTGAATAAAAAGATATGTTAACCTTTGCAAAAGTTGAAGAAAATATGCACCCGCTCACACAATTGTGCCATTCTAATATCCATCGCTTTTCCCAGGAGAACAATTGTAATCTAACGCCGGAGACATAGTTGTGATCGAGTTGCACTCACAGGGGACCTGTGGCCCTCAGCCAATAATCGGATGTTTTTCACCACACAGGTAGGCAGCGAATTTACAGCCGAGCCGGGTTTCTACAACGAGACTGTAATTCAGGAAATGCTTTTTAGGTCTCATGACCTTAAATGCGCGCAAGCGCATTGAGGAACGAGAATTCAAGTGCTCAAAATGCTCATGAAACCACCAGCTTTTTGCTGGCGTTTTCATGCAGTTCATGTGAACCACGTGTTCAAACATGAACGCGCATCAGCCTCCCTCCATTTGCCGCACAGCACATCAAAGGGCTTCGCCCAGCGTGCGCTCTGCGTCTTCTCGGCTTCTCCTCCCCTAACTTCCTTGCATTTCTCCTCCCCATCCCCAGCCAGCTTCCCCCAGGCCGTGTTCCCTCATCCCTCGCACCCCCTCCTCCTTCAGCTTATCACATTCTTCAAACTAAAAATGCATCCCCGCTTGTAGCATGCAACGGCCTAAAGTGATTGCATTAACCAAACTAGTTTTCCTACCCAATTTTTTTTCCCGACAGATAAAGGTAAGTTGCATTTATATTTTCCATTTAAGGTATGTGCGTTGTATTGTGTATGTCTGTACGTAAACATCTACCAAAATCCCCCAGGATCAGAGTTCACTTACTTTTATTTATGCGCTTTGACTGCTGCCCAGATCAGTGATGAGTGCTTGGCAAAGAATAAATAGTAATAATAAAATACATTTTCATGCAGATTTTAATAATGCTAATCAGTAAGTGGCCACATCAAAGGCTCTGTGCCACTTTCACCCACACAGCAACACTTACAGACACGCAACGCCACTCACACCCACGCAAGCCCGCTATCATCCACGCAACACCACACTCACCCACGCAACGCCACTCACCCAAACAACACCACTCACACACGCAACGCAACTCATCCACGCAACCCCACTCATCCACGCAACCCCACTCATCGACGCAACGCCACTCACACACGCAACGCCACTCACACACGCAACGCCACTCACACATGCAACGCCACTCACACACGCAACGCCACTCACACACGCAACGCCACTCACACACGCAACGCCACTCACACACGCAATGCCACTCACACACGCAACGCCACTCACACACGCAATGCCACTCACACACGCAACACCACTCACACACACGCAGTGCCACTTTCACCCACACTGTGCAGTGCACAATAGGTCTCGCAGTAGGAAAGTTGGAGCTATTGGTTTTGTAAATGACAAAGCCCTTTATGTTTTTAAAATGAAAACAAAAATAAAAGGCATTGTTATTTGCAATTGTAATAGCTCCAACTTTCCTACTGCGAGACCTATTGGCAACGCCAGTGCTTGATAGATGAGCGTCAGCTTTTTTCTTAGTCTTCAATAAATTCGAAATAAATCAACGTGTGAAATACACTCAGGTTATTTACACTTTGTGTGCGAGCTAGTCATACGCACCAGCTTTAGCTTTACAATAAATTGTGCAAACAAATTCAGTGCCCATATAAAAGCCAAGAGGAACAAGCATTGGCATGGCCAATAGGTCTCGCATTTGGGACCTTATAAGTATTTAGTTATGCAGCACAATATCCCTGGTGGACAACATCAACTGTTGCGTTGCTAAACACTTATAAGGTCCCACACACGAGACCTATTGGCTAAGCTAATGCTTGTTCTTCGAAGACAAGCTCACAGCGCGCGCCGTGTTGTTTTCAGTCTGTGCAGGACTACACTTCCCCTCCTTTCTCCATTGAAGTTTGTGGACCCCATGTGCCAAATCGCCTGCTACTCTCGTGTAGGTTTCACTCTGCCCATATCTCAATGCTGTACGGAAACACGTAGTGACGTGTTTGCGTACATCCAATGAGAAGCCACCATTTTTTTTAAATTGCAGCTGGGACACCTTTTTTGCGGCCGAAATGGTAAATATTGCGGCCATCGCGCTTCTCAGCTAATTTCGCGATTTTTTCGTGAATCGCGAAATCGCGAAAAGCTGGAGGGTCTGATGTAGTAACTGGCATCAGTGGATATTGCGTTGTCCGTGAGTTGAAAGCGATTGCAACCCGCAAATAATAACATTGGCGCTGCTAACCTTTCTGCCTACCGGATATTTTGCTGCCCTGCTGGTCCAGTTGGCTCAGGCTGCCTTTGATGGGGACGCTAGCAGCTTTTGCGGCCGTTGCCGCTCTCACCGCCATCACCGCGCTACAGAGGGGGACCACATAGCCCAGAAGCCTTCAGTGGCGCTGCTTCAGCGCGTCACTGCTCAGCGCCAGGAGGCGCTTAAAAGCGAAGGACGCCCCACGCAGCGCGGGATGCGCGCGGGCGTTGCCGGGCTAAGCCTGGCCAAGGGCGGGCCCATCCACGCCCATCAGCGGCAGGCACAGGCTGGGCTGGGCCACCCCCCAACATTTCCGAACCGGACTTGTAGTAAGCCGAGTAAGCTCAGTTAACAATTCTGACTTTGGACTCAAGGGGGCATTGTTAACATTTTATTGCTCTGGTAGGAGAATATTTGCTGTAGATGAAGCTGTGCTAATTAGCGGCTTACTATGGTATAGTACACTTTAGACAAGTTCCAAAATCAACATTATGTGTAAAAATCTACGTAAGGGGGGGAGAATGGGGCAGGAGTAGTGGGTACCTTAGACGCCTTCCTCTCACGGGCTGAATCAGTGTTAATACAAGAGATCCAGCTCACTGAGCGTAGGCTTTCCTTAAACCACCAAACCCATTCACACTTCAAGCTCCTATGCCAGAGCCTAATGCCATTGTTGCTACGAGCCCCCAAACTTCACAAAGGATTGTATCCAATCCACAGCAGGGCACCCCCGAATCCCTACAACTGGCTAATTCTTTTTGCCCAACCCCACTTTCCTCTACGCCAGCCACTCGCACTAGGCACCTAAAGTCAATACAAGCCCCCAAAGGCAAAGAACAGTCCAAGAAAAGAAAAGCGCGTTGAGCCCCTAAAACCAGTCACCATATCTCAAAGCAGGCAAAGAACAGGATTGTTGCACATGAGCTGGGAGGGCCTACGGACATGCCTACTGTTTTTGATAGTATTACGGGGGCTGTGAATAGTACTAACCAATCTGCTGTAGCGTCTGGCCATAATTCTTTCCGGGTCCCACCTGACTTCCTAAAACAGCTGGAAGAAAGATTACTAGTTCTGATTAATCCTGTCCTGGCGAAACTCGAAGAAATTGATCAAAGGTTAAGCATACTAGAACAGCACATATCTAAAGATCAATTGGTTAACCCGGGGAACAGACATGTCAGAGCCAGTCGATAGAGAGTTAAGAATTCCATCTAGTTTACCGCACAGCTGGACGGTATGTCCTTCATTAATTCCAATGGTAACTCCTCTGAACCCTCCAATGCAGTCTGAACCTAATGGTAGGGAAGGGCCACAGTGCCCTGTAGGAAGATCACAGAGCCGGGGAAATATTTTGTTAGCGGGAGCTTCTCTACATCTTCCACCCGAGGTGACCCCGTACACCATCATTTTAGCTAATGTCCCAAAACTCCAACATCAAGAAGAGGAGCATTGGTCCTCACTTAAGAACAAGGCACTCCACTTCTTGAATACTAAAACAGGGCTAGGGAACCATCTTTTTAGGGAATTTAAGATGGTGAGAAGGACTGCTTGGGTCAGTCATTCTCAAAAAGGCATGGATGGTGATTGTGTTGTGCTAAGTTTTAGGTCACCGATTATGGTACGGTGTATTCTGGATCAGGCAGTCTATTCTAGGCCTAGTAACGAGGTTATCAGTGTTCTCCCGCTGTGTTTCTTCTATTGACCAGATGTACACCAATGGTCAATAAGAGATAGGTCAACATGTAACTGGCCAAGAGTTACCAATAGTGCCATCTCGGTGGCTAATAGATTTGAGTTGTTTAGCACATTAGATGTCAACGATTGACTGTCCCCACTGATAGACCTCAAAACATTTGGAGCAGGTTTGTCACAAGGTCGCAGTGAAGTCAAAATTATAAGGACCGGGGGCGTGGCTTGGACGTCGAGGAAGATGGCGGTGTAAAGCGTCTCTCCTCCCGTAACGAGTTACCAAACCAGACATTGGAACGCTTTCTTCCGATTACATCCGCGATGTGAAGGCGGATTTGGGGATGGGAATACTCCTGGTATACAGTGAGCTGTTTTTCATGGCTGGGGCTGCTCCAGAACCGGAGAAACGTCGAGCGGGACTCTGGACGTTCTCTGCCGCATCTCCGACAAGGGAGTGAAAGTAGGACGCCGCGCGCCATCACCGAGGCGCTGTGGGGAGCTGAAACCACACGGCGGGATTGAAACGCGGGGATGCGGAGGTAATCGAGAAGATTGAGCTGCAGACTCTGCCCTGGACCCAACAGCAATACGGACGCGTGAGTGCAGCCCGGCCCGCCATGTGAGGACCCTGGGCTTCCTATACCTTTACCAAGATGGCAGCCGCCATCCTCGCAAGTACACAGACCGAGCGTGATTAACTTTTAGTGCCGATATCACTGATGAGAGGCAATATTGGCAGTACTAATGTTTATTGACAAGACATAGGCACACAATCTTGACCAGCAACGAGGGCCTAATAAATATGCACCATCTGAATGAAGCACATGTTTCTCTGATAGCGCGACTCCTCCCATGACGCCACGTGTTAGTCTAAGTGAATCTAGGTGGCATCCTACGGCAACTCCATGATCTGCACTGTGGCGCTTCATAATTGCTGTGTGTCCTGCGAGCTGGATAATCATACATGAAGTATCCTTATATGTATATGTTCTTGATGTTTGGCACTAACTGGCATTAAATCGAACGAGTGGCAATCTTCATGGCGGGTCTCTCCGGAGCTTACCAGATCTTGAACCCCACGCGACAACCCAATTTCTTTTGCTTGGGGGAGCCTCTATGCCTATACTAATCTGCCGAACTAACCTTCAACCTTCTACCTACATTAACGTGACTACGTCAGTCCTATAGAATATTGACCAACCCTGCTTTACACACTTGTGGCGGAAAAGCTCTCGAGGCACCACTCAAGGCTCCGTATAGTCATAATGGATACCAAAGATCAGAGCTCCCTGAAAAGACTCAAATCAGACCACTCGAACCCGGGATCACCGAACAAGACGAAGAAAGTTACTACTGAAGCGCTTGATATGATCTTAAACAGGCTGGACGAGGTGAAAGATTTGGCTAAGACCACCAAGGAGGAAGTGGTGGCAATACGTCAAGATATTAGGGACACTAATGCTCGTCTGACGAAAACGGAATCCAGGATTAGTCGCTTGGAAGATATCGAAGTCAAGAATTGTGCTGCCCTAAAACACCTACATATCTCCTCTGATCAAACCGCTAGAAGACTGGCTGAGTTGGAGGATAGAAATAGAAGAGGGAACCTACGCATTTTTGGGATTCCGGAAGGATCCGAGGATTCAGAAGGATCGTGCATCCAGTTCTTGGAGTCGTGGTTTGCTCAGGCCACTAATTTGACTTTCACTAATCCTCTAGAGTTTGACAGAGCGCACAGGGTTCCTGGAAGAAGTACTAAGACGCAAAAAGGACCCAGGCCCATCGTCTGTAAGCCATTGCGATACCAGCATGTGGAGCAAATACTTACCTTTGTTTCGGAAGCACAATCATATCTTATGGAAAGACGCAAAGATCTATATCTCTCAAGATTATAGTAAGGAAACAGTAGAAGTAAGGAAGGCCTTTTTGGCCCTACGACCACAGCTTAAGTCAAGGGGATATCAATTTGGTTTTGTGGGTCCGGCGAAATATAGAGTAACGGTGCGGGGATCACCTCACATTTTCACGGACCCCATGAAACTCAAACGCATGCTCGAGGAGCTGAATGAACGAGACATGGACACCAATAACCCAGACAATATGATGGCCTCGGCTTCAGGGTACAAATGAACGTTCTGGAAGAAGCTGCATACGACGGATCGTCTCCACTCCTATGGACTCACAGACTTTGTGACCCTAGCATCTAACAAGTTGGGTCTCGCATTCGAGACCCCCTCCTGAAACGGGGAGTTGTTCCGTGAGTTACATTATATTACAACGTACTATGTACTATTCTGGTTAACGCTAGCAAATTATTTTGCCCTTGATATCGTTCTCTTTAACGAACTGATTTCTCTGCTCAAAACTATATTTAGTCTCTTACATAGATAAAATTGTGTGACATTAACACATTGCCTCGGCAGTAGTTTAGCGTTATTAAGGTCCTATTAGGACTAATAATAAAGGGGCCACTCACTGTTAGCCTATCGCTCCTGGTTATGTATAGAGTCTGTATAGAATCTGTATAGAGTCTGCTAGCTATTAGGGTGCCATAAAAGATGCACTAAAAGGTGAATATGGTGTTACAATATTCGACTTCAGGAAACAAACGTTCTATTCTGGAGATATTGCATATAGTTGATCGCCTATACTTATATAGACTTGCATATAGACTTGCAGTCGAGATCTCCCTCTGATACTGAGAGTTGCTTCGTGTGTTATATCACAATGTACTATTCTAGTTCTACTGTTGACAACCTCTTTTGCCCTTGGTTCCTTATTATCGGATTGTTACTACGGATCTAAGTTCTCTGACCTGAGGTGCGACTAGCCTCTGAGATATGTAAAAATTTTGTACCGTTGACACATTACAACATATGATGGCACAATACTCCACAAAGGCCTTCATTGTACTCTAAACGGTTTCCACCTGATGTTCCACTGCTAGAATCTCACAGAATACACCAGTATCCAGAGTGTAGTCTCATTGTTAAATAAGACCATCTAGAGGTTCTCATTGCTTTAGTTTCTGTTTTTTAAATATTTCAAACTGTTGTTCCAATGTTTATGCAATGCTGGTAATGACGGGAGGGTTACTGCGGTTTTCCTCACGTCGCCATGCTTCCATATTGCAGTAGGGGTGGGTGGGGTGTGTGTTGTTGTACATTGTGGTTTTCATTTTTGTTTTTTTCATCATCATTTTCACTCTTTTTTTTTTAATCAGCTCCTTATTTCTTGTCTGGACAAGTTGGATCACTAACATAACATATCTATATGCCCATGCATCTGCTCAAGGTTTCTGTCAATCTAATGCCATATTCATCAAGGCAGGGGGTTTCCTTCATGCTGTGCCACATGGCACGCCACTCCTTAGGGTTCATGTTGCACTCATGACGTATGTAATATCATAAATGACACATCCTACACTTAACACGCCACTCGGAACAGCTTCCCTAGACAATTTAAAAATCTTATCATTAAATGTTAAAGGTTTGAACCAACCCATTAAAAAACAGAAGATATTGGATTATGTGAGTAGACAGAAAGGCGACATTGTCCTGCTACAGGAGTCCAAGCTAGACATGAAACAATTTCACACTCTGCGTAATAGGTTTTATTCAGAGGTTGTGGGATCAAGTGCCCTAGGTAAAAAGAATGGGGTACTGATACTGCTGGCGAAAAAATCAAAAATAGAGTTATTGTCCTCAGAGACAGACGAGAAGGGACGATGGGTCACAGCTAAGCTCGCCAGGGATAATACGGAATTTTATGTCACGAATATTTACGCACCTAACACTAATGATCTAAACTTCTGGCAGAAACTAGTGAAGCATCTTGCAACCGTACCCGACACGGCAGTTCACTTAGTTGGAGGAGACTTTAACCTCCCATTCGACCCTGCCCTAGACAGGGACTCGAAGTGCATTTTCAGGCCGAATAAATCACATAGTGCATTCATTAAACTATGTCAGCGCTTTAACTTGGTTGACGCATGGAGAATACAAAATCCAACTGGCAGGGACTACACATTTTACTCCTCCCCACATGATTCGTACTCCCGCATTGATTACATTTTCATCACACAAAATGGGGTACCAAGGATAGAAGACACATCCATAGAGCCGAGAATCCTATCAGACCACTCATGCATTTCCCTTTGCATCAGTAACATTAAACCCTCCCCTAAACAAACATCATGGAGACTCAATGAAGAAATCCTAAATACAGAACAGAATAGGGTTGCCATTCAAACTGCCATTCGGGCGTATCTAGAAATATATGTGAGGGGGGACACTTCAGACCTCGTTCGCTGGGAAGCCCTGAAAAGCACACTAAGGGGAGTATGCATCAAGATACGTTCAGCAATGAACAAAGATTACAATGCAAAATTAGAAACACTAGAAAGAGAGATAGCGGACCTAGAAAAGAGACATCAATTGTCCAGGGACCGGGAGACACTTAACATTATGACTAATAATAAATATGAATACAACAAATTGGTGAGTGATAGAGCGGGGGTATGGTTGGACAGGAGGCGGAAATTTAAACTTTGCGAATCTAACAAAGCAGGCAAAAGCCTAGCCGCCTATCTAAAATTCAAGGTTCAGAAAAATTCTATTAATGTTATAAAAGATCCTGCAGGAATAGGCCACTCTGACCCCCATGAAATAACTGAGGTTTTTAAAGATTTTTATGAGGGACTGTACACTAAAAACGAATTGGTTGACGAGAGTAAGGTTCAGGATTATTTACAAGAATGTGACTTGCCAACATTATCGTCAGAGGAACAACGTAGCCTAAATGAACCGATCTCGGCTAGTGAGGTAGAAAAGGCAATCAAGGGTCTGAAATGTGGAAAAGCACCAGGCCCTGATGGCTTTACGGCTAAATTCTACAAAAATTTTGCACCGGATCTAATAGAACCTCTTTTAAACCTTTTCAAGGAAATCACAGAAACAGGTGAGGTAAAAGGCACTTTAGCGGAGGCGATTATCGCGGTCCTCCCTAAGGATGGCAAAGATCCATCATTGCCAAGAAATTATAGGCCGATTTCCCTGATTAATCTAGATTGTAAGTTACTGGCTATGATTCTATCAGCCCGGCTACAAAAAGTCCTCCCTACCCTAATACATCCATCTCAAGCGGGCTTCTTAAAACACAGACTGTCAAGCGATAACACCAGAGTATTAGCCCATGTATTACAAAAAGCAAAACTTCTGCATACCCCCACAGTGGCAATCACGTTGGATGCTGAGAAAGCCTTTGATAAGGTAGATTGGGCCTTTCTTGAGGCGGTCTTACACAAATTCAATTTAGGTACAACATTCACTAAACTTGTAATGGCCCTGTATGCCAAACCCACGGCTAAGGTTAGAGCAGGGGGCTCCTTTTCCTCATCCTTTTGCCTGAAACAAGGAACAAGACAGGGATGTCCATTGTCTCCATCTTTATTTTTACTGGCAATAGAGCCCTTCCTACAGCATATACGGAATAATGCAGCCATTGCTGGGGTGTCGTTTAACGGCTATACTGTAAAATTAACTGCCTACGCAGATGACGTTCTCATTATGACCGAGAGGGCTGACGAGGCTATACCGGCATTAATGGCCACGATTGAAGAGTATTCTAAGGTTTCAGGGTACAAGCTGAATAAGGACAAAACAGAGGTCAAGCTTTTAAATAACATCGGAAATAAAGAAATACTTGGTGCATCTGGTCTCAGTTGGCAACCAAAAGCTTTTAAATACCTGGGTCTGGATTTTGAGAAAGATTTAATAACAACCCTGAAGGTGAATGAGGAGCTAGTTTTAAAAAAGATTTCCACATTATTGGATAGCTGGTCACCCAAGTTTTTGTCCTGGTGGGGTAGGGCTGAAACACTTAAAATGATGTGCACGCCTCTGGTCAATTACCTGGCCAGCATGCTCCCAATGACTTTTACAGACGAATTCGTCAAGAAAGTGGATAAGCTGTTTGGGGAGTTCCTGTGGCGAGGGAAAAAAGCCAGGATATCATTGAGCAAGCTGCAGCTGGCAAAGGAGAAAGGCGGCCTGGGCCTTCCCTCGTTCAGGAATTACCAGACGGCTTTCCTTCGCAAACAAGGGGCTCTTTGGCTAGTTGACTCTCCATCTTATACCCCAATATGGGTATCTATTGAAAAATCGATAATTGCACATGCACCCCTTCCAGCCCTCCTTAGCATGGATTTGGTGCATTTACCTCACTCCAAATATATCCTACTGAATACCAGACAAGCCCTCCTTAGGCTGGACCAATCTCATAAAACTAACCCAGTACTAAAGAAATCCATCCTCGTATCGTTATGGCATAACCCTATGTTCCGGTAAGATGGCATAACCCTCTACTGGGATTTGTGGGCTAGAAGAGGTATACATATGGTAAAAGACCTCTATGTAGATGCTCTGCCCATTCCGTTCTCGACACTGCAAAAGACATTTAATTTACCACCCATAGAATTTTATCAATTCCTGAAATTGAAATCCGCCATCTCTAAGCGTACCCTTACTACTGATCCACCCTGGCTTATGAAACGTTTGCCGATACTGTACCCTGCTGACCATTTCGTCTCCAGAGTCTACAAATTGCTCCTCCCTATGCCCAAGAAACCCCATAAACTAACGGAAGGCAAGTGGGAATCGGAACCTAATTCGACAGGGATAACGATAGACTGGGAAGTGATACACAACACTGCACTATCAAATAAGGTCTCCCCGATCCTCTGTCAAACAAAATACATGTTGCTGAACAGGGTGTTCTGGACCCCTCAGAAGTTGTTCAAATGCCATCTAAAAGATACGCCCGATTGCTGGAATTGCCAGGCAGCACCTGGGGATCTGGCGCATATGTTTTTTGACTGTCCCCTACTAAAAACATTTTGGGGGAAAGTATTTGCTTATATTCAACAGATATTTGGAATTACACCGGCCCAGGAATTTTTATATGTCATTTTAGGTCCATTAGACATGCAACTGCCTGACATACACGACCGACAATTGTTAGATATTATGTTGACGCTGGCATGCAAGGTTATACTTTGTAAATGGAAGAATTTTGCTGAAGTCAACTTTAAGATCTGGCTAGAATGGCTCTCCTTCTTGAGAGGGGCGGACAATCCAGCGCTACAATCAGCTACATGGAAGCCTTCTAACAAAAAACTGTGGACCTCACTGGATGCGTCATCTTCTCACTTTGAACCTCCATGATACCACCTTATAAATGTTGATTATTCACATATGCTCCTTTGACTCTGTATGAATCCATATGCTCCAACATTTGTATGTATATTGTATATATTATTGTATACTCTACTGTAGCCTGTAAGGTGACTCATGCTCCCGCTGAGCGATTGTCATTGACGTACTGATACACTTGTCCTTCTTTCTTACTTCTTATTTCTTATTTCTTGTTCTTATTTCTTAATTCTTATTTCATTTCGTTACGGGTAAGCGTCATTTATTACCACTATTGTATTAATCTTTGTATTGGAAGACTTAATGTATTGTTTTTGCTTTCGTTTTTCAATCTTCAATAAAAAAGATTTGAAATAAAAAAAAAAAAATTATAAGGACCAACCAGAGATACGAAGTCACTAGTTTACCGCCAATTGGCTCATCCAAGTGCAATAATAATAATAACAGGGTAGATCACATAGGGGCGATTAGCCATAATCTAGCTCTAAGGTCTGCTGCTGGCACAGCATCAGGTTTAACGGTTTTAAATGTTACCCCTGGTGCAAGTGGGCTTCAGCAACATGGTAACCTCAGTTTTGGCTGTACAGAACAATCCTAGGTCTCAAGGAACATCGCAGGGCTAAAAAGTAAATTAATATCCCATGACTGGCTAACATTTATAGATAAACATAATGTTATACTACTCCAGGAAACATGGCTAGTGGAACCGGAGTATAGACATGGTTATCTACATTTTTCTAAACCAGCTACTCCGAGCCCGAGGGGTAGACCGATGGGGGGTTTGACCACTTGGGTTAGACAGGAAGACAGCTACCAAGTCAACCAGTTGGACTCCAAGAGCAGTGATATTTTAATAATCAAAATTCAAAGCCCAAAATCTAAGGATCGTTACATTTTTTACATTTATGCAAGGGGCAAGCCTGGGGGTAAAGCCTCAGACCATTGCATTCTTAGATTTGTATCTGGACCTTTACAATGGAAAGGGGAACATTCTAGAAGCAGGAGATTTTAATTGCTGCTTTGAACCACTAGATATCAATGATATAGATCTTACACTGGAGGAAGATTTCTCTTGGGACATTCCGCAAATGTCCATACCTCCAATTAAGAAGTGGTCAGAGGCTGCATTACTGCTTAAAGTTTTATGCCTGGAACAGGGGTTAAGGGCGGCAAATGGAAGAACAGAATCAGATAAGCAGGGAGCTCCCACTTTTAATAATGGGATACGTAGTAGTCGTATAGACTACATCCTTTTTAACAAAGAATTGGTTCTCTATTAAGGATATGGTTGTATTGGAAAGAGTGGAAAGCGACCTTAACCCGCTTGTATTGTCCTCCCAGTTGTTTGGAAGTCACCCCTCAGAAGTTTGTACAGAGGCAATTGACATTTTCCTTACTAACGATACTAGGAGAGTAAAATGGTTGGACTGTCTTCTTAAAGAGGATAATTTAGTGGCAATGAGTGAGATGGCTGTAGAGGCCACAACAGAGCTTCAGAAATGTGTCGCTAAGCAATATATGGTGTCTAGAGTTATTTCCATTCATATTAACATTTTTAACAAGCTCATGGCTTTTTTTTATAACTAAGGTACAAAAATCAAAGTATAGGACTAAAACTAGGGTGGAAACATGGTTTGGCAAATCATGTAGGGATGCCTACAAAATCTTGGTTATGGCGATAAGAACTAAAGATAGGGACAGGATAAAAAATGCCAGGATGGGGTACAAGATAGTGCAACACGATGCAAAACGGGCTTAGGACGAACAGTACTGGTCGGAGTTGTATCATGCTAGTAGAGACAGGAATATGGGCGCATTCTGGGATTTGGTGAAATGGGGGAAGGTGCACCCTATGGACCAACCACAAAATTATGTTTCCCCCGAATTGTGGGTCTTGCATTTTACAACTCAGTTTGCCTGCCCGGCTTTTGAAATGGAGTTGTGCCCCGACATCCCGAACATCCTCCTAGACATTACACCCCTACATTTCAGCTTAAAGGAGATTGAAAGAACACTTAACTCTGTCCCGAAGGGTAGAGCGCCTGGGTTGGACTGTGTACCAGCTGACTTGTTTATACATGAGAGGGGAGTGTGGGCGCCTTATATCCAGTCACTTGCTAACGCTTTCGCTAAAGGCTCCCCATACCAGATACTTGGAAGGGTGCAGAGATTATCCCGATTTACAAGAAAGGGGATCGCTCGGACCCAGCCAATTATAGGCCTATAAGTTTGATCAATTGCATCCAGAAGGGGATAGCTAGGCTCGTATTGACCATATTCCAAGGCTGGATGGAGGAGGAGGATATTTTGTCTCCTCTCCAGGCTGGGTTCCTCACACAAACGTGCACTAAAGACCAGGTTTTCAGATTTGTTTTAATTTACTGGCGGGTGGTAATGCTTAGAGGTGTCACTCTTTTCGCGGCATTTGTCGACCTTAAGTCAGCATTCGACTTAGTACCGCGCGCCAAGATGTGGAGCGTCTTTGCCGAACAAGGTATGCCACTGGATGTATTGGCTTTTTAAATTAAACAAAATCTACAATGTCCCAACCAGATGGACACAGATATGTCATAA
Organism: Lissotriton helveticus; assembly: GCF_964261635.1. Lineage (NCBI taxonomy): Eukaryota > Metazoa > Chordata > Amphibia > Caudata > Salamandridae > Lissotriton > Lissotriton helveticus. The sequence goes on from NC_136058.1 coordinate 93,554,279, forward strand.
GAGTTTAAGCACATAACACACCTACTATGCAAAGGTTAGACCATATCCGAGTGTATAGCAGAACAATTTCTTATAAAAAAAGGAAGAAGGGACTAATCCTTCTTTATGTCAGTTAACATGAAAATAATAATACAAACAGGCCCACAGTTAAGTATGTCAAAAAATATTTTTACAATTTACTGCACATATATTGGTTAAAATACAATTTCCTCATGAATTTCATAAAAACATAAAAGCATCAATATTTCATACATCACAAAAAAATGTATAAAAAGAAAACTACAGTCGACGTGGCGTTTCGGTGATATTTCAATGGTGTTCACCTTCTTCAGGACAGTTTTCTTGCAGTATCTCTATTTTCCGTAGAGTTACAGCAATGCTTGACAATCAAGTTCTATCTTGTCTGAGGAGATATCTCACAGTACAAGTCAGTTAAAAACAATTTAGAAATCTGAGATGCTTGGTTGGAGCCACTGTGTTGATTTATTATCTTTAAACAACTAAAAATGACAGGTATATCATGAAGCCAGTTACGGTCTACATGTAGGTCTCATTTGGATGCTGCCAACCCCTCAAGGTACCGTCATAGGTGATTATCACGAGATTTTCTCGTGATCTGATCATGTGAAGACTCAGATAATTCTGTGCAGGGGAAAACAGAAAAATAGTGCTTTCTTGCAGAGACCTTCAAAGTGTAGAACGGCCTCCCTGCATCCAACCAGCCTCTTGATCCATGACGCAAACTTTGCCCAAGTCCGTTGGGGACAGCAAGGACAAGTTACGAATAGGTTTTAGATTTGCAGAGGGGTACGACAAGGGTGTGTACTGGCTTCAACACTGTTTTCGCTGTATATTAACAGGGTGATCCAGTACTTTAAGAACCACCCTACCGATGCTCCTAAACTGGATGGCAAACCGATCCCTCTGCTAATGTTTGCAGATGACACTTTAATATCTAAAACGCAGCAAGGCCTTCAGAAGGCTATTGTGCGTTTCGAAGTGTTCTGCAAGGATTTTGGTCTTACCATTAATGTGAGTAAGACCAAGTTTATGGTCATGCACAAGCAAAAGCTTGTAAGAGGGAGGGTTGCCATGAATGGTGTAATGCTAGAACAGACCCAAATCTTTTTCTACCTTGGCATAACCCTGGGTTCTAAGTTAGAATGGAAACCCCACATTAACCAGCTGGCCAGTAAACACGCTTAACTAGCTGGTGCCCTAATAAAGGAACTTCGCCTCTCGGCCACAAAACCTATTGCCCCAGCGCTTAAAATGTATAGTACCAAAATCAGCGCGTCAGTCCTTTATGGGGCAGAACTATGGGGGTTTAGCAATTTAACGCCATTAACGAGCTCCCAAAACAAGTTTGTGAGGGGATTAGTTGGCCTTCCACCATCTACGCCACTATTGCCCCTTTATTACGATCTGGGATGCCAGCGACTAGAGGATGTGGCACGTTTTAGACCTGTGGCCTACTGGAGGAGACTCAGGGTTACACCCGAACTCTCCCAGAACGCTCAGGCCCTCCTCGAAGTCCGAGATGCTGATAGCGCCAAAAGAATTCCATGGCTGAGAGAGGTCAAGGCAGTTTACACCACCATGGGTCTGAGTTCACGGTGGGAGAATCCTACCGTTAATCCTTTTCTGCCTAGAAAGGCTTTCAGGGAGCTATATTGGTCAATGGTCTCTATGCGAAGTATTAGAACCTGCATCGGTCCTTCGCTGACAAGAAACTTCCTGGAGCTAAAACAAGAAGTTGCTTATGAGGGATACTGGGATTTTATCACACTTACCGGAGACAGGAAATGGTACCACCAATATAGGGTGGGTACGCTTCCTGTCAACTCTTTCACCGGCAAATGGCAGGCTAAAATCAATACATGTTGCCCATTTTGTCCATCTCAGCCGGAAAGCATAGCTCATATCTTGTTTATCTGCCCGGAGTATAAATATCCCAGGCACACGTGGCTGAAGCCAGTTTGTCTGCTGAAGGGTATCACTACTGGGGCAGAGGCATTAAGGATTCTTCAAACAGACTGTTCAGAACCCACTGTAATTGCTATCGCAACATTTTTGCATTGGATGTGGGCAATACGGATGAGAAAGTTACGCCAGAATTAAAACTGTTTTATTACACTCATACATTTTGTGTATAATCAATTCTGTGGTGCTTATTGTTCTTTGACCCTGGACTTTTTACTATACTTTTATTCTATTTTATAGTCTTTTTATCTTGTTTCAGATAAATTATTATATATTGCATGATTAACTTGATGACCTAATCTTTTGGTAGTGATGCTCTGCCACTCATATGAGAATGGATTGTTTATGTCTCTTTTTTTAACATGTATAGTCTTTTATGATATGTATATCGAAATAAAGACTTCTTTGAATTGAATTGAACATTGGTGATAAATGTACATCACCAGTCGAAGTCAAATATTCTCCATCAGCTCCTTACCTGAAAAGGATGATATGGCAAACCATATAATAGCCTGAAATAATTAGCTTTGCGGGGAAATAAATCGAATCGGTCTATCAGGAATCTCGAAAGGGAAAACCTATAGTGCAGATTTGGTCTCAATTAGGCTCGTTTTAATAGAAAATTCCCAGCTAAAACCATATAAAGGGGAATACCTATTACATTTACATATAATAGGTGGTATACGCATAAGCTTCGTCTGCAAAAGAAGGCTCTTAATAGAGCAACAAGAGCAGCATATGAATAAGGAAGGCAAAAGGGCTTATTATGAGGACATGATCCAAGCTACATTACTCCAATAAGACAAATAATACAAAGGCTTTCTGGAGAACTAACAATAACCTGGAGAATAGTGGTTGCAGGGCAAATAGTGCCAATATTCCAGAATCCGGCTGGGGTATTTTTATCTCTTGTCCGTATGAGGACCACCCTGAAATTCATACAGGGAAAAAACACCCAATGGTATACTCCCATCATATCAGGTGATTTAAACTATCATCCTACGGGAAGTTAATGCAGTCACATAGAATCAACATCATTAACAGAGCTAATAAATGAGGAAACGATTGTAACCACTGTAGGTAAGATCCAATGGAGCACCAGGTCCCAACGGTATACCCAACGCTGTTTTTAAAGCGAATCTTGAACTGTGGGCGAGGACGATGACTCCATTATTTGAAGTTTCAACAGTGGCTTCAAGCAAAAGGCTGCATACTAGCACCATGCCTCTGACCGCTTCATGGCTGACCTACCCATCCATTTGCACAACATACATGCACTCTCTTCAAATTTCGCAGGCTCTAATATATTATACATACAATATCCCTGGCTCGGCGGCCATCTAGGAAACCTACCAATCCCAGACATTTCTAAAAACTAGATACCCGGGGGAGTCCAGGGAGGTGTAGCTTGCGTGGAGACCCCAACATATTCTTACCCAAAATCCCCTCCTATAAAAAAAACATTTTCCTCATATTTCTGTGTGGGAAAGTTGTGGGATAACTGGGCTGACACAAATATCCTACCACCCAGCGTTCTTCCAGGTCTCTCAATAAAAATGGTACCTCACTTGTGTGGGTGGGCCAAGAATCTACGGCAGGGAAGGGCCCAAAATGCATTATGGAGAAATCACAATTATCTATCACAAAACAAACTTTTTTGCAAGGGGTGAGGAGGGGAGGTGGGTTGGTACTTGCGTTTTTGGTTGCGGGCTCGACGACCATCTAGAGAAATGTTGTGACTTATGTATTCTATTGTCTGCCCTTTGCAACCATGATGGTCTCGAGGGTGTTGTCGTGGGACGCATGGAATGCTCTTCGTGTTCCAGGCAGCTCATGACGAGTTAGAGACGATCAGTGGATGCAGCAGGCTGGGTGATCCTTGCAGTGTGTAGGGAGAAAATAACCTACCAACTTATACATTTCCCGGTGTACGTGTAATTCGTTTACTACCACAATTCAGTGACTATCTCCGGCTTTCCCTCACAGCGAGAAAGGACCTACATGGCCGACATTATTGATGCAGTTGCTCTTCGCCAAGGATACTCTCGGCCTAGGTTTATTGTCCGAATCGAGACACTCGAAAAGAGGTCCTGATTTAAGGTACTGTACATTTTTTGTTACCTTCATTGCTGCAGCAGTTACTTCATCAAGCTACGGATTTTGAGCTTTCAAGTTTCTGCTGGTAATGGATCACTGAGTCAACTGCTCTTCACTAATACAATGTGACACGCCACATGCTATGTGTCGTACGTGACGCCATCTTTAATTGGTACTACGTTAGGTCTCATCCATACAATACCGTTGGGAGAAAGTGGCTCTATATATATACTGGACCAAAGTAAGGTACAGTGTGTATAGAGACCACCAACCCCAGAGGTATAACAGAGATTAAAGTCAGGGCTGACCTTAATCTCAAAAGTGGTAGCTTGGTCGAGCAGTAAGGCAGTACCAGAGGACAATGTAAAACATTTGTTGTAAACACTCAGTCAGCAAAAGGTTTCACACACTCAAGGACTGAACTCCAGGCCAATTGTTTTTATATCAAACGATATAGTTGTTTTATTTTTAGAACCAACAGGTATCAAAAATATACTTTTCTCAATTGTGAGTGATCTCAAGTAATGACTTTGCAGAAAGAAAATAACTTTGTAAACACAACAGGTACAGGGGTTGCCAATTCTAAACACAATCTAACAATGAGCTCAATGGGTTTTTCTACAAAAAATGCAGTGGATTACTTTGTAAATTACTTTGGTAATTCCAAGGCTAGATCCTAGATTCAGTCCTGGGGTCTAAGCTGAAAACAGTTTAGTAAAAACGTTTTGGTTATTGCAATGATTTTTAAGGAATATAAAGGTATTTTCTCGTTACTTTTGTAATCCAGTACTGGGCTTCTAGGTCCAGCACTGGGATCTCTACTTCAAGACACGTAAGTAATTACGTTTCAGTAGTAGGTCCGATTTTTAAGAAATATTCCAAGTTTTCAAAAGTAGATACTTCGAAGAAATTTCATAGAAAAGCAGGCAATGGATTCCTATGGAGAAAATACAGGCTACTAGTAAACCCAGTTAGGATTACTTTTGCGGTAGAGTACTGGGCTACAAGGTACAGTTCTGGCTTCTCTCCTGATCACAGGTGAGTACTTTGGAATTCGGTATTTGGCTGATTTTATAGGCATATTTTAGAGTTTCAAAACTTCACAGTTAGAAGATTTTTCGAGTCAAACCAGTCAAGGTTATCCTATGGCAGGAAAGTGAGTTATCGGTTTCCAGGGGAGTAATCTACTGGTGAAGTTAAGGTTCTGGGCATAGACTCAGGGGTCCCCCAGGGTCAGGTAGGTACAGTTGGTACACCCTCAGCGGCACTGGGGCAGCCGGGTGCAGAGGTAGTTAGGCCCAATGTTATCCAATGGAGGGGAGGGGGCCTTCGGTCGGTGGCTGCAAGCAAGCAGGCCACGCGGCTGTGGGAGCTGAGCTCCTGGTCACGTACTCAGGGCAAGTGGGGAAGTTGAGTAGGGTAGTAGTTGCACTTCCAGCGGCACTAGGGCGGCTGGGTGCAGGGTGCTTTTGAGCCGCTGGGCACTCAATGTTATTCAATGGAAAAGGTAAAAAGGGAACAAAGGCTGCAGACTCTTAGACGGTGATTCTTCAGGTGCGACCACCACTTCGAGAGGTAAGTTGGGATCTTGGAGAAGAGGTAGGTTCCCCAAAGGAAGGCACAGGGGGCTGCAGGGAGCAGGAGTGTCTTTTGGTGTCGGGAAATCTTACCCATGGCTGGTCGCGGTTGGAGGGTGTCTGGTTCTGAGGCTGCAGGCGTCGTCTGGTTCGTCGCGGAGGGTCTTGGCGCACTGGACTTCGGGTCCCAGTCGCCGGGGGGGGACGTCCTCGTGGTCTTGGTTCACTCGGGCACAGGCTGGGCTCGGCGGGTGCAGAGTGGGCTGGATGCGTGGTTCCTGGCTGGCACTAGGGGTGTTGCTGTTGGAGCAGAGCTTCTGCTCATGGGAGTCCCAGTCTCTAAGAGGGTCAAGGCAGGCAGGTCCTCTGGGGTTCTCGAGGATGCTGCCCGCAGGAGACGCTGGGGTTAAGCAGGAGCAGGTTCAAGTATCAACAGGCCGGTAGGGCTGGGGCCAAGTCAGTTGTTGTCGTCCTTTTGTTAGCAGCTGCACGGCAGTTCATCCTTCTTGTTGTTTTTCTTGTTTTTCAAAACGGGATCTAAGGAAGGAAGGTTCAGGGAGCCCCTAAATACTGAATTTAGGGGCGTTACAGGTAGCGCAAGGGCAGGGACCAATAGGTCCATGTCCTGGGGTGGATAAACCCCCTAGTCTGCTCCTCTCCTGTGGGAGGGGGGCAGGCACCTAGCTGTGATTGGGCAGGGCTCCCCATCTTCAAGATGGCCGGAGCCCGGGGTCGTGCTTCACCTCGCCTCTCCCACCCGAGGGGTGGGGTTGGCACCCCCCCCTCCCGACATAGGGTTTCCCGCCAGAGTGGGGGTCAGAACTGGTGGGGGTCAGAACTGGTGGGGGCCAGTTGCTGGGCACAGCAAATGGTCTGGAGAAGCTCACAGAGGCTGCAGGCCTTTGTAGCTTCCCCCTCCCCATCCTGGGGGAGGAGACCTAGCACCTCGCCCAGGATGTGCATTGTTTCAGGCCCAGGAGAGCGGGGGGCTCTCCACCCAGGGATCCAGCAACATGTCTGCTGTGTGGCAGCCTCTCAGTCCAGACGTGGATTGTAGGTTAGGTTCCGGGGGGCATCTCTAAGATGCCCTCCGGTGCATCTTACATTAAACCTCACACTGGCATCAGTGCAGGTTTAATGTGCTGAGCAGTTTGATACCAAACTTCTCAGTCTTCAGTGAAGCCATCATGGCGCTGTTGGGTTCGTAATGACGACCTCCCAGCACCATATACTGTTAAATGGCAGCACTGCACTTACAGTGCCCAGGAATGGCCTTGGGTACTCTAGGGACACAGGGCTCATGCACCTGTGCCCACACCACTGGCATAGGGCACCCAGCTAGAGGGGTGACTGATGCATGCCAGGGCAGTGGGGTTGTGGGCATGGCACACAGTGATGTGTGCCATGTCGACTCTGTTTAGTTCTGTACTTAGACACTCAGCCTGCAAATGTAGTATTTGGGTGTCAGGGTACAGGGCCCCTCAGGGTGGCACAATAAGTGCTGTAGCCCTTTGGGGTCTTCTCTGGTCACCTTGCCCTGGGTACCTAGGGTACCATTTACTAGGGGCCGATAGGTGGCCAGAGGGGCCAATTGGGTTTTTGTTTCAACACAGCTTTAGGGAAGGAACACAGGCCCTGGGCACCTGGTTGGCAGGAGCCCAGGGCACACTCAGTCAAAGCACATCAGCAGTTCAGGAAAAAGTGGGGGCATACCAATGCAAGAAAGATGGCACTTTCTCACAACAGTACAGTGTGTACCAGTTGATTGCTTTAATTCAACTCTGCTTGGCTGATCATGTGATCTGCAAACCTGTCCTAAAGAACAAGTTATTTACCTTAAGTAACGATAAATCTGTAAGAGACCTAGATTAGTTATAGATTCCTTACCTTGTGAATTACCCCCAGGCTTCAGACTGGATCCGGAGAATTTTTTCGTCTGCAGTACACCTGGCGTCGAAAGGTGGCGTCTGTCAGCTCCGCATTCGTCGTCGTGGTCGCCGGGATGGCGTTGCGGCAGCTACTTAAGAAGCCGCCCTCGTGAGCGGACGTCAGTTCTGTACACGACTTTCTACGCCAGAAGCGCAGAGCCACGCAAGACACGGACCACTGATACGCAAAACTAGGGCCCTGAAAGGAAATCCTTAACCCTTGAAGTCAGTTCGCAGAACGAGGAGGATGGGTGGGGCAGTAAGGAACCTATAACTAATCTATGTCTCTTACAGATATATTTTTGCCGAAGGTAAGTAACTTGTTCATCTGAAAGAGACAATTAGTTATAGATTCCTTACTTTGTGAATAGATACCCCAGCAATACCAACCCCGGAGGGTCTGCGAACTAAGTTCACACCAGAAAGTCCTGGAGAACAGAACGGCCACAAAAGCCATCTCTCCGAACTTGGCTGTCCAGGCAGTAGTGTTTCATAAATGTGTGCAGAGATGCCCACGTCGGTGCCAGACAGATGTCGTTGACGGGGACTCCCCATCCCATAGCAGTGGTAGCTGCCATCACCACGGTAGAATGGTTACGTAGCCCCATAGGAGGCTCCTTCTTTGCCAAAGAAAAGCAAGCTTTGATTCACAAAACAACCCATCTAGAGGTGGTCTGTTTGTGTACGGCCTAAGCCTTTTTAGAACCCACGTAGCCAACAAAGAGCTGGTCATCCACCCGGAATTGTTTTGTGCGATCCAAGTAAAGGGAAGGAGCAAGTTTTGGATCCAGACGGTGGAGCCTTTCTTTCTCCTTAGAAGGATGCGGAGGTGGAAAGAAGGTGGGCATAGTGATGGTTTGACCAATGAGGAAAGAAGTAACCACTTTGGGAAGAAAGGATGGACGAGTTGGAAGGACAACCTTGTCTGGATGAACAGCCATAAAAAGAGGTTTTGAAGAAAGAGCTTGGAGCTCACACACCCTGCGTGCAGGTCAGAAGCCTAAGAGGACAGTTATGTAGCGGCTCAAAGGGAGCACAGATAAGTTAGAACTAGGTTCATGTTCCACTGGGGCATTACGAAGGCAACAGGAGGAAAAAGAGGAGTAATGCCCTTAAGGAAGCGATTTACAACAGGGGACTTGAAAAGAGAAGGCTGATCAGTGAAATGGCCAAAAGGTAGCCCTTTAGAGTGGCGAGAGTAGAGCCCTGCTGGGCCAAAGAAAGGATAAACAAGAGAACCTCAGAAAGGTGATCCACAGCCTTTGCTGTGCACCATGCCAAAAATGTGTTCCATCTGCAGGCATATACCGTTTTGGGGAGAGACGCCTGGCTGCCAAGATAACATCACAGACTTCGGGAGGTAGGTTGAAGGCTGTCAACTGTAGCCACTCAATCTCCACGCAAGGAGGTGGAGACTGGACAGGTTCGGGTGGAGGACCGTCCCCTGCAGCTGCAACAGAAGATCCTCCCGGAGAGGCATTTGAATCAGAGGATCGATGGTCATGTGTAACAGCTCGGGATATCAAACTCTTTGTGCCCAATCCGGAGCCACCAGGATGACTTGGGCCCGGTCGCGCTTGATCTTCTTCAGCACTCTGGGCAGAAGTGGTATAGGTGGAAATGCGTATAGAAGACTGCAACTCCACTCGCAACGAAAAGCGTCGCCTAGCAAGTGCCGCCTTGGAAATTCCAACGTGCAGAATCGCTGACATTGTGCGTTCTCTTAGGTGGTGAATAAATCTAACAAAGGCTCTCCCCACTGCTGAAAGAGACCTTGCACCACCTCCGAGTGAAGACGCAATTCGTGATCCATCATGCACCTGTGGCTGAGTTAGCATCTTGACAGAGGGTCCACGACACCACCAAGCCCTATTTGTTGCAGTACCACATGGCGGTGGTGTTGTCTGTGAACACCTGCACTACTTTTCCCTGGACAAAGGGAAGGAATGCTTTGAGTACAAGACAAATCACCCGAAGCTCCAGAAAGTTGCTGTGGAGCCCAGACTCCGCCGGAGACCAGAGGCCTCTGATCTCTGCCTCTCCCACGTGGCCACCCTTATCCCAGAAGTGAGGCATCGGTCGCCACTATGAACTTTCGTTGGGGAAGGGAGAGGGATCTGCTGTTGACCCAATCCCGGTTGGTTAGCCACCACTGCAATTGGCGTGCAGTGCACTCCGAGATCTGGAAGCAATCTGACAGGTTCCCGTGATGCTGTGCCCACTGGAACTTTAGGTCCCACTGCAGAGCCCGCATATGCCATCTGGCATGATCCCCCAGCAGGATGTCATCAGGCCCAGTAGCCACAAATTCACCCTGACCGAAACCCGGGATAGAGGCAGAAAGATCAGAATCATAGCCCGAATATCCCAGACTTGCTGCTCGGGAGGATAGACCTTAAACTGCATCGTGTCCAGAACCGCTCTGGTGAAGAGGAGCTTCTGAGAGGGAGTCAGGTGCGACGTCGGCACGTTGATAGAAAACCCCAGCGAATGCAGGAGGTCCGCCATAGTCTGGAGGTGGGAAACGTGGGGCGAGTCAGTCTTCATGAGCCAATCGTTGAGATAGGGGAAGACTGGGACCCCCTGATCTGTGCAGACGAGCTGCGATCACTGCCATCACCTTTGTGAACTCCTGAGGGGCACTGGTAAGGCCGAAGGGGAGCATGGTAAACTGAACAGCAAGCAGCTCTGGTGGGCCGCCAGGACGGGGATGTGAAAATAGGATTCCTGCAAGTCTAACGCTACCATCCAGTCTCCAGAGTCGAGGGCAGAAAGGACCTGAGCTAGCGTTAACAATGTGAACCTCTCCTTTCGGAGGAAGCGGTTGATGTTCCGCAGATCCAAGATAGGACACAGGCATTTATCCTTCTTGGGCACCAGAAAGTAGTGGGAAAAGCAACCACGACCTACTTCTGGGGCAGGGACTCAGTCGATAGCTCCCTTGACCAAGAGAGCCGTAACTTCCTGTTGGCGAAGGGCCAGATGATCGTCCGACATGCGATGGTACTTAGGTGGCATGGCTGGGGGAGTCTTGAAGGGGAGGGAGTAGCCCCTTCAGACTATTTGCAAAACCCACCTGTCCGACGTGATGGTGTGCCAGTGGGGGAGGTGATGGCGAATCCTACCACCCACTGGCAATTGGTGGCCCTGAAGGGTCGGACTAGGAGGGTTTGGAGGCTGCTGCAGAGGGGGTGGTGGCGGACTGGCCCGCTTTTGGCCCCCAGACCCACAACGGTGGATCCCACATCCCCGGCAGCACAGGGGTTGAACAGTTAGCACCGGCCTGTGGCTCTGGGTGGAACATGACAGGGCACCCCTTCTGTAGCCACGAAAGGGGGCAAAAAGCAGACTGCGCAGGGCGGGTGGGGTAGAGGCCCAGGGACTTGGTCATAGCCCTAGAGTCCTTGAAGCGCTCAAGCGTGTTGTCTGCTTTGTCGCCAAACAGGCGGCAGCCATCAAAAGGCATGTCCATAAGGGTAGCTTGGACATCCTCGGGAAAGCCAGTCGATCTCAGCCAGGCGTAGCGTCGAAGGGCTACCGACATTGAAATCGTCCTACCTAGCGAGTCAGCGGTGTCCAGCCCACATCAGATGGTAAACTTGGCTGCATCTCTCCTCTCAGCGACTGCGCGGGTGCTACCGTATCCCACACAGAGTGGGTGTAACGGGCCTACAAACATGCAGTGTTTACCAACTGCAGTCCCAAGCTGGAGGAAGAAAACAACTTCTTCCCAAGGTGGTCCAACTTTTTGGATTCCGTATCAGGTGGTGCGTTAGGGAATGCACCTTTGGACGTTGAGGCTTGGACCACCAAGCTCTCAGAGGCAGGGTCGCCATGGGCTGGCGGTGGCATCAGCAATCATCTTATCCACAGGAGCCCCTGTGTTGGGCCTGGACCAGGTGCCCAAAAGGAAGTCGGTGAGGGCTTCTTTAAACTGCAGCAGAGGTTCCGAAGAGCTCGCTGCAGACTGAAGCACCTCTGTCAGGAACTTAGTGCTTACTGCCACCATAGGTAGCTTGAGGTCGAGAGCCTCGGCCGCCCTACGCAACACTACTGTATAAGATGCTCCCTCCTCTGTAGCCACGGCAGGAGGAGACAACATGCCAAGGTCTGGGGAGGTATCGAGACCACTGGCTTCACCAGCTCCTCTCTCCAGTCCGGATCATATTCCAACTGGTCAGTCAAAGGGTCTCCAGACCCCTCAAAGTCCTCAATACCCTCCTCTGGTTGCCAATTAGGCCTGAAAGAACCAGGGTAGAACAGGGGCACAGGGGCACAAAAGTACCAGTCGGTGCCGGATCCAGCGTCAGTCCGTCTCCGTGTCTATGTCAGGGTGGAGGCTGGGGTCTAATTCTGGATGGAGGCCGGGGTCGACGCGGGATGGGGTCACAACCGGCATCGGCTGTGGACGTGGTGGAGGTGTTATGAGATCGAGCGGCGCTGATCCGGATACATGCCTAGATCCAAGTGGACCCTGTGGCTCCGGGGCCAAAGCCGCTGGCATCGAAGGCCCAGGGCCCCCAGCTGAGTCTGGGGGGCCCAAAGGCACGCCAGCGGAGTTGGGCTGCCCAAAGTTGGCATGCATCGCTTTGTAGAAACTCCTAAGCTGGGCAGAGGTCGCTCTGGGTCCTGGAAAGGGAGGGAAACGTGGAGTTGACTCTTTAGGCTCTGCACGAGGGGCACCAATCGCATCCCTCGTCGCGTCGGCTGACGGATGGGGAGAAGTCGAAGAGCGACGATGCTTCTTCGACTTCTGCTTGTGCTTAGACTTACCGGAGGAGTGCGAAGACTTAGAAGAGGACAGGAAGTGGTGGCTCCACGACCAGTCCCTCGACCTCCAATGCAACCGGACCTTGAACGGCGAGGAGCGGATGGCCAGGCCTCGAGAAGCTTTCGGGACCGCTCCTGCAAAGACTTTGGATTCATGGTCCGACAGTTGGAACACGGCTTGGAGTTGTGGTCGTGTTCCAGGCAAAACAGGCACAAGCAGTGCAGATCCGTTACCGACATCAGCCGCAAGCCTTGAAACTGGGCATCCCTACAGGCACCAGGAGTTGATCAAAAAAGTCAGTCAAAAAGTGACTGGAGGTACCGCTCTCAGGATCTGCGCTGACTAGCACGGAAAAAGAAAGAACTGACATCAGTGCCCGAGGGCGGCGTCTAAGTAGCTGCTGTGATGTCATCCCGGCGATCACAATGTAGAACGCGGAGCTGACTGATGCCACCTTTCGACGCGCAGGGGTACTGCTGACAAAAAAAATTCTCTGGATCCAGTCCGACGCCTGGGCGTAATTCACAAGGTAAGGAATCTATAACTAATTGTCTCTTTCACATTCAGTAAATAGGATCTTTGCTTCACGCAATGATGATCTGCACACCTTTATGCAGATCGATCTAATTGTCATGTCACGGTGATCTGCGAATTAGTGCAGTGTCTAAGCATATTATTATGGTGATCTGCACACATTTTCCAGGTCTGAAAATTCCTTTTTGCTTACGTTTTCTTACTCTATGGTGATCTGCACACCTCTTCTGATTATTTCGTCATTTCACAGTGATCTACAAACTGCTATACAGATTGTTTTTACATCAGCTGATTTAAAACTCTCCAATAAAACATGCTTGCATCAATAAATGGAATTTTAATGTCATTGTCATACTGCGGTGATCTTTTCATCATTAGGCAGTCTGACAAAATTAAAAGTAATCTTTGTTGACTTCTGTTATTCACAGCAGTATATCCTTCAACTATTTTTTTGTGATTCATTTCCTTGTGATAAGATTTTTGTTTTTTTTAAAGTGTGTTTGTTACCTTTCCTTCACAATCACAGCACATTAGCATGGAAACTAGTCAAATAGTCACACCACCTCCTACATTTTTATCGGAGGGTGAGGCTCCTTCCATATAGAGGGAGGATTGAATTGCTAAGCTCGAAAACTATATTGAAGCCATTGACGGTTTGAGATTTCCAGCACCAAGGAATGTGTTGCTACTGAATTGCCTAGGTAAATAAGGACAACATGTTTTCAAATTTTTACCTGAAGTTATGGCAGCTGATGGTCAACCAATGAAAATCCCTATCTGGAAGCAAAAAACAGATTGGGGAACTACTATGGGAAACAGATTAACCTCGCATGCAATGACAAATGTTATTCTTTACCACAAAAGGAAAGGGAAACAGTAGATCAAATGATTACACTTTTAAGGGAGTAGGCACTCAAGTGTGACTTTGGTCCCATAACAGATCAAATGATCTATGATGAATTAAGAGTGCAGTGTGAAAACAAAAGAATGCAATAGAGACTAGGGGTGGCCAGGAATCAGACTATACAGGAAGCCATTTCAATTGCAAACATAGTGGAGGAATACGACACATGGATGAGAGAGATGAAAAATCTAGAAGTTAGAAAAGAAGACGAAGTAAATGTGGTCAGCAAGAAAGAAGATTTGATGAACAATGAGAACAGAGGGAAGCAAAGGAATGATTACAAAACCAACGTCAATCAAACCTAAAATAAAAACGTTTTGGGATAACAAAAGCAAATCCGGTGGCTGTTATAGATGTGGGAGCATGAGTCATGCTGCCGTTTTTGTGTGTTTAAATGCAACAAAGAAGGCTAGTAGGAAATGCAGGAAGACAGGACATTTAGCAACAGTTTGCAATGATCACTCGAAAAATAGAGTTGCCTTTATAAATAAATCGGTATCTTCACCTAACATTGTTCTTTGTGCAGAAAATGAGCACAAAGGCAGAATACAAAGACCTAAAACAATTTTTGTAGTGAATGAAGTACCTGTGGCTTTAATGGTTGATCCTGGCTCCATGTTTACTACTGTAACTTACAGTATTGTTCAGGGATAATTGGCCTGATGTTACGCTGTGCAACAGTGACATCCCACACAAAGGTTACAGTGGTGAAATCATTCATTAAAGGGTTTGTAGAAGCCAGTTTTGAATATAAGGGTAGGAAAGCTGTTGGAAAAATGTATGTTTCAAGTGAGGAATCAGCCATTTTGGGATGGGCGCAACAACATGATTTACATGTAATTCTGGATCCCAGATCTGTAGAACAATTGTTGATTGGCCTAACAGTATTAAATCTATCTTAGTTAAGTATAAGAAGTTTTTTTTGATGATTAAGGAAACTTAAAGGGTATGTTCATGAAAGAGGGAGCTCAACCTATAAGACACAGGGTAAAACAGATTCTGGTTTACCTTTCCAAAAGAAGTGAAAAAATAAATATATATATGATATGCAGAGGGAAGTTATTATAGAGCCAGCAGTAGCATCTGAGTGGCTTTCTCCCGTGGTAATCACAAAGAAGAAAGATGGTAATCTCAGATTTTGTGTTGACCTCAGATCATTGAACTAGAACATAATAGTGGACCATTTTCCATTACCAAATGTTACTGAGATGGTATTGCTGATGAATGTAGTCTAATACTTTACAAAATTAGATCTGATGTCATCTTACCATCAAATTGAGTTGCATCCCAATTCTAAGAAATAAACTGCTTTGTCACAATGGAAGGGGTCTTCCAATTCAAAAGGCTTCCTTTAGGTCTGGCGGCTGCTGCCAATGTTTTTCAGCACATGATGCATCAATTATTCAGTAAGGTTGAGAATACACATTTTCAGGACGACATCTTAATTACTGGGACATTAGCAAAAGTCCTGGAGGTATTCAAAAAGAAAACCCCAGCACACCAATGTTTCACATTCAATTAAATATAGTAAACTGTCCCTCAAGCAAAGAAACACAAAGATGAAGAGATTCCTCCTATTTCAGGAAACACCGAAGAGTTCAGTGAATTATTCATTAAATTATTTATTTTATAGTAACACAGAAACGCAAGGACTGTCACAATCATTTGTTGGTACATTCATACAACTGATTTTTCTATGATATGCATGATGGTCCGGTCCTTTTTGTGAAGAACCTCGAAAACAGCCAACGTGCGTTTCGTCACCACCGTGACTTTCTCATGGCTATAAAAATAATAATGAATCAAAAAGGTATATTTATCAGCATGTGTTAGACCACAACACTCCTATATACATAAAGACAGTGTGGTGGTAAAAGATCAAAAACTGATATTCCATGAGTAAAAAAATGTGTTGTTACCCAGTGCAAAAGAAAAGAAAATACTGTCCAGGTCTAAACCCACAATATATCAAATGTGACAAATGACAATGAAAGCAACTGTGCACAATGAATCATTGAGAGGTGCACTAATGGAAGAATAAACATGAAAAAGTCATGTAAGATAAAGATCTGTGAAAAGAGAAGAGAGGAAGAGAAAACCCGAGAAAAGAAAAAGTTTCTCGATCCTTCAGTCATCAACCGAAGAAATGAATTAATGAAATAACCTTCAATGTTGCTCGACAGGCCGGGAATGCCATCGGCTCAACAATCACGTTCACAGGGATCCTCTTGGATCAGCATTCAAAGCTTGAACATAGTAAAAGTAAATGGTTAGGTATCAACCCAACAAGATGATCTAAATGTAATTGTAAAGAAGTTATTCCTAGAAGCATTACAGCTCCTATTTAGATAGATTTAATGCTCACTTCTATCGTATACGCTTACTGCTTCCTTTCCTATTTGGTTTTAGAAACAGGAGAATTGTCCTCCAGAATAATTGTTGGTGTGTGTGAACCTATTCGTTTAAGAAAACATTAAAATCAAGAAATCCATATATTTTTTCTATGGATATCTACAAATATTTAGTGCATAAAGACACTTACATTCAACAGCAATAATTCATTGTCGTGTTGTCAAAAGATATTCAGTTATCTAGGGCACTATGATAAGACCCTATATATTAAAAAATATATAAATACAGTTAATCAATGGAATTGTGATCACTACGACGCAGAGCTAAAAAATAACCAATACTGATGAAATATATACTACATTGGTGAGACCTCATAATTTGAAATAAACATTCATCCTCTGTCACAAATTAAGTGCAGAGTGCGAGCCACCTCCTTTCTTATCTGTCTTTTAAAATAGCAACATACTATCACATCAAATTAATAGTTCTATAGTTGGCCTTGCTATACTCAATCAATGTCAGCCAACTAAGGGGTATAGAACATATAATACACCACATCTAGCACAATAGGTAGTGCATTTAAAAAGTCTTGTGTGATTACATTACACCTAAAGGCTGTCGAGGCCTATTTTGATACATGCGTTATTCTTTAGTATTGTTGCACTAAAAATACTAGCGCCTCTCCCTCATCCAAACATTTGTCTAAATCAGATTCATATATGACACGCTGTACGTATTGTGGAACCGAAAGAGGATCTATTGAAAGTTATACATTTGGCTGCTACTCCCACTGGCAAGGACCAACCCATATTGTTTATGGGATTAGTTGAATACTATTCTAAATGTGTCCTCAACTTTGCTGACAAAACTGAGCCACTCAGAGTTAAGGAAAGGTAAACTGTTTCGAGTGGGTTGATATTCAGGACATGCCATTCAGAAATATAAAGTACGAGATAGTGAATGCCGGCATTTTGACCCCATTTGAGCCAGACAAGGAAACCTTTCTTACAGATGATGATAGTGCTCATGGCATTGGTGCTGTGATATCTAAAGTAAAGATGGGAAAGAAAAAACTGGTAGCATTCGCTTCACGCACTGTCAACAGATCAGAATGTAACTATGCTGTAATTCAGAGGGAAGCTTAAGCTGCAGCGTGGGGTGTTAAGTACTTTTGCACATACCTATGTGGTGCACATTTTACCTTGAGAATGGACCACAAGCCATTGGTTAAAATCTTGAGTCCAGGTGGGTCAAACAACGGTTCCTCACGCCATGCGATTTGCTGCTAGATTGCAAGAGCATATATACAAAATAGAACATGTAGCAGGATGGAGGACTGTGCAGGCTGACTG
Organism: Lissotriton helveticus; assembly: GCF_964261635.1. Lineage (NCBI taxonomy): Eukaryota > Metazoa > Chordata > Amphibia > Caudata > Salamandridae > Lissotriton > Lissotriton helveticus. The sequence goes on from NC_136058.1 coordinate 93,571,777, forward strand.
TTTGTCAAGGCTACCTCTTTGTAATGAGGATGAAGGATTGGAAGATCAAGAGGTTGTGTGTGTAGTGGCTAGTGTTGATGATGCTTTGGAAAGTGAGTTTAAATCTATTTCGAGAGAAGAGTGGCAGGAGGCAGCAAAGGAAGATGATGTAATTAAAGAACTTGTAAGTTGCATTAGACCAGGGTGAAGACTTGAGGGTGATTTAAAACCAGCTTTGAGGAGTTATGTCAAATTACAGGAGGAATTTAGAATTGGAGCCACCTGACTTAGTATTAAGGGGGGAGAGATACATACCTCCGAAAGGACTAAGGAGGAATTATTCTTGTTAGCGCATGAAGGCCATTTAGGATAAACCATTACAAAGAAACGCCTCAAGGATACATTTTGGTGGCACTGAATAGAGGAGGATGTTAAGATTTGGGTGAAAATTGTTGATTATGCAGAGACAGTGAAAAAAAGGCTGAAAGTCAATACAACAGGTATGGGTTCTCTTGGAGGAAGTCAATGTGGAGCAGCTTTGGAAAGGTTTGTCTTGATTTTATTGGTTCGATGGATTTTTTATCTGGCTATAGAAGGTTTGCAATGGTGCTAGATGTTCATTCAAGATGGGTCATTGGGGAATTTTTAAGAAATATTACTTCTGACAGTGTGATCAAAAATCTAAGTTATTTTTAGAAGAGAGGGTTGTCTAGGTATGTTGGTGACAGATAATGGTACACAACTAACATCTCATGCCATACAAAGTTTGTTAAGAGGGAATGGGGTAAGACAAGTATGCACTTACCTCTATAACCCTCAAGGTATGGTGGAACGCATGAACAGTCATTAAGGACAATTCGAATGGCTATGCAAGGCAAACAGGATTTGCAAAGTTGTGAACATGACATGGTCTGGGCTTACAATACTGCTGTGAATGGTTTCACAGGTGAAACCCCTGGTAAAAGAATGAGGGTCAGAGATCGTAAAAAAAAATTGACACCTCAAGGGTTGATTGAAAGCAAGGTGAGTAGAGAGGAAAAGGTTTGGAAGAATAGAAGCGGGTGATTTAATCAAAGTCAAGTTGGGGAAAAAACAGAGGATGGGGTGAACAGATTTTCTGTACTACTGGAAGTAAAGGAAGAGTATGAATAGCATATAGTTTTGGAGAATGGGAAGGAGTGGAACAGAAGAGTAGCTCTCTACTGTAAAAAAAAACCTGATATCGAGAAATGGATGAAAGTATAATTGCATTTCCACACAGGATGTTTAAGGATGGGTGCCAAGCGATGGTGAAGGGGAAACAGGAAGTAAATTGTGCACAAGGATTTGATCAATGATGGAATGAGTAAGAAAAGTGAATCAGCGAGCAGTGTTAGTAAGACTGAGAGGCAACCTCGGTTGCGTAGTGTACCCACTATGCTATGGGGTAGAAAGTTGTTGGATAGCATAAGTAGAACTTAATAACTCCATCTCTCATTGAGTTTTAAAGTCTTCTCTTCTTTTTGCATCGTGTTTGTTGTTTGTAAAGTAAGGAGATATGTTGTGACCTATGTATTCTATTGCCTGCCCTTTGTAACAATGACAGTCTCAAGAGTGTTGTGGGACGCATTGAATGCTCTTCGTGTTCCAGGCAGCTCATGACGACACGTTAGAGACCGTTGGTGGATGAAACAGGCTGGGTTATCCTCGCACTGTGTAGAGGGAAAATAAACCTACTAACTTATACATTTCTTGATGTGTAGAAAATGTTGGTTTTCTGACAAAAGTCTGCCTGTCCCTGAAAGCTGGGAAGATGGTGATTTTAGCACCACAAACCCTTTGTTGATACCTTTTGCAGAGAAAAAAAGGAGACTCTTTCTTCTGCAGCACTTCTTTCCCCAAAACTTTTTTTAAAAAATTAGTTGTATAATCCACAACTCCTAGGTACTTTTAGAATCGACAAGATATTGGAAGAAAAGGACTCAAATTTGTTGTGGATGCCTTATGAGGACAAAATGTTACAGGGGCCTAAGAGCAAACTACCCCAAATAGCCAGAAAAAGTCTTCGCTTGGGGTGCCTAGCAGCGAAGAGAGCTTTTATCTGACCCCAGTACTTTAGCAAATCTCGTTTGAGAAGAACTTAGAAAATTTGATTTGACAAGTGTTTGGAGATCTTATTTATCAGAGAGCCTACATACTTTTAACCGCCAGCCTTCCAGGCTTTTGGAAGCAAGCAAGGCCTAGATTAAAATCCTACTAAATCGAACAAACTTTTTTTCGTTTATAACAGATAAAGAGGCCTTAGTGGCAAAAAAGCATGTTTGGACCATTATTAATTAGTTTGAAAAACTTGAGATGCAACCATATTTACGGACTTACCATCAAAAACAAACAAGCATTTACAATGCAACGGTTTCGCCTTTGGAAAAGTTTGAGCTATTGGCATTGTAAATGACAACATTTGTATTTGTGTTGGTTTTGAAAACAGATAAATAAATGGCATTGTCCTTTACATTGCCAATCGCTCTAACTTTTCCAAAGGCGAAACCGTTGCATTGTAAATGCTTGTTGCTCTATGCTGGGGTCGTATTTTTTTCTGTTATTTGTTGATAGTTCCTAAGGACCCCGGTGCCATTCACGAGCTGCTTTAGATACTTGCAAGACGTTCAAACAACATGAGAAACCGCACCATTACTCATTATTCTGGGCAAATCATTAATCTCCCCATGCCTAACAAAAATGAATGTGTCCTTCTGTAACGAAACTGGTGCTATGTAAAGCGCTCTGATACCCAATGTCTCGGGTCTAGTTTGCGCTATATAAAACTCTAACAAAAAATAAATAATAAAGTAGCACTTGTATTGCCCCTCTATACCACTTTCATGAACCTAAAGCGACCCCCTGGCCGGTCAGGTGAGAGGATACCAAGTCTGTTTTGTAGGGGTAGAAAATGCATGTTTGCAGTGTGGCAAGTGTTGGGTGTCTCTGTGTGGTGCTCCACTCGTGTTGCTGCTGTAAAGCGGAAGCCTTCGAAGCAGATGGGGCCGGGCTTATAGATGCAAGCCACCTTCCATTTGTCTGATGTGTTTAAAAATGCCTCACCTGCTCCTACTTTGAGAGTAGAGCTCTCACTGATACATCATGGCAGATGTGGTGCCCTGCTAAGATCTTCTACACAGAAAGAGAGGGTAAGAGCCGCAAAAACCAACAGGTGAGAAAAGAAGGAGTTTATCTTGAACCAAAGACCCGAGCTAAATATTAGTTCTAGTATAGCAACTGATTACAACAGCAATTAGCAACTGTAAGGTGACTAGTTAGAATTTGCACACTGTGCGGCATCCTGTGTGTTTTTGTTTTTTTGAGGAGTCCATTTTGATCCGTTTGAGCAAGAAACATTTTGTTAATGTGCAAAATTAAGTAGTAGAGGGTGGCTCATGTGGCAAAAACAGCCGTTCCGTAATAATGTGAAAAACGCGGGCGAAACTGAATTTTTAAATCTCAGTGGCCCTGGACAAGCTGTACCATGGACGCCACAGGCACACGAGACCTACTCGTCTGTCCATCTCATTTACGTAGGGGTGCATGCGATGATGAGTTCACTCGCTCATTGCCCAAGCATTTCTAAAATGATTAACTTCATGGGCCTATATTATAGATAGGGTGCACTGCCATGGTCTTTGTCACAACTTACCGTTAAATGCGGGTGCTGGGCGCAGACCAATCAGTGTTTCGTATTACAGTGATTACGCAGCCTCCAGCACAGCTGTGCATCACGATTGCCCCAGGGCAGCACATTTGTGAAAGGCAGACCGATCGTTTGAAGCAACATGTCTGCGTGTCTTCTGCAGGGCGGGAGAGGACACGGACGGCGGGAGGGGGCGGGAGTGGACACGGACGGCGGGAGGGGGCGGGAGTGGACACGGACGGCGGGAGGGGGCGGGAGGAGGCGGGAATGGACAGCAAATCTGAATCACGGACGGCGGGAGGGGGCGGGAGGAGGCGGGAATGGACAGCAAATCTGAATCACGGACGGCGGGAGGGGGCGGGAGTGGACACGGACGGCGGGAGGGGGCGGGAGAGGACACGGACGGCGGGAGGGGGCGGGAGAGGACACGGACGGCGGGAAACGTGCACAGGACAGCGAGGGGGGGGGCGGAAATAGACAGCGCATCAGTGAAAGGGGAGGGAACGGGAAAAAACGTAACTCCGCCCTGGGAAAAAATCTCGGGAACGCCCCCGAATCTGGTCCGGCCTTGACGGACAGATCTCTGTTCCAATGGCTAGCCTCCATTTATGGAGCTAGCCAATGGGACAGGGGGGCGTATTCCATTCTCCTTACTGGAAATCAAGAGATTTCTCTGGAGGCGGAGCTAAGAGCTCCGCCCTCCAGCGAAACCTAAAAAACCATGGGAGGTAAGGAGTGTAAAATGGCTTTAATCCCACCGAGACTTTGTGTGAGTGTTTGCATATGGCTGTGTGTTTGCCTGCCTGTGTGTGCTTGCTTGTGTGTGCATGCTCTTCTGTGAGAGAAAGAGGGAGAGAATTAGAACACGCTCAGGAGATATTTTGAGGGGACTGTGTGGAATGCGTGTGTGTGGGGTGTGTGTGTGGTGTGGTGTGGTGTGGTGTGGTGTGGTGTGGTGTGTGTGGTGTGGTGTGGTGTGGTGTGGTGTGGTGTGGTGTGGTGTGGTGTGGTGTGGTGTGGTGTGGTGGTGGTGTGTGTGTGTGTGTGTGTGTGTGTGTGTGTGTGTGTGTGTGTGTGTGTGTGTGTGTGTGTACGCTTGAGAAGTTATTGTATTGTGCCAAAAAACAACAAATAACAGAATGGCATTGAGAAGCAGCAAATATTCCAAAACAAAGAAATGTTAACATATCATCCTGTTCGGCTTTCATTTTGTGTGATGGGTTAATCTGTTTTGTTGACATAAATGCATTTCTCATGTGATTTGATATGTGCTGCAACTGGCACAGTAGTTATTATGTATGATTATATCTTCCTGTAGCCCCGCCCCTAGCCCCGCCCACTTTCCACACCTCAAGCTCATTTGAATGAGTACCTGCACTTATTTATTCCATTTAAAGCACTGGGGTTGAGGTAAAATGAGTTTAGCCACTGGGTCTGGATGAGGTGTTCCTTGAAAGCAGATTTTAATGAGTTGAGCAAGAGAATGAGTGAATTTCCATCAGGAGAGACTTCCAGTGTAGCGCCTTGAAAGGATCAGAACCCAGATGGAGCACATTGTGGCTTGGACGTTGCTGAGGTGTGTTTGTCGGCCGAGGGTAGCAGTGGGCTCCTCTATTAAAAGACCCTGGTTGCTTATCTCCCCTCTGGCCACGTCACAAGGGCGACTCCCTGCCAGTCCTGTTCCTTCGGTCAGCTGCACTGTGTGTTCTGAGGCTTACAGGCCCAGACCTACAATGGAGGACTAAAACTACAGGACCAATGAGGCTTTAGAAATTAGCACATCTGTGGAAAGTGTGCTCTAAAGTGAGAAAATATAAGGCAGCGGATAAGGAATTTACATATGTGCTTCTATTAATTATGATTCTTACTTAAGATACAATAATGTAACAACATGGGTAAATCGAGGAAACCCTGCCCCTCCCAAGTAACTTTATGCTATTCTGCACAGTGGCCCAATAGATGGAACGGATCACGCAAAAGGATAAAACATCACTACACATTTCGTTTTTTCCTGCCAAGAACCTTCATCCATTGATGAAGTCGACAGAATCTAGCAGCTTTGCAGCTTGGTAAAATTAAATGTAAATCCAGTATTTTTGAAGCGCAGAGGTATCCCGGCGCTGGGGGCCCATGCATCTCTCCACAGACACAGAGTGGGCGAAACTAACTCGTGCGCTGCCGGTTTTCGTTGCTTGCTCATAAGTAGGTCAAATATATTGCATACATTATATCTGCCCTGTTTAGACTAGAGTCCCCGAGGCAGCAGAGATTGTATTACAGTACCAGATATCCTTTGTACAAACATTTGAAAGGCTGAGGTAAAAGCCCCACATTCTTTTGTGTACATGCTTAGTTGGGTCATGTTTCAGTTCTTTAAGGACATCTGTTCGGCTGGGGAGAAGATAATTCCGATGTATCACTACTTTAAACAGAATTAAGCCACTCCCACCCTTGAATAACGCTTCTGTCGTCACGGCCTCTGCTAAGTAAACTTGGAACAAAGGTGCGCTCCGTGTAAAGAACGCGTCTCTTTTATATGAGTTTCCCGCTGCTGATTACAGAGTCAATAGATGATGTAGGAGAAGCGGCGCGCGGGGTGCGGGGGGAGGGGCTCTGGGAGGCGGCAGAGAGGGGAACTCCACGGGCTCCACCGTCTGAAGTTAATCCCTCTCGGCTCTGTATTTGGAGACCTGTGTTTGGTCAGGGTGCGGCTGAGCCCGCTGCACTGATTTTTGTCTAACATAAGGTCAAATCGTATGCAGCCCAGGCGTAGTTTACATGATGACGCATTCTTGGCGAAAGGATTCCAAGAAAGGCTGTTGTAGTTTACGTGATGACGCATTCTTGGAGAAAGTATTTAAAGACACGCCTTGCGAGGGTAGGGGAACCCTTTGGAAGATTGTTGAAAGAATTATGGTGCTTATTTGCAAGCCCCTTTCGCCGGAGGAGGCGGGAATGGACAGCAAATCTGAATCACGGACGGCGGGAGGGGGCGGGAGGAGGCGGGAATGGACAGCAAATCTGAATCACGGACGGCGGGAGGGGGCGGGAGTGGACACGGACGGCGGGAGGGGGCGGGAGGAGGCGGGAATGGACAGCAAATCTGAATCACGGACGGCGGGAGGGGGCGGGAGTGGACACGGACGGCGGGAGGGGGCGGGAGGAGGCGGGAATGGACAGCAAATCTGAATCACGGACGGCGGGAGGGGGCGGGAGAGGACACGGACGGCGGGAGGGGGCGGGAGAGGACACGGACGGCGGGAGGGGGCGGGAGAGGACACGGACGGCGGGAAACGTGCACAGGACAGCGAGGGGGGGCGGAAAGGCACACGGAGGGGGCGGGAATGGACAGACTTTCAGTGAAAGGGGAGGGAACGGGAAAAAACGTAACTCCGCCCTGGGAAAAAATCTCGGGAACGCCCCCGAATCTGGTCCGGCCTTGACGGACAGATCTCTGTTCCAATGGCTAGCCTCCATTTATGGAGCTAGCCAATGGGACAGGGGGGCGTATTCCATTCTCCTTACTGGAAATCAAGAGATTTCTCTGGAGGCGGAGCTAAGAGCTCCGCCCTCCAGCGAAACCTAAAAAGGGATGTATTAAGATTAGATTTGGCAGATATCTAACAAAGGAAGACATCCCAATATGGTTATAACAATGGGCAACAAAGTGCTGTAGACTTTGTGGCTCCTCAAAAGAATCTCTATTACATATAGTATGTTTCTGTCCTGGTCTGCTTCAAGTATGACAAACTTTATTGAAACCTGTGTTTATTGAATCTGGAGCAAGAACTTGGTTATCTGGGCGATCAACCCGTTTGATTACATCCATGAAATGAAGGCTTCTTTCTAGTCTTGTTTGTGGGTTTTTGAAGAAAACTGCTTGCTAAACACTTTGATTCATGTGGAATTTCCTTGCTTCCTTAGGTAGGAATTTGTCCTTAGGGTAACCTAGTCCTTTTGGTTTTGGCTGTATGGTTCCTCAATAGTGAATGCCTGTAGCTCACTTACTCTCCGTAGAGATGTTATAACTATTAAGAAAGCAGTCTTTATTGTGACGTATCTGAGTTCTGCTTTGTGCATGGGTTTGAACGGTTCTGTCATTAGCTATGTTAGAAGCACAAGTTACTACTTGTGTGACGATATATCTGTAAGAGACATTAGTTAGTGATAGATTCCTTACCATAGAATATCCCCAGGCGTCAGACTGGATTCGGAAAGTTTAGCTAGCAGTACCCCTGCGCATCAGTAGGTGACGTCCTGCGGCTCCGCGTCCGTCGCTGGTGTCGTAAGCGCTGAGATGACGTCACGGAGACTACTTAGGCGCCACCCATTCGCGCGGACGTCAGTTCGGTACACGACTTTCCGCGCCAGGTATGCAGAATGTGAGAAAATGGCTCTATACATACTGGACCAAAGTAAGGTACTGTGTGTATAGAGACCACAATCCCCAGAGGTATACCAGAGGTTAAAGTAAGGTCTGACCTTACTCTCTAAAGTGGTAGCTTGGTCGAGCAGTAAGGCAGTACCATAGGACAGTGTAAAGCATTTGTTGTACAAACTCAGTCAGCAAAAGGTTTCACACACTCAAGGACTGAACTCCAGGCCAATTGTTCTTAAATCAAAAGATATAATTGTTTTATTTTTAAAACCAACAGGTATCAAAATATACTTTCCTCAATATGAATGATCTCAGGTAGTTACTTTTCAGAAAGGCAATAAACTTTGAAAGCACAATAGGTACAGTTTTAACATTGAGCTCAATGGGTTTTTCTACATAAATGCAGTTGATTACTTTATAGATTACTTTTGGAACTCCAGGACTGGATCCTAGATTCAGTCCTGGGACCTAAGCTGAAAACAATCTAGTAAAAGCGTTTTGGTTAGTGCAGTGATTTTTTAAGAATATAACTGTGTTAAAAGTTCACACTTAGAAACTTTTCAGTAACAATCTTGCAATGTTATCCTATGGGAGGAAATTCAGTAACAGGTAAAGTAGGTTCTCGTTACTTTTGTAATCCAGGACTGGACTCCTAGGTGTAGTACTGGGGTCTCTACCAAAGACAGATAAGTAATTACGTTTCAGTAGTTGGTACGATTTTTAAGGAATATTTGAAGTTTTCAAAAGTAGACAGAAGAAATTTCACAGAAAAGCAGTCAATGGTTTCCTATTGAGAAAATCCAGGTTACTTGTGAACACGGTTAGGATTACTTTTGCGGTTCAGTACTGAGCTGCAAGGTACAGTACTGGCTTCTCTCCTGATCACAGGTGAGTACTTCAGAATTCGGTATTCGTCAGATTTTTGGTGAATATTTTAAGGTTTCAAATCTTCACACTTTGAAGATTTTTCGAGTCAAACCAGTCAATGTTATCCTATGGAGTGGAGTGGTGTGGCTCACTGGTTAGAGGCGGCAGACCTGTAAGCAGAGAACGGCCCGGGACCAGGGTTCAATTCCCGACGCGGCAGGGTCTTGGACCAGGGTCAACGGACTCGATAATTCTCACCTCAGTGCCTACTCTAACCAGGGAACACACTCGGCAACTCTGGGCATTAAGCTTGCCTCATCTCTACAACGGCCCCCCACAGACGCCGGGGATGCCTGGTTTCACCCTGGAGATACCCAGAAAGGGACCATCTCACAGGGAAAACCAGGACGGGTTCCCCAGCGGTCTACAGCGCCAGGACACTCGGGTAGAGTAACAGTGCGCTTTACAAGTATCCCACATTTACATTTACATATGGAAGGAAGTGAGCTATCGGTTTGCAGGTGAGTATTCGACCGGTGAAGTTAAGGTTCTGGGCATAGACTCAGGGGTCTCTCAGGGTCGGAAAGGTACAGTAGTTACACCCACAGCGGCACAGGGGCAACCAGGTGCAGAGAGAGTAGGCCCAATGCAATCCAAAGAAGGGGAGGGGGCCTGCGGTTGGTGGCTGCAAGCAAGCAGGCCACGCGGCTGTGGGAGCTGAGCTCTGGGTCACTTACTCAGGGCAAGTGGGGAGGTAGAGAAGGGTAGTAGTTGTACTTCCAGCGGCACTCGGGCGGCTGGTTGCAGAGTGCTTTTGAGCCGTTGGGCGCTCAATGTTATTAACTGGAAAGTTAAAAAGTGAACAAAGGCTGCAGGCTCAGGGACAGATTCTTCAGGTGGGACCACCACTTCGAGAGGTAAGTTGGGATCTTGGAGAAGAGGTAGGTACCCCAAAGTAAGGCACAGGGGACCATGGGACGCCGGGGTGTCTTTTGGTGTCGGGAATGCTTACCCTCACCTGGTCGTGGTTAGAGGGGTCCCTGGTTCTGAGGCTGCAGGCGTTGTCTGGGTCGTCGAGGAGGGTCTTGGGCACTGGACTTCGGGTCCGAGTCGCCGGGAGGGCGTCCTCGTTGTCTTGGATCACTCGGACACAGGCCGGGCTTGGCGGGTGCAGAGTGGGCTGGATTTGCGGTTCCTGGCTGGCACCAGGGGTATTGCTGTTGGAGCAGAGCCTCTGCTCATGGGAGTCCCAGTCTCTAAGGGGTCAAGGCAGGCAGGTCCTCCGGGTTGTCCAAGGTTGCTGTCTGCAGGAGTCGCTGGAATTTAGCAGGAGCAGGTTCCAGGATCGACAGGCTGGTGGTAGGGATGGGGCCAAGTCAGTTAGTGTCGTCCTGTTGTTAGCAGCTGCACGGCGGGTCTTCTTCTTGATCTTCTTTCTGGTTTTCTTATCGGGATCTGAGGAAGGAAGGTTCAGGGAGCCCCTAAATACTAACTTTAGGGGCGTTACAGGTAGGACAAGGGCAGGGACCAATAGGTCCATGTCCTGGGGTGGGTACACCCCCTAGCCTGCTCCTCTCCTGTGGGAGGGAGGCAGGAGCCTAGCTGTGATTGGGCAGGGCTCCTCATCTTCAAGATGGCTGGAGCCCGGGGTCGTGCTTCACCTCGCCTCCTCCACCGGAGGGGTGGGGTTGGCACAGGCTGGCACACCCCCCTTCCTGACATAGGGTTTCACGCCAGTCTTCCCGCCAGAGTGGGGGTCAGAACTGGTGGGGGCCAGTTGCTGAATACAGCAAGTGGTCTGGGGAAGCTCACAAGGACGGCAGGCCTTTGAAGCTTCCCCCTGCCCATCCTGGGGGAGGAGACCTAGGACCTCGCCCAGGATGTGCATTGTTGCAGGCCCAGGAGAGCGGGGGGCTTTCCACCCAGGGGTCCAGCAACATGTCTGCTGTGTGGCAGTCTAGGCAGCCTCTCAGACAAGACGTGGATTGTAGGTTAGGGTTCAGGGAGCATCTCTAAGATGCCCTCTGTGGTGCATTTTACATTATATCCCACACTGGCATCAGTGTGGGTTTAATGTGCTGAGAAGTTTGGTACCAAACTTGTCAGTTTTCAGTAAAGCCATTATGGTGCTGTGGAGTTCGTGAATGACAACCTCCCAGCACCATATACTCTTAAATGGCAACACTTCACTTACAGTGCCCAGAAATGGCCCTGGGTACTGTAGAGGCACAGGGCTCATGCACCTGGGCCCTCACCTCTGGCATAGGGCAACCAGCTAGAGGGGTGACTGAAGTATGCCAGGGCAGTGAGTTCTGTGGGCATGGCACACAGGGATGTGTGCCAAGTCGACTCTTGCTTTAGTTCGGTACTTAGGCACTCAGCCTGCAAAGGCAGTGTGTGGGAGCCAGGGTGCAGGGCCCCTGAGGATGGCACAATAAGTGCTGCAGCCCTCAGGGGTCTTCTCTGGTCACCATGCCCTGGGTACCTAGGGTACCATTTACTAGGGGCTGACAGGGGACAGTGATGCCAATTGGGTATTTTGTTTCAGCATAGCTTTTCTTTGTAGGGAAGGAACACAGGCCCTGGGTACCTGATTGGCAGGGACCCAGGGCACACTCAGTCAAAGTACATCAGCAGTTCAGAAAAAAGTGGGGTCATACCAAGGAAAGAAAGATGGCACTTTATCACACCTAGACACTCAGCCTGCAAAGGCAGTGTGTGGGTGTCAGGGTGCAGGGCCCCTAAGGGTGGCACAATAAGTGCTTAGGGGCCTTCTCTGGTCACCATGCCATGGGTACCTAGGGTACCATTCACTAGGGGCTGATAGGTGGCCAGAGATGCCAATGGGGTTTTAGGTCCAACGCAGTTTTAGGGAAGGAACACAGGCCCTGGGCACCTGGTTGTCAGGAGCCCAGGGCACACTCAGTCAAAGCACATCAGCAGTTCAGCAAAAAGTGAGGGCATACCAATGCAAGAAAGATGGTACTTTCTCACACAATCGCCCCCCCTTACCCTCCCAAAGGAAAGGTGACGAGACTAACCTTGCCCTAGGGAGTCTTCATTGTCGAAGGTCTAAGTGGAAGAACCTAGAAAGTCCATCTGCATTGGCATGGGCAGTCCCTGGTCGGTGTTCCACTTCAAAGTCCATTCCCTGTAGGGAGATGGACCATCTCAGTAGTTTTGGATTTTCCCCTTTCATTTGCATTAGCCATCTGAGAGGTCTGTGGTCAGTTTGAACCAGGAAGTGAGTTCCAAACAAGTAGGGTCTCAACTTCTTCAGGGACCAAACCACAGCAAAGGCCTCCTCTCAATAGCACTCCAACACTGCTCTCTGGGGAGCAGCCTCCTGCTTATAAAAGCAACAGGTTGGTCTTGGCCTTCCTCATTGATCTGGGATAGGACCGCTCCGATCCCTAGATCAGAGGCATCAGTCTGTACTATGAACTGCTTGGAGTAGTCTGGTGCTTTTAGAATTGGTGCTGAGCACATTGCTTCTTTCAGGGTGTCAAAAGCCTTTTGGCAGCTAACAGTCCAGTTTACTTTCTTGGGCATTTTCCTGGAGGTGAGTTCTGTGAGGGGAGTCACAATGGACCCATATCCCTTCACAAACCTCCTGTAGTACCCAGTCAAGCAAAGGAATGTCCTGACTTGGGTCTGGGTTGTTGGAGCTGCCCAGTCCATGATGCTCTGGATCTTGGGCTGTAAGGGTTGTACCTGCCTCCACCCACAAGGTGGCCCAAGTACACCAAATTGCCCTGCCCTATCTGGCATTTGGATGCCTTGATAATTAGCCCTGCAGATTGTAAGGCTTGTAAAACCTTCCCAAGGTGGATCAGGTGATGCTGCCAGGTGGAGCTAAAGACAGAAATATCATCAAGTTAAGCTGCACTAAAGGACTCCACCCCAGTCGGGACTTGATTCACCAACCTCTGGAAGGTGGCAGGGGCATTCTTTAACCCAAAAGGCATTACAGTAAACGGATAGTGCCCATCAGGTGTCGAGAATGCGGTTTTCTCTTTTGCTCCTGGGGCCATGCCAATCTGCCAGTACCCTGCAGTTAAGTCAAAGGTCCTGAGAAATGTGGCTGCCCCCAATTTGTCTATCAACTCATCTGCTCTTGGAATGGGGTGAGCATCTGTCTTGGTGACAGAGTTGAGCCCTCTATAGTCGGCACAGAACCTCATCTCTCTCTTCCCACCTTGTGGATGAGGTTTGGGGACCAGAACCATTGGGCTAGCCCAGGGGCTCTCAGAGGGTTCAATAACCCCTAACTCCAGCATCTTGCTGACTTCAGCTCTGATGCTTTCCTTGACTTGGTCAGATTGTCGATAGCTTTTGTTTTTGACAGGGTTACTGTCACCAGTGTCCACATCTTGGGTACACCAGTTGGTTAGAGAAGGGGTCAGGGAAGAGACTAGCATACTGTTGCAACACTTGCTTGGAGTCAATCCCAAACGCGATATGCGAGCCCCCACTGCAATTGTCGTGCAGTGCCCTCCGAGATCTGGACATGATCGGACAGGTTGCCCTGGTGCTGTGCCCACTGGAACTTCAGGTCCTACTGCAGAGCCCACATATGCCACCTGGCATGTAGTACTAGTAGGATGCAGGAGGCCATCAGGCCCAGGATCCGAAGGGTCATCCTGACCGAAACCCAGGATAGAGGCCGAAAGATCGGAATCATAACCTGAATATCCCAGACTGGCTGTTCGGGAGGATAAACTCGAAACCACGTCGAATCCAGAACCGCTCCAATGAAGGGGAGCTTCTGGGAGGGACTCTGGTGCAACTTCGGCACGTTGACGGAGAACCCCAGCAAATGCAGGTCGGCGGCCGTAGTCTTAAGGTGAGTGACCACTGCCTGGGGCGAGCCCGCCTTCAACAACCAGTCGTCGAAGTAGGGGAAGACTGACACCCCTTACCTGTGCAGATAAGCTGCGACCACCGCCATCACTTTCGTGAACACCCGAGGGGCACTGGAGAGGCGGATGGGGAGTACAGCAAACTGAAAATGCTCCCGGCCTACGCCAGCAGGACGGGGATGGGAAAATATGCGTCCTGCAAGTCCAACACTACTATCCAGTCTCCAGGGTCGAGGGAAGTCGGGACCTGAGCCAAAGTCAGCATCTTAAATTTCTCCTTCTGGAGGAAGCGATCGACGTTCCGAAGGTCAAAGATGGGGCGCAGGCACCCCTTGTCTTTCTTGGGGACCAGAAAGTAGTGGGAATAACAACCACTCCATACGTCCGACCAAGGAACGCACTCGATGGCCCCCTTGGCCAAGAGGGTCGTGACTTCCAGCTGGAGAAGCACCAAGTAATCCCCCGATATGTGGTGGAACTGAGGTGGCACGGCTGGAGGAAAGGACTGAAAGGGAGGGGAATAACCCCCGTGGATGATCTGCAACACCCACTTGTCCGATGTAATATCACGCCAGTGTGGGAGGTGGTGGCGGATCCTGCCACCCATCGGCGTGGGGTGCTCCACAAAGCTCAGATTTGGAAGGTTTGGAGGTAGAAGCAGCGGGGGCGGAAGTGGACTGACCCCCACGCTGACTCCCAGACCCGCCCCTGCAGAAGCCGCGTCCACGGCCGTGCTGAGGCTGGTTCTGCACAGGCTTGCTGAAGGAATGTGTCTGAGCGCCCCTGCCGTGTCCACGAAAGGAACGAAAACCAGGAGTGGCCGGCCTCTTCGTAGACAAACCCAAGGACTTGGCCGTGGCCCGCGAGTCCTTAAAACGCTCAAGTGCAATGTCGGCCTTATCGCCAAACAGGCAAGTGCAATCAAAGGGCATGTCCATGAGCGAACTCTGGACATCGGGCAATAACCCAGTAGAACGCAACCACGCAGCGCCAAAGTCGTAGAAATCGCCCTGCCCAACGATTCAGCAGTGTCCAAACTACACTGAATGGCGAACTTAGCCGCATCCTTACCCTCAGCAACCGCTTGGGAAAGAACAGCCTGAACATCCTCAGTACACTGAGGCAACACCTGAGCTACGGTTCCCATACCGCATGGGAATAGCGGCCTAATAAGCAGGCAGTGTTCACCGAGCGCAGCCCCAAGCTGGCAGAGGAGAACAACCGCTTACCGAACTGTTCCAGCTTCTTAGAGTCCTTATCCGGCGGAGCCATGGGAAAAGCACTCTGCGACGTCGAGGCTTGGATAAACAGGCTCACAGGCGTCGGATGGGTGGTGAGGAAGACAGGGTCACCAGGCGCTGGGCGGTGACCGTCCGGACCACTCCTAAGCGGTCGCTCCCCACACTTCCCATCTCCAGAGCCCCCATCGTGCTGCTCCTCTGCCCTGAGATGAACTCACATTGCCCGGAGTTTCTCCTTAGCGATTGGTATTGTAGCCTGCTTTGCTATTAGTTTTCAAGCGCATTCAACAGGTCATAGCGCTTAGAATCGGAACGCCGCATTTTGCACATTTAATTTATTTGATTTATTTACGCGACGCCGCTGTAACATTGTGCTAGCCTGCTTAGAGATTCACTGCATTTCACCGGTTTCTGCTGGCTGTGCCCCTGTCTCGCTCTGTGTTGTTGTCCACCATCTTGTGTTGTTGTTTCCCTTGACCCGCCTCTCCTCCCCGCTACCGCCTCCCAGCTGACCCTCCCACCCACGGATAGTAGACTCACCTGCTCCTGATCACCTCTGTGACCGTCCGGACCTTCTCCTAAGCGGTCGCTCCCCACGCTTCCCATCTCCAGAGCCCCCATCGTGCTGCTCCTCTGCCCTGAGCTGAACTCACATTGCCCGGAGTTTCTCCTTAGCGATTGGTATCGTAGCCTGCTTTGCTATTCGTTTTCAAGCGCATTCAACAGGTCATAGCGCTTAGAATCGGAACGCCGCATTTTGCACATTTAATTTATTTGATTTATTTACGCGACGCCGCTGTAACATTGTGCTAGCCTGCTTAGAGATTCACTGCATTTCACCGGTTTCTGCTGGCTGTGCCCCTGTCTCGCTCTGTGTTGTTGTCCACCATCTTGTGTTGTTGTTTCCTGTGACCCGCCTCTCCTCCCCGCTACCGCCTCCCAGCTGACCCTCCCACGCTCCGCCCCCTCCACTATCCATTTATGACAGATGTCCCAATGCGCAGCGTCCACGCGCTGCGGCCGCGCCGAAGGTGCGCCAAAGGTAAGCCCGTCTACGCCCGTCCGCGCCTGGACCGCGCCCAGCGCAAGACCCCCTGGACCCCGCATCACCCACCCCTTCCGCATTACATACGACGCCTCCACCCTCTTAGCACTTAACCCCGGCCGACTCCCTAACTGCGCCCTAGCAGCACCAGGACACATCCATGGACCCTTCACCTGCCACGCCTGCAAATTCACCTGCATCAAGACCCACACCAAACCCACAAACACCAAACAGAGATCCAACACCAACCACCTTAAATGCATCCTTCTCAACACCCGCTCGGTTCACAAACACGCCATCGACCTCTGGAATCTACTCGACACCATTTCTCCGGACATCGCCTTCCTAACAGAAACCTGGATGAATGCCTCTTCAGCTCCAGACATCACCATAGCCATCCCGGACAGCTACAAGATCATCCGTAAGGACCGCACCATCCAAACAGGTGGAGGCATCGCCATCGTCCACAAGAACACCATCCGCGTCTCAACCAGCTCAGAAGACAACCTCGCTATCGCCGAACACCTTCACTTCCAGATCCACACCGACCCCAAGACCACACTCAGAGGCACCCTCCTCTACAGGCCACCAGGACCCCGTACAAAATTCAGCGAAAACATCACTGACTTCATCACCCCACACGCCCTCCCCTCGGAAGAATACATTCTACTGGGAGACCTCAATTTCCATCTGGAAAAGAGCAACGACAGTAACACTACCACCCTTCTGGACAATCTCGCCAATCTCGGACTCAAACAACTTGTTAACACCCCCACACACTATGCAGGACACACACTCGACCCTATCTTCACTTCCAGCAAGCATATCTCCTTCACTCACACCACACCCCTCCACTGGACGGACCACAGTTGCATCCACTTCATTTACAATAAGACCACGATCCACAACCACCCTCAACCAACTCTGCGAAGAAATTGGAACAAAATCACCATCGACCAGATCTCCACATCGCTTCTTCAAAAACCCCCTGCCTATTCAACGAACCCTAACCAAGCCGCCATCAACCTTACACAATGGTTAACCCAAACCGCCGACAAACTAGCACCCTTGAAAAAACATCAAATCAAGCAAGGAAGCAAGAACGCCCCCTGGTTCAACGATGACCTTGAGAAATCCAAGAAGCTCTGTCGTTCCCTTGAGAAAACTTGGAAAAAAGACCCAAACACTATCACCCAAGCCGCCTTCAAAAACACCACCCGCAAACACCACCAACTAATCCGGACAGCCAAGAAATCAGCACTCAAAGACCGACTAGACAACAACACCCACAACAGCAAGGAACTTTTCAACATCAAAGAATTCACCAACCCCACCGCCAGCTCAAACGACATCACCCCCTCTCAAGTCCTCTGCGACTCCCTCGCCTCATTTTTCCATGACAAAATCGCCGACATTCATAACAGCTTTGACAACCAACCCGCAAACCAGTCCACCCCACTCACCTCCGAACCTGCACCTCCTCCGAATAACCTTTTCGACTGGAACCCAATCACCACAGAAGACACAATTCGCCTGATGAACTCCATCCACTCAGGATCCCCTACTGACCCATGCCCCCATCACATCTTCAACAAAGCAGACTCCATCATCGCACCCCATCTCCGAGACATCATCAAATGCTCCCTCAACTCCGCCACATTCCCAGAAAGCTGGAAACACGCCGAACTCAGCGCCCTTCTGAAGAAACCCACAGCTGACCCCACCGAACTCAAAAACTACCGCCCCATCTCGCTCCTCCCATTCCCTGCCAAAGTCATTGAGAAAGTCATCAACAATCAGCTCGCCGCCTTCCTCGAAACCAACAAATCACTCGACTCCTCACAGTCTGGCTTCCGAGCCAAACACAGCACCGAGACCGCCCTCATCGCAGCAACAGACGACATTCGAACACTACTGGACAACGGAGACACAGTCGCCCTCATCCTCCTTGACCTCTCTGCAGCCTTCGACACAGTCTGCCATAGCACCCTGATACAACACCTCAGAAACATTGGAATTCAAGGAAAAGCATTGGACTGGATCATCTCGTTCCTCGCTGGAAAAACTCAGAGTTCGCCTCCCCCCCTTTTAAGTCAGAAGCCACCGAAGTCATCTGCGGCGTCCCGCAAGGATCATCACTCAGCCCCACCCTCTTCAACATCTACATGAGCCCCCTCGCAACCATCGCACGTCAACACAACCTCAACATCATCTCCTACGCTGATGACACTCAGCTGATCCTCTCACTCACCAAAGACCCAATCACCGCCAAAACCAACCTACATGAAGGGATGAAAGAAGTAGCCGAGTGGATGAAGCCGTCTGAAACTGAACTCAGACAAAACGGAAGACCTCATCTTAGGTGCATCCCCTTCCGCCTGGGACGACTCTTGGTGGCCAACGGCCCTAGGAAAAGCCCCCATACCAACGGACCACGCACAGAACCTGGGCATCATCCTGGACTCCTCACTCTCGATGACCAGACAAGTCAACGCCGTCTCATCATCATGGTTCAACATCCTACGCATGCTCAAAAAAACATTTCGCTGGATCCCCACCGAAACAAGAAAAAACGGTCACCCACGCACTGGTTACAAGCCGTCTGGACTACGGAAACACCCTTTACGCAGGTACCACCGCAAAACTGCAGAAAAAACTCCAACGCATCCAAAATGCTTCAGCCAGACTCATACTAGACATCCCCGCATAGACCACATTTCCGTCCACCTGAAAGACCTTCACTGGCTCCCCGTCAACAAGAGGATAACATTCCGTCTCCTCACCCACGCACACAAAGCCCTATACGAACTTGGACCTGATTGTCTCAACACGCGCCTTTCCTTTTACTCCCCCAACCGCCAGCTGCGTTCGTCCAACCATGCCCTCGCCTCTGTTCCGCGCATCCACAAAGCCACCATGGGGGGAAGATCCTTCTCCTACTTAGCGGCCAAAACCTGGAATTCCCTTCCCATCCACCTCCGCCTTACTCAAAACCACCTAGCCTTCAGAAAACAGCTTAAAACCTGGATATTCGATAAGTAAACCTCCCCCCCCCTTCCTCAAGCGCCTTGAGACCCTCTGGGTATGTAGTGCGCTATATACATTTTTTGACTTGACTTGACTTGACACCTGACTACATTCTTATCCACAGGAGCCCCCGTGGCCGGCCACGACCAAGTACCCAACAGGATGTCGGTGAGGGCGTCATTGAAGGGAAGCAGCGGCTCCGATGAGGTAGAAGCCTTCTGGAGCACCTCGGTGAGGAGGTTAGTCTTGAGGGCCACCGTGGGAAGGTCTAGGTTTAGGATCTCAGCAGCCCGACAGAGCACCATCTTGTAGGACGCGGCCTCCTCCATCGTAGGCGAAGGAGAGGAAAACCCCAGGTCAAAAGAGACATCGAGGTCGCCTGCGTCCTCCAGATCGTTCACCCAGTCCTGCTCGGAGTCACACTGACGGGCAAGAGGGTCCTCGGACCCCTCCAAATCATCCTCCACCTCCGTTGCAGGAGGAGCCGGCCGCGGCGGCGCAGCTAGAGGAGGAACGAATGGTGTCGGAAACGGCCGGGTCGGCGCCGTCTCCCAATGCAGATCCCAGGCAGGAATCGCATGGTCCTGGTACCGGGGCAAGTTCGGAACAAACGGTACCCATGGCGGAGCCGAGGGCGGCGCTGGCGCTGGAGCCAGCAGCGCCAGACCCCGTGGCTGAAGCCAACGGCATAGGATCCTGTGGCGCCGAAGCTGGATCCACCAGCGGCGCCGATGGGCCAACAGGATCTGGACACGGGACCGCGGGGCCCGAAGGAGCACCGATGGGAGCCCGAGGTCTAAAAAGGCGATCCATGGTGGCAAGAAAATCTTGCACCTGTTCGGGAGTCGCCGGGGGATGCTGGAAAGGTGGGTAGACCGTGGGACTCCCAGGCTCCAAGGGAGCCTCAGTGGCAGAACCCCTGTCCCCCTTGTCCGCATCCGAGGACCGACGAGGGGACGTCAGAGAGGGAACACTCTTCTTCGACTTCTTTTTATGTCGTCGCTTACCGGAATCCGAAAGCGAAGATTTGGAGCCCGAGAGCAATGACTGCGGTCCAGGGAACGGTCCCTGGACTTGGAGCGGCGTCGGGACAAGTGCCGGACCTCCAGTAGCTTCCTGCGCTGCTCCCTCAAGGCCTTCGGGGCCATAGCCCGACAGTCCCGAGAGACATGGTTGGTCTCCAGGCAGAAGAGGCAAACATCATGGGGGTCCGCCACCGACATATGTTATGTTATATTTATTTATATCGCGCATGGCTACCCCAGCAACAGGGCGTCCCACCGCTTGCGGACATACCTAATTAGAGTGCGGCCAAATGGAGGTGTAAGTGCCAAATCACCAGAAAATCCTAAGCAGAGGAAAACAACCAGGTTTTGATATGTTTTCGAAAGAGAAGATGGTTAGAGATAGTACGTATGCTTAAGGGAATGGAATTCCAGAGTTTTGGAGCGAGATACCTGAGAAACCGGCCACCTGCTCTGCACCTCCGGATCTTGATGGTACATGCCAGAGAGAGATCCGCAGAGCGGAGAGCCCGCGAAGGAACATAGAAGGAACGAAGACCCTGTAGAATTTGGGGGCCAAGGCGATAGAGCATTTTATGGATTAGAGAAAGGGTTTTGAATTGTATGCGTTGTTTAACTGGCAGCCAATGCAACCTACGCAGAACCTCGGAAGTATGGCAACGTTTTGGCAGTCCGAATAGAGTGCGGGCAGCGGCATTTCTGAGCCCTTTGCAGTCTATTGGTGACTGTCAAATTGGAACCAAGCATGAGAGCATTGCAATAGTCCAAATGGGACAAAACCATAGCCTGGACAATTGTCTGCCGCATGGGAGGTTAAAAAAACCCTAGGATGGGTTTAAGAGACCGGAGGCAACCATAGCAAGTGCCAGCCACTCTTTTGGCATGGGATTCAAGGGTAAGTGAATCATCTATAATCACCCCTAGATTTTTAACTTCTTTCTTAGGAGTAGGTGGCAGGCCCAGTGTAGAGGGCCACCACTGCTCATCCCACTTCTGAGTGTCATTTCCAATGAGGAGAACATCAGTTTTAGATGAGTTCAACTAAAGGCAATTCTCTGTAAGCCAACAGGAAATGGCCAAGATGTCATCCTGGAATTTGGCTCAATCACCCACGGTGTCATTAGAGAAAGTAATCGTACGCATAGGAAATTAATTTGATGTTACGTTCCCTGGCCAACATGGCCAACATGGCCAACGGGCGGACGTATACGTTAAACAACATGGGGCTGAGAGCGGAGCCCTGTGGGACACCGCAACCTAAAGGGAAACTGCTGGATGAGTACGGTGGGGCATGAACCTGGAAGGAACGGTCTGATAGAAATGACACGAACCAATCCAAGGCTCTGTCCCCGACCTCCCCCAGTCTCCTACGAAGGATACCATGGGAGACCGTGTCGAACGCCGCACTCAAGTCCAGGAGAACCACGGCTGCGGTGTTACCCATGTCCTGTGTCTCCCTAAGCTGTTCCGTAATGGCCAATAAGGCCGATTCGGTGCTATGTTTAGCACGGAAACCGTTCTGAGAATCCTCCAAAATCCCATTAGTCTCCAAAAAACCTAGCAAGATGGAATTCACATGTCTCTCCGCCACTTTAGCCAAGTACGGGAGCAAGGAGATAGGCCGATAATTTTCTGGCCTAGAAGGGTCCAGAGTAGATTTTTTTAGTAGGGGGACAACTTTGGCATGTTTCCAGGTTTCAGGGATAGTGGATATTGCGACGACAGGCCCCACAGGACTTAAAGCCAGGCATCCCTACGTGTACCAGGAGAAAAAAGGGGAGACAAAAGTCTCAAAAGAGTAGTCAAAAAGTGACTAAGGTACGTGCTGTGCTCTCTCCCGATCTGCGCTTGCTGGCGCGGAAAAAGAAAGAACTAATGTCTGCCCGCATGTGTGGCGCCTAAGTAGTCTCCGTGACATGATCTCAGCACTTACGAGGCCAGCGATGGACACGGAGCCGCAGGACGCCACCTACTGACGTTCAGGGTTACTGCTAGCAAAACTTTCCGGATCCAGCCTGACGCCTGGGGATATTCCACGGTAAGGAATCTATCACTAACTTGTCTCTTTCAGATCTGTGCTTATGGTACAGCCTTCCTTGGGGATGGAATCCTTTTGTTAACCCTCCAGGAAACGAATAGTTTTCTTACCTGTCGGTGTAGTTTTGCAGCTTGAAGATCTTTCTGGATTCACTATGCTGTGCATTATTCCGCGGTCTTGTGGTTGGGTCCGGAATCGTAGTTTTTTCATTGTTTTTTTTTTTTTTTTTGGTAGCCAGGTGGGCGTCGGCGTCACACCTCCTTGGGTGCATTTCCGGTGACGTCGGCATGCTTCCTGCGGAAGCTCCCACTCTTGGGCGCCATCTTCGGGTTCTTTTTTTCCGTGTTTCTTTCGTTTCCGAAGTAATGGCAATGTTCTATTTAGGTGATATTTTACCGCTTGTACTTTTAAAGTCCTTTTCTTTTTCTTTTTAATTAACCACCTCTTCTCTCTCCAGCCTCATCTTTCTGGCGGAGGTGGGTGGGTTCGCTAGTGAATCCAGAAAGATCTTCAAGCTGCAAAACTACACCGACAGGTAAGAAAACTATTCGTTTTGCAGCGTGAATCTTTCTGGATTCACTATGCTGTGCATAGATTTTGTAGCGGTTTCTCATTTCTGTGGCGGCTGGGTGGAAGATGAGCATTGGTTATTGAAGATGTGCTGGAGCACCTTTTGTACGACTTGTGCTTCCTTGTTCATCAGTATATCCACACAGTAGTGCTTCGTGAACGTGTGCACCGAAGCCCATGTTGCCGCCCGGCATATGTCTTGTATGGGTGTGTTAGCCAGGAAGGTTATTGAAGCACCCTTTTTCCTAGTGGAGTGGGCACGTGTCCCCTCTGCTAGCTCCTGTCCTGCACGTTTGTGGCAGAGTTGAATTGTTTGTGCGATCCATCGTGCAATACCCTCCTTGGTTACTGCCTTGCCCATGAAACTGTTGGCGAATGACACAAAGAACTGTTTTGTTTTCCTGTGTCCCTTCGTCCTCTCAATGTAGTGCATGACTGCCCTTCTGGCGTCCAGGGTGTGCAGAGCTCGCTCTGCGCTAGTGGTTGGTTTTTGGAAAAAACTCGGTATCTGTAAAGACTGGTTCATGTGGAATTTGGACACCACCTTCGGCATGAAGTGTGGGTCAGTCCTCATCACAACCCTATCATTGTGTATCTGTATGTAGGGTTCTTGTAGCGTCAGCGCCTGAAGCTCGCTTAATCTGCGTAAGGACGTTATTGCAACCAGGAAAGCTGTTTTCATAGTTAGCATCTTTAGGGAGGCCTTGTGAAATGGTTCAAAGGGCTCTTTCATGAGTTCCGTTAGGACTATGTTCAAGTTCCATGCAGGTGGCGGCACCCGCTTGGGTGGTGCGATCCTTTTCGCTCCTTCCAGGAATCTCTTCACCACCTGTGATGTGAAGAAACTCCTGCACGTTTCTCCCCTTGTGTAGGCGACTATCGCTGCCAAGTGAACTCTTAACGAGGATGAGCTAAGGTTCTTCTCCAGCAAGTGCGTCAGGTACTTTAGCACTGTGGAGTCCTTCTTCATTTTATTGTGAAGTCTTTCTTTTCTGCACCACATTGTGAATCTTTTCCATTTCGCAACATAGCACTTCCGAGTGCTGGGCCTTCGTGCCTCCCGAAGGACCCTCGGGGTGCTTTCTGGCAGTCTCAAATGTGCGAACTCTATGTCCTCAGGAGCCACGCTACTAGGCTCAAGCTCTCTGGCTCTGGGTGTAGCACCTCTGCGTTCTGCATGGAGAGCAGGTCCTTCCTCTTGCCGAATCTGTGGGGTGCACACTGTCATCTCCATGATCTGCGAGTACCATGTCTGCCTGGCCCACTGTGGTGCGACCAGTATCAGGATCATGTTGCTCGCTCTGCACTTGCTCAGCACTCTGTGCATCAGTGGTATCGGGGGAAAAGCATAAGCAAATGTCCTGGACCAATCTATCCATAGGGCATTCCCCAGTGACCCCTCCTCGGGCTGTCTGGATGCGAAGTTTTGGCATTTTGCATTCCGGCGTGTGGCAAACAGGTCCACTGATGGCGTTCCCCATCTGTCGAACAGCCACCTTGTCTCTTGAGCATTGAGCTCCCACTCGTGGGATGCTGACGTCTGTCTGCTGAGCCAGTCTGCCTGTATGTTGTCCTTCCCTGGTAGGTGTATGGCTAGCAGGTCTATCTTGAGAGGGATGGCCCATCTCCATATCTCCTGCGCCAGCGTTGAAAGCGTGGCTGACTGTGTCCCACCCTGCTTGTTGATGTAGAACATCGCAGTGGTGTTGTCTGTTTGTAGCAACACCTTGTGCTTGTACAGTCTTGTTTGGAAAGCTTAGAGTGCAAGGAAGATTGTCTTCAATTCTAGGTAATTGATGTGCTTTGTCGCATCTGCTGGCGTCCACAGTCCCCTCACCTTGAGCTCCTCCATGTGAGCGCCCCATCCCTTCAGGGATGCGTCTGTGGTGATGGTCACTGTTGGAGTTGGGGGCGTTAGAGGCTTTCCCCTTGTTATGTTCTCCATGGTCCACCATGTCATCTCCTTCTGCACTGCGTGCGTTACAACCACTAGATCCTCCCAACTGCCTGTAGCTTGTGACCATTGCTCCTGTAGCCATTCTTGAATGGGTCTCATGTGGAGTCGTACATTTGGTACCAGGTGGATGCATGATGCCATCATCCCCATGATGTTGCTCGCAGTTCTCACTGTCCGAGCTTGTCCCTTCCGGTAGAGGCGAGTTTCCTTCACCAGCGCCCTCACCCTCTTCTCGCTGGGGAACACCTTGCCCTGTAAGGTGTTGATCTGTGCTCCCAGGAAGATCTTCACTTGTTCCGGCTCATTGATGATTTCTTCCAATGGATGGAGAACCCCAGGCTTATGAGCGTGCTCGTCACTGTATGTGCGTGCTGCTTGCATTTCTGGTATGAGTTTGCTTTCACCAGCCAGTCGTCCAGGTAAGGGTATACGTGTATTCCTTGCCTTCGTAGGTGCGCTGCGACTGCTGCGAGGCACTTTGTGAAGACCCTTGGTGCTGATTTTAGCCCGAAGGCTAGTGTTGTGAACTGGTAGTGGCTTTCTCCGATGGTGAACCTGAGCATATGCTTGTGCTTTCTGTTCATTGGGATGTGAAGGTAGGCGTCCTTGAGGTCTATCGTGACCATGAAGTCCCCGATTTGCAATTGCGGGAGCACCTCTTGCAGGGAGGTCATTTTGAATTTTTGCGTTCTTACGAATTTGTTCAGGAACCTTAGGTCCAGAATGGGTCTCATTGTCTCGTCTACTTTTGGTACCAGGAAGTACGTTGAGTATATTCCTTTGTTTCTTTCCTTGAAGGGTACCCGTTCTATGGCCTGCTTCTGCAGGAGTTCCTTTGCTTCTTCCTGAAGACGCTCTAGCTGTTTGCTTGCTAGTCGTTTTCTTTTTGGTTTTCTGCTTGTTGGCCTCCCCTCAAACTCTATGCAGTATCCGAATTGGATGATGTTGAGGATCCATTTGTCTGATGTGATTTCTCTCCATTCTTGGAGGTAAAATCTTAATCTTCCCACTGGTGTTATGTGGTCGTAGGTGTCTAGTTTGTCTTGACCCCTCTGTACGTGCTGCCCCCTGGGATCTTTTCTGTGGGCGGGCACACAGAGTTTCTGAATGATGTGCGGGAGGGTATACTCAGACGTGAGTCCCTTGCTCATGGCACCATCAGGATTCAAGCAAGCCGGGCCGAAGAAGGCTGTGATGCCAGAAACCGGTTCCCGGAAGCTTGTTTCCTTCCCAGTATAAGAATTGGCTTGGTAGTTTGGTTTGCCCTGTTCCCATCATGCACTGGGACAGGAACAGACTAATTTGCTATAGCCAGGTTCTGAGCTGGGATGGTGCAGTGAGCTAAAAAACAGTGATGGATTAAAACCATGATCTATTGACTTGGTAAGAGTATTCTGCATCATTCAGAAACTCTGTCCATCACCACCCCCTTTTCCAAAATCCGTTTTATCCACACTATGTGTGGGAGGGTATACTCAGACGTGAGTCCCTTGCTCATTGCACCATCAGGATTCAAGCAAGCCGGGCCGAAGAAGGCTGTGATGCCAGAAACCGGTCCCCGGAAGCTCGTTTCCTTCCCAGTATAAGAATTGGCTTGGTAGTTTGGTTTGCCCTGTTCCCATCATGCACTGGGACAGGAACAGACTAATTTGCATATAGCCAGGTTCTGAGCTGGGATGGTGCAGTGAGCTAAAAAACGGTGATGGATTAAAACCATGATCTATTGACTTGGTAAGAGTATTCTGCATCATTCAGAAACTCTGTCCATCACCACCCCCCTTTTCCAAAATCCCTTCACCAACTGCCCCAGCTCCTCCTGTTCAATCCTTCTACCCACTAGATCCATCCTCTTGCTCTCCTTATCCGGTGGTGGTCCAGAAGCAGTGGGCACGTTAGCCCTCTTTCTTGCTGTGGCCGTGATAATGGAGTCTGCAGAGCCTGAATGTAGGGTGGGTCCTTTGAGGAATGCTTGTATTTCTTCTCTGTTCTGAGAGTGACTGCCTTGCATGTTGCAGGTTCCTTGAATGCTTCCCTCCCCTGAGCCAAGACGCTGTCGAGCATTGGTAAGTACTGGCTCCTTGTTTGCGTGGGGAGCAATGTCTCTAGAAGGAAGTCTGCTTTCTGCTTCTCTTCGTCGAGCTTGAGTCTGAATGCTGCTGCGGCAGACTTTATCACCGAGTTGTAGGCCCCGATGTCGTCCGGCGGCGAGGGCCTCGAGGGATATGTGTCGACCGCCTCCCTCTGGGCTTTCGGTGTCGACATCTAGGTAATCCACCTCCTGTAAGTCAGAGGGGGCCGACTCAGCGTCCGTCCTGCTGTCCTCTTCCTCCCCATAGTTGTAACTATAGTAGGGACTCTCGTCATCTTCCTGGTCGTCGACCACCTCGACGTCCGGGTCTTGTTCCTCGGCGTCGCCGTCTTCCTCCCCGACCACCTCCACCACTGGTGGCTTGGTCTTGTGGGGAATCGTGAAGGTTTTCATCTTTGTGACGAATTCTTTCTTACGCTGCAAGATGTTTTCCATTTCGGCCTCGAGGCGCCTTCACTTTTTCTCCATCTCGGCTGCGTGTTCCGCGTCGGATGGTTCGGCTGCTCTTTTCGGCGGTTGGCTCGGCGCCGTGCTTTTCGGTGCCGGAGGCTTTGACGCCGAACCGGATTTCGGGTCTCTGGTCGGCGTTGGTGCTTTTGGGTCCTTCTCCCTCGGCGTCGATCGATCCTTTTCGGGGACGATTTTCGACGACTTTTGCTGTTCAACAGCTCTCGGCGCCGGGGACTCCTTCTCAGAGGATCTGCTGGGCCTGTGTGTAGCCGCGGGCGCCAAGTGTTTTGGCGCCGGCGCTTTCGGGGCCTTGCCCTCGTTTTTTCGAGACTCAGAGTCTCTCGGGTTCTTAGGGGCCGTAGAGTCTCCTACCTTATCAGAAGTCTTGGTGTAATCGGTCTCTACGACCGTGTAGCTGTCGTCTTCGGCGGCAGCGTTGTCCTCTTCCTCGGAGGACATCCCCAGATCGTAGAGGGATGGAGTCGGGGCCTTCCCCTGGAGGGTGGCGTGCGCTACCCTCTGGCTCGCTCTCACACGCAGGGTCTTCGGGGCGAAGGCGGAGCAGGCGTTGCAGTCCTCGCTTCCGTGATCTACCGGTAGGCAAAGGTTGCAAACCGGGTGCTGGTCCTTCTGCGCGTACTTGTGGTGGCAGTTACGGCAGAACTTGAACGGCGTGTTGTCCATCATCGAGCGCTCAGGGCCTCCCTGGTCGCGTGTTCGTCGAAGATCTCGATGAATTCTCCTTCTCCTTTGCTGGCTCTTGATCGATGAAGTCTCCTGGAGTCTTCAGATGAATTTTCTTTCCAATTTCCGTATTTTCCTTCTTCTTTCTCCAAAAATGTCTGGAGCCCAAACGGGAACGATCCAGACCCGACCGCGGAAAAAAAGAATCTGAAGATGGCGCCCAAGAGTGGGAGCTTATGCAGGAAGCATGCCGACGTCACCGGAAATGCACCCAAGGAGGTGTGACGCCGACGCCCACCTGGGCTACGAAAAAACAAAAAAAAACAAAGAAAAGACTACGATTCCGGACCCAACCACAAGACCGCGGAATAATGCACAGCATAGTGAATCCAGAAAGATTCACGCTGCAAAACTTTTTTGATGACTGGTGATGTGAAAAAACATTTACATGAATCTCCCCTGGTGTAGGTTACAATCGCTGCCAGGTGCACCTTGAGGCTTGAGTAGATGATCTTGCGATCTAGCAAGTGCATCAGATATATGAGCACTGTTTCTTGTGTGGATATTGAATTTAGGGTATTGTTCTTCTTACACCATATGATGTACCGTCTCCACATTGCTGTGTAGCATTGTCTTCTGGTTTGTTGTATTGCCTCCTTTAGCATCTCCATTGTTTTTTGCAGTAAGTTTAAATGTCTGCACTCTATGTACTCAGGCGCTAGGCAGCTAGCCTGAGTTTAGCTGGTTCCAGGAAAAATATTTGTTACTTCTGCATTGTGAGGTCCTTCTCTGCCTTGAATCTGATCATCTGGCCCTTGGACAGTGAGTAGGCTTGAGCACCAGGTTTACCTTGCCTATTGAGGGGCTATGAGGAGTAGGTTGGTTCCTGATTGCCTGGCTTTTCCCAGTACTGTTTGAAGCAGAGGAATTGGAGGTAAAGCGTATGCATATGTCCCTGACCAGTTTGTCGATAGGGAATTCCTTTTTGATAGGTGGTGTGGAAACCTGGAGGCAAAGAGTTGGCATTTCTTGTTCTCCATTGTTGCGTATAGGTCTAGCTCAGGTGTCCCCCAGAGGCTGACGACCCTTTGCGGGTTCCTCTGCTTAATCTCCCATTCGTGTGAGCTGCTGTCTGAATACTGAGCTAGTCCCCTTCTGTGTTGTCCTTTCTTGGTAGGGTAATTGTTTGCAGGTTGATTCTCCTTGAATTGGCCCATTCTCATATTTCCTGAGCTAAATTGCTTAGGGTTAATGGTTTTGTGCCTCCGTTTGTTGAGGTAAAACATTGTCATGGTATTGTCTGCCTGGATCAATGCTGTCTTTCCTCCTATGTGGGCTTGGAATGCATTTAGTGCCAGGAACACAGGCTTCGTCTTTAGAAAGTTGATATGTTTTCTGGAGTCTGGTTCGTTCCTTTGACCCCTTACCCTCAGGTTTCTTGAATGTGCTCCCCAACCCTTGTGGGACATTATCTGTTGTGATGGTCACTGAGGTAGTTAGTTTGTGATTCGAAAGGTCTGCCTAGTGTTATGTTATTGGGTGCCCACCTCTGCATCTCTGTTTGAACCTTCTATGTTACAACCACTAGATCCTCGAAACTCCCTGTGGTTTGTGACCAACTGTTGAACAGCCATTCCTGTAGAGGGTGCATGCGTAGATGTGCATGGGTAATGATGGGAATGCATGATGCTATCATGCCTGGCAACACTGTCAGAGACTGTCCCTTCTGGTAGAGGAGAGTCTGCTGTTTGATAGCTTGTATAATCATTTGAGCTGATTTCAGACAGGTGTTAGCTACGTTTCTTCCCTCC
The DNA here is from genome assembly GCF_964261635.1 of Lissotriton helveticus. Lineage (NCBI taxonomy): Eukaryota > Metazoa > Chordata > Amphibia > Caudata > Salamandridae > Lissotriton > Lissotriton helveticus. Next base: position 93,601,464 of record NC_136058.1, read on the forward strand.
TGTATGATGGGTTTTGTTCTCTTTTTAACTTCCTCTGGGAGCTAGTTCATTAGTTTCTCAATGACGTCCCATTGTTGGTGTCCATACCTATTGAGGAGGGCATTAGTGTTCACAATGAGCCATTGAGTTGTTGCCTCTTTTTCCATCTTTCTCCCCACCATGTCCATTCTCTTACTTTCCTTCTCTGGAGGTGGGCCAGTGGAGGAATGGACGTTGCTCCTCCTTCTGGCTGTGGTAACAATAATGGAGTCAGGCACTGTGTTCCCTTGAAGGTATTTAGGGTCCCTTGTGGAGGGTTTGTATTTTTTCTCCACACTTGGGGTTACTCTGAAAATGGGGAGATCCTCTTTTTGGGTGTGGTGGTTTTGTCCTTCACGGCCACTCGTCCAGCAGCTGTCTTTGTCAAATTTGACATTCTTCCCTCGGCGGTATCCCTGGAATGGGGTGCAAGGGTTTCTTTCCACCGCAGCTGACCCTAGGTAATCGTTTTCTTCCACGCTTGGGCTGCCTTTTGCACCTTTTTTCGAGGCCTAGGTATCCGACGGGTGAGAGGTTTTTGTTACCTTGTCTGTTTTCTCTTCCCTACGTCCTTCGCCATCCTTTTAGCAGTACGCCTCCTGTCGGTGGCCCCTTCAAGTATCTCCATATCCGACCGTCTGTGCGCGGGCACCCCCTGTTAGTCTTCGTCACTTGAGAGGCCCAAATACCTCAGTGATACCTGTTGTTTCTGACCAGCAAGCCAGGCTGAGTGATTGTCCTCCCTCTGCTTTCGACAGGCCTTGAGAGTCTTCGACACAAATACAGTGTAGGCCTTATCCTTGAAATGCCTCGCCAGGCAGAGGTTACAAACGTCGCGTGGATCTCATTGTGAAAATTTGTGGTGGCAATTAGAGCAAAATTTGAAAAGGGTATTTTCTATGGCCTCTACCGTGCCTAATTTCGGACAATCTGCGTCGTCGTTGCTCCGTCGGGATCCCCTAACGGGGAAAGGAGTTTGGAGGTCTCTCTCCTTATACGGTGTCTTCTCAATCAATGGTTTTTCTCTAAAATTCCTTCAGGTATTTTGTCGAAAACTTTGGGGTGTCGCTCCTTGCTTTCAGACCCAATGGCAGCAAAAGAAATCTGAAGATGGCTACCACCCGGGGCACAGTCTGACATCACACAAAGGATGGACCTAGCACCAAATTGTGATCAACAACACCCCAGAGAATTAAGAAAAATAAAAAATGTTAAAAAAGAAACTGAGACAATTCCGGACCCAACCACTAGATGGCGGAATAATACTCAGAATGTGAATCCAGAAAAGGATTCAAGCTGCAAAAAATGTAATACAACTTGAATGATTAATCCAGGCTCAAAGCATCTACCAGAGAATACGGAGCATCTTGAGAGAGAGAAAACATAAAAATGGGCCCTTCTAGTCCTAGACATCACACAAAAATCAACATGGAAGTGCCCTACTACAGGATTAAAATTACATTCACCTTGCTTTACTGCAACTATCATTCGTGAACTACTGACAGCCTTCTTCAGGGATTAGCCTCCACATTCTGACTACTCACCAGATGAGCTGCTGATTACTCAATTCTATTATGAGTTCAGCATGCTGAAAGACAAATCATCTTCTCTCACAGCACTGCCTTGCTTGTTCACATAAAACATTGCAGTGGTACCATTGTTTGTCTTAGATGATATATGCATCCACCTCCGGTGCCAGTTCTGTACCTGGTGGAGGAACAACCCTTGAATTAACTTGCTGAAGGCACATATCATGAATCTTGGACTTGCTAGTCGTGGCAGTACAGCCTCTGCAATTAGTGCTAAAAATGAGTGCTCCCTGCACACCCATTGTGTAATGGTTATTGGGTGCCGTCCATGGCCGCCTACTGCTACTAACAGAGGAGACCAGACTGAGCCTTTCAAAAATGAGCCCTTCAACTGCGATCCTTCAAAAGTAAATACTTTTAACATATTAACATATGCAGATGCCCTTCCTATCCTGAATCTGTCCTGAGTGGGCCTTCAGTGACACCCACATGCATGTTGAGAAAAACACTGATGAATCAATAATGTTAACACATGTTTAAGGCACAACCAAAGGAGCAGGAATGGATGCCACGAGAATGTACATCAGATGCATTTGTAGCTATTTTTTCAAAATGCAAATCATGGTATAGATGTCATATATATGTTGGAGGCAGGAACGTAATCTGGAACATAATGAGGGGGAGGTCCCCTGCTTTGATGTAGGTCACAGAACTCTTAGGAACCATAAAGTCAAGGATTTTAATGTGCTGCTTTTTTGCAAAAGTTACAAATCATTATTGAAGAAACAGGTAGTACCTGTGAGGGGGGTAATCCCCGAATATTGTGCGTTTTTGGGGTGTCACTCGTCTCTTCTCAGTATCGACAATAGATCATGGGGTGATACAAATTTACTCATTAGGAGTAATTGTGGTCATACCAAAATCTTAGGATTATACACCAGCACAGACTGGGAAGTTCAGCAGAACTTACCTAAATGTAAATAGAAGAGATAGCAAACTACATGAGTAAACCATTTCACAACAGCGTCGAGATTAATTATACAATTTGAGTGTGAAGTGACATAACTTTGTAGAAATCCTCTGGTAAATGGAAAACTGTGTTAGAGGTGCAGTCAACAGTGATTTGTGTATTTTATTATTTAAAGGGAACAGATTTATTTTAAAATTATATACCAGTGTTGCAATAGATACATCTTCAAGCAACATAAAATAATATTTATGTTTAAAAAGTTCATTGGATACTTCAGCTTTATATAAGAAACCTCATTCACTCATCTGTTGGATGAAAACGAAGACTTATTTTGCTTTCATAATTAAACAAAATAGGAAGAACAGGAATGCATTTCAAAACTAGAAATCAAGTCTAGGTCAATAAGAATAAAGCAGTCGCTTTCGGGATTTTAGTTTTGGATCATTATATAGTAATGATGGGAGGACCGTCATGCAAAGTACAAGCACACTGAAAAAATAATTCAAAATAACTGGTTTGGACAATTACAAAACAGGGCAATATTTAAAGTACTTGAATTAAAAAAGGGATGATAATCACAGCAAACAAATCTGAATAAACATCATATTGCCAGAATTTAAAGACCATGGTAATTGAAACGGACAACAACGTTCGCACCAAAAGAATTTCAACCTGTGTTCAAACCAATAGAAAATATTCAAACAGCTCTCTTTTATTGCTAAATATATTTTATTTGGCAAGGCTGCCTGGTAAAAGATACAGCATTCATATTTCGGCATAGCCCCATTTTTAAAGGAGACCAGTGTGTGGTGAATTAAGGCAAAAGTAGACAGCAGTGGTGCCAACATATGCATAGACATGTTGATAAGATATTAAAAAAAACGTTTCCGTTTAAAGTTGTCTGCATAGTTCTCTCCCCCATCCTGAGACTGTTGGTTAGCAAATCCAACTGGAAAAGATTCTGGAGTAGGAAGGAGATATGAAGAGCTTCTCTTTTCATTTCTTACAGTTGTCTAATTAGGGAAGAAAATAGAACACAGTAAAAAATCAATTAGGGCTAAGAAAAATTACTTTATGGAAAAGAAAAACCAAAATCTTTCTCATTGTCTTAATAGCGAGACATATCATAGCTGTAATTTTTTTTACTTAATTCCAACAGGAAAAGTCCGAGTACTATCTAGAAATAAATTATTTTGATCAATTACTATAAACATGATCTTGAAGCTGATTAAGTACATAGTCTACGGTACGGTATAGCAAATGCATTATGTCCATTGTTAATGCAAAGTGAAAAATTGATTTGCACTACTGAGCATAATAACACGTCAGCAGAAAAGGTTACTTACCAATAACACTAATTTTGAGCTTTAATAGTTATTAATGCACATGTTTTGAATATCCATCAATCTACCAGGACATTTTCTGTTTTGGTGAAAAGGTTTTTATGGCTGTGGTAGTAAACCCAGAAGTTATCCATACAAAGACTGAGTTACGCTGCGTATTACACCATCTTTAAAATTGTTTCTGGCACTCATTGTGATGTGTGCACGTGCTAATGTCTGAATCTATCCATCATCTCAGAGCCTGGGTTCGTTATATATGAATCTCCATCTACTGCCACAGGCAGGGTAATGTGTTTTGCAGTAAGAATGCATTGTAGATTCAAATGCAAAGATTAGGTTTGTGCCTATTGCGGCACAATTATGTTCAGTGAACGTACTGATCGATCTTCAATTTATAGCTCTGCACGTGTCCTGAAGAGAATCAGTATGCACGCATGCTGTGGCTTGCATCTGGGCACTTGTACTGTTTCCTCCAGGACTTGCTTTTAATTTATTCCCTGCTTATACAACAATGTTGTACTGACAATTGATATGACCAACCTGATTCAACAATGAGGTTTTCTTTATTTAAAATTCATTCAGAGACCAGCAGTTGCTTGGTCTTTTTTACTTCCGTTAGCTAGTACGAATTATATGTTTGTGCTCTCTCAGGTTTGATATGGTGGTTGTGCATTCAACTTTCAACCACTTCTTTGCATGGTCCCAATGTTATACCTAGTGGTCTTGCTGTCCTCTCAGAGCTGTACCAGTTGTGCTGGTCTGGACAGACAGGTGTGCTAAATCAGTTTTCAGTTCGAACACCTTCTATTGTAGCCTGGACTCTACTAATGTCTATGTCCTGTGAAACCCTGCATGTAGACTCCTTGCCAGTCAGAGAATTATCAATTGAAAATGTAATTTATGGATGCTAGTATGTGAAAGTCTTTCCCATGCTGGAATGTGTCATTCCATACAACAAAGACAGAGGTGGCTCCATATTACATTTTATATGTATGGCCGGCAGCAAGGGTTTATACTGTTGAGACGTTTCTCTTGCTGGAGGGCCCCTTCAAGGATTGCTATGTTCTGTAAAGGTGCTATTGGAAGCCCCTAACGTGAATAACCTGATCAAAATCTGATTATCTGTTGTGATGCAATAACAGAGTGACGCAAAATTTGTGTCCCACTGTGGTTAGGCCATCAGGGAAGATAATAGTCAGCAAACGCCCACATTTCTCTGTTGGCGCAGGTTTCTGCAGACAGGAGAAAACAAGCCAGCTGACCAGTTGCTCTCACACAGTTGCCGTTAGCATGGCACTGGATCTTTTCTCGTGAGAGTGGAGAGTGTGGCTTTACAGAGGGTGACAAAGGGGGATGGCGGGAGGCCAGTTTTTTTTTGTAATACTTCGCAGGGAGGTGAACAGGAGAGTAAATATATATGATGATGGAGATGAGTGGCAGGAGGCCAAGTGTTTTTTTATTATTAATCTTTAGGAGGAGCAGGAATGCCATGTATGTATGGCTGACCAATTATGCCTCGTCTTTGGAGATAATGTTAAACATAAGAGCAGCTAATTTAGGGGTGGAGGGCAGGGAGAGTTGTATGTAACACGAAATTATACATGGGTAAAATGTGAATAGAGAGCATGTTTCCACCTTGGGGTCCTGAGAAAAGCTCAGACAACTCGAGCTTCACCCTCATTGTCCACTGGGTGACAGAACCCATTGATGAAAAACATACTCCTTGATCACTGCTGCCCATCTATAATTCTATATTATATTGTTTACTCAAGTTCAAAATAACTTTATTTTGTTTTCAAGAAGAAACCAAAAAAGTGCATGAAATCGATAATACAGTTTATAGTTACCATGGTCTATTTACAAACCGCATGGAAAAAGAAAATTCAGTCAGTTCAATAGTTAAAAAGAAATAAAAACAAGATAAGATTAAAATCCTTAAGGTTCAATCCTAAATAGGGCACTTAAGAGGATACAGTAATACTTCTAATTCATCTTGATCAGATACAGCTATTAGTACCCTTTTCTAATAGCAATTGCAATTTTGATAAAATTAGAGACCCCATTACATATATCGGAAGTTGCTAGAGAGCGTAAATGATTAAAACTATCAATATAAAAACATGGCCTCATTTTTTGACAACCGGGACAAAATAATTTCTCCTAGGACCTTTATAAAGGTTGCAAAAAAGCATAAGGTGCAGTGTGCTTTGGGGTACCAAGTTGTCACAAGGGAAAGGCACCAAATTGGCCGACCATCCGGCTTGTTTCGGAAAAGCCACAAAAAAAATGTAGGTCAATAGACTGAATCTTGTTAGATTAAAAAAAGAGTCTGGGTGTTTGTAGAAAACGTTAGGTAAAATTGCTGTTGAGCAGGGAATAAACAAAGAGGGCCTGCTACCTCCGGCCGAGAGCGGTGCGTGTTGGCCCTAGCAGATTGCGCCTCTTTTATGGTTCTTTTGGCATTCTCACGGATGCTAGCTGGGCAATCAAAGTAACGTCCAAGACCTAGCTTGTGAATATTGTCCCTGACAAATCTGAGCCATGGGATAGCTAATACACCATCGAGGCTAAGACAATCCTTGATGACAGCGCTTCCACTAACCAAATTTTGGCCCATAAAAGTAACGGGCCAATATTTATACAATCTTCCACAAAGTCAAGCCCCAACTCATGATGACAAAAGTTTTTGGGGGCAGCATTTGGAACCGACAGTAATCTTTTAATGAACTTATTTTTCATGATTTGCAGCTGGCTACAATTATGGTACCCCCAAACACCTGCACCATATATTGCTACCGGGACACATTTTGCTGTATGAAGTGTAACAAGCTCGGTCAGTGGTTTCTGCCCTAATTTAGCTGTGAATCGGAAAAGTCCCTCCACCACCCTACCTACATTATGCATTATTGTAGTCTCAAGCAAATCCCTATTCAGCCTATTATTAAAAATGTTCCCTAAATACTTACAAATTTTCATTTTATCAATACTTTTTTGCCCCACCGCGTGTTTCTAGTTTTCGTTGTATGAGGTCCACAGACCATAAGGAATATGCTACTTACCAGTATGCATCTGTTCTTGGCATGTAGGGCTGCTGATATTTATATCTATTTACAACAAGGGGTGGTGATGGACAGAGTCTCTGAATTAAGCAGAGTACTCTCACCCAGTCAAGAGATCAGGGCTAGATCCAACACCGTTTTTTAGCTCATTGCACCATCCCAGTTTCAGAACCTGGCTGTATGCAAATTAGCCTGTCCCTGGCCCAGTGCATCATGGGAACAGGGCAGACCAGACTACAAAAGCCAATTCTTACACTGGGAAGGAAACAAGCTTCCGGGGACCGGTTTCTGGCATTACAGCCGTCTTCGGCCCGGCTTGCTTGAATCCTGATGGTGCAATGAGCAAGGGACTCACATCTGAGTAAGCCGGGCCGACGACGCCTGAAATGGCAGAAACCGGTCCCCGGAAGCTTGTCTCCTTTCTGGTGAAGAATTGGCTTGGTAGTTTGGTCTGCCCTGTTCCCATGATGCACTGGGCCAGGGACAGACTAATTTGCATATAGCCAGGTTCTGAGCTGGGATGGGGCAGTGAGCTAAATAACGGTGATGGATCAAGCCCTGATCTTTGGACTGGGTAAGAGTGGTCTGCTTAATTCAGACACTCTGTTCATCACCACCCCCTTTTCTGAGATATTTATATCTATGCATAGATCGCCGCCTAGTGTTGGGTCCGGATGATTGCACATTGTTGTCCTGGAAGAGTCTTCGAAGTATCACGAGATAGGTGGCTCCTCCCCTGGACTACAGTGCGCATGGGCATCCCCTCCATGCTCAGATTGTTTTTCGCCATTGTGGCAGAGATGGAGAGTGATATAGTAAGTGATGACCATGCGTTAGAATAAGTGTGAGTGCTACAGCTGCGACAGGCACCGGGGAGGAGGGCGGGCCATATAAATATCAGCAGCCCTACTTGCCAAGAACAGATGCATACTGGTAAGTAGCATATTCCGTTCGAGGCATGTGGGCTGCTGAATTTATATCTATGCATAGAATAAATAGTAGTACCCTCCTTATTGGCGGTTGCCCGTGCCAGCTGCAGCAGTCTGAAAGAGAGTTCTGAGAACAGCCTGACCTACAGCAGCTTGCTGTTTTGAGTGTACATCCACGCAGTAGTGTTTGGTGAATGTGTGTATGGTGGTCCATGTAGCTGCTCTACATATGTCCTCTAGAGGAATGTTACCTAAGAAAGCCATGGATGCCCCTAATTTGCGTGTGGAATGCACTCTTGGGGGAACTGTTAACGTGCGTTTAGCCTTTTGATAACAGATCTGGATGCACTTAACAATCCATCTGGCTATACCTGATTTAGAAATTGGGTTGCCCTTGTGCTGTGGAGAGAAGGCAACGAACAGTTGTTTAGTTTTCCTGAAGTCTTTAGTCCTGTCCATGTAATACAGGAGAGCCCTTTTAACATCAAGTGTGTGTAGTGCTCTGTCTGCCACTGAATCAGGATTTGGGAAGAATACAGGTAGTTCGATAGTTTGGTTAATGTGGAACTGAGACACTACCTTGGGCATAAACTTGGGGTTGGTGCGGAGCACAACCCTATTAGCATGAATTTGAATGAAAGGCTCTTGAATAGTGAGGGCTTGCAGCTCGCTAACTCGTCGTAGCGACGAAATTGCGACCAGAAAATGTAATTTATGGATGCTAGTATGTGAAAGTCTTTCCCATGCTGGAATGCGTCATTCCATACAACAAAGACAGAGGTGGCTCCATATTACATTTTATATGTAATATAAACACATACAACGAAAACTAGAAATCACGCAATGGGGCAAAAAAGTATTGATAAAATGAAAATTTGTAAGTATTTAGGGAACATTTTTAATAATAGGCTGAATAGGGATTTGCTTGAGACTACAATAATGCATAATGTAGGTAGGGTGGTTGAGGGACTTTTCCGTGTATGGTGGTCCATGTAGCTGCTCTACATATGTCCTCTAGAGGAATGTTACCTAGGAAAGCCATGGATGCCCCTAATTTGCGTGTGGAATGCGCTCTTGGGGGAACTGTTAACGTGCGTTTAGCCTTTTGATAACAGATCTGGATGCACTTAACAATCCATCTGGCTATACCGGTTTTAGAAATTGGGTTGCCCTTGTGCTGTGGAGAGAAGGCAACGAACAGTTGTTTAGTTTTCCTGAAGTCTTTAGTCCTGTCTATGTAATACAGGAGAGCCCTTTTAACATCAAGTGTGTGTAGTGCTCTGTCTGCCACTGAATCAGGATTTGGGAAGAATACAGGTAGTTCGATAGTTTGGTTAATGTGGAACTGTGACACTACCTTGGGCATAAACTTGGGGTTGGTGCGGAGTACAACCCTATTAGCATGAATTTGAATGAAAGGCTCTTGAATAGTGAGGGCTTGCAGCTCGCTAACTCGTCGTAGCGACGTAATTGCGACCAGAAAAGCCACTTTCCATGTGAGAAATTGTATCTCACAAGAGTGAAGAGGTTGAAATGGTGGGCCCACGAGCCTGGTGAGGACTATGTTGAGGTTCCAGACCGGCGAAGGCGGGTGTCTTGGAGGAATGACCCTTTTCAGTCCTTCCATAAGAGCTTTAATGGCTGGAACCCTGAAAAGGGATAGGTGCTGTCTATTTTGAAGATAAGCCGCCATTGCAGGTAAATGTATCCTGATGGAACCATAGGCTAGATTACACCTGTATAGGTGCAGCAAATAACATATGATGTTTTGCGTGGAAGCGTCAAGCGGATTTATGTTATTATTGGAGCAATAGATAACAAAACGCTTCCATTTTGCCGCGTAGCAGGCCCTGGTGGTAGGTCGCCTAGCCTCCTTTATGATGTCCATACAGTCAGGATGCAGGTTCAGGTAGCCAAACTCTATGACCTCAGGAGCCATATTGCTAGGCTCAACTGCTGCGGATCTGGGTGCTGAATGTCTCCATGGCTCTGAGTGAGGAGACTGGGCGTGAGTTTTAGGCGCTGCTGGGGAACCACGGAAAGTTCTAGGAACGTGGTGTACCACGCCTGCCTTGCCCACATTGGAGCAACCAGGATGAGCGTCATGGAGTGTTGCCTCAGTTTGCGTGCTACCAGCGGTATGAGTGGTGCTGGAGGAAAGGCGTACGCAAATTTGTTTGACCAGTTCATCCATATCGCATTGCCCTGAGACTGCGGGTGTGGCAACCTGGCGGCGAAGGTGCGGCATTTTGCGTTTTCGTGTGTGGCGAAGAGGTCTATCTCTGGATGACCCCACTGTTGGAAATATGGTTGGAGCACTGAGGGATGTATCTCCCACTCGTGCATCTGATGGCTGTGTCTACTGAGCAGGTCCGCCAACTGGTTTATTTATTAATGATATTTGTAGAGCGCTAGCAAATACCCGTAGGCGTCTCGGCGCTAAAATGCAATTGTTGTCTCACCATGATCAGGAAGTGCGGAGATGTGGATTACTGGTTAAATAGCCACGTTTTCAGTTTTTTTCTAAACTGAAGAAGCGAAGGGCATGTTTTTATGTGACTTGGAAGGGTGTTCCAAAGTCTGGGGGCCGCAATTGAAAAGCGGCGATCACCCCAAGAAACTGTTCGACTACGTTGAACCACTAGTTGGTTGAGTGAGGTGGATCGGAGGATTCTCAATGGGTTATAGGGGATCAATTGATTTTTAAGGAAACGAGGTCCTTGATCCTGTAGTGTCTTGTATACTGTGCATAGAGCTTTGAATTTTACCCTGTTGTGAATGGACAGCCAGTGGTAATTTTTCAAAGTATCTGAGATAGGTGCAAATTTGGGTTTTTTTGATAGTACGCGAGCGGCCGCATTCTGCACGGTCTGTAATTTTTTAGTAACTCTGCTCTGAGCATTGAGCAGCAGACCGTTGCAATAATCTAGTGATGTCAAAACTAGAGTGGTGACTAGAGTTTTGGCTGCTGAGTCTGGTAGATACGGAATGATTTTTCTAACCGTTCTAAGTTTGAAATGGGCGTTGGCTGCCACCTTATTTGCATGGGCCATGAAGTTCAGCTGGTCATCAAAAGTAACACCTAGGTTTCTAACTTTGACCGTTGGGGAGGGAGGTGTACCTAAGGCCGATGGCCACCAATCTGCTGACCAGGCTGGTGAGAGATTACCAAAGATAACCACCTCCGTTTTATCGGAATTAAGCTTCAAGCAATTCCTTGCCATCCACTCACCGATAGTGATCATCCCGGTTTTAAATCTCTCTGCTACCCTCTGTCCGTCACCCTTTATTGCCAGCACCAGCTGGGTGTCGTCAGCGTATGAGGTTAGGCTCATCCCATGTGCTTTGATGACACTAGCAAGGTCCGACACGTATATATTAAATAGTGTCGGACTTAGGGATGAGCCTTGAGGAACCCCACACGGTAACGACAGCTCAGCTGACTGGAAGGGGCCCAGTGTAACCGCCTGGGTTCTATTGGCCAAAAACGAAGCGAGTAAGTCCCTGGCAGTGAGCTGAATGCCCATCCTCTCGACACGGTTGACCAAGATCTTGTGGTCAACCGTGTCGAAAGCTGCTGAGAGATCCAAGAGAACTAACAAAGCAGTTCCTCCTTGATCGCGGATGACTCTTATGTCATCAGCTGCTTTTATGAGTGCGGTTTCTGTGCCATGGTTTTTACGGAAACCGAACTGCGTCTCATCCAGTAAATTGTGTTTTTCAATGTAGGATGATAGCTGCTGATTCATAGCCTTTTCTAGAACCTTGGCTAAGAAGGGGAGGCTCGCTATAGGGCGATAGTTTTTTAATTCGCCTTTATCTGAGCCAGGCTTTTTGAGCAGGGGTTTAATCAACGTGTTTTTTAATTGATCAGGGTAAATTCCAGATGTCAATACTGTATTACAGACAACAGTGATGATGGGAATGACTGTGTCTGGTACAGTAGCGAGCACGGAAGTCGGGCATGGGTCAAGAACAGAGCCAGCTTTAATCGTTTTAACTATGCTCTTGATTTGATCAGTGGTGAGGGGGCTAAAACAGGTCATGGAATTTTTGGGAATAGTTGTGGCGGTAATAGCATTACTGCTGGTCAGGTCTGAGCTAAAGGCTTGGTAAATGTCATTAACCTTTGCGTAAAAGAACTCCGATAAAGCATCACATAAAGCTTGTGAAGGGGGAGGATTAAGATCTGGGGAGTCTCCAGCAAGGGTTTTAGCAATGTTAAATAACTGTTTACTGGAATTTTTCGCAGTTTCTATCTGGCGAGTGAAAAAATCTTTCTTAGCTGCTATTATCATAGCTTTGTAAGTAGCAAGGGCTTTTTTTATAATTTTCCTTATCTTCACTATCATACGTTCTTCGCCAGTGTCTTTCCCTGTTCCTGGTTAATTGTTTTTGAGTTTTGAGTTCTGTTGTATACCACTGAGCTTTAGGCGCATTTCTATTCTTAGAGAGTGATTTAATGGGTGCCAGCTGAGTCGTGGCTTCACCCAGCCATTTTTGAAATTGATTAGTAGCGATGTTGGGATCAGTAGATAGTACTGGAATTGTGGAATTAAGAATCAGCGTTAGATCACTGGGGTTGATGTCCTTCCAGGCTTTAAACGTACCCTTTTTTTCATAGACCACTTTTTTCCTCTGTGAGCCTTTAATGGTAAGTCTACTGAAAATGACTGAGTGGTCTGTCCAAGTCATAGGGAGAACTGCGGTGATACACAGTCCATCCACATTTGTAAAAATTCCATCCAGCGTGTGGCCTGCCTGATGGGTGGGAGTCAGGACCAATTGTCTGAGGCCCAATATATCTAGGTCTGATAGAAGGGCTGAAGTATCCCTATCACCATGGAGCTCCAAATGGAAATGAAAGTCTCCCATAATCGTAGTGGAATCTTCTGTAGCTATGGACTCAGTCATATTAGTAAGATTTGCGAGAAACGCAGATCTTGTCCCCGGGGGTCTATAAATCAATATTCCCTTAAAGTTATAGGTAGGGGACAATTTTATATTGAAATGCATGGCTTCGCATGAGGTGGTAGGAATCGACGAGCATCGGACTTCAAATTGGTCTCTCACTATAATAGCTATCCCACCACCTTTTCCTATGGGCCTGTCCTGCCGGTATGCACTGTAGCCTGAGGGGACTGCTATGACGTAGTCGGGGGCAGATGCTTCATCAGACCATGTCTCTGTGATGTAAAGCACATCTAAATTAAAATTGCTAATAAGGTCAGCTATCTCCTGGCAATGTTTGCTCAGGGAGCGCGCATTAATGAGTGCCATGGAGACATGGGTATCGGCCTCATTACTTACAGATTTAGCATACCAAGTTGGATTATCAAACACAGGGGAAATGTTACAGTGAGAGCATTGTGTGTGTGATACCAACTGCATGAGGGAAAGGTCACGTTTGGTGCAAAGCTGAGCGTCAGATGGACAAAGTTCCAACAGTGCATTGCGGGTATAGGAGAGGAGAGGGGCAGGGGTTGTGGCCCTGGGCCCGGTCCTGGCGCGGACGGGCGCAGACGGGCTTGCCTTTGGCGCGCCTTCGGCGCGTCGCCGGCGCGCCCGCTGCGCCCGCCCGCTGCGCGGACGGGCGATACTGTTGTTTTTATAAATATTTTGGGCGGGACGGGAGGAGGGTGGGAGGGGCGCAGAGCTCTCCTGCCAGCCTTCCCAAACTAAGATGGCGGCGAAAGTGATGTCCGACGCTTCCCTGCGCCTGAGTACAGCGGCGCTGAGGGGGAAGTGTTCGAGCCTCGGCGAAGTAGTCTCGCCTAAGGGGATGACATGAGTATAAAAACGCACCAGTTAAAATATATTACAGTCTTTAAGAACAATTTGTAATTCAATCGTTTTTTAGCAGAATTAGAGCAGGGGAGCAGAGACAGTCCTCCGGCTTCCGCCTCAGAGGACACAACAAGCAATTACTCGGTGTGTTGGAATACGCCCATTAATACCCTGGGAGGGCGGGAGGGCGCAGAGCTCTCCTGCCAGCCTTCCCAAACTAAGATGGCGGCGAAAGTGATGTCCGACGCTTCCCTGCGCCTGAGTACAGCGGCGCTGAGGGGGAAGTGTTCGAGCCTCGGCGAAGTAGTCTCGCCTAAGGGGATGACATGAGTATAAAAACGCACCAGTTAAAATATATTACAGTCTTTAAGAACAATTTGTAATTCAATCGTTTTTTAGCAGAATTAGAGCAGGGGAGCAGAGACAGTCCTCCGGCTTCCGCCTCAGAGGACACAACAAGCAATTACTCGGTGTGTTGGAATACGCCCATTAAATACCCTGGGAGGGCGGGAGGGCGCAGAGCTCTCCTGCCAGCCTTCCCAAACTAAGATGGCGGCGAAAGTGATGTCCGACGCTTCCCTGCGCCTGAGTACAGCGGCGCTGAGGGGGAAGTGTTCGAGCCTCGGCGAAGTAGTCTCGCCTAAGGGGATGACATGAGTATAAAAACGCACCAGTTAAAATATATTACAGTCTTTAAGAACAATTTGTAATTCAATCGTTTTTTAGCAGAATTAGAGCAGGGGAGCAGAGACAGTCCTCCGGCTTCCGCCTCAGAGGACACAACAAGCAATTACTCGGTGTGTTGGAATACGCCCATTAAATACCCTGGGAGGGCGCAGAGCTCTCCTGCCAGCCTTCCCAAACTAAGATGGCGGCGAAAGTGATGTCCGACGCTTCCCTGCGCCTGAGTACAGCGGCGCTGAGGGGGAAGTGTTCGAGCCTCGGCGAAGTAGTCTCGCCTAAGGGGATGACATGAGTATAAAAACGCACCAGTTAAAATATATTACATTACACCTCCCAGGCAAGGACAGTTGTCCTTGCCTGGGAGGTGTTCCGCCATGAGGAACATGTTCCTTTGAATGGCCCACTTCCACATGCTCTGGGCTAGATGGGACAACTGTGGAGAGTGTGTCCCTCCCTGCTTTTGGATGTAATACATCCCAGTCATGTTGTCCGTCCGGATCAGCACGACTTTGTTGCAGAGATGCAACTTGAATGCCTTCATCGCCATGAAGATTGCCATCAGTTCCAGTAGGTTGATGTGCATCTTCCGCTGTTGTGGTGTCCATAGTCCCTGCACTGTATAGTGGAGGACATGCGCTCCCCAGCCTTGGAGAGACGCGTCCGTTGTCAGCACTATCTGTGGTACAGGCTCTTGGAACGGTCGTCCCCTGCAAAGGTTGTGTGTGTTCCACCAATGCAGAGAGTTGTATGCACGACCGGTCACCAACACTAGGTCTTTTAGCTGTCCTTGAGCCTGGTTCCAATGGCGCGCCAAGCATTCCTGAAGCGGACGCATGTGTAGCCTCGCGTGGGGGACTATGAAGATGCAGGAGGCCATCATGCCTATTAGTTGCATGAACACCTGCGCTGGGAGTGAGTGCTGTGGCCTGAATTTTTTAATCAACACTTGCATGCTGTTGACTCTCGCTGCGTCTGGTTGCGCTGTGGCAGCGAGCGTGTTGATTTCGCGCCTAGGTACTGCTATACGTGTGCGGGGTAAAGATGGGACTTCTGGTAATTGAGCGAAAATCCCAGACTGTGTAGGAGGTGAATTGTGCGGGACATGTGGTCGGCACACTGCTGGGCTGACTTTGCCTGTACAAGCCAGTCGTCCAGATACGGATAGACATGGACGTGTTGTCTCCGAAGATGCGCGGCTACTGTTGCTAAGCACTCCGTAAACACTCTGGGGGCCGTAGTGACCCCGAAAGGCAGGACCTTGAACTGGTAATGCTGGTTGTTGATGGTGAACCTGAGATATTTCCTGTGACTGCAGTGAATGGGAACGTGGAAATAGGCATCCTTCAGATCTAATGTTGCTAGAAAATCTCCTTGACTGAGCAACGGCAGAACTTGCTGCAGCGTGAGCATGTGAAAGTGTTCTGGCAGGATGTATTGGTTTAGAGGTCTGAGGTCTAGAATGGGCCGGAGAGACCCGTCTTTCTTTGGGATTAAGAAGTACAGTGAGTACACCCCTGTACCCTGCTGTTCTAAAGGCACGAGTTCTATGGCGCCTTCTTGCAGCATGGAGATGACTTCTTGCTGCAATAAGTGCATGTGCTCGGCAGACATAGGACGGTGCCTTGGGGGTATGTTGGGTGGAGTGGAGGTCAGTTCTAGACAATAACCGTGTTGTATAAGTTGTCTCACCCACCTGTCCGTGGTAATTTTTTCCCAGACTGGCAGGAACTGCTGGAGTCTCCCCCCGACCGGTGTTATATGGTCGGGGGCAGTGACAAGGCGTCACTGCTTGTTAGTGGCGGAGGATCTGGTATTATTATTTCCACGTCCTCTGCCCTTGCTGCTGTTCCCACGGTATCCACCCCTATTGTTCTTGTTATAGGTGATTTGTGTGCCTCCCTTGGTGTATTGAGCTTGTTGCGACGCTTGTCCTCTTGAAGCTCCCCTGTTACCGGAGCGACGAAAGGAACCGCCCCATAACTGCTGAGACTGCAGAGCTCCCATGGATTTCGCAGTTTCAGTGTCCTTCTTAATCTTCTCAAGAGTGGTGTCTACCTCCGGACCAAACAGGAAGTCAGGGTTTACTGGTTGATTGAGCAGGGTAGTTTGGATCTCCGACTTAAATCCAGAGATGCAGAGCCAGGCATGCCTCCTGAGCATAACGCTAGTGTTTATGGCCCTAGCTGCTGTGTCGGCTGCATCCAAGGCTCACTTAATGGACGCGTTGGAGATTATCTTCCCTTCTTGAATAAGCATTTCTGCTCCCTCCTTATAAGCATCTGGCAGGTGTTGCAGTAACTGCTCTAACGTGTCATAGTGTGCCCTGTCATATCTTGCTAACAGGGCTTGGGTATTGGAGATTCTCCAGATATTAGCAGCTTGAGCTGCTACTCGTTTTCCAGAGGCCTCCAAGATCTTGGATTCTTTGTCCGGAGGAGGAGCATCACCCGTTGTCTGAGAGTTCGCTCTTTTGCAAGCATTAGCCACCACTAAGGAGTCCAGTTGGAGTTGGCCCTTGATGTAGGTAGGGTCCACGGGCGCAGGCCGGTACTTCCTCTTAATTCTTGGGTTCACCACCCGTGCTTTAGTGGGCTCTTTACAAATGTCACTTGCATGTTTGAGCACACCTTTGAGCATAGGCAAAGTTTTGATAGACCTTTCTGATGTGGAGAATGTATCAAAAAGAAAGTCTTCTTCCACGGGGTCAGCGTGCACATCTACGTCATGGTTATGTGCCGCCCTCTCAATCAGCGCGTTGAGTGCAGCAGTATCTTCAGTAGGCGAAGGCTTGATAGCATATGAAAGAGTATCAGGGGTGGTGTGTGGGTCAGCAGGGTCCACAGTGTCAGCCAACGGCTGGGACTCATCTTGATCAGTATCAATGGGATAGTTAAACTGGTCCTCATTCTCCCCTCCTTCCACATCCTCAGTGATATTTGTGGGAGAGTAGGCATAGTCCTGACCATATGATTGCATGGGCTCAAAAAGTATAGGAGAGGTGGTAGAGTCTATGTTTTTCTTTAGCGGAATCCTATAATGTTCCTTAGGCGCTTCAGGCCTGATCTTTCGCTTGTAAACGGTGAGTCGACCTGATTCGGAGTCGATGTATCATTTTGACTGGTTGTCGTGGGACGGTGGCTGGAGCACAACGTCTTCCGTCCGAGGCTGAGTGGTTGCAGCAACTGACGTCGACTTGGTAGATCCGGTAGCCTGTGCATGTTGGAACAGTTTTAGGCCGTGCTGTCGGGGGTAGTCCGAACTTTATCGGCGCCGTAAGCATCGGCGACGGACTGACTGCCTTCGATGGAGGCGGTGTCTTCGATTCGACCGACTTCGACGGTTTAGTGCGTTTGAGGCCTTGCGTCGATTCGAGCTGTTGTTGCGCTGCAGGAACGCCCATGTGCTTCGACGCGGTAGGGTCTTTCGATCCGACGTTTGGCTTCGGGTCGAAGGCCTTGACCAACAGCGGATTCTTCAACTTCGGATCGATGGTCTTCGAGTCCTTCGGAAGAGCCGCCATCTTTGGAGCCGAAAGTCGACGGGAGCGTGACGTGCTTCACTGTAGACACAGGCGTAGTCGATCTGATCTTCGTTTCGACGCCCCCTTTTGTAGTGTAGTTCCTATAGTCCCAATAGGCTCTGCGCATTGGAATAATATATTCAGTAGTGTAGACGTAGGACTGAGGTTAACTAGGTCTCTCCTGCCTCGTGCAGATCCGGTCGCTCCCCCAGGCTCCCTGAACTCTGGGTATCGTAGCGCTAGCTTCTTAATTGCACCCTTGGCATTTGTGCTCCGCATTTTGGCGACGCTTAGCAGCATTCTCGTGCACACACCACGAGAGTGAATTTCATTATTTCATTTTCATTAGCATTTAAGCTGCGCGATTTTGAAAGCATATTGCCTGCTGCGCTTGTGCCTAGTGTTGTGTCAGCCTGCTTACAAATCTATCTGTGCCTCTGCCCACTTGCACGTTTCTTTTCCCTGGCTGCCGATCTTGAAATATTTGTTGTGAATTACTTCCGGCCATTTTGTTTGTTGTTGTGCCTGCCAGCCCGCCCCCCCGCCCCTCCACCACGATCACACCTCCCTGCAGCCCCCTCCTCTCTCCATTTATGACTGATGCCCCAACGCGCAGCGTCCACGAGCTGCGGCCGCGCCGAAGGTGCGCCAAAGGTAAGCCCGTCCGCGCCTGGACCGCGCCCAGCGCCAGACCCCCTGGTCCCCGCAATGCCCAGCCCACTCGCATCACCTACGATGCCACCACCCTCCTAGCCCTTAATCCCGGCCGTTCCCCCAACTGCGTCCAGACCGCTCCTGGACGCACCCATGGACCCTTCTCTTGCTACTCCTGCAAGTTCGACGTCACCAAAACCAACTCCTCATCCACCAACACCAAACAGAGACCCGACACCAACCACCTAAAATGCTTCCTGCTCAACACCCGCTCGGTCCACAGACACGCCATCGACCTCTGGAACCTACTAGACACCATTTCTCCGGACGTCGCCTTCCTAACAGAAACATGGATGAATGCCTCTTCAGCCCCAGACATCACCATTGCCATACCGGAAGGATACAAGATCATCCGTAAGGACCGCATCAAGCAAACAGGAGGAGGCATCGCTATCGTCCATAAGAATTTGAATTTAAAAACATTTATTCAGCGCACTTCTACCTAGCGGTTTCATGGCGCTATTGCGATAACAGAGGATGTCAGCAGTGGGAGGGATTTAAACAGAATAGGCTTTAATGAAGAGAAAAGTTTTAAGATCCTTCCGGAACTGGGTATAGGAGGGCACGGTGCGGAGGGCAACAGGAAGGGAGTTCCAAAAAGTAGGGGCCAGGACAGCGAACCTCGCGCCGCCAGCCCTCAGTTTCTTAAATCGAGGGATGGCTAAGAGGGCCGCGTGGGAAGAGCGGAGCTCTCTGCAGGGGAGATAAGGGATGACAGCGGAACAAAGAAATTTAGGGGCAGTCCCTGCTCTTGCCTGGAAAGTGAGGCAGCCGAGCTTGAAGAGGGCACGCTCCCGCACCGGCAGCCAGTGTAAAGCCTTTAATAGTGGGCTGGCCCGATGGTATTTGGGAAGGCCATGAATCAGGCGCGCAGCCTGGTTCATTACCAGCTGCAAGCGGTGGATCGCGTAAGCGGGAGCCCCGTTGTAGATTACGTTGCCGTAATCAATACGGGACAATACCAAGGCTAGCACAATGATTTTCAAGGCGGGGAGAGAAAAGAAACGGGAAACCTTCCTAATTGTTCTCAAAGAAAAAAAACAAGAGGAGACGACTGAGCTAACGTGTGAATGAATAGAGAGTTGAGAATCCAGAAAAATCCCAAGGGTTTTAACTTTAGGCACAGGAGAAGGAGGGACACCAAGTGAGGGGGGCCAGAAGGAAGGGGACCATGGACTGCAACCACCTCCAGTCAAAACCAGCTCGGTTTTGTCTGGATTGAGTTTGAGGTGATTGCAGTTCATCCAGTCCTGGATGAATTTCATCACTGACTGGACGTTCTGGGCAGATGAGGGGGAGTGGGAGAGGTTGAAAATTAGTTGGAGGTCATCGGCGTAATTAAACACCGTGACCTCCAGCTGCTGTAACATAAAAATGAGGGGGAAGATGTACAAATTAAATAAAAGAGGGGAGAGTGACGAGCCCTGGGGGACCCCACACTCAACCCTACGGGAGGCCGCGGAAAAACCGGTAAGATGAACCGCCTGGGTTCTCCCGGCTAAAAATGACTCAAGCCACGAGAAGGCCAAGCCCTCAATGCCCGCCGCCCTGACACGGCAGAGAAGAGTGGAATGATCCACCGTGTCAAAAGCGGCGGATAGGTCTAAAAGTATCAGGGCTTGAGGTGTCTTGATGTCAATGCCTTCCCGTAGCCTGTCCATCACCGAGATCACCACTTTCTCCGTAGAGTGCAGGGGTCTGAACCCGGCTTGATGGGAGGAGAGGCAGTCATTGGCTTCTACATGAGCACTCAGAGAGGTCGTAACATGAGTCTCAAGGACTTTAGCTAGGTAGGGCAGAAGGGAGATGGGGCGGTAATTGGCAGGGGAAGTTGGGTCAGCACCCGATTTTTTTATAATTGGGACAACCACAGCTGATTTGTGAAAACTGGGAACAGAGCCCAGTGTAAGTGAGTCGTTGAGGAGGGTCAGGGCCGGTGTGGGACACGCTACATAGATTTCCCTAAGGATATAAGCTGGAGCGAAGTCCAAAGGGGAGCCAGACTTGACTCGGGCCAACAGCGGAGGGAGAGAATCAATGGTTAACAGAGGGAAGGTGGTCAATTTGGGACCCGTGTGGGGAGGGGAGGGGTTGACAAATGTGGGGGAGGGACGGGGAATGTTGAGTTTAATTTTAACGACCTTGTCAATAAAAAACTCATTGAGTGAGTTACAGAGGGACTGGGATGGAGGGATGGTAGGCGCAGTTCTGCCAGATGAAGCCAGTTCGTGAATCGTAGCAAATATTTCCTTGGGTTGAGACTCTGCTGCCATCACCCTGTTCGTATAGAACTCAGTTTTAGCTTCGAGAATGCCCTTTTTGTAAACTTGTAGCACGGACAAGTAGACTATCTTCTGCTCGGGGCTATAAGATCTTCTCCAGACTCGCTCAGCCCTCCGTGCGGCCAACTTCAGTTTTTTTAGTTCCGGGGTGAACCAGCGGTTGGCGGCATGGGCTCGCTTGACCGTAAGACGCTTTAAAGGGGCAAATTCGTCGCCTGCCACGGTCAGCCAGTTGTCAATGGCGGCCAGCTGCGAGGTGGCTGTAAGGCCCAATAACTCTGGACTGGTGTTTGCCAAAGTCGAGCAGAGAGAGGGCATGTCGGCTTTGCCCCATTTCCTGACCCAGGTATTTTTGGGAAGTTGAGGTTTAGTCATCGGGGCTAGGGCAAGAGAGAAGGCGATGGTGAAGTGATCTGACCAGGGACAGGGAACTATTGTGGGGGATGTTGACGGGATGTTTAGTACCCAGATTTGATCTAACGTGTGGCCGTGAGTATGAGTCGGGCCATGAACTATTGGTGTGAAGTTAAGACTAAGCATGAGGTTGGTGAAGTCCCTGGACTGAGGGCTCTCGGCAGGGTCATTTGGCCAAAAATTGAGATCTCCCAAAACTAATACTGAGGAGTTATTGATCACCAGTGTGGCTAAAAGGGACTGAATATCGGAAAGAAAAGAGGGGGTAGACTGAGGGGGACGATAGATTAGAGCAAAGGTGAAAGGAACCAGGTGCGAGGTCGAACGAGCTAATAGGTAGTCCACGTCAGGAATTGGGGGGGAGGGGAGAAGCTGGAAGTTGAAAGTTGTTCGAGCTATTAGAGCCACTCCACCGCCTCGCCTGCCCTCAGGGCGATCCGCTCGGATAGCCGAATAAGTAGATGGTAGGGCAGTTAGCAGGTTGGGGAGGGAATCGTCCTTGAACCAGGTTTCTGTCAAAAAAAAAAGGTCTGGTGCATGTGAGTCAATATAGTCAAAGAGCTCGTACTGGTGGGTGACCGCAGAGCGAGTATTTAGAAGTGTAGCAGAAGTGCTAGGTGCAGGGAAAGTGGGGGCAAGAGGCGAGGTGGGTACAGGAGGTGTTGTGGCGAAGGGTAGGACTAGGGAAGTTACCATCGCAGGAGGCCGCCGGGGTGGAAAGGTGAACAGGCCTAGCTGCTTCAAGCGACCGGTGGTATGGCCGCCGATGGTCCCGGGGGCCCAGAAGGAGCAGAGCTGGGAGGGCGAGTATGTGTGGGGGCGGGCAGCGTCCGGGGCCCCTAGCCCCGGCCGGCCGCGGACGGGCGCAGACGGGCTTAACTCTGGCGCGACTCCGGCGTGAAGCCGGCGCGCCCGCTGCGCTCGTCCGCTGCGCTGACGCATGTAAAGCGTTAAGTAGGCGTATGCGAGGGGGTGGGCGGGGTCAACAGGGCGGGTTGGGAGGTGGGTTAAAATGCTAACACAAGGCAGCCGCTCGTAATCAGCGGGATGAGGGACAGGGGACTGCTTGCCTTCAGCAGTAGATCAGGAATAAGGTAAAGTTTTAAAATGAATGCGCTCGCAGCCTCGCGCTAGCCCTCTGCCACCGGGCTTGTTCGCAACGCTGAGGCGAGAAAGAGGAACGCCTAAGTAGGCGGATGCGAGGGGGTGGGCGGGGTCAACAGGGCGGGTTGGGAGGTGGGTTAAAATGCTAACACAAGGCAGCCGCTCGTAATCAGCGGGATGAGGGACAGGGGACTGCTTGCCTTCAGCAGTAGATCAGGAATAAGGTAAAGTTTTAAAATGAATGCGCTCGCAGCCTCGCGCTAGCCCTCTGCCACCGGGCTTGTTCGCAACGCTGAGGCGAGAAAGAGGAACGCCTAAGTAGGCGGATGCGAGGGGGTGGGCGGGGTCAACAGGGCGGGTTGGGAGGTGGGTTAAAATGCTAACACAAGGCAGCCGCTCGTAATCAGCGGGATGAGGGACAGGGGACTGCTTGCCTTCAGCAGTAGATCAGGAATAAGGTAAAGTTTTAAAATGAATGCCAGAACTCCATCCGCATCTCAACCAGCTCAGACGTCAACCTCACCAGCGCCGAACACCTCCACTTCCAGATCCACACCGACCCCAAGACCACACTCAGAGGCACCTCCTCTACCGGCCTCCAGGACCCCGCGCACAATTCAGTGACGACATCATTGACTTTATCACCCCACACGCCCTCCCCTCCGAGGACTACATTCTATTGGGAGACCTCAATTTTCACCTGGAAAAGAGCAATGACAGCAGCGCCACCACCCTTCTGGACAATCTCGCCGACCTCGGACTCAAACAACTTGTCACTACCCCCACCCACATTGCAGGTCACACACTCGACCCTATCTTCACCTCCAGCAAACATGTCTCATTCAGTCACACCACAGCTCTTCATTGGACGGACCACAGCTGCGTCAACATTATCTACAATAAGACCACAATCCACAACCATCCTCAACCCACCCTGCGAAGAAATTGGAACAAAATCACCGTCGACCAGATCTCCTCATCGCTTCTTCTAAACCCCCCCGCCCACTCCCCAAACCCCGACCAAGCAGCCATTAACCTCACTCAATGGCTATCCAACAGCGCCGACATCCTAGCACCATTGAAAAAACGTCAAATCAAACTAGGCAGCAAAAACGCCTCCTGGTTCAACGATGATCTTAAGAAATCCAAGAAACTCTGTCGCTCCCTCGAGAAGGCCTGGAAAAAAGACCCAAGCAACTAGTTTGATTAAAAGTTATTCTTTTTGTTCGGGGGGAAAACATCATTTCAGACAGACTTTCAAAAAAGCAGTCTACTGCTTCAGGTGAAAGTTCGACCAAGTTGGAAAATGCCGCAACTGTGCAGTCGTGAGAATGATTGCTATCATCGATGTATTGATCAGCATTGCTCACAGAAGGTCGTACCTGGTTGATGCTGCTCTCATCTTGCACTTCACTACCCTTTAATCGCAGTGGAGAAGTTTCCACGAATGCCGTCATCAGGATGGGTAACTGCTGGGGACAACACGATGCATCAGCCGTTACAGGACTTAGCAAAGTATCTGTATCCAATGGTACTTCTGATTGTAGTGTGAGACAGACGTCTAACACGCATTCTTCTCCGCACAGCATAAATCTTAACACAGGTAAGATACAATTCTGCCAGATGGGTCTGAATGAAAGAAACCAGGTCATATTCAGATCTCTTAGCCGGGCTAATCCAAGGACTTTAGTTATGCGGTCCCGATAGCGTATAGCTAGGATCGTTTCTTCCATCGTTGCTGGAGTCTTGTCTGCGTTTTGGCTTGCCATAACGAAGCAGGAGAATCAAAAATAAAATGCCTGCTACGAGTCCCAACAGGAGTGGTAGGCCACCAAAGACCAAATGGACAAAATTAGGAAAAATGCCCAGAACTGTTGTAAAGGGTGTTAACAGTCCCGAAAAAATTGTCTTAAATACATGTGGGATACCTCCAATATCGGACATATTTAGGATTTGGCTTAACATTTCTGCGAAATGTAGGGGGCAATTTGCTGATAAAAGGCTATGTATCTCTGCCGTTGTCCTTGCGACTTGCATATCATACGTTTCTTTTGATGACGTCAAGGGCACAGTTGTCTGCAAAAGGACAGACTTTATTCTGCTTAAAGTATCAATTCGAATAGAAGAGATATTCAAAAATGGCCAAATGTTTTCCTCCCTGTCTGGAGTGCTGTTTGGAAACAATACTTGCATACAGCAAGTGACCATGGAAGAAACGCTTACTAGATAAGCTTTTCCTGGCACCAAGCCACAACATCTGTGGTCCACTATTAGAATGTAGCTCCCGTTAGAAAGCCGCCTAAAAAATGGCTCTATTCGAGTTGCAGGTGTGCCATGCTGGTGGCATGAAAGGTTATTTGAAGTCCCCTCACAGGCCCCATGTAGGTTTATACCCTGACACAGAAGTATACCACTTAGTGACATTTTACAATCATCACCACTAAGAAATACATTCTGTCCTTTTTCACTATAACATTGTGTGTGTGTAAGGTAATTTCCATGATGACTTAATGTATTCTTTACCCAACCTTTCATACTGGCCTGCTTGTATATACTCTTGGCAGTATTTAAATTGGAAAGTAGTTATCGGAATAGTTATGATTCCGTGTATTATCCACTCAATGACAGGTCGTTCTGACATTGTCAATGGTAATCTCTCAAGTTTTTCAATGCTCAGAATTGTATATTCCGCTCCTTTTTGTGCCAAGCTGATTTGAGTATCAGTAAGGTTAAAGATAGAGAATAATGACGTTGTGTTGATTAAACGCCAAGGCACGTAGCCTGAACGCAGATTTTGTAACGTCCAGCCAAGCTGTACAATAGAACGTAATTGGGACTGACCATGTTGTAACATTAATAAGTCCTGTTCTATTATATCAATTGCAGATGATACAATACTGTCCAGTGAATATATTCTGGAAGACAGAGTCATTAACCCATTGTCCACAACAGAAAGTGATTTTTCCAAATAAATACGGTCAATTTCCCGTATTTTTTCTGCTGTTTCAATTTGTGTTTCTTTCCAAGCTTCGTTGTATGCCGCATATATACTGGCCGCTATGAAACGTTTTTGACGCTGTTTGCGTGGTCCCATTATGAAATCACGCAAGTCAGCACCTTCTTTAAGTAAAGTCAAGTGTTGCTTAATTTCTCCCAGTGTGGACGTATGTAGCCATTCGAGGCAGAGTTTTCCTACACTGTATGTTGTAACTATCCCTGGATGTTGTCTCTGGGAGTATCTAGGGTCTGGCCTGGTCAATTTGAACCCCTGTATTTTGTTCAGGAATCTATCTTGACAGTTATTTGTGTCTGTGGGCCAGATCAACCATTTTTTCCAATCAGGATGTGTTCTGTTTTGGTTAAAAATATGGGATACGTCTATCTCAACATCTGTAGTGCTATTACTGTCAGGTGTTGGTTTTGGAATAGACGGTTTGTTTAAGTCTTTAATTTTGGCTAGGCCAAGACAGGTTGTCTGTTGAATGGTATCATTCAAGAATATAATTTGTTCTGGGATCATGCAGGCTCTAAATAATGATTCCATACCTTGGACCTGCCAATCTTTGGTACCCCAGATGGTTTTTGTTTCAATATTATTTTTCCAAAAATCAAAACCAAATGTAGTCATTTTTTCATAAAATGCTTCTGTATAGATTAATTTAGTGTTCGTCAGCATTGTTTTCATTCCTGTCTTATTTAACATTTTGAAATAAAAGGCTTCTGCTTCACTTGTGTTAAACCCTGAGAAGTATGGGAATTTCTCATAAAATGTTTTTGAACGGCCTTTTGGTGGAGTTGCACAATGTTCCCATTGATTATAATTTAAAACATTTCTAGGTTGAGCAGATTTGTGAAAATAGTGATGTGCATAGCAGTACAATTCGTCATAATTAGATGAACCCTGCAAGTAATCATGTTCTGTAAATTCTGCTGACATAACTAAGTCTGACATCATATCATTAATACTTTCAAAGTCCCAATCATCAGAGAATGTGCTCGGTTTTACAAAGTCACTCAATGAAA
The DNA here is from genome assembly GCF_964261635.1 of Lissotriton helveticus. Classification (NCBI taxonomy): domain Eukaryota; kingdom Metazoa; phylum Chordata; class Amphibia; order Caudata; family Salamandridae; genus Lissotriton; species Lissotriton helveticus. Next base: position 93,627,840 of record NC_136058.1, read on the forward strand.
TCTTGAACTGGTGTGGATACTGCAAGAGCTGGACCGGGCCATAAATTTCATAATCTGTTTTGTCCCAAGCTATCCCACCGGGTATTGGATTGGCTGTGAAATTTACTGATGATAGTTCTCTTTTCTGAATGTGGGATGACTTGTGTGGCTTTAGGACCAAGTTGATGTTCTGACTTGCTGTGTCCATTGTACTATATTTTCCCTCAATGAACTTTCCCAAACAAAGTACCATGATGAGCCAAAGCAGGAGGAAAAGTACACCTAACACAATCCAAAATTCAATCCATGGAGAAATCAGATAGGTTTCTTTGAGTTGATGAAAGAGTTCTTTTACTTTGTTTTTAAAAGATTTTGTTGTTGGCTGTTCTTCAGGTTCGCTCGGATCCTCAGAAAAGTCATCGAAGTTGATGAAGTAGCCAGATGCAGTTCTGTCAATTGTTGGAATTGCTTCCGGATTTTTATTTGCTTTTGGAATTTTCTTTGTTTCATTAGCATAGTCTGAGGCTACATCGTTGTAGACAGGTGTATCTTGACGAACTGTTGCAATTTGGGTTTCAAGAGGCTCAAGTTCCATGGCATTATTGCATAGTCCTTTTTTATTCACAGCAGGTTTATCAAATGTGATTAGTCTCTCAGTTTGAACCTCTTGTATTGTAGCAAACTTTGGTGTTCTGCTATTTCTTGGGAGTCCACTTGGCCTACTACTTATTATTGGCCACATGATTGTGGTTTAAACAGGTCGATGGATACAACTCGGTTCTCCTTTTTACCAGCAAGGGGCGGTAGTACAACTGATCTTGTTCCGTTGACAGATAAGACAGGTACTGCTTTTCTGTAACAAGGCCCAAATTCCTTCTTCACCGCGATTTTCTCTCTGACCAGATCCCCAATCTTTGGAATCCAGACGAGCCTTGCTGGGACAGGTGGTTTTTCTTCAGTGGCTGTTGGCTGCTGTTCTAGCTTTATGTTGCTCAGGTCTTTTCTTGTTTCATTTAAGTCCTGTAAAATAGCCAAACGATCTTTGATATCAAAGCATTTTTCTTCTACCACTGAAGTCTGACTATCTAAGTCCTGAATATGCATTCTAGTACCTAACAATAGTTCATACGGACTGAAACCTTTTAGAGAATTTCTTGGCAGATTGTTAAGACTACGTTGGACACTTGTTAAATGTTGGACCCACCCATCACCCGTACCTAATACCCTCGCCGTTATAGATTGCTTTATGTCTCAGTTTTTTCTTTCCACAATCCCGTTTCCCTCAGGATGGAAGGGACAAGAGTACCGCAATGCAATGCCCATGCTGGTCATGGCCTCCTTATAAGCTCGAGAGCTAAAAGCAGGACCCTGGTCAGAATGTAGCATGCCAATTGCGTATGTGCCGATATAGACTCGCAAATCTTTTATAACAGTTCTGGCGTCAGCCGAGCGCTGGTGTCTACATTTTAAGTGAATCTAGTCTTAAATAATATACATTGGGACGCATGTTTCCTGTTTAATCATGCATATAGATCGCCTTATGCTTTCTATTAGGTGTTCTGGCACTATTTCGGCCGGTTCGCCACTGCGATCTCTGTTGCAGTTTTCACAATTTGTTGCAAATTTGTGATTATCCACGCTCATTCCCGGCCACCAGTATTCTGATTGTAATTCTGTCAGAGATTCTTTGATCATCTGATGCCTTAGACCTAATCCCATATGTGCTTCTTGTATTAAGAAGCCTCTCCTGTTCGTGTTTGGAATTACTCTATCCCCCACTCCAGGGATTCGAGCAAAAGGAACGGAGTTTGCATCGATTATGTATGTATAATTGAGTGGATAGTTCACGGGCAGTGCTGCACAGTCGCCTTTTGAAGACGTTTTTACCGCCAGCACGGTTTCCCCGTCTATGTATTTTTCTGAATGCTTTTTTGTGGCTACGGAAGCCGGATCAGTTGCTTCCGCTGTGGCTGTCTCAGCCAATGAATTCCCTGCAGCGTGAACGCCATCACGCTGATGACTCAGTGTATGGATCACGTGAGTCTTTTGTAGTTCTTTTTTCAAAAGAACTACTTGTTCCCAAAGCGATTTTTGCTTAATTGTGGCACCTGTGTCATCTTTGTAACCGTTTTGAACCCATTTCTGCAAGTCTTCATTGTATGATTTGACGCAGGAATGCGAATCGCACACTATTAGTGTCGGGAATTCGCGATCGGCAATGTCGAGCGCCATTTTTAAAGCTATTAATTCAGTTTGCTGACCTGAATTGTCTTTTACAGATTGTGATATTGTTACCAGTGGCCTCAATTTACGTCCGCGCCACCGGCATTTGACAACCTTGCACGTAGCGTTATAAGCTTGTTTTCCCCAAACTGAGGGTTGTGCATATTCGTCTGTATATATTACACAGGCGTAAAGTTGTATGGGCAGAATTTCGATTGGCAGAGGATATTCTCTTTCATATGTTAGATATTTCAATTTTTTCGCTTCTGGGTCAAAATAGTATTTCACTTTTTCTGTAGCAAGAGAATTCTCCCATTGTATCCATTTTGGATCTAATGCCACGGTAGTTAAATTGCGTGGACTTGTTAATGCCTCAAAAGCTGATTCTGCTGTTAAAACAGTTATCCTTTTGCCTTGGGCTTGGTCTCCTTCGCTGGCTACAGCTGTTAGAACCGCATTTACAACATTTTCCGCAAGACTGAATGTTTTTTCAGCTTGTGAGTACAAGTGTGATTTGTAAGCTATTGGTACCTTTTCTCCCTCATTAGAGGTCAGGTACGTAAATCCGCATTTCCCTGGGATGACTCGGATTACAAGGTTGCGTGTATTATTTTTATTTATTTAGAAAGTTTTATATATAGCGCGAACAAGATCTTTGCAGATATCAGAGCGCTTTACAAGGGCATGGGGATAAAAAATACAAAGTAATAAAGCGTATATACAGAGTAATATATGAGGTAGTTAGGTACAAGGTGCTAGTTACATAGGTGGGACAAAGGACATGAGGTAGGTCACAGGTGAGGTAGTGTCGGTACACAGTGTATAGACAAACAATTGCGTCAATAGTATAAAGTGCAATAATAAGGAGCATATACTTGCTTAAGCGTGTTTAGAATATTTAGAGTTTAAAGGTGGGCACAGTTGAGGTAGGTGTGAGCAGGGTGTATAGTCCCACAGGTGCGAGAGTATTAGGGGAGTAAGGAATGTTGAGATGGAGAGGGTAAAGTGTGCAAAGTCAACCAGGTGCGTCAATAATATAACAATATACATAATCAACTAGGTGCATCAAACATTATAACAAAATACAAAGAGTGAGCGTATACAGTTAAGTAATTCGATAACACGGGTGGTACAGTAGACCAGGGTCGGGCAGGACTTACAGGGCAGATTCATGAGTGATACGGAGCAATAGATCATGTGTATTTTGCCATGAGGATCGCTTTAACTTCCCTCTTAAAGATTGTTTCGGAGGAGATGAGCCTTGTTTCCGGAGGGAGTGAGTTCCAGATCCTGGGTGCCATTCCTGAAAAGGAGCGTTTATAAGTTGTTTCCTTCCGAAATCTTCGAGGTTTCAGCAAAAGATTGTTTGTGCTTCTAGTAGTTCGGGAGCCACCCGAAATTGTCAGCTTTTGAGTGAGATAGGCGGGTGAATTCAGGTGCACAGCCTTGTGTGTCATGCATGCGATTTTCAGTTGTATTCTGGCTTCAAAAGGTAGCCATTTCAGTGATTTAAAGTCCGGGGAGATATGCGAGTGTTCTTTTGAGCCAGTGACGAGTCTCGCTGCGGCGTTAAGGGACGCTCTTAGGGGTGCCGTTGTAGTTAGAGGGAGCCCGCAGAGGGCGGTGCTACCGTAATCTATGTGCGGGATGACTATAGATTGTACTGCAGTTTGGAAGTCTTTGGCAGGAAGGAAGGGTTTAAGTTTTCTCAGGGTATTGATTTGGAAGTTCGCTCCTTTGGTTGCCTTGCTGATGTGCTGCTGCATGTTGAGATTGGTGTCCAGTGTTATGCCTAAAGATTTTGCTGAGTCTACTACGATGGGCTGTACATTTAGAGCCGTTAATTGCTTAAGCCATGTTTGAGCCGTGGATATTTTAGCGGGAGGTGAGATCAGGAGGAACTCGGTCTTCAGAGCATTGAGTTTGAGGTGATTCTCAGCAAGCCAGGATTGGGTGTTTCTGATCGTGGTGTTCAGAAGCATGATGTCCTTGGGAGATTGTATTTTGAGATAAAGTTGGGTGTCGTCGGCATACATGTGAAAGTGCACATTAGATGCCTGTAGCAACGTAGTGAGAGGTTCCATAACTAGGTTGAACAGTGTTGGGGAGAGGGAGGATCCTTGAGGGACGCCTAGCGATACAGGTACCGGAGAGGACAGCAGGTTGTTGCTTTTGAATCTTTGTGTCCGGTTGTGTAGAAATGAGGTGAACCACTTTAGAACAGTCCCAGATATGCCCATTCTTGTGTTTAACAGTTCGAGTAAGTTCTCATGTTTAACTGTATCGAATGCTGAGGAGAGATCCAGAGGGATGAGGAGGCAGGTATCGTTTTGGTCTAGGATTTGGAGGGCATCGTCCACTATGTGAGTCATGGCAGTTTCGGTACTGTGCCCTGCTCGGAAGCCTGACTGATGAGCGTTTAGGAGATCAAACTTATCTAGTTGTTTAGTCAGTTGTAGTTGTACGCATTTTTCCAACAGTTTAGCGAGAGTGGGAATGTTTGTAATAGGGCGGTAATTGTTTAGATCAGTGGGGTCTGCTGTTGGTTTTTTCAGTAGCGGAGTGACTTGCCCTACTTTGAGGGCGTTGGGGATGGATCCTTGTTGAAGAGAGCTATTGATAATCTTTGACCAGAGTGGGAGAAGCCAAGGGGAAAAGTCTTTTACAGCGTTAGCAGGAAGGGGGTCAGAGAGGTGATTGGAAGGTTTCAAGGTGTTGAGCAGTCTGCCAATTTCTTCTTCGGAGTAGGTGTCAAAGGCTGACCAAGTAGCATTGTTCTTTGGTTGAGGCACTGCTGTGTGTCGGGGGTTGGAGTACAGGATAGCGTCATTGAGGAGATCGCTTCTTATTCTCTCAGTTTTTTGGATAAAGAAGGCAGAGAAGTCTTCGCAGGAAGGAGTATCGCCCATGGAGCTGGGTGTCTGGGGTTGCTCTTTGGATTGTGTTCTGACTAACTCAAACAGTTTTTTGGGACGGTTTTTAGCTTGGGCGAGTTGGAGGCTGAAGAAGTTTCTTTTTGAGCGTTTTATTTTCCTGAAGTAGGCGTTTCTCTGTATCTTTAGACTTTTTAGGTGCACTGCAGAAGGGGCTGATCTCCAGGTGCGCTCTGCCATTCGCATGGCCCGTCTATCCTCATTGAGGCTACCGTCATACCATGGGTTGGAAGTCTTCTTGGACGAGACTCTTTTCAGTTGCATGGGCGCCGCCTCATTGATTATTGTGGACATAGTATTGAGATAGTAGTCAGTCAGAAGTTGAACGTCTGAAACGCCGGGAGGGGGAAGTAGGCGATTGCAGCTGTTAGGCGGTAGGGAGTTTGGATTGAGTTTCTTCAAGTCTCTTTTCCACACTTTGTGCTTAGGGGGTTGAACTGAGTTAAGTCTGATTTTTTCCTTGATGAGGAAGGAGACAATGTAGTGATCTGACCAGTCACAAGGTTGGATTGACTCCAGTTGAATAGCGCCCTCTTTGGAGATGATAAGGTCAAGGGTTGAACCTCTCTTATGGGTCGGGTTATTGCATATTTGGTTGAGATCAAGTGCGTTGAGAAAGCTTTTGAGGCTGTTTACCACTGTGTCACTGCTGTCATTCCAGTGGAGATTGTAGTCGCCAAGGAAAATTTGGGTGTGCTGCCGTCCTGAGTTGGCTGATATTGTACCCATGAGTTGTTGGACGAAGGAAAGATTGTCCCCAGGTGGGTGGTATATAATGTGTAGTGAGCATACCGGTTTGCTTTCGCTGATGATATCGAGGCAGAGGTATTCACAGGAAGTAAGAGAGGGGACGGCCACTTTGGAGACTGAGAGGTTGCTTCTGTAGATGCAGGCAATTCCACCGCCTGTCTTTATGGCCCTGTCAAGTCTAATGATACAGTAGTTGGGAGGGACTAGGATATCCAGTATAGGTGTAGAGGAATCAGACAGCCACGTTTCAGTCAGAATGGCTAGGTCCAGTTCCAGGGACATGATGAGGTCGGCGACCTCCGTGGAATGTCTTTGGGCCGATCTGCAGTTGAGAAGTATGCATTTAAGGCTAGGGGTGCAAAGGGTGGAGGACGATTCCGTAATGAGGGGTACATTAGTGAGGTTGTTTGGGACAGCGCCTCAGTTGTTATCCTTTTGTTGCCTAAGGGGGTTATATATAATCGTTGGGATGGACATGTTGTTGGTAGCTAGTGGCTTTTGGGGAGCCGGGTCGTAAGAGTGGAGAAGGGTGTGTACGTCATGGTCAGAGATCGAGTTGGAGGTGCGTCTGGGGCGATTGGTGGTATTGCAAGAGGGGGTAGAAGTCCAACGTGGGGAAAGATGTGTGATAAGGCGAGTAGGAGGAGAGGAGGAAGTGTTGTTAGGTGTAGAAGGGGGAGTATTGCGCTTGGTAGTGATGAGATTGCAATTGTTATTGCGATTGTTGGTATTGCGAGGGGGGATAGAGGTCCGGTGTGTGGAGTGTTGTGTGGTAGGGTGGGTAGGAGGTGAGGGGGAAGTGGTGTTAGGTGTGGTAGGGGTGGTGATGGGGGGGGTGTCTGGGGTGTGTGAAGAGCAGCTCTTTAAATGGAGTGTAATTCTTCTTTCAATTGGAGGAGGGTAGACATAATAGTGTCCAAGGTGATGATGGGCGCGGTGTTGGGGGGGGTACTGGCGCTGAACCGGCGCATACGTTGACCGGGGGCAGTCCGGGTGGAGAGTCGGAACTGATGAGGGTGTTGGGGGCGTTGGGGGCGTTAGCGAGAGGGTAGGTGTTGGGAAGCGCATCCGTGCTAGGGGGGGGAGGGGAAAAAGGGGGTGATGTGAAGGCTGGCTGTTGTGGGGGAGGAGGTGGGGTATTGAGGAGTGAGCGAGGGGGGTGGGAGGTTGATGGAGGGGTGCAGGCTAGGTGTGGTGGGAGTGCTAAGTGTGGGGAGGGCGGAAGTCGGAGGGAGAGTCATGTTGTGTGTGTTGCCTTTGGGGGAGGAGGGGTGCTCTGAGAAAAAATGTGCGGGGGAAGGTACGGGAGTGCAAAGTGTGGAGGGGGAGACAGGAGGATGAGCGGAGGTACGAAGGTTAGTAGGGAGGCTGGGAAAGCGAGTGGTGTGTGGAGGGACCAGGTCTATGTCTGTGAATGAGGGGCGGGGAGGGGTAGCTGCGAGGGGCAGGTGATTGACTGTGGAGCAGGGTGTGAAGGTGAGGTGTGTGTCTTCTTGCTGCTGAACTGTGTTAGGAGAGTTAAGGGTGGGGGCTGTGACGTTAGGGGAGGTATGACAGGGGGCGATATGCGTGTAAGTCCGGGGGTTGGAAAGGTGCTCTTTGAGAGAGGGGAACATGTTGTCCAGTAGTTCCAGGTTCCTGTCTATCGCTTGAATTAAAACAATCCCGTTGTTGTAAATAGTGATGGTGGTTCTGCCTGGGAGGAGTTGCGACGATGTGATGGAGAGTGTTAGGCCATGTGCGGATTTCCTGGTGGTGGAGACGGTGAATAGGGTGAGGAACACTTTTTTCCATTGCGCTCTGCGTGTGGTGTGGAAAATGATGTCGGTGTTCAAGGGTCCATTGACCGATGAGAAGTAGGTGTCGGCAAAGGGTGTTTCTGGGTGGGACCTAAGGAAGTCGTGTTTAAAGCGTTTAGTAGATTTTTTGGTGAGAGAGGAAGGGTAGTTTATTTTATATGTGTGTTTGCCAATGAGCTCCATGTTGGTATGGTGGCAGTGTAGCGCGGGGGTGGGTGAGCAGTAGTGATATGCCGGAGCAAGGTGCACATGCAAGCACAACAGGTTATCTGGGTCAGAAATCAGAACATTAGTGATCTTAGAGAGCAATCAAAATATATGAGGTAGCAATCGGTGCGACCCAAGAGAAAGTGAAACTGGGTGCAGGTTACAAAAGTGAGCAAAATACAGGTAAAAATATAATATTGATATAGGAGGTAGCATTGACATTAGTGTGCGATCAAAGTATCTGAGGTAGCAATCGAAGTATATGAGGTAGTATATGAGGTAGCAGTCGGTGCGTCCCAAAGAGAAGGTGAACTGGGTGCAGGTTACAAGGTGTACAAGATACAGATACAAATATAATATAGCAAAACATAGTCTATCTCTATCACAAGTAGTAGTGGGGACATGTAGGTATGACCCCAAATATAAGAGGTAGCAGTCTCTGTGTTACATGGGAAAGTGAACAGAGTGCCGGTTAAAAAAAAAAGGTATAATACTGCAGAAATGTTTATAATACAGATAGAGGTATAATCCTGCATAAGAGACCGACATTCTGTCAAAAGTGAACAAAATACAAGTAAAAATATAGTGTTGCCACAAAAAAGGTAGACTAAGCGGTAGCCGGTGTTGAGTTCTTAGTGTAAGTTCAGATAGTGTGAATGAATGGATGATAGCCCCGCTACAATGACTAGTCCAAGATGGCCACCCGAGAGAGAGACAGGGCGAAAAAAAATAAAAAAAAATAAAATGGCCGCCCCATATGGGCAGGGAGGGCAGTTTCGCTTTCAGCTAGCCCAGTTTCTAAGTTGCTGCGAGGGAGTCTTATCTTGCAGGAGCCTCGTGGGCATCTGAGGCACAGGTGATTTATTGCCTTAGTTTCTGGACCCCGCCATTTTGGACAAAGGGTTTTAACATCATAAAAAGCGAGTTCAAGAAAATACCTTTTTTGTCACAAACCCTGTGAAGTAGCTCTCGCTGGTCCTCTGCGGGAAAGTTGAGACACCCTTGTTTCAGCAATTATAGGAGGGCATCCACCGCCGCCCGTGGTCTGCTGGTCTCCCCCAGCCCCCAAGACCGCCAGGAGTCCTCCGCTGCGGAGCGGGAGCAGGACGAGAGGGGGGGGCGTCTATTGACGAGGCTGGTCCCGCGCTGGTCCTGGGATACTCCGGGGGGGGGGAGTTCCGAAGTTGTCGCCTCGTTCCTCGCTGGTCACGGCTGTCACCGACGTCCTCTGCTGTCGGTAGGCGGTAGGATTCCTTCTGCTGCGGGGGAAGGGGGTGTTCCGTTGTCCCGCGCTGGTCCCGGTGTTCTGCTGTCCTCTGTTGCCGTCGGGAGGGGGTCCTCTGCTGCCGATGTCGTCGTAGTTGCCTCGACCCTCAACAGCCTCCGCTTCTGCTCCGGAGCGGGGGAAGGGTCCGGCGCTAGCTCCGCTCTGGTCCCGGTTCTGGCCACTACAGTTTCGGGGCAGCCGCTCCCAGCGTCACAAGCCGCTTCCAGCCCTCCGACGCCGCTGCAGTATTCCTTCTGCTGTGGGAGGGGGTGTTCCGTTGCCCCGCGACATTATCGCGAGTTTGCAATTTTGTTTTTGCTAACATGTCTGTTTGCAATGATCTCAAAATATCTGTGTGTTTTGAGTCCAATTGATTGGTTTAAAATCAGGTCATATTCATAGAGAGGTTTAACCCTCTCCGCATAATTTAGAATGTAAGTTCTTCCGAAATTCAGGAAACCTAGTATTGATTGTAAGTTCTTCAGCGTTTTAGGTGCCTGGATTACCGCACACTTCTCTAAGAAATTGTCTGCTAGGCTTTTGCCTTCACTTGATAATTCATATCCTAAAAACAGGACAGTTAGATGGGCAATTCGAGACTTTTTAAAGTTGAATTTGTAACCCTCTGCTGCGAACCCAAGTATTATGGTGTTCACTCTTTTCAAGTGAGTATCCAAGTCATCATCTGTTAGATAGATGTCATCGACATAAGATAATGCCTCATCATCATATATTTGCAGTAACTCTGTTACCCTCGCTGAGAATAATCCTGGGCTATTCTTGAATCCCTGTGGGAGTCGACAGAAATTTTCTGCGACCCCATTATTGAGAAAGCGGTCAAATACCTGCTTTCAGGTGCTATATTTTGACAAAATAATCCATTAGAGATGTCTAATGTTGTTTTGTATTTTTTGCGCACGATGTTATTCATTAGTGCTGCACTGTGTGAGTTTTGTACTGCAAAAGTTTTGCAACATGAGTTAAGGTGTCTGTAGTCCAAAACTAGACGATATGAATCGTCTGGCTTGGAGACAGGAAACAAAGGATTGTTCATTTGTGAGGTGCATGTTTCAATCACCCCTTGGTATTCAAGTTGATCTAAGATCTCCCTGACCTGTTTTTTAGCTTCTTGCTTAATTGGGTACTGCCTTTGTGCAGTTGGTTGACATTTTAATTGGATTTTGTGAGGAGGAGACTCCTCATCCCATCCTACATGATTTTTATATAATGCAGGAGCTTGGGCTACTGCCCACTTTCTTGCAAGTGTATATTTTTTATGTATTGGAATGTGATTTGAGAAGGAAGGCATAATCATTTCTTCGCCATGAGGGCACTCCCTGACAAACTCTGGTGGCCAGTCTTTCTCAGCTAAAAGGATATCATAGCCTTTGGAAAGGTTATCCCAAAATAGGCCCCTTACTTTCCTAGTCTTATCTCCCTCTATACGTAGTGTTCTCGTATATTTTATGAGGTTTGCTAACTCTGCTGTCTGCAGTTTCCACTTGAATGTATTCATTTGTGTCCACTGTCACCAGATGATTCATCAGGATCTTGCGAGCTATGGTCACTTCTGCTGCGCTGACTAGCACTGTCTGGGCCCACTCTCCGTTTTTAAGCTGTGTCCTCCGTATCCTCGGCATGTTTGACTATTTTAATGCTGGCTACCTTTTTTCTTGGAAATTGTAATTTTTTACTTTGATGAGCAGGTTCTTTGTCTTTGGACTTGACGTGCTCTTCCCTTTGTTCTGATCGTCCTCTTCTTTCAGATTTCTGCGAGGAAGTCTGAAAAGATCGAGAGGGACGTGTATCAATATCTTGGTATCTATCAGGTTTTTTCAGATTATCCCTATTTCTAAGGTTGTATCTTTTCTCAGAGGGCTCCCTCAGGGGGGACTTGTGTTCTTGGTCCGGAGATCTTTCTCTCCGCCGAGGAGACCTTCCTCTGGACTGGAATCTTTTTTCTTTGGGAGTGGATTGTTTATTTCCATCCCAGCTCTTTTTTGGAGTGTTTAGATTATTTTTAGGTCGAGCCTGTCCCATTCCGCAGGAATGGATAGGATCGAATTTTAGTGTTGCATCAGGAAAGCTAAACCAGCCGGCGTTTTCCTCAAGTGCATGTGATCGTGAACGCGCATCCGCCTGCTGGTTTAGCTTTCCTGATGCAACTCTAGAGATCTGCTCCGCCCCCTACTGCACGCGCTTTCCATCTGCCTGCCTCGAGCGCGTCCACTTTAAAGCATCTGTTGCTCGGCCTCAGTTCTCCACTTCTCCTCCCCCCTCCTCCCCTCTAATTACATCCCTGTTCACGACCGCAAGGCCGTGCTTCAAAGGGATCCGCAGTCCCGCCCCTAAAAGCTTCTTTCCTGACTCCACTCTCTTCCCCTCCTCTTTACTTTCCTGGTTATATTTAATTAGCAGCAGCAGCATTTCTCCTGCGCCAGGCCACATCAAAGGCTCTGCTCCCCGCCCCCCCCTCCGTCACTTATTCACGGCCACAGGCCGTGACTCCCTAAACACTTTGTTAGATTTAATTAGTAGGCTCGAGCTCCCCTGCTGTCACTAATATTTAATGTGTTTCCAGCCTGAGATGTTCGTCGCTTTTTGATACACACGCAACCCCACACACACGCAACACCACTCACCCAAGCAACACCACTCACCCAAGCAACACCACTCACTCACGCAAAGCCACTCACATCCACGCAGTGCCACTTTCACCCACACAGCACCACTTTCAGACACGCAACGCCACTCACACCCACGCAAGCCCACTATCACCCACGCAACACCACACTCACCCACGCAACGCCACTCACCCATGCAACGCCACTCACCCATGCAACGCCACTCATCCATGCAACGCCACTCATCCATGCAACGCCACTCATCCATGCAACGCCACTCATCCATGCAACGCCACTCATCCATGCAACGCCACTCATCCACGCAACGCCACTCACTCACGCAAATCCACCCACACCCACGCAGTGCCACTTTTACCCACACAGCACCACTTTCAGACACACGCCACTCACCCACGCAACGCCACTCACCCACGCAACTCACCCACGCAACGCCACTCACCCACGCAACGCCACTCACCCACGCAACACTCACCCACGCAACGCCACTCACACACGCAGTGCCACTTTCAGACACGCAACGCAACTCACACTCACGCAAGCCCACTATCACCCACGCAACGCCACACTCACCTACGCAATGCCACTCACACACGCAACGCAACTTACACACGCAACGCCACTCACCCACGCAACGCCACTCACCCACGCAACGCCACTCACCCACGCAACGCCACTCACCCACGCAACGCCACTCACCCACGCAACGCCACTCACCCACGCAACGCCACTTACCCATGCAACGCCACTCACCCACGCAACGCCACTCACTCACGCAAAACCACTCACGTATACGCAGTGCCACTTTCACCCACACAGCACCACTTTCAGACACGCAAGGCCACTCACCCACGCAAGGCCACTCACCGCCACTCACCCATGCAACGCAACTCACCCACGCAACGCCACTCACACAAAACAAAATCAACTCACATACGCAAGGCCATTCACCCACGCAACACCACTCACCCACGCAACGCCACTCACCCGCGCAACGCCACTCACACAAAACAAAATAACTGACATTTTACATATCCAAAACCCAAACTTATCTATTGCGAGACCTATTGCGTTTCCAATGCTTGTTAATAAATATCTTTTCAGGATTTTCAGTTAGTTGGGGTTTTACGGGTTTCCCACCCAAACTATCTCTTCCTAGTTCTTCATAGGATTTTTCTATGATTCTGGCAAGTTCAAATGGTTGTTCTGCTATATCTGTTTCTTTCAATTTGTGGCGGATCGCCACAGATGCTGCTTCCCCTTTTATGTTGGCTAATAATATAGCCGAGACCTGCTTGAAGTCTTTTAGTAATTTTATACCCAGAGTTAAAGCAGGTTCTGGACCGTATTCATTTTGAATCTGTCTTAGCACATCTGGTATTATCGCCATGGACGGAACACCATGTGTTTTTGTGTAAATGGAAGCAAATACTGTGCCCCAAGTGTCACAGTCCTCTACATGTGGTGCGATCCCCATTGGAAGACAGATAGTCAGAATTCTGTGTTTCTCAGTAGGGGTAGTATCCGGAAATACTGCCTCAATTTGAGTGATTTTTTGTGCTAACCAGAATGGAATTTGTTCCAGTTTTATGGGTACTTTACCCAGACATGACTATGTTCTGTGATGTAATTTTGTTTGTGTTCCCCTGATGAGGGGTCAGCTGTGGAATGTTAACAGTTGGTTGGACTGTTGAAGTCCGCATTACATATTGAACTAATTGTCTATGTATTTTAATTATTATTTTTAGCTGGACTAAAAGTTCCGGTATAGACATTTTTTCAATGTCTGGATGTGGTGTGTAGCTGGCTAGAACCGGCCACGTTGCTCCTGGTCTACCTAGTGGACCGAGCCTGGTGATGTGATTATTGTGTTTTAGGGCGCCTTTAAACCAGAGCAGGTGCTCTTGGTATTTTAATGGGATTTCCCCCTCCTCGAAAGGAGTGTACTCTTCCGGAGGTTCCTCTATTTTGTATTTGTGGAATTCGTGTGTGACAGCGTTTGCTGCTGGAAAGTTTATCCATGAATAGAATACCTCTGTCTGCCGATATTCATGTGCCTCAATTACGAATATGACTGTACCACCTCTCGATGTCAGTCCATTTTCTATAAGTTTAAGAGTTATAGTTTTTCTTATGTTGACCGGAATGAGTATTGCATCCGGGTCGGTCTGCAGGAGATTTGTGTCATCCGCTTGGAGTTGAGCTGCTATTCTAGCTGTCTCCCTCTCGTCTTCACTTTGTCATTTTTACTAACAGAACAGTTTTTGTTGCAGATCAAGTTTCAAGGAAACAAAGACTAGGTGCACAATATTTTGGAACACTGTATCCTTCAACGTTGAATAAACCAAAAACTATACATAGAAATCTCTACCTACCAAGTTCCGGCGGATTTTTAACCCTTTACCCACTCCAGACGTCTTTTGGAGTATTTACGGGAAAAGGGTCTGTGTGAAAAAGCACAACTGAGTTACTCTAACGTCTTGCGTTAGATTTATCACCTTACCAAACGTTGGGCGCCATGTAGTGTAGTTCCTATAGTCCCAATAGGCTCTGCGCATTGGAATAATATATTCAGTAGTGTAGACATAGGACTGAGGTTAACTAGGTCTCTACTGACTATATTAGACTTAAGTTTTTGCCAGCTAGCTCAGAGGTCACTAGAAACTTTCTCCAATAAGCGAGGAGGAGTTTAACCTCCCTGGATAGACAAGAAGGGATTAGCTTCTGACAAACATAAAACATGACAACTTTGCTCTCCCTGATTAAGAGTATATCTCTAGAGTCGTGTGAAAACAAAAGACAGCTATTTCACTCAGCCAAATGTGCGTACTTAGTTTCACCAGATTGCAGAGAAAAGAGACGGCGTTTTCAATAAAAGGTGTTATTTATTGAGCAGTCTTCTTCCTCATACAAGAGAAATGAATTGCCACGATTGTAATGCTCATGGTAAAGTAAAGTGCGTACAGTAAAAGCAGGATTATAAAATAATACTGTAAAAGCATTGATATGGTTTCTTAGCCATATGATACTTTAAAATAGATAAAATATATACATACATATATACATTGACTAATCGTACTCAACTGGTGCTTCTAAATACGCCTACCCCGGTGTACCTGACCTAAGCCTAATACGTGGGAGGGAGTAAGTAAGTAGCAGTTTAAGTTAAGTTTGTTTTGCCAAGAATCTGACCCAAGAATTCTCTGTAAGGGTTTAGTCAGTTCCGTACCTGGGCAAATAGAAAGCAGGAGGTCTGGTATCTCTCTCTCAGGACTCGATATCCCAGCAACCCGCAAAGGTAGGCTGGAAACGCCGGAGCTGGATTTCTCGGCAGGAGAAAAGACAGCGTCTTTCTCAGCGCGTCAATAGAAGAGGGGCAGCGTCCGTGGGCTCTCGCATCAGCTGGGCTTTCGGAAGTAGACAGCTGCTCTGCTCCAGATTCACCACCGTGTGTTTGCTTAAGGCAGCGTTGGTATACTTATACCTGAAAGGTGCCGGGTTTGACGTAAGGTTGGACATAAGACGTCAATAAAGATGTCACTAAGAACTGGCCGTTCTTACAGTGCTTTACAGGAGTTCTAGGACGAAATCAAAACAATAGCAAGGGGGATTTCCCAAGGTTGCTGGAGGCTTGGTTTGTTTAGAGAACTCGGTGTGCTTAATAGGGGGCCGGAGAAGTAGCCTTGCTTAATGTGACAGCACGTGCTACGACTGAATTATGGATATGATTATTATGCCGTTGTATGGATATTATTGATTATAGCCGGACAAGGGCATGAAATAGGAATATCGATTCAGGTTTCCTAGATAACGCACGTTTCGACTTGGAAGGTTCCGAAGTCGTCGAGCCAATGGTTGTTTTAACCAGTGTCGGTTTCGTGTCTTTCTTTCGGTTTCGATTTCTCCACTGAGCGTGGGCGATCGACTGAGGGCTCTTTGGAAATGTTCTTAGTCGGGCCTTGAAGCGGGACTAGAGAACGGTGTTGAAGATCTTGGCTAAGGCCTTCCGGCGATGCCTCGACCTGAGCCACGGAAAAGTCTTTATGGGGCCCCGCTACTGCGGTTAGGCCTAGCTCCTCGCTGGAGTCGTCGTCGACGGCTCCGATAGGTTGTACGTCGTCTCCTACCTCGACGATGTCTTAATCATGGACGTATAGTTCTTCCTCGTCCTAGGTGGAGTCCGGCTCCGACGCAGGATCCGAGTGCTCCGGATGCTCTTCTTGTACATGTTCTTCGTCGTCACCACCAAAGATGTTCTCTGGGTCTGGTGCCGATTCTCGCGTCGACTGTCGTGCCGCGCGTCGAAGACGGAGAGTTTTCTTCGACCTGAACTTCGAACAGGCCATGCGCAGCTGGCCTAGTCGTGGTCCGGTGAGAGACATTTGCTGCACACCGGGTGCACGTCGATGTGGGGATATTTTGAGTTGCAGACGGGGCAGCGCTTGAACGGACTTCGTTCCATCGCCGATCGTCGAGGGGCCCTTGGTGTCAAAAGGCAAAAAGTCTTTCGAAGTCTAGTTCAAAGAACTGGAAAGGTAAAAGGCACCGAACGAAAGACAATACCGACGCCCCTAAGGACTGTTGGCCTCGAAAAAGAATAACTAACATATATTCCGAACGCGAGTTAAGAAGTACATCCGAACCCAGTGGCGGAAAAAAACAATCTGAGCATGGAGGGGATGCCCATGCGCACTGTAGTCCAGTGGAGGAGCCACCTATCTCGTGATACTTCGAAGACTCTTCCAGGACAACAATGTGCAATCATCCGGACCCAACACTAGGCGGCGATCTATGCATAGATATAAATTCAGCAGCCCACATGCCTCGAACCATAAGATTTCCCAAAATTAACATTTAAATCCAATGTTAACATAAAATCAGAAAATACATCAAGTGATTTTTGGAGGCCATTTGCTGTTAGGGCCATTAAAACAGTGTCATCCGCGTAGGGGAGGAGCGGGACCCTGAAACCCCCAATACGTGGACAGTCAATATCTTTCTCTGCCAGGAAAGGATCAAGTCCATTGGTGTAAATTATAAAGAGAAAGATGCATCCCTGCCCAATGTCGAAGCAATAGGCCTAGTTTTTTCACCATTGGCAGTATATCTGATACTAACAGATGTCGAGGCGTGAATAAGGAAGCTTGGCCTACAGCAGGAGGGATCACAACTGTTACCTTTTTTTAACACAGGAACTACTATTGCCTCCTTCCAAGATGCCGGGATAGGGCTGGTCACCACTGCTTTAAATACGTTGGTTAATAATGGAGCTCATTGGTTAGTGTTAGTTTTAAAAAGGTCTAGTGGCACTCCATCCGGGCCGGGGGCTTTCATGTGGATACCTTTGGCTATAGCTTCCTCAACCTCAGCTACTTAAATTACAAGCTGAAGTTGGGTTTTGGGCAAGATCCTCACTGGGGACCTCAGATGGGCGGCATTTTGGGTTCAAAATGGTTATGTAGTGGGCTTCCCAGACATCACCCAGGACCAAGAATCCATCCTGCACAACTCCTCATTAAATAATGGGCGGTATATGACTTCCCAGTAACTTTTTGAGTCCTTGAGGGCACTCGCTCTTTCTAGATCGTCCCAGGCTAGTCGCTTCAGTTCTTCTTTCCCCTGTTTTACAGTATCTTTATAAATCATCCTAACAAGTATAATCTGCGCCCTGTCACGCACTCAACAGCGGATGATCACGTCCCTGCTGCCTGGCCACCCCGAAGCGCACCCAAGGACCTTTCTCCTGCTGCCGGAACTGCAGCTTCACCAGCATCCGGCCCGCCACCCCACCTACCGAAGAACCCAACTTCCTCCGATGCATCCTTCTCAAAACCCGCTCTGCCCGCAAACACGCCAAACTCTGGGACCTACTCAACTCTACCTCCCCAGACGTCGCCTTCCTGACAGAGACCTGGCTGAACCCCTCCTCGGCACCCGACATCGCCATAGCCATCCCGGAAGGCTACAAGATCACCCGCAAGGACCGCACCAACAGAGTAGGAGGAAGAATTGCCATCGTCTACAGGAACACCCTCAAAGTCTCGACAAACACCAACGACATCCTCAGCACCGCCGAACACCTGCACTTCCAGAATCACACCGACCCAAACACCACCCTCAGAGGTACCCTCGTCCACAGACCCCCCGGACCCCGACCGCAGTTCAGCGATACCATCGCCGACTTCACCAGCACACATGCCGTCGCCTCCACAGACTACATCCTACTCGGGGACCTGAACTTCCGCCTCGAGAACAACAACACTCCCAACTCCTCCAACCTGACCGACAATCTCGCCAACCTCGGACTCACACAACTCGTCACAACACCCACCCAATCCGCTGGCCACACACTGGACCCCATCTTCTCAGCTAGCACCCACGTCTTCTTCGACCACATCACAGAACTCCACTGGACCGACCACCGCTGCATCCACTTCACCTTCCGGAACCCCCCCCCACACTACCGCACCCAGTAGATGCCTCACCACCGCTGGAGCAAAGTCACCGAGGACCAGCTAACCACCGCCCTCACCAAGAACCCACCCACAGACCTGACCGACCCAAACGCCGCAGCCCCAGACAATGGATCGATGACTCACCAACACCTTCGCCCCGCTCAAGAAGCCCTCCAGCACCCACAACAGCAAGAGAACCAGCGTGTTCACTGAAGACCTCCAGGCCTCCAAGCGTACCTGCCGAAAACTCGAAAAAAACTGGATCTGGGAACAAACACCGGAAAGCTACACAGCCCACAAGAACGCCACCCGCAGACACCACCACCTCATCAGATTGGCCAAAAGGACCTACTTCAAAGACCGCCTAGAGAACAACGCACAGAACAGCAAAGAGCTATTCAACATCGTAAAGGAACTCGCCAACCCCAGCTCCAACACCAATGACATCCCACCATCACAAGACCTGTGCGACTTGCTGGCCACCTCCTTCCATCGCAGGATCGCAGACATCCACGACAGCTTTGATGCCGTCATCACCCTGGCAACCGCTGAGACCCCCGCTCCTACGACCACCATCCGTACCAACCGCATGCTTGCCTGGAACAACATCAACGATGACGACACCATCAAGATCATCAACACCATCCACTCCAGATCCCCGGAAGACCCCTGCCCACACCACATCTTCAACAAAGCCAGCAGCACCATCGCACCCCATCTCCGGAAAAACATCAACATCTTTCGAGACAGCCATCAACATCTCCTTCGAGACAGCAAACTTCCTGGAGAGCTGGAAGCACGCAGAGATCAACGCCTTACTCAAGAAACCCAAGGCGGACTCCAAGGACCTCAAGAACTTCCGACCCATCTCCTTGCTCCCGTTCCCGGCGAAGGTCATTGAAAAGGCCGTCAACAAACAACTAGACCACTTTCTCGAGGAGAACAGCATCCTGGACAAGTCTCAGTCGGGTTTCGCAGCAACCACAGCACCGAAACTGCCCTCATCGCCGCCACCGATGACATCAGGACCCTGCTTGACAACAGCCATCAGCCGTCTTCGATACGGTCTGCCACCGCACACTACGAACACAACTCTACGATGACGGAATCCAAGAGAAGGCCCTGGACTGGACCACCCCTTTCCTCTCTGGCAGAACACAAAGCGTCCGCCTCCCCCCCTTCCGCTCCAAAGCCACCGAGATCTGCAGCGTACCCTAAGGCTCATCCCTCAGCTCGTTATTCAACATCTACATAGCACCGCTCGCCAAAGTCGCATGACGACATGACCTTAAAATCATCTCCTACACCGGCAACACCCAACTGATCCTCTCCCTCACCAAAGACCACCTCACCGCCAAAACCAACCTCCACGAAGGAATGAAGGCCGTCGCCGACTGGATGAGAAACACCCGACTGAAGCTGAACTCGGACAAGACGGAGGTCCTCATCCTCTGATTCACCCCCTCGGCCTGGGACGACTCCTGGTGGCCCACTGCACTAGGAGCACCCCCTACATCCACCGACCACGCTCGCAAACTAGGGGTTGTCCTAGACTCCACCCTCTCTATGACGAAGCAGGTCAACTCCGTCTCCTCCTCCTGCTTCAACACCCTCGGCTTGCTTCGCAGGATCTTCAAGTGGAACCCCACCGGAACCAGAATGACTGTCACCCAGGCCCTTGTCAGCAGTAGACTGGACTACGGAAACACCCTCTACGCGTAAGCCCCGGCCACACTCATGAAACGGCTTCAACGCATCCAGAACGTCTCTGCAGGCCTGATCCTCGACATCCCCCGCCGCAGCCATATCACACCCCACTTGAGAGACCTGCACCGGCTCCCCATCAACAAGAGGATAACCTTCAAACTTCTCACCCTTCACACAAGGCACTCCACAACACAGGACCAGCGTACCTCAACAGCCGTCTCAGCCTCTACATCCCCAACCACCAGATCCGCTCTGCAGACCTCGCCCTCGTCCCCCGCATCCGAAGAGTGAACGCAGGCGGCAGATCATTCTCACACCTCCCCGCCAAGACACGGAACACCCTACCCGTCCACCTGCGGCAGACAGAAGACCTTCTAACCTTCAGGAGACTTCTCAAGACCTGGTTTTTCGAACAGTAGCAGAGCACCTTGAGACCCTCACGGGTATGTACTGCGCTTTATAAATGCTATGATTGATTGATTGGGTATGATCAATGTAAAAGCTCAAAACCCTTCTGGGGGTCCAACCAAGGAAGCCTCTCCTCCTTTGAGGGGTGAGGAGGGGCAAAGAATGTAGTGATGGTTTACTGAATGTGGAAAGGAGTCTCACTTTAGCAAGAAGCCCGTCCGTGTCAAACACCTGTTTGTCTGGAAAACGGTGGTGTGGTGCGAATGTACTGATGGTGCCAGAAGTTCACTCAAGAAAAGCTGAAGTAATCAGAATGAGGACGATAGTCTTCAAAGTCCAGAGAAGTAGGCACCAACTATGCATCAGTTCACAGATTGTGCACATGAGAAATGTGAAGACAAACAATGTCGA
Organism: Lissotriton helveticus; assembly: GCF_964261635.1. Classification (NCBI taxonomy): domain Eukaryota; kingdom Metazoa; phylum Chordata; class Amphibia; order Caudata; family Salamandridae; genus Lissotriton; species Lissotriton helveticus. The sequence continues at coordinate 93,648,621 of NC_136058.1, forward strand.
TGCACACCCTTTAAACAAGCATTGGCATAGCCAATAGTTCTCGCCTTTGGGACCTTCTAAGTGTTTAGCCATCCAACACTTGATGTTGTTGCACCAAGGATATTGTGCTGGATAACTAAACCCTTATAAGGTCCCAAAGGCGAGACCTATTGGCTATGCCAATGCTTGTTATTCTTGACTTTGATCATTTTTTTATTATTTAGTTTATGAGGAGAAAAAGGTAAGCACACAAGGTTGAAAAGATTGAAATATATATATAACAAACAACATTCATATGTTATACGTACATATGAACAACATGCTTACCCATATTGCCCCACAATCTTGAATTAAATGTAATAGATCCTCATTATTTTATTGGTGATAATTCCCTTCAAGTTGTATTTTATATCCTGTTTCCCTGTATTTTTTCCCTGAGGTTTCGTTTTTCCGTATTTTACTGCTTGTTTTTTTGTATTATACAGCAATCCACTACCTCTGTGGATGAGGGTTCACTATGTACAGTCTATAAATAAATACAGTATATACCCTGGTCTACTCAGTTACAGAGAAACATTGGAAAATATTCAACTTATCTGGTTAAAGATTTTAAGAAAGGGTATTTTTAATGTTTTAATAGGTTGGGTAGAAGGAATATCAAACTATCCGGATGGACAAAAATTCCTAATGTGGCCCTATGGCCTGCTCCATGGTGGAGCTGTAGTGGAAGAGCTTCCTTTGAATAGTTCCCCTAGTTATTCAGCCCAACACAGTATAGAAAGGGGGTAATTCACAAAAGGAGAAGCAAAGATTTCAGATTAGGGAAGGATGTGTTCAATATATAGTTGAATCCTTCCAATCTTAACTTTTGGGTTACTGGCCGCTTCTACTCTCATTCATCAGACAACTAATTCAGCGACTTTCCAGCCTGGTTTGCACACACAAACACTGCAGATGTAGTAGTATCTCTCCCAATGTATACGCAGTGCAATCTTAATGTTTTAGGGATTTAAGAAGAGATTTGCCAATGCCCTAGTGCTCTTAGTGTGAACACCGCCACACTCCTTGCATTGCCCATTATTGCCTTTTGATCACGTACTATCAGTGGTACTGATAAAATCAACTAAACCAAATCATGTCTTCTGTATTGCATGTCTGAATAAATAAAACTCAAAGAACGTCAAATCGGTGCATAGCTCAGCTAACGTGTTTTGTGGAACAATCACTGCTCCAAGTCAGAAAGTTCTTTAGACTTTAGGATTTTATAAGTGTTATGTTGGCTGCTTGTGGCACACACTTTATGAAGTAAAACGTATTACATTGGTATGTTGTGAATGGTCTGCACTCAAAATGAAACCCTGAGGGGCAGCAATTTGCCAAGTTACATCTTTGTAAATGTAAAAGGTAGCAAATGATATTCTGGATAGAAGCATCCAGGGGATCAATGTGGTTATTGTTGCAATAAATGGCAAATCTCTTCCATTTAGCAGCATAACAATCTCTGGTAGTAGGTCTCCTGGCTTCTTTAATGATGTTCATACAGTCTGGTGGTAGGTTAAGATAACCAAACTCTAAGACTTCAGGAGCCTTATCGCCAAATTCAGTTGATTTGGGTCTGGATGTCGGATGTCTCCATGTTTCTGCGTTAGCAAGGAAGGTGTTAGGCGTACTTTTTGGTGTGGAACTAGAGACAGTTCTAGCAGTGTTGTGAACCACGGTTGGCATGCCCATGTGGGAGCTACCAGGATTAATTTGAGAGACTGTTGTCTGAGCTTGCGTACTACTAATGGTATTAGTGGTAGTGGCGGAAAAGCGTACGCAAATCTGCCTGACCAGTTCATCCATATCGCATTGCCCTTGGACAGCGTGTGTCGAAACCTGGCGGTGAAGGTTGGGCATTTTGCGTTTTCGTGTGTGGCGAACAGATCTATGTCTGGATGACCCCACTGGAAAAATGTTTGAAGAACTTGCGGAAGTAGTTCCCATTCGTGAATTTGTTGTGTCTGCCGACCCAACGATATGAATGTCAGCAGCCCTACATGCCAAGAACAGATGCATACTGGTAAGTAGCATATTCCGTTCGAGGCATGTGGGCTGCTGAATTCATATCTGTGCATAGAATGTATAGCAGTCTCTCCCTTAGCGGTGGCTACCTGTGCCAGCTGCAGCAGTCTGAAACAGAGTTTTTAGAACAGCCTGTCCTACAGCAGCTTGCTGTTTGGAATGTACATCTACACAAAAGTGTTTTGTGAATGTATGTATGGTAGACCATGTGGCTGCCTTACATATTTCCTCTAGAGGAATGTTCCCTAGGAAAGCCATGGATGCCCCCATTTTGCGTGTGGAATGCGCTCTTGGGGGAACTGTTAAAGTGCGTTTTGCCTTAAGATAACATATTTGAATGCACTTAACAATCCATCTGGCTAACCCTGATTTAGATATGGGGTTGCCTTTGTGCTGTGGTGAAAAGGCAACAAACAACTGTTTTGTCTTCCTGAAATCTTTTGTCCTGTCTATGTAATATAGGAGAGCCCTTTTAACATCTAGTGTGTGCAGGGCCCTTTCAGGTACTGGCAGTTCTATTGTTTGATTGATATGGAAGTGAGACACCACTTTGGGCATGAATTTAGGGTTTGTCCTAAGCACCACCCTGTTTGCGTGGATTTGGAAGAATGGCTCTTGAATAGTTAGGGCTTGAAGCTCGCTAACTCTTTTAAGTGAAGTAATTGCCACGAGAAATGCCACTTTCCATGTCACAAAATTTAATTTCACACGAGTGTAGAGGTTCAAAAGGTGGTCCCATTAGTCTGGTTAAAACGATATTTAGGTTCCAGACCGGTGAAGGTGGGTGTCTTGGGGGGATAACTCATTTGAGTCCCTCCATGAATGCTTTAATTGCAGGCACTCTAAATAGGGAAAGGTGTTGCCTGTTTTGAAGGTAAGCTGCTATGGCAGCTAAGTGTATCCTTATAGATGTATAGGCTAGATTGCAGCGGTGTAGGTGCAAAAGATAGCATATGATATTTTGAGTTGATGCGTCAAGTGGGCTTATGTCATTGTTGTTACAGAAAATGACAAAACGTTTCCACTTTGTCGCATAGCATGCTCTTGTGGTAGGTCTTCTTGCCTCCTTGATAATGTTCATGCAGTCAGGAGTTAAGTTTAGGTAGCCAAACTCTATGACTTCAGGAGCCAGATAGCAAGGTTCAGCTGCTGTGGATCTGGGTGCTGAATTTCTACATGGCTCTGCGTTAAGAGACTGGGTGTTAGCTTTAGTCTTTGATGAGGCACCACGTAAAGCTCTAGGAACGTGGTGTACCACGGTTGCCTCGCCCATGTTGGAGCAACTAGGATTAGCGTCATGGAGTGCTGGCGCAGTTTGCGTGCCACTAGTGGTTTCAACGGTGCTGGTGGAAAAGCGTAGGCAAATTTGTTTGACCAGTTCATCCATATCGCATTGCCCTGAGACTGCGGGTGTGGGAACCTTGCGGCGAAGTACCGGCATTTTGCGTTTTCTTTTGTGGCGAACAGGTCTATCTCTGGTTGTCCCCCCTGTTGGAAGTATGGTTGGAGCACTGAGGGATGAATCTACCACTCGTGCATCTGTTGGCTGTGTCTGCTGAGCAGATCCGCTATCTGGTTGTCCTTGCCTGGGAGGTGTTCGGCCATGAGAAAGATGTTCCTTTGAATGGCCCACTTCCACATGCTTTGAGCCAGGTGTGATAGCTGTGGAGAGTGTGTTCCTCCCTGTTTCTGTATGTAGTACATTGCAGTCATGTTGACCGTCCGGATCAACACAGTCTTGTTGCACAGATGTACTTTGAAGGCTTTCATTGCCATGAAAATTGCCATCAGCTCCAGCAGGTTGATGTGCATCTTTTTCTGCTGCGTGGTCCATAAGCCCTGTACTGTGTGGTAGAGGACATGGGCTCCCCACCCTATCAGGGATGCGTCCGTTGTCAGGACTATTTATGGCACAGGCTCTTGGAACAGTCGTCCTTTGCAAAGGTTTTGTGGATTCCACCAATGCAGAGAGTTGTATACACGACTGGTCACCAACACTAGGTCGTTTAAGTGTCCTTGAGCCTGGTTCCACTGACGTGCTAGGCACTCTTGCAGCTGACGCATGTGTAGTCTTGCGTGGGGGACTATGAAAATGCATGAGGCCATCATACCTATAAGTTGCATAAACACTCGTGCTGGGAGCGAGTGTTGGGGCGTGATTATTTGGATTAGTGTCAGAATGCGGTTTATTCTGACAGAATTTGGCTGGGCCTTCCCTGCCAGAGTGTCTATTGTCAGACCCAGGTATTGTTGTACGTGGGCAGGCTGAAGATGGGACTTTGGGTAGTTCAGCGAGAAACCTAAACTGTGCAGGAAGTGAATAGTGTGGGACATGTGGCTGGCACATTGCTGGGCTGACTGTGCTTGTATTAGCCAGTCGTTGAGATATGGATAGACATGAATATGTTGTCTTCTGAGATGTGCCGCTACTGTCGCTAGGCACTTGGTAAATACTCTCGGGGCTGTGGTCACCCCGAAAGGAAGTACTTTGAATTGATAGTGCTGATTTTGTATTGTAAACCTGAGATATTTCCTGTGTGCTGGGTGTACCGGTATATGGAAATATGCGTCTTTCAGGTCTAGTGTTGCGAGGAAGTCTCCTTGACGCAACAGTGGTAACACCTGCTGTAGAGTGAGCATATGGAAATGGTCTGATAAAATGTATTGGTTTAAGGGCCTGAGGTCCAAGATTGGCCTGAGTGACCCGTCCTTTTTGGGGATTAGGAAGTATAGTGAGTACACTCCTGTGCCCTGGTGCTTTAAGGGTACTGGTTCTATGGCCCCCTTTTGTAGCATGCTGATGACCTCCTGCTGCAATAAGTGTAGGTGTTCTGTGGACATAGGACGGTGCTTTGGGGGTATGTTGGGAGGTGTGGAGATTAATTCTAGGCAATAGCCATGCTGGATAATTTGCCTCACCCACCTGTCTGTAGTGATGTTTTCCCAGACTTGTAGGAACTGCTGTAATCTTCCCCCAACCGGTGTTACATGGTCTGGGGGTAGTGACAAGAAGTCACTGTTTGGTATTGGTAGAGGATCTGGCGGTGTTATTCCCTCGTCCTCTACCTTTGCTGTTATTTCCACGGTATCCACCTCTACTGTTTTTGTTGTAGGTGTTTTGCGTGTTCCCTTTGTTGTATGGAATGGAATGGAATATGTTTTTGTAAAGCGCGATAGCTACCCGCAGGCGTCCCAGCGCTATAACTGAATACGATGGGGATGAGGCGGGTCAGGGGTTATTTCCTGAAGAGAAAGGTTTTTAATTTTTTACGGAAGGGTAGGATGTTTGGTTCTGAGCGGATGGAAAGTGGAAGGGAGTTCCAGAGCCTTGCTGCGTTAGTAGAGAACATTCTCCCTCCGCTTCTTTCTCTTTTATACCTGGGGATGATGACCTGGAAGGCGAGGGAAGATCTCAGCTGCCTGTTGGGGTTGTAGGGAGTAATCAGGCTGTGATTGAGGACTGCTCCCTTCCTCCAGTAGGCACGGTGGGCGATGCACATGCCTTTAAAAAAGACCCTATCTTTTACCGGTAGCCAGTGAAGTGCCCTTAATTCAGTTCTCACTGATTGCCGGCGGGGAATGCGCAGGAGGGTGCGGGCCGCGCAGTTTTGAATCACCTGCACTTTTTTCAGGGTGGATTCAGAGGAGCCTAGGTATAGGGCATTGCTAAAGTCCAACCGGGAGAGGATGAGACCCTGGACCATGATCTGTCTGGCCTTGAAAGGGAGGAGTGGTAAGATCTTCCTAATGAGTCTGATAATACCCATGCAGGATGCTGCTAGTTTTGTTGCCTGGTGGCCAAAGGTGAGAGCAGAGTCCAGCCAGATGCCCAGGCTCCTGATGGAATCCCTGGGCGGGGGGGCTGGGCCTAGTGAAGGGGGCCACAGAGAGTTAATGGATTTTTGGGGAGAGTTGCCCAGCACCATTAGCTCAGTTTTCTCTCCGTTGAGCTTTAGGTAGGACTGACTCATCCAGGTGTAGACTGCTTCCATACAGTTTCTGAGTTCACTGTGATGGGAGGAGGGATGAGTAAGAGTGACCACCAGTTGCGTGTCGTCGGCATAGGACACGACTTGAATGCCGAAAGGGCGGATTATATCTGCGAGGGGGAGCATGTAAATATTAAACAGTGTGGGGCTCAGGGACGAGCCCTGAGGCACACCACAACTGATGGGTTTGCTGGGTGAGGAGGTGTTGCCCTCGCAGACTCGGAAGGACCGGTCCGAAAGAAAGGAATGGAGCCAGGCTGCTGCAGTGGATGTTATTCCGATCTCTGCCATTCTGTGACGTAGGATGTCGTGATTCACAGTGTCGAAGGCGGCACTGAGGTCCAACAAAATAATGGCCGCAGTGCCACCCTCGTCTACAATCTTTCTGGCACCTTCTGTTACTGCTAATAGTGCAGTTTCGGTTCCGTGCATGGGACGGAACCCAGTCTGTGAGGTGTCCAGAGAATTATTTTCTTCCAGGAATTTGGTGAGGCATTGATTAACATATTTTTCCGTGACTTTGGTGATCCATGGCAACAAGGAGATCGGGCGGTAGTTTCCCGGGTTTGCCTGATCCAGGTTGGGGTTTTTCAGGAGGGCCTTGACTGTAGCTTGTTTCCATTTGGGGGGGACGATCCCAGTTGAGAGAGTTATTGATCAAATTCAAAATGGTAGGGAGGATGGTCGGCGTGACATTTTTTAAGAAACGGGCTGGGGCTGGGTCACTGGGGGATCCTGATTTTACTTGAAGTATTATGGATTCAAGACTGGCTTGGTCCAGAGAAGGAAAGGTTTCAAGGAAGGAGAGGGGGGGGGGGTCTGGTATGCTGCTGATCTGGGAGGGGGAGTGGGGAGGGAGGGAAGGAGGAATAGATTGTGGCTATTTTGTTATGAAAATAGTCAGCCTGTTCATCGCAGCGGGTTTGAGCGGTCAGAGGGTCTGGTGGTTTATCAGGGAGTTTGAGTAGGTTTTTTGCAATCTCGTAGATCTCCTTGGGCTTGGATGCTGCATCATTGATCCTATTTTCGAAGTAGATGGCTTGAGCTGTTTTTATACTGGTTTTATAGGTTTTTATGGACGCACGATATTCAGTTTTACTGCTGTGAGAGTAATCGAGGCGCCACTTCCTTTCCAATTTTTTACATGCTCTCTTGAGGGTGCGTAGGTCCTGGGAGAAACAAGGGGCACTTTTGGGTCTCTGTTTGGAAGGAAGGTCCTTAAAAGGGATGATAAGGTCAAGGGAAGTTGTGATCCAGTTATTGAAGTTGTCGTTGCTGAGAATGGGGTCTGAGTTATTCCGTGGAATGGAGGATTCCAGTGTGGAGGTCCACTGATTGGTATTGAGTTGGGACCACTTGCGGCCTCTGCTAGGTGCGGAGGGGGGTGAGGCGCGGGATCCTACTGGTGCCCAAGTGAATGGGATCAGAAAGTGGTCAGACCAGGGAAGGGTGATGGGTGGGCTAACTGTGAGATGCACACAGTTGCTAAAGATAGGGTCCAGAAGGTGCCCTTTTTCGTGGGTGGGATGTTGGACCAGCTGGGAAAGATCAAGTGCCAATAGGTTATTGTGGAGTTCGATGGCTGCTTGGTTTAAAGGGTCGTCCAGGTGTACGTTAAGGTCACCTAATAGGGTATAGTTAGGAGAGGAGCATACACCATTGGCTATCTCTGGGGCAAGCTGATTTATAAAGTTGTATGAGGTTTGCTGCGCTGAGCCTCCCCTTGCAGCTCCTCTGTTGCCAGAGCAACGAAAGGAGCCGCCCCTGTATTGTTGTGACTGCAAGGCTCCCATAGACTTGGCCGTCTCGGTATCCTTCTTCATTTTGTCTAATATTGTGTCCACATTAGGGCCACACAAATAATCAGGGTTCACTGGCTGATTAAGTAAAGTGCTCTGAACCTCATTTTTAAAGCCAGAGATGCGGAGCCATGCATGGCGCCTGAGCATGACACTGGTATTGATAGCCCTGGCTGCTGTGTCTGCAGCATCTAGCGCGCATTTGATGGAGGCGTTAGATATTAACTTTCCCTCCTGTATTAGGAATTCTGCCTGTTCTCTATAAAGGTCAGGTAGATATTGGAGAAGGTGCTCAAGTGTGTCGTAGTGTGACCTGTCATACCTAGCTAACAGGGCTTGAGTGTTTGAAATTCTCCCTATGTTACCAGCTTGAGCCGCTACTCTTTTGCCAGAAGCTTCCACAATTTTCGACTCTTTGTCTGGAGGTGGAGCTTCGCCAGTGGTTTGAGAATTAGCACGTTTGCGTGCATTGGATACTACCAAGGAGTCCAAGGGCAGCTGCCCCTTAATATATGTAGGGTCCCCTGGTGCTGGCCTGTATTTCTTTTCTAACCTGGGGTTAATGACTCTTGCCCTAGTAGTTTCTTTAAATATGTCCCCAGCGTGTTTGAGCACTCCTTTCAACATTGGCAATGTTTTGGACAGACCTTTCAGAAGTGTTGAAAGTTTCAAAAAGAAAGTCTTCTTCAATGGGGTCCGCATGCATTTCCACGTGGTGGTTGTATGCCGCTCTTTCAATTAATGCATTGAAGGCTGCGGTGTCCTCTGTAGGTGAAGTTTTTACAGGGTACGCATTACTGTCTAGCGTGGGCTGAGAGTCTGCAGGATCTACAGCATCAGTCCATGGTTGATTTTGGTTATACTCATTGTCCACTGGATAAGTATACAGATCACTGTCATCATATTCCACATCCTCATCTGTGTGTGAGGGTGAATATGTATAGGTTTCTTACACCTGTGGTCTGATAGGCTCAAAGAGAGTTGGAGATGTAGAAGAGTCTCTTTTCTTTTTGAGTGGTATTCTGTATTGTTCTGCAGAAGTGTCTGGTCTGATTTTCCTTTTTAATAGGGTAATTGTGCCAGTATCTGGGTCCACATGCAGTTTGGACTGTTCTTCCGTTGAGGGCTCTTGCTCTTCGTGTGCTTGAGCCTTTTTCCTTTGTGTAGCCTTTTTTGATTGTGTCGGTTCGATTCCCTTGTTGGTTCGACCGATCTCTTTCGCACGTGCACCGGAAGTCCGAATTTTATCGGTCCGAGGATCTTTTGTGCTTCGACAGTCGTTTTCGGCTGCATGACTTTTTTCGATGCCATGATTTGTATCAACCTGACTGTTTTTGTTTGGTCGAGAACCACTTTTGTGCTTGGCGTCGTCCTTGGAGCTTGTTGCTTCGGAGCGATATTTTGCCTCGGCTCGATCGATCCTTTGGCATCGACCCTTGTCAAATTTTTGTTTCAGTTCGACAACCATCTTCTGCAGTAGTCCTTTGTGTTGCTTGGCGTCGACGTCAATCTCGTCGGTTCGACGGCCTTTAGCTTAGGCATGTCCCTGGGCGTACTGGCTTTTGGCTCGACAGCCCTGATATGCGACGTTTCCCTCTCGGCGGCCATTTTGTGTTTGGTCGGCGCCGATGGATTTGCGTTCTTCGGTCCGAAGAGTGGGAACTCTATTAGTTTTGGTTTCTGTTTTGCCTCAGAAGCTTTTGGTTTCGATATTCCCAGGGAATGGTAATGTTGCACCGATGGCTCTTGCCTTACATTCTTAGCCGGGCAAACTTGCGGGGCTATAGAATCGATGTTTTGATCTTGGCTAAGGCCTTCCCGCGATGCCTCGACCTGAGCCGTTTGAAGCGTTTCATTATATGTACTCGGCGCCGTACTCACGGTTGGCCCCATGTCCTCGTCCTCGACGGCTCCGATACCTTGATCTTTGTCCCCTACCTCGACGATGTCGTCTTCTTCGTCGACGTAGTAGTCGGAGTCATGTTCTGACCCCTGCTCTGACTACTGGTCTGAGTCCTCAGCTTCGACGACCTCTTCGTCGTCTTCAAAGATGTTCTCCAGGTCAGGCGCTGGCTTCTGCATCATCTGCCTTCCTGCTCTTGGAACCCGAAGAGTTTTCTTTGAACGAAACTGCGCACAAGCAAAGCAGTCGGCTTCATTGTGTTCAGGTGATAAACACTTGTTACACACAGGGTGTTTATGTGAGGGAATTTAGAGTTGCAATTGGGGCATCTTTTGAACGGACTTCGTTCCATCGACGAAAGGCCCCTGGTGTTGAAGGAAGGCCGCGTGACCCGATTCAACGCTGTGAGTAGAAAGAAACAGAAGAATGTTGTCGTCACCGATCGAATAACTATACCGACGACCCCGAAGGCCTTTTAGAAAAGTTTTTTATCGATTCCGAACTCAGAGTTGGAAATCACATCCGAACCCAATGGCGGAAAAAACAATCTAACGATGGAGAGGATGCCCATGCGCACTGTAGTCCAGGGGAGGAGCCACCTATCTCGTGATACTTCAAAGACTCTTCCAGGACAACAATGTGCAATCATCCGGACCCAACACTAGGCGACGATCTATGCACAGATATGAATTCAGCAGCCCACATGCCTCGAACATATCGTTACCGAAGGTAAGTAACTTGTGCATCTGAAAGAAACAGGTTAGTATTAGATTCCTTACCTTAGAATAGATACCCCAGCAATACCAACCCCGGTGGTGGGTCTGCGAACCAATAATCATACCAGAAAGTCCTGGAGAACGGAACGGCCGAAAAAGCCATCTCTCCGGACTTGGCTGTCCAGGCAGTAGTGTTTTGCGAACGTGTGCAGCGAGGCCCACGTAGCTGCCTGACAGATGTCCTGCAAGAGGACTGCCCGACCCAGGGCAGTAGTAGCCGCGGCCAGAGTGGAATGGGCACGCAGCCCTAGAGGAGGCTCCTTTTTAGCCAGTGAATAACAAGCCTTGATGCACAAAACGACCCATCGAGAAATGGTCCGTTTGTGCACCGCCCATAACCAACAAATAGTTGGTCATCCACCCGGAACTGGCTTGTGCGGTCCAGATAGAATGAGAGCACACGTTTTGGGTCCAGACGGTGGAGCCTCTCTTCCTCTTTCGAAGAAAGTGGGCAAGGTGATGGACTGCCCGATGTGGAAGGCTGTGACTACCTTGGGCAGGAAAGAGGGTCGCGTCCACAACACAACTTTGTCCGGATGGACAGAAAGGAAAGGAGGTTATGAAGAAAGAGCCTGGAGCTCACTCACTCTCCTGGCAGAGGTGATGGCAACCAGGAATGCAGTGTTAAGAGTGAGGAGACGAGGAGGACAGTTATGAAGTGGCTCGAAGGGAGCGCACATCAGATAAGTCGGAACAAGATTCAAGTCCCACTGAGGCATCACGAAAGGAACAGGGGGGAACATATGAGTGATGCCCTTCAAGAACCTATTTACAACTGGGGACTTGAAAAGCGAGGGCTGATCAGGGAGCCTTAAGAATGCGGAAATGGCAGAGAGGTAGCCCTTAAGAATGCCCAGAGCAGAGCCCTGCTGGGCAAGAGAAAGAAGAAAGAGGAGAACCTCAGAGAGGGGGGCAGAGAGTGGGTCCACAGCCTTTGCTGTGCACCATGCCACAAATTTGTTCCACCTGCAGGCGTATACCGATTTTGTGGAGGGACGTCTGGCTGCCAAAATCACATCGCAGACTTCAGGAGGCAAGTCAAATGGCCTCAACTGTCGCCGCTCAATCTCCAAGCATGGAGGTGGAGGCTGGACAGGTTCGGGTGGAGGACCGTCCCCTGCTGCTGCGACAGAAGGTCCTCCTGAAGAGGCAGACGAATCGGGGGATCGACTGACATGCTGAGTAGCTCGGGATACCAGTATCTTCGTGCCCAGTCTGGAGCCACAAGGATGACTTGGGCCAAGTCGCGCCTGATCTTCTGCACTCTGGGCAGAAGTGGTATAGGCGGAAAGGCGTACAACAGACCGCAGCTCCAATTGCCACGACGAAAAGCGTCTCCGAGCGAGTGCCGCCTTGGAAATTCCAACTCGTAGAACTGATGACATTGCGCGTTCTCTTCTGTGGCAAATAGATCTAACCAAGGCTCTCCCCACTGCTGAAAGAGACCTTGCGCCACGTCCGAATTCAGACGCCATTCGTGATTCATCATGCACCGACAGTTGAGTTTGTCCGCCCTAGCGTTCAGGGAACCTGCCAGGTGTTGAACCACCAGGGTCACGCCCTGATGTTCCAGCCATTGCCAAAGGTGCAGAGCCTCCTGGCACAGGGTCCACGACCCCACCCCGCCCTGTTTGTTGAGTACCACATGGCGGTGGTGTTGTCCGTGAACACCTGCACTACACTCCCCCGGACAGAGGGGAGGAATGCTTTCAGTGCAAGCCGGAACGCCCGCAGCTCCAGAAGGTTGATGTGGAGCTGGGACTCCGCCGGAGACCAGAGGCTTCTGATCTCCGTCTCTCCCATGTGCCCCCCCCCAGCCCAGGAGGGACGCGTCCGTCACAACTACGTGCTCTGGTTGGGGTAGGGAAAGGGATCTGCCGCTGACCCAATCGCGGTCCGTGAGCCACCACTGAAACTGTCTTGTAATGCCCTCCGAGATCAAGACCTGGTCGGACAAGTTGCCCTGATGCTGGGCCCACTGAAACTTCAGGTCGTACTGCAGAGCCCGCGTTCGCCACCTGCCGTGATGCTCCAGAAGGATGCAGGAGGCCATCAGCCCCAGAAGCCACAGCGTCAACCTGACCGAGACTCGGGATAAAGGCTGAAAGATCGGAATCAGAGCCTGAATATCCCGAACCTTCTGTTCGGGAGGATAAACCCGAAACTGCGCCGAGTCTAGAACAGCTCCGATGAAGAGGAGCTTCTGAGAGGGACACAGGTGTGACTTCGGCACATTGATGGAGAACCCCAGCATGTGCAGGAGGCCGGCCGTAGTCTGGAGGTGGCTGACGACTGTCTGGGGCGAGCCCGTCTTCAACAACCAGTCGTCGAGATAGGGGAAGACTGACACCCCTAATCTGCGCAGATGAGCTGCGACCACTGCCATCACTTTCGTGAACACCCGAGGGGCTCTGGTAAGGCCGAAGGGGAGCACAGTAAACTGATGGTGCTCGTGGCCTACCGTGAACCGCAGGTAGTACCGGTTGGCCGGCATGATGGGGATGTGAAAATAAGCGTCCTGCAAATCTAACGCTACTATCCACTCTCCCGGGTCTAGGGCAGCTAAGACCAGAGTCAGCATCTTCAACTTCTCCTTCCGGAGGAAGCCGTTGACGTTCCGCAGGTCCAAGATAGGGCGGAGGCCACCTTTGCCCTTCTTGGGAACCAGAAAGTAGTGGGAGTAACAACCACACCCTACTTCTGGTCCAGGAACGCGCTCGATGGCCCCCTTGGCCAAGAGGGCCGTAACTTCCTCTTGCAGAAGTTGCAAGTGATCCCCCGACATGCGGTGGTATTGCGGTGGCATGGCTGGAAGGGGAGGGAGTAGCTCTTTCGGACGATTTGCCGCACCCACCTGTCCGATGTGATGTCGCGCCAGTGGAGGAGGTGATGGGGAACCCTGCCCCCCACTGGCGTTAAATGGGCCTGAAAGCTCGGACAAGGAAAGCTTTGAGGCGGATGCTGCGGGGTGGATGTGGACTGGCCTCGCCGTTGTCCCCTGGCACCGCCACGGCGGTTACCACGTCCGCCGCCGCGGTACATGTTAGTCTGCGGCCTGTGGTTGGCAGGACGTGTGGGGGTGCCCCTTCCTTGGCCACGAAAGGAGCGAAAGGCAGCAGTTTGCTGGCGCGGGGTCGACAGGCCCAAGGACTTGGCCGTAGCCCTGGAGTCCTTAAAGCGCTCAAGCGCACTGTCTGCCTTGTCGCCAAAGAGGCGACGGCCATCAAACGGCATGTCTATAAGAGTGTTCTGGACATCAGCCGAAAAATTGGCGGACCTCAGCCAGGCGTGGCGGCGAACCGCCACCGTTACAATGGCCCTGCCTAGCGAGTCCATGGTATCCAGCCCACATCGAATGAAATGCAGTGCCGCATCTCGCCCCTCCGCAAGGGCTTTGGTGAGTTTAACCCGGGCCTCCTCCGGGCATTGTGGCAGCACTTCCGCGACCGTGTCCCACAGAGTCGGTATAACGGCCTAAAAGGCAAGCGGTGTTGACCGACCAAAACCCCAAACTAAGTGAGGAGAACATCTTTTTTCCGTACTGTTCATACCTTTTGGATTCCCGATCAGGGGGAGCGGTCGGGAATGCGGTCTGGGAATTAGAGACCTGGATAACCAGGCTCTCGGGGGTGGGGTGGGTGGACAGGAAACTAGGGTCGCCCGGGGACAGGCGGTGGCGTCTGGCCACGTTCCTATCTACAGGGGGTCCTTTAGCAGGCCTGGACCAAGTGCCCAAAAGAACGTCAGTTAAGGCCTCATTGAACGGCAGTAGAGGCTCCGAAGACCTTGCCTGCGGTTTGAGGACCTCAGTGAGGAGGTTAGTCCTCGCTGCCGCGACAGGGAGCTCAAGAGCCAAGGCCTTGGCTGTCCTCGTCAACACCACACTGTAGGTAGCCCCCCCCCTTCGTAGCAGCGGTAGGAGGGGAGACAAATCCAGTGTCAGGCAAAGTGTTCAAACAACTGGCCTCCCCTAGTTCACCTGCCCAGCCCTGAAAAGACTGGCACTCCAGTGCCAGAGGGTCCTCAGACCCTTCCCAATCCGCCTCGCCCTCCATCTGCTGGTACTCAGGTTCAAATGATGGGGCCGGATCATAGAAGAATTGCTCTTCTCTCGACGTCGAAAGCGGCATCCATCGATGCCGTTCCGACATCGGAACCGGATCGGGGGGGAGGGGAGGGGGTATTTGGGATGACTGCGTCCGGGGACAGCGTAGAGGGCGAAACCCTAGGGGTCGGCACCAGCGGAGGGGTCGTTAGGTCGACCAGCGGTGACCCGGATCCGACGGATCCAGTGGGGCCCTGCGGCGTCGGGACCGAAGTCGCCGACGGCGCTGAAGCACCCGACGGCGCTGGGGCCGAAGCCACCGGCCCGCTAGGACAAACCCCGGGGCCGAAGGCACCTCTGAAAGGCCCGTCGGAGGAGAGCGATTCCTCATGGCCACAAGGAATGCGGAGATCTCCTCTGGCGTCGCGTCCAGCTAGGGACCGGCGGGTATGGAGCTGGCCGCGGCGCCTACGGTGGAGCCGCGTGGGCAGTATCGCCCGAACCCCCGGCCGCGCCGCGCGAGCGTCTGGGGAGTCGCTTCTTCGACTTCTTGTGCCTCTTACCGGAGGACTTCGAGCCCGACGAGTGGTGTCGACTCGCCGAGCTGTGATGACTCCGGCCCCGCGACCGGTCTCTCGACCTCCTCCTGGACCGGGACCTCGAGCGGTGCGGGGCCGACTGCCGGAGCTTGAGGCGCTTACGGGACCGCTCCCGCCTAGCTTTCGAAGTCAAGGCCCGGCAGTC
This sequence comes from Lissotriton helveticus, assembly GCF_964261635.1. NCBI lineage: Eukaryota > Metazoa > Chordata > Amphibia > Caudata > Salamandridae > Lissotriton > Lissotriton helveticus. Next base: position 93,663,920 of record NC_136058.1, read on the forward strand.
GGGGCACAACTTGTCATCGTGGTCGGCCTCTAAGCAATACAGGCACCGGCGATGGGGGTCGGTAACCGACATCAGTCGGCTGCAGTCGGCGCAGGGCTTGAACCCGGGCATCCCTACCTGCACCGATGGAGTCGTTCGACTCGAAAAACAGATCAAAAGGATCGAAAAAAATGACTAAAGGGTACCACTTTTTCCGGATCTGCGCTTGCTGGCGTGGAAAAAAGAAGAACTGACGTCAGCGCGCGAGGGCGGCGTCGAAGTACTTCGTTGACGTCATCCTGGCGATAATGACGACGGACGCGGAGCCGCAGACCACGCCTACCAACGCGCAGAGGTACTGCTACGCAAAAATTTCCGGATCCAGACTGACGCCTGGGCATATTCTAAGGTAAGTAATCTAATACTAACCTGTTTCTTTCAGATAGTGGGTGACAAGCCTGACAACAATCTTGTACTGCCTCAAATAATCTGGGTACTTCACGAGCCAGCACCAGTAGCAATGGGGGACCACTAACACTTGTTGCCCCAGGCTCAGGAACCTTAAGCTCGCTATACAGGAGATCATTCTCCTAAATAAATCAGCTGATCACAAGAGGTGCCGTCAGCTGTCTGAGCCTCAGCCTGCTGCCATAGTCCCACAAGAGTAGGGCACTCCATCTGCACCTTGCAAAAACTCCTCTTTATTTATTTATTTGAGAGTTTTATATAGCGCGAACAAGATCTTTGCAGATATCAGAGCGCTTTACAACATGGGGTAGGAGAAACAAGAGAGCAATTAACAAGCTTTTGAGCGAAGGATAGTTGAAGGTAGTAAATGAGTAGCAAAATAGGGTAGATACAAGAGGGAGCATAAACAATCAGTTAAACCAATAATACAAATAGACAGTCTGAAAAACGAAGATTACAAATAGTGAGGAGTCTCAAATAGTTCCAAAGTAAGGTACAAGTTCACGTGAATTTAGCCATGAGGATAGCTTTCACTTCTTTCTTAAAGAATGTAGTGGAGGTGATAAGGAGGTGATGGTCTTTGGGTGAACACCCTTCCTGCTGCCAGTTGGCTAGCTCAGGTAGGTTCCCCAGGGTGGCAAGATCCTCCCTTGTAGGTTCAGCTTCCTCCCGGACTGGAGGAATTTCAGGATTGGGGTTCTCGCGCCCCTTGCCCTTCCTCTTTTTGGCAAGCACCTGGGACATTTTTTCAGGCTCCAGGTCTTCCTGACTACTCTCGTGGGTGGTCATGAGTCGTGCGTTCAGGCACACCCACTCAGGCAACCCCAACATCTCCAAGTGGGACCTGAGCTCCGCCTCTTTCCAGATGGTGTGCTTTAGGTCATTGCCAAGCAAACAATCCAGAGGCATTGACGCTACCCTCAATGAACCTGAGCACACCCCTCCTACCCAAAGTGAACCAGAGCCACCGGTAGCTTGGCACAGAGCAGTCAGACTTAACATAGATGCAATGTGGAAATATTTGTGCAACACGTGAAACAGTAATACAGTGAAAACACCCAACAAAAAGCATCTGGCACCAGGTTAGAACATAATGCAGAATTTATCAAATAAAAACAAGCATTGGAAATGCAATAGGTCTCGCAATAACGCGAGTCTGAACTATTAGCATTGTAAATGATAATGCCCTTATTTTTGCGTTCTGGTTTTTGGAACATAAATAAAAGGCTTTGTCATTTACAAGGCCTATAGCTTAAATTTGCGTTAAAACGAGACCTATTGCATTGCAATGGTGGTGGTGCTGCTGAGTTTTCTCTGAATCTCCACAATCTGCACCCACAATCTGCACCCACAATCTGCACCCACAATCTGCACCCACAATGTGTGAGTGGGGTTGCGTGGATGAGTGGTGTTGCGTGGATGAGTGGCGTTGCGTAGGTGAGTGGGGTTGCCTGGGTGAGTGGGGTTGCGTGGGTGAGTGGCGTTGCGTGGGTGAGTGGCGTTGCGTGGGTGAGTGGCGTTGCGTGGGTGAGTGGCGTTGCGTGGGTGAGTGGCGTTGCGTGGGTGAGTGGCGTTGCGTGTGTGAGTGGCGTTGCGTGTGTGAGTGGCGTTGCGTGTGAGTGGCGTTGCGTGGATGATAGTGGGCTTGCGTGGGTGTGAGTGGCGTTGCGTGTCTGTAAGTGTTGCTGTGTGGGTGAAAGTGGCACAGAGCCTTTGATGTGGCCTGGCGCAGGAGAAATGCTGCTGCTGCTCATTAAATACAAGAGCAGCCGGGAAGCGGCCGGGAAACACAAGTACTGCAGGCCACATAATTAGGGGAGGAGAAGCCGCACAGCACACGCTGGGAGAAGCCCTTTGATGTGCTGTGCGGCCGGGATGCGCGCTCTGTGCTGGGGGAGGGAGGAGGCCATTAGCCTGAACTCGCGGCAAGATCAAACGAAGGGTGGGAGGGACATTGAGGAACAGATGGCCATGAAAGTGTATGGGCCAAAAGCGCGTGCCTGTACGTGCACTCGAAGAAAACGCCACGAAAAAATGCGGTGGTTTGACAATCAGTTCGAGCACTTGAATTCTCGCCATTTCCCATTCCTTCGGAATGGTAAAGGACGAGACCTAAAAAGTATAATAAAGGAGCACGTGCAACCCTCTAAGTTTAAAAAAAGATATTGTTACTTGTTAATGTATTGATGAGTTCTGTGTGATACAAAACGATGTATAGTGTTAGTGTTTCTGCATGTGCTAATCAAAAATACTGAAGGATGTTATTGTGTGTAGATTATTATTTAAAAATGCATTAGTGCTAAGTTTAGAAATTGTGTGCCCAGTGTGTTAGCAAAAAGAAGGAGCAGCGTAGTCTGAACGATAGGCTGTGCAGACCTGGTCTTTGGCAGTTTCGTATCTAAATAGCAGGTAAAATAGTTCAAGAGATGTGGCAAAGTGGTGTGAGCTGGCTGCGCAAAATGAGTGAGCGGCAGAGTAGGATCACGAGTTTGTACATGCATGTGACTAATGTGTGTAGAAAGAAGGTGTCGCTGTATTTCGATGTTTGTCAAAGTTTTGTATTTGTTGCAACTTATGTATGCAGTACCACTGAGGCCTTGGTGCAGTGTGGCTGACTGCTGTATGCAGTGTGAGTTAGGGCAGTGTGCACTGAGTGTGTGCATTCTGCACTGTATGTGTTGAATGTCGTAATATTTGCACGATTATAGTTGCCCAAAAAATGTTTAAAAAAAAAGTGCCTTCATGTTTAAGCACCACTCACAACACTATTATCCAAAAAAAAAAGTGAATAGCATAATAGTTGAACTATTTTGTAGGGTAATACTGAATGTGGTATTGTAATTTTGTAACGTAAAATGTCTATGCAGTATGTAATTAGTGTAGTGTGTGAATGGCTTAAGCAGCCAGTTACGGATGTTGCTATGCGTGTTTGGTGTGTAAGTTTGCACTTTCAAACTGTCCAAAAATAACGAAAAATAAATCCCATTGTACGTGCATGTAATCAAATGTGTAAAAAACGTCGTGCTTGACACACAGTTTCGAAAGTTGCTTCCCTTGTTTTAGTTTTCAGGGCGAAGGCGACTTTATGTCTCTTTGATTTACATTTGCATTTCCCAGCGGATGGTCGACAACAGATTACAATCTTTACGACTGTATTATTATTATTATTAATATTATTACTGTGATGAAAGCAATTCAGCCTCCTGGAGTGCTTAGGCCCCAGACGTTTTGCTCTCGGCCCCTCCCCACCTTACAGAGGGGAAAAAGAAGAGAGCCATGTCGTGCATAATTGTGAAAAGACTTTCGAAAATGTTCGTTGTTTTGGTGCGTATTTCCGCGAGTGAAAGGCAGAAATGTCCAGATGAATGAATGATAGTGAATATAAGGCAGGGAACAGAGTAGGATCACGAGTTTGTGCATGCATGTGACTAATGTGTGTATAAATGTAGTGTCTGTGTATTGTGATGTTTGTAAAAGTTTTGTATTGTTGCAAACAATGCTTAATGTACATGCAACAGAGGCTTTGGTGCAGTGTAACTGAGTGCTATGTGCACTGTGAGTGAGGGCTGTGTGTAGTGTAAGTGAGGGATGTATGCAGTACAAGTGAGGCCTTCGTGCAGTGTGACTGAGTGCTGTGTGCACTGTGAGTTTGGTCATATCTGCCTCCTAGGATTCCAATAATAACATGGAGTCTGCTTGATATGTAGCAAATGCACCACTAAGTATTGGATGTGCCCCAACAATAACACATACCTTATGGAGGCAGAAGGCACACTAAATTGTTCTGGCTGAAGAATTTCTGTCACATAAAAGTTTACCATTCTGATGCGTGTTGCGATGCGTGAATGGAACAGAGAGATGTTTTGCACGCCTCAATGTGTACGTGTTTCAGCAAGTGTAAGACAGAGTGTTACGGTTTAAGAAAGAGCCGAGGTTATAATAAATTGTTTTGTTCCTACGAGCAAGGTATTTATTCTTCACACCTTCACCTCACCTTATTACTCACACCTTGTCCTTCACACACATACACATAGTTCACTTATAAGTGCTCCTGCGTATACGTGAGTCGTAGCACGCCGCATCCCGTAGAGGGGTGCGAAGGCCCCGATGATGAAGCATGACACCAAGGGGCCTGTTGGTGTGTGAGGGGCATTTAAATAACACTGTGTGCTCCCCATCACATTAAGGATCACTACCACTTTTTAGTGAATTCCAATATGTGTATACGTATTGTCAAGTATGTCAAAGTTTTGTATTTGTTATCAAAAATGTTTAATGTAGATGCAACATAGTTTTAGAGATGTGGCAAAGTGGTGTGATGTGTGTGTCCCTTAGGAGGGAGCATCGGAATAGGCTCAAGATACTGCTTTTTTGTAGGGTCATACTGAATGTGGTATTGTAATTTTGTAACGTAAAAAGTCTATGCCGTATCTAATTAGTGTAGTGTGTGAATGGCTTAAGCAGCCAGTTACGGATGTTGCTATGCGTGTTTGGTGTGTAAGTTTGCACTTTCAAACTGTCCAAAAATAAAGAAAATCCCATTGTACGTGCATGTAATCTAATGTGTAAAAAAACGTCGTGCTTGACACATAGTTTCGAAAGTTGCTTCCCTTGTTTTATAGTTTTCAGGGCGAAGGCGACTTTAGGTTTCTTTTGTTTACATTTGCATTTCCCAGCGGATGGTCGACAACAGATTACAATCTTTACGACTGTGATGAAAGCAATTCAGCCTCCTGGGGTGGTTAGGCCCCAGACGTTTTGCTCTCGGCCCCTCCCCACCTTACAGAGGGGAAAAAGAAGACAGCCATGTCGTGCATAATTGTGAAAAGACTTTAGAAAATGTTCGTTGTTTTGGTGCGTATTTCCGCGAGGGAAAGGCAGAAATGTCCAGATGAATGAATGATAGTGAATATAAGGCAGGGAACAGAGTAGGATCACGAGTTTGTGCATGCATGTGACTAATGTGTGTATAAATGTAGTGTCTGTGTATTGTGATGTTTGTAAAAGTTTTGTATTGTTGCAAACAATGCTTAATGTACATGCAACATAGAGGCTTTGGTGCAGTGTAACAGAGTGCTATGTGCACTGTGAGTGAGGGCTGTGTGTAGTGTAAGTGAGGGATGTATGCAGTACAAGTGAGGCCTTCGTGCAGTGTGACTGAGTGCTGTGTGCACTGTGAGTTTGGTCATATCTGCCTCCTAGGATTCCAATAATAACATGGAGTCTGCTTGATATGTAGCAAATGCACCACTAAGTATTGGATGTGCCCCAACAATAACACATACCTTATGGAGGCAGAAGGCACACTAAATTGTTCTGGCTAAAGAATTTCTGTCACATAAAAGTTTACCATTCTGATGCGTGTTGCGATGCGTGAATGGAACAGAGAGATGTTTTGTACGCCTCAATGTTGTGAAGCTACTGGGCTGTTTGTGTGAAGCTACGGGGCTGTTTGTGCATATTCGTGTGCGTGTTGCGATGCGTGAATGGAACAGAGAGATGTTTTGCACGCCTCAATGTGTACGTGTTTCAGCAAGTGAAAGACAGAGTGTTACGGTTTAAGAAAGAGCCGAGGTTATAATAAATTGTTTTGTTCCTACGAGCCAGGTATTTATTCTTCACACCTTCACCTCACCTTATTACTCACACCTTGTCCTTCACACACATACACATAGTTCACTTATAAGTGCTCCTGCGTATACGTGAGTCGTAGCACGCCGCATCCCGTAGAGGGGTGCGAAGGCCCCGATGATGAAGCATGACACCAAGGGGCCTGTTGGTGTGTGAGGGGCATTTAAATAACACTGTGTGCTCCCCATCACATTAAGGATCACTACCACTTTTTAGTGAATTCCAATATGTGTATACGTATTGTCAAGTATGTCAAAGTTTTGTATTTGTTATCAAAAATGTTTAATGTAGATGCAACATAGTTTTAGAGATGTGGCAAAGTGGTGTGATGTGTGTGTCCCTTAGGAGGGAGCATCGGAATAGGCTCAAGATACTGCTTTTTTGTAGGGTCATACTGAATGTGGTATTGTAATTTTGTAACGTAAAAAGTCTATGCCGTATCTAATTAGTGTAGTGTGTGAATGGCTTAAGCAGCCAGTTACGGATGTTGCTATGCGTGTTTGGTGTGTAAGTTTGCACTTTCAAACTGTCCAAAAATAAAGAAAATCCCATTGTACGTGCATGTAATCTAATGTGTAAAAAAACGTCGTGCTTGACACATAGTTTCGAAAGTTGCTTCCCTTGTTTTATAGTTTTCAGGGTGAAGGCGACTTTAGGTTTCTTTTGTTTACATTTGCATTTCCCAGCGGATGGTCGACAACAGATTACAATCTTTACGACTGTGATGAAAGCAATTCAGCCTCCTGGGGTGGTTAGGCCCCAGACGTTTTGCTCTCGGCCCCTCCCCACCTTACAGAGGGAAAAAAAGCAGACAGCCATGTCGTGTAAATGTGAACATACTTTAGAACATGTTTGTTGTTTTGGTGCGTATTTCCGACAGAGAAAGGCAGAAAGGTCCTGATAAATGAATGATAGTGAATATAAGGCAGGGAACAGAGTAGGATCACAATTTTGGGCTGGGCTGTTTATGCGTGTTTGGGTGCGTGTTTGCGGTGCGTGAATGGAACAGAAAGATGTTTTGGTGTACGTGTTTCCAAAAGTGCACGACTCGATGTTGTGAAGCTACTGGGCTGTTTGTGCGTGTTTGAGTGCGTGTTTGCGGTGCGTGAATGGAACAGAAAGATGTTTTAGTGTTCGTGTTTCAGGAAGTGAAAGACAGGGTGTTACGGTTTCAAAAAGTGGACGACTCGATGTTGTGAAGCTACTGGGCTGTTTGTGCGTGTTTGGGTGCATGTTTGCGGTGCGTGAATGGAACAGAAAGATGTTTTAGTGTTCGTGTTTCAGGAAGTGAAAGACAGGGTGTTACGGTTTCAAAAAGTGGAAGACTCGATGTTGTGAAGCTACTGGGCTGTTTGTGCGTGTTTGGGTGCATGTTTGCGGTGCGTGAATGGAACAGAAAGATGTTTTAGTGTTCGTGTTTCAGGAAGTGAAAGACAGGGTGTTACGGTTTCAAAAAGTGGACGACTCGATGTTGTGAAGCTACTGGGCTGTTTGTGCGTGTTTGGGTGCATGTTTGCGGTGCGTGAATGGAACAGAAAGATGTTTTAGTGTTCGTGTTTCAGGAAGTGAAAGACAGGGTGTTACGGTTTCAAAAAGTGGACGACTCGATGTTGTGAAGCTACTGGGCTGTTTGTGCGTGTTTGGGTGCATGTTTGCGGTGCGTGAATGGAACAGAAAGATGTTTTAGTGTTCGTGTTTCAGGAAGTGAAAGACAGGGTGTTACGGTTTCAAAAAGTGGACGACTCGATGTTGTGAAGCTACTGGGCTGTTTGTGCGTGTTTGGGTGCATGTTTGCGGTGCGTGAATGGAACAGAAAGATGTTTTAGTGTTCGTGTTTAAGGAAGTGAAAGACAGGGTGTTACGGTTTCAAAAAGTGGACGACTCGATGTTGTGAAGCTACTGGGCTGTTTGTGCGTGTTTGGGTGCATGTTTGCGGTGCGTGAATGGAACAGAAAGATGTTTTAGTGTTCGTGTTTCAGGAAGTGAAAGACAGGGTGTTGCGGTTTCAAAAAGTGCACGACTCGATGATGTAATGAAAGAAGCAAGAGGAACGCGCAGGGCAGAGAGATGGTGGGCGGAGGAAGCAGCCTGAATGAGGCGTGGACAAAGTGAAGAGCCAATGAAAAAAAAATGTATGGCACTAAAGCTCGTGCATGTGCCCACGTGAACTCGAAGAAAACGCCACTGGAAAAGCGGTAGTTTGAAGAGTCGATTGAGCACTTGAATTCTCCCCATTTCCCATTCCTGCGGAATGGTAAAGGCGAGACCTAAAAAGACCAAAAGGACACAAATCCAATCAGTATTCTTTCACTATTTTTGATTGTTTTCACCTTCAGGCTACAGCATATAAAATAAAGGTGCACTGCACATTTAAAATGTAAGATGAATGCAAGTTAAAGTAATCAGTAGGAAATTAATTTGTTTGCATCATTAAAAATACGGGTTAATCCAGCAACTGCAGCAGTCTATGAGTGTAATCAGACAGTAAAGGAATAGAATCATAGTTGGGGGAGGGGGTAAGGAGAGGTGGTTAACAACTTGTCTATTTATAGTGCTATGAGGTCCCAGCCTTCTACTTAAAGCTCAGTGAATACACAACTCATTAATTTAACATTATAAGATGTAATTAGTGTGTCACACATTTTGCTGTGGAATGATATTCATAAGTACACTGAAATAATGAGAATGCCACATATTAGCAATCTGAATACTTTGCAGCTATGGGGCATAGAGACTTCACATTGCCTAAGATGCTATTTTTGAAGAAAGCACATGAACTGCATCCAGTACCCTTTTGCCTTGAGGATGCAGAACCAGGTGGCTCTGCAACCATGTTTTCACACAACTGTACCCCTAAAGGGGATCACCAGTGTAAAGATAAGAGGAATAAGCGCAGGGAACCCTGGGCACGTCAGATGACATTTCAACGCCTAGCAGACTCTGGCGACCAACCCTGATAGTAACTATCCCAGTCGGAAACAGCATGTTCTTGGGTACAACCTCAGATATTTTCAGGTTGATGACCTACACCACCAGGTCACCAGAGTGGAATCCAGCTTTAATTGCGACCTCTCAAGAAAGCGGCCAGATCCGCAAGCCATTGGACGAGGGGGTTAGGGTCTCCCTTCGGAAGGAGTGGCAGTACTCCCTTTTGGAGAATATGGTAGTCCTTATGTCATAAGTTGATTCCATGATTTTCAACACGGTGGGGTCAGCCAAGGCACCCAGTGCTGAGCTCGGAAGGGTACAGATTTTAAGCAATGAGAAATGCACATTTTTCTCTGAACAGTGCCATTCATTTTTGATCAAGGTAGACACAAAGCTAGGAGACCTAGCAACATTGGAGGTGAGCCTATTTGACTCGGACGAGGAAGATCTCCTGTATAAAGTAGTTGAGGAAAACTCTCATCAGTGAATGAAACTCAATGAGTCAGTTGGCCAATCTGGTGGGCCTACTAGCTTCGTAAGTCCAGGTCATCTTCCGGGGCCATTTACTACAGAATCCTTCACAGGTAAGGCACGTGGTCTCAGCATTTATGCCTTTCAGTGGATGCCAGAACAGAATTTCAGCTGTAGTTGAGCCACATCCAAGCCTGGAATTAAAGGCCATCTTCAGAGCGTAACCGGACTAGGTGATTCAATCAGATGACATTCGCTGAGGACATTGGTGTGGAAATGCATCCACATGATGAGGTGGTGAGGAGAAGAACTGAACCTTCATATTAACTGTCTGGTGTTGCTGCTGGGCTCCTTCGCAGTTACGTGCATGACGAAGGACAGAGGGTCCCGTTGTGGGCTCCTCATGATGGGCAACATACTGGTGTTTTGATACATAACCTCTTAAGGGATACTAGATACCAGATCAAGGATACCAGCAGAGTTATCCTAGAGTTTGGGGGTAATTCTGTATGGATAGGAACATTTCACTGACGGCAGAATACCTACTGGGCGGTCACAACAAAGTGGCAAACTGGAACTTCAGACATCTCAAAGACAGCAGCAATTGGAGATTGGACCTTTGGGGTTTCCAAACGCTAATGGAAAGAGAAGGCCCATTTGAGAGAAGAGACATTTGCCTCTCAGCTGAATCTCAGGTTTCCACAATACTACAACTAGAGGCCAGAGCCGCAGGACACAGGTGCTGGATCCCTTTGAGTAGGACCAGATGGTAGGGGACAAACCCATTTGCCATTGACAGAGTAGCTGTCCAGACTCAGAAGCAAGTGACCAAGTAATTCAGGTGTTACTGGTTTGGAGATCACAAGTATGGTTTCCAGCTATGTTAGAAATTTCTAGGGCTTCTCCAAGCCTTGTCCATCATGTTCAGGTAAAGTTGGCAGATGCGCAAAGTCTCCCATCCCCAACTGGTAATGGATGGTGCCATAGAGATCGTGATCTGGTGCATTAAAGGAGCTGTTGGAAGGTCCCAGTTTTTCGCACAAAGCTGCTATGTTAATCTGGAGAGTATCGTTCAAGAGTACAAATAAAAGACACCGATTGGCCTGACTAGGTGGTCGTCCGTGGAATGAGATTAAATCCTGTGTGGGAGAAGTTGTCCACATCTTGAAATTCCTAACAGAGCTGACGGATTAGCTTACTGAACAATTAATATGCTCAGATCAACCATTCTTTGGTAAATTACTTACTAAAAGAGAAGCATCCTATGATAGTCAAGATGGTCAGAGGAATCCTCTTAGCTTTTTCTGCATTATCCACATATGGGATGTTAATATTGTCTTGAGACTTTTTCACTCTTGGCCGGACGAAGAGTATCTTTGCGGGAAAGTGTTGGAGCTAAGTTAGCCATACTGTGCTGCTTGGAGTTCTGTCTTCGGGCTCTGACAGCCCTAGCATTGGATTACTCAAGCAGAAATGGGGTAAGGCTTTAAATTACGGGATGACAAAATCTAATACTGGATTAATTTTGTACCCCACCTCTCTAGGTACTCCCAGGTTGTGCGTCATGAGCAGTATCAAGATGTAGGAGAGGATGACTGATTAGTTTACAGCCCTCTCCACCTCCGTGGTACATCAATTATTAACTGCCCTCAGAAAACACTTTGGGGCAGGGGACATTATGCCTAAATATTGCACAATGGGTACATTGGACGTCGCAAGAGGCTGTGGTGGATATTTTTGGAGCGGACTCTGCCCATGAAGCAATAGCATCTAAGGCCTTCTTACAAGGAGGCAGAATAGAAGACATCATGAGAGTGGCGGATTGGTCTTGAAGTCAGTTACAAGGGGGTGGCTTCACTAGGGTTGAGTAGACTGAACAGGCATAATCCTCAGTCCTGACAGAGTATACAATTTACTGGCTATTCTGAAGAAAGATTTAAATTCTCTAAAGGATTATCCTACTCATCAAGAATATCCGATTGCTTGCATGACCTGCTGATGTGGAGAAATTCACACAATTTGTAAAGTCCAAATATACACAGCAGGTGTTTTGATTATTACCTGCTTGATGGAGACTGAGCGAATGCTTCACTGCAAATTGGGACGTTGGATCTTTTGATGGTGTGTTATGCGATGTTTATGGGACAGATTTTCAGGTGCTAAGTCTATTTTATTAGAGTAAGGCTAGAAAAAGGAAAATAGTTAACTAAGATTTGGACAACAGTTGCATCACGCGAAGAAAAAGGGAGCAATATTTTCTGGAGTGTTCGGTACTAGAAATGGAGAATGGATTGGCTAATGTGTGTTACAGATTGTAGTCGTGAAAGTTATGGTTCTTGAATAATTTACTACTTATGGCTGCTAAATTGAATATAGAAGTAGAGAAGAGAAAGTATAATCCTCACCTCGGAATACTGGACAGAACTGAAACTTTCCTACAAGACAGGTGGGAAATTTTATATTCTTTATAGGGAGCAATTTATATATTTTTTCCATCGTTTGATTCTTGTGTTGGAACAGGTGAACTGTGTTTCTCAAGTTATTTTGTTCGGTTTCTCTTATTTGATACTTTTGCATTACTCTTGAAGTTTTAGACTTGAATGATTGTGTTTGTAATTGGGTGAATTTATGCTTTTAAAATTTAGAATAGTTCTAGTTTGCCATATAGTTGGGCACATTTAATAAGCTCAATGGCAAACAGCAAACAAATGCAGTAATATAAAATCTGGTTATAGTGGGTAGACCTTTATTTTGAATACAATGTTTTGTTAGATCATATAAATGACACAATATTTTTTTTAAGTTTACACTTAAAAACAGCACATGAAAGTAATGATCAATTTGATTTTTTAAGAAGAAGAAAATAACAGTGTGCTTGTAACAAATGAAGAGACAGCTCATACCACTGATGTTAATTTGAGAGAATTATGGATTATATTTCAAATATATACTTTACCATTAGCAGTGGGTTTTGTGATGCTGATTGCAGGCTGGACTGTAAAATGGCTTGTGGTTGGTAGGTTTCTTGACTACCAGTGTAATACGAAGGCATTACTTGCAAGTAAGTATTGTAATCTCCATAAGCTGCAGTGGTAGGTACCTAAATATATAAAGAGATGTTTAAGATGTTGTATTAACAGAAGATAGCCAATATAATATCATTTTGTAGACTTACTTGATTATAAAATTCATCAACTCCTGGTGGGAGAGGCTGGAAAAAAATATATAATAGGTAAGAAAAAGCAATATACATCTCCTCCACACATACATAACCACACGTTTTATTAAGTATGCTCATTGGAGACATGGAAACAATCGAATAAAAGTACCTTTATAGTGACTCAATCTCTGGTCTAGGCTGAGTGCCCAGCCACCTAGTTGTGGGACCACAAACCACTTTCTAAAACTTTTCATCAAAGCACAGGAGCAATCATGTGGTACTAGCCCACGGGGTAACACATTGGACTAGAAATAATGGATTGACGATAAAGCCATCTTTGTCCTTTCTTAAATTGCATTGACAAAACTATGCATTGATCCTAGAGGGATGCATCAGGAACCATTGCCTACAGAATACAGAAGGGGTTTATACAGATACCCTGTTCATAGGTTTGAGGTACACTTGCCTAAAAAACATAAGACTGAAGTCATATTGGCAGAGGCAATGAGCACAGATATTTACTGAAGAGGACTGAGGAACAAAACAGAAGAAAACATACTGCAAGTATCACTTTGCAGAGTATCTATGTTGTAGAATCACAAGTTGTGCAAAGCCCATCTACTAATGTTTGGACTTGAAAGAACAAGTTACTTGTCTTCGGTAATGCCTTATCTGGTATAGACTATATCTAGCCACAGATTCCTTACCTTTTGAATTTCCCCAGGCATCAGACTGGATTCAGAAGATTTTTCGTTACAAGTAGTCTTGCGTACCAGTAGGTGGAGTCGACTGGCTCGGCGACCATTTTTGTCCGTGCCAGAAGTGATGATGCTGTACCTATACAGGCGCCACCCAGGAGCACTGACATAAGTTACTTTTCACGACTTTCAACACCAGAAGCACAGAGCCATGAAGGACACTGACCACTGGTGTGTCAAAACTAGGGCCTTGAAAGGAGTCATCCCTGTCCCTATAAATCCGTTTGCAGAGCAGGCAGGATGGGTGGGTCGTAAGGAATATGCGGCTAGATATAGTGTTTACAAGATAAGGCGTTACCAAAGGTAAGTATCTTGTCAATCTGATAGAGACTTCTAGATGCAGATTTCGTACCTTTTGAATAGACACCCAAGCTATACCATCCTGTCTGCAAGCTAATTTTAAACGAGAAATCCTATAGGACTAAATGGGCAAAGTGCCCATCCATGCGGACTTGACTGTTCAGATAGTAAAGTTTCATGGTGCATTAGTTTGCAGCAAACAAACAATGTAGATGGCGAAATTGTTTTTCCTCAGTGCTTTACTAATTTTCTTCTCATGGAAGATACATCAATGAATGAGAGATGCATCCCAGTAGTCAACATGTTTCGTCCATACAGGACTTCTTCAGGGCTACAGGAGATACATACAACATATAAGCCAATTTTTACAATATATACATACAGTTGAAACAGATCACATACTCAAAAAAAGATGTTGCCATGATGAATCAGACTCCAAGCAGGCCACCATCTTAGTTCCCATGTATTGATAACAGTGCGTAAGGTAAATAGTAATCTATAGTATTCTACTCTGTGTCAGCTTGATTCTACATGACTTGTATAGAAAATACTTGACAAATCTTCATAAAGTACATAGGTAAGCTAATTTCAATTCATGCTCAGGAACGGGCTACTGTTCTTTAGTTATTCCGAACACACAATAATATACAATTTAAATTTTTCTTATCAACTCATGATAAAGAAATGTTACATTGGGCATACCTTTAAATTATGCATGAGAATTGCAAGTTCCTTACTATGTGCTGGCATTAAAAACATCCAATTTTAGTCCATTCATACAGTACAGGAATTCTGTGAAAACCAAATAAGTATTATAAGGCCATATTTATCCGTCATGGAGTTACAATGTACAAGAATGAGAATCAGCAAAGAAAAGAGAAAAGCAAAAAAATGGACACGCTCATATTCATCAAAATTTAAACATGTGCTGTTTTACTGTGCTACTCGACTTGCTATATTATGTGAACATCAATGTAGAAATGTTAGAATAAGGCAGCTCCAAAAAGCAAAATTGAAATCACAGTCTGCCGACTGATGCAACAGATGTCTTCGATCAGCTAAATGATACCACATAAGTGATCTCGTAAACATATTGCTATTATTCGATGGAACTCATTATTGCCATTCAATCTAAATGTTACTGTTTGAAGACGGCAAATCCTTCTTGCCTCTGCTTGTCTTAAAGCTACATCTCTGTTGCCTCCCCTACCATGAACTGCAACATACTCTATTGCATGGAATTAGATTTTCTTGTCATTTGGATGATCTTTGTGTATATGTACAGCCACTGGATATTTTGCATCATTGCTTTTGATTGCCCTCACATGTTCCTATATTCTCAGTTTGAGGCTTTGTGTTCTGCTGTCAATATAAGCTTTTTTGCCGGAGCAACCAATTGCATACACAACAAAAGTAGTATTACAATATATGAAGGCATCGATAGTATACTCTTTGGACTTATTGTATTTGAGTCTCGTCAACTTGTTATGTCCCAAGTTACAAACACAACAGGTACCACATACAGAGAAATCGTTAGGTCTTTCTGGTAATCCAGTCTTATTACTGCTGACTTTGTTGACAGGAAATGAAAGATAACGCCTGTGTCCCAAAAACTGCTCATGTCTCACTATATGATAACATACATAAATTTGACACTTGGAAATGACTCATGTAGGTTTTTTGAAATGTCTCCTGACTCACTTTTTTCACTTACTCCTTAACTTTCATGTATTTAGTAAGTCTCTTAGTGAGGTGTAATAGCAATATGTTTATGAAATCATTTATGCGGTATCATTTAGCTGATAGAAGACATCTGTTCTAAAGTTACTCAATATTATATATTAGTCGGCAGACTGAATTCAATTTTGCTATTTGGAGCTGCCTTACTCTAACATTTCGACATTGATTATGTTCACATATTATAGCAAGTCGAGTAGCACAGTGAAATAGCACATGTTTAAATTTTGATAAATGTGAGTGTGCCAATGTTTTTGCTTTTCTCTCTTTTCTTTTCTGATTCTCGTTCTTGTACAATGTGACTATGATGGATAAACATGGCCTTAGAATACTTATTTGGTTTTTAAAGAATTCCTGTACAGTATGAATTTACTAAATTTGGATGTTTTTAATGCCAGCACACATTAAGGAACTGGCGATTCTCATGTATAATTTAAAGGTACGCCCAAGGTAACATTTCTTTATCATGAGTTGATAGGAAAAATTGAACAATTTTAATTTTATATTATTGTCGGTTCATAATAACTAAAGAACAGCAGCCCTTTCCTGAGCATGAATTGAAATTAGATTGTTAACTATGTACTTTATGAAGATTTGTCAAGTATTTTCTATACAAGTCATGTAGAATCAAGCTGCCAAAAAGCAGAATACTATAGATTACTATTTACCTCATGCACTGTTATCAATTTATAGGAACTAAGATGGTGGCCTGTTTGGAGTGTGATCCAACATGGCAACATCTTTTTTGAGTATGTGGTCGGTTTTAACTTTATGATCGGTTTCAAATGTATGTACATATTGGCTTTTATGTTGTATGTATCGCCTGCAGCCCTGAAGAAGTCCTGTGTGGACGAAATGCGTCGGCTACTGGATTTTATCTCTCATTCATTGATGTATCTTTCAGGAGAAGAAAATTAATAAAGAACAACTGAAGAAAGACAATTTCGCCATCTACAATGCTTGTTTGGTGCATACTAATGCACAGTGAATATTGTGGTTAGTAACGGAATGTAAAAGACTTTTGCTGAATTTCAAATGCATCTTACCGAATACACCTACTAATCATGAGTGCTTAACCATTGTTTGTTATTGGATTTTTTCCCATTTAAGTAGAGAGGGGCTGTACTTCAAGGTTTGTTGCACCATTGAAAATATCTTATGCTCACCCCACTATACTGTTGTTGGCAAGTGCGGTCTTCTATTGTCTCAACCCCTCCGTCTCTTGTTGCAGATAGTCAAGTTTGGTGAACGTGTGCAAGGAAGCCCATGTTGCTACCTTGCAGATATCCAGGACCGGAACTCCATGTACTAGCAAAGAGGTGGCCGCTTTAGCTCTGGTGGAATAAGCACCCTTCAGGAGGTTGCTTCTTGGCCAGTGCATAGCAGATTTTGATGCAGAGAACAACCCATCTGGAGATAGTCCACTTCTGCAATGCCCGACATTTCTTCGTACATACCTATCCCACGAAAAGTTGGTTGTCCACCCAGGACGCTTTCGTGCGACCAAGGAAGAACAACGCTCTTTTTGGGTCCAGAGGGTGAAGTGATGTGAAGGAATGAAAAATGTAGGCAAGGTGATGAATTGGCCTACATGAAAAGGAGTGACAACTTTCGGCAGAAAGGAGGCCCTAGTGTAAAGCACCACTTTGTCAGGATAGACTGAAGGGTAAGGCGGCTGAGATGATAAGGCCTTCAGCTCACGTACTCTTAGGGCAGATGTAATGGCCACAAGGAAGGCTGTTTTCAAGGTGAGAAACTTGACGGGACAATTAAGCTCGAAAGGAGCGCACATCAAAAAAGTTAACACCAATTAAGGTCCCACTAAGGCATAATGAACAGTGACTAAGGGGAGCGATGAGTAAGATCCTTGAGGGACCCATGTACAATAGGGGACTTGTTAATCAGGCAACCGCAAGAAGGCAGAAATGGTAGAGATAGCCCTTCACAGTGCCCAGAGCAGAGCCCTGCTGGGCAAGATACAAGGCAAAAAATAGAACCGCAGAAAGAAGATGTGAGAAAGTGCCATCTTTCTTGCGTTGGAATGCCCCCACTTTTTTCTGACTGTGATGTGCTTGCCTGAGTGTGCCCTAGGCTCCTGCCAACCAGGTACCCAGGGTCTGTGCTCCTTCCCTAAAACTATGTTGAAACTGAAACCCAATTGCCATCTCTGGCCACCTGTCAGCCCCTAGCAAATGGTACCCTAGGTACCCAGGGCGTGGTGACCAGAGGGGACCCCTAAGGGCTGCAGCACTTATTGTGCCACCCTTAGGGGCCCTGTACCCTGGCACCCACGCACTGCCTTTGCAGGCTGAGTGCCTAAGTACAGAACTAAACAAAGTCGACATGGCACACGTGTGCCATGCCCACAAACCCACTGCCCTGGCATACATCAGTCACCCCTCTAGCTGGGTGCCCTATGCCAGTGGTGATGGCACAGGTGCATGAGCTCTGTGCGCCTACAGTACCCAGGGCCACTCCTGTAAGTGCAGTGATGCCATTAAGAGTATATGGTGCTGGGAGGTCGACATTACGAACTCCCCAGCACCATAATGGCTACACTGAAGACTGCCAAGTTTGGTATCAAACTTCTCAGCACATTAAATCCACACTGATGCCAGTGTGGGATTTAATGAGAAATGCACCACAGAGGGCATCTTAGAGTTGCCCCCTGAAACCTAACCACAATCCACGTCTAGGCGGCTGCAGAAGCTGCCACACCGCAGACAGGTTGCTGGACCCCCGGGTGGAGAGCCCCCCACTCTCCTGGGCCTGCAATAATGCACATCCTGGGCAAGGGGCTAGGCCTCCTCCCCCAGGATGGGCAGGGGGAAGCTTCAAAGGCATTTCGCCTCTGTGAGCTTCTCAAGACCATTTGCTGTACCCAGCAACTGGCCCCACCAGTCCTGACCCCCACTCTGGCAGGAAGACTGGCGGAAAAAGCTACGTCAGGAAGGGGGGGTGTGCAGGCTTGTGCCAACCCCACCCCTCAGGTGGGGGAGACGAGGAGAAGCACGACCCCGGGCTCCGGCCATCTCGAAGATGGGGAGCCCTGCCCAATTACAGCTAGGCTCCTGCTCCCCTCCCACAGGAGAGGAGCAGGCTAGGGGGTGTACCCACCCCAGGACAGGGAACCAGTAACGTCCCTAAATTTAGTATTTAGGGGCACCCTGAACCTTTTTCCACAGATCCAGATTACGGAACAAGAAAGAAGATCAAGGAACACGAAGACCTGCCGTGCAGCTGCTAAAAAGAGGAAGACACCAACTGATTTGGCCCCAGCAGTGGTACTGCTCAAAGCAAGTAACAAGCCCTGGCATCAGCCCGAAACCGCGAACCCTGCACCCGCCAGGCCTGGCCTGTGCTGGAGTAAATCAAGACCCTGAGGACGTCCCCCCGGCGATTCGGACTTGGATTCCAGTGCCCAAGGACCCTCCTCGACGACCCCGCCGACTGCAGCCTCAGGAAAAGGACACCTCCGACCGCGAGCCGCAGGGGGTAAGATTTCCCGACCTCAAAAGACAACCCTGCACCCGGCGCCCCCTGTGCCCAACTCCTGGGGGCCTACCTATCCTCCAAGATCCCAACTTACCACTCGAAGCGTTGGTCACTCCAGAAGATCCTCCACCCCCGAGCCTGCAGCCTTTGTTCCCTTTTCAAGATCCTCATTGAATAACATTGAGCGCCCGATGGCTCAAAAGCAAAACCCAGCCGCCCGAGTGCCCCTGGGAGTGCAACCTTTGTCCTATCCTACTTCCCCATTTGCCCTGAGCAAGTGACCAGGAGCCCAGCTCCCACAGCCGCGTGGCCTGCTAGCCAGCAGCCACCAACCGAAGGCCTCCTGCCTCTCATTGGATAACATTGGGCCTAACTACCTCTGCACCCGGCCGCCCCTGTGCCGCTGAGGATGTACCAACTGTACCTACCTGACCCTGGGGGACCCCCGAGTCTATGCTCGGAACCTTAACTTCACCAGTCGAGTACTCACCTGAAAACCGATGACTCACTTTCCTGCCATAGGATAAAATTGACTGGTTTGACTCGAAATTGTGAAGTTTTGAAACTTTAAAATATTCATCTAAAATCAGCCGAATAACAAATTTCGAATTACTCACCTGTGATCAGGAGAGAAGACAGTACTGTACCTTGTAGCCCAGTACTAAACCGCAAAAGTAATCACAACCGTGGTTACTAGTAATCTAAATTTCGTCCATAGAAAACCATTGACTGTTTTTCTGTGAAATTTGTCTACTTTTGAAAATTACAAATACTCCTTAAAAATCGTACCAACTACTAAAAGGTAATTACGTACCTGTCTTAGGTAGAGACCCCAGTGCTGAACGTAGAGACCCCAGTGCTGAACCTAGGAGTCCAGTACTGGATTACAAAAGTAACGAGAACCTACTTTACCTGTGCTTTGAATTTCTTTCCATTGGATAACATTGCTGGTTTTTCACTGAAAAGTTTGTGTCAACTTTTAAAATACCTTTATATTCTTTAAAAATCATTTATATAACTAAAACGTTTTTACTAAACTGTTTTCAGCTTAGACCCCAGGATTGAATCTAGGATCCAGGCCTGAAGTTACAAAAGTAATCTATAAAGTAATCAGCTGCATTTATGTAGAAAAACCCATTGAGCTCAATGATAAATTGTGTTTAGAATTGTGTTGTCTACTGCAACCATTGTATCTATTGTGTTCACAAAGTTTATTGCCTCTTTGCAAAGTCATTACATGAGTACTCATATCGAGAAAGTATATTTTGATACCTGTTGGTTCTAAAAATAAAACCACTACATCTTTGGATATAAAAACAATTGGCCTAGAGTTCAGTTCTTGAGTGTGTGAAACCTTTTGCTGACCGAGTGTGTACAACAAATGTTTTACACTGTCCTCTGGTACTGCCTTACTGCTAGACCAAGCTACCACTTTGGAAAGTAAGGCCACACCTGGATTTAACCTCTGTTATACCTCTGGGGTTTGTGGACTCTATACACACTGTACCTTATTCTGGTCCAGTATATATAGAGTCACTTTCTCAAACGCATTCCTCGAGTTCTGCCTATAGTCTCACAATTGGGCCTCACGTTCAAGGCCACAGCGCTGAGAGGCCTTCTGATGTTGAACTAGGCTCTGTATCCCACTGGAATCCTGCTCGTTGGTGATCATGTGGACGCAAGAGGCGGTTCCAATAGTACAGCAAAGGAACACAAGATTACCTTAGTAAGTGTTACCTTTCTACATGTTAATATGAAGTATGTTGTGTAGCACTGAATTCTGCTGATGCTTATTCTGGGCGCCTGTGAAAAATGGATGCAGCTTGTCCTCAAATAAGGCCTCCCGCGCATGTCTGATGAAATGTAGCGGATAGTGCGAGGGATGGCGCTCTATTTTTTGCTAGATTTTGAGCGATGTTTTTGTTTTAGAGGGTCAGGGGAGTGCAGAGGAGTGAGAGCTGGGAAGACTGTGCCTGTGACGTATGGCTATAGATTTCAGAGCAGAAAGTGAGAATCTTCATTAATAACAAGCGCGGTCCCGAAAGTGAAAGAGGACTGCACTGCAGCCGGAGCATGGGGATCTCTTGTCTTTATGGGATCATGTGTTTAAACACATGGCCCCATAAAGATAAGAAAGTGCTTCACGACCGCCGTGAAGCAGGCGACCCAGTCCGGATCGCAGGCCAAAGGGCGGAAACCAAAAACCCTCATTTCCAGTGGCAGGCCACCTTTTAGCATATAAGGTGACGCCGGCCAATGGAAATGAGGGGCGGGGCTTCAAGCCCTCTACTGAAACTCCTCCTTAGCAATAAATCTCGCCGAGCGAGCTGCGCATGTGCGCAGCAACGCTAGGCGAGACCTAAAAAAGGAAAGGAATCTGTGGCTAGAAGTCTATCAGATTGTGCAATTTGCTTTCTCAAATGTTTGTTTGATCTTTAATGGGAGGTGTGCCCCAAATGACTCCTATGTCAATTAAAAAACCACTTTTAGATCATAATTCTCGGATGTCCCTATGTTTCTTGATTCTAGAGTCATGTGCAAGTATCCACAATGGGAACAAATTACAACACAGAGCTGCTTAAGTACTGGGTGTACTATTGAATCCCTTACAGAGTTGATAAATTCTGCCAAATCATTAATTTCCTGACAAGAAAATCATTCTTGCCTTCCCCATGTGGGAGCAATGAGTTTCAATGAAGCCTAACTGACTTTCTACACTACCTGCGGTATGAAAGGAAAATGCTACTTACCAATATCCATCTTTTCTTGGCATGTAGAGCTGTAGATTCGGATACTGGTGCATAGATCGCCATCTGGTGTTGGGCTAAGATGTTTGCACTTTGTGTTTGTCTTGGAAGAAGTCTTTGTAGTCACAAGGTAGGTGACTCCTCCTTAGGACGATAGTGCGCTTGGGCATCGACTCCATCACCAGATTGTTGTGCCATGGAAGGTTATAACGGAGTTAGTAAGATATAGAAAAGGATGTCCATGTGTATTGTGTCTAAGTAAGATAGTACTGGAACAGACCGAGGTATCCGGGGAGGCGGGAGGGCGTATACGAATCTACAGCTCTACCTGCCAAGAACAGATGCATACTGGTAAGTAGCATTTACGTTCGAGGCATATGAGCTGTAGATCGTATACTTGTGCATAGACTATACAGCAGTTACCCTGTTAGCGGTGGCTACCTGTACCTGTTGGAGTGGTGTGAAAGAATGTTCTTAATACAGCCTGGCCCACACTAGCTTGTTGTTTTGCTTGCACGTCTACACAATAGTGTTTTGTGAACGTGTGTGGAGTAGACCAAGTTGCTGCTTTGCAGATGTCATCTAGGGGAATGTTCCCTAAGAATGCCATAGATGCCCCTAGTTTACGTGTTGAGTAAGCTCTAGGGGGAATGGATAACGTGCGTTTGGCTTTAGCACAGCATATGTGGATGCATTAAAAAACCCACCTTGCAATCCCTGTTTTTGAGATAGGATTGCCTTTATGAGGTGGGGAGAAGCCACAAAAAGTTTTTTACTCTTTCTAAAGAATTTTGTACTTTCAATGTAGTAAAGTATTGCTCTTTTTATGTCTAGCATGTGAAGAGCTTGTTCTGATACGGAGTCTGGTAGAGGAAAAAACACTGAGTTCTACAGACTGTTTTAGGTGGAAAGCAGAAACGACTTTAGGTAGAAATGTTGGGTTAGTCCTAAGAACCACTTTGTTATGATAGAATCGCAGAAATGGTTCTTGTATGGTTAATGCCTGGAGTTAACGGACTCTTCTGAGAGAGGTGATCGCAACCAGGAAAGCTGCTTTCCAGGTAAGAAATTGTAATTCGCATTTATGCAGATGTTCAAATGGGGGACCCATGAGTTTTGTAAGGACCACATTTAAGTTCCATACAGGAGAGAGTAGAACTCTAGGTGGAATTATTCTTTTAAGTCCTTCCATAAATGCTTTGATAGCTAGTACCCTAAACAAAGACCAGTGTTGTCTGTTTTGGAGATAGCTGCTATTGCAGCGAGATGGAGTCTAAAGGATGTATACACTAGGTTACATTGTTGTAAATGCAAAAGGTAACATATGTTTTGAATAGAAGCATTACAAATCTTTTCCACTTTGCAGCATAGCAAGCTCTAGTGGTAGGATGTTTAGCCTCTTCAATGATGTTCATGCAGTCTGGCGGGAGATTGAGTTAGCCAAACTCTAAGATTTCAAGGTTGTGTTGACTGGGATCTGGATGCCTTATCTCTCCATGGCTCCAAGTGAGAAGCTTGGGTGAGAGGCGTAGCTTTTGATGAGGAACTACTTATAGTTCCAAGTTGGTTGTGAACCATGGCGGTTGGGCCCATGTTGGAGCAATTAGGGTCATTGTGAGGGAATGCTGTTTGAGTTTCCGAACCACTAGCGGAATGAGCGGGAGAGGCGGAAAAGCGTAAGCAAGTGTGCCTGACCAGTTCATCCATAGCTCATTGCCTTTGGACAATTTGCCTTTGGAATTGCTTTTGCTGAGGGTTCCACATGCATTGAATAGTATGAGTTTGAAGATGAGCTCCCCAGCCGGTGAGCAATGAGTCTGCTGTTAGCACTATCTGTGGAAACGGGTTGAGGAACGGTTGCCCTTTGGAAAGGTTTTGTGTGTTCCACCACTTCAGAGAGCGATGGGTGCGGTCGTCTACCAACACCAGATCTGTTAGCTGACCTTGAGCCTGGTTCCACTGACGTGCCAAACACTCCTGTAAGGGACGCATTTGGAGTCTTGCATAAGGGACAATGAGAATGCAAGATGCCATCATCCCGATTAGCTGCATGAACACTCGAGCTGGTAGTGAGTGTTGAGGCTGAAATGTTTCCATTAGAGCTTGTATGGTGCTTCTCCTGACTAGGTTGGGGTATGCTAGAGCTTTTGAAGTGTCTATCGTAGCCCCTGATTTTGTTGTATGCTGGACGTTTGAAGGTGGGATTTGGTGAGGTTTACCATGAATCCCAAGTTGTGAAGCAGTTGGGATAGTTTTGTGTGCGTGTTGCACACAGCTACTGTGTGACTTGGCTTTTATGAGCCAGTTGTCCAGATAAGGGAAGACATGAATGAGCTGTCTTTGTAAGTGGGCCGCAACTACTGCGAGACACTTGGTGAAGACTCTGTGTGCTGTAGTCACCCCGAATGGGAGAGATTTGAACTGGCCATCTACCACAAACCTGAGATATTTCCTCTGGGGGGGTGAATGGGAATATGAAAGTAGGCGTCCTTTAAATTCGGAGTGGAGAGAAAGTCGCCCTGTTGAAGCAGTGGGAGCATCTGTTAGAGTGACCATGTGAAAGTGATCCGACTGAATGTAGAGGTTTAGCAGTCTGAGGTCCAATATGGGCCTGAGAGAGCCGTCCATTTTTGGAATTAGGAAATGGAGGGAGTAAACCCCTGTGCCTTGATGAGGCAAGGGGACTGGTTCTAGTGCATGTTTTTGTAATAGAGAAAACCTCTTGTTTGAGAAGTGTCAGATGTTCCGAGGACATTGGACGTTGTCTGGGAGGAATATTTGGGTGAGTAGAGGAGAGTTCGAGGCAATACCCATACTGGGTAATTTGTCTTTACCGACTTGTCAGTTGTGATCGAATTCCAGACTGCTAGGAACTGTGAGAGACGTCCTCCGACAGCAGGAAGTGCAAGGAAGTCATTTGTTTGGTGGTAGGGGAGTGCGGTTATTGTTGCCGCGACCTCTTCCCTTACCATTGTTGTCTCTGTAGCCTCCGCGAAAGTATCCTTTGGAGTACATTTGAGTGGGTCTTTTAAAGGAAGAAGAGGGATGTTCTGAGCCAATGGTTTTGGAGCCAGCCCTATAGACGGAGCAGCGAAAATAACCTTTAGGGGAAGGGAATTGTAAGGCCCCACATGGACTTAGCAGTGTCTATTTCTTTTTTCATATTTTCTAAAGATGTGTCAACTGAGGGCCCAGAAAGATGCTCTTGATCAAAGGGCTGATTAAGAATAGGAGATTGCATCTCGTTTGAATCCGGAGACTCGGAGTCAAGCGTGCCTGTGCAACAAAAGGCTAGTGTTAATGGCACGAGATGCGGTATCAGCCGCATCTAGAGCACATTTAATTGAGGTGTTTGTGATCAATTTCCCCTCTTGTATAAGGTCATTGGCTTTAGGTTTGTACTGGTCAGGAAGGTTTTGCATGGGCTTTTCAAGCTCATCATAGTGAGCCCAGTCGTACCTGGCCAATAAAGCTTGGGCATTGGCAATAAGCCAATGATTTGCAGCCTGTGACGCAATACGTTTACCAGATGCGTCTATTAGTTTGGACTCCTTATCAGGAGGGGGAGTGTTGCCTGTACTCTGTGAGTTTGCCCTCTTGGGTGCATTAGACACCAAAAAAAATACAAAGGGACCTGACCTTTATTGTAAACTGGGTCACTGGGAGCTACCTTATACTTTTTGTCTACAATGGTGTTGAGAATCCTGGCTCTGACAGGGTCCTTAAAAACTTCTGGGGCATGTTTCAGCATGCACTTTAACACTGGCAGGGTATGTGTGGACTTTTGCGAGGGTGCTAAGGTTTCAAGTAAAATATCTTCCTCTAAGGGATCAGAATGTAACTGTACTCCGTGGTATTTGGCAGCCCTATTGATTAGTTACGCAAACCCAATATGGTCATCTGGTGGTGATGGCCTAGATGGATAGAGGTCTGGGTCATTATGTGGGTCGGGATCTGTGTTGTAGTCATCCCAAGGGTCTACATTGTGTGGAAGGATATGTGTATCATCATCCCTACCTGGATCTATATTCCCACCCCCATCGGTAGGTATGATCATCCTCATCATCTAGTATTTTAGGTGAAAAGGTATGTGGTGGGGAGTGTTGTGGAGAAAGGAAAATGCTACTTACCAGTATGCATCTGTTCTTGGCATGTAGGGCTGCAGAACCACACACTATTGCATTAGATCACCATCTGGTGGTGGGCCCGGATGATTACACTTTGTTGTAGTCTTGGAAGAGTCTTTTGTCTGTTGGATGACTCCTCCCTTACATCGTAGTGCGCATGGGCATCGACTATCTTCAGATTGTTTTCGCCACTGGGCAAATGATGGAGTTGTAGGATTACAGATAAAGCTGACCATGTGTTGTGTATCTAAATAAGATAATACTGGAACAGATACAGGTAGCCGGGGAGGCAGGTGGGCGTGTGTGGTTCTGCAGCCCTACATGCCAAGAACAGATGCATACTGGTAAGTAGCATTTTCCGTTCGAGGCATATGGGCTGCAGACCACACACTATTGCATAGATTGCACAGCAGTTTCTCCCTTAGCGGCGACCACCCGCATCTGTTGCAGTAGTTTGAAATAATGTTTTGAGTACAGCCTGGCCCACACTTGCTTGTTGTTTTGCCTGCACATCTACACAGTAGTGTTTTGTAAATGTGTGCGGAGTAGACCATGTAGCTGCTTTACAGATGTCATCTAATGGTATATTTCCTAGAAATGCCATAGATGCCCCTAACTTACGGGTAGAATGAGCCCTAGGAGGAATGGATAGAGTGCGTTTTGCTCTTTGGTAACAAATTTGAATGCACTCAACAATCCATCTTGCAATGCCTGATTTTGAAATAGGATTGCCCTTATGTGGAGGAGAAAAGGACACACAGTTTTGTTCTATCAATGTAGTAGAGAAGCGCTCTTTTTACATCTAATGTATGTAGAGCTCTTTCCGCAACTGTTTGAGGTTAGGGAAAAAATACTGGCAACTCGATAGATTGGTTGAGATGGAACGGTGAAATGACCTTTGGCAGAAACTTTGGATTTGTCTTAAGAACCACTTTATTGTGATGACGTTTTATAAATGGTTCTTGAATTTTTAATGCCTGGATCTCACTTATCAGCTACTAAAAAATCAACTTTCCATGTAAGAAACTGTTATTCACACTCATGTAATGGTTCAAAAGGAGGACCCATAAGTCTGGTGAGAACAATATTTAAAGTCCATACTGGAGAGGGTGGTATTCTGGGAGGAATTATTCTTTTGAGTCCTTCCATAAACGCTTTGATTGCAGGTACTCTAAACAATGATAAATGTCTGTTTTGAAGATATGCTGCTATAGCAGCAAGATGTAACCTGATTGAGAAGTATGCTAAGTTAGATCTTTGCCGATATAACAGGTAGCATATGATGTTTTGTATGGAAACATCTAATGGATGGGGAGAGGGGTTGGCCTAACGGCTAAGGCGCTCGACCTCGGACCTGGGGATCTGGGTTCGAGTCTCGGTAACGACGCCAAAAACCCCCTGTGATTCTGGGCAAATCACTTAATCTCCCCGTGCCTAAAATGAAAGTGTGTCCTCATGTAACGTAACTGGTGCTATGTAAAGCGCTCTGATAACTGATACGGTTCGGTTCGCGCTATATAAAACTCTGCGAAAAAGAAAAAGAAAAAAAGGGGTTGATGTTGTTATTTGTGCAATATACAACAAACC
The DNA here is from genome assembly GCF_964261635.1 of Lissotriton helveticus. Taxonomy (NCBI): domain Eukaryota; kingdom Metazoa; phylum Chordata; class Amphibia; order Caudata; family Salamandridae; genus Lissotriton; species Lissotriton helveticus. Next base: position 93,691,308 of record NC_136058.1, read on the forward strand.
TTTTCCACTTTGCTACATAACATGCTCTAGTGGTAGGTCGTCTTGCTTCTTTTATGACATTCATGCAATCAGGTGGTAAATTTAGATATCCAAATTCTAAGACCTCAAGAGCCAAATCGCTAGATTGAGCTGCATTGGGTTGGGATGCATATTCTCTCCATGGTTCTGTGTCAGTAGATGTGAGGAAAGTTTCAATTTGTGATGTGGTATTACTGAGAGCTCTACTAGCGTGGTGTACCAGGGTTGTCTTGCCCACGTTGGTGCTATGAGAATTAATGTGAGAGAATGTTGCTGTAGCTTGCGTACCACTAATGGAATTAGTGGGAGAGGTGGAAAAGTGTACGCAAATTTGTTTGACCAGTTCATCCATACCTCATTGCCTTTGGATAATGGGTGTGGGTATCTGGCGGCGAAGCTTGGGCATTTGGAGTTGTGGTGTGTAGCAAACAGAACTAGCTCTGGTTGACCCCCACTTTTGAAAAAATGGCTGAAGAACTTGATGAAGTTCCCATTCGTGTATCTGTTGTCTCTGACGACTTAACAGATCTGCGACTTGATTGTGAACTCATGGTAGATGTTCTGCTAACAGAAATTTTTTCTGAGGAATGGCCCACCTCCATATGCTCTACGCCAGCCGGGAGAGCTGTAGGGAGTGTGTTCCTCCTTGTTTTTGAATGTAGTACATTGCTGTCATATTGTCCGTCCGGACTAGTACAGCTCTGTTTGATAGGTAATGCTGAAACTATTTTAGAGCTAGAAAAATCGCTAGTAACTCCAGATGATTTATGTGAAGTACTTTTTGTTGCATTGTCCACGTACCATGTACCCTGTACTGTGTGTCTTTGTAAATGCGCTCCACACCCTGTGAGGGATGCGTCTGTGGTTAGTATAATTTGTGGAACAGGTTCTATCAACGGCCGGCCCTCGGAAAGGTTTTTGGTGTTCCAACATTGCAGAGAGCGATATGTACAGGTCGTCTACCACCACCAGATCTGTTATTTGTTGCTGAGCCCGATTCCACTGACTTGCCAAGCACTCTTGTATGCAGCGCATTTGTAGTCTTGCGTATGGTACTATGAAAATACAAGATGCCATCATTCCTATTAGTTGCATGAACACTCAAGCTGGTAGTGAGTGTTGTGGCTGGAATCTTTCGATAAGATCCTGCATTCTTTGTATCTTTGTTGGGTTGGGATACGCTATTGCCTTGGAGGTATCTATTGTGGCACCTAGATATTGCTGAGACAGGGATGGTTGGAGATGTGACTTCTTTTGATTTACTGTGAATCCCAGTTTGTGTAGCAGGCATATCGTTTGATGCATGTGCTGTACACATTGGTTGTATGACTTGGATTTTATTAACCAGTCGTCCAGATATGGGAAGACATGAATGTTGTCCCTTCTTAAGTGTGCTGCTACTACTGCTAGACACTTTGTGAACAATCGAGGTGCTGTAGTTACTCCGAAAGGGAGTACCTTGAATTGCTAGTGCTGACCTTCTAGTATGAACCGTAGGTACTTTCTGTGCTATTGATGGATGGGAATGTGGAAGCAGGCGTCCTTGAGATCTAATGTGGCAAGGAAGTCTCCTTTCTTTAGCAACGGTTGAACCTGTTGTAGTGTGACCATATGAAAGTGGTCTGATTGTATGTACAGGTTTAGGGGCCTTAGATCTAAAATAGGTCTGAGGGACCCATCCTTTTTGGGTATGAGAAAGTATAGAGAATAAACTCCTGTGTTTTGATGTTGTTTTGGGACTGGTTCTATTGCATTCTTTTGCAGTAGAGATGCCACCTCTTCTCTTAGTAGTATGAGGTGTTCTTGTGACATGGGACGCTGCCTGGGTGGTATTGTTGGAGGAGTGGAAGTGAGCTCCAGGTAATAACCTGACTGAATTATTTGTCTTACCCACCTGTCTGTGGTGATGGAGTTCCCGACAGGTAGGAACTGTTGTAACCTCCCCCCGACAGGAGTGTAATGGTCTGGGGGGATGGAAGGGAAGTCACTGTTTGGGAGTAGAGGCATTGCGATTGTTGCTTCCTCTACCTCTGCCCTTATTGTTGTTTCCTCTATACTCGCCTCTATAATATCCCTTACTAGGCAAAGTTTGGCTGGGCGCTTTGTAAGAAGAGGAGGTATTGTCAGTTTGGAAACCCCTTGAGGCGCCTCTACATGAGGAGTGATGAAAGGAAGGTCTAAGGGCTTGCGTTTGTAAAGCTCCCATGGATTTTGCCGTATCTGTATCTTTCTTCATCTTTTCTAGTGCACTATCGAATGTTGGCACGAAAATGTGTTGCTGGTCAAATGGTTGCTTTAAAATACAGGCTTGTACTTCTGGTTTGAACCCAGAGATGCGCAGCCATGCATGTCTACACAACAGTACCCCTGTAATTATTGCTCTAGAGGCTGTGTCTGCAGTGTCTAGTGCACAGCGTATGGAGGTATTTGTAATAATCTTGCCTTCCTGTATTAGGTCAGAAGCCCTGGTTTTATATTGTTCTGGCAAGTGTTGCATGAGTGACTAACTCATCATAATGAGCTCTATCATATCTTGCTAACAAAGCTTGAGTGTTAACAATCCTCCAGACATTGGCTGCTTGTGAGATGGTGCGTTTTCCTGAAGCATCTAAAAGCTTAGACTGTCAGGGGGTGGAGCATCCCCCGTTTGCGAGTTAGCCCTTTTTCTCGCATTTGATACTACTAGCGAGTCCAATGGCAACTGTCCTTTAATATATGCTAGATCAGATGGATCCGCTTTGTACTTTTTTTCTAGTCTGGGGTTAATTACCCTGGCTCTGACTGGGTCATTAAAAATTTAGGGTGCATGTCTTACCACTCCACTAAGTATTGGAAGTGTGGTTGTGGTCTTATGTGACAACAGTAGTGTGTCCATTAGGAAGTCTTCTTCCACTGGATCTGTGTGCAAATCTACTCCATGGAAAGTGGCTGCTCTATGAATGAGCTGCTTAAACCCAATAGTGTCATCTGGGGAGATGGTCTAGACGGGTATGCATCATCTTGTGGCAGATCTGGTGCATTATAATCTTCCCATGGGTCACCTGATGGCCCAGGAATATCATCTGGGTCATTAATGTCGTCTATGTAATGTTCACTCTTTACCTGCTGTGAGTATCTATCCTCATTATCCTCATCTTGTGGTATAAGACTATGTGTACTAGATGGTGAATGTACAGGAGAAATATCTATTGGTATTTCTACTTCTGGTGAGGGAATCCTTATGGAATCCTTATGGGCATGCTTTTTTAGAGGAACTGGCGGTGGTTTAGGATAGTCCATTTTCCTCTTTTCAGGCACTGTAGTGATATGTCCAGTCTTTGGATTAATATGAAGAGTCTTTTGCTTTGGGTCAGGTTTGAAAAGCTCTTCTACTGGAAAATCCTTTTTCGCGTTGATTTATCTCTTTTGGGGCTGAAATGCTTATCTTTTACAGTGTCTATTGTCTTTGGAGCAGGTTTTTGTTTCAGTTCCGAAGACTTATCTTGTTTTTTCTTAGGATCCGTACTTTTTGGATCCGAAAATTTTTGTACCCTGAGTACATTTGGACTCATCTACCCTCAGAGCTGAAGTATGTTTCGGTACCGGAACCGTCTTCGGGTCCACTTTTTTCTGAACCGGAGTGGTCTTTGGTTCGGTAGCTTTGGGAACCTCTTTCGTGCCGAACTTGCTTTCGACTCGACCGCTTTTGGTACCGATGGATGCTTTGGTGCAGGTGTTAATTTTGGCTTAAGGACCTTCTGCTTTTCGGGACCGACAGACTGACTCGAGCCCGAGTCGACTGGAGACTTTTTTATATTCTTCGCTGCCGAGCCAGAAGGCGGGGCGTCCGAAGATTTTGGTTGGTGTGCACCTGGACCCTAAGGTGGAGGTGGAACCGAAGCCTGTCCCAGTATGGTGGGGTGAACAGGGTCGACGGTTGTACTCATGACCTGTTGACCAGCTGGAAGATCGTAGTCTTCAGATTGATCCTCCGCTCCAGAAGCTGAATCCTCTGCTTCGGAAGCGACGTCTTCTTGCTGCTGTTCTTCGGCTTCCACTTCGATTGGAGCCTCGTCTATGATGAGGTCTGGTGTCGATTAAGATGACTGCGCCATTACTCTTAGAGCTCGACTGTCCCTGATGGTTTTCTTGGACCGGAACGAAGCGCAGGCCTCACAGTCTTGACTCTCGTGCTCTGGACATTTACACAGATTGTAAACCTCATAAAGATCGATGTGAGGGAATTTGTGTCCACACCGAGGGCACTTTTTGAAGGGTGTTCTTTCCATGAGCCAATGGCGCAGTTGGGCCTGACGGCCCCGACGAACGCTGGAATCGAGAAGTGAAGCCTTTCTTCGACGCGGGTAACCGGAATCACTGTCGAAGACGATGCCGATGGTATTATGATTGATTTATGAATTCAAAAAGAGATCGGTAACGGGACCGATGAACAGATCCGAGCCCGATGGCGAAAAAAAAACAATCTGAAGATGGAGTCGATGCCCATGCGCACTACGATCTAAGGGAAGAGTCATCCACTGACAAAAGACTCTTCCAAGACAACAACAAAGTGTAATCATCCGGGCCCACCACCAGACGGTGATCTAACGCAATAGTGTGTGGTCTGTAGCCCATATGCCTCGAACTAAAAGATTTGGATCAGCTGGAGAAGAAGGAGGCGGAGAGGTCTTAGTACTCATCTCCTTTTGTTTCAAGGGTATTTGAGGTTCCTCTGAAGTGTCCAGTTTTCTGTTTTTTGGAGGCTTGGCGATGACTTAGCCAGTCTCTGGGTCAATAAAAAGTTTTTTGTTTCAGATCCAGAAAATCAGGTACAGACTGTGCGGGTAAAATGTCTTTTTTCGGTGCGAAGATTTTGGGTTAGAATGTTCTTTGGACCGAGTCTCTGAGGCTTTTTGTGGGGTCTTGGACTCCTTAGGTTTTGTTGTAGGAGTTTGTTGCTCCAAGACTTTTTTCGGCTCCGAAGATTTTTTCGGTTCAGAATGTTTGTCCTTGGTATGTTTCGATGCAGAGGGTTTCAACATTGGCGCTGTCTTCGGTGTTGATGAAGAAGGGCGTGGCACATCTTTGGTCTTGTGCTTTGGTGCCGAAGGTGACTTCTCAGCACTGGAATGGGGCTGGAAGGTTTGTCTTTAGGTTTCATAGCCAGGCCCGAGGGCGGGGCATCTGAGACATGTTGGTGGTGTCGACCTGAGCCTGAGGGCGAGGGTGTTACTGGAGCCTTATGTTGTGTAGAATTTTAGAATCCAAGCGTAATTTACCGATTCATGCCCTTATATAGGTATAATTCACCTTGCCCTTATATAGGCATAGAAATCATAACCATATTTAGACATATATAGGCATAGAAATCATAACCATATTAGGACATAGCCCATGCAGTCCAAATACAGGCATGGCTACTTCCACTTGTTCCAAAAAGCCACAACGATTTCTTGGAAAACTCGGCTTCAGCACTCAGGGACATCTCCTTGCTTGAATATTGATTTGCCCTAGAAATCATGGAGTTTTCAAAGAACTACCATTCCCTTAGGGTTCTTTGGTGACGTTATGATGTCCGACTTTACATCAAACTATGCACCTTCAAGGTATAAATATGCCTACACTTGCCCTAGCAAACACACGGTGGTTCGGAGCAGCTCGATTATCTACTTGCCCAACGCAGCTCGCTACAGCAAGTGCCGAAGGAAGCCGACCCTCCAGCTGACGCACTGACAGAGAGGCTGCCTTTCTCTAGCTGAGAATCCAGCTCCAGTGTTTCCAAGCTCCCCTTGCAGGGTGTTGAGAAATCGAGTCCGAGACAGAGATACCGGACCTCCTTCATTCTAAACCAAGGTACGGAGCTGTTTAGACCCTAAGAGAAATCTTGGATAGATTCTTGGCAAAGAAACTAAACCTATGCTACACCTCACTTACTTCTTCCTCGTACTAGACTTAGGTTAGGTACATTGGGGTAGGCGTATTTTAGAAGCACCAGTTGCGTACTTTTAGCCTTTGTTATTTATGTATGTATTTTATGGCTTAGAAACCATACCATGCTTTTACAGTATTATTTTATAATGCTATTCTCGCTGTATGCATTATACTTTGCAACCTGCATTACGTTTGTAGCAGTTCATTTATTTAGCATGAGAAAGAAGACTGTTCAATAAATCCTTTTATTGAAAAAGCCAGTCTCTCTATTTCTCTGCACCTCTGATGAAACGAAGCATGCACGATTGACTAAGTAAAATATCCATCTATTGTTTCCATGACTCTGAAGATACGTTTTTATCTTGGGGAAACAAAGTTGTCATGTTTATGCGGTTGTCAGAAACTAATCCCTTCTTGTTTATTCGAGAAAGTTTCTAGTGACCTCTGAGCTAGCTGGCACTCACAATTAAGTCTAATATATTCGATAGAGACCTAGTCGACATAAGTCCTACGTCAAATCTATACGATATGTTATTCCAATGCGCAGAGCCTATTGGGAATAAAGGAACTACACTACACTTAGGTTTGGGTTTTGGAAGAGAGGTTTTAGTACTCACGGACCTCTGAGCCGGGGTGATTGTCTCCTCTTCGACATCGGCCTCGGAGACGGAGATGTCTTCTTCACCTTGTTGCTCGGGTTGCACATTGGGATTTGCTCCGAAGATGTCCGGTATCAAGCTGCTTCAGTGAAACGTTTTGTGACGTCGAGCCAGACGGTCACGGACGATATTCTGTGACTTGAACGATGCACAGGCCTTGCAGTTTCTGTCTTCGTGCTCCAGGGAGAGGCTGAGATTACATACCTTGTGCAAATCCGTGTGTGGGAACTTAGCACCACAACCGGGGCATTTTTTGGAAGGAGTACTTTCCATTGACTGCAGGCGTGGTCGGTGCGGATAGGCCCAACAGCCCACGTCGAAAATCGAGGTCGAGGAGTTTATCTTAAAGATGCGCGTCAAAAGGGAAACGCGATCGAGACAATACCATTGAGTGGAGAGGGATTGAGTGTCGAAGGTCAGTTCTAAACAGACACCGACCTGGAGCGTAGCAAATCACTCCCAAACCCGATGGTGGTAAGAAACTATCTAGTGATGGAGTCGATGCCCATGCAGACTACCGTCCTAAGGAGGAGCCACCTACCTCGTGACTACAAAGACTTCTTTCAAGACAAAAACAAAGTGCAAACATCTGATCCCAACACCAGATGGCGATCTATGCACAAGTATACCATATACAGCTAATATGCCTCGAACAATAGGATAGGAAGCCCACAAGTAAATATATTATACCAGTCACTGAAGGGGGAAGGTGCATGGAAAACACTGCAGTTGTTTTTGTTGCAAGGGGCCAATATTGCAGGCCACAGGTAACAAAAACAGTCCCCAGAGGGTCCAAAACCAGCCTCCATCCTGGCGGCCCACCGGGGAAACGCCTGGTGCCAGCCACAGCCAGTCTGGCCCTGTGTAGAGGGAACAAAGAAGCCATCCGAACTACTTTTCTCAATGTTACGTAGCCTTTGTTTTTAAAGGACACTATTTTGACTTCTGCATGTATGTTCTCACAGAGAACTTTTCTTTAGAGAGCTATTAACAAGACCGCCACTCGGATCACAGCTGTAGTCTACTGTAAGGTTGACAAGCGTAGAGGGCAGAAGAAGAAGGCCCGACAGTTGATAAGCCTGAGGTTGGCGTTCACATTGTTCATGAGGCACGTATGATGGAGAAGACCATAGTGGAGGAAAGTCCTATCACCCTTACCCAGGACAACATGGGATGGTGGACGAGGGAGTCACTGATTAAGTGGTTGTTCATGATAATATGTTACGTGTATTTGTAAAGTGCACCTTTACCTGTAAGGGTATACTAAGCAGTTGTGTGCTAGCCCTGTCTAGAGTAGCTGGGTGTTGGACCTTCACCTCTCTGCAGGGTCACCCCCCAAAACATTTTGCCTTTGCCCTCCACTTTTTGCTGAATTTGTTGTTGTTCACCTTATGACTCTGTGCAATTTACCACTGCTAAATTTTGCTAAAGTGCTTGTGCTCTCATTAAAGCATGGTATTATTAGCTTCTACCCAATTGGCATATTTCATTTATTTTATGTCCCTAGTAAAGAGATATTATATGAATCCAGGGCCTGCAGTTTAAATGCTACTAGTGGGCCTGCAGCACTGATTAAGCCACCCACTTAAGTCATTCTTTAAACGTGTCTCAGGCTTGGCATTGCAGATACTGTGTGTGCCGTGAAAACTGCCATTTCGACCAGGCAAAATAAACTTTTTGCCAGGTACAATCCTTTCTTTCTAATACATATGTCACCCCCCCCATAGGGTAGGCCTTAGATGGCTCAGAGGGCTGGTTTAAATGCACTTAAAACGCAGGAATATGTACTTTCAAGTTTTACATGTCCTGATAGTGAAAAACTCTTAAATTCGTTTTTCACTACTCCAAGGCCTGTCTCCCATAGGATAACTTTGGAGTCAACACATTACATTGTATGACTGTAATTTCCAAATGGTAAGAGATACCCCTTCAAGTTTAATGTATCTGGATTTGCAATTTAAAATCTTAACATATGGATAAGTCGGATTTCAAACTGCAATTCTGAAAATTACACTTTAAGAAAGTTGTTATTTTCCAAACTTACGTCTTTACAAAGATTGCCGTGCTGTTCCTAGAGAAGGAGGTGGGAATGGTACAGTCTGTGATGCGGATGATTAAGGCAGGGTGGCGGAAAGGTTACCCTGGGAATCCATTTTGTTGGATTTTATGCCCTCACACATCCTTTCAGGTGTCATGCTTCATTATTTGGGCCTGCTCCTCGTTGGGTCGGCGGTGCAATACCCAACAGGCAACACCTCAAAGAGGGGCTCTTTGGCGGAGATCTTTTTCCAACAGCCGTATGGATGAAGTGCGGGTATGGGGCCAGAAATAGAGGGTAGACGTGGGGTAGTGAGTTAGAATAAAGCTAGTGGTACCGGGAATTGTTTATTCAGAAGGGCCACTGCTCTAGTTAAAAACGATTTTCTAGAGGAGAGTGATGGAAAATAATGTTTACAGCTAACATCTAGAATTTATTATAGTCTGGTCAACATGTTTCTCGCTACTGTAAGGTTAACTAGCGATTCTTCAGGACCCAGGTGACTATTTAGCAAGTATCTAACGGTGCAAAGAACTGTCTACACTAATACCCTCGAGTGTGGTGTATGTATGCTCATGTGGCTACCACACTAATGGCTGAAGGGATAACAACACTATATTACCCTTCTTTTAGTTGTGACTGTCAATACCTGTTAAAGAAAGAGGGAGAGCATATCACAAACAAATTGAAAACAAATGCATCAGTGACTGTAATCCTTGTGCGGTTCGCATGCCAGTGGGAATCAGGCGTGTCACAACACCATTGCACAAGTGTAACATGCACTCTCAAATGTGAAACCTCAGTGAGAGTGGCACGTGAATATCTAAAAATTGAAGGATTAAAATTACCAAATAGGTATACGTAGCTCACAGATCATCAAAACTCACCTAAAGTTAAAAACAGTCAAAACAACGACAGTGTCCAGCGGGTAAAGCTTCAGGTAGATCTTCCACCGCAAGGCTATGTATAGGGAAAAATCTTAGTGCCTGGCGTACAATATACACAGTGACTGGGTGATACTAAACGTCTCATTTCAACGGTGTTGACTTGTATAGTAATTTAAGCTCAATTGTGTGGATATAGTATTACTGGTTACCATGATTTTATAATATACTGAGGTGCCCACGTGGTAGGGTGTGTAAAGGTGTATGCGCACTTTATGGTCCAGACCACACATTTTGATCTATCTAGTTATTGGAATAGCATAACAAGGCTAGATGGGCTTATTATGAGTGCAGTGTCAACCTAGGGTGGTCACCGTAATACAGACATTCCCTGTTTCTCATGTGTCAGTGTACTGCATCGGTTCATATCGGGATAGAGACTGGAATGCTCGGTGAATGCAAAAGATAGACCCCGCTAGGGTATATATAGGTCTGTACATGATCGATATGTGGTACCATATTCTGCGCCGCTGTTAAGACGCCATGAATGGCTTTCTGTCTGCGGAGATACAAGTTACTATTGTTAACGCTAATGTGTATAGCCCGGAAATGTCAGACTAGTAGTAGTCTGAAGGTGCCGGGTAAGCACCGCTGATCATGCTGAGGCTGTCAATAGGGGAACCACGTGTCACAGAGTGGCCCAATCGGTATGTGTTTAGCGAGCTCCCAGAATGCCAGAATTACCAAAATGTGATGCCAAATTAAATTCATGCATGGGAACAGAGGAACTTGGTCTCACATCGTGTCATTCATTGCTGTGAGGTATCGTACCTTGTGCGCTGGTTTGCCGTCGGGGCTAACGACAGATTTAGTATCATGCTGGGGAACAGGTCAGCTTGTATCTATTACCGCTAATGTATTATAGCGCAGTTAGGTGAATTCATAACCGACAGGAGGGTAAACTGTTACCAGTAGAGCCGCTAATCTGCATAACATCAAACACAAACAATCCGGGACCTCAGACTGTCCTCGTGTGGGTGATCATACACTGCTGCGAAAACCAAAGCGGAACTGTCAGTAGTAATGCCAGAATTAGAAATCCGTATTGGAAAAGGCCAAATCATTACTCTTACCTCAAAACTGAGTGGACATCTGTAACGCCCATCACCTTTGTTATGGAATGCGCGGAAAAAGTCCTCACTGAGAACTATTTTGAATTTAAAGGCACCTATTACCATCAGATACAGGGAACTTGCATGGGGAGCACAGTAGCTCCAAGTGTAGCGTGCCTCTACATGGCTAGTTTTGAAGAGAGTCATATATCATCAGTGACAAACCCCTACCACAAGAAAATAAAGCTACAGAAGCGTTACATAGACGACATCTTGATTTTTTGGGCAGGTAATGAAGACTCTTACACAGAATTTTTCGGGTGGATTAATAACATCAATCCATACCTGAATTTCACAATCACGGCCTCCAAAAGTCACATAGCATTCCTTGACCTGAAAATAAGTATCGAAGCGGGATCCCTTGGTACCACCTTTTTTAAAAAGAGCACAGACTGGAATAGTCTGCTACACTATACCAGCCACCATCCTAAGGCCCTGCGATCCAATCTACAGTTTGGGCAATTCCTTAGGATACGACGTAATTGTAGCACAATGGCCAATTACAAGACTGAGTCCGCTATCCTGTCTAGGAATCTAAGAAACAGAGGGTACCCTACCAGAGAAATCAAAAAATGTAAGAAAAGAGCACAGAATAATAACAGGGAGGGTCTGTTAAAACCCAAAGAAAAGAACCCCCTAGCTGTCCAACCCATGACCTGTGTGACAACCTTCACACCAACGTCTAACCAATTGAGAAGAATTGTGAGACGCCATTGGTCCATACTCATTACTGGATCTATAAATATAGACCAACCAAGGTTTGCCTATAAGAGGTCAAAAAATATCAAAAATATCTTGATACATACCAGACCCAAGAACACAAACGAATCCAATCGCCAAATCACATTATGGAATCGGCCACCAGTTACAGGCCATTACCCGTGTGGTGCTTGTGTGGCATGCCCATTCACTAAGAAGTACAAAAGCATCACCCTGACAGAATCTTTCAAGTGGGAAATGAGAGGCCACACTAACTGCAATACCACAAATTGTATCTACTTGATCATATGCCCCTGTAATTTTTATTACATTGGCATGACGACACGTAATATGAAAACTAGAATATCTGAGCACCGCAGCAATTTCAGGTGCAAGAAAAGCAATACCAAAATGTGCAGGCACTTCCTAGAAATTAATCACACCCCTGACTCTCTTCAATGGCTTGTCCTGGAGGCAAGCCAGAAGATATCCAAAGAAGGCCTATTCTACAAAGAACAACCCTGGATCCACAGATTATCTACTGACAGTAATGGTTTAAATGAAGATATCCCTTGGACCAGCCTTTAAATAATTTACAGAAACTCTGCTCACTAGTTTCCCCATCTCTCCCCCCTCCTCACGCTCACCGGAGTATCTATCCCTTAATAAGCGTGATACAACACTTCTTATGAGGGTTATCTCGAGGAATTGAGATCTTTTCTAACATTCCTCCTCCTAGAACATTAAGAACCCAATGAACCTACCACTCCAATATGGCCGACGCATTCTTCTTCCGGGCGTCTATCACTGATCAACATGCAATTACCTATTGTTTGACTTATTTTAGGTATAAATATACTAGCAATTTTTTCTCCACTCCTTCAAATATGATATAGAGGGAGTCGAGCCATACTGACTATACCCACATACTCTCTTGGCTCGATCGAGACTCTTTATTTACTTTTTACGCAACACTGCAAAATGGTCCCCACGTTAGTGAGCCAATCAGGCTTAGGCTCACACTCCTTATAACCGGAACTGACCCTGCCCTCCCCCTCCACCCGGTTCCAGCGGCGAAGGGTAGGTGCGTGCCGCAAAGCTCAGGAATTACCAAGTAAGTGAATCAATTCCGCATTAGTTAGGGCGGCAGTACATGATCCCGCATACGAGGAGAGACTGAGGTCCCGTATTGTTCTAGTTCATGTTATGCAGATCAGCGGCTCTGATGTTAACATGTTACCCTCCAGTCGGGTACGAGTTCCACCTAACCGCGCCAAAATACTTTAGCGGTAAGAGTAATGATTTGGGCTTTTCCAATACGGATTTCTAATTCTGGCATTACTACGGACAGTTCCGCTTTGGTTTTCGCGGCAGTGTATGATCACCCACACGAGGACAGTCTTAGGTCCCGGATTGTTTGTGTTTGATGTTATGCAGATTAGCGGCTCTACTGGTAACAGTTTACCCTCCTGTCGGTTATGAATTCACCTAACCGCGCTATAATACATTAGCGGTAATAGATACGAGATGACCTGTTCCCCAGCATGATACTAAATCTGTCGTTAGCCCTGACGGCAAATCAGCGCACAAGGTACGATACCTCACAGCAATGAATGACACGATGTGAGACCAAGTCCCAATGTTCCCATGCATGAATTTAATTTGGCATCACATTTTGGTAATTCTGGCATTCTGGGAGCTCGCTAAACACATACCGATTGGGCCACTCAGTGACACGTGGTTCCCCTATTGACAGCCTCAGCATGATCAGCGGTGCTTACCCGGCACCTTCAGACTACTACTAGTCTGACATTTCCGGGATATACACATTAGCGTTAACAATAGTAACTTGTATCTCCGCAGACAGAAAGCCATTCATGGCGTCTTAACAGCGCGTAGAATATGGTACCACATATCGATCATGTACAGACCTATATATACCCTAGCGGGGTCTATCTTTTGCATTCACCGAGCATTCCAGTCTCTATCCCGATATGGACCGACGCAGTACACTGACACATGAGAAACAGGGAATGTCTGTATTACGGTGACCACCCTAGGTTGACACTGCACTCATAATAAGCCCATCTAGCCTTGTTATGCTATTCCAATAACTAGATAGATCAAAATGTGTGGTCTGGACCATAAAGTGCGCATACACCTTTACACACCCTACCACGTGGGCTCCTCAGTATATTATAAAATCATGGTAACCAGTAATACTATATCCACACAATTGAGCTTAAATTACTATATAAGTCAACACTGTTGAAATGAGACGTTTAGTATCACCCAGTCACTGTGTATATTGTACGCCAGGCACTAAGATCTTTCCCTATACATAGCCTTGCGGTGGAAGATCTAACTAAAGCTTTACCCGCTGGACACTATCGTTGTTTGACTGTTTTTAACTTTAGGTGAGTTTTGAAGATCTGTGAGCTACCTATAACAATTTGGTAATTTTAATCCTTCAATTTTATATATTCACGTGCCACTCTCACTGAGTTTTCATATTTGAGAGTGCATGTTACACTTGTGCAATGGTGTTGTGACACGCCCGATTCCCACTGGCATGCGAACCGCACAAGGATTACAGTCACTGATGCATTTGTTTTCAATTTGTTTGTGATATGCTCTCCCTCTTTAACAGGTATTGACAGTCACAACTAGAAGAAGGGTAATATAGTGTTGTTCTCCCTTCACCCATTAGTGTGGTAGCCACATGAGCATACATACACCACACTCGAGGGTATTAGTGTAGACAGTTCTTTGCACCGTTGGATACTTGCTAAATAGTCACCTGGGTCCTGAAGAATCGCTAGTTAACCTTACAGTAGCGAGAAACATGTTGACCAGACTATAATAAATTCTAGATGTTAGCTGGAAACATTATTTTCCATCACTCTCCTCTAGAAAATCGTTTTTAATTAGAGCAGTGGCCCTTCTGAATAAACAATTCCCGGTACCACTAGCTTTATTTTAACTCACTACCCCACGTCTACCCTCTATTTCTGGCCCCATACCCGCATTTCATCCATACGGCTGTTGGAAAAAGATCTCCGCCAAAGAGCCCCTCTTTGAGGTGTTGCCCGTTGGGTATTGCAACGCCGACCCAACGAGGAGCAGGCCCAAATGATGAAGCATGACACCTGAAAGGGTGTGTGAGGGCATAAAATCCAACAAAATGGATTCCCAGGGTAACCTTTCCGTCTCCCTGCCTTAATCATCCGCATCACAGACTGTACCATTCCCACCTCCTTCTCTAGGAACAGCACGGCAATCTTTGTAAAGACGTATCCTTTGGGCACGTCGTGACTGGACCTTCTACTCCTTCAAAGTAGTAATTGCCCAATACTCCTCTTTGATACCAAATCCTATGCACGGCTTGCACCCGTAGGAGTTTCTCTCTAGGTGGGTAAGATCTGTTCTGTCCCTCATTTGTCTTTGTCTTCCTCTTCCAAGCTCAATCGGAGCCAGGCCTTGGTTCTCTACACCACATCCCCCGCTCTGTCCCCCCTCCACTCAACATGGAAGGGCAGGGACTTAGCTTTGGAGAGGATGAAGCTGCAGCTATCCTCAGAACTCCCTCTATTTTAACTTTGGACAACGACAACGCAACGGGAAGCAATACAGCTGACTGGCAAACCCTCTCTGACCTCAAAAGGGAATGGATAAGAGTCAGCTTACACGGAGCACTAATGGCCGAACGGGTTAATTGTCAAGAATTTCCCTAGGATATTCTGGGAAGACGGCCAATTCAAGGTTGAATGGTCCCAGATTTCCTGGAAGTGTACGCACGATTTATTGATTCTGATCGTGAATACCTCTAAGCGTTTGGCTGATGCCCTACTAGAAAGGATCCAGGCACTAGAAGCAACACTTAAAAACGCGGTCACTAATCCAGGTTTCAAAACCAAATTGGCCGAAATCAATAAAGAGATAAGTGAGCACAAGGATTACTTGATGAAGCAAAAAATTCAATAAATTACAAAAGGACATCCAACGTTTTGATAAAGAGAAAGTATACCCATACCTTAAAGCGGACTACACACAGTCAGGCACAGGGTATCTCTCTGATTCCAGTAATAACTCCTCAAGAAGAGGGTCCAATAGTGACAGCAATTCTAGTGGGGATGAATGGCAATCACGCCAACGACGTGGCGGAAGAGGCGGGAGACGTGGACAACACCCACTACCCCATCCCCAAATACCTTTTCCTGGACACCCACTTTGGCAATATCCCCAGTTCCCCCAACCCATACCACAATTTGGACTACAGTACCCCCCCAATTCGCCCCCCCCCCCCATGGAAACCGGCCTTTTTTAGACAGAGGTTGGGGCAGAGGGCGAGGGCGAAAGAGAGGGAACGTAACCGACAAACGGGTCCAGTGGGAGGACATGACCCCCCAAGGGATGGACACTCGGAGCAAAACAAGCAAGAAATGAGTCTTGTCGTTAACCTCTCCTCACACCAGTTAACCAATGAACAAGAGAGGGTCTTACAAAAAGGGTTCGGGTTTGTACCGACTCCCAGAACCGACAACTTTCTTTAAACTGTTGAATTGCAAAAATTCTTCAGAAAAATCAGACTGCACGCCTTCTTCGATGGCAAACCACATGAACCCATCGATGACTCTGGGTTGCACAACCCTTCCACCTTTACCCCCCCATAACGGCATGGTACCGAGTGAGGTGCTCACTTTTGAGCAAGCGGTTTTAAGAGATGTCAACAACTTGTCTGGTATTTCCACACATAGCAATATGTCCAAGGAGGAAAGAAACATCCTGGATACACTAGCCAGGGACCCCTCCTTAACCATCAAACAAGCTGACAAAGGGGGCGCAACAGTAATAATGGATACTGTAGACTATGATATAGAGTGCCAAAGACAACTTGATGACACAAGATACTATAAGGCTATCACACAGAATCCCACAGAACGCCTCACAATGTCCATCGTGAGTATGGTCGAATCAGCAGAATGTCACGGCTGGTTGACTAAAAAAGAGGCAGATTTTCTAGTGTAAAAGAACCCTAGGGTTCCGTATTTTTATACGTTGCCCAAAATACACAAAGGGGTCACACCAGTCCCAGGACGACCTATCGTCTCAGGCATTGACTCTGTGTTAGAACCCCTATCGCAGTTCTGTGGCCACTTTCTGCTGCCCCTGGTTAAGCAAATCCCTTCCTACATCCAGGACACAACAGATCTGTTACGCCTATTGCAGGACTATGATGAGGCCCAATCTATCGACTTCCTGATAACCCTAGACGTTGAGGCCCTCTACACTAACATCCCCCAGAGGGCCTCCCTAGGTGTTATTGAGACGGTACTTGAAAAAACTGAGTGGACATCTGCAACACCCATCACCTTTGTTATGGAATGTGCGGAAAAAGTCCTCACTGAGAACTATTTTGAATTTAAAGGCACCTATTACCATCAGATACAGGGAACTTGCATGGGGAGCACAGTAGCTCCAAGTGTAGCATGCCTCTACATGGCTAGTTTTGAAGAGAGTCATATATCATCAGTGACAAACCCCTACCACAAGAATATAAAGCTACGGAAGCGTTACATAGACGACATCTTGATTTTTTGGGCAGGTAATGAAGACTCTTACACAGAATTTTTCGGGTGGATTAATAACATCAATCCATACCTGAATTTCACAATCACGGCCTCCAAAAGTCACATAGCATTCCTTGACCTGAAAAAAAGTATCGAAGCGGGATCCCTTGGTACCACCTTGTTTAAAAAGAGCACAGACTGGAATAGTCTGCTACACTATACCAGCCACCATCCTAAGGCCCTGCGATCCAATCTACCGTTTGGGCAATTCCTTAGGATATGACGTAATTGTAGCACAATGGCCAATTACAAGACTGAGTCCGCTATCCTGTCTAGGTATCTAAGAGAGAGAGGGTACCCTACCAGAGAAATCAAAAAATGTAAGAAAAGAGCACAGAATAATAACAGGGAGGGTCTGTTTGAACCCAAAGAAAAAAAAACCCTAGCTGTCCAACCCATGACCTGTGTGACAACCTTCACACCAACGTCTAACCAATTGAGAAGAATTGTGAGACGCCATTGGTCCATACTCAATACTGGATCTATAAATATAGACCAACCAAGGTTTGCCTTTAAGAGGTCAAAAAATATCTTGATACATACCAGACCCAAGAACACAAACGAATCCAATCGCCAAATCACATTATGGAATCTGCCACCAGTTACAGGCCATTACCCGTGTGGTGCTTGTGTGGCATGCCCATTCACTAAGAAGTACAAAAGCATCACCCTGACAGAATCTTTCAAGTGGGAAATGAGAGGCCACACTAACTGTAATAACACGAATTGTGTCTACTTGATCATATGCCCCTGTAATTTTTATTACATTGGCATGACGACACGTAATATGAAAACTAGAATATCTGAGCACCGCAGCAATTTCAGGTGCAAGAAAAGCAATACCAAAATGTGCAGGCACTTCCTAGAAATGAATCACACCCCTGACTCTCTTCAATGGCTTGTCCTGGAGGCAAGCCAGAAGATATCCAAAGAAGGCCGATTCTACAAAGAACAACGCTGGATCCACAGATTATCTACTGACAGTAATGGTTTAAATGAAGATATCCCTTGGACCAGCCTTTAAATAATTTACAGAAACTCTGCTAACTAGTTTCCCCTCCTCTCCCCCTCCTTCTCCCCCCTCCTCAAGCTCACCGGAGTATCACTCCCTTAATAAGCGTGATACAACACTTCTTATGAGGGTTATCTCGAGGAATTGAGATCTTTTCTAACATTCCTCCTCCTAGAACATTATGAACCCAATGAACCTACCACTCCAATATGGCCGACGCATTCCCCTTCCGGGCGTCTATCACTGATCAACATGCAATTACCTATTGTTTGACTTATTTTAGGTATAAATATACTAGCAATTTTTTCTCCACTCCTTCAAATATGATATAGAGGGAGTCGAGCCATACGGACTATACCGACTTACTCTCTTGGCTCGATCGAGACTCAGTTTACTTTTTAGGCAACACTGCAAAATGGCCCCCACGTTAGTGAGCCAATCAGGCTTAGGCTCACACTCCTTATAACCGGAACTGACCCTGCCCTCCCCCTCCACCCGGTTCCAGCGGTGAAGGGTAGGTGCGTGCAGCGAAGCTCAGGAATTACCAAGTAAGTGAATCAATTCCGCTTTAGTTATGGCGGCAGTACATGATCCCGCATACGAGGAGAGACTGAGGTCCCGTATTGTTCTAGTTCATGTTATGCAGATCAGCGGCTCTGATGTTAACATGTTACCCTCCAGTCGGGTACGAGTTCCACCTAACCGCGCCAAAATACTTTAGAGGTAAGAGTAATGATTTGGCCTTTTCCAATATGGATTTCTAATTCTGGCATTACTACTGACAGTTCCGCTTTGGTTTTCGCGGCAGTGTATGATCACCCACACGAGGACAGTCTGAGGTCCCGGATTGTTTGTGTTTGATGTTCTGCAGATTAGCGGCTCTACTGGTAACAGTTCACCCTCCTGTCGGTTATGAATTCACCTAACCGCGCTATAATACATTAGCGGTAATAGATACGAGCTAACCTGTTCCCCAGCATGATACTAAATCTGTCGTTAGCCCTGACGGCAAATCAGCGCACAAGGTACGATACCTCACAGCAATGAATGACACGATGTGAGACCAAGTCCCAATGTTCCCATGCATGAATTTAATTTGGCATCACATTTTGGTAATTCTGGCATTCTGGGAGCTTGCTAAACACATACCGATTGGGCCACTCTGTGACACGTAGTTCCCCTATTGACAGCCTCAGCATGATCAGCGGTGCTTACCCGGCACCTTCAGACTACCTCTAGTCTGACATTTCCGGGCTATACACATTAGAGTTAACAATAGTAACTTGTACCTCCGCAGACAGAAAGCCATTCATGGCGTCTTAACAGCGCGCAGAATATGGTACCACATGTCAATCGTGTACAGACCTATATATACCCTAGCGGGGTCTATCTCATGCATTCACCGAGCATTCCAGTCTCTATCCCGATATGGACCGACGCAGTACACTGACATATGAGAAACAGGGAATGTCTGCATTACGGTGACCACCCTAGGTTGACACTGCACTCATAATAAGCCCATCTAGCCTTGTTATGCTATTCCAATAACTAGATAGATCAAAATGTGTGGTCTGGACCATAAAGTGTGCATACACCTTTACACACCCTACCACGTGGGCTCCTCAGTATATTATAAAATCATGGTAACCAGTAATACTATATCCACACAATTGAGCTTAAATTACTATACAAGTCAACACCGTTGAAATGAGACGTTTAGTATCACCCAGTCACTGTGTATATTGTACGCCAGGCACTAAGATCTTTCCCTATACAAAGCCTTGCGGTGGAAGATCTACCTGAAGCTTTACCCGCTGGACACTGTCGTTGTTTTGACTGTTTTTAACTTTAGGTGAGTTTTGAAGATCTGTGAGCTACCTATACCAATTTGGTCATTTTAATCCTTCAATTTTTAGATATTCACGTGCCACTCTCACTGAGTTTTCACATTTGAGAGTGCATGTTACACTTGTGCAATGGTGTTGTGACACGCCTGATTCCCACTGGCATGCGAACCGCACAAGGATTACAGTCACCGATGCATTTTTTTTCAATTTGTTTGTGATATGCTCTCCCTCTTTTTTTAACAGGTATTGACAGTCACAACTAGAAGAAGGGTAATATAGTGTTGTTCTCCCTTCACCCATTAGTGTGGTAGCCACATGAGCATACATACACCACACTCGAGGGTATTAGTGTAGACAGTTCTTTGCACCGTTAGATACTTGCTAAATAGTCACCTGGGTCCTGAAGAATCGCTAGTTAACCTTACAGTAGCGAGAAACATGTTGACCAGACTATAATAAATTCTAGATGTTAGCTGGAAACATTATTTTCCATCACTCTCCTCTAGAAAATCGTTTTTAACTAGAGCAGTGGCCCTTCTGAATAAACAATTCCCGGTACCACTAGCTTTATTTTAACTCACTATCCCACGTCTACCCTCTATTTCTGGCCCCATACTGCACTTCATCCATACGGCTGTTGGAAAAAGATCTCCGCCAAAGAGCCCCTCTTTGAGGTGTTGCCCGTTGGGTATTGCACCGCCGACCCAACGAGGAGCAGGCCCAAATGATGAAGCATGACACCTGAAAGGGTGTGTGAGGGCATAAAATCCAACAAAATGGTTTCCCAGGGCAACCTTTCCGTCACCCTGCCTTAATCATCCGCATCACAGACTGTACCATTCCCACCTCCTTCTCTAGGACAGCACGGCAATCTTTGTAAAGACGTATCCTTTGGGCACGTCGTGACTGGACCTTCTACTCCTTCAAAGTAGTAATAGCCCAATACTCCTCCTCTTTGATACCAAATTTTCCAAACTTAGCCACTTGGTACCGGCAGCCTGTCTCTGATCACATAACTGGGGTTAGTTGGCAGTTGGGCTTTGCGTATTCTCCCTAGACAGCCACATACAATGGGAGCGTAGGTGTGACTGAGTGGGGGATCACTGGCAGGGTAGGAGGGAGGAGCTGGGGTCAGCCTCCCTTACACCTAAATAGGCTTGGTCATGTTTCCACACAAAGGGCTGCATACCCCCTATAGAAAGTCAGGAGCCAGGTCAGGGAAGATAGGGCATCTGTGTATTATAAAGGGATGCCTCTAGAAGCTTCTCCCCAATTCAAAGGCAGACTGTGAGTAAACGAAGGACCTCAGACACCACCACTTCAGTACACTTCTGGACCTGTGTATACTCTTCCAGGAATGACTACTGTGCTGATGACAGACTGCCACTCTGCTGTACTGCTGCTCGGAAGGGACTACTGCCCTGCTGCCCTCTTGCCTGGGTGAGAAGGACTCTACCTGCATCTCTTGAACCCAAAACAATGAAACCTCCGGGACATAACAGGCTTCCAACTACCTTGCACATGGACTCTGCCATCCGCAATTCTACCCTGGCAAGCGTTGCCATCCCAGTCCTGGACCCATGAAGTGGGCCTAAGGTGCATGCTAGAGGAACCAACGTATCTTCTTTGCTGAGCGACACATCCCTGAGCAGAACCAACACATTCCCTATGCTCAGCAGCGCATCCACAAGCAGAACCGCTGCATCTCTGTAGCTGCATGGAATGGACCTGTCGCAAAGACACGCATTGCCTTCGCAGTCCTCGGAACCAATGTATCACCCCAATGGCGTGGCGCATCCACAGCCCAGGTCCTTACATCTTTCTTCGACAGCAGCCTCGACGACAGGTTCCGCATCGTCGCCTCGCAACTCTTCATAACAGATGCATCAAACGCTGAATGGCACATTCCTGATGCCAGACTTCGCATCACAAGCCTCGTCGACGGAACCCTCAAAGATGTGCAACAGGACCTCGCATCACAGCCTCGCCACACGTTGGAACCAAAACATCGCTTCGGCTGTGTGGCACGCTTTCAACGCGGATTTGCACAATTCTCCGCAACCAGGATTTAAGGTACCCTGTTCAGGGGGCCTAACTGGGTCCCGGTAGCCAGCCCACGCTCCATTGCGGTCAGCCTGAACTTGTAACTTGGCTCCGGTCCAGCATGACTACATATTCTCAGCTGGTGCTTTGTGCTATCTGGCACGATTTTCACTAAAAACATTAAATTTCAACAACTCCGGTTCTACTAACTGGATTTTTGTCACTTTGGTCTTGTTTTATTTATTAAAAACAACTTAATTTTTCTAAATCTGTTATGGGCTACTTTTGTGGTGTGTTTTCACTGCTTTACTGTTTGGAGTATTGCACAAATACTTTACACACTGCCTCAGAGTTAAGCCTGAATGCTCTGTTCCAAGCTACCAGGGGGTGGAGCACAGGTTAAGTTGGGGTTTGCTGGTGCCTTACTCGGACTATGATTGTAGTTGCTGCATGACCAGGGCTAACAACCCAGTCAACACAATTTCTAACAGTTGGTTAACATAAAAGCCAGGTCTTCTGCTTCTGGCAGAATTCAAGGGAGGAGAAGTAGGCTCTGATGTGAAGTGGGATTTCATTCAACTCTTTAGAAGTGCTGTAAGAGCACACCCATCCTCCTGATCTTTTTCTGTGTGAGTTGGATGATGATGACTATGCAACCTTGTGTTTAGTTAAATTCTTGGGTGCTGTAGTCAATGATTTTGTGTGAGATCTAGGTACTAGATGTAGGATGTAAAGAGGACCTTGTTAAATCCTGGGGATACATATATTTTTTTTTTAGAAGTAGCAACAGAAAAATAAGCACATTCTGCTAGTGAAGTTGCTTTAGCAGGCCCATTTGACTTTGAAAGGTCAAATTCAGTAAATGTGCAATGCATACCTCCCCACTTTTTTTTTTTCAAGATTTATCCCTTTCTGGAGGGCATGGAGTGTTGGTGCTCTTCGCAGACTCCTACCCTGAAGAGGATGCAAGCTTAGAGGGAGAGAGTTCCCTCTTTCTATCCAATTTTTAGTGTAAAAAGCTTGAAAATATTCAAGTCTTTAGCAATGCCATACAGATGCAGGCCGTTCAGACATTTCTTAGGGGCGGGTGCAGTTACCAGTGTAAAGCTACAGATGCAGAACTGGGGTGGTGGAGTGAGCTAAAATATAATGATGGATTAATCCCAGTTCAGTTGACTGGGGGTGAGTGTTTGATTTGCTCCAACGTCCATCATCCCCTTTGGTATCACTTTGTTCGCCCTAAGTTGGCATGGTATGCCCAGACGTGGGTCCCTTGCTCACTTTGCCACTGGATTCAAGCTAGTCTGGCTGATTAGCTAGAAACTGGTCCAAGGATGCTTGTTTCCGGTCCAGGGAAAACATCTTGGCAGTTCGTACTGGACTGTTCCCATGAGGCACAGGGTCAGACTGATTTGCATATGGCCATGTCTGAACTGGGGTGGTGGAGTGAGCTAAAGAATGATGATGGATTAAACCCAGATCAGTTGACTGGGGGTGAGTGTTTGATTTGCTCAAACGTTCCGTCCATCATCCCCTTTGGTATCAAAGATGCAACAAGAGCTTAAGAGAAATGTTTTCTATTTTGCTGGTTCAATCATAATGAAGAAAGGGGGATGGTCCCAAGGACCAACACTTTTTAAACAACTCATCAAACGGTAGCAGGCTGCAACTGATTTTGAAGAAGAGACCCATGGAAAAATAAGAAGTAAATATCCAAACATATACAGCAGAGGTGCTGAACATGAGAGCTCTAAACAATGTTTCCTGCACCCACGTTGGGTAGAATTCTGAGCTATGCTGGCCTCTAGGGGGAGTGGCATGCTGGGCACATTCACCTCTTTGTACAATGTTAATGTACAACTACAATATTGCCTAAAAGCAGATTAATATAGTTTACTGTTACATACAAAATTACCCGGGAATCCAGACTAATAGGGTCTGAATACATTAATGATCCAAAGCTGCTATGTCAGAAATAAACTAGGATGTTTAAGTGAACAATGTTAGAAAGGACGGATGAGGATGAGGTATAATTAGTTGTTTTGTTGTTTATTTCTGCAGTTTTCTTCAATAGAATTAAGGCAGTCTGGAAACGTTCTGGTGATACAGCAGCAAAACCTACCACGGCTTTAGCCATATAAAGTTTGAGCTGAGACTCATATGAATCTCAGCCATGTACACTACTGATAAATGGAGACATTTTCAGTATAATAAATAAAGGCACCTTAAAAGAAAGGAATCAAATCTACAATTGCAATTCATAATACAAAACTACCAAGCATCTGCAAAGGACATTTTACAAAATATTTTCAAACGCTAAAAGCAAAGAATCCATTTAGAAGCAGTAAGACCGAAGGAAAGTTAACATCATTGCCTACCTCTTTGCCTGCGTTTTGATGCTCATACTGCTGTTCTTGAGAGCCATCATACGTTGATGGAAACTGTGAATACCACTGTTGTGCTCCTTCCTGAAATAAAATATCTGCATCTTAAAATATAAACCAAATAGCTCTGTGACCCTATTCAGGTTTCTCTCCCATTAAGGTCCCTTAATATTAGTCAGTGGTAGCAGTTTCCTTTGAGGGGGATTCTGTCCTGGTCTATTCCATGTGGTCATGCTGTTCCTATACATCAAATTACCTGGTGCAATACGAGGCCTAATTCTACTGAGCAGTCATCACCTGGCCCTCTCCTACGGCACAGTGGAGCATGACACTCCACCATGCAGCCCTCCGAGCCTGGTGTGTCCACTCACATCTTCCTAAACTTCCCTCCCCCAAACACAGATCTCTCCCCCCCCTGCCCACCCCCAGATCGCATATAGCTCCTGCTCATAACTGGTGGTAAATGTGAGTAAATTAGTCCCCGGGACCAGGGAAAAGGTTATTCCCCCCCTCTTTCTAGCAAAGTGTAAGGCGCAGGTGTAAAGGAATGACCATAGCCCGCAGTTTAAAAAAAGAATGCAAACGTCTCCCACCAGGTTCAGTTGCAGATAAGGGGAAAAAATGAGGACTATGAGCCTCCTCCTTCGATAAAGGAGGAGGCTCATAAAAAGACATTTGCACCTCAATAGCACTGTATTTGACACAGTGAAGCATTGAGACTATTTCTCCCAGCACAAGCCTAGTGGAGAAGGCATTCATTACATGAATAGGGAAAGAATCAAAGAGGAGTTCATTTCTAAAGGAGAACTTCCAGGCCATAGTGAAAAAAGCTCTGCTAGTTGCTGGCTGTAGAAATCAGTTTCACAACTACCTCAAGGCTTATTCACAGGATTCTCACACACCCCTCAAATTGGTCGTACAGATCTTAGAAGGATTGATAAACCGTACTCGGAAAATAATAGAAAGATCTTCAAAAAGCATGACTTCTACTTTAACGTTTTATATATTTTGTATTATGCTGAGTGGGGGGACATTCCTCTAATAATCAAGAACAAACAGGCTGTGCGTACATCTGAATCAGGAGAACAAAAAAAGTCGAGAATAAGGGTAATTAATCTTCTTGTATTTAACATATTAAATGATGCTAACAATAGACGGCATTTTATTAGCAAAGCTATCAGAGATTACTGGAGGGCCAGGATCGTATGACTCGCTCAAGCCTATTTCTCCACCAGAAGGAAGTACATACCAAGCATCGTATGTGTAGGAAGCAGGCTCTTTATATGGTACATCAAAATGAGATATATCATGTAAAGTCTAGGGTTTTCCTTATGAGTGGGCAGGGGCTTGCTATGGCAATCCCAAGGTGCTCTTCTAGGGCGTAGAGCGGTCGAGTAGCCTTAGGATTATCAAAGAGGAGTGCACAACATCTGAAAATGCACACAATAGTCAACAAATATTCAAGAAGGAGATCCATGCCAATTTACAAAAATAACCAGTACCTTTATATAAGCCTAGGTTTCAGAAACAATTTGTTCAGGTAGGTACTTTTTTATAGACATATTTTAGAGTTTAAGAAATAGACAGTTCAATTTCTGGAGACTGAAATGTTATACTATGGGAGGAAAAGTCAATGCAGCATGTAGTTGGGGAATTCGTTTTCAACACTGTCCAGCACATGTTCTAAAATAGCTCCCCTGTCCAGTTACACTGGTGGTTGGATCTGCTGATGCAGGTATGCCCTAACATGTCTTAGGGCTGTAGGGCCTGTTGTAGGGGTCACTTACAAGTACTACATGCAGTATTAGAAGGCTGGGCACACGGGGATGTGTTTTAGGTCATGATTTTATTTGTGTCTGCACCAAAACATTCCACCTGCGATAGCAGCCCTGAATGAGATAGGTGAGGGGTCCCTTAGGGCGGCATAATTCGTGCTGAAGCCTTTGGGGGACCCTCTTTAGAACCTCAGGCTCTAGCTACCCAGGTTACCACCTACTAGGGACTAATAGAGGATGCTAAAGGTATTGCCAATTGGGGGAACAATTGTACTTTTGTAGGGAAAGAACACTGGTACTGGGAACCTGGTTAGCAGGAACCCAGTACACTTAAGTCAAATTGCTTCAAATACCAGGCAAACAGTGGGGGGAGGGTACTGCAAAAAAAAAAAAAAAAGAAAAAAAAAATGCTACTCACCCAGTATGCATCTGTTCTTGGTATGTAGAACTGTAGAGCCACATGCTGTGTCCAGATGTTTGTACTTTGTTTTTCTTCACAGAAATCTTTCCAGTCACAAGGTAGGTGACTCCTCCTTTCGGTGCTAGTGCGCATGGGCATTGACTCCATTGTTAGACTGTTTTCCGCAGAGGGTGATAATGGAGGTAGTAAGAGATGTCCATGTATGCATGTACCTAAGATATAACTACAACAGGTATAGGTAACCGGGAAGGCGGGTGGGCGCATGGGACTCTACAGCTCTACATGCCAAGAACAGATGCATACTGGGTAAGCAGCATTTTCCGTTAGAGGCATGTGAGCTGTAGAGCACATGCTGTGCACAGACTAAAAAGCAGTTATCTTTCAAAGTGGTGGCTAACCTGTAGCTGTTGCAGTGGTTTGAAAGAGTGTATGTAAAACTGCTTGGCCCACACTAGCTTGCAGTCTTGTTAACACCTCTACATAATAGTGTTTTGTGTATATGTGAGGTGTAGACCATGTTGCAGCTTTGCAGATATCATCTATGGGTATGTTTCCTAGAACTGCCATAGAAGCCCATAGTTTGCAAGTGGAGTGCGCTCTAGGGGGAATTGTTAAAGTTGTTTTTGCTATTGCATAACATATCTGAATGCATTTGACTATCCAACTTGCAATGCCTGATTTTGATATTGGATTGCCTTTATGCAGTGGAACAAAAGCAACAAATAGTTGTTCTAGTTTGCAAAAAGGTTTTGTCCTTTCTATATAGTAAAGAATTGCTCTGTTCAAGTGTGTAAAGCACATTCTGCCACAGAATCTGGTTGAGGAAAGAACACAGGCAACTCAACAGATTGGTTGATGTGAAAGGCAGAAATGACTTTTGGTAAAAGGTTTGGATTGGTCCGAAGAACCACTTTCTTTTGATGTATTTGTAAGAATGTTTCTTCTATGATTAGTGTCTGGATCTCACCCACTCTCCTCAGAGATGTGATAGCTATGAGGAAAGCTCCCTTCCAAGTAAGAAATGTTATTTCGCATTTGCGCAATGGCTCAAAGGGTGCACCCATTAGCCTTGTGAGAATAATATTAAGATTCCACACTGGAGCCGGTGGAAGTCTCGTAGGAATGATTCTTGTAAGCCCTTCAATGAATGCTTTGATGACAGGCATTCTAAAAAGAGACGGATGTTGTCTGTTTTGTAGGTAAGCAGCTATTGCAGAAAGATGTAAGCGCATGGAAGAATACGCCAATTTAGAATACTTTAGATGTAGTAAATAGCAGATGATATTTTGAACTGAAACGGCCAGTGGATCTATGTGATTTTTATTGCAGTATATCACAAAAGGCTTTGCTGCATAGCATGCTCTTGTAGTAAGACGTCTAGCCTCCTTGATAATGTTCATGCAGTCTGGCGGAAGACTGAGGTAATCAAACTCTAAGATTTCAGGTGCCACATCTAGAAGACCCTGTAGACTTAGATACACAGGAGTTATTGGACTTTATGAATGGACTTGACCTCCTACAAATAGTTAAAGGTGCCACCCACACAGCAGGACATACGCTGGATGGGATCTTTTCAAATTACCCACAGCTATGTGTGACGAAGGTTTACCCAGTAGTGTGGTCAGATCACTCTGCCATTCTATTTGAGATAGCCTGTGTAGACAGTCAGAACCATGTGAAAGCGACTACTAAGTCTAGTTACACACGCGCCTGGAACAAGATTGAAGCCAAAGAATTGTCAGACCTCCTGGAATCCACCTTGCCCTCTCTGGTTGGCGAGGTCGACACGGCTATCACCAGATTTAATGATTGGGTTAATGAAGCTTGTGACAAGCTTGCCCCTAAAAAACGTTTTCACCCTAAAAGGATTTATCCTTCTGCCCCTTGGTACACCCCCAATCTAAAAGCTCAGAAATGCATTTGTAAGCACTCAGAGCAGGAATGGAGGAAGGGCTATAAGGCAGAGGACCAAACTAAACATAAAGAAAGTATACGGGCATATAAGCAACTATTGCTTACAACTAAGCAAGAGTACTTTGCGAGCCAAATTGAACTAGCGGAAAATTCAGCAAAATAACTTTATAAGATTGTTTGTAAATTGGTCAACCCTCATACGTCACAAGTGGCAGAGAGCCAGGAACTCTGTGACAAAATTGCCAAGCACTTTTTAGATAAAGTCGAGGACATCTTTTCATCCTTTAATAATGTTAACAATGGTCTCCCTCATGAACCAGGCATGGATATTAATATGGCCTCACAAACGCAGTACATTCTGACTGAATTCCCTCCGCTAGCCAATACAGATACTGCTACACTTCTAAAAAAATTGGAAATCAGGCTCCCCCTATGACCCCTGCCCTGTTAAAATAGCCAAATTGATCCCTCACATTTTTACTACAGCTCTGACTCCCCTTTTTAATATGGAACTGGGGATGGGCAGCTTTCCAGCGTATTGGAAGACGGCCTTCTTGATCCCGTTGCTAAAAAACAAACAAATCTGGACTCAACAGACGTTCGCAACTTTAGACCTATTTATCGCCTACCTTTCCCAGCCAAAATGCTGGAGAAATGGATTAACAGACATCTGAGCAGTTATCTGCAAGACGCTGAGGTGCTTGACTGTACGCAATACGGCTTTCGGGAGGGCCACAGTACAGAAACTGCCCTCTTAAAATCTACTGACGAGATTAGGAAAACTCTGGATCAGGGGGGTAAAGCAGCAATGATCATGCTGGATCTCTCCGCAGCGCTTGACACGGTCCATCATGATCTTCTGATGGACTGTTTGTCAGCCTCCGGAGTAAAGAACTCTGCCTGGAAGGTCTTAAGGTCTTTCCTTTCTGATCGTAGGCAGATAGTAGCTCTTGGAGAGTTTTGCTCGGCCCCTTTTCAAATTCCCTGTGGGGTCCCTCAGGAATCATCATTAAGTCCAACCCTATTTAACGTGTACGTATCGTCCCTGGCTCCATTGATAAGATCTTTTGTATTCCACCTTACCTCCTATGCGGACGATACGCAGATAGTGGTATCCCTCCTTCCAGGACTAGAAGGGGCGGTTAGCCACAAGCTACACGATTGTATGGAAGCAGTTGGATCATGGATGGCCAGTAATTGTCTAAATTAAACTCAGACAAGACTGAAGTCATTCTATTTGGTAATGATATTAACATGTGGACCCCAGAATGCTGGCCGGACTCTTTGGGACCTCTGCCTGTACCCTCCACACAAGTGAAAAACTTGGGAGTGTATTTAGATGACAGACTGGACATTAGAAAACAGGTTAACGCTGTGGTGTCATCTACGATGTTCACTATCAGAACTACTAAGAAAATCCTCCCTTTCCTGCCTAAGGAGAGTCAACAGACGGTGGTTACGGCACTGGTCATGTCAAGACTTGACTATTGCAACAGCCTCTATTTAAACATTCAAGGGAGGCTGTTGCATAGGCTACAGATGCTGCAGAACACAGCTGCTAGGCTGATTTCATTCCCAAATTCTCCCCCCATCTCTAGTGAAATCCGCAAACTTCAGTGGTTGCCTGTAAGACAACGAGTACACTTTAAATCTATGTGCCTTGTCTTCAAATCACTTCAGAATCAGTGACCACGCTGCCTACAGGACCAACTCCAATGGTATCTACCTACCAGACCGTTACGCTCATCAGCTCAAAAATTAGTAAGAGTACCATCAGTGAAAAAAGCCCATTGGGGCGGTAAAAGCTTTGTGGTGGGCGCAGCAAAACTATGGAACCAGCTCCCCTTTTATCTGAGGAGTTGCACGGAGTTGCTTCCATTCAGAAAAATGCTTAAATCCTGGTTGCTTTAGAACCATCTCCTGACCGTGCTACTCATCTTTTCTCCTCAGGATAGCAGATCGTGCCAGGACACCCACGGGTAACAGACGTGCTCTATGAATTAATTAACATAACATCGCAAGAATGAGATGGCTGGGATCTGGGCATCTGATCTCTCCATTGCTCCGAGTGAGCAGATTGTGAGTGAGGTGTAGTTTTTGGTGAGGAACTACTGAGCGCTCCAATACAGTTGTGAACCAGGGTTGTCGGGTCCATGTGGGACCAACTAGGATTAATGTCAGGGGCGCCTGTCTGAGCTTCCGAACAACTATGGAATGAGTGGGAGAGGCGGAAAAGCATAAGCAAATATTCCTGACCAATTAATCCATAGTGCATTGCCCTTGGACAATGGGTGTGGATGTCTGGTTGAGAAGTTTGGGCATTTCGCGTTTAGGTTTGGGTGAACAAATCTATGTCTGAAAATCCCCACATTTTGAAGAATAGGAGGAGAACTTGAGGGTGGAGTTCCCATTTGTGGGTCTGTTGTCTTGGACGACTGAGAAGATCTGCAATCTGATTGTTTACTCCTGGAAGGTGTTCTGCAAGGAGAAACATTCTGTGATGTATGGCCCATGCCAGATGGTCGGTGCTAGTTGTGACAGCTGGAGAGAGTGTCCCCCCCCTGTTTTTGTATGTAGTACATTGCTGTCATGTTTTCTGTACGGATCAGGACAGCTTTATTTACTAGATGAACTTGACACGCTTTGAGCGCTAGAAAAATTGCTAGCAGTTCTAAATGATTTATGTGAAGCTGCTCATGACATGGATTGTATGTGTTTGTAGATGAGCTCCTCAACCAGTGAGTGATGCGTCTGCTGTTAGCACTATCTGTGGAACTGGGTCGATGAAGGATCGCGCTTTTGAAAGGGTTTGTGTATTCCACCACTGCAGAGAGCGATGGGTGCCGCTGTGCACCAACACTAGATCTGATAGAAGACCCTGACCCTGGTTCCACGGAAGTGCTAAGCATTCCTGAAGGGGACGCATGAGTAGTCCTGCGTAAGAGACTAATAGTATGCAAGACACCATCATACCCAGTAACTGCATGAACACTTGAGCTGGCAATGAGTGTTGAGGTTGGAACTGGCAAAGTAGAGTCTGCATGTGGCAGATTCTGGCCGGATTGGGATAGGCCAAAGCCTTTTGTGTGTCTATTGTGGCTACCAGATACGCTGATGTGTTGGATGGCTGTAGATGGCTTTTGGACAGATTCACTGTGAACCCAAGATCGTGGAGACCTGCACTGTTTTGAGAGTGTGATGGAGACAGCTTTTTGTGCGAGTTGGCTTTTATGAGCCAATCGTCCAGGAATGGGAAGGAATTGGAAGACGTGAATATGTAGTCTTCGAAGATGAGCTGCGACTACTGCTAAACACTTGGTGAAAACTCTGGGTGCAGTAGTTACTCCAAATGGGAGCAACCTTGAACTGATAATGTTGTCCTACTACTGCAAACCTTAGGTATTGGCAATGAGCAGGATGTATTGGGATATGGAAGGAAAATGCTACTTACCAGTATGCATCTGTTCTTGGCATGTAGGGCTGCTGACATTCATATCTTAGCATAGATCGCCGCCTCGTGTTGTGTCCGGATGTTTGCACCTTGTTGTCTTGGAAGAGTCTTCGAGGTATCACTAGATAGGTGACTCCTCCCCTGGACTACAGTGCGCATGGGCATCTTCTCCATCTTCAGATTGTTTTTCGCCATTGTGGCAAAGATGGAGTATAGAAAAGTAAGAGATGACCAGGTAAATGTACGTTAAGAAGGTAACCCTGCAGCTGTGACAGGCACAGGGGAGGAGGGTGGGAGATATGAATGTCAGCAGCCCTACATGCCAAGAACAGATGCATACTGGTAAGTAGCATTTTCCGTTCGAGGCATGTGGGCTGCTGAATTCATATCTTAGCATAGACTGTATAGCAGTTTCTCCTCTAGCGGTGGTTACCTGTACCCTCTGCAGTGGTTTGAAAAAGAGTTTTAAGGACAGCCTGGCCTACAGCAGCTTGTTGCTTAGCTTGCACGTCAACACAGTAGTGTTTAGTGAAAGTGTGTATGGTAGACCATGTAGCTGCCCTACATATGTCTTCTAAGGGAATATTTCCTAGGAAAGCCATGGATGCCCCCATTTTGCGCGTCGAGTGTGCTCTTGGGGAAACTGTTAAAGTGCGCTTTGCTTTTTGATAGCATATTTGAATGCATTTAACGATTCATCTGGCTATTCCTGTCTTGGAAATGGGATTACCCTTATGTTGTGGCGAAAAGGCACCAAATAGTTGCTTTGTCTTTCTGAATGATTTTGTTCTGTCAACATAATATAGCAGAGCTCTTTTAACGTCTAGTGTATGTAGAGCTCTTTCAGCTACTGATTGCGGGTTTGGAAAGAAAACTGGCAATTCTATGGACTGATTGATGTGAAAAGTGGAGATAACTTTTGGTATAAATTTAGGGCTTGTACGGAGTACTACCTTATTGTGATGTATTTGCATGAAAGGTTCCTGAATGGTTAGTGCCTGTAGCTCACTTACTCGCCTAAGGGAGGTAATGGCAATTAAAAAAGCCACCTTCCATGTTAAGAATTGTAGTTCACATGAATGAAGTGGTTCGAAGGGAGGTCCCATGAGTCTGGTAAGTACCATGTTTAGGTTCCAGACTGGAGAAGGTGGATGCTTTGGAGGGATAATTCTTTTAAGTCCTTCCATAAAAGCTTTGATAGGTGGTATTCTGAACAGGGAGACATGTTGTCTGTTTTGAAGATATGCTGCTATAGCAGCAAGGTGTAGCCTTATTGAGGAGTATGCTAGGTTACATCTTTGAAGATGTAGCAGGTAACAAATTAAGTTTTGGATGGAGGCATCCAATGGATTGATTTGATTATTATTACAATAGATTACAAATCTTTTCCATTTAGCTGCGTAGCATGCTCTGGTAGTGGGATGCCTTGCTTCCTTGATAATGTTCATGCAGTCGGGAGGCAAGTTAAGATATCCGAACTCTAAGACCTCAGGAGCCAGATCGCTAGGTTCATCTGATTGGGATCTGGGTGCCTGATTTCTCCATGATTCTGTGTTAGCAATTGTGGCGAAAGGCGCAGCCTTTGGTGGGGGACTACAGAGAGTTCCAGGAGTGTTGTGTACCATGGCTGTCTTGCCCATGTGGGAGCAACCAGGATCATTGTGAGTGACTGTTGCCTTAGTTTGCGTGCCACTAATGGAATCAGTGGGGTTGGTGGAAAAGCGTACGCAAATCTGCCTGACCAGTACATCCATATCGCATTGCCTTGTGACAACGGGTGTGGGAACCTGGCGGCAAAGGACGTGCATTTTGAGTTTTCGTTTGTGGCAAACAGATCTATTTCTGGATGTCCCCACTTTTGGAAGAACGGTTGAAGAACTTGAGGGTGAATCTCCCATTCGTGTACTTGTTGACTGTCGGCTCAGTAGATCTGCTATCTGATTGTCTATTCCTGGGAGATGTTCTGCCAGGAGATAAATGTTTTGCGGAATCGCCCACTTCCATATGCGTTGTGCTAGGTGAGACAGCTGCAAAGGGTGTGTCCCTCCCTGTTTTTGGATGTAGTACATGGCTGTCATGTTGTCCGTCCGGATTAACACAGCCTTGTTGTACAAGTATTTCTGAAAGGCTTTCATCGCTAGAAATACTGCTAGTAACTCTAAGTAGTTTATATGTAGTGTCTTCTGTTTGACTGTCCAGAGACCTTGGACTGTGTATTGAAGGAGATGGGCTCCCCAACCTGTCACTGATGCGTCTGCTGTTCATACTACTTGTGGAACTGGCTCTTGGAACAGTCGCCCCTTGGAAAGGTTTTGTGGGTTCCACCACTGCAGAGAGTTGTAAGTGTGACTGTCTACCAACACTAGGTCTTTTAATTGTCCTTGAGCCTGGTTCCACTGCCGTGCTAGGCATTCTTGTAAGGGACGCATGCGAAGGCGAGAATGAGAGACGACGAAAATGCAGGAGGCCATCATGCCTATAAGCTGCATGAACACTCGAGCTGGTAGAGAGTGTTGTATTTGAAATTTTAGAATAAGAGATTGTATGTTGGCTATCCTGGCTGGATTTGGATATGCCTTCCCCACTGAGGTATTTACTGTTGCTCCCAGATATTGTTGCATGTGGGAGGGTTGCAGGTGTGATTTTGGGTAATTTATGGAAAACCCTAGACTGCAGTAGCTGGATTGTCTGTGAGGTATGGCTGGCACACTGAGCGTATGAGTTGGCTTTTATGAGCCAACCGTCGAGGTAGAGGAACACATGGATGTGTTGCCTTCTGAGGTGTGCTGCTACTACTGCTAGGCATTTTGTAAAAACCCTTGGTGCTGTAGTTACCCCGAAGGAAAGAACTTTGAATTGATAGTGGTGACCTTCGATTGTGAACCTGAGGTATTTCCTGTGAGCTGGATGTATAGGGATGTGAAAGTATGCATCTTTGAGGTCTAATGTAGCAAGGAAGTCGCCTTGCTGGAGCAGTGGGAGCACTTGTAAAGTGATCATATGGAAATGCTCTGATAGTATGTATTGGTTCAGAGGTCTTAGGTCCAATATTGGTCTGAGGGATCCGTCTTTTTTGGGGATGAGGAAGTATAGGGAATATACTCCTATCCCTTGATGTTAAAATGGGACTGGCTCTATGGAACCTTTTTGTAGCATGGAGAGCACCTCTTGTTGTAACAGCGTGATGTGTTCTTTGGACATTGGACGGTGTTTGGGCGGTATGTTGGGCGGAGTAGAAATGAGTTCCAGGCAGTAACCATACTGGATAATTTGTCTCACCCACCTGTCTGTCGTGATGGCGTTCCAGACTGGTAGGAATTGTGTTATTCGCCCTCCAACTGGTGTTAAATGGTCTGGAGGGAGTGTGAACAAGTCACTGTTTGGTGGTGGTGGAAGCTCTGGTGTTGTTACCACCACGTCCTCTGCCTTTGGTATTGTTCCCTCTATAACCTCCTCTATTGGAGCCTCTATTAAAGGTGCTTTGTGTAGTACTTTTTTTAAAAATTATTATTATTATGAAGTTTGTAAAGCGCCTGGTTACACTAGCTAGTGTGTCCCCGGGCTGAGTAATGCCACATTGACTGTTTGTTGAGGATCTTTTGTTCCGGGTAGCCCTCAGTCATGATGTTAATCTTTGAGGAACAGGAAGGTTTTCAGCTCCCTACGGAAGGCCGCCTCTGATGTTTCCAACCGGAGCCTCTGCGGCAGTCTGTTCTACTGTGTAGCGGTCATGACTCTAAAGGAGCGCCCTCCCATTCCTACACTGTTGAATTTTGGGACCTGGACCTGCCCCGTCCCGCTTGACCGCAACTGTTGAGTAGGATGGTATCGGTTGAGCAGGTTAGTCAGGTACCTAGGGCCTTTCCCCTGTACACACAGAGGGCCCTAAATATCACACGTTCCCTGATTGGTAGCCAATGCAGTGTTTTGAGCGCTTTCTTAGTAGAAGCTCACCTGGGTAGCATCAGAATCAGGCGGGCAGCCGCATTTTGAATGCGTTGCAGCCTCTGTATACACTTTGCGCTGGCTCCCAAGTACAGGACATTGCCATAATCCAGTTTGGAGGTAATTAAGGCATGGACCATGGTTTTCCTGGCCGGCAGTGGTAGGAGGTCCAGTGTTTTCCTGAGGACCCTCAGTATACTAAAGCAATGACCTGCCACTTGTTTGGTCTGGTGCTCGAACGAGATTTTGTTATCCAGCCAGAACCCCAGGTTCTTGACCAGATTACTAGGAGTGGGTAGTGTACCCAGCGTCAGAGGCCACCATACCGAGGACCATACTGAAGGGGCCCTACCCACTATCAGCACCTCTGTCTTAGTTCCATTTAATTTAAGACAGTTGTCTGCCATCCATACTGCAAGTTCCTGCATACACGCGGAGAAGTTGACAGCACACTGCTCCTTTGGCTGTGACAGTGTCACCACCAATTGCGCGTCGTCTGCATAGGACACGACTGCTACCCCAAATCTGTCTGTAATATCAGATACAGATGAGATATACAAATTAAAAAGGGTGGGGCTAAGGCAGGAGCCCTGAGGAACTCCCCGAGTCAGGCTGATTTCTTTGGATCGGAAAGGACCTTGCACCACTTGGAAGCTACGGTCTGTTAAGAAAGACTCCAGCCAGTCCCACGCTTTGCCCACTACTCCTACCTTTTTCAGACACTGTAGCAGTGTGTGATGAGCCACAGTGTCGAAAGCGGCACTCAGATCGAGCAGGATTAGTGCCGCTGTTTGCCCTTCATCCACGTATTTCCGCAGGATTTCGATAGATAGAAGTAGTGCAGATTCGGTTGAATGGAGAGCACGGAAACCCTACTGGGTGGGATGAAGCAGGCCATTGGCCTCAAAATGCGCGGAAAGCTGTTTATGAACAGTCTTTTCTGCAATTTTTGCAAAGTACGGATGGAGCGAAATGGGGCGCAGGTTATCAAGCTGCTCCATGCTGATGTTCGGTTTTTTCCTCAGGGGGAGGACCACTGCCTTCTTCCAGGTCTTAGGCACCTGCCCTGATTCAAAGGAGAGTTTTAATAAATATCTAATACGGGGCTCAAGAGTTTCCAAACTACCTTTTAGTACTTTAGGAGCTGCCGGGTCTCTGGGGGATCCTGATTTAATGCTGCCTGCAATCTGACATAGGACCTCCCGAGGGGGCACCATGAATGCCGTAAGACAATCCCTATCTGGGATGGTGGGAGTTACACCTTTACTGCAGCCTGCCCTGGCCGTATCCGGAAAGGCAGAGTAAATCCTATCCACCTTATTTGCGAAAAACTCTGCAACCTGGTTGCAGGATTCTTCTGAGCCGATCATAGGGGTCGCTGTATTCGAGAGGTATGACAGTTCTTTGTATACCAAGAATAACTCCTTCATGGAATTGTCAGCTCCTTCAATTCTGCTGCAATAGTAGGCTTTACGGGCCTTCCTAATTAGGGCATGATATTCCCTCAGGCCGGTTTTATAGATATTCCTTTCCATCTCAGAGAAGCTTCTCCTCCACAACCTCTCCAGGTGTTTACATTCTGTTTTCTTACCCCGAAGTTCATCATTGAACCACGGGGCTGATTTAGATTTCCTCAGTGGTGCATTATGTGACCATGAGTAAGAGGAAGAGGCCTGGGATGTGTTGCCTCTGCCTGAGCCTCAAAAAGAGGAGCGACGAAAGGAGCTTCGAGATTGTTGAAATTGAAGTGCACCCATGGAATTAGCGGTGTCTGTATCTTTTTTCATCTTTTTTAAGATGGTATCCGCTGCAGGGCCAAACAAGAAATCCTGTTTAATGGGTTGATTGAGTATGGTCGACTGCACTTCATTCTTAAATCCAGAAATGCGGAGCCAGGCATGCCGGCGTAGTAACACGCTAGTGTTGACAGACCTAGCGATGTATCCGCTACATCAAGGACGCATTTTTTGGATGCATTGGTGATGAATTTCCCTGTATTAGTGCATTTGCCTTTGCTTTATAGGGTTCTGGTAGGTGTTGTAATAACCCTTCCAGTTCATCATAGTGTGCTCTGTCATAGCGTGCTAGGAGATCTTGTGTATTGGCAATTCTCCATGTATTAGCCGCTTGAGAAGATACTCTTTTGCCTGAGGTTTCTAAAATCTTTGACTCCTTGTCTGGAGGGGGGGTATTACCTGTTTGCGAATTCGCTCTTTTTCTAGCGTTAGAAACAACTAGAGAGTCTAGTGGTAGCTGAGTCTTGATATAAGAGGGGTCTGTAGGGGCTGGTTTATATTTCTTTTCAATTCTTGGATTGAGTACACGCGCTCTAGCTGGGTCTGTAAAGAGGTCTGATGCATGCTTTAGTACTCCCTTTAACATAGGTAGTATATGTACAGTCTTCTCTGATGTCTGGAAGGTGTTAAATAGGAAATCCTCCTCTATAGAGTCAGTGTGCATGTCTACGCCATGATACTGAGCTGCTCTGTCTACTAGCTGGTTAAAAGCGACAGTGTCGTCAGTGGGAGATGGCTTTGTGGGGTATGTGGAGGGATCGGGTATGGGTTGTGTATCATATGGGTCATCAGGGTCGTTTTGATCGTCCCATGTGGTATCTTGGTTTCCCTGATCGTCTGGGTCCATAAAATCCTGTTGAGGATCTTCACCCATGTCTTCTCCCTCATCATAATGTGGAGGTGTAGGAGAATATGGAACGTAAGGCATGTTAGGAGTGAAAGGAGGAGGTGTAAAAAATCTTGAAGGGGATGTCCCAAAGTCTTTTTTCTTAGGAGGAACAGGAGAAGGAGCTTCAGTGTCCAGCCTGCTCTTGTTTTTACTGTAAACTGCTATATGTCCTGTTTCAGGTTCTATATACAGTCTATTTTGGGCTGGGCTCACTGGATCAGGATGAAAAAGTTCTTCTACTGTCCGTGGCTTTGGTGCCGAGATTTTTGGATCGGTCGCTTTCTTGTCCTTATGTTTCCGTGGAGCTGTAACCGGCTCTATGTCTTTTGTCGGCTCGACAGCTGTTTTCGGGTCGATGTTCTTGTTTGACTCGACGGTCATTTTCGGCTCTACTATCTTTTTAGGCTCGACGTGCCTTTTCAGTTCGACTGCCTTATTCGACTCGGCGATATTCTTCGGCTCGACGCCTTTCTTCGGGCGATACCTTTTTTCGCGTCAATGACCTTTTTCGGGTCGACGCTCTTTTGGATCGACTCCCTTTTTCGGGTTGACGATTCTTTTGGTGTCGGTGCCTGTTCTCGGCTGTGTGGCCTTTTTTGAATCGACAGTATTTTTGGGAAGTGTTTTACTCTGTACCGGTGTACCGGAAGGCTTAGGTGTAGTGTAGTGTAGTCTTCGTAGCCAAGCCGGAAGGCGGGGTTTCTGAAGCTATGTGTCGGTCTCCGCTAAGGCTTTTGGGCGATGCTTTGACCGGAGCCTTGGATGGAGGTGGAGGCAGGGTAGGGGCTTTGGTACTCACGGTTTGCCCCAGTGTGATCTCGTCATCGGAGTCCGACTGGTCGTCTACGGTGACTAGCTTCAAGTCGGAGTCCGCTGCCTCTGGAAGTTCATGTTCGTCCTTGAAACTTTTTCTGGTTCTGGTGCCTGCCGCTGCATCTCTAGTCAGGAAGCTCTTCGGTTCCAGATAGTCTTCTTCGACCGGAACCGAGCACAAGCTGGGCAGTTTTCTTCGTTGTGCTCCGGAGATAGGCACCTGTTGCATACTGTATGCTTGTCGCTATGTGGAAACTTGGATCGACATTGTGAACATCTTTTGAACGGGGTCCTTTCCATCGGCAGGAGGCCCACATGGCGTCGAAAAGGCCCAACGGCCTGAGTCGACGACCAGATATAGATGGAAAGAGTGGTCGAGTCGAGGGATACCGAGCGGAAAGAATATCGTCGAAAGTTGAAGGTTTTTCGTCCTTTGAATCTTGGAAAACTTCGATCCCGAAGTTGGAGTTGGCGAAGTGCATCCGAACACAATGGCGGAGAAAAACAATCTGAAGATGGAGAAGATGCCCATGCGCACTGTAGTCCAAGGGAGGAGTCACCTATCTCGTGATACTTCGAGAACTCTTCCAAGACAACAAGGTGCAAACATCCGGACCCAACACTAGGCGGCAATCTATGCTAAGATATGAATTCAGCAGCTCACATGCCTCGAACATAGGCTTCCTTTAACTCCAGAGTGGACAGCAAGTCGCCTTGTTGAAGGAGCGGAAGTAATTGTTGTAGAGTGACCATGTGAAAGTGGTCTGATTGAATATATAGATTGAGTTCACTGAGGTCCAGTATAGGCCGGAGAGACCTGTCCTAGGGCATTAAGAAGTATAGGGATTATACTCCAGTTCCTTGATGTTTTAATGGGACTGGCTCTATTGCTCCTTTTTTTAACAGATTGTACATTTTTTTTTTTTATAGGGTGAGAAGTTCCTGTGACATTGCATGTGATCTTGGAAGAATGTTTGGGGGAGTGTCTGTAAGTTCCGAGCAGTAACCATATTGGATAATTTGCAGAACCCATTTCTTTGAGGTGATGGTGTTCCAGACAAGGAGACATTGAGAGAGACGTCCCCCGATAGGAGTGGTATGATCAGAGTGTAGTGGAAGGAAGTCACTGTTTGTTATTAACAGGGGAAGTGCGTGTGGAGTTGCCTCTTCCCTTACCATTGTTTCCTCTAAAACCTCCTCTAAAATATCCTCTTCATGAGGGAGATTGGTTGTTGCCCTTGTAAGAGGAGGAGGGATTTTCAGTGGTAACAGTTTTGAAACCACCCCTGTAAAAGGAGCAGCGAAAGGAACCTCTACTAGCAGGTAATTGTAAAGCTCCCATGTGTAGGAAACTGGCTTCATATATACTACACCAAAATGAGGTATAGTGCGTATAGAGTCCAGGTGACCCCCGAGGTAGGCAGAGGTTAAAGTTAGATAGAACCTTACTCTCCAGTTGTGGTAGAGTGGTCGAGCAGTAAGGCAGTATCAGAGGACAGTGTTAAGCATTTGATGTACACACTCAGTTAGCAAATGAATTCACACACTCAAAGAACTGAACTTTAGGCCAATTGTTTTTGTATAAAAAATATACTGTTTATTTTTAGAACCAAGCAAGCCTGGCACAGGTAAGCATTGAATTCTTTTCAGTAATAAGTTGTTGAATATAGTTTGAAAATGCAATAGAAATTGTACTTTGCTTGATTTACAGGGGATGCAGTAGGTTGCAACACTTAGCAAATACAGTACATTGAAATGAACAGGATTTTTCAGTAAATTACAGGTAAGTTACTTTTTACGTTACTTTTCTAAGTCAGTGCTGGATACCTAGATCCAGCACTGGGAGATTTCCTGCAAACAGGTAAATAAATACGTTATGGTTATTTGTGCGATTTTTAAAGAATATTTTTAGATTTCAAAACTCCATACTTCGAAACTTTTTGGAAGAAAATTGTCAATGTTATCCTATGGAGGAAAACAGGTTATCGGTTCACATTTAAGTAATCGACTGTGGGAGTTAAGCTTCTGGGGTTAGACTCAGAGGCCCCCCCAGGGTCAGTGATGCACTCTTGTTACACCCTCAGTGGAACTAGGGCAGCCAGGTGCAGAGTTTTGAGGCCCAATGTTATCCAATGAGGATAAGGGGCCTCCGGTTGGTGACTGCTGGCAAGCAGGCCACTGGGTTGTGGCAGCAAAGCTACTAGGGTTAAGGTCAGGGCAAATGGGGAAACAAAGTAGCACAAAAGGTGCACCCTCAGCGGCACTGGGGCAGCTGGGTGCACATCGGTCACCCTGTTTCCTATGGAGAACCTCCGGTTTGCATAAGCACTGCAGGCAGGGAGACGATGGACTTCTGGGTGCTACCACCACTTGGAGAGGTAAGTTGGGAAGTTAAGGGTTGGTTAGGCACCATCTGTTTGGTCACACAAGGCCTTGGGGCGTTGGGTGCAGGGGTGTGCGCCTTTCAGGGTCGGATCTTCTTACCAGCTCCTGGTCGCGGTTATGGGGGGCCTTCTGGATTTAGGCTGCAGGCGTCTGCTGGAGGCTTGAGGCAGGTCAGGGGTCGCCGGATCTCGGGTCAGGATCTCCGGGGTGACCTCCTCGCGGTGTATTCCACTCAAGCTTGGGGCGGGTGAAGAGTGGGCTGGATTCGCGGTCTCCGGCTGCTGCCAAAGGTTGCAGTTGAACAAATCTGGTGTTCACGGGAGAAGCAGTCTTTGGAAGTGAAGGCAGGCAGGTCCTCTGGGGTTTTCGAGGTTGCTGGCTGCAGGACACACCAGGATTTTGCAGGAGCAGGTTCGCGGGGAGACAGACCTGTAGGGCTGGGGTCAAGTCAGTGGGCGTCTTCCTCTTGTTAGCTGGCTGCACAGCTGTTTGGTCCTTTTTTTTTTCTTGTCGTTTCTGGATCTGAGGAAGCAAGGTTCAGGGTGCCCCCTAAATACTAGATTTAGGGGTGTTAAAGGTAGGTAAGGGCAGGGACCAATGGGTCCCTTCCCTGGGTGGGTACACCCCGTATCGTGCCACCCTCCCGTGGGAGGGGGACAGGAGCCGGTCCCTGGTTGGTTGGGTCCCCCCATCCTCAAGATGGTGGAGACTCAGAGTTGTGCTTCACCTCACCTCCCCCACCTGAGGGGTGGAGTTGGCAGAGGTAGTCACACCTCTTTCCCTCACTTGTTTTTCCCACCAGCTTTCCCGCCCAAAGTGGAGGGTAGAACCAGTGGGGACCAGTTGCTAAAAGCAGCCAATGGTCACAAAGGCCTTTGAAGCTTCCCCAACGTGAACCCTGTCCATCCTGGGGGGAGGAGGCTTGGCAACCCGTCCCAGGATGTGCATTGTTTCAAGCCCACGAGAGCAGCAGGATCTCGACCCAGTGGTCCAGAAACATGTCTGTTGGTGGCTGCCTAAGCAGCCACTCAGTCAGGTCACCAGAAGGAGTACAGGGCTCATGCACCTGTAACCCTAAGCTCTGGTATAGTGCACCCTGCCAGAGGGGTGACTGATCTATGCCAGGGTGGTGGTTTGTGGGCATGGCACACATGTCTACTCTTCACTTTGTTCTGCCTCAAGACACGCAGCCTGGAAAGGCAGTGTGTGTGTGTCAGGGTACAAGATCTCTTAGGGTAGCACATTAAGTGCTGCAGCCTTTAGAGGTCTTCTCCGGTCACAGTGCCCTGGGTACCTGTGGTACCATTTACCAGGGGCTGACATGTGGCCACAGATGCCAATTGGGTTTAGGCTTCAATGCAATTTTAGGGAAGGAACATAGGCCCTGCCTACCTGATTAGCAGGAGCCCGGGGCCTACTCAGTCAAAGAACATCATCAATTCAGCATAAAGTGGGGGCATACCATGCAAGAAAGAGGGCACATTCTCAAACCATGGACTTTGCAACCTCAGTGTCCTTTTTCATTTTCTACAGTGGGTTGTCAACTGCTGGACCACATAGGTGTTCCTTCTCAAAAGGTTGATTAAGAATGGAGGCCTGTACCTCAGTTTTGAAACTTGCCATTCCTAACCATGCGTGTCTGCGTAGCAACACACTGGTGTTCACTGAACGTGCTGCTGTGGCTGCTGCATCCAATCCACATTTGATGGAGGTATTGGTAATGCGTTTTCCTTCCTGTATTCGATAATTTGCCTTTGATTTAT
Organism: Lissotriton helveticus; assembly: GCF_964261635.1. Lineage (NCBI taxonomy): Eukaryota > Metazoa > Chordata > Amphibia > Caudata > Salamandridae > Lissotriton > Lissotriton helveticus. Next base: position 93,734,756 of record NC_136058.1, read on the forward strand.
GCTCATCAGGCAGATATAGGACACGTTTTTCCAACTCATCATAATTAGCTCTACCATATCTGGCTAGCAAAACCTGAGCATTGGCAATGCGCAGTGATTAGCTGCCTGAGAAGCTACCCTTTTACCAGAGGCAGCAATTAACTTGGACTCTTTATCAGGAGGATGCACGAGTTTGTGAATTTGCTCTTTTACAAGCATTAGAGACCACCAAAGAATCTAAGGGCAGCTGACGCTCCAAGGCGTTCATCAGGCTCAGCCATTAGGTAAAATCTGCACTGGCTCCCTATGCAAGCCAGGATTGATTTTTAAGGCCTTGTGCCTCACCCACCGCGCCCTTTATGGGCTTGGGGCAGAAGAGATCAGTTCCCTTGTATCCCTCTATGTCTCCGGTAGGGACCTCCGCTCAGCGAACAAAAACCTTCTCGCTGTTCCCAGAATTTTGAAGGCTTTTTTCTCCCTTGTTCCAAGGATGTGGAACTCCCTTCCAGTGGAGCTTAGGGATCAACCCTCTCATTTTCAGTTTCGGAAGGCCTTGAAGACCTGGCTCTTCAGGGAATCCTACCTCTAGTTGGCATTTCCCCTTATCTTCACACTCAGCTTCCTTTTACATCCCCAGCGCCTTGACGCCTATGGGCAAAGTTGCACTATACAAGGCTCAAATCATCATCATCACCTTTAATGTAAGCAGGGTCAGTAGGTGCTGGTTTATATTTTTTCTCAACCCTGGGTGTGATTATTCTTGCCCTGACAAGGTCTTTGAAAACCACATCTGCATGCTTAAGCATTCCCTTAAACATTGGTGTGTGTTGTTTTTTGAGTGGCGCTTAAGGTCTCGAATAAGAAGTTCTCCTCTAAAGTCTCTTTATGTAATTCCACCCCATGATAGTGAGCAGCCCTATTAAGAAGCTCAATATAACCTATATTGTCATGAGGAGGTGATGGCCTAGATGAATACAAATCAGGGTCAGTTTCTGTATGTGCATCAGTATTCTAATCCTCCCATGGGTTAACATCTTGTAGTCTGTTAAGGGGGAGTAGGTGAGGATTAGTAGGTGAAGGAGCTGGAATATAATGTGGTGAAGGGTTTGTACCCATATTCCTTTTCTTTAGAGGCATATGATGCTCACCCTCATGTACCAATTCCCTTTTTTTTCAGGTAATTTGGTATGAATGTGTCCAGTATCTTGGTTGATAACCAGTTCTTTTTGTTTCGGATCCGGAGGTGGAACATTGGACCGAAACTCTTTTGTTGGAGTCTTTTTCTCTTTAGTTGTAGTTTTTGGTGTCGAAGGTTTCAGCTCCGAAGTCTTCGGTACCGAAGATTTAGGCTTGGACGAAGATGGAGGATGGACATGCTTGGCTTTCGGCGCCGAGAATTTCGGTTTGGTGCCACTAGGGGACTGACTCGATCGGAAGGTTTTTCTTTGTGTTTCGGCACCGGGCCAGAGTGCTTGTAACTCTTTCTCGGAGCCGACCTTGGCCTGCAGGCAGAGGAAGGACCAGAGCCTTTTTAGACTTTGTCTGATGTGGCAAGGTGGTATCTGTATTCACGGTACGCTGACCCGGTGTAACTTGCTCCTCTATTTCCATGTTGGAGTCGGCTTCGGACACGGTGAAATGTTCTTCTTCCTCTGTTCTTGGAATGGAGCCGCCTTGCTGTTGCATCTCGTGACGTTGAGCCCGACGCGGACGGAGCATCTTCTTCAATCGAAACGATCGGCACGCCTCGCAGTCTTTCTCATCGTGTTCCGGGGACAAACAGAGATTGTCACACTTTGTGCAGGTCGGTGCGTGGAAACTTAGCGCGACACCCAGGACAGAGCTTAAATGGAGTTCGTTCCATCGACTGCTAGCGAGCAGGCATGGGTAGGCCCAACAGCTCTCCACAGATTTTCCGATCGAAGATTCTTGGTTCGACACGATACGTGAGGAATGGGAAACGCGATCGAGGAAAAATACTGTTGAGGGTAGTGGATTGCGTGTCGAAGGGACACGAGAAACAGTGCTGAACCGGAGAGCAGCAATTCACATCCGAACCCGATGGTGGCAGAAAAACATTTTAACAATTGAGTTGATGCCCATGTGCACTATCACTGAAAGGAGGAGTTAGCTACCTCGTGATTGGAAAGACTTCTTCGAAGAAAAACAAAAGTGCAAACATCCGGACCCAACACTAGATGGCGAGCTATGCACAGCATGTTATCTACAGCTCAGATGCCTCGAACAGTTTCCTACAGTATGAAAATATACTACTGAAGAAGTTAAAGTAATACCCAACAATGATTTAAATGCATACCTGTGTGTAATTGCCATACTGTTGACTGTAATAGTTTTCCAAAGCACCTTGTGAAGTGGAACCTGGAGGGACTGAGGTATCAACCGCGTTGCCTATAATTTTGGTATGATGTTCAGCATTGTGGTTCCTTAATGAAGCTGCTGCAGAAAAAGCAAGCATAAACTAGTCCATGAAAATAGAAACATTAATTATTATTTTTATATTCATGAATTTAATACCAGATTATCATAAATAGGCTATCCAAAATGTATGCAAACAGTGCTTCAGGAAATAAACAGTAGGTGGTAATGGGTAATAGTTTGGAAGAAATAGTGATTAGCGGGAGAAGATAAAAGAAGAAATGTGTTGGGTATTAACTTCAAAGCTAGGCAGAGATTACAAATACGTCAGTTAACATACACTTCACATAAGAGTACAAGAGTGACCATGCGCTATTCAGTGTTTGAGGCAATACTCAAGGACTTCGTAGAAATATATAGGGACTCCCCAAACCTAGAAATATATAGCGATTTCCCAAACCCAAGACATCGTTTGAGACCCACCTTGCATTTAAGTGTGCTCCTCTCCTCTACTTTCCCCCCTTGGAGGGGTGCAGACCCACCATGGTGCACACCAAAGCAATGGGCTACAACAGAGCCTGATTTTCTCACAATGTGAAACAAACTCATTATGAAGATTTGATCATAAATTGGACTGCACTCCATAGCCTGAAAAGTGCTGATGTATTGGATACCAGTTAGAGGGCTTCTGTATTGAAGCAGATTCTGACATGTGAATATCCCCAGTTTGTTTTTTGCTTTTGAACCTCAGGTGTTTGCACCTCTGCTGTGAGTGTGTCTACTTAATTGAGTCTCTCCCACTGTAAGCTTCTGTTTAAAATGAATCTGAGATGCAGCTGTCAGAGGTCACCATTTCAAATAAGATCAACTTCGGTTGGCAGGTGGAGTAAAGGACTCACAGATGTGTCCACAAGCATCAGCATAAGTATACTGACCAGGAAAAAGACTTGCTCTCTAACCTTTTCTAGCATCTGCGCCCAGGAAGCACATGACCGTTAACATCCAGAATAAATTGGTTGTGGCCTACTAAGGCATTATAATTCAATTGGTAGCCCAAAAATAAGTGCTCACTTTCATTTTGTATAAAGTCTACAACCTAAACTAGAACCTTTGACTGGCAAGAGACCAGGAAATCCATTGACATGTCTCTTCCTATCAAATATTCACAAATGCATTTTCAATATACTTTTTACTCCATTAGCACTTATAAAACTTAGCATATTTTCGTGTGCCAGCCTTAATGGAATTCTTGTTCTTAACTAACCTGCTAGGCCAGTCGATTACTTGACCGGGTGTTCAAACCTGCCCCAAGAACAATAGCACCATTCAACAAAGGCACATGGCTGAACTTTAAATAAATCTATTTAGTTGTATCTTTCTGACAAGCTCTGCCAATAGGTTTCTATATGGGACAAAAGGAAGGCAGGTAAGCCTTGGTCTCCAATGACCACAGTTTTATTTCTTTGAAGCCAGAGTGAAGAACTCAGAATTGCGTGTGCTGAGCTTGGCATAGAGGGTAGGCTCTCTTCCAGGCTTCCTTCAAGCTATCATCTTGATTCTTCTCAGGAAAACGTACCGGGAGTTTGAAATCCAAAGGGCTGCTCTCTGGAAGTTCCGGCTAAGGGTGGAAGGGAAGATGAGGCATCTCTCTATTTTGTCTCCCACCATCTCAACTGTTCATTTTCAATTATAAACACCCATTCAGGGAAGAACATTTGATAAGAGGAGCAACAGGATAAGGTCTGGACTGTTTAGAGTGGGTGAACACACTCAAGACTTACACTCCTGTTGGATTCTGTGTCCAGAGCTAGAAACTGTCTCTCCGATTGACTCTCGGGCCATCAGAGGACAGACTTGAGGACTAGTCCTGGTTGTGGGTGCTATAGGAGTGGAAACCAGAAACCCTTCTGCTAGAGACACAGATACCCTGCAAATGACTGAAGGATGTGGGCGCTAAGGAAGTAGAGTGGTCTGCCTTCAGGATTGTGGGGAGCTGCAGCATGAAGACACTTGGTCAGGAGGCTACCAAGTGCATTACAGGAGGGCAGGTCCAGACTCCAACAGCCAGCTGCTGCATGCCAGTTGATTGGAGAGTGCTAGCAAGTGCCGAAAGCAGACAAATATGTAGCAATCTGTAAACTGGGCACCAACATATATGAATTTCAGATAGGAGCATAAAAGCAGCATTTCAACTGTCCCCAGCCTGATGCCACAGAAATTCCATAACTGTGACCCAGGGTTTCCAAAATATCTCCAGGTGAGATTACGACCCCTCTCTGTTGTGAGAAGAGTAACTTAACTAGGCAGCCCATGTGCTGGAGGATTTCCTAGTTGACTAGACAGCAAGCCCACGAAACCCGCAGCTGAGGTTCGGGATAAGGGTTCACCAAGGTATCCTTCTTGCCCGGAATCCCACAGGCCTGTGGGAAGTAGCTATGTGGAGCTAGCTAAGCATAAAGAGCGCTGCCCGCAGTTGCTTACTCTCCACATGGGTTTTAGGAGCAGACCCAATGCCGGTACAGGAGGACCTGTGAGGAAATGACTGCTTGGCAACCAGTGAGGCATGAGAATTAAAGAAAAAGAAAAAAAAAAATCAAGAAAGGGGCTAAGATGTGGCCAAACCACTGCATATAAGGCAGGTCATAGAGAAACACCGTCACAGGGACCTCCTGAAGGAAAGAGAGCACCTCTCAAAGTGTTGAACTGAGTCTGGGGGACTGCCAGGAGCAGTGTAGCCCCCCAACCACCACCACAAGTGCTCCTACATAAAACAAGCATTGGCATAGCCTTTAGGGCTCGCCTCTGGGACCGTGTAAGTGTTTTGCTAGAGGTGTTTGGAAGTTTGGTAAGAGATGCAATTTAGCAAAAAGGAATATGAAAAAGGAAACCAGGAAAGTGTGATGGGGGGAGGGAGGGAGAAGCATAGGGATGAGAGACAGTGAGACAAAGAAAAAACAGATGGTGAGAAGAAGCGAGTAGGGGGATAAATATAAAATGGGTTTGGTAAATATAGAAAAACTTTTTAGTGGTTGCGGGGGAGTACCAGAAGGGGAGTACCAGAACCATCTGCCGACAACAGCTCCACCCAGAGCACCACCGGGGCAGGTGACTAAAGGACCGGGAGAGGCAGAGCTAGAGTCAGCTGCGAGGGGGCGGGTAATAAAGAGTGTAAGAAAGGAGAGAAGAGGGGGAGGGAGGGTCAGACTCAAGAGAGACAGAAATACAGTGTTAAAAAGTAGAGGTGAGGATAGGGGAGAGGGAAAACATACGAGTGGTAGTGAGAGGATCAAAAGGACGCTGGATAGAGGGAATATGAAGTGAATGTAAAGGGGGAGAGAACCTCAAGAAATATCTATGATGGGGAAAAAATATCTGAGGTGAGAGTCAAGACGTCAGAGAGGGGGGTGAACGGGGAGGTGAGGGAAGAGCAGATGTAAAGGAGGAGAAAGGACTGAAAGAGGAGTCCTGGTGAGTGATGAAGGGAGGTGAATAGGAGGCAGAGGGCTGGAGGCGGGGTAAGGAGGAAGCAGTGGGTGAAAGGGAAACATCCGGGTGTGAAAATAGGAAGCGGGAAGGAAGTTTTCAAACATTGAAAGTCTCAGATCTAACTACGTGGCTGAAGTTCAAAGTACGAGGGTTACCGTTTCTAGGGAAGGTGTAAATACAACCATTCACACACAGCAAGATTAACCACCACAAAAGAAAGCAGCCTGTGGGTATAGTCACTGCTGCAAGGTGCTGGATAGCACTACACTGGTGGCATCGAAGTCGGACCTCATCAAAACAAACAGAGTATATTAGGAACCTGGTCACACATCAGCAGCCCAGGGTGAAAACCATCATCTACCCACCCTTCAGGCCTCTGACAAGTCTGAATGATTGAATTAATGCATCCACAATGCAGGTCTTTGCCTGGAAAGCACCGTGGGGAGAAAAACCTGATTTCACACCACTTTCGCTTTCTTTATCTACGTACTGAAAATAATGGAGGACAGTGAAGTGGCAAAATAAAGTAGTCACAAAAAGAAAAACAAACAAAAAGCCGACAGCTATAAAAAAAAGCGCAGGCAAGCAGAGCGTCATTCGCCGGCGAATGAGTGGCCACTGTTGTGCATGTGCAAGCGTTAATGGCCTATTAGACAAGGGCTGATTTTCTACATCTACAGTGTTAACCTTACGGGAGCGAGCAGCATTGGGCGCGATAATTGCAAACGCCATACATGCATAAGGGCTCATTGGAAACAGTGCAGTATATGCACGAGTTTCCAAAAAAGTACAGAGTGATTCCAAAAGGTTTCTTCAAACCAGTGCTTGCGCGCTGCATAGGCGAGAACTAAAAATACCCCAATTATTCTGAGGTACTGCATTACTGTCCTTGGGAGAAGCAGAGCATTGTTTCAAGTCACTCCTGGGCTAGCTATTAAGTTATGCTTCCTGAAAGACTGCTGGCATCCTAATTCAATAGCAGAAACATGGCTATTTATTGAACTGTTAACTGCTTTGCTATCGATACAACTAGAATGGCTTCAAAGCCAATAGGTGTAACTTGTAAATAGAGAAAATAATTTTTTATAACTGCGTATACCACATGTTTTCGATAAGCATAAATGGAGAAATTGTGGTTTTGGGGATTGGGGTATGCTGGCACCCAAACTTTTAAAATGTGCCCAGGACCTTCAAAGTTGATTATACATTTAAGAGTCAGTTGACTTCTGGGAACATGCCTGGGTGTACACTCCATGTAGTTTGCAATGCCTTTTACAGTTGACTTCCGTTGGTTTTTCCATATTTGTAATTTCTATCTCAGTATTTCAATTTTAGTGTATTAAAGTACTTTTTATTTGTAAAGCAAATAGTGTTGACTGGATATTGATTTATTGAATGTCCTTTGTTGCTGTGATGTTTTGAGGGGAATAAATGAGCCAAATGCTGGAGCAGCATTCTGTCTGCCCATAGAGAAAATGGATCAGTGGGAGACCAGCAAAAACATTCTTGTAAGGGCTGAGGAGCAGCAGGAGAGATGTGCTGATACCTCAGCCTATGGCAGTGTTTTTTCATATGGGGAAAAAGTGCATTCTGCACACTGCCATTTTTCTGCAGTGTGAACCTCCATTTAGGAGCAGAGGTGGTGATTTGTTTGAAGAAATGAAAACAGTTCTCACACCTTTTTTAAATCGAGCATTCAAGACCTCTTGTATATACTTTAGTATATACTTATATGTGTATGTACTTTGGGGGCCCTAGGACTTGTCTGCTTCCGCGTAGGGACTTTAGTTCTGTTCAACTTCCTCTAATTAACTGTCTTTAATAGAAAACGACCAGAATAGGTCAGTAAAATACCAGAATTGCTTTCTGCTGAGTGACTTTCTTTTTTTAAAATTTATCTGGCAACTGCCTCTATTTAACTTTCTTGATAGACAGTAAAATACCAGAATCACTTTAGCATTCTCTTGATTCCAGTTTATAGAAATAGAATAATATTTTTTTTAATCTTGTATTTTTAGTGATCTGACCACGGAAGGCCCTGATTTTATAATGAAAACAGAGCTTTGGACTATACCATTTTCTGCTGAATGGCAATATTTCTCTCCTTGTGCTCCCATACCTGGCGTGTCAAGTAGTTTGGTGCTTACTTTCACTCCATGTTAAAGAACAGTAGATGTTTCAGCACCAAAGCTAATGTGCTGCATAGCTAAATGCATAACAGGTCTCAAAAGGCAAGATCGATTGCATTGCAAATGCTTGTTAACTAAATGATGCTTACAATAGTTCTACTATGGAACTCTTACAGAATGGAAGGCTCTCAGTTTAGGGCATTAGTCCTAGCATCTTTTTTTATCATTTCATTTGATGTTCATTTTCTCTTTAAAATGAACTAATTTTCTTCACCTTTACGATCAAACTGGAAATAAAAGTCAATTCTCTTAGACTTGGTCAGAAGGGGCAATGGATATGGTGCGTGTGTGTGTTAATTGTTCTTTTTGCATGTGTGTAGACCGCAGCACCTCCCTATGTAAGCCTTGGACCCTTATACCTCACTTAGGTTTAAATCTGTTTTATTGAAACCAAATATCTGACATTACATACACAATTATTCAATTTCTAAATGCCATTTTATCAGACCACTCGGTTTATGTTTTATTCAAATCCTATCCCCCCACCCCTCCACGCTCCCCTCATTCCGGGTAGATAAACAAGATAACATCCACTACAGTGAAGAAAGAAAAAATCTGGGACAACTCTGCATTTCAGTGGAAGCTCCTACTTAGAATGCTCCCACTCAGGAGTTAAAGACGAGGAGAGTCGTTCCATTCCCAAAATGTGCCTAAGCCTATTTAACCAATTTAGTCTAGTCAGATCTTCCCCGTTCCCCATAGTGCTAATATTGATTGGTGCGCTGCCCCCAATTCCAACACTATGTTTCTACCTCATCTAGAGTGTAATGGGTAAGTGAGTGGATTAGGGAGACCAAGTACTGTGAAGGTGGGGAACCTATGCAATTGGGTGTCAAAGTCTGTATCAATGTGTGCAACACCTCTTCCCAGATTTGCGATGTCCCGGGACACGCCCAAAGTATGTGTAGCAATGCCCCTTGTGCATCACATCCATTCCAGCACCTGTCACATATAATCCAATTGAGCAGGGACAAGGGGCTGTAAGACCCACATAATGACTGGTTCTTGCCAGGCTTGGGAAGAAGTATGATACTTGCTTCGCGGAGCGTAGAGTCTACGAGTGCTTCCGCATATACCTCAATTAAACGCGGCACAAACAAATCTTTGTAGGCGTTGTAGACTTCCCCCGTAAAGCCGTCTAGCCCGGGGACGGAGGAGCCTTGAAGAGATTCAATGGCACCAAGTACATCAGGCTCGTAGATCGGCTCAGCCAAAAAATCCTGCATATACTTCGAGGTATACCAGCGCAATTTCATATCGATAATCTTCCTGCACCGTGGGATCCTGTCCTACTTTAGAAGTGTAAAAAGAAGTGAAGTATGCAAGGAATTTTTCACAAATTTCCGCAGTGCCATGGAGTAACTTATCAGTGGAGGAACGAAGCTCGGTGATGTGGGCTTTACCATATGGAGGATGAAGGAGCTGTGTCAGTGCTCAACCCGGGCACTCTCCTTCGCCATAGCGCCGTGCGGTTTTATATTTTCCTAGAAAGAGGATCTCATGATCCTCTGCATTTCTATATTCCGTGAGGAGAGCCAATCGTTTCCCCTTCGCGTCTGAGCCGGGAGATCGCAGCACTGTATTGTCCGCGAGGCCATGCTCCAGGCACAATATCATAGTGCAGAGAGCTTTAAGTACCCCAGAATGTTTAGCTACGCAAACACCCCTGATGCATGCCTTAAATCCCTCCCATAGGACTGCCCATTTGTCCACGGAACCAGTGTTGATGGTAAAGTAATCCTCAATGGCCTCACGCACCTCAGCATTGAATAACTCGTCACCAAGGGCGCCACAAGGGAAGTGCCACTGTCTCTCTTATCCGTCAGGTCGTGGAATCCGAAGGAGGAGCTTAACCGGGGAGTGATAGGAGTACGTTCTCGGGAGCATCACAAAGGAACGATACCAACCGGAGATTCCAGGGGAAAGGAGCCAATAGTCTATTCTAGTCCAGGTGTTGTAGTGGCCTGCGTAATGCCCAAAGTCAGAGTGGGAGGGATTGTGCCTGCACCAGATATCAGTTAGAGAGAACTGGGCGCAAAGGTCCGGGAGAGCATGGCGAGCAAATGGCTTAGTGCCATGCGCTTTAGCAGTGCTATCCAGTTCGGGGTCAAGGAGTAGATTAAAGTCTCCACCCATCAGAATTAAAATGGGATCTAACTTTGAAAGCTGGGCATGTAGCGCATGAAAAATTCTGGGGAATCAGTGTTCGGGGCATACACACAGATCAACGCAACACCACAGCCCATAAGTGTCCCCACCACAATTGTGTATCTACCTTCACTATCATGGATGACGGAGTGACAACTAAAGGGAACCCTCTTATGGATAAGGATGGCTGTGCCCCTGGCATAAATGCTGAAGTTGGCGAATTATCTGTAGACACCCCAACCTGAGGCGAAGCTGACGAATCAGACTTGGGAAAATGCGTTTCTTGCAGAAAGGCAATATCGACATTGTGTCGGAGTAGATAGTGAACCACCTGTCGTCTCTTATGATTATCATTGAGCTCCCAGACATTCCAGGACATCAAGGATAAGCTAGAGGCCCCATCAATATTTCCAAGCTGTGCCATCTAGGAGATGTGGTACATGTGAGCGTTGCAGTCACCAACCTGGTATGTCGTACTGTGACAGTGAACAAAGTAAATAGTAAACAACAATTGCTATGGCATGACAGTGAACCCCACCCCCCACCCAACCTCACTACAGAAAAGGGGAGGCAAAACCACAACAAGTAATAAAGCATAGAGTACCAATCGACTTTACATCGGAAAGAAAACACCCTAAACGGTACGTCCGTCGGAACAAAAAAAAAAGCAAGGTTTACACCATGGGGGTGGTAACGCCACGTCAGCCTAGCAGCTATTGGAAACAGATCAAAAATGAGGAGTATTATTATCCCCTAGTAACACGGCAATAAGATAAAAGAACCACTTAGCAGAGTCAATCAGTTCCAGAGCCGGAGAAAAGTTCCACGCTTGCTTCAGAGCCACTGTGGGGGAGTGGGTCTACTCCCGCCCGACACCACCTGTTTGTTGTTCTGTTTATAAGCGTGGCAAAAGTCCTGCACGTTGGTAGGATTCTCAAAGATGCGGGCCCGGCTTTCAATGTCAAATCGTAGTCTGGCGGGGTATAACATGTCGTATTTCAAATTCAAGTTCCTGAGGGTGGCCTTAACCCCATTGTACTTGCGACAGGCCTCTTGCACCATGATGGTGAAGTATGGGAAAATAAGCAAGTTTTGAGCCCTGCCATATAGTGTCTCCACGTTCCCTAGCGAGGTGTAATGCAGTGTCACGATCCCGAAAGTTCATGATGCGCCCAATGATCAATCAATCAATCAATCAATCACAGACATTTATATAGCGCACTACTCACCCGGAGGGTCTCAAAGCGCTAAGGGGGGGGGGGGGGGGGAAGGCTGCTACTGCTCGAACAGCCAGGTCTTGAGCTTCTTCCTGAAGGAGAGGTGGTCTTGGGTCAGGCGCAGGTCGGTCGGAAGGGAGTTCCAGTTCTTGGCGGCCAGGTGGGAGAAGGACCTTCCTCCTGCTGTCGATCTCCGGATGCGGGGGACGGCGGTGAGGGCGTGGTTGGCTGATCGGAGCTCTCGTTTGGGAACGTGGAAGTTGATGCGGTTGTTGAGGTAGCTGGGGCCTTGATCGTGTAGGGCTTTGTGTGCGTGGGTGAGGAGGCGGAAGGTGATTGTTTTGTTGACGGGGAGCCAGTGCAGGTCTCTCAGATGTCCGGAGATGTGGCTGCGTCTTGGGATGTCGAGGATGAGTCTGGCTGAGGCGTTCTGGATCCGCTGGAGTCTCTTCTGGAGCTTGGCGGTGGTTCCGGCGTAGAGGGCGTTGCCGTAGTCCAGTCGGCTGGTGACGAGGCCCTGGGTGACCGTCTTCCTAGTCTCGGTGGGGATCCACCGGAAGATCTTCCGTAGCATGCGCAGGATGTTGAAGCATGACGAGGAGACGGCGTTGACTTGTCTGGTCATGGTGAGGGAGGAGTCCAGGATGAATCCCATGTTGCGTGCGTGGTCTGTCGGTTTGGGTGCGGTGCCCAGGGCGGGGGGGCACCAGGAGTCGTCCCAGGCGGACGGCGAGGACCCCAGGATGAGGACTTCCGTCTTGTCTGAGTTCAGTTTCAGGCGGCTGGTCGTCATCCACTCGGCTACGTCTTTCATCCCTTCGTGAAGGTTGGCTTTGGCGGCGGCGGGGTCGTTGGTCAGGGAGAGGATCAGCTGGGTGTCGTCAGCGTAGGAGATGATGTTGAGGTTGTGTTGGCGTGCGATGGCTGCGAGGGGGCTCATGTAGACGTTGAAGAGGGTGGGGCTCAGCGATGATCCTTGAGGGACGCCGCAGATTACTTCGGTGGCCTCTGATTTGTACGGTGGTAGGCGGACTCTCTGTGTTCTTCCGTCGAGGAAGGAGATGATCCATTCCAGTGCTTTCTCCTGGATTCCGACGTTGCTGAGGCGCTGCACTAGGGTGCGGTGGCAGACCGTGTCGAAAGCCGCGGAGAGGTCTAGGAGGATGAGCGCCGCTGTTTCTCCGTTGTCCATCAGGGTTCGGATGTCATCGGTGGCAGCGATGAGGGCGGTCTCGGTGCTGTGGTTAGCTCGGAAGCCAGACTGTGAGGGGTCCAGGGATCCATTCGTCTCGAGGAAGGCGGCCAGTTGCTTGTTGACGGTCTTCTCGATGACTTTGGCTGGGAACGGGAGGAGCGAGATGGGGCGGTAATTCTTGAGTTCGGTGGGGTCCGCCGTTGGTTTCTTTAGTAGGGCGCTGAGTTCGGCGTGCTTCCAGTTCTCCGGGAAGGTGGCGGTGTCGAAGGAGGTGTTGATGATGTCTCGCAGGTGGGGTGCGATGACCGCGTCGGCCTTGTTGAAGATGTGGTGAGGGCAGGGGTCGGTCGGAGATCCGGAGTGGATGGAGTTCATCGTGTGGACGGTGTCTTCGGTGCTGATCGGGGTCCAGGCGCGGAGGGTGGTGGTGGGTGGTGGTTCGGTCTTGGCGTGCGTCGGTTGATTGCTGAAGCTGTTGTGTATGTCCGCGATCTTGTTGTGGAAGTAGGAGGCGAGGGAGTTGCAGAGGTCTTGTGATGGGGTGATGTCGTTGTTTCCGGCGTTGGGATTGGAGAGCTCTTTCACGATGTTGAAGAGTTCCTTGCTGTTGTGTGCGTTGTTGTCCAGCCGGTCCTTGAATGCAGTTTTCTTGGTGGCGCGGATGAGTTGGTGGTGCTTCAGGGTGGCCAGCTTGAGGGTGGTCATGTTGTCCGGTGTTGGTGCCCTTCTCCAGGCTTTCTCGAGGGCTCGGCAGTTCTTCTTGGAGCTCTTGAGTTCGTCGGTGAACCAAGGGGCCTTCTTGCTGCCGGGTCTGCTGGGCGGGGTCCTAAGTGGGGCGAGTTCGTCCGCGCAGTTGCTGATCCACTTCGTGAGGTTGTCGGCGGCCTGGCTGGGGTTCGCTGAGCTGGCGGGGGGGTGCTGGCTCAGGGAAGCGGCTAGCTGGTCGGCTGTGATCTTGTTCCAGCTTCTTCGAGCAGCCGGTTGCTGGTGGTGGTGGATCGTGGTTCTTCTGAAGGTGAAGTGGACGCAGCTGTGGTCCGTCCAGTGGAGTCCAGTGGCGTGGCTGAAGGTGATGTCTTTGCTGGATGAGAAGATGGCGTCGAGTGTGTGTCCGGCGAGGTGGGTGGGGGTGGATACCAGCTGCTTGAGTCCGAGGTTGGCGAGGTTGTCGAGCAGGGTGATGGTGTTGCGGTCGTTGTTGCTCTCCAGGTGGAAGTTGAGGTCCCCCAGGAGGATGTAGTCGGCGGAGGGGAGGGCGTGCGGGCTGATGAAGTCGGCGATGTCCTCGCTGAATTGTGTGCGTGGTCCCGGGGGTCGGTAGATCAGGGTGCCTCTGAGGGTGGTTCTCGGGTCGGTGTGGATCTGGAAGTGAAGGTGTTCGGCGGTTTTCAGGGTGTCGTCGGTGTTGGTCGTGACGTGGATGGTGTCCCTGTGGATGATGGCGATGCCTCCTCCAGTCTGGTTGACGCGGTCTCTCCGGGTGATCTTGTAGCCCTCTGGGACTGCGATGGCGATGTCGGGCGCTGAGGAGTCGTTCATCCAGGTTTCCGTGAGGAAGGCGATGTCAGGAGCTGTGGTGTCGAGGAGGTTCCAGAGTTCGACGGCGTGCCTGTGGACGGAGCGGGTGTTGATCAGGATGCACTTGAGGTGGTTGTTGCCGGTGATCGGTTTGGCGGGTGCTGGTGTGGGGCGGGTCCGGATGCAGGTGAACTTGCAGGCCTTGCAGCTGAAGGGTCCGTGGGTGTGCTTCGGGGTGGCTTGGTGGCATCCAGGGAATCCGTCGGTGTTGAGTGCGATGAGTTCGGTGGCGCTGTAGGACAGTCGGGTCGTCCTCCGTCGGTGGGGGCCAGGGGTCCTGGCACTAGGCGCGGTCCAGGCGCGGACGGGCGCAGACGGGCTTACCTTTGGCGCGCCTTCGGCGCACAATCGGCGCGCCCGCTGCGCGTCAACGCTACGCGTTCGCACGGTCGCCATATATGGCGAAGTGCGAGGGAGGGCGGAGCAGCTGGGAGGCGGGAGCGGGGAGGGTACAGAAAGAAAAAGGGGCGGGATTAGCGGCGGTGGCGGGAAGCGGGGAGCGGGGAGGGATGAGACGGGGGCTACCAGGGAGACCAGGCAACAGGCAATAGAGGGGGACAAAATACAGAATTACAGTATACAACAGTAAAAATACAACAAAACAGTGGAAAGGCAGGAAGCTAGCACAGACCACGCCGCTCGATGGCAGGGGGCGTGGTCACGCGGCGGAGCGGAGCAGAGAGGCAGGCAGGCGGGGAGGCACACGCCGCAGCTGCTGGCCGTGCGGCGCGGGGGGTGTCCTAAACTAGGTCACACTCACCTGCGTCGCACGGTCGCCATATATGGCCAAGTGCGAGGGAGGGCGGAGCAGCTGGGAGGCGGGGAGGGTACAGAAAGAAAAAGGGGCGGGGTTAGCGGCGGTGGCGGGAAGCGGGGAGGGATGAGACGGGGGCTACCAGGGAGACCAGGCAACAGGCAATAGAGGGGGATAAAATACAGAATTACAGTATACAACAGTAAAAATACAACAAAACAGTGGAAAGGCAGGAAGCTAGCACAGACCACGCCGCTCGATGGCAGGGGGCGTGGTCACGCGGTGGAGCGGAGCAGAGAGGCAGGCAGGCGGGGAGGCACACGCCGCAGCTGGTGGCCGTGCGGCGCGGGGGGTGTCCTAAACTAGGTCACACTCACCTGCGTCGCACGGTCGCCATATATGGCCAAGTGCGAGGGAGGGCGGAGCAGCTGGGAGGCGGGAGCGGGGAGGGTACAGAAAGAAAAAGGGGTGGGGTTAGCGGCGGTGGCGGGGAGCGGGGAGGGATGAGACGGGGGCTACCAGGGAGACCAGGCAACAGGCAATAGAGGGGGACAAAATACAGAATTACAGTATACAACAGTAAAAATACAACAAAACAGTGGAAAGGCAGGAAGCTAGCACAGACCACGCCGCTCGATGGCAGGGGGCGTGGTCACGCGGCGGAGCGGAGCAGAGAGGCAGGCAGGCGGGGAGGCACACGCCGCAGCTGGTGGCCGTGCGGCGCGGGGGGTGTCCTAAACTAGGGTGGACCGAGGCCCCAGGTAACGATGAGCGCGCTCCACTACAAACCCAGGGGTGAAGGACTCCTTACCAAACAGGTCAGAGAGTAGAGACTCAACAAAGAGGTCGAAGCGGCCCATTGCAGTCGTCGCTGGCACTCCTAGGATGCACAAGTTGTTGCGCCGGCGGCACGCTTCAAGGTCCTCATTTTTAATGGCCACCTCTTTGAGGATGCGTTCCACCTGTTTCAGTCGTTTAATGGACTGAGATGTGCCCATCTTCTATATCTGAGATACAGGCCTCTGCTACGTCCAGGCGCCTGTCATGGACTTGGATTTTTGCCCCCAAGTTTGCCAGGGTCTTCTCAAGGGTGTCAATACGCCCATCTAGAGCATGGAAGCCCATCTCATCTCTTGAAGCAGGGAGGTTGAAGGGGTGAAAGATCAGTCCGGCCCCTGGCAGCCATTCGCCATAGTGAAGCTGTCGTCAGTTGCCCTTTCCATTAGTTTCTCAAACAGCAGGGTTTTCTGCTTGGAATCCTTGCGGCCCATGCCGCAGCCCAGCGGGGGGAGGGGGAGGAATATGCCAGGGAATGTAGCACCTTTATAGTAGCAGGTGGGAAGAGCTGTAGCTGTCTGGAGAGCAAATGCAACGTGCAGGTCTTCCGGTAAGTTGCTCAAGGTCAGGTCTTGGGTAGGGTCGCAGATAGACGATCGGGCCTTCATTGGGGAGTGCTGCGGACCAGACAAGATCAGCGCCAGGTGTAGGTGGTTGTGTCCCGTATGCCAACGCGCTTCAATGAGACTCCGACAGCTGAAAACGAGGGTAGTGAGGCCCCACGCAGGGGCGGACGGGAGACTATGGAGTAGAAGATCAGGGGTACTGCCAGTGAGATACGGTCCCCGGCCACCAGGAGGAAGGAGTGCACTCTAGCGATGGGGCCGTTGTTTACTCCACAGCCGGTTCCTTGAAGAGGGTGGGTACACAGGCCAGGTGGCCGCAGGTTGCGTTGTGGAGGCTGTGTTGCAGCAGGGACACGCCAGGAGCAATCCAAGCGCAGGGAGAATCTGACCGATCCAAGCCTCTCACCCAGCTCCACAGCAACCAAGCTGCTGCTTCCTGGGGTCAACTGCAGGGCCTATGGGATGGGCGGGAGCGTGTACAGTGCCCCGGAGGCAACCAAGAGAGGCCGTACACCACCGGGCCGAAATGTGGATCAAATGAGGGGAGAGCATGGAAGCAGCCCAAACCTGCACCCAGTTGACTCAACACCGCTGGTTGTCCCCGCCACTCACCAGGTGCTGCCGCTGCACGTTGCTCCTCTTCTGCCTCATATCTACTGCGGCACAGCCTGCCGACGCAGGCCACTCCTCTTCGAGCCCGCAGAGCCCCTGTTCACCGTCACAGAGGCACCGTTCCGTCTACCAGACGGCTTGTCATGTACAGTAGTATCGCCGCCACTTTTGCTGCGCTGGCAAGTTTGCTGCAGATATTACGAGGGATGAAGCAACATAGCTGACTTGGCTGGTGGAGCGTCAATGCCGTGCGGCCATCTTGGTCGGCGGCATGGCCACGCCCCCCCAGCACCTGTCACTTCGTTCTGGTTTCATCCGGTGTAATCTTTCAAGAGTTCGATACCAATTTGAGACGTTTATTGTTGCCTTCTCAGTACTGGCCATATTTGATGCCATGTGTCGTGCTCAGTAAAAGACATCCAGCCATTCCTTCGAGGAGAGCTGTCTGCCCACCTAAGCTGCGAAGGCGTTTGAGTCATCCCCCCCCCTTCTCCTGCCCCGCCCCCTCCCCAACCCTCCCCCAGAAAGCCCATATAATTCTATAATGAAACCCCGGTCTGTGGCTTTGCGAATCCGCTATTTCTTGAATGAGGTTACAGGACGTTGCGCTGCTTCTCTTACTAAGGGCTGCATAAACCAGTGCCTTATCTGTGTATATCTATATCGCTCCGTCTCAAGTGCAGTCTGGTCTCTTTGTAAGTCATCAAGGGGTATGAGGCCATCCTCATCGAAAAAAATGGTTGATTGAACTGCAACCTGGTCCCTGCCATGCTTTGAACCCACTGACGTCCAATCCTGGGTTGGGGTTGGGGGAGTGAGTCCCAGGGCTCGAAAAATCCAGAAAATGGTACTAGTACTGCAGGTCTAGTACCTTGAAAAATCTCCTCTACCTAACTGCAACCTACTTGACCTCCGTCTCTGAAAGCGGAGCAAATGTGACAAGATAACAAGATTTAAAGGCATCTTTGTTGCTCATTCACTTTGTGAGCAATAAAAATGCATTTAAATCTTATCTTGTCACATTTGCACCGTTTTCAGAGACAGAGGACAAACGTTAGTTTGTCTTCCTACTCGCCAGAAAGGGCGAGTAGGATCTAAAAACACCTCGCCCTCATTAAATTAAGCTCCCAAATGTGAGCGGTCAAGTGGAATTTTCGGAGTGGTGTTGGTGGTGGGGGGGGGGGGGGGGGGGGGGGGTAGAGAATGTCAGGGCTTTGGAGGTGTCTATTGTGTACCAGGCCCGCAACATAAGGGATGTACTCAATGACAGGTAGAGATTGGTGTGACTGTGGGAACGTTTCCAAAATAGGATCTTCCACAGGTCTGTGCCTGCTAGAGCCTTATACATAAAGACCAACTGCTTCTCAGACTCTGGCCTCGGCCACTCCAATAAGTACCTAAGCTGGGCTGCTAAGTAGTACTGAAGCAAGTACAGGACACCCAAACTCATTCTGGGCCGTTTACCCACCCAGACAAATTGCTGCAGTTGCCCCTGCAACTGTGCTATCATTCCCTTAGTGGGTTGCTGTGGGAGGGTCTCAAATAGATATAGGATTGTGGGTAGTACTGTCAGTTTTACAGCCGCAATCCTCCCAAGCCAAGACAGCGAGTACAGTTTCCAACGCGATAAATCCGTATTCACCCTCTGAAATGGGTCTCTATAATTCAGCCCATATACCTCCTCTATTGTTGGAGCAATCCGTAGGCCCAGATAGGAAATAGCACGCGAGGCCCATTTAATGGAAAATGCCTCAGATATATTCTTCCGGGTTTCAAGGGAGACTAATGTCTAGCGCCTGGGATTTAGAGATATTTATATGGAATCCAGAGACCTCTCCACATTATTGTGCTTCCTCAAAAACGTTCAGGAGCCACGCTCCAGGATCCTCTAGTGCAACCAGTACATCATCTGCATCTGCATCTGATTAGGTGCTCTTCTCCACCAAAGCTCACTCCCTTACCCCAGGGTTATCTCTCACCTTCTGCGCAAATGGCTCCATATAAAGAGCAAACCGAAGGGGAGGACAAGGGGCATGTCTGGCGAGTGACCCGCCTGATCGGAAATAGTTTTGAACTGTGCCCATTCACCTTGACCGAGGTCACTGGAGAATCATACCAGCTCAGCACCCAAGATCGAAACCTCCTGCGCAATCCGAAGTGAGCTAGCGTCTCCATAAGGTATGGCCAGTGGACCTGGTCAAAGGTCTTCTCTGCATCTATAGAGAGAAGCATGGTTTTCCCCCTCTTGCAAGTGACCTTAACTATCAAATGTAGGACCCTTTTAGTGTTGTCGGCACACTGCCTGGACGGGATAAACCCTGTTTGATCTGGTTCAACTAAACCTGGCATCAGGGGACACAGGCGGGATGCCAATATCCCCATCAGTAATTTCCAATCAACGTTCAGGAGCGAGATGGGTCTATAAGACCTGCAGAAGTGTTTCTTTCCCCGGCTTAGCTATAACCGGAATGGATGCCTCGGACATTGATGATGGGACAGTGCCTGAGCCCTCAATTGAGTTAAAGACTGTGGTAAGAATCAGAGCCAATTCCCTACAAAGGGTTTTTATAAAAGGCCATCGAGAGACCATCCAGTCCCTGGTACTTGCGAATTGTAATCGGGATATCGCGGATATAACCTCCCCTATCCCAATGGGGGCATCTAGAGCCTCAGCTTGATTCTTACATTAGGCTTGTGACCTTGGGTCCCTACATGTAGCGCTAGATGTTGGGAAAGGGCAGTCTTGAGAGTCATAGAGGGCTGTGTAGTAGGATCTAAAATCTATCCGCTATCTGTTCATCACCAGTAACTGAGGTGCCATCTGCTTCTTTCAGGGCATTAATCGCATTGTCTTTGACCCTTGAGTTTATTTGCTAATAACCTGCCACACTTGTTGCACCCGACGTAGAAAGAGTGCTTAAGGCGTAGGAGGACATATTCCGCATTATCTACGTCGATTCCTGTTAGTTGTTTTCTAGTTGCTTTGAACTGCCTGGAAATGAGCCCCTGTACGATGATGGATACGTTCCAGCTCTCTTACTTGCCGTTGGAGCTGCGTGTGTTTTTTGCGTCTTGTCTGGTTGTCTCCAGCCGAGATGGCAATAAACTCTCCCCCTTATGACTGCCTTCAGTGCCTCCCATAATGTAGCTGGTTTCACCTCAGGGCATCATTGATTTGCATATCATTTTCAATGGGCACTCTAATCTGCTCCACAACTTCCTTTCCATTAAGCAGGGTTTCCCTTAATCTCCACAAACGTGATCTATCTCCTACCCTAGGTAGAGCCAACGCCATAAAAACGGCAGTGAGATCTGACAGGGCCAGTGGTTCTATCCATATCATCCATAGGATGTCTAGTACCAGTCGGGTCACCAGGAGATTGTCCAATCTGGCATAAGATGTATGCGCATGTGAGAAAAAGATGTAGTGTCTTGTGTCTGGATGCTTAAACCTCGATAAATCATGCAATCCCAGTTTCTGTAACCACTGCGCCCCTTCAAGTGATATTGCCAGTGCCCCCCTGTCTCTGATCCGAACGATCCAGCTCGTTGTGCATCACCAGATTAAGATCTCCCTCAAGTATCACCCCATGTCTTTTGTGGACAAAATATCTGCTATTGCACTTCGCAATAATTTTTCCTGTCCCTCGTTTGGGGCATAGAAGGAAGCCACAACCAGTACCTGTGTTCCTACATGCACCTGATACCCCAAAAGACAGCCCTTAATTTCGGCTATTTTCGCTCCCACTTTCCCTGTAAATGTAACGCGACGAGTATAACTAGCCATACGTGTCAGAGAGGAGCAAACTGTTGGGGAAAGGCCATGGTACTCAACCTTATGCCAATCTCTGTAGAGCAAGTGCGTTTCTTGAAGTAGGCAGACGTAGGCTTGCTACTTTGAGGTAGGAGATAATGGCCCTTCTCTTCACCGGGTAATTGAGTCCTTTCACGTTGAGAGTTAACACTTTCAGCCCTTCCACAAGGTCCCAATGACCCTACATGTAGTGTTGTCACAAACTAAAGACAAGCTAAGCACCCGGAATTGTTCGCCCCCAAAAAAACAAAGAACAGTAAGTGTCCCCGAAATGCGGGAAGCTCGCCCCTTACGCCTCTCTGTACCAGCTTTCTCCTCATTTGGGGTGTCAATCTGCAGCATTGTGCATGCCTCCATCGGGGAACATAGAAGATGAAGTTAGTCCTGCCAATGAAAGGACAGCCGGAAGGGGTGGCCCCAGGAGTATTGGATCTTCTGATCTCTCAAAAAGGCGGTAACCAGCCGAAACACCCTCTCCTCTTAAGAAGTGTGGAGGCGGCCAGGTCTGGAACAGCTGTACCTGGTTACCTCAGAAGGACACTTATGGGGTTGCCATGGCTTCTCTTAAAATTCTTTCCTTTAGAGGGAAGCTGTGTACACATGTTAAAATGTCCGCTGGCTGTGCCTGCCCTGGGCCGCCACTCCCTAATCTATGTGTCTTGTCTAGATGGATCTCGTTTGCTGGAGAGTCCCACTATATCTGGGCAAACAGTTCTGCGACATACTTCTCCACATCTCCTTTATCCGCATCACGATGGACTCCTCTAATTTTAATTTTTTTTTATTTTGAACGTTTTGTATGGGGCGAACATCAGAACGCTTTACAGGGCAAATACGGGTGATTAACAGAAACATAAAAATACGATGAATTAAGCAAATACATTCCTAGTAAATATAAGCGACTAGCACATCTAATCGAGATATTATTACGTCTCGAGCGGGCCTGTAAGTCCAGATGTTACTCATTGAGTTCAATGATTTCCTGCTGCAAATGTTTGATCTCTTCATCTTGGGCAGTCCCTTGGGTGTCAAGGGTGTCTACTGGATCCCCGATCTCATTCACATTCTTTCGGATTGTCTGCATCTCGTCTGAAAGATCTTTTTTGAGCTGTTGTAGGTCGTAGGAGAAGAACAGTGATTTCAAGTAGGGTCGAGTGACCGGTGCCTCTGCATTTACTCCTGAGGATGTTCTACTCGTCATTTTCAGCGTGTCTCCCTCCTGCAAAACCACTTGCTTTGAGAACATCTCCTTGAGTGTGCCCCCTTTTTTGGTGCGACCCGACCCATCAGGGCTGAGTCCTTCTTCTTCCAGGTGCATATGCTCCTCTCGCTCTCTCCGACGCCCGTTGCTCCCAGTAAGGAGGCGCTCTATCTTTGAGCTTTACTTCTGCTGTTAGTGTTGGTGGTCCTCCTATGCTCAGGCCTGTCCCGAACCTCTCAAGTTGCCTCTTGGATCCCTGCTGTAATTCCGCCTTTACCTATGGGGATTGTTGTGTGTTGAGGCCTCCTGGGATCCGCATCGGTGTCTCAGGCCCTGCGGCCCAATGCCCACAGCCTTACACCGTGCCTTCCAGCTTCTTAGTGCCCTTTTAGGTATCCCCTAGCTCTGTTGCATGTCCCCGCATCTTCCTTTCGCCACTTCCTCAGCTCTCGGGCCTCGCCGCAACTTCCGCGCCCGGAGGTCTACTTATTCCCGCGCATGCTTCCGCAGTATTTGCTCTTCACTGCTTTTTTCGGGGCCTTCCCCTCACACCTCCACAGTTTCCCGCTCTTAATCGGAGCTTCAGGGCCCCCTCTACCGTGATCTGCTACCTAAACAAATGTCTCTCGGGCCCATGCTGTCACTGATTACCCCCAGGGACTTCGCTCTGCCTCTGTCCCACTCCACCAATATTCCGTAGCTGCCCCATGCTCTGGGATCCAGGTACTAGTACTGACTAGTTCCCTAGGCTCCACAAACGGGTCCCGGCCCCCAACTCCGGTACTTTCCAGGGGCGATGCTTACAATTCGTGCCAGGGATCCCGGCTACTTCACCACTCCTCCGCTCCCAATGTCTAGGGCACCAGTCCGCTGCTCCTCCCTGCCGCTGCGTGCGTTGTCCCCACTCGTGTCGGGTCTCGAGGCCAGCCGCTCTTTACTCCCGCTCTGTGGACGTCCAGTTGGCGCACTGATCGCCTGCCTCGGCCACGCTTCTCTTCCCGCCAGGAGCTGGGCCTCTACTCTTGAGGCGGCTCAGAGCATGAGTTGCGTAGCGGAAATCCGCCCCTTTCTTGCATGTGAGCCACCGACTTTGTTCCCAGCTCCTCTCGGCCCAGCTCCGCAGGCCCGCTCTGATTTCTCGAGGGCCAGTAAAACTGTGCCCCGGGTTCAACTCAGACACGAAAGAGGGCAATTTCGATTCCTGGCTCCCTCCGGCACTCCTCTCTGTAATTTCACCGCCTATGTTGATGCTCATAAGGGTGCTGGGCGGCCCCAGGACAGAGAGACAGAGTTCCACGTCCTACTCGGTCACCATCTTGGCCACACCATAATGGAGGCCCAGTAACTTCTGATTACCCGGCGAACCTACCACCCACACTCCTCACAGCCTCAGAGAGAACTTGGAATCTTTGCAAATATACCAATAGATATCAAAAATCCAGGTGCTACAGTATTTTCACAAGACCAGCTTACGCCAAAGTAATAAACGGTCACATTAGTGGAGGTTACCTAGGCACATCTTTAATGAGTGAACAACACAATAAGAATTCAAAATACACACCTCTGGTTTAAAAAGGGAGCTACTTGCCTGAAGAGGCAAGCAGAAATCAACAACTTAGAGTAACTGTATAAGGAACAATGAAGGGTTCTGAATAGATGTGAATCTATGGTATTACAAAATGCTGCTCAATAAGAAAACAAGTTACTTACCTGTAACTACAGTTATCCAGTATTGGTATGTTTCATAGATTCACATGCCTGAATCATACCCGTTGCGGGAGTCCCACGATAATAATACATATAAAAGCAGTGCCTTAGAATAAAATTGTAGTAGGCTGACAAGACAGTAGGCCCAAAAGGCCCAAAGATTAGTAGCCTATCTACCTCATTATATGAAAAAGAGCTGAAAATAGCTCCAACCAATCAGATGCCAGCACCCTCTAGAACCTTCCCAGCAGAGGCAGTTCTCCTCATATTTTCTTAGCACAAGTGAGAAGTAGGTATCCCCGTTAGAGAACTGTCCTGCCGGGGAGGAGGGTGGGTGCATGTGAATCTATGAAAGATACCAATACTGGATAACTGTAGTTACAGGTAAGTAACTTGTTTTCTTATCCAGTATTGGGGTATCTTTCATAGATTCACATGCCTGAATCAGAATAGCAAGCAGTAAGCCTAATAATGCAGTTTGCGGAAGGTGGGAGACAAAGCGTAAATCTACATATCCCCCACACATCCGGAAGGCTATAGAGCAGTACAATATGTAAATACATAAAAATGCAGAAACCTTCTGAAATGAAATAATTATAGTCAGGTAACATACTTCATATTAAGAAACAGTATTTGACCACCAGAAACATTACAGTGAATGTGATTATACTCATACATCATAAATGCAATAAGAGAGACATTTAAAAGTCTAACCTTAATGAAGGAGATGTTGAAGAACAGCTTGTCCAACTGCTGCATCGTCCTGCGACACAGATTGTAAGCAGTAGTGCTTCGTGAAGGTGTGGACATTTTTCCATGTCGCAGCACGACAAATGTTCTCCAGTGTGACCCCAGCAAATAAGGCAGTAGAAGCAGACATAGTTCTGGTGGAATGTGCTTTCACCTTTCTGAGCAAAGGTTTGTTGGCTTTATCATGGCAAAATTGTATGCCAGAAGATAACCATCTGGCTACCGCTGCTTTTGTCACGGCTTGCCCCATTGTGGCTTGGCCATAAGCGATCAACAGCTGATTAGATTTTTTTATATCCTTAGTTCTTTGAAGGTAGAACTTCAAGCAACGTTTCACATCAAGAGAGTGCAAAGCCTTTTCTGCCGGTGTAACTGGATCCGGGAAGAAGGTCTTTAGCTTTACTGGTTGGTTCAGGTGGAATTGAGACGGAATGAATTTTGGATTTGTTCGTAAAGTAACGTAATCCTTAGAAAAATGTAGAAAAGGTTCCGAAATTGTGAAAGCCTGTATTTCACTAACCCTCCGGGCTGAAGTGAGATCTAATAAAAGAGCCACCTTCCAGGTTAAAAATGTTAGTTCAGCCTTGTGAATTGGTTCAAAAGGTCTCCTCATCAATTGAGATAAAACTGTATTGAGATCCCATTCTGGAGGTGGAGGTCGAATTGGAGGAAAAGCTCGAAATAGCCCTTTAAGAAATTGTTTGATAAGTGACGAAGAACAGAGTGATGGCTTGTTAGAACTTTCTGATTCTCGAAATCGCAGCGAGATGGGCTTTGATAGATGAGAATAGTAGACCTGCTTTAGCTAGTGATACTAAATAGGGAAGGATATCCTTTGGTGGGGCCTGAAGTGGATGCACATTATTTGCTTCGCACCAATGACAGAAGCGCTTCCATTTAAAGCGGTATGTTTTGATAGTACTTTGAGCGCGGGCTTTAGATAGAATATCTCTACAGTCCTGAGAAATTCTGAGATCTTTGAATTCTAAGTAGTCAGGAGCCAGGCGTGCAAGTGAAGCGATTGTGGATCCAGATGTAGAATCTGACCTCTCTCCCTTGTCAGCATGGAGAGTGTTGGTTTGAGACGAATCGGACGTTGTTGTGACAACAGAAGAAACTCTTGGAACCAATACTCCCTCGGCCAGCGAGGAGCAATTAGGATAAGACTGCAATGTTCCCTCTTCATCTTTTGCAGAACCCTCGGAATTAATGGTATCGGGGGGAAAAGCGGATGCATAAATCACTGACCATCGCATGGATAGGGCATTCCCTCTTGATCACTGTTGAGGAAATCTGCTGGCGTAATAAAGGCATTTGCTGTTCTGATGCGTTTTAAACAGGTCTAGAGTTGGTGTGCTCCACATTCTGAAGATCCTGTTCACCTGTACTTGTTCTAACTCCCGCTCGTGGCAACCTGTGAGAGATCTGCTGAGGTTGTCGGCTAGAGAATTTTGAGTTCCTTTGACATGCTAGGCTCTGAGGGTTATGCCATGGTTGATAACCCACTCCCACATCTCTTGAGCTTCCTGCGATAGGGAGAGAGACCTCGTTTCCCCTTGCTTGTTGATGTAATACATGCTGGTGGTATTGTCCATACGCACCAGCACTGAGGAGTTCGTAATTCTCAGAAGGAATCCTTGCAGAGAGAGAAAAATGGCTCTCAGTTCGAAACTGTTGATGTGCTTTTGCTGATATTGTTGAGACCATCGTCCCTGAATTTGAAGGTCTTGGAGGTGTCCTCCCCACCCCTCCATAGATGGGTCCGTGGTCAGGACAAACTCTGGAAAAGTGGCCAGGAACGTGAGACCCGGAGACAGATTGCTTCTTTTTGACCACCTGTGGAGAGCCTGTATCATTCGTGTGGTCACCTTTATGGAATCGTCGAATGACCCTCCGGCCTGCTGCCATTGTCTGTGCAGCTCTTCTTGCAGCGGTCTCATCCTGAGTCTTGCAAGCGGGACTAAACTGATCGTCGAAGAGCACATCCCCAGAAGAGAAGCGAATGCTCGGACAGAAACTGACTTTTTTCCTGAAATTAACCTTGCCAGGCTTTGTAACTTGTTCTGGCGATCCTATGACAAGATCGCTTTGCATTGTTGGGTGTCTAGTGTTGCTCCCAGAAACGCCAGCCACCGTGAATCGTAGGTATTTGCGATGTTTGGGATGTATAGGGATATGGAAGTAAGCGTCTTCCAGTCCAGAGAAGCCATAAAGTCTCCTTCGTTGAGGCAGCTCAACACATCTGCTAACGTCACCATCCGAAAACTCTGTTTCTTCAGAAACTTGTTGAGTCTGCGCAAATCGAGAATCGGGCGCCACTCCCCGATTTTTTTCCTTATGAGAAAGAATCGAGAGTAGAATCCTTTCCCTTTTTGCGAGACTGGAACTCTTTCTATCGCATTCTTGCGGACCATGTTTAAAGCTTCTTTGAACAGTAAGTGAAGACGAGGGGAAGGGGAAACCTTGGGCGGGGTCGTAGGTGGTTTCTTTAAGAACTCCAGAGTGTGCCCTCTTTGAACAAGGTCGAGGACCCACTGATCTGATGTGATGTGATGTTCTGCCATTGTTGGAAAAAGGCTGAGATCTTGGCGCCCACAGGGAGGGGAGAAGGTTTGACTGGCATCCGGCAAAGCTCATTGTCGTTTATTTGAGTCGCGGCCTTGATTGCTCGATCGCCGGCGTCCGCCTTGACGAGCGAAATTGCTTGACGATGATTGCCTGTACGAAGACTGGTAATAAGGCTGTTTATATTGAGACTGGTATTGTCTGTTTTGCTAATTGTGGTAATTTCCCCTCGAGGAAAATCCACGACCCCTTAATCCTCTGAAAGATCCTCTCTTATACTGCAGGGTAGCCAGCGACTTAGCAGTGTCCGTGTCTGTCTTAATGGTCAATAAAGCATCATCTATATGCTTACCAAAGAGTGATTCGCCATCGTAAGCCATATCTATTATTTTAGTCTGTACCTCAGGTCTAAAAGAGGTTGCTCTGAGCCATCTCTGGTGTCTGAGAACAGCAGCTCCTGCTAGCTGCCAAAAGTTAGTGTTTGCAATATCTAAGGCGCAGTCAATTATATCTGATGCAGTCCGTTCTCCTTCGAGCACTATCCTTCATGCTTCCTGGTGGCGATCTTCAGGTATCAGGTCTAAGAATTCCGATAACTCTGACTACATCTGGCGGTCATAACGTGCCAAAATTGCCAGAGAATTAGCCGCCTTGATGGATGATGCAGCATTGGTGGAGAACTTTTTTCCTATCAAGTCCAATCGTCTACCCTCTTTATCTGGTGGAGTTGAGATTGGGGTAGACAGATTTTTTGACCTCGGTTGAGCGGTCTGCGAAATTACAGAATCAGGACACGGGTGACCCACCAGACAAGATGGAGTATCTGGTGGTGCTCGATATTTCTTTTCGATTCGAGGAAGGACTGCAGGAATAGAGGCAGGCATCATCATAATCTTAAGACCTTTCTTCCAGATAACATCTATAATTGGTATAGCCCTGGTGATTTTCCTATACCCCTCTTTAAAGTTGTGAAGAAAACAATTAGACTGCTCAATAGTGACCGGAAGTTCAAATCGCGTATCATCCCTTTGCATGATATTATGAAAGCCGCCAATATCCTCAGGTGGTGAGTCAGATGGTTGCGGTATAGGAGGCGAAGGCATGGGGATTACATATTCATCCCAAGGATCTCCAGGCATATTGTCATTAGGCAATTCGCCTTCCTCTCTTCCATCGTCATCCCATGATGAAGTATCCTGATTTCCTTGTGGCATTGGCTCTACAAGGTGTCTTGGTGAGGTAGGCTCTTGTATCGGTGGTGGTGGCGTAGGTGTAACCGCCGGTACAGTTGGAGTAGAGGGTGTAGGTGGAAACCTCTGCCGATAGTCTGCCAACATGGCCTGTAAATCCTGAATCAATGAAGGAGGAAGATGACTTGTGTCCTCCGAACGTGGAACCCTATGTGACTGTCTATGATAAGGCGTAAACAAGTCTTCTTGGTAAAAATGTTCATGGAAGTCGTCCACTTCATCCTCTTCTTGACATTTTCTCGGTAACTCTGATGGATAGCGTGCAATCCCAAAAGGGCCTTCCTCCTCATAGTCATCTTCATCAGATTCTTCTTCATCTACATATGTCTCCAAGGTATGTGAAGGTAACAAAGGAGAAATATTGGTATAGTCTTGCCTGTGGTACGTTTTTAATTGAAAATGGGTGTATGTAACAGGCGTTGCTTGAGACACTTGAGGTAACACAGACCAAGATTTCACAGGTGGACTTTTGGTCATAAAAGGACTCTTCGTCGACATGGGCGTCTTGACCAAAGGTGCAACACCCAACTGTGTCATTGATGGGCTTGTCGTCGACGGGCTCGTCGTCGACGGTGCCGCCGTCGATGGGCTCTTCGTTGACGAGGCCGTCGTCAACGGGGCTGTCGTAGATGGACGCTTGGTCGACGGGGTCGTCGTCGACGGAGTAGTCATCGACGGGGTTGCTGTCGACGGCTCTTCTTCGATGGACCTGCTGTCGACGGGCTCTTCGTCGACGATGACTTCGACGTCAACAGGGTTTTCGTCGGCTATGACTTCATTGATAGTACTGCGTCGACAGGATTGACGTCGACAGGGATTTTGATGAAGGAGTGACAGAAGAAGATTCTTTAACCCCACACGTTTTCTTAGAAGCAGAAACTTTTGATGACACAATAGGAAAGGTTATAGCTTTTGTAGAGACAGTAGATGAAGAACTTGAAGTAGAAGAAGTCACAGAAACTGTGTGAGAAGACACCAGTGAAAGAGTCTTGACCTGGGATTTACTCACTGTTTTAGTAGCTGAAGATTTGGTAGACTCTGAAGGCGGAGATAAAGGTGGTCCAGAAGGAGGTGAAGACGACCTCCTTGTGTGTTCTGAAGCTCTGAGAGGATTTATGATGTTTCCTCCCCTCAGGAGAAGAGCTGTCTCTGGCTCTAGCTCTTTTGCTGGAAGTAGAGGCCCTGTCCTCATCATCTGTAGAAGACTATTTGAGCCATAAAAGAACTCTTGCCTCCCTGTCCCAGATGGTCTTGGCAGGGAAGGTTCGATAAATCCTACAATCCTTTACAATGTGATTAGGATGTAGGCAGTAGATGCAGTCTTTATGCTGATCATCTACATGGACCCTCTTCTTATCACAGGTCCTGCAAGCCTTGAAGAGAGCTTTCTTTTCAGACATCCTGAAGGAACAAAGAAGAAAAACTGAGTAGGCACCGAGGGAGACTCCCTTCCACACGAAGTGCAGTGAAAATCTGAGGAGAACTGCCTCTGCTGGGAAGGTTCTAAAGAGTGCTGGCATCTGATTGGTTGGAGCTATTTTTAGCTCTTTTTTCATATAATGAGGTAGATAGGCTACTAAGCTTTGGGCCTTTTGGGCCTACTGTCTTGTCAGCCTACTACAATTTTATTCTAAGGCACTGCTTTTATATGTATTATTACCGTGGGACTCCCGCCTCGGCGACGGGGAATGATTCAGGCATGTGAATCTATGAAAGATTCCCCAATACTGGATAATTTAGACACCTTAGAAGTGATAAAAATTACGAAATGATGTGTGGTGCATGCCACTGGCAGTAACTTGGGACATTATGAACGAGTAGGGGAAAATGTACGTCTCCAAGTTATAATTATTAGAACAGTTGTAGAGGAGTACACACAGGCATCTTCCTCCTGAGCTCCATAAGTGATGTGGCTTTGCCTCATGACCTGGCATACCAAGTTAGTGGGTCTGGCCCTTGCTTCCAGGTACTGCTGCAGTAGGGTGTGGTACTGCCTTTGAGCCAATAAACCACAACAAGGAATCACTAGGCTGGTTAATAGAAACACCTAAAAACAAATCTAGCTCACCCTCCCCTGGCTTTGAAGAGGACAAGACAACAGGATTCATATACTTGCAAAGTGGAGACTGAGCCTACGCTGGTCAGAGTGCAGCACTTGCAAGGTTAAAGGGTGTGACAGCACAAAACAGATGCGAATGGAGTTCCACACCTGAATGAATAGTGGGCATGAAGCAGTGGGCGGGACGCAGACAGGCACGTTTCTTACATTGATGGGCAGATCCTTCCCATCCCCTTATACAATGGTAGGCAATTTCAGGGATTGTAGTGGCAAAACCTCCTGTGAAAAGGCCAGGGGGTTGGAGTGAGAATAGAGAACTCTCACCCCTGCAGCACAATGACAACCAATGTATGAAGAAGAGGAAGGAATGAGACTCATGAAAGAAGAGAGTATTCATATGGGATCAATGGAAGTTTAAAAGACAACGTGGGGAATAACTGCAAACCCTTAAAATCCAAGCGCCACAATGTGAAGGTAAGTATAGGAAGCTGGTTGTTTATATAGTGGACCAAAAAAAGGTACACTGTATAAAGAGTCCAGGCAAACCCCAAATGAATTACAGAGGCACAAATGACTCTTTTGTGGTAGTGGTGGCAAGCCCATCTCACCCTGACCATCTGAGGGAAAGGAGAGGTACATCTTTAGCACGAGCATTTTAAGTACAAAATTCCTACTGTGTGTTGTCCTTTCATCAAATTTTAATGGGAAAACCATATTTATTTTTATATTTACCCATGGATGATGGCGGTGTGTGCACAAATAGGGGTTCTCAGTCTACATTGATACTGCAACCCATGCACGCAATGTTATTTAATTCTACAGGTTTGCATGTTGTCTCAAAAGGTCTCCCCAACATTTCTAAAATTCTCTGTACGAAAACAGACTTAGATTTTAAAACTTCAAACTCTCAACTTTCCTTTTCAATTCAAATGGCTTATTTTCTGACTACAGCCCACCTTAAATCACATGCATGTTGGTCTTAATTCAACCGATTGTTCTCTGTAAATTGCCCACACCTTATTTCAAAGATCACAACCTCTCCTTTAAAAGTTAGATCCTGCATCCTAACAATACCAAATCTTCTGTGGCTCATCTAATATCACTACTGACCAATACATAAAATTCCCATATCTCCTCTCCTACTAAAGATCACAACTAATTCCTACTAATGTAATTTACCAGTTAGAGTAAAGGTATGGCATAGTTCCTGTAGAGTTCAAAACGTATTCCAAGCAATGTGTTATATACTGCAATTACGATACAATAAATAACCCACACTAAAACCAATAACTTAACACTTAGCAGTCAGACAGTCGATTGTAGTTCATACAGTCTGCTTAATAATTCACTTTTACTGCTTGACACTCCTACACTCCATGAGACAAAACTGCTAAGGGTCATATCTATTACTGAGTACTATACAAGTCCACAGTAATAAAGCATTCATCACCAACTTAACAGGTACAGGGTAACTGAAGAGATCTGCCACATATCACCTGCCAATGGAGGGCTCTGCTTTAGTCAAAACACTACAGGTCCCGACTACCAATACACTATGGTCACTTCTTGGCAATTCACAATAATGATCAGTTATGGGATGATATTAACAAAGCCCATCCTAGCAGATCTCTCCACCATTTCTCCCTTTAGCCTATGCCTTCTCAGGACCATAAGATTTAAACAAAATATCTCAGAATGAACACCCAAAGTACAGTAACCACCTAAGTGGACTATGAACATAAAAAATAGGGACCTGCAGAGCCGCCGAAAAGTGTGAGTGTACTGAAAACCATTAACTGTGCACCAATCTCTCACACTGCTAAGCGCTGCATCCCATAACATTGTAACTGCATCTCAGTGGTCCTAACACACAACATAGAAACACTTCACACACAGGATCAAAACAAAAACATCACACTTCCAACCAAATACCTTACACAGTGTAAAGAACTACCCAAGTAGGCACGCGTTTCAGCGCCCCACACAGAGGTTGTAAGCACTATATGACTGTTGCAATACAATGTGAAACATGCTGAAACTAATGATATCCAAAATACAGGACATGAAGGATAAATTGGAAAATAAGTATTGGGAGAGCATGTGAATTTGTCCAGAAATATACAATTTGGTCACATTCGAATTTGGACACATCTACTCAACATAGGGACAATTAGTTTAGAAATAAGTTTAAGGAAAAAACATTACAACGCAGAGAAAGATTGCCCTTATTCTGTTTTGTGTGCATAAAGTAGAATGTCTTCAGCAAATATAAATATCAAAAGTAAGTCATTGACAACCAAGGGAGTAGATGGAAAAAAAATATGAACAACTGAATGTAAGATAACCATAATGTCAGATACAGTTGCTAAAAGATCGTAAGGAGCTGATAATCTTTATTCCTACATGTTGTTAATGCACAAAAGTAACTGCAAAAATTAGAATCACAAAAGCGATATATAAAATATTTCCTTTAAAAAAGTATTTCAAACATGGTTGTGGATGTGAAAATTAAAAATAATAGGTGAAAGGAATTGTATGACAGTGAAGGTAAATTAATGAAATAGTTAAAATAGAAAGTGGCAGGGGAATTCATCTCTCGACTGTACATCAAATGGCACCAATTTATTTCCGCATGCTGTGAAACGTTATTAGCCAAACCAATCTATTGAGACTATCTAGCTACAATGCTTCATTATTATTAATTGATTTGGTTTCGCATCTTTTTCCCTCAGGTGGGCCATCTTATTTAAACAGAATGCTGTCATTTTAGTAACCCCCCTCAAACTTGTCAGTGAGCAGGTACATATCTGTTTTTAGTGATCTCTAAAGGTGGTTGTCCTGGCTATTAAGAGAATAATAGCCATTCTTTGCACAGAACAAAAGCATAATACAGATGCTCAACACGTTTGCTATCAAAAGGTCAACTGTGTACAACTTAAAGTATATTGAAGGCTTCTATAATGTTGAAATTTGATTTCCACGTGGGGAATTGCTGCATTCGTCATCTGGATACATAGGAGACCTTCACATCAGTAATGTGTTGGTGGCATAAAGATTCCAAGGGCATCCTCTGGACTCTAAGTGAATAGCGTTGAGGTTGGGGCTCCCATTTGTGACATTAACCAGTCTTCAGGACATATGTGAATAGAGTCATGTCATTAAACAGTTAATGGGTTGCCAACGGCTTGGACACAAGCTTTGAAAGGAACACTGTGCTGCCCTTCACACTACTGAAACTGCCCAATCGTGTGTCTAATCTCATTACCTCTGACCACCATAACAATCTATTGTCTGTCCAAAAACTCCTAGACATCTCAGCTGTGTTTAAGAGCTTCACTCTGTTCTCTACCTTTTTCACTTTTGATATCAAGTACAAAGCACTTACTTGGTTCAATTCCAATTTTTCTAGATTAATTTTCTGTCTCAAGGTGTACACCACTCTGATCACCGACTACATTACCACTTGGTGTCCCAGAGGGTTCAATTACAGCCCTCTCGCTATCCTAAATCTCTCAGGATCAATATTTCAACTTTTGGTTTATCGTACGATTTCTACACATAATACAAAAATTATATTCTATTTTCAGATTTTACCTCTGCTCTTCAAAATCCGGTTTCTGAGTGTCTCACTGTCATTCACCAGTGGTTGGCACAACTCTCTTTTATGTTGAACTCTCCTGCAATGGGATTATACATGTCCCTACTACAACTGCATCCACATCACAAACACACAATGTCCCCTCACACTCTCACCCTAAATCCATCAGCTAGAGTCTTTGATTAAATCTTTAATACTATCATGTGCCCATAGTTCCTCATAACACACACATCTACTTCTGCTGGTTACCAAATGGTATCAGCAAAATCTGCTTTACAATCACCTTTCATAACATATTGATTTACACACTAGTCTTAAGAAAAGTGGATACCTGAACAGTTTACTAGTAGGGCCCCCTCCCCATTAATTATTCTGACTGGATAAGTTAATACATCTAGCCATCATGACTCTCTATAATTAAGCCATAGATTTTCAGAGGTCCAGGTTCAGTCTTGTCACCAAAAGTAATACTGCTAATATGTTGTTCGGGTGTCACCTTAGTCCTTTTATAATGCCTTTGTGTCACACAACGGCAGGATTTCATGATCTTATAGGAGCGCTGGGCTTCATGGCCCTTGCATTTCTGTTTTGAATGTGGAGGCCAAAGAAACTATATTATTAAGGATGTTTGGAAACAGACTAAAGAGTTCATGCTCTGCAGAAAACAGCTGAAGGTTCATTTCTGGACTATTACTCTTCTGCAGTTTCTTTGACTAGTGGAACGAGAGGATGTAGGAAGATGGCTCTGTCTATGGTATTACCACCATGGTGGTTACACCATGCACAGAGTCCAGGGGTTCCTCAAAAGTGTACAGGGTTCAATATAAAACCCAAAGTGCTCCATTTGTGGAAGTGTGGGCTAACAGCCTTAAGCCTTACGGGAGTGTAAGACATCTATTGCACAACACTGATCAATCATGGACACACGACGCAAAAAGGAGATCTAGTCCAATTTTTGAAAAATAAGCTTTGTTTGCATTTTATTTTAAGACTAAATCTTCGCAATAAGGTGAGTACCAAAACTGCACCTCAAGCGGCACAGGGGCAGCAGGGTGCAGAGGTCAAATTCCGGGTGCGTATCAATGGTGACTGGGAGTGCTTGGAACCACAATGCTATCAGGTAAGTAGATCAGTTGCAGGGCAAGCTTTGGGGGTTAGAACTAGCACAAGGGGGACCACAAAGCAGCACCAAACATACACCACCAGTGGCATAGGGACAGTCGGGTGATGGTTGTAAATTCAGCGCCGGGCGCCCAATGCTTTTCAATGGAGATCCTGTTGTCGACAAACAGGCTGCAGGCGTGACACTGAAAGTTGCAGGAGGGAGACCAACAACAGCAGAGCTTAGTAGAGATGTAGGGGGTCCTAGGGGCACTATCGGCTCTGCTCATCGAAGCCCAAAGCTTCAGGTGCAGGGTTGCCTTTCGACGTAAGAGTCTTACCGGAGCTGGTTACGGTCAGGGGAAGCTTCTGGAATCAGGCTGCAGGCGTTGTCACAGAGTCTAGGAGAGGTCAGCCAATGCTGGATTCAAGGGTCAAGATCGTTGGGGAGACTACGCTGGACAGGTGAGCCACTCAGACTTGGGCAGTCGTCATCGGGTGCAGAGTGGGCAGAGGCTGGTGATCCTCCTGGATTCGGAATCCTTGAAGTTTTTTTTCTTGGACAAGGCTGCTGTCCTCGGGAAGGTCGGATCTTTGTTGAAGAGTGGCAGTCTTCTTAGAAAATGCTGGCCATGGGACAGGTGTTGTTCTCTTCGCAGGCTCTGCAAGCTGGAGAGAGGCCGGTAGGGCTGGGGCTAAGGCAGTTGTCATCTTCAAGCTTTGCTTTACGGCGTCGTCTTTGTCCTCTTTTGTAGGCTGCAGAAATCTCCTTTCTAGGTCTGGGGGAGCCCTCCAAATACTACATTTAAGGTGCGTTTTAGGGGGAGGGGAGCAGGTAGGGCCAATGAGCACCTTACCTGGGGTGACAACACCCGCTATTATGGCACCCTCCTGTTGGAGGGGGCATATACCTAGCCCTAATTGGAGGAGTCCACTCATCTTCAAGATGGAGGGGACTGAAAAGTGTGCTCAACTTCGCCTCCTCCACCGGAGGGGTGGAGGTGGCAAAGGTGGTTACACCTAGTTTTTTAAAAAGTTTTCCCGCCCAAAGTGGGGTTGTAAACCGGGGGCTGCCATCTGCTGCTAGCAGCACAGGCTGGGGTCACGTTACAAAGGTGGTAGGCCTTTGAAGCTTCCTCTTCGACCACTGGCCCATCCTGGGGGGAGGAGGTGTGACACCTCTGCCCAGGATGTGCATTGTTTCTGGTCCCAGAGAGCAGGGTGCTTTCCACACAGGAGTCCTGAAACATTTCTAATGGTGGCTGGGTGCCTACAGTCAGCCAGAAACCACACTAGGGTTGGGGGATTTTCAGGGGGCACCTTTGAGTTGCCCTCTGAGTACATGGTACAATAAATTTATTTATTTATTTTAAGTTTTATATAGCGCGAACAAGATCTTTGCAGATATCAGAGCGCTTTACAAAAACAAGAGGAAGAAAACAAGAGAGTGATTAACAGACTTTTGAGCACAGAATAGTTGTAGGTAATAAAGGAGTAGCAAAATAGGGTAGGTACATGAGGGAGCATAGTCAATCAGATAAGCCAATAATACAAATGGACAATCAGATAAACAGATAGTACAAATAGGTGCAGAGTCTCAAATAGATCCAGAGTAAAAGTTCAGGTGAATTTAGCCATGAGGATAGCTTTTACTTCTTTCTTAAAAAATGTAGTGGAGGAGATAAGCCTGGTTTCTGGAGGGAGTGAATTCCAGATCCTGGGAGCCATTCCTGAAAAGGAGCGTTTATATGTTTTTTTCCTTCTGGAATCTTCGAGGTTTCAGAAGAAGATTTTTTGTGCTTCTAGTGGTTCTTGCGCCACCAGATATTGTCAGCTTCTGGGTGAGGTAACCGGGTGAGTTGTGTTGTACAGCCCTGTGTGTCATGCAGGCAATTTTCAGATGTATTCTGGCTTCAAAAGGCAGCCAGTTCAGGGATTTTAAGTCAGGGGAAATAGGAGTGTTTTTTTTATCCAGTGATGAGTCTCGCTGCAGCGTTCAAAGAGGCTCTCAGGGGTGCAGTTGTAGATAGGGGGAGTCCGCAGAGGGCGACGCTACCGTAGTCTATGCGAGGAATGACTAGGGCTTGTACTGCAGTTTGGAAGTCCTTGGCTGGGAGGAAGGGTTTAAGTTTCCTCAAGGTATTGATTTGGAAATTAGCTCCCTTAGTTGCCTTGCCGATATGCTGCTGCATGTTGAGATTGGCGTCAAGTGTTATGCCTAAAGATTTCGCTGAGTCCACGATGGTAGGTTGGACATTGAGTGCAGTTAGGTGCTTAAGCCAAGTTTGAGTGGTGGAGATTTTCGCGGGAGGTGAGATCAGAAGGAACTCAGTTTTCAGAGCATTGAGTTCGAGGTGATTATCGGCAAGCCATGATTGGGTGTTTCTGAGCGTTGAGTTCAGAAGTTTGATGTCTTTGGGGGATTGTAATTTGAGATATAGTTGGGTGTCGTCGGCGTACATGTGAAAGTGTACATTAGATGCTTGTAACAAGGTGGTGAGAGGTTCCATGACTAGGTTAAACAATGTTGGGGATAGGGAAGATCCTTTTGGGACGCCTAATGTTACAGGCACTGGTGGGGACATCAAGTTGTTGCTCTTGAATTTCGGAGACCGGTTATGCAGAAAGGAAGTGAACCACTTGAGAACAGTCCCAGATAGACCCATTCTGGTGTTTAACAGCTCGAGTAGGTTCTCGTGTTTGACGGTGTCAAATGCTGAGGAGAGATCAAGAAGGATGAGGAGGCAGGTATCGTTTTGATATAGGATTTGGAGGGCGTCATCAATTATGTGCGTCATAGCAGTTTCAGTACCTTGCCCTGCTCGGAAGCCTGATTGATGAGGGTTGAGGAGGTCAAACTGATCAATGTGTTTTGTCAATTGGA
Organism: Lissotriton helveticus; assembly: GCF_964261635.1. Lineage (NCBI taxonomy): Eukaryota > Metazoa > Chordata > Amphibia > Caudata > Salamandridae > Lissotriton > Lissotriton helveticus. The sequence goes on from NC_136058.1 coordinate 93,772,622, forward strand.
GTTGTACGCATTTTTCCAACAGTTTGGCAAGGGTGGGAATATTGGTAATAGGACGGTAATTGTTGAGGTCAGTAGGGTCAGCTGTTGGTTTCTTGAGTATAGGTGTGACTTGTCCAACTTTGAGGGAGTCGGGGATGAGTCCTTGTTGAAGTGAGCTGTTAATAATTTTGGTCCAGAGTGGGAGGAGCAATGGGATAAAGTCTTTTACAGCGTTAGCAGGAAGGGGGTCTGTGAGGTGATTAGAGGGTTTCACGGTGCCGAGCAATTTGTCAATTGTTTCTTCTGAGTAGGTGTCAAAGGATGACCATGCAGCATTGTTTTTTGGTTCAGTGGGTGTTATGCTGTGGGGGTTGGAGTAAAGGCTTACGTCATTGAGGAGATCGCTCCTTATGTTATCAGTCTTTAGATTAAAGAAAGCAGCGAAGTCTTCACAGGATGGTATAACGCCCATTGTGTTATGTGATTGTTGGGGTTGTTCCTTGGATTGTGTTTTGATTAGTTCAAACAGTTTTCTTGTCCGGTTTTTTGCTTGGTCGAGCTGGAGGCTGAAGAAGTCTGATTTTGAGCGCTTGATTTTCCTAAAGGAATATGCTACTTACCAGTATGCATCTGTTCTTGGCATGTAGGGCTGCTGATATTTATATCTATGCATAGATCGCCGCCTAGTGTTGGGTCCGTATGATTGCACATTGTTGTCCTGGAAGAGTCTTCGAAGTATCACGAGATAGGTGGCTCCTCCCCTGGACTACAGTGCGCATGGGCATCCCCTCCATGCTCAGATTGTTTTTCGCCATTGTGGCAGAGATGGAGAGTGATATAGTAAGTGATGACCATGCGTTAGAATAAGTGTGAGTGCTACAGCTGCTACAGGCACCGGGGAGGAGGGCGGGCGATATAAATATCAGCAGCCCTACATGCCAAGAACAGATGCATACTGGTAAGTAGCATATTCTGTTCGAGGCATGTGGGCTGCTGAATTTATATCTATGCATATAATAAATAGTAGTACCCTCCTTATTGGCGGTTGCCCGAGCAAGCTGCAGCAGTCTGAAAGAGTTCTGAGAACAGCCTGACCAACTGCAGCTTGCGGTTTTGAGTGTACATCTACGCAGTAGTGTTTGGTGAATGTGTGTATGGTGGTCCATGTAGATGCTCTACATATGTCCTCTAGAGGAATGATACCTAGGAAAGCCATGGATGCCCCTAATTTGCATGTGGAATGCGCTCTTGGGGGAACTGTTCACGTGCGTTTAGCCTTTTGATAACAGATCTGGATGCACTTAACAATCCATCTGGCTATGCCTGATTTAGAAATTGGGTTGCCCTTGTGCTGTGGAGAGAAGGCAACAAACAGTTGTTTAGTTTTCCTGAAGTCTTTAGTCCTGTCTATGTAATACAGGAGAGCCCTTTTAACATCAAGTGTGTGTAGTGCTCTGTCTGCCACTGAATCAGGATTGGGGAAGAATACAGGTAGTTCGATAGTTTGGTTAATGTGGAACTGTGACACTACCTTGGGCAGAAACTTGGGGTTGGTGTGGAGCACAACCCTATTAGCATGAATTTGAATGAAAGGCTCTTGAATAGTGAGGGCTTGCAGCTCGCTAACTCGTCGTAGCGACGTAATTGCGACCAGAAAAGCCACTTTCCATGTGAGAAATTGTATCTCACAAGAGTGAAGAGGTTCAAATGGCGGGCCCATGAGCCTGGTGAGGACTATGTTGAGGTTCCAGACCGGCGAAGGCGGGTGTCTTGGAGGAATGACCCTTTTCAGGTCCTCCATAAAAGCTTTAATGGCTGGAACTCTGAAAAGGGATAGGTGCTGTCTATTTTGAAGATAAGCCGCCATTGCAGCTAAATGTATCCTGACGGAACTATACGCTAGATTACACCTGTATAGGTGCAGCAAGTAACATATGATGTTTTGCGTGGAAGAATCAAGCGGATTTATGTTATTATTGGAGCAGTAGATAACAAAACGCTTCCATTTTGCCGCGTAGCAGGCCCTGGTGGTAGGTCGCCTAGCCTCCTTAATGATGTCCATACAGTCAGGAGGCAGGTCCAGGTAGCCAAACTCTATGACCTCAGGAGCCATATTGCTAGGCTAAACTGCTGCGGATCTGGGTGCTGAATGTCTCCATGGCTCTGAGTGAGGAGACTGGGCGTGAGTCTTAGGCGCTGGTGGGGAACTACAGAAAGTTCTAGGAACGTGGTGTACCACGCCTGCCTTGCCCACGTTGGAGCAACCAGGATGAGCGTCATGGAGTGTTGCCTCAGTTTGCGTGCTACCAGCGGTATGAGTGGTGCTGGAGGAAAGGCGTACGCAAATTTCTTCGACCAGTTCATCCATATCGCATTGCCCTGAGACTGCGGGTGTGGGAACCTGGCGGCGAAGGTGCGGCATTTTGCGTTTTCGTGTGTGGCGAAGAGGTCTATCTCTGGATGACCCCGCTGCTGGAAATATGGTTGGAGCACTGAGGGGTGTATCTCCCACTCGTGCATCTGATGGCTGTGTCTGCTGAGCAGGTCCGCCATCTGGTTGTCCTTGCCTGGGAGATGTTCCGCCATGAGGAACATGTTCCTTTGAATGGCCCACTTCCACATGCTCTGGGCTAAATGGGACAGCTGTGGAGAGTGTGTCCCTCCCTGCTTTTGGATGTAATACATCGCAGTCATGTTGTCCGTCCGGATCAGCACGACTCTGTTGCAGAGATGCAACTTGAATGCCTTCATCGCCATGAAGATTGCCATCAGTTCCAGTAGGTTGATGTGCATCTTCCGCTGCTGCGGTGTCCATAGTCCCTGCACTGTATAGTAGAGGACATGCGCTCCCCAGCCCTGGAGAGATGCGTCCGTTGTCAGCACTATCTGTGGCACAGGCTCTTGGAACGGTGTTCCCCCGAAAGGTTGTGTGTGTTCCACCAATGCAGAGAGTTGTATGCACGACCGGTCACCAACACTAGGTCTTTTAGCTGTCCTTGAGCCTGGTTCCACTGGCGCGCTAAGCATTCCTGAAGCGGACACATGTGTAGCCTCGCGTGGGGGACTATGAAGATGCAGGAGGCCATCATGCCTATGAGTTGCATGAACACCTGCGCTGGGAGTGAGTGTTGTGGCCTGAATTTTTGAATCAACACTTGCATGCTGTTGACTCTCGCTGCGTTTGGTTGCGCTGTGGCAGCGAGCGTGTTGATTTCCGCGCCTAGGTACTGCTGTACGTGTGCGGGGTGAAGATGGGATTTCGGGTAATTGAGCGAAAAACCCAGACTGTGTAGGAGGTGAATTGTGCGGGACATGTAGTCGGCACATCGCTGGGCTGACTTTGCCTGTACCAGCCAGTCGTCCAGATACGGATAGACATGAATGTGTTGTCTCCGAAGATGCGCGGCTACTGTTGCTAAGCATTTCGTAAACACTCTGGGGGCTGTAGTGACCCCGAAAGGCAGAACCTTGAACTGGTAATGCTGGTTGTTGATGGTGAACCTGAGATATTTCCTGTGACTGGGGTGAATGGGAATGTGGAAATAGGCATCCTTCAGATCTAATGTTGCTAGAAAATCTCCTTGACTGAGCAACGGCAGAACTTGCTGCAGCGTGAGCATGTGAAAGTGTTCTGAGAGGATGTATTGGTTTAGAGGTCTGAGGTCTAGAATGGGCCGGAGAGACCCGTCCTTCTTTGGGATTAAGAAGTACAGTGAGTACACCCCTGTACCCTGCTGTTCCAAAGGCACGAGTTCTATGGCGCCTTTTTGCAGCATGGAGATGACTTCTTGCTGCAATAAGTGCATGTGCTCGGCGGACATAGGACGGTGCCTTGGGGGTATGTTGGGTGGAGTGGAGGTCAGTTCTAGACAATAACCGTGTTGTACAAGTTGTCTCACCCACCTGTCCGTGGTAAGGCTTTCCCAGACTGGCAGGAACTGCAGGAGTCTCCCCCCGACCTGTGTTATATGGTCGGGGGGCAGTGACAAGGCGTCACTGCTTGTTAGTGGCGGAGGATCTGGTATTATTATTTCCACGTCCTCTGCCCTTGCTGCTGTTCCCACGGTATCCACCCCTATTGTTCTTGTTATAGGTGGTTTATGTGCCTCCCTTGGTGTATTGAGCTTGTTGCGACGCTTGTCCTCTTGAAGCTCCCCTGTTACTGGAGCGAAGAAAGGAACCGCCCCATAACTGCTGAGACTGCAGAGCTCCCATGGATTTCGCAGTTTCAGTATCCTTCTTAATCTTCTCAAGAGTGGTGTCTACCTCCGGACCAAACAGGAAGTCAGGGTTTACTGGTTGATTGAGCAGGGTAGTTAGGATCTCCGACTTAAATCCGGAGATGCGGAGCCAGGCATGCCTCCTGAGCATAACGCTACTGTTTATGGCCCTAGCTGCTGTGTCGGCTGCATCCAACGCGCACTTAATGGACGCGTTGGAGATCAACTTCCCTTCTTGTATAAGCATTTCTGCTCCCTCCTTATAAGCGTCTGGCAGGTGTTGCAGTAACTGCTCTAACGTGTCATAGTGTGCCCTGTCATATCTTGCTAACAGGGCTTGGGTATTGGAGATTCTCCAAATATTAGCAGCTTGAGCTGCTACTTGTTTTCCAGAGGCCTCCAAGATCTTGGATTCTTTGTCCGGAGAAGGAGCATCACCCGTTGTCTGAGAGTTCGCTCTCTTGCGAGCATTAGCCACCACTAAGGAGTCCAGTGGGAGTTGGCCCTTGATGTAGGTAGGGTCCACGGGCGAAGGCCGGTACTTCCTCTCAATTCTTGGGTTCACCACCCGTGCTTTAGTGGGCTCTTTAAAAATATCACTTGCATGTTTGAGCACACCTTTGAGCATAGGCAAAGTTTTGATAGACCTTTCTGATGTGGAGAATGTATCAAAAAGAAAGTCGTCTTCCACGGGGTCAGCGTGCACATCTACCTCATGGTTATGTGCCGCCCTCTCAATCAGCGCGTTGAACGCAGCAGTATCTTCAGTAGGCGAAGGCTTGATAGCATATGAAAGAGTATCAGGGCTGGTGTGAGGGTCAGCAGGGTCCACGGTGTCAGCCCACGGCTGGGACTCATCCTGATCAGTATCAATGGGATAGTAGAACTGGTCCTCATTGTCCCCTCCTTCCACATCCTCAGTAATATATGTGGGAGAGTAGGCATAGTCCTGACCATATGATTGCATGGGCTCGAAAAGTATAGGAGAGGTGATAGAGTCTCTCTTTTTCTTCAGCGGTATCCTATAATGTTCCATAGGTGCTTCAGGCCTGATCTTACGTGTGTAAACTGTGAGTCGACCTGATTCGGAGTCGATGTATAATTTCGACTGGTTGTTGTTGGACGGTGGCTGGAACACAATGTATTCCGTCCGAGGCTGAGCGGATGCAGCAACTGACGTCGACTTGGTAGATCCGGTAGCCTGTGCATGTTGAACAGGTTTAGGCCGTGCTGTCGGGGGTAGTCCGAACTTTATCGGCGCCGTAAGCATTGGCGACGGACTGACTGCCTTCGATGGAGGCGGGGTCTTCGATTCGACCGACTTCGGCGGTTTAGTGCGTTTGAGGCCTTGCGTCGAGTCGAACTGTTGTTGCGCTGCAGGAACGCCCTTGTGCTTCGACGCGGTAGGGTCTTTCGATCCGCAATTTGGCTTCGGGTCGAAGGCCTTGACCAGCAGCGGCTTTTTCAACTTCGGATCGATGGTTTTCCGGGCTTCGAGTCCTTCGGAAGAGCCGCTATCTTTGGAGCCGGAAGTCGACGCCGACGGGAGCGTGACGTGCTTCACTGTAGACACAGGCGTAGTCGATCCGATCTTCGGTTCGACGCCCCCTTTCGACCCCGAGGGGTCGATCGCATGTTTGGACTTGGAAGGTTCCGAAGTCGTCGAGCCGATGGTTGTCTTAACCAGTGTCGGTTTCGATTTTGTGTCTTTTTCTTTCGGTTTCGATTTCTCCACTGAGCGTGGGCGATCGACCGAGGGCTCTTTGGAAATGTTCGTAGTCGGGCCTTGAAGCGGGACTATAGAACGGTGTTGAAGATCTTGGCTAAGGCCTTCCGGCGATGCCTCGACCTGAGCCACGGGAGTCTCTTTATTGGGCCCCGCTACTGCGGTTAGGCCTAGCTCCTCGCTGGAGTCATCGTCGACGGCTCCGATAGGTTGTACGTCGTCTCCTACCTCGACGATGTCTTCATCATGGACGTAGAGTTCCCCCTCGTCCTCGTTGTAGGAGGCGTCTGGCTCCGACGCAGGATCAGAGTGCTCCGGATCCTCTTCTTGTACATGTTCTTCGTCGTCACCCCCGAAGATGTTTTCTGGGTCTGGTGCCGATACTCGCGCAGACTGTCGTGCAGCGCGTCGAAGACGGAGAGTTTTCTTCGACCTGAATTTCGAACAGGCCATGCAGCTGGCCTCGTCGTGGTCCGGTGAGAGACATTTGTTGCACACCGGGTGCACGTCGATGTGGGGATATTTTGAGTTGCAGACAGGGCAGCGCTTGAACGGACTCCGTTCCATCGGCGATCGTCGAGGGGCCCTTGGCGTCTAAAGGCAAAAAGGCTTCCGAAGTCGAGTTCAAAGAACTGGAAAGGTAAAAGGCACCGAACGAAAGACAATACCGACGCCCCTAAGGCCTTTTGGCCTCGTAAAGAGTAACTTTTAATACAAATTCCGAACGTGAGTTAAGAAGTACATCCGAACCCAATGGCGGAAAAAAACAATCTGAGCATGGAGGGGATGCCCATGCGCACTGTAGTCCAGGGGAGGAGCCACCTATCTCGTGATACTTCAAAGACTCTTCCAGGACAACAATGTGCAATCATCCGGACTCAACACTAGGCGGCGATCTATGCATAGATATAAATTCAGCAGCCCACATGTCGTGTGGCGGCTTTCCGCAGTCCCGGGCGCCGCAGGATGCATGCAGAGAGCGGGATACTCATTTCCGGCCGGAGGTAGAGTCCCGTTCTAGTCCTCACCACAGACATTGGGATACTCACTTCCGGCCGGAGGAGAGTCCCGTTCTAGTCCTCCCCGCATCTTGCACTTCCGGGCCACACGTTTAAAAGTGCGTGTGGCCGCCGGATCGGTGCTTCTGATTCCTCCGGACAGACGCGCTTGAGCCCAGCTGACGACGAGGGTTCTTCAGGTCACGGTAACGCTGCCATTCCTCACGCGTTACGTGACTGCTTGTTCCTGTTCCTGTCAGCCGCGCGGGAGCGCTGCTGATACGTGTCCTGAAGCAGCTGCTTCTGGCACGCTGCTATTTACAAGCCTCAGTTCCTTTGTTTGCAGTAGCGCAGGAGCGCTATTGCGGGTTTCTCTTCATAGTGCAGGCGCACTTCCACATTTTGTTTTTCTGTTGTTTTGCCCAAGGCGCAGGAGCGCTTCCTTATACTTCGGACCTTGCTTGGCAGTGGCGCAGGTGGGCTCCAGCTTGGCTCCTACACGCAGGTTGCGTGGGAGCATTGTACATTTGGGCCGCGCTACAGCGCTTACCCTGGAGTTCTTGTCAGTACCTGCTGTGCAGCGCAGAAGCGCTTTCCTTCAAGTTCCTTTTGGTTCCTTGGTGGTCCAAGCGCAGAAGCGCCTCCTTCTTCATATCCTTTTCCAAGGACGTGAGGCTCCTAGACGACACAGCATTGGCCTGTTCTAGAAGACAACCCGAACGACCCTGGTGGTGAGTGTCAGAAACAGGGGCTCCTGTCTGCATGTATCTTGTGGGGTGGTTGACACCACGAGCGTAATCCCTAGCTCTAATCTGGTGTTCCTTGTTCCCTCAGCTGTGCCAAGACCCATCCCACGTCCCTACCACCAAAGCCACTTCCTTTGGCCCCCATCCCTGGTTCCACCTCATCCTTGTCGGGCGTTATTCCCCGCGGGGTTTTGTTGGGGCCAGGGGCGGTGGCTACTGTCGTCTCTGCGGGATCACCTCACAAGCCCAGGTGAGTCTTGTGGGGTACTTGACACCACATGCCTCGAACGTAGGCGTTTCTCTTTTTCTTCAGAGTTTTAAGGTGCAGTGCCGAAGGTGCTGATCTCCAGGTGTGCTCTGCCATTCGCATGGCCTGTCTATCTTCGTTGAGTCTACCATCGTACCATGGGTTGGAGTTTTTAGTGGAGACTCTTTTCAGTTGCAAGGGGGCGGCCTCATTGATTATTGAAGTCATAGAGTTGAGGTAGTGGTTGGTCAAAGATTGAACGTCAGAGGCGCCAGTAGGGGGAAGGAGGAGATTGCAGCTGTGGGAGGGTAAAGAGTTTGGGTTGAGTTTCTTCAGGTCCCTTTTCCAGACCTTGGATTTGGTGGATTGAACCGGGTTAGATTTAACTTTTTCATTGATGAAGAATGTGATAATGTGGTGGTCTGACCAGTCACAGGGTTGGATTGACCCAAGTTGGGTAGAGTCCTCTTTGGAGATGATAAGGTCGAGGATAGAGCCTTTGTCGTGGGTCGGGCTGTTGCAGATTTGGGTGAGGTCAAGAGCGTTGAAGAAGTTTTTGGGACTATTTACCACCGCGTCATTGTGATCGTTCCAATGGAGATTGAAATCACCAAGGAAAATTTGAGTATTTTGCCGTCCGGAATTGGTTGAGATTGTGTCCATGAGTTGTTGGGTGAAGATGAGGTTGTCCCCAGGTGGGTGGTAGATGGTGTGTAGAGAGCATACAGGTTTGTTCTCGCTGATGACATCGAGACAGATGTATTCACAGGAGGTAAGAGAGGGGGAGGTGACTCTAGTAACTGAGAGGTTGCTCCTATAAATACATGCGATTCCACCGCCAGTTTTGCTGGACCTGTCAAGTCTAATGATGTGGTAGTTGGGGGGGGGGGACTAGAATATCCATGATAGGCGTGGAAGAGATCAGCGATGTCGGCGGAGTGTCTAGGGGCCGATCTGCAGTTGAGAAGTGTGCATTTGAGCCTGGGGGTGCAAAGGGTGGGAGAGGGTTCTAAAGTGAGGGGGACTTTTTTAAGGTTATTAGGGACGGAGCCTCTGTTGTTTTGTGTGGGGTGCCTAAGGGGGTTAGAGTGAATCGTGGGGATGGAAAGGTGTGTGGTGGCCAAGTGGTTTTGGGGAACTGGGTCATATGAGCAGAGGAGGGAGTGTGTGTCGCGGTCCGAAAGTGGATTGATGGTGCGTCGGGAGCGGTTGGTGGGGTTGCGAGCGGGGATATCACACTGGTATCATTGTGGATTTATTAAAAGGAGTAATTTAGTGCTGTGTGAGATATCGAGTTCCCAGCCCATGTACTCTCTATGGCTTCACTGGCACTTACAACATTAAGGAATGGAACCTAATATTGTAGGGGCATATCTGCTCAGGCAGACATGCCATCACCTCTGGTATAGTGCACCCTGCCTTAAGGCTGTAAGGCCTGCTAGAGAGGTGACTCACCTATATCCAGTGCTTGAAATGGAAAAATAGAAGTTCTGGTACTCTCCAAATAAAAGTATTAAGTCACTCTTGAGTAGTGCTGGTACTCTCCCTCACACAATAGAATGGTGCTGGTACGGAGTACTGGACAGTACTGGTCCATTTAAAGCACTGCCTATACCTATGGGCAGTGCTGGCAGGCATGGCACTCCCAGGGGCATACAAGCTGCAAGGGCAGTGGCAGGGGTCACAGTGAGGGGGGTTCCAGGGGACCCTCTTCAGCTCCCAGGCCCTAGGTACCCAGGGTAGCACTTACTAGGGACTTCCAGGGCGCAGAAGTACCAATTGTGGATAGGTTTCTAAGGAAAAAGCACTGGCAAAGGGGAACTGGTTGGCAGGGAGCCTGTGCACTACAATTAAAACCACATCAAAACCAGGCAAAAAAGTGGGGGCTAACCATGTAAAAAGAGGCACTTTTCTCAGAGGCCTTCTCCCGGTGTATGCCCATCTCTGGTGTGAGAAAGTGCCATCTTTCTTTCTTTGGTATGCCCCCACTTTTTTCTGAACTGCTGATATGCTTTGACTGAGTGTGCCCTGGGTCTCTGCCAATCAGGTACCCAGGGCCTGTGTTCCTTCCCTAAAAAGAAAAGCTATGCTGAAACAAAATACCCCATTGACATCTCTGTCCACCTGTCAGCCCCTAATAAATGGTACCCTAGGTACCCAGGGCATGGTGACCAGAGAAGACCCCTGACGGCTGCAGCACTTATTGTGCCACCCTCAGGGGCCCTGTACCCTGGCAACCACACACTGCCTTTGCAGGCTGAGTGCCTAAGTACAGAACTAAACCAAGAGTCGACATGGCACACATCGCTGTGTGCCATGCCAACAGGACCCACTGCCCTGGCATACTTCGGTCACCCCTCTAGCTGGGTGCCCTATGCCAAGAGGTGAGGGCACAGGTGCATGAGCTCTGTGCCCCTACAGTACCCAGGGCCATTCCTGGGCACTGTAAGTGCAGTGATGCCATGTAAGAGTATATGGTGCTGGGAGGTTGTCATTACGAACTCCACAGCACCATAATGGCTACACTGAAGACTGACAAGTTTGGTACCAAACTTCTCAGCACAATAAACGGGCACTGATGCCAGTGTGGGATTTAATGTAAGATGCACGAGAGAGCATTTTAGAGATGCCCTCCAAAACCCGAACCTACAATCCACGTCTGGGCTGAGTGGCTGCAGAGGCTGCCACACAGCAGACATGTTGCTGGACCCCTGGGTGGAGAGCCCCCTGCTTTCCTGGGCCTGCAACAATGGAAATCCTGGGCGAGGTGCTATGTCTCAATACCGCCTCTGAGAGCTTCTCCAGACCATTTGCTGTACCCAGCCACTGGCCCCCTACCCGTTCTACCCCCACTCTGGCAGGAAAAACTACGTCAGGAAGGAGGGTGTGCCAACATTTGCCAACTCCAACCCTCAGGTGGAGGAGGCAAGGTGAAGCACGACCCCGGGCTCCGACCATCTTGTAGATGGGGAGCCCTGCCCAATCCCAGCTAGGCTCCTGCCCCCCTCCCACAGGAGAGGAGCAGGCTGGGGGGTGTCCTCACCCCAGGACAGGGACCCATTGGTCCCTGCCCTTGCCCTACCTGTAACGCCCCTAAAATTAGTATTTAGGGTCTCCCTGAACCTTCCTTCCTCAGATCCTGATATCAAAAGAAGAAGATCAAGAGGAAGAAGGCCTGCCGCGCAGCTGCTAACAGGACAATAACCACTGACTTGGTCCCAGCCCTACCGGCCTGTTGATCCTGGAACCTGCTCCTGCCTAATCCCGGCGACCTCCGCAGACAGCAACCTTGGGACACCCAGAGGACCTGCCTGCCTGGACTCCCATCAGCAGAGGATCTGCTGCAACAACCCACCTGGTGCTCACCAGGAAGCTCCGGACCAGCGAGCCCGGGCCAACCCGAACCAAGACCACGAGGACGTCCCCCCGGCGACTGGGACCCGAAGTCCAGTGCCCAAAGACCCTCCTCGACGAACCAGCCGACACCTGCAGACTAAGAACCAGGGGCCACCACGACCAGCCGAAGGTAAGCTTTTCCGACACCTTCAGACACCCCTGCACCCGGCGCCCTACAGCCCAGTGTGCCTCCCTTTGGGGTACCTATCTGTGCTCCAAGATCCCAACTTACCTCTCGAAGTGCTGGTCGCCCCTGGAGAGTCACCATCCCAGAGCCTGCAGCCTTTGTTCCTTTTTCAAGATCCTCATTGGATATAATTGAGCGCCCGACGGCTCAAAAACACCCTGCACCCAGCCGCCCGAGTGCCGCTGGCTGTGACCTATTTGCCCTATCCTACTTCCCCCATGGCCCTGAGCAAGTGACCAGGAGCCCATCTCCCAGAGCCGCATGGCCTGCTAGCCAGAAGCCACCCACCGAAGGCCCCCTTTGGATAACATTAGGCCTACCTACCTCTGCACCCGGCCGCCCCTGCGCCGCTGGGACTGAACTTACTGTACTCACCTCACCCTGGGGGACCCCTGAGTCTATGCCCAGAACCCTAACTTCATCAACCAAGTACTCACCTGGAAACTGGTAATTCACTTACCTGCCATTGGATAACATTGACCCATTTTGACTCGTAAATTAGGTGTGAAGTTTTGAAAACTGAAAATATTCCTATAAAATCAGCCAAAGTCCGAATTTGAAAATACTCACCTGTGATCAGGAGAGAAGCCAGTACTGTACCTTTCAGCCCAGTACTGAACCGCAAAAGTGATCCCTAGCGGGTTTACTAGTAACCTGTATTTTCTCCATTGGAACCCATTGTCTGCTTTTTTATGACATTTCTTCCAAGTCTCTACTTTTGAAAACTGCAAATATTTTTTAAAAATCGTACGAAATACTGAAACGCAATTACCTACCTGTTTTGAGTTAAGCCCCCAGTGCTGGCCCTAGGAGACTACTGCTGGGTTACCAAAGTAACGCAATAGTACTTTACCTGTAACCTGGATTTCTTCCCATTGAAGAACATTGTCATATTTACATTGAAAAGTTTCTAAGTGTGAACTTTGAAAACCACTTTATATTCAGGAAAATTCATCACAGTAACTAAAACGTTTTTGCTAATCTGGTTTCAGCTTAGGCCCCAGGACTGAATCTAAAATCTAGTCCTGGAACTACCAAAGTAATCCATAAAGTAATCCACTGTACTTTCCTGTGAAAAACCCATTGAGCTCAATGCTAGAGTGTGTTGCAGAACTGTGTTGCTTATTAGCTATCCTGTAATTGTTGTGTGTACAAACTTATTGCTCCTCTGCAAAATATTGACATGAGTAATTGTAGCTTGAAAAGTATATTTTTATAACTGTTGGTTCTAAAAATAAAACCACTATATCTGAGGATATAACAACAAGTGGCCTGGAGTTCAGTTCTTGAGTGTGTGAAACCTTTTGCTGACTGAGTGTGTGCAACAAATGCTTTACACTGTCCTCTGGTACTGCCTTACTGCTCGACCAAGCTACCACTTTGGAGAGTAAGGTCAGTTCTGACTTTAACCTCTGTTATACCTTTGGGGTTTGTGGACTCTATACACACTGTACTGCCTTATTGTCCAGTATATACAGAGCCACTTTCTCACATCAGTGGATCAGCGGTGGGATACAAACTTGCATTTGTTGGACTACTTGGTTACCATCTGATCACACGATAGAACTCCTAAATTACCTTTAGAATTCTGAAATTGGTCTTTTCCAAAAATACTAAACCTCTGGTAGGGCCTTGCTTAAGTCCCATTAGAATTTCTGAAAAATAAAAGTCACTACAAGCTAGGGTAGAGGGTTAGGACTATCAGGTTATAATGACTCAAAGGAACCCAGCTGTTAGTGAAGATAACACAGACCTGGTGGAGGAGCTCGACCTCACACCTTACTTGCACTTGGACTTCAAGGAATTGAGGGCTCTATGCAAAGTTAAACACATAACTGTAGGTCTGCATCCAACCAAACAAGGGCTCCGGGAGCTCCTGGCTGAGTATGCAAAAGACCACCCCTCTGAGCGGGAAGAAGGGGTCTCTGTACCCTTAATTCCAAGAGTAAACCTTTGGGAGCCTGGGAACCACACAGGTGGACTGGGCCCCAGAGAACCCATTGGGGGAAGCCCCAATGCAGAGGACAACCTTCTAGCAAAGTTGGCCAAGAGATTAGACCTACAGACCAGGCTCCTGGCTCTAGAAAAAGAGAGAAAAGAGATGGGCCTGGCCCCCATCTCTGGTGGCAACAATAGTAATAACAAGGATAGAGAGCAATCTAATGATCCTAAAATCCCTAAAGAGATTGTCCCTAAATTTGAGGAAGGTGATGACATCACCAAATGGTTCACAGCCTTTGAGAGGGCTTGTGATATCAGACAGCTAAAGAAACCTTTCTGGGGGGCACTCCTGTGGGAACTGTTCTCTGGTAACTGCAGAGACAGACTTCTGACCCTCTCTGGGCCAGATGCAGGGTACTATGACCTCATGAAGAAGACTCTGATTGAGGGATTTGGACTCACTACGGTGGAGTACAGAATTAGGTTCACGGGGGCTCACAAAACCCAGACCCAATCCTGGATAGATTTTGTAGACTACTCAGTAAAGACACTGGATGGTTGGTTAACTGGACACAATGTGCATGACTTTACTGGACTGTATAATTTGTTAATGAAGGAACACATTTTGAGTAATTGCACAAATGAAAAGTTACATCAGCATTTGGTAGACCTAGGTCTAATTTCTCCCCAAGAATTGGGAAAGAAGGCAGACCACTGGGTCAAGACTAGGGTGACAAGGACAGCCACTAGGGGTGACCAAAAGAAGGTGGTCACAACCCCCCCCCCAGGGGAAAGGTGGTGAGAATCCCCAAGATAAAAAGTCTGAGTCTTCCAAAGGGCCCCAAAAACCTGTTCAGGGTGGTGGGTCCCAATCTACTCCCTATGTGCCTCAGCCCTATAGGGGAAGAAACTTTGATTCAAACAAGGCCTATTGTAACAACTGTAAGAAGTTGGGACTTTTAACTGTAGACAAGAACTGCTCCTACAACCAAGCCCCTAAGGCACCCATTCCAGCTACTCCAGGTACAGTAAATCTACAGATGGGATCAGAGGAGTGCCCAGAGCAAATCTGGGAATACACTCAAGCTAGTATAGTCTCCTTGGGGAATATGGAGGTTGCCGGTGTGGCTTGGAGGCCACCCAACTGTAACAAATATCTGCAATACCCCTCCATTAATGGAACTAGAGTAGAAGCCCTGAGCCCAGCATCACTATGGTAAGGGAAAAGCTGGTTTCTCCAGAGCAATACCTGGTTGGGAAAACTTACCCAGTCACCAATGCTGACAGCATTACCACCCAACGCCCTCTAGCTATGGTGACATTAGGATGGGGGGAGGTTACTGGCTTGAAACTGGTAGTGGTCTCGCCACAATTGCCAGCTGACTGTCTGCTTGGAAATGAGCCGGAGACCTCAGCCTGGGCCGAAGTTGAGCAAGTAACCCATGCAGCCATGCTGGGGATCCCTAGATTGGTGTGTGTCCAAAACAGAGCACATAGCAAAAAGAAGGGTGAACAAGTGAGGTTGGAGCCTGAAAGAATGGCCCAACCAACCAAGAGAAAAAGCAAGGAGACTGGGGAACCAGCTTCTACACAACCAGCCTCTCAGGACCCCTCTCCTCATGGAGAGGACTTAGAAACCCAAGAGGGAACTGAGCCTATGGAGCTTGAGCCTTACCAGGCTGGACTCCTGGGCCCAGGGGGACCCACTAGGGAAGAGCTGTGCCAGGGTCAGCGAGGCTGTCCCACTCTTGAAAGCCTGAGGCAGCAAGCAGCTGCAGAAGCAAAGGGAGATGTCAGTGGTACCCACAGAGCCTATTGGGAAGAGGGATTACTGTATGCTGAGGCAAGAAACCCCAATCCCGGAGCTACCAGGAGAGTGGTAGTGCCACAGAAGTACAGGGAGTTCCTCCTAACTTTGGCTCATGACATCCACCTAGCTGGACACCTGGGGCAAACCAAAACTTGGGAAAGGTTGGTTAGCCACTTTTACTGGCCCAAGATGAACCAAAAAGTGAAGGAGTTTGTGAGCTCCTGTGTTACCTGTCAGGCCAGTGGCAAGACAGGTGACAAACCAAAGGCCCCTGACACCACTGCCAGTGGCGGGGGTGCCCTTTGAAAGGGTAGGTGTGGACATTGTGGGCCCACTTGAACCTCACACAGCCTCAGGGAACAAATTCATTCCAGTAGAAGAGGAAGTGGATCATGCTACTAGGTACCCTGAAGCAATTCCCCTTAGGGTTACTACAGCTCCTGCAGTAGCCAAGGCCCTCCTAGGTGTCTTCACCAGGGTAGGGTTTCCTAAGGAGGTGGTTTCAGACAGAGGTACCAACTTCATGTCTGCTTACCTGAAACACATGTGGAAGGAGTGTGGGGTGCAGTACAAGTTCACTACCCCATACCACCCACAAACCAATGGTCTTGTAGAAAGGTTCAACAAGACATTGAAAGGTATGATCATGGGGCTCCCTGAAAAACTCAAAACGAGATGGGATGGGATGTCCTGTTGCCATGCCTGCTTTTTTGCTTATAGGGAAGTGCCACAGAAGGGAGTGGGGTTTTCACCCTTTGAACTTCTGTTTGGTCATCCTGTAAGGGGACTACTCTGTCTTGTAAAGGAGGGTTGGGAGAGGCCTCTCCAAGAACCCAAACAGGACATTGTGGACTATGTGCTTGGCCTAAGGTGCAGAATGGCTGAGTACATGGATAAGACATCCAAAAATCTTGAGGCCAGCCAGGAGCTGCAGAAGCACTGGTATGACCAAAAAGCTGCCATGGTTGAATTTCAACCTGGGCTACAGGTGTGGGTTTTGGAGCCAGTGGCCCCAAGGGCTCTCCAAGACAGATGGAGTGGCCCTTACCCTATCCTGGAGAAAAAGAGTGAGGTCACTTACTTAGTGGACCTGGGCACCAGCAGGACACCCAAAAGGGTTATCCATGTGAACCGCCTAAAACTCTACAATGACAGGGCTGACCTCACCATCCTGATGGTGACTGATGAGGAACAGGAAGCAGAGAGTGAACCTCTCCCTGATCTCCTCTCTGCCAGCCCAAAAGATGGGTCAGTGGATGGAGTAGTCTTTTCAGACACCCTCACTCCCCAACAGCAGGCTGACTGCAAGCAAGTCTTACAGCAGTTTGCTAGCATCTTTTCCTTGACCCCTGGTCTGACCAGCTGGTGTACCCATGATGTGGACACTGGTGACAGTAACCCTGTCAAAAACAAAATCTATCGACAATCAGACCAAGTCAAGGAAAGCATCAAAGCTGAAGTCAGCAAGATGCTGAAGCTAGGGGTGATTGAACCCTCTGAGAGCCCCTGGGCCAGCCCAGTGATTCTAGTCCCCAAACCTCATCAACAGGGTGGAAAGAGAGATGAGGCTCTGTGTGGACTAAAGAGGGCTCAACTCTGTCATCAAGACAGATGCTCACCCCATTCCAAGAGCAGATGAGTTGATAGACAAACTAGGGGCAGCCAAATTTCTAAGCACCTTTGACTTGACTGCAGGGTACTGGCAGATTGGCATGGCCCCAGGAGCCAAAGAGAAAACAGCATTCTCCACCCCTGATGGGCACTATCAGTTTACTGTGATGCCTTTTGGGTTAAAGAGTGCCCCTGCCACCTTCCAGAGGTTGGTGAATCAAGTCCTGACTGGGTTGGAATCCTTCAGTGCAGCCTATCTTGATGATATTGCTGTATTTAGCTCCACCTGGCAGGATCACCTGATCCACCTTGGGAAGATTCTGCAAGCCCCGCAATCTGTAGGACTGACTATCAAGGCATCCAAATGCCATAGGGCAGGGCACTGTGGTGTACTTGGGCCACCTTGTCGGTGGAGGCCAAGTCCAACCCTTACAAGCCAAGATCCAAAGCATCCTGGACTGGGCAGTTCCAACCACCCAGACTCACGTCAGGACATTCCTTAGTTTGACTGGATATTACTGAAAGTTTGTGAAAGGATATGGGTCTATTGTGACTCCCCTCACAGAACTCACCTCTGATAAAATGCCCAGAAAGTGAACTGGACTGTTATGCCAAAAGGCTTTTGACACCCTGAAAGAAGCAATGTGCTCAGCACCCATTCTAAAAGCACCGGACTACTCCAAGCAGTTCCTAGTGCAGACTGATGCCTGAGAGCAGGGGATAGGAGCAGTCCTCTCCCAGATCAATGAGGAAGGCCAATACCAACCTGTTGCTTTCATAAGCAGGAGGCTACTTCCCATAGAGCAGCGTTGGAGTGCCATTGAGAGGGAGGCCTTTGCTGTGGTCTGGTCCCTGAAGAAGTTGAGACCCTACCTGTTTGGGACTCACTTCCTGGTTCAAACTGACCACAGACCTCTCAGATGGCTAATGCAAATGAAGGGGGAAAATCCAAAACTACAGAGATGGTCCATCTCCCAACAGGGAATGGACTTTGAAGTGGAACACCGACCAGGGACTGCCCATGCCAATGCAGATGGACATTCCAGGTTCTTCCACTTAGACAATGAAGACTGCTCAGGGCAAGGATATTCTTATCACCTTTCGTTTGGGGGGGGGGGGGGGAGAGAGAGGGGCGGCGTGGGATGATAAAGTGTGCCATCTTTCTTGCCTTGGTATGCCCCCACTTTTTTCTGAACTGCTGATGTGCTTTGACTGAGTGTGCCCTGGGTCCCTGCCAATCAGGTACCCAGGGGCCTGTGTTCCCTCCCTAAAAAGAAAAGCTATGCTGAAACAAAATACCCCATTGACATCTCTGGCCACCTGTCAGCCCCTGGTAAATGGTACCCTAGGTACCCAGGGCATGGTGACCAGAGAAGACCCCTGAGGGCTGCAGCACTTATTGTGCCACCCTCAGGGGCCCTGTACCCTGGCACCCACACACTGCCTTTGCAGGCTGAGTGCCTAAGTACAGCACTAAACCAAGAGTCAACATGGCACACATCCCTGTGTGCCATGCCCACAGAACCCACTGCCCTGACATACTTCAGTCACCCCTCTAGCTGGGTGCCCTATGCCAAGAGGTGAGGGCACAGGTGCATGAGCGCTGTGCCCCTAGAGTACCCAGGGCCATTCCTGGGCACTGTAAGTGCAGTGATGCCATGTAAGAGTATATGGTGCTGGGAGGTTATCATTACAAACTCCACAGCTACACTGAAGACTGACAAGTTTGGTACCAAACTTCTCAGCACATTAAACCTGCACTGATGCCAGTGGGATTTAATGTAAGAAGCACGAGAGGGCATTTTAGAGATGCCCTCCAAAACCTGAACCTACAATTCACGTCTGGGCTGAGTGCCTGCAGAGGCTGCCACACAGCAGACATGTTCAAAATGGCTGGGGCCATAAAACTGTAGAAATAATCCCCTCCTGCACCACCAACGCCCCGAGTTGACCATGAGGATGCATTCCAACCAGATCAAGGGTCACCTAAACTGAGATAAGTCTCCTTCTTCCCTTCCAAGCAGCAACTAGGAAGCATGTACATAAAAATAGGACTAACTCGCCCTCAGTAGAAAGGGAAACTGTTCTCTCTGAACACAGACAACAACAGACAAAGGACTAACACTGCTGCCTTAGTCACAATTTTGGCAGACATCTTGAACAGTTGGCTGAGCAATAGAATCTGTGTGAAGTATGTATGTTGATAGCACATATATATATATATATATATATTTTTATTTTTTTTATTTTTCACTAAGTGCATCTTTGGTTCCATGTAATATAGTGTTTACACTTACCCCTTTTGTCCCATGTAGCAGATTATTGGCATTTAGTGTATGCCTTTATTGCAGTATTATACTACTGGTATCATGGTGCTAACACATATATTTTGATTTGCCCCTAGTACCTCTCTTGATCCATGGAACATAGTGTGGGCATTTATCCCTGTTGACCCATGGAACATATCATCGGCATTTAGTGTAGACCTTTATTGCAGTATTATACTTCTACCGGTGTCCTGTGTATTTTTACCTACACCTAATTACCTACACCCATGTGACATATTATCAGCATTTATATGTATTTTATTGTCTGCATTTACCGGTGCTCTTGTATACCTACTCTGTGCACTCCCCCACACTCGCCGTGACGCTAACCTAACATGGAACACTGCGGCAAGCACACGTATAAAATAATCTACCCACCCGCGCTCACAAAAAAAGCCGCTAAACGCTTTAAACACAACTTCCTGAGGTCCCACCCTGAAACACCCTTTGCCGACACCTACTTCTCTCCGGTAAATGGGTCCTTGAACACTGATATTATCTTCCACACCGCTCGCAGAGCTCAATGGAAAAAAGCGTTCTTTACCCTACTCAACGTCTCCACCACCAGGAAATACGCTTAGGCAGCACAGCCATTACTATTTACAATAACGGGGTTGTTCTAATTCAATCCACAGACAGAAACCTGGAACTACTTGACAACCTGTTCCCCCACTTTCAAAGAGCACCTCCCCAATGGTTGGCCCTCCACACATACCCCAATTCAACTGAACCAGAACTCATCACCTCCAACTAACACCGCAGAACGACCCACCGCCTCTGACCCTCACAACCCGACTCTATGCCATCCCAAATGCCCCCTCAATATCACCACCCCCCCCCACTACCTACACTCCTGCCGCACCTAGCTCCCCCTCCAACGGTGCCCACTCTCCCCCCACTCCCTGCTCCCACCCTCCGGGCCCCCACTCCTCCCTCAATACCTCCCCCCCCACTCTCTGCACTCATACAACTCCTGACATACACCCCTCCCTCATCACCTCCCCCCCCACTCCATGCACTCCCGCCACTCCTAGCCTTCACTCCTCCCCCAACAGCGCCCCCCCTTTTGTGGCACTCAACGCATTCCAGACCAACACTCAACACTCAACACTTCCCCTCCCACCCCATGCACCCCAGTCACTCCTAGCCTCCACTCGTCCCTCAACAGTTCACTCCCCACCCTTAGCTCCCCCTCCACTCCTGGTCCCCACTCCCCCCTCAACATCTCCCCCCCCACTCTCACTCCCCATTACTACAATTGCCCCCCCGCTTCGACCAATTTCCACACGTCTCGCATTTGCCTCACCCCTCCTGTTATTGATTACCCTTCCAATAACTAACACCATACCCAACGGCACGCTGGACGCAATCATGACCACCCTCCTCCAAGTGAAAGAAGATCTCCACACACTCACAGAGTCACTCCTCACGCACACCGAGCGTACACCCCTCTCCACCACGTCTCAACGAATCATCAACTCCCCCCCACATCCTAGGCACCCCATACGTGGGACCTCTATTCCCTCTCGCAATATCTCCAACAGGCCTAAGCGCACCATCAAGTCACATCCTAATCGCTCCTTACATTGGACCTCCATCCCCGGTCGCAATACCGCCAACCGCCCCCAGCGCGCAATCAAGACTCTCTCGGATAGCGATATACACACCCTACTCAGCACTTATGCACCGGCAACCCAAAACAGCTTAGCCACCACGCACATGTCCATCCCTACGATTCTCTCCAACGCTATTAGGCACCCCTCGCATAGCAACAGAGGCTCTGTTCCCGACAACCTCACTAAAGTCCCTCTCACTATGGACCCCTCCACCTCCCCGTGCACCCCCAGACTCAAATGCACAATTCTCAACTGTAGATCGGCCCAAAAACACTCGACGGAGGTCGCTGACCTCATCTTGTCCAGGAACATTGACTTGGCCATACTAACTGAGACATGGTTAACTGAATCCTCCAATCCTATCATGGATATCCTAGTCCCCCCAACTACTGCATCACTAGACTTGACAGGCCCAACAAGACAGGCGGCGGAATCGCATGCATTTACAAGAGCAACCTCTCTATTAACAAAGTCACCGCCCCTTCTCATACCTCCTGTGAATACTTATGCCTGGATGTCATCAGTGAGAACAAACCTGTATGTTCACTACACATCATGTACCACCCCCCGGGGGACAACCTCCTCTTCTCCCAACAACTCATGGACACAATATCCATCAACGCTGGACGGCAAAACACACAAATTTACCTTGGTGACTACAATCTCCACTGGAATGATGGCAGTGACGCTGTAGTTAATAGCCTCAAAAGTTTCCTCATCGCTTCTAACCTCACGCAAATTTGCAACACTCCAACACATGACAAAGGCTCCATCCTCGACCTGGTCATCTCCAAAGAAGGCACCACTCAACTTGAATCAATCCAACCTTGTGACTGGTCAGACCACCATATTATCACATTCCTCATCAAGGAAAAAGTAAAACTCATTCCGGTGCAATACGCCATGCCTAAAGTTTGGAAAAGAGACATGAAGAAACTCAATGCAAACTCTCTACCCCCTAACAGCTGCAATCTCCTACTCCCCCCTACCGACGTTACTGACGTCCAGGACCTGACTGACCACTATCTTAACTCCATGGCCTCAATAATCAATGAGGCCGCTCCAATGCAACTGAAAAGAGCATCCACTAAGACATCCAACCCCTGGTACAACGGGAGTCTCAATGAAGAGAGACGGGCTATGAGAATGGCAGAGCGCACCTGGAGATCAGTCCCCTCGGCACTGCATCTTAAAACTCTGAGGAAAAAGAGAAATGCATACTTCAGGAAAATAAAACGCTCAAAGTCAGAGTTCTTCAGAGTCCAGCTAGACCAAGCAAAAAACCGTCCAAGTAAACTGTTCGAGCTAATCCGATCTCAATCTAAAGAACAACCCCCAGCTATCGACATTATGAGCACTACTCCTTCCTGTGAAGATTTCTCATCCTTCTTTAACAAAAAAACTGACAATATAAGGAGAGACCTCCTCAATGACGCAAGCCTTTACTCAATCCCCAACTGCATAACTCCCAATAAACTAAAAAACAATGCGACCTGGTCATCCTTGGACACATACTCGGAAGTAGAGATTGACAGAATACTCAGCACCCTAAAACCATCCAATCACCTCACTGACCCTCTCCCTGCTAACGCCGTAAAAGACTTCATTCCTCTGCTACTCCCACTCTGGGCTAAAATTATCAATAGCTCACTACTACAAGGAGCCATCCCGGACTCCCTCAAAGTTGGACAAGTTACACCTTTACTGAAGAAACCAACAGCCGACCCCACTGATCTAAACAACTACCGTCCGATTACCAACATTCCCACTCTCGCCAAACTCTTAGAAAAATGCGTCCAATTACAAATGACAAAGCACATAGAACAGTTTGATCTCCTCAACCCACACCAATCAGGCTTCCGAGCTGGGCACAGCACTGAAACCGCTATGACGCACACAATTGACGATGCCATCCAAATCTTAGATCAAAATAATACCTGCCTCCTCATCCTTCTTGATCTCTCGTCAGCATTTGACACAGTGAAACATGACAACTTACTCGATCTCCTAAAGACAAGAATGGGCTTCTCTGGGACTGTGCTTCGCTGGTTCACTTCCTTCCTACACAACAGGTCTCAAAAATTCAAGAGCAAAAACCTGATGTCTTCCCCAGTACCAGTGTCGTTCGGTGTCCCTCAAGGATCCTGCCTATCCCCTACTTTGTTCAACCTAGTTATGGAGCCTCTCACCACCCTGCTACAAACATCAAATGTACACTTTCACATGTACGCCGATGACACTCAAATATATCTCAAGTTACATTCCCCCAAAGACATCCTGAGTCTGAACTCAACGATCAGAAGCACCCAATCCTGGCTGGCCGATAACCACCTCAAACTCAATGCTATGAAGACTGAGTTCCTCCTAATCTCACCTCCCTCGAAAATTTCCTCCGCTCAAACATGGCTTAAACACCTAACAGCACTCAATGTCCAACCGACCATCGTGGACTCAGCAAAATCCTTAGGCATAACACTTGACACCAACCTCAACATGCAGCAGCATATCAGCAAGGCTACCAAGGGGGCGAACTTCCAAATAAATACCTTGAGGAAACTGAAACCTTTCCTTCCAGCAAAAGACTTCCAAATAGCAGTACAAGCTCTGGTCATTCCTCGCATAGACTACGGCAGCGTGGCCCTCTGCGGCCTCCCCCTAACGACAACTGCACCCCTCAGAGCGTCACTAAATGCGGCAGCGAGACTCATCACTGGATCAAAAAAAACACTCGCATATCTCCCCTGACTTCAAATCCTTGAACTGGTTGCCTCTTGAAGCCAGAATACAGCTGAAAATTGCCTGCATGACGCACAAGGCTATACACCTGAAATCACCCAGCTACCTCTCTCATAAGTTGACAATTTCCGGGGGGTCCAGAAACTACCAGGAGCTCAAACAATCTTCTGCTGAAACCGCGAAGATTCCGGAAGGAAAAAACTTACAAACGCTCCTTCTCTGGAATGGCGCCCAGGATCTGGAACGCACTCCCTCCTGAAACGAGGCTCATCTCCTCCTCCCTTCTTTTTAAGAAAGAAGTCAAAAGTATCCTTATGGCTAAATACACTTGAACAATGCGTTTACTTACACTGCGAACAGTACTCCAGTATTTTATTATGATATAGCCTATATATTCCTCTGCACGTGTGTTGTGACCTATATTAGTCTGAAATGCTTAGATCCTTTTTTCTCCATCTCTGTATAATCACAGCGTTTTTGTTGTCATACGCTCCAACTATGCCTGGCTACCTCATACCTGTACTATACGTAATATTTTTGCTATGTACTGGAACGTGATGATCTTGTTGATGATTACACCTGCCTCTGTAAAGCGCTCTGTTATCAGCAAAGATCTTGTTCGCGCTATATAAAACTTTCAAAATAAAATTAAAAAAAAAATAATGTTGCTGGACCCCTCAGTGCCCCCCCCCCCCCGCTCTCCTGGGCCTGCAACAATGCACATCCTGGGCGAGGTGCTATGTCTCCTCCCCCAGGATGGACAGGGGGAAGCTTCAAAGGCATACCGCCTCTGAGAGCTTCTACAGACCATTTGCTGTACCCAGCAACAGGCCCCCCACCCACTCTACCTCCACTCAGGCAGGAAGACTGGCGGAAAAAACTACGTCAGGAAGGAGGGTGTACCAACCTTTGCCAGCTCCACCCCTCAGGTGGAGGAGGCGAGGTGAAGCACGACCCCGGGCTCCGGCCATCTTGTAGATGGGGAGCCCTGCCCAATCCCAGCTAGGCTCCTGCCCCCCTCCCACAGGAGAGGAGCAGGTTAGGGGGTGTCCTCACCTCAGGACAGGGACCCATTGGTCCCTGCCCTACCTGTAACGCCCCTAAATTCAGTATTTAGGGGCTCCCTGAACCTTCCTTCCTCAGTTCCCGATATCAAAAGAAGAAAGAAGATCAAGAGGAAGAAGACCCGCCGCGCAGCTGCTAACAGGACAATAGCCACTGACTTGGTCCCAAGCCCTACCGGCCTGTTGATCCTGGAACCTGCTCCTGCCTAATCCCGGCGACCTCCGCAGACAGCAACCTTGAGACAACCAGAGGACCTGCCTGCCTTAACCCTCTCGAAGATTGGGACTCCCATCAGCAGAGGCTCTGCTGCAACAACCCACCTGGTGCTCACCAGGAAGCTCCGGACCAGCCCACTCTGCACCAGCCGAGCCTGGGCCAGGCCAACCCGAACCAAGACCCCGAGGACGTCCCCCCGGCGACTGGGACCCAAAGTCCAGTGCCCAAAGACTGTCCTCGATGAACCAGCAGACGCCTGCAGACTCAGAACCAGGGGCCACCCCAACCGCGACCAGCCGAGGGTAAGCTTTTCTGACACCCAAAGACACCCCTGCACCCGGCGCCCTACAGCCCCCTGTGCCTCCCTTTGGGGTACCTACATGTGCTCCAAGATCCCAACTTACCTCTCGAAGTGCTGGAGAGTAACCGTCCCCGAGCCTGCTGCCTTTGTTCCTTTTTCAAGATCCTCATTGGATAACATTGAGTGCCCGACGGCTCAAAAGCACCCTGCACCCAGCTGCCCGAGTGCCGCTGGCTGTGACCTCTTTGCCCTATCCTACTCCCCCCCCCTTGCCCTGAGCAAGTGACCAGGAGCCCAGCTCCCAGAGCCGCTTGGCCTGCTAGCCAGCAGCCACCCACCGAAGGCCCCTTTTCCCTCATTGGACCTACCAACTTTTGCACCCGGCCGCCCCTGCGCCGCTGGGACTGAACTAACTGTACTCACCTGACCCTGGGGGACCCCTGAGTCTACGCCCAGAACCCTAACTTCACCAACCAAGTACTCACCTGGAAACCGGTAATTCACTTACCTGCCATTGGATAACATTGACCCATTTTGACTCGAAAATGTTCTACGTGTGAAGTTTTGAAAACTGAAAATATTCCTATAAAATCAGCCAAAGTCCGAATTCGAAAATACTCACCTGTGATCAGGAGAGAAGCCAGTACTGTACCTTTCAGCCCAGTACTGAACCGTAAAAGTAATCCCTAGTGGGTTTACTAGTAACCTGTATTTTCTCCATGGGAACCCATTGTCTGCTTTTCTATGAAATTTCTTCTAAGTGTCTACTTTTGAAAACTGCAAATATTCTTTAGAAATCGTACGAAATACTGAAACGCAATTACCTACCTGATTTGAGTTAAGCCCCCAGTGCTGGCCCTAGGAGACTACTGCTGGGTTACCAAAGTAACGCAATAGTACTTTACCTGTAACCTGAATTTCTTTCCATTGAAGAACATTGTCAGATTTACATTGAAAAGTTTCTTAGTGTGAACTTTGAACACAGATTTATATTCAGGAAAATTCATCACAGTAACTAAAACGTTTTTGCTGATCTGGTTTCAGCTTAGGCCCCAGGACTGAATCTAAGATCTAGTCCTGGTACTACCAAAGTAATCCATAAAGTAATCCACTGTACTTTCCTTTGAAAAACCCATTGAGCTCAATGCTAGAGTGTGTTGCAGAACTGTGTTGCTTTTTTTTTTTATCCTGTAATTGTTGTGTGTACAAACTTATTGCTCCTCCGCAAAATATTTACATGAGTACTCGTAACTTGAAAAGTATATTTTTATAACTGTTGGTTCTAAAAAATAAAACCTATATATCTGAGGATATAACAATTGGCCTGGAGTTCAGTTCTTGAGTGTGTGAAACCTTTTGCTGACTGAGTGTGTGCAACAAATGCTTTACACTGTCCTTTGGTACTGCCTTACTGCTCGACCAAGCTACCACTTTGGAGAGTAAGGTCAGTTCTGACTTTAACCTCTGTTATACCTTTGGGGTTTGTGGACTCTATACACACTGTACTGCCTTATTGTCCAGTATATATAGAGCCACTTTCTCACATCTGGTGGTTCATGGAAGCCTCTATGTGGGTCAGAGCAATGTGGTCCAAGGTCCTACAAACAGTTGTGTACTGTGGAGCAATGTGGAAATGGGTATAAAATAAATAGAAAAAACAGATATTTGAGCTGGTCTGGGGTCTTCAAAAGCAACTACAAAGATGTCAGGTAGAAACCTAGTACGGAGGAGTCTTGATGTTCACAGCGCTGACACAAGTGCAACACAGTCAAATAACACTTCCCGTATATTGCCAATGTTAAAGAGCATGTAGGCACTTCAAAAATATTTAGGGAACTATCTTGGCTCCTGACGGTACTAGCACTGTATCTTTTCCTTTTAAGTGATAATCCGAATTTCTCGTTTGCCATTCTAAAACTAAAAGTGCCACTCTTCGTTTAAAAAGATTAGGTTGGGGAG
This sequence comes from Lissotriton helveticus, assembly GCF_964261635.1. Lineage (NCBI taxonomy): Eukaryota > Metazoa > Chordata > Amphibia > Caudata > Salamandridae > Lissotriton > Lissotriton helveticus. Next base: position 93,799,703 of record NC_136058.1, read on the forward strand.
TGCTATTTCCTTTTATCTACTGTAACTGACCATCAAACCTCTACCACTTTCTAGAATAATTCTTAAAAGCATGACATACCTACGTTTGGAAAGGCAAGTGCCTAAAGGGAGTAGGAAAATGCTGCTTACCATTATGCATCTGTTCTTGGCTTGTAGAGCTGCAGAATATCATACTTTGCATAGATCGCCATCTGGTGTTGGGCTCGGATGATTGCAGTTTGTTGTGGTCTTGGAAGAAGTCTTTGTAGTCACGAGATAGGGGACTCCTCCCTTGGACGATAGTGTCCATGGGCATAGACTCTTTCACCATGATGGGAAATGATGGAGTTTGGTAGAAATAGAAAAGATGTCCATATGAGTATATCTAAGTAAGATAGCACTGGAACAGATGGAGGTTCCGGGGAGGCGGGTGGGCGGATGATTTTCTGCAGCTCTACATGCAAAGAGCAGATGCATACTGGTAAGTAGCATTTTCCGTTTGAGGTATATGAGCTGCAGAATTCATACTTTTGCATAGACTGTATAGCAGTGCTCTCCCTTAGCGGTGGTCATCTGTATCCGTTGCAGTGGTTTGAAAAAGTGTCCTAATAGCCTGGCCTACAGAAGGCTGTTTTGCCTGCACATCTACACAATAGTGATTGGGGAAGGTGTGTGGCGTAGCCCATGTTGCTGCCTTACAAATGTCATCTAAGGGAATGTTCCCTAAGAATGCCATGGAAGCCCCTAGTTTGCATGTTGAGTGCGCTCTAGGGGGAATTGGTAATGTGCCTTTTGCTAGCATATTTTAATGCATTTGACGATCCAACTGCCAATTCCAGCTTTGGAGATGGGGTTTCCTTCATGAGGTGGAGAGAAAGCTACAAACAGTTGGTTTGTCTTTCTAAAAGGTTTAGTTCTGTCAATGTAATAAAGTATAGCTCTTTTAACATCAAGTGTGTGAAGAGCTCTCTCTGCTACAGAATCTGAGTTGGAGAAAAAAAACTGGTAACTCTACAGATTGATTAAAAAGCAGAGATTACTTTGGGAAGGGATTTTGAATTTGTTCTAAGAACCACCTTGTTACAATGTATTTGTAAGAATGGTTCTTGTATGGTTAAAGCCTGGATCTCAATTACTGTCCTGAGAGAGGAGATTGAGACAAGTAAAGCTACTTTCCATGTAGGGAACTGCAGTTCGCATTTGTGTAGAGGTTCAAATGGAGGACCCATGAGCCTAGTAAGGACAATGTTTAAATTCCACACCGTAGAGGGGGGTCTTGTGGAGGGAATTATTCTTTTAAGGCCTTCCATGATCGCTTTGATAGCGAGTACCCTCCTGATGGAGCAACTAGGATCATTTTGAGAGACTGTTTGAGCTTGCGTGCTACTAGCGGAATGAGTGGGAATGGCGGAAAAGCGTACGCAAATCGGCCTGACCAGTTCATCCATATCGCATTGCCCTTGGACAACGGGTGTAGAAACCTGGAGGCGAAGGTTGGGCATTTTGCGTTTGCGGGTGTGGAGAACAGGTCTATGTCTGGGTGGCACCACATTTTGAAAAATAGTTGAACTTGAGGATGAAGTTCCCATTTGTGTATCTGCTGTGTCTGAAGACTTAGCAGATCCACAATCTGATTGTGTACTCCTGGGAGGTGTTCTGCCAGAAGATATAGGTTTTGTGGAATGGACCATCTCCATATGCTTTGCGCTAGTAAAGAGTTGCAAAGAATGTGTTCCTCCTTGTTTCTGTATAGAATACATTGCTGCCATATTGTCCGTGCAGACAAGGACAGTCTTGTTGCTGAGATGTAGTTGGAATGATTTTAATGCTAGAAAAATTGCCAGTAATTCTAGGTGATTGATGTAAAGCACTTTTTGTTGAGTGGTCCACCTGCCCTGAATTGTGTGGTTTAGGAGATGGGCTCCCCAGCCAGTGAGTGATGCGTCCGCTGTTAGCACTATTTGAGGAACTGGGTCTAGGAACGGCCGCCCTTTAGAAAGGTGTTCCACCACTGCAGAGAGCCATATGTGGGGTTGTCCACCAACACCAGATCTGAAAGCTGACCTTGAGCCTGGTTCCACTGACGTGCTAAGCATTCCTGTAAAGGGCGCATCTGAAGTCTTGCATGAGGTACTATGAAAATGCAAGAGGCTATCATTCCGATGAGCTGCATAAACACTCGAGCTGGTAGGGAGTGGTGGGGTTGGAATTTTGTGATGAGGGTCTGCATACTGGCTATCCTGGCTGGATTGGGGTATGCAAGAGCTTTGAAGTGTCTATTGTGGCCCCCAGATACTCATGTAGGTAGGAGGGATGTAGATGGGACTTGGTGAGGTTTATTGTGAAACCCAGGTGGTGGAGCATCTGAATTGTTTTGTAAGTGTGGTGAACACATTGGCTGTGTGACTTGGCTTTTATGAGCCAGTCGTCCAGGTATGGAAACACATGAATCTGTTGTCTCCGCAAGTGTGCAGCTACTACTGCAAGACACTTTGTGATAACCTTGGGTGCTGTGATTACTCCTAGTGGGAGAACCTTGAATTGATAGAGTTAGCCGTCCGCTGTGAACCTTAGATATTTCCTGTGAGCAGGGTGTATAGGAATATAGAAGTAGGCGTCCTTGAGATCTAAAGTGGCAAGGAAGTCGCCTTGTTGAAGTAGAGGATGGATTGTTGAAGAGTGATGATGTGAAAGTGATCTGACTGTATGTAGAAATTGAGAGGTCTGAGGTCCAGTATTGGTCTGAGAGTACTGTCCTTTTTGGGGATTAGAAAGTACAGGGAATAAACCCCTGTCCCTTGATGCTGTAGGGGAACTGGTTCTATTGCATGGTTTTGAAGCAGTGAGAGAACTTACTGTTTGAGGAGTGTTAGATGTTCCGTGGACATGGGACGCTGTTTGGGCAGTATGTTGGGGGGAGTTGTGGTAAGTTCCAGGCAGTAACCATACTGGATAATTTGTCTTACCCACTTGTCTGTAGTGATGGAGTTCCAGACAGGTAGGAACTGTGAGAGTCTTCCTCCAACCAGAGTGGAATGGTCTGGAGGGAGTGGAGGGAAGTCATTGTTTGATAGTGGAGAAGGTAAGATTGTTGTTACCTCGGCCTCTCCCTTTGTTATTATTTCCTCTGTACCCACCTCTGAAATAGCCCGTTGGGAGATGTTTGTGTGGGGCTTTTGTAGGAGGAGGAAGCAGTGTCTGTGCTGATGTTTTTGGATGTGCAACTATAAATAGAGCGACAAAAAAGGAGCCTCGTGTTGATGGAGACTGTAATGCTCCCATAGATTTTGCAGTGTCCGTGTCTTTTTCTAAAGCTGTTTTTACAGCTGGGCTAAACAGGTGTTCTTGGTCGAACGGCTGATTTAAGAAGGTAGTTTGCACTTTTTGTTTAAAACCAGAAATGCGCAACTATGCATGTCTGCGAAGTAAGACACTGGTGTTGACAGATCTAGATGCGGTGCCTGCTGCATCGAGGGCACATTTAATGGATGCATTTGTAATCAACTTGCCCTCCTGGACCAGATCCTGGGCTATTGTCTTGTATTGGTCAGGCAAATGCTGAATTAGGTTCTCAAGATCATCGTAGTGAGCCCTTTTATACCTGGCAAGCAGTGCTTGTGCATTTGCTATCCTCCAGTGATTAGCTGCTTGGGAGGCAACTCGTTTGCCGGAAGCGTCTAGTAGGTTATACTCTGTCTAGAGGTGGAGCATCACCAGAGGTTTGAGAATTGGCACATTTACTTGCCTTGGACACTACCAAAGAATCTAGAGGAAGTTGTCCTTTAATGTAAGTGGAATCATTTGGGGCGTGTTTATACTTTTTTACCCATGCGAGGATTGAGAATTCTGGTCCTGACAGGGTCCTTGAAGATGTCTGGTGCATGTTTAATGACACCGTTAAGCATGGGCAATGTTTGTATTGTCCTTCGTGACTGGGCAAAAGTATCTACCAGGAAGTCTTCCTCCATGGGGTCTTTTTTTTGTTGTTTTTTTTATTTTTTTTTATTGAAAGTTCATGACAATATAATATACTCTATACATAGATATTAACACAGAAATAAAAATATACATACCGGATGATAAATACACATGGTAAGATCTCAACTGTTAAAACATAAGGCCCTAAATGCAGTAAGTATGTTAAAAGTGTTAGCAGTATCTACATGGGTGTTAGAAGACTATAGACCCCCACTTTTTGACCGCCTCCATGATGCCACGGGCGACCAGATCCTTAGTCCCATTTCCCTGGATTTCGCTCCCTTTAGGGCATATAACTCCGATTCGATATTATGGATCCCGAGCATCCTACACATCCACATTTGAAAGGTTGGAGCCTCAACATCCTTCCATGCTGCAGCAATTAATATTCTAAGAACAGCTGTTGATATAAAAACAAGTGCCTCAGACTCTATACTTAAACCTAATTTGGCATCACACCCGATTATTAAAAGTGTAGGGGATAGGTCTATTTTGACAACTAGCAGCCCCTCTAAAAACTTTTCGATTTCCTTTTTAATTGGCCCTAATTTCCCACAGCTGCAAAACATATGTAATACATCAGCAGGCCCATTTCCACATCTAGGGCAGTTGTTATCCGCTCTCTTTCCCCATTCATACAATTTTGCCGGTGTATAGTATAAGTTAAAGAGGGTTTTAAAGTGCTGTGCTCTTAAATTTGAAGATCGTAGGAACCTTTTATCCATAAGAATGGCTCTATCGATGTCAGGATCTCTCAATTTATCAACCCAGGTAGCCTCTGTCTTAAGCATGTCATCGGGTAGTGTTTCCAAGAATAGTCCATACATTACCCTGATGCTACGGCCACCTCCCTTCATATAGTCTAATAATGTGCAGTCTTTTGATATGTTTATGGTGGGTCTTTTTGATTTGATTGTGTTAGTCAACTGTATATATTTGAACTCTTGGGAGCCTTGAAGTGAATATCGTGACTTCAGAAGATCAAGGGGCCTCAGAACATCCTTTATCATCACTTAGCCTAGTGTGCTGATTCCCTGTCTTTCCCAATGTCTCCAGGGGCCGTCTCTACTTAAGTGCGGGAATAGCCCTGATTTCTAAAGTAAAGTATGTTTATTAAACTTCGGGATACTCTGGTTCTTCTGTACGGACGACCATACCCCCCAAATATCTTCCAGTATTTTGTAGCCTAAGGCCTTATAAAAGCGTTTATCATATTTCCTTAGCAATACCCCGTGTGCTTCATTCCCTAGTGCCAGCTGATATATAGATGGAATAACGAGCTGGCAGTGTGTCGTATCATCAGGAAAAAAGAGTATAGCCATTTCTGTAAGGAGACAAGACCAGCTATAGAATTTGAGATTAGGTATACCTAGCCCACCCTTTCCCTGGGGTAGAGACATGAATTTAATTGATCTCCTCACCTTACCGTATTGCCAGACAAAGTTCATAAAGATTGCCTCCATTTCCTTGATCAATATGTCATCTACTTTAAAGGGGATGGACCTAAATTTATATAGGATCTTCGGAAACATTGTCATTTTGATGACATTGACCCTACCTATAATTGATAGATGGAGGGTGTCAATTCTTTTTAAGTCCTGTTTCATTTTTCCCAGTAATGGCAAAAAATTGTCTTTAATAATTTCCTTTGGCTGGGCATTGATTATTATTCCTAAATATACTACTGAATCCACATATCTATCATCCAGTTTGACTGTGTTACTTGAGCATAGTACCTGTGTTTTTGCCACATTAAGTCGGTATCCGGATACCCTCCCGAAGTCAGATGTGATACTGATTATTTCCCTCATAGCGCTAGCGGGATCAGTAGTGGTGATGGCTATGTCGTCCGCATATGCGAGGATTTTGGTTTCAAATCCATTAGTGACAATTGGCTTTATATTCATATTGTTCTTGATAAGGCAAATCAGGGGATCTATATACAATGCAAATAGGATGGGTGAGCACGGGCACCCTTGTCTCGTGCCTCTCGAAATATGGGGTCTAAATGCATTTGTACGCCATGATATTGGGCAGCCCTATCAATAAGCTGCCTAAACCCTATGTTGTTATCTGGGGGAGATGGCTGTGTTGGGTATGCCTCTGGAATCTGCCCATGTGTCCTGTGTTATAGTAGTGTCATCATCAGGGTTATCTAAAGGGTCATTTTGTCCACCCCCGTCCTAGGTCATAATCATCCTGGGATGGTGATGAGTGTGGAGAGAGTCTAGGAGAGTGTAGGGGAGACTAATCAGGAGATAAAGGCTTAGTAGGAAGAACAGGAGAAGAGAGTTGTAGGGGTGAAGTTGCAATGTCTCCTTTCTTTACAGGCACATCAGGAGAGCGTGAGGTGTTGAATTTCCTCTTGTTTGTGGGGAGACTGACAATATGGCCTGTTTTTGGGTCCACATGCAATGTCTTTTGTTTCAGATCGATAGGATCTGGTTGAAACAGTTCTTCCTGGTTGGAGTCTCCTTTGGGTGCCGATTTTTTCGATTCCGAACATGGTTTTGATTTGTGCTCTGGAGCCTTAGAAGGGGTGTTTTGCTCCTTCGGCTTTGAAGGCGAGTCAGTAATCTTTTTCGGATCCGAAGGTTTTCGGGGTTTGTTTGGATCCAAGGCCTTCTGGTCTTTTGGTGCCGAAGAGCTTGACGCCGAGGCCTTTTTGGATGTAACGGGAGTAAGATGTATTCCCGATTTCCGTACCAACTGGTTTTTTTTAGGCACCGATAGGCGGCTTGCTTGGTCCCGAGCTGCCAGAAGGCTTTTCCTTTGTCTTCGGACCCTGGCCTGGAGACAGGGCTTCTGAGGTTTTCTTTCGGTCGCGACTAAGGCCTTCAGGTGAAGTTTTGACCGGAGCCTTCTTTTTCTCGGGTGGGGTAGGAGCAGGGGCAGTTGTACTCATTCGTTGACCTGGAGTGATGTGGTCATCGAAGTCGTAGTCATCAGCTTCAGACACGATGTCGAGCTCCTACAAATTCTCTGCCTCTGGAACGTCAGGGTCTTCATCGAAGATGTCTTCGGGCACCAGTGCAGATTGTTGCACCATAACGTGTCGTCGAGCCCGGGGATCACAGATAAGTCTTTTGGGATCGAAAAGAGGCGCAGGCTTGGCAATCTTTTTCCTCGTGTTCTGGCGAGAGACAAGGGTTGCAGACCTTGTGGTGGAAATTTAGCTCCACACTGGGGGCATTTTTTAAATGGAGTCCTTTCCATTAGCCATAGGCCCGAATGGCGTCGATATGCCCAGCGACCCACGTCGACGACCGGAAAAGAGTATTTCTGAGTGAGCGGGTCGAAGGGCATGCAAACGAAAACAATACTGTCGAATTGTGATGGTTTGCTTGTCGGAAAAGGTTTGGGAACACGGTACCGAACCGGAGCACCAAAGATACATCCAAACCAGATGGGGGAAAAAAACAATCTGAGGATGGAGTCGATGCCCATGCGCACTATCGTCCAAGGGAGGAGTCACCTATCTCGTTACTACAAAGACTTCTTCCAAGACAACAACAAACTGCAATCATCCAAGCCCAACACCAGATGGTGATCTATGCAAAAGTATAAATTATGCAGCTCATATGCCTCGAACATACAGCTAGGGAGCAACTGAGTACAATACATTAACAGAGCAAGCTGAGAGGTAATACAAGATTGTTTAAAATTGCAATATATTCCAGTCATATTTACAATTTTAAACACGGGGAGACCTGTGATTTACCCAGAACCACAAGATTTTTAGTCAAGTGCTGCAACAAGGATTAGAACCAAGGTCCCCCATGTTTTAAAGTTTGCATCTTAGCCAACAGACCATGTCTCCTTGTGTTTTGTTGTGGATCTACACTGGCCGGTCTTCTTGCTGTGAAGTAGGAGTATAGGAATTGACATTCAACTGGTGAAATTGGGGCAAGCTGACAATTCTAGAACACTGTAAAGTTTTGTGATCATCTTCTGGATACATTTCTAAAAACTATATTTTGAAGGATTAGTTTTATATTTGTCCACCAAAATTTCATTTAGTGAGATTTTCGCATTCTGCTAAACTACGACTTTTTTAAAAATCAGTTTAATTACGTTTGGAAAAATGTCCTAGAATTGTTGGACATTAAGTTAACATTGTCACTTACTGATAATCAAACTATCATTCAAAAAATAATCTGAAAATAACCCACATTACAGAATTGTTTAGTGGATAATAAGGCATCTAGCAGCACCTCCCGTTATGAAGGACTGGCCCTATGAGCCCAAAACATCTGTGTCAGGCACAGTTTGCCATTCAACCACCTCACACAGTGAACATTCCTGCAAGACAGATCTACTCTTCAGACCCCAATTTGACTGGGCAACACTCAACTGATTCTGTATCATCATCTGAACAGATCAGGAAAAACTACTCTTAAAGAGAATGCTGCATAACATGGTCGCTGCTGTACAAAACCTATAAATAATCAACCAGTGGTGTTAATTTAGAGTATACAATATTATAACCGTAACAGACATGTCACAACGAATGAAATGTTCAATTTCAATGCTTACTTGGTAGACTTGTGTTGGTTAGCACACTTGACAAGTTCAGGAATGGATTAGTACTAAGTCTGAAATCTTTTGGCGGCTCTCCAAGTAGTGAACCCTGTAAAAGTATAACATTCTTTGATCACATGGTTACATACAAAACTAAGAGAACACAAAAGGCTGTGCTTAGTTTGCGAATAATTAATAGTGACATCATTGTTTTAGAGTTACTTGCATTCACAAATCAATAATGTAAGAACAAGGAGAAAAAGTTTTTTCAGTGTTGTTTTTCTCAAACATGCCTCAGCAAGGTGCACAGTAGTGCAACTTGAGAAGGCAGTTATAAAGAAAGACCTAATGCATCTCCTATTACTCTCTTAACATTCTGCAATAAAACACGTTAGGAATTCTTTTATACGACACCCCAGAAAAACCAATCTGAACTTGGGCATCGAAAGACAGCGGAGTAGCAAGATTGCCAAGGGCCATAATACACCTCTAGCCACCTGCCTCACGGTGACACTTCAAAACCTTGGCAGACATACCACTGCACCTCCTCCGCCCTCCGTAAAAGATTTAAAGGAAATCTGGCTTAGGCGTGGCACCCCACCTTCCAGGTCATCAGTTTCATGTTTCCCAAAGCAGTGGAGCTTGACATGGTAACCAATGTATTTAGGAATTGTCTAGCCAAATAACGGCTTCCCAAAAACCTTTCAACAAGTTCCCTCCTGAAGTATAGGAATATCATTTTAGCCTTAAATCTGATTTAATAAATATCAGAAGGATGCGATTTACAAGGGTTACATATGTGTTGGATTGCCAAACAACCTTCACACAGTGAGTGCTTGCAATGGGTGGGTATGAATGAGACCAAAACTAATACAGAGGGGGGAGTGTGTTTAGACTTGGTCTTCGATGTGTGTTACCATAAAGAGACTGAATTATGATATGTGGGATTAGACGGATGATGGACCACATCGCAGAACAATCTGTGTTCTTTTGGGGTGAGTACCCAAACATGTCTTTGTGAAGCTAAAATTCCCTGTCCTAGTCAGTTTTCTGTCCGGTCATATGTGCTTTTTCTCCCAAGAGCTCAACATTCATTGAAGCCCAATGGAGTCCCCCGGTTTAATGACTTGCCACATGGGCTCGGCTGTCAATGGCGCATCCTAAGTATACCCCTCTTTATTAGAGTGACTATTTCTATTTGCTAGGGCTAAGTGTGCACTGATAGTGGTGGCACTATAATTCTTAGTCTAGGGCACAGACATTTTTATCTGTACGTGGTGGGAGGACTGCTCACCTCTAAGTGAAATCTTTTAATTGAGTGTTCTTGCCCTTCATGACATCAGAGAGATATATGGTGGGTGGGTGGATGTGATAAGAGTACGATTTCACATGTGCCTGGATAAGTGAATGATGGGCCTCACTAGTCTACGTGGGTGTACTGCTCAAGACAGTGGCCACCTTTATGCTGGGCTGCCAATCTGCATTTTGGACATTGGGTTGGCAGGCACCTAAATACCTCTTGTTCCCCCTCTCCTTAATACTGGTCTCCATTTTGGGGTGGAAGAATAGATAGAGGGGGATAGAGGGACAGTGGCAGTATTCCAGAGTCCGCTGGCTGTACGCGCGCAGCTACCCTTTTAACTTGGAATTTTTTACCTGGGGCACTGTAACTTTTAAAAAATAAAACGTGTGAGGGGCTTGGGGGCTTTTTGACATCCTACCTGCGCTCGATTGCTGGTCTTCCCGCCTTGGTCCGACGTGGTGATTCACCGTTGCACGGAGGGCGGGGAAGAAAGAGCCAGGCACGTCCGGCTGGGGCGGGCAGCGCGTTAGTTGTTGGGCGAGCTGGCATTTATATTCAGCATGCCTCTGCGGCCGCGCACGCGCGCAGCTGGCGCACCAAAGGCAAGCCCGTCTGCGCCCATCCGCGGCCGACCGGGGCTAGGGGCCAGAACCCCTGCTGGTATTGATGCGGCCATCTATTATAGCGCTCAGACACTGCGCAGACTCTGCTCAATTATGGAGGAGAAGTGTAAGCATAGTCTAAACACAGTGAGTAATAATTGGCATTGTAACCACTGCACGTTTAAAGCGAAAGCATCCATGGAGGATAGGAAGAGAGGTCCCCTACTCAGGTTATCTCTGATCAACTGTAGGTCTATGAGGTAGCATAGAATCGAGATATACTACCAATTGATGGAGGTACAAGCGGATGTTCTATTTGTCACTGAGACATGGTTAGATACGGAGTTCGCCCCTGATATTTTGGAGGCACTTCCCAGGGGGTATGGGATTGTGAGACTGGACAAACTGTCTGGTAGAGGAGGGGGCATTGCTATCATATGTAAACATCACATCCAGTGCTCTCTCGAGCCAGCTGACATTGATGACAGCGAAGCAGGCCTCTTCACGCTTAGAACAGCCACTAACTAGGTTATTAAAGGTATATTGGTATACAGACCTCCGGGACCCCATTCAAGGTTCTCTCCTAGCTTAATCGACTACCTCATTCAATCTGCACTAAGGTATGAAAAACTAGTGGTACTGGGCGATATTAATTTGGATGTGGACACCACAGGGAGTGTGAATCTGAGTAGCAGAGGCCTGAGGCACTAGGAAGAGAGACCCTCTTAAGTACCAGAGAGAGGAGAGCAATTGTAACTAAATTGACGCCAGGGAGAAAACCGAGACCTGACTTCTGAGGGCATCTAGGCTCCCTTAAGAGAACATTAAGCTGACATTAGGCCTTGGGAGAAACCAAGAGGAAATAGATCCCACGCAAGTGTAGTGGAGGGCTCCTCTATGCCGACCAAAAAAACAACAGAGTAACGGAGTCTCCACCTACTTTACACCCACAGTCGCTAAGGACCCACAATCAACCAGAGAAGGGGAGAACGGCATGGCGCTTTCTAAGGAGGACTTGCTTGCATCCCTGAGGGAGTTCAAGCAGGAACTATGAAACCTGCGAATCTTGTCAATGACCGTAGAGACTTAATTCTTTTTGGCCGCTGCCCGGTGGAGCTACTTTGTTAGCTATAGAGGAGATGAGCTGTTGACTTCCCCATCAGCTGTCACCTACCCAGCTGGACACTGGGCAGACTCAACATGCTCTACATGCGAAGAACTTCAATGCTCGTCCGATTTTCCTATCATGGCTGTCTTTCGATACCCACGACACGGAGCCACCATTTTGTGGTTTCTTGTCCTCTTCCTCGGTCCGTTGACTTCATCCTGACGACACTTGGACATTGCTCCTGGGCTTGACGGCCTCATCTCTGTCTTTCTCCTTACCCATTGCCAAAGCACTCCCTCTCCCCTTTTTGGGGAAGGATCCAGTAGATACGCCTTGGAGTCTCAGAGACCCCTCTGAGAGAGTCCACTGCGTAAAGGGAGCCACTCGCAACGGAGATGGGGGAATGATAGCACTTCCCCTGGGATCACAGCTTACTGGACTTTGGACGCAGCTATTACTCCTCTACCGGTTTGTGCCCCCGCCACCCTCTCCCTCCTCTTTCAGGCTATGTCTCTCACCCTCCTCCGCCTCTTTCCCTCCTTCGTTCTCTGTCTACTTCCCCTGCTCCTACCCCCTCTCCCCTGAATCTCTCCCCTTGCCTGCTTTTTCCCTTACGTATATGTCCTTATTGTTTGTCTCGACACAACATGTAACTATGCAGCTATGCTCTAAAACTGTGTAAACTTTGTAACGAAGTAACCTTCAATTATGGTCTGATACTCATGTAAAGCGCTCTGATACCCCCGGGTCTAGCCTGCCCTATATAAAACCTTTCAAATAAATAAATAAACAAATATTTACCCTGGGGCACAAGAGTTGCACCAGGAATTAGCAATACTACAATTATTGTTAAAGTCCGAATACCCTACAAATAAGATGGGACATTTACTTGACTCCATCTTTGCCAATTGGGATGCTCTGGTGGGGGAGCCCCCGCTTCCGGTGCTGTGGCCTGATCACTTCTTGATACCGTTTACGATACAACTACCGGTATCCAAGGTACAGGAGAAAGTTAAAATTGGTATCAAACGTAGGAAGTGGGTTGGCTTCTCTCAGTGGGCTTTCAATCAGGCCTTTTTAAGAGACGGAGCACCCTCTGGTATGGATGTCAACCTGGCTTGTGAAGCCCTACAGAGGCGGATTATTTACGTCCTTCCTTGACTGTACCGCACCCTGGTCATATAAGATGTCCACAAAAAAACGTAAATCAGCTCCCTGGTTTGATGAAGAACTTGGAACTGCCAAATCAGGTTGTAAGCGCCTAGAGAGGAAGTGGAGGAAAGATTTCTCAGCCCACTTGGAATATAAAATTTGTCTTAAGTCCTACCACTTGCTCATTAGAAAGGCGACGACAGCCTATTTCAAGGAGAGAATCCAAACAGCCGAAAACTCTACTACAGAGCTATTTAAGGTTTTTAAAGAAATTTCCTCCCTGACATCTATTGCAGCACCTATTGTTGGATCTGAGAAATCCTGCAATCGGGTTGCCGAGTACTTAGAGGCGAAGGTGGAATAAATGTATTCCTCCTTCCCTGACTCTGCTCGTGGGAGTGGGGGAGTGGAGGAGGAACCTGTGGATGCTCTAACCTTACAGTGTATCCATGAATTTACTGTGCCCGTTCCGGACACCTTAAACAGATAGCTACTAGTATCAAATCAGGGTCACCAAGGGATCCAGCTACCCCTAGGGTACTCCGAGGGAGCATGGACATACTAGTGCCTTTCATAAGATATCTCATTGAGATGTCTTTTAGCTCAGGAGTGGTACCTAACAGATGGAAGGAGGCAGTGGTGCTCCCTTTACAAAAGAAACTCCATATCAGTGCTGAGCAACTTGACAATTTGTGACCCATTTCCCTGCTCCCTTGTTTTGCTAAGGTAGCTGAGAAGATTGTGAACACACAGCTCACAGCACATATCTGTAAAAACAACCTTCTCCACCCTTCTCGGTCTGGCTTTCGTGCCCTTCACTCCACCGAATCGGCTCTGTTATATTCCACCGAGACCATACGGAAGTATGTGGACGAAGGACAAACAACGGCCTTAATTCTTTTAGATCTTAGTGCCGCTTTCGACACTGTTGCCCACCAAACTCTGTCGCAGATTTAAAGAGAGGTGGTGTCATCAGCGGGGCTTTGAAGTGGATGGAATCTTTTCTGTCCGAGCGCAGCTTTCAAGTTATGCAAGGTACTACTCCAGGATTATCAAGTTGACGCAGGGGGTGCCTCAGGGTTCTACCCGGAGCCTGACACTGTTCAATCTCTATGTCGCCCCCCCTGGCAAAAATCTCGGATAAATTTGGGATTAATGCCCTGTCCTACACTGATGACACCCAGCTGGTGGTGGTCTCTGACTCAAGTTCGGGTTGACGCTGCTCCCAACTTCATGTCCTGCCTTCAAGAATTGGCGGGTGGATGACAAACAATTGTCTGAAGCTGAACGGTAGCAAAACCGAGGTGCTGGTGATAGGGAAGGCTGTGTCAGTATGGTCATTGGCATGGTGGCATCAGACTCTGGGCTCTACCCCTACACCGTGTGAACAGGCGAAGAATCTTGGGGTATGGGTGGACAATAAGATGTCTTTTGATTACCATACCAGGCGGGTGGGAGGTTATGGAAGACCTTTGACACCCTTCCCATGGCATCTAGGAAGATCATGGTGCATGCCTTGGTGACTTCTCGCCTGGATTACTGCAATCTCTTGTATTTGGGTGCAACCGCCAAATGCATACAGAGGTTGCAGTGTATCCAGAACGCAGCGGCTAGACTAGTTCTTATGCTACCGAAGAGAGCCTCTGCAAAAAGAGCGCTGGCCTCCCTGCACTGGATTCCCATCAGGGAGAGAGTGAAGTTTAAGGCCATGTGTGTGAGTCATCGGATTCTACAGAAGAAGGGACTGTCGTATTTGCATGACCATCTCACTCCCTATGTGCGACCTGACTGCTTAGATTGAGTGGGAAAGGAAAGGTGCATTTCCCCCAAATCATGAGATCCAGGATGGGTGGCTGCTCTTTTCTGTACCTGGCGGCCCAGATGTGGAACACTCTTCCTCAAAGTCTCTTGTTGGAGTGCTCTGAATCCATCTTTCGAAAAGGGCTGAAGACCTATCTGTTCCCTGTGGTTTAAGTTGTTCTGTTGCCAGGTTACCGTGGATGCTGCTTTTCTCTCAGCTGTTACCTCAGCGCGGGGACACTCTGATTCAGTGTAACCAGGCGCTTTATAAATGCAATTATTATTATTAAGAATCGCTAGTCCAAACCTCTGCTCCCCGACCAGATTGAAACTTATCACTCACCCTTTCCTGTCCAAAATGTGCAATGCACTGGAAATAGCCCCATCGTCTAAAGTTATTTCACATTTCACCCAAGTCGACCAGAAACAGTCTGAAGGGTGGAGATGAGGGGCCAAAAGAAATTAGAAGGGTGCAGAGCCCCTGGATTTGATAGGCCCTCAGGAAAAGGATAGCCGCCTGGAACCTCTGCAGAGATGCCTTGCTGCTGACCTGTGGTGAGAAGGAAACTGTACCTTCACAAGGAGCTGGACTGAGCCTTTTTCAGGAGGGGGTGACCTCATCCACTTTAGACAGCAACAGCTCATTTGGCTGAAGGGATCACGGAAGAGGAAGTCTCAATAAATGAAGGGTGCCTCAAGGATGTCCCAGTGATTTGCTCAAAAACTGGGTCAATAAGTTGCTCCATAACCTTTAAAGATTAAGAAGGGTGAGACTGCACCATACAGGACAAGCCCTGTAACAATCAGGTGTTTGTTCTTTACTCTGCGCTTCCCTTGGGAGTTTTGAAAAATCTAGACACTGGAGTACTTGTCCACTCAGATGGAGTGGGTCGTTCAGATTCTAAACTTTTGGAATACTCTTTCTTGTAAAGCAGTTCCACAGATGCTGCACTTTGAACCCCTAGTCAAGACCTGTAGTGCAGGCTAGTAGTCCACCGACCATAACAAACGATGTGGCTGCCACCACCGTCAGAAAAATCACAACAGCAATGAGAAAGGCTCCGAGATGAAAACCTCCTGATCAAATTTTTTATTAAAAACACACTTTAGTGTCTTTTATTTGCATATAACAAATACTTTCTTACCCGTCGGTGTAGTGTTGCAGCTTGAAGACTTTCTGGATTCACTATGCTGTGCATTATTCCGCAGTCTAGTGGTTGGGTCCGGAATCGTAGTATTTTTTCTATGTTTTTTTTCCGTAGCCCAGGTGGGCGTCGACGTCCCACCATTTGGTGTCCTTCCTGTGACTTCTGCACGCTTCCCCCGGAAGCTCCCACCTTTGGGCGCCATCTTCGGATTCTTTTTTTCTTGTTTTTGTCATATGTTTGTTCAACCTTTTCCAATCTTTTCAAGTTCCTCCTTTATTTAAAGGAACTTCAAATTTGTCTCTTAAAGAGTATGAATGTATGCTGTCCTTGTATTCTCTCTTCCTCCTGTCTCATCTTTCTGGCGGAGGTGGGAGGGTTCGCTAGTGAATCCAGAAAGTCATCAAGCTGCAAAACTACACCAGCAGATAATAAACTATTCGTTTTGCAGCATGAATCTTTCTGGATTCACTATGCTGTGCATAGACTTTGTAAAGTTTTTTATGTTTGTGGCGGCTGGGTGGAAGATGAGCGTTGGTTGTTGAATGTATGTTGAAGCACTTTCTGTCCTACTTGTACTTCCTTGTTCATTTGAATCTCCACTCAGTAGTGCTTAGTGAACGTGTGCACTGAAGCCCATGTTGCTGCCAGGCAGATGTCTTGGATGGGTGTGTTTGCCAGGAAGGCTATTGTTGCTCCCTTTTTCCTGGTAGAGTGGGCTTGTGCCCCTCCTAGTAGTTCTTGACCTGCCTGCTTGTGGCAGAATTGTATAATTTGTGCAATCCATCGTTCAATGGTGCCTTTTGTTACTGGTCTTCCTAGGAAACTGCTTGTGAAGGATACAAAGAACTGCTTTGTTTTCCTGTTCTATTTAGTTCTTTTCATGTAATGCCTTACTGCACTTCTGGCATCCAGAGTGTGTAGTACTCTCTCCCGCATGTGGATGGTTTCTGAAAGAAACTTGCTATCGGTATTGTTTGGTTCATGTGAAACCTTGACACCACCTTTGGCATAAAGTGTGGGTCGGTTCTCATTACCACCCTGTCATTGTTTATTTGAATGTAGGGTTCCTGTAGCGTCAGCGCTTGTAGCTCGCTTACCCTGCGTAGCGAGGTGATTACTACTAGAAAGGCTATCTTCATTGTGAGCATCTGTAGTGAGCCCTTGTGGATGGGTTCAAAAGGCACTTTCATAAGCTCTGTTAGAACTATGTTAAGGTTCAATGCCGGTGGTGGTATCCTTTTTGGTGGGGCTATCCTTTTAGCCCCTTCTAGGAATCTCTTGGGATGTAAAGAAGTTCTTTCTCGTCTCCCCTCTTGTGTAGGCTACTATTGCTGCTAGGTGTACTCTCAGCAAGGTAGAGCTCAGGTTTGTTTTTAGCAGGTGTGTTAAATATTTTAGCACAGTTGATTCCTTGGTTATTTTCTTGTATAGTTTTTCCCTGATGCCCCATTGTGTGAATCTTTTCCATTTCGCCACATAGCACCTCCGTGTGGTAGGTCTCTTTGCCTCCCGTAGTACCCGCAGTGTGCTCTCTGGGAATTTTAGGTGTGCAAATTCTACATCTTCAGGAGCCAGCCAGCTAGTCAGAGGCTCTTTGGCTCTGGGTGAAGTACCTCCCCGTTTTGCATGGAGAGCAAGTCTTTTCTTTTTGCAAACTTGTGTGGTGGTCCCTGCGCCAGCTCCACTATTTGTGAGAACCATGATTACCTGGCCTACTGTGGTGCCACCAGAATCAGTGTCATGTTGCTGGTTCTGCATTTGCGGAGTACCCTGTGAATCAGTGGTATCGGGGGAAACGCGTAGGCAAATGTTTTTGACCAGCTTATCCATAGGTGAGTACATTATATGACTGTAATTTCCAAATGGTAAGAGATACCCCTTCAAGTTGTGCCACCACGCTATCTCCTCTTGCACTGCGTGCGTTACAACCACTAGATCTTCCCAACTCCCTGTAGCTTGTGGCCATTGTTATTGGAGCCATTCCTGGCTCCAGTCTTATGTGGAGTCGTATATTGGGGACTAGGTGAATGCATGACGCCATCATCCCCATGATCTAGCTCGCTGTCCTCACTGTCAGAGCTTGCCCCTTCTGGTATTGATGTGTCTCCTTCATCAAGGCGAGTGTTCTCTTGTCGCTGGGGAACACTTTGCTCTGGATGGTGTTGATCTGTGCGCCCGGGAAGATCTTAAGCTGTTCTGGTTCCATTGAAGATTTCCCCCAGTATATTGAGAATCCCAGTCCTGTCAGCGTCTGTGTGACCCGCTGTGCTTGTAGTTGGTATTGTTTGTATGAACGTGCCTTTATTAGCCAGTCGTCGAGGTAGGGGTATACATGAATCCCTTCCCTCCGTAGGTGCGCTGCTACCGCTGCGAGGCATTTGGTTAAGACCCTTGGTGCGGATCTTAGTCCGAAGGCTAGGGCTGTGAACTGGTAGTGCTCTTTGTTGATGGCAAATCTTAGTAGATGTTTGTGGTGTCTGTTCATGGAAATGTGTAGGTAGGCATCTTTGAGGTCTACGGTGGACATAAAAGTCTCCGTCCCTTATCTGAGGAATAACCTCCTGTAGGGATGTCATATTGAATTTTTGAGTCTTTATGTATTGGTTTAGGAACCGTAGGTCCAGGATGGGTCTTAACGTTTCGTCCACCTTTGGTACGAGGAAGTAGTTTGAGTACACTCCCTTTTTTTCTCTCTGAACGGTACTATTTCTATCTCCTCCTTGTAGAGGAGTTCTTGTGCTTCCTGTAGGAGGAGCGCAAGTTCTTTTGCTGAGCGCGCCTTGCTCTTTGGTTTCCTGTTTGGAAGTTTCTTTTCCAGTTCTATACAGTATCCGAACTGTATGATGTTCAGTATCCATTTGTCTGTTATTTTCTTCCACTCCTGGAAGAAGTGTTTTAGTCTGCCTCCTACTGGTGTTACATGTTCGTTGATCCCTGATTTGAGTTTGTGTAAAACTTTTTGGGTTATTTTGTTGTGCCCCTCCCCTAGAGGTGCTGTGTGGGTGGGCACGTTTGGTGGAGCGGACTCACTTTGAGGTGGGTTGCTAGCCCCCTCTGCTTGTTTGTACTCGTCCATTCGCCCTCCCGCAAAAGGACTGGCCCCTAGGTTGGTATTGCCAGCTTTGCTGTTGCTGACCCTGCTGCGCTTGATTGTTGCCCTGGTAGTTCTACTGGAATGTCTGATGTGACGTTCCCGGTTGGTTTCCCCCTCTTCCATTTAATCCGTGTGTCGGGTGCCCCTTCTCATACCTCTGAACTGCAGCGCCCCCATGGACCTTGAAGTTTCATTTTCCTTCTTCAGCTGCATCAGTTTCTCATCTACTGGCGCTCCGAACAGTGTTTCTCCATTGAAGGGTGTGTTTAGAATATTATTCTGTACTTCCGGCTTGAAACCTGAGATCCTCAGCCAGGCATGCCTTCCTTCTGTTACACCAATCATCATGAGCCTGCTGGATGTGTCTGCCGCATCCAGGGCTGATTTGAGGCATGAGTTTGCCTTGTTCTTGGCTTCCTCCACCAGGTGTGCTGCTCTCGGTTGGTATTGTTCAGGGAGGTGTTTGAGTAGCTGTCCAACCTCCTCCCAATGCTGGTATGTATGCCTGTTGAGTAGGGCATTCGAGTTGGCAATGTGCCAGTGGACTGCTGCATTCCTCTATATTTTTCTTCAGGTGAGGTCTATCCTCTTACTTTCCTTGTCTGGAGGTGGGCCCGAGTTTGTGGGAATGTTGGCCCTTTTTCTGGCTGCTGCTGCAATGATGGAGTCAGCCGTGACGGATCCCTGGATGTATGGTGGGTCCTTAGAGGAATGTTTATACTTCTTCTCAGTCCTAGGTGTGACAGATCTGCAGCTTGATGGTTCTTTGAATGCTTCCCTTCCCTGGTCCAGGACACTTTGGAGCATGTGGAAGAATGGACTCCTAGTTTGAGTGGGGAGCAGGGTCTCTAAGAGGAAGCAGCCTTTTGGTTTCTCTTCCTCCAGTTTCACCCCATATGCTGCTGCCGCATTTTTGATGACCATATTGTAGATGCCAATGTCATCTGGCCGCAAAGGCCTCGAAGGATACGTTTCTGCGGCCTCTTCCGGGCTTTCGGTGTCAAGGTCCTGCCAATCCAGGTCCTGCGCCACCGAGGATGCCGACCCCAAACTTGTTTGTTGGTCTTCCTCGCCTTCTCCCTCATAATAGTATAGGCCCTCTTCCTCCCGCTGTTCCTGGGGCTCCGGAGTTTTCGGCGGCTCTTCAGCGTCGAACTCCTCTTCATCCTCAACCTCGACAATCGGTGTTGGCTTTGACGGGATGGTGAACCTTTTCATCCGTTCGTCAAATTCCTTTTTCCTTTGGAGGATACTGTCCATTTCGGCCTTCGAGCCTTCTCTTTTTCCCCTCCATCTCCGCGGCCTGTTCGGCGTCGAGGGTTTCGGCCGATCTCTTCTATGTCGAAGTCGACGTCTAAGTTGACTTCGGGTCCTTTTCCTTGGGAGTCGAGCGCACCTTTTCGGGGACGTGCTTCGACGCCCTAGGCTTGTCTTGGGTTTGCGCCGACTGGGAGTCCTTTTCGAAGGATCCGCTGGGCTGTTTGTCCCTGGATGCAGCTGCGTCCGTCGAATGTTTCAGCGCTAGTGCTCCTTTCGAGGACTTTAACTCTGAATTTCGAGAGTCTGTCAGGTTTTAGGGGTCGACGTCTCTCTTACCTCCTTTGTGGATTTCATATCGGTCTCTACGACTGTGTAGTCATCTGGTCCCTCTGCGATATTGTCCTCTTCCCCACTGGAGAGGCCCAAGTCCCGGAGACTCGGAGGTTGACCTTGGCCTTGCATGTTGTAGTTGGCTCTCCTCTGTCTTTCTCTTATCTGGAGTGTCTTCGGGGTAAATTCAGAGCAGGCGTTGCAATCCTTGCTCTCGTGGTCGACCGGCAGACAGAGGTCGCAAACCGGATGCTGGTCCTTCTGCGCGTATTTGTGGAGGCAATTACGGCAGCATTTAAAAGCTGTTTTGCCCATTCCTGCGCTCAGGGGGCACCCTGTAGGCGCATTCTCCGTTGGACGTCGAAGTCTTCGATATTCTCCTCCTTCTTCGTCGTCCTGGCTCAGTGGTCTTGATTGCGAGATGTATTTTCCAATTTGTTCTGTGGTTTTCGGTCTTTATTTTCTTCTTTTCTCCAAAAACTCTGGAACTTCTCTGTGATGATCCAGACCCAATGGCAGAAAAAAAAATCTGAAGATGGCGTCCAAAGGTGGGAGCTTCAGGGGGAAGCGTGCCGACGTCAAAGGAAGGACACCAAATGGTGGGACGTCGACGCCCACCTGGGCTACGAAGAAAAAAAAAAAAAACACTACGATTCCGGACCCAACCCCTAGACCGCGGAATAATGCACAGCATAGTGAATCCAGAAAGATCCACACTGCAAAACATACACATAATCAAACACTCTATACAGATGTCGCAACTTCTTTAGTACATAGCATGCCCACCACTTAATGCCCATTAATTCTGTTCCTTATCTAGTTCAGATAAGTACACTCACTAATTTCCAATGCTTCCCTGGGCATCCCCCTTGATTATTACACAAATTGTTATGTGGTAGCACAGTAGTCCATACTGCTCACCCACTCAGCCATGGGAGGCCCTTTCCAATTTCTTTTTCAACAACTAGAATGTCCATTGCCAAGAGCAGTCTGATGCACTGCGAACCTCCCATTCATCCATCACGCCCAGTATTGCCATCTTTGCGCAGGCAAAACCGGCTGTCTCACCTCCTGAGTCAGCACATCACAGATAGGCTTCAAGTACTGTTGTATTATAGGGCATGTCCATATTATGTGGCAGAACTTCTCAAGCTCTCACTTGCATCTTAAGCAGTGTGGATCCTGGTCTTGATTTATTTTATTGAGCTTAGTAGAGCAGTAAAAAAACTCTATAAAGGAATTTAAGCTCATTCTAGTAGAGACACCAATAGTCTGAGCGCCATATTTACTTCTACCCAGTCCTCATCATCCATGCGGTTTAGCTCCCTTTCTCATCTTTCTATTAATGCTGGCATTGGGTTTGTGCTATCATTAGCCAGAGTGTGGTATACTAGCAATATCTCTTTTCTCTCTAACTTTGATACCTCAATCTTTGTCTCCTACAGGCTATGCTCAGGGAGGTCTTGCAATTGCATTTAGTATATCGCAAGCGCATGTTGGAGCTGTAAATAACTGTAGATTCCTACGTCCTAGTGATGTGTCTAAAAGCACACACGTTGCCACCCTCCTAGAAACCACCTGAGGGATCCCTACAAAGTCCCAGGATTGAAAGCCCTCTACATACACCACCTGCCACAAACAGTTTCCATTCCCCAACGGGGTGTCTCTGTCGTGAGCATCCTGTGCCATCTAATACATCTCACAGTCTGAAGCCAGCAAGATAGGGACTTCTGGGTGGCCAGAGGGAGATCAGTATGGCTGTAAGTGCTGTGTAGCCAATTTTATGAACCCTATTTCTCCAAGGCAACATGCTCCAGATATGCAAACAGTCATTCATTCATCAGGACAACAGGAGCAGCCCTGGGTGCCATGCCAGCAAGCACTGATTGTAGGCATAGGTAAGTCATCCCTCAATCACGCCTTACAGCCCTAAGGCAGGGTGCACTATACCCCAGGTGAAGGCATATCTGCAGGAGTAGATATGCCCCAACACTGTATAAGAATTGACTCATGTATTGTAAGTGCCAGGGAAGCCATGAGGAGTACATGAGCTGAAAACTAGACAACTCGTGTTACACAGCACCACAATGGCTTCACAGAAACCAGGAATGTTTGGTACCATACACCTACTTGTAATAAATCCAGTGTGAGTTTATTACACCAAGTACTCAGAGGGCACATCAGAGGTGCCCCCTGAAAACCCACCGACCCGGTGAGGGCACGGACTGGCTTTAGGCAGCCTGCCACACACAGACATGTTTCTGGACCGCTGGATGGAGAGCACCTGTTCTCTGACACCAGAAACAATGCACATCATAGGCAGAGCTGCCACACCTCCTCCCCAAAATGGGCCAGCGCTTGAAGGGGAAGTTTTGAAGTCCTGCTGCCTTTGTACTACAATCCTCAGCCTCTGCCACTAGCAGCAGATGGCAGCCCCCGATTACGCCACCATAATGGGCGTGAAAACTTAGAAGAATAGGAGGTGTGCCCACCTCTGCCACCTCCACCTTCTACGGTGGGGAGGAGAGGTGAAGCACATCTTTCATTCCATGCCATCTTGATGATGCGGGGAGCCCTCTCATCAGGACCAGGTCAATGCCCCCTCCTATACGAGGGTGGCATAATAGAGGACATACTCACCCCAGGTAAGGTGCCCATTGGCCCAACCTGGTACTCCCCTAAAGCACCCCTAAATTAAGTATTTAGGTAGCTCTACTAGACATGGAAACTAGATCTACGATGTCTTAAGAAGAAAGAAAACATCTCTGCAGAGAAGAATGAAGACGACAACTGCTTTGGCCCCAAACCTACCAGCCTGTCTCCAGCTTCGACAAACCTGCAACCTGTCTTGCAGCCAGTGACCTATGAATACCTTGGGAAGACTTCTGTCTATGAAAAAGACTCCAATCTCCCGAGGACACTGACCCTCCCTGTCCAGTAGAATCCAACTCCAAGGACCCCAGATCGAGTCGGATCCATGACTACTGCACACGGCACGAGTCCAAGTGACTCACATGTCCAGTCAAGTCAAGTCTCCTCTGTAATCCGAATCTCGAGTCCAACATTGGCTGATCTCCACGGCAGCGATGGCAGTTGAATACAGGGGCGCCCCTTGACACGACCGGCTCCAGTAAGAAGACTCCGCCATCCAAAGGCATCCCTACAACCAAAGGCCTGGGCCTGGATGAGCTGAACCGATGGTGCCCCTCCACCTCTGAGCCTGCAGCCTGTTTGACAACAGAATCCTCATTGAAGAGCATTGGTTGGTCGATGCCGAATTTGCACCCGGTCGCCCTGTGCCGCTGGTGGTGTATGCTTTGTGACCCCCACTTGTGCTTCACCTAACCCCCAAAACGTGGCCCCTGCAAACTATCTACTTACCCGCAAGCAGTGTGGCTTCGAGCATACCCAGTCTGCATTGAAAAGCATTGGGCCGAACTCCGATTTTGACCTCTGCACAAGGCCGCCCCTGTGCTTCTGGTGGTGCAGTTTTGGTACTCACCTGACCCTGGCTGACCTTTGGGCCTGAGGACTGGAACTCTAAGTGTGATACTTACTTGTTTCCCCCCTAAAATAACACTGAACTATGCAGAAACTGTTTTAAGTGTCGACTTTTGAAAGGGAAAAGCATTTTTATTTAAAAACATACTTACCTTCTCGCGAAGATCTTGGTCTTGAAATAAAGTACAAACAAAGCTTATTTTTCTAAAATTGGAGTAGATCTCCTTTTTGAGTCATGTGTCCGTTATTGGTCAATGGTGTGCATTAAATGTCTTACACTCCTCTGTGTTAGGCATAAGGCTGCCCACCCACACTACCACTAATAGAACACTTTGGGATTTACATTGAGCCCTGTACGCTTTTGGAGAATTCCTGAACTCTGAGCACGGTATAACCAACTAGTGGCATATCATATACAGAGCGAGCTTCCTACAGTGGGCGAGCAGCTTAAGCTTATCAAAGGGTAGTGCTAAGCATTTGTTGTACTCCCAGAAGCAATAAATGATACACACTCAAAAATAACTCTGACCAATTAAAAAAAAAAATTTAACTAAAATTTTCAAAACAAAGAATTTCGGTATCAAATATGTACTTTTCAAAATATTCACTTTCTCAGGTAAGTAAAATGTTCACTTGAATGTGTCTATACATGGTAAGTATTTTCTCTGGGAAAAAAAGAATATACCGCATACAACTACTTGCAAAAGGTATCCAAGGGTCCCTTTCAGGACTTTAGGTGGTAGGGGGACAAAGTCCAAAGAACCACCAGCAGTTAGTCTTTAACTGCCCAGGAGCATCCGGGTGCACAGGTGCTAGTCAGGTTGGGAGATGTACACGCTACCAGAAAGGAGAAAAGGGGGCAACCTAAAAACAGGCTGCAGAGGGGGTCTTGGGGACAAGTCAGAAAGCTCCCAACGGGGGGCTCGGTTAATGAGGGCCCCTGTAACAAGGAAGCACAGTCGGTTCTATGGAACCTGGCCTGGGATGCTCAGTTGCAGTGATTAGGTTGGCTGGGCTGGTGCGTCATGGGCACTCACGGTTGTCGGTCTCGCCGTTTGAGGGGACAAAAATAGGACAGCTGGGCCACTCTTGAAGTGGGTCTTTTGCATTGCTGACGTCCCTCGACAATTGTTCGTATTGGAGGCATTGCAGTCCGGATTGGACTCAAACAGGCTTTGGTTGCTGCAGGGGGTCCGGTACCCCAGATATTGGCGCAGCACGGTACTAGATGGTCCTGGGCTCTTCTCCCTTGGTGGGGAGACGGATCTGACTTTCTCGAGCACGGTGACCTCTTCCTGGGCGCCTGCTGAGTTGGTGAGACCGAGGAGCAGCAGAACGGTGGTCTGGAGTTTGCGGTTTGGTGCCTGCAAGCTGCAGGATAGTAGCTCCTTTACTCAAAGGGAGATTGCTGGCAATTTGTGTAGTACTGGCAGTCCACCGGGGTTGTTGGTAGATGCACAGCAGCAGGACGAGTCGGTTTGTCGTGATTGTCTAGGCAGATGCAGGAAGGCAGGGTTGGGTGCCAAAAAGTCATCAGCTGATCCTCAGTTGTTTGCTCTTCTTTGTACTCATCTTGTGTCTGTCCAATCTTAGTTCCCGGTGTCAGGGGTGCCACCTAAATGCTAAAGTAAGAGTTGTTTAGCTGGTTGTCAATGGGCTACTTACAAATGGGGCGCCTACACCCCCTATAGGATCAAGAACAGGAGACCTAGTCTGCATGACAGTCTCTTGAGTAGGACCCCAGACAACTGTAAAGAGTCAATTTCTCACTACTTATGTGGCCATTTCAGAGCAATCAGGATTAGCATTTTTCTGTGCTTCCAGAGCACACATGGAATCAGCAGGATGGGAGCTGGGCGCGTAAACAAACGTCTTCAACCAACTGATCAAACGAGCATTTCCAGCATACCGGTTTAGCAATACCTTGATGGGCAATTTGGGTATTTCTTCTTGTAAAACTTGAAAAGCATCCATGTGGGCTCCCCAACAGGGAGGCATCTATCCTGATCGAGTTGAAGTCTCTGGTTAAAAAGGGTCACACTTCCACAGACTGGACAAACTGCACCACCAAGGAAGGAAGTCGACCGCATCCTGAAAAAGAGACAATTGGTCTGTAGGAAGAGCGGTTTCTGTTGCAGTAACACCCCCCCCCCCCCCCCCCCCCACCACACACACACACACACACACACACACACACACACTTTTGCCAGATTTCTGTTGCCCTTTGGCTGGGACACATGGCACATCAAGTCAATCAGGGTCCCAGTGCCTGTGTTCTTCCAAATCTGCACATTGGTACTCACAATTGGCACCTCTCTGGCCACATGTAAGCACCTTACAAAAGGTAACATGGGTACTAAGGGCACTGTGACCAGGGAAGGCCTCCAAGGGCTGCAGCACATAATGTGCCACTCTTAGAGTCCTGTACCTTAACACACACACACACTTCCATTGCAGGCTGCGTGCTTTGGTGCAGAGAAGAGTCGACATGACACACACACTTGTGTGCCATGCCTGCAACCCACTGTTGATGGTATTGGTAAGACACGCCTCTAGCTGGGTACACTATACTACTGGCAATGGTACAGTTGCATGAGCACTGTACCCCTACAGTGTCTAAATCCATTCTCAGACATTGTAAGTGAAGTAAAGCCAGAGTATATGGTCTGGGAGTTTGTCATTATGAACTCCACAGCACCGTAATGGCTTTACTGAATTCTGGAAAGTTTGGTAGCAAACTTATTAGCACAATAAATGCAAACAGATGCCTGTGTGGGATCAATTATACCATGCATTTAGAGTACATCATAGAGATGCCCCCTGAAAAACGACCAGACTCCGGTGGGTTCCCTGACTGGTAAACATCAGCCTGCCACCACTAGACATGTTTATGGACCCCTTGGGTGGGAGCCTACTCTCCCTGGGCTCATAAACAAAGCCTTTCCAGGGCGAAGGTGTTTACACCTCCCCCAGGTCAGGAAGAGCTATCTGTGGAAGGGGAGCTTCAAAGGCCTTGCTGCCTAAGTTACACGACCCCCAGCCTCTTCTTGCTATCAGGAGCAGGCCTCCTTCCCGTCTCACCCTCTGTTCGGCGGGAAAAATTGGAGCAGCCCAGATGGTGTGACCACCTCTGCCAACCCCATTCCTCAGGTGGGGGATGCAAGGTAAAGCCCACTCTTCAATGCCCGCCATCTTGCAAATGGCAGGCACTCACCAATCAGGATTAGGGATTGTGCCCTCTCCCCCACGTGGGATGAACACCCGAAGGGCGTAATCACCCTAAGGTCAGTAGCCCATTGGCTAATGACCTCGAGATCCCTAAAGCGCCCCTAAATAACGAATTTAAGGGGCAGGGGGGCAGCCCTGAACCAACAAGACAGATTCCGGCGACCTAAGAAGAAGGATGAAAGAAGACACCCAGCAAAGCAGACTACAGAGAAGAACTGACTTGGCCAAGCCCAACCAGCCCATCTGCAGTCTCCGAAAGATCCTGCGCCAAAAATCACCTTGTCCTGCAGCCAGCGACTTCCAGAACCCATGGGAGGACTGACTGCCTTCAACAAAGACCAGATCTCCTGCGTACAGCAGTTCTAATCAAAAGAATCACCAAAAAAACTCAGAGCCTGCTGAGGAAAAAGAAACAATGCCTGAAACCACTACGGCCCGAGTTCGAGCAGCCCACCAGTCCCAGCAAGTTCCCCCCCCAGCACTCCAGAATCCTAGTCCACAATGGGTTGGCTCCTCCAGGACTCTCCGACGTCGCCTGCAGCCTCTGCATGGAGATCCTCCCGCCCCAACCGCGAGTGGCTTGGTAATGTGAAATCCGACCTCAGAAGACACCCCTGCATCCAGCCACCCTGCGCACTGGAGAAGGACCTGAGGCGCACCTACGTCCCGAGCCTCCCAACCTACCTGCCCAGCTGTTGGTTCCTCCCGGCACACTTCCTGGACGGAGCCTGCAGCCAAAATCCAAAACCGGCAACTACCATTGAAAACAACAGGGCACCCGATGCCAAATCAGCACTCTGCACCCAGCCGCCCCTGTGCTGCTGTGGGTGCACCTTGTGTGCTAACTCAGATACCCCTTTGAGCGGAACTAAACCCTAGGAGCTTTGCCCCCACATCCAAGTGGCGTGGCCGTGAGCAGCTAATAGGAGGCCCTCACTGGATAGCATTGGGCCTCAGCACTCTGCACCCGGCTGCCCTAGTGCTGCTGTTGGTGCTTTTGAGTGCATCCTTGACCCTGGGGGAACCCTGCCAGAACTCAACCCTCAAGACTGTTTACCAGCAAAATGACCACCCCATTTTTCTCCACAGGATTGCATGGAATGGTTTCCTGTGAAAAAAAGTGTTGAGGGTGTTTTGTATGGAAACCTGCGTTTTGATAAGAACTGTTTTGCTAACTGTTTATCCAGGAAATGTCCCAGTGTGATACCTAGGCATATCACTCGGAGTAGAAAAAGTAATCTGAAAAGTAACTTAAAAAGTAATCACAAAGTAATTGCAAAATAACTGAAAAGTAATTTAAACTGTTCCTGGACATTTGACCTACCTGCATCTATATTCAACTGCGTTCAACTGTAATTTCAGAAAAGTACTATTTATACTTACCTGCACCAAGTATGGCTTGATTCTAAAAATAAAATACACCAAAAATATATTTTTTTAAATAAACAACTGGTCTGAGTTCAGTCTGAGTGTGGGACATTTCTTGCCAGAGTGTGTACAGTAAATGCTTAACACTACCCTCTGATAAAGCCTTACTGCTCTCCCACACTACCACAAATGCACAAGTTACTACTTGTGTAACGATATATCTGTAAGAGACATTAGTTAGTGATAGATTCCTTACCTTAGAATATCCCCAGGCGTCAGACTGGATCCGGAATATTTTGCGTAGCAATACCCCTGCGCGCCGGCAGGCGTCGTCCGCGGCTCCGCGTCCGTTGTCGGTCGCGACGGAATGACGTCGTCGGAGTACTTAGACACCGCCCATGCGCGCTGACGTCAGTTCTGATACACAGCTTTTCCGCGCCAGATACGCAGAGCCATGATAGAACCAACACTGGTGCCATGAAACTAGGGCCCTGAAAGGGGATGACCTTAACCCTAGATATCGGTTCGCAGAACGGGGAGGATGGGTGGGTCGGTAAGGAATCTATCACTAACTAATGTCTCTTACAGATATATCGTTACACAAGTAGTAACTTGTGCATCTGAAAGAGAGACGTTAGTGATAGATTCCTTACCTTAGAATAGATACCCCAGCAATACCAACCCCGGTGGTGGGTCTGCGAACCAATAATCACACCAGAAAATCCTGGAGGACGGAACGGCCAAAGAAGCCATCCCTACGGACTTGGCTGTCCAGGCAGTAGTGTCGTGCGAACGTGTGCAGCGAGGCCCACGTAGCTGCCTGGCAAATGTCCTGCAAGGGCACTCCCCGGCCCAGGGCAGTTGTAGTCGCCGTGGCCCGGGTGGAATGAGCCCTCAATCCAACAGGGGGCTCCTTCTTAGCCAAGGAGTAACATGCCTGGATACACAAGATGATCCACCGGGAGATGGTCCGCTTGTGCACCGCCTTTCCCTTCTTAGCGCCCACCTAACCAACAAAGAGTTGGTCATCCACCCGGAACTGGCGTGTGTGATCTAGATAGTAAGAATTTAATTTGAATTTAAAAACACTTATAAAGCGCGCTTTTACCTGACGGTTTCTTGGCGCTAAGAGAGCGCACGTTTTGGGTCCAGACGGTGGAGCCTCTCTTCCTCTTTCGAGGGATGCAGAGGCGGAAAGAAGGTGGGCAAAGTAATGGACTGCACAATGTGAAAAGCCGCGACAACCTTGGGCAGGAAAGAAGGTCTTGTCCGCAGCACAACCTTGTCCGGATGAACAGAGAGGAAAGGAGGTGTGGAAGAAAGAGCCTGGAGCTCACTCACTCTCCTGGCAGAGGTGATGGCAACCAGGAAAGCAGTCTTCAAAGTAAGAAGACGGAGAGGGCAGTTATGGAGCGGCTCAAAGGGAGCACACATTAGATAAGTAAGAACAAGGTTCAAGTCCCACTGGGGCATCACTAAAGGAAGAGGAGGGAACATGTGTGTGATGCCCTTCAAAAACCTATTTACAATAGGGGACTTGAACAAGGAAGGCTGATCAGGTAGCCTCAAGAAGGTGGAAAGGGCAGAAAGGTAGCCCTTGATAGTGCCCAGAGCAGAGCCCTGCTGGGCAAGAGAAAGAAGGAAGAGGAGAACCTCAGAAAGAGGGGCAGAGAGTGGATGCACAGCCTTTGCTGTGCACCATGCCACAAATCTGTTCCACCTGCAGGCGTATACCGACTTTGTGGAGGGACGCCTGGCTGCCAGAATGACATTACAGACCTCGGGAGGCAAGTCAAATGGCCTCAACTGCCGCCGCTCAATCTCTAAGCTTGTAGGTGGAGACTGGACAGGTTCGGGTGGAGAACCGTCCCCTGCTGCTGCGACAGAAGGGTCCTCCCGAAGAGGCAGACGAATCGAGGCATCGACTGACATGCTGAGTAGCTCAGGATACCAGTATCTTCGTGCCCAGTCCGGAGCCACAAGGATAACCTGGGCCCGGTCACGCCTGATCTTCTTCAGCACTCTGGGCAGAAGTGGTATAGGCGGAAATGCGTACAATAGACCGCAACTCCACTCACGACGAAAAGCGTCTCCGAGCGAGTGCCGCCTTGGAAATTCCAACGCGCAGAACTGATGACATTGCGCGTTCTCTCCTGTGGCGAATAGATCTAACCAAGGCTCTCCCCATTGCTGAAAGAGGCCTTGCGCCACGTCCGAGTTCAGACGCCATTCGTGATCCATCATGCACCGACGGCTGAGTTTGTCCGCCCTAGCGTTCAGAGAACCTGCCAGGTGTTGAACCACCAGGGTCCCGCCCTGATGTTCCAGCCACTGCCAGAGGCGCAGAGCCTCCTGGCATAGGGTCCACGACCCCACCCCGCCCTGTTTGTTGCAGTACCACATGGCGGTGGTGTTGTTCGTGAACACCTGCACTACACTCCCCTGGACAGAGGGGAGGAATGCTTTCAGTGCTAGACGGATCGCCCGCAGCTCCAAAAAGTTGATATGGAGCTGGGACTCCGCCGGAGACCAGAGGCCTCTGATCTCCGCCTCTCCCATGTGGCCTCCCCAGCCCTGGAGGGACGCGTTCCGTCACAACCACGTGCTCCGGGTGGGGTAGGGATCTGCCACTGACCCAATCGCGGTCTGTGAGCCACCACTGCAACTGTCTCGCAGTGCCCTCCGAGATCAAGACATGATCGGACAGGTTGCCCTGATGCTGGGCCCACTGAAACTTCAGGTCCCACTGCAGAGCCCGCATCCGCCACCGGGCGTGATGCACCAGAAGGATGCAGGAGGCCATCAGCCCCAGAAGCCGCAGCGTCAACCTGACCGAGACTCGGGATAAAGGCTGAAAGATCGGAATCAGAGCCTGAATATCCCGAACCCGCTGTTCGGGAGGATAAACCCGAAACTGCGCCGAGTCGAGAACCGCTCCGATGAAAAGGAGCTTCTGAGAGGGACACAGGTGCGACTTCGGCACATTGATGGAGAACCCCGGCAAGTGCAGGAGGTCGGCCGTAGTCTGGAGGTGGCTGACGACTGTCTGGGGCGAGCCCGCCTTCAACAACCAGTCGTCGAGGTAGGGGAAGACTGGCACCCCTAACCTACGCAGATGAGCTGCGACCACCGCCATCACCTTCGTGAACACCCGTGGGGCGCTTGTAAGGCCAAAGGGAAGCACGGTAAACTGAAAGTGCTCGTGGCCTACCGTGAACCGCAGGTAACGCCGGTGGGCCGGCAGGACGGGGATGTGAAAGTAAGCGTCCTGCAAGTCCAAAGCTACCATCCAGTCTCCGGGGTCTAGGGCAGCTAAGACCTGAGCCAAGGACCGCATCTTGAACTTCCCCTTCCGGAGGAAGCCGTTGACGTTCCGTAGGTCCAAGATAGGGCGTAGGCCCCCTTTGCCCTTCTTGGGTACCAGAAAGTAGTGGGAGTAACAACCACACCCTACTTCTGGCCCAGGAACGCGCTCGATGGCCCCCTTGGCCAAGAGGGCCATAACTTCCCCTTGCAGAAGTTGCAAGTGATCCCGCGACACGCGGTGGAATTGCGGTGGCATGGCTGGAGGGGACGCCTCGAAGGGGAGGGAGTAGCCCCTTAGGACGATTTGCAGCACCCACCTGTCCGACGTGACATTGCGCCAGTGGAAGAGGTGATGGCGAACCCTGCCACCCACCGGCGTCACATGGGCCTGAAAACACGGACTAGGAAGGTTTTGAGGCAGGTCCTGCGGAGGGAGGTGTGGACTGGCCTCGCCGTTGTCCCCGACCGCCGTTAAGGCGGTTTCCATGGCCGCCACCGCGCTGTTGAACATTCTGCGGTGCGTGGCTGGTAGCTCGTGTGGGGGCGCCCCTTCCGTGGCCACGAAAGGAGCGAAAGGCACCCGATTGCTGGCGTGGGGCCGAGAGGCCCAAGGACTTGGCCGTAGCCCTGGAGTCCTTAAAACGCTCAAGCGCATGGTCTGCCTTGCCGCCAAAGAGGCGACGGCCATCGAACGGCATGTCCAGAAGAGTGGACTGGACATCGGCCGAAAAGTTGGCGATCCTCAATCAGGCGTGGCGTCGAACCGCCACCGTCGTTGCCATCGCCCTGCCCAGTGAGTCCGTGGTATCCAGCTCACACCGGATGGAATTTCGCGCTGCATCTCGACCCTCCGCAAGGGCTTGGGCGAGTTTAGCCCGGACCTCCTCCGGGCATTGTGGCAGCACGTCCGCGACCGTGTCCCACAGGGTGTGGGTGTAGCGGCCCAAGAGGCATGCGGTATTGACAGACCGCAGTCCCAAACTCAGGGACGAGAACACCTTCTTTCCGAACTGCTCGTACCTCTTGGATTCCCGATCGGGCGGGGCCGTCGGGAATGCGGTCTGGGAAGTAGAGGCCTGGATGACCAGGCTCTCGGGGTGGGATGGGTGGACAAAAAGCAAGGGTCGCCCGGAGCCGGGCAGTAGCGTCTGGCCACATTCCTATCCACAGGCGGACCTGTGGCGGGCTTGGACCAAGTGCCCACAAGAACGTCACACAAGGCCTCAAACGGCAGCAGAGGCTCACTGGAGCTTGCCTGCGGTTTAAGGACCTCAGTGAGGAGGTTAGTCCTCACGGCCGCGACGGGGAGCTCAAGGTTTAAGGCCTCGTCAACACTACACTGTAAGCAGCCCCCTCCTCCGAAGCCACGGTTGGAGGGGAGACAAATCCAGTGTCTGGCGAAGTGTCAATACCACTGGCCTCCCCAAGGTCATATGTCCAGTCCTCATTGAGACTGGCACTTCTCTGTCAGAGGGTCCGCAGACCCCTCCCAATAACCCTCGTCACCCATCTCCTGTAGAACAGGGTCAACAGACGGGGCCTCCTCATGGAAATAAAAATCTCCAAAGGCCGTCGGAAGCGGCGCCCAGCGGCGCCGCTCCGGCACCAGAGTCGGACCAAAGGGGAAAATTGGGGATGGCGCCCACAGGGGGCGACACCCGCGGGGGCGGCGCCGGTGAGGTCGACCGGCGACGACCCGGATCCGGAAGCGGATCCGGTGAGGTCCTGCGGCGCCGGGACAGAAGTCGCCGGCAGCGCCGGGGCCGAAGCACCCGACCCGCTAGGGCCTCCAGCCGGGGCCGTTGGGCCCGAAGACGCCACGGGACCCGGCTGAGATGGGAGGGACCTCATGGCCATGAGGTACCGCTCGACCTCCTCTGGCGTCGCGTCATGCCCAGGGACCCGAAGGTGTGGGGCAGGTGGCGACGCCTGCGACTCAGTCGGAGCCGCGTGGGTGGTGTCACCCGAACCCCAGGCCGCATCGCGCGAGCGTCGGGGTGGGTCGGAGGAACGATGACGCATCTCCGACCTCTCATGCCTCTTACCTGAGGACTTGGATCCCGATGACCGATGTCCACTCCCGGAGCTGCGAGGACTCCGACCCCGCGACCGGTCCCTCGACCTCCCGTGGGACCGTGAGCGGCGCGGGCCGACTGCCGGAGCTCGAGACGCTTGCGGGACCGCTCCCGCCTAGCCTTCGACGTCAGGGCCCGGCAGTCGGAGCAGGTACGGTCGTCGTGGTCGAGGCCTAAGCACTTCAGGCACCGGCGATGGGGGTCGGTAACCGACATCAGGCGGTCGCACTTGGAACAGGGTTTGAACCCGGGCATCCCTACCGGCACCGTCGGAGTCAAAGACTCAAGTAGAGAAATGATCAAAAAGATCAAAAAGTTTAGTTAAAAAAAAGACTACTGGGTAGAGCTTCTCCGGATCTGCGCTAGCTGGCGCGGAAAAAAGAAGAACTGACGTCAGCGTCTAAGTACTCAGACGACGTCATTCCGGCACTAACGACGACGGACGCGGAGCCGCGGACGACGCCTGCCGGCGCGCAGGGGTATTGCTACGCAAAATTTTCCGGATCCAGTCTGACGCCTGGGGATATTCTAAGGTAAGGAATCAATCACTAACGTGTCTCTTTCAGATAGAGAGAACGGTATTATCTACTCTGTAAGCCTTTGGGGATCCACTGGACTCTGTGCACACTATACCATACTTTGGTATAGTATATACAGAGCCAGCTTCCAACATAGTCTGTCTGAGAGCTGGTGCCATTGGCTTGCCAGACACTGATGCAAATGTGTCATTTGAAGACAGGCATTTGGAACTAAAACAAATGCAGGAAATCATCAAACCCAGAAACTAAGAGATTTGGCAGGCTGTCAGGCAATTCATCCATTCATCCTGCAAAGACTCTGACCCTTCAGACAGACAGAAAATAGTCTCTCTTCCAAAAGGATACACTAATGCAGATAGTGTGCCTACGACTGTCAAAAGAGAACAGATGGACTGAACTCGAATTGCCGTAAACTTGATTCACTTTTGAGGCCCAGTTGACACAGATAATGTTGTGTTGTATTGACGTTCTGATGTGTTGATGCCTTTATAAGCCAGTCATTCAAGTACGAATAGATGTGGTTTCCCGTTCGCCAGAGGTGCACCGCAACCCGTACCATGCACTTGAAAAATGTCAGTGTTGCTGATTTGAGGCCAAAAGGCAAAACTCGGTATTGATAATGGAAACTGCCCACCTGAAACCTTAAGAATTTGCATTGCTTCAGGAAGTAAGCATCTCAAAGGTCTAGCGCACACACCCATTCCCCATTGATGTAGTTGGGTGTATCTTATGAACTACCAACATCCAAAACCCTTCTTTCTCCAAGTAGTTGTCTCTCATCCTGAGGTTTAGGATTGTACAGTATTCCCTTTACTTTCGGTGCAGGGGGACCAGTTCCACTTCCAACTTCTAAACTATGAATCAAAGCACCTCTAGATGGTACGGAGATGTCTTCTTTTGTGGAATGAATGGAAAAGCTGCCTTGAACCAAATACAATAGCTATTCTCTACAATATGCAACATCCATTCATCAGTTATTTTCCTCCACTCTACCACACAATTCCTTGTTTACCCTAATGAGGTGGTGAAAGGAAGGTGAGGGGAGCCACTGTTTGGAAGGTTTTCCAGCATCACCACATGTTTGTTGGACATCTTTTTTTTGGTAGTCTTTTTCGAGGTTAGAAAGGCTTGTAATGTCGTTGCTGCTGATGGAACGGCTGTGACCACTGCAGAGTTTAACTCCTTTGCTGATGGTAATGCCTCTCTGAAGGTTAGTACACATGATTCCTGTACTCCTTACATATCTCTGGGCCAACTGTTTTAAGTGTTTCCAACTGAGTTTATGAGCTGCATTCCATCAGCATGGGCCCCAAACAATGTAACGTCAGAGAATGGCAGTTTTAAAATATTTGGTTGAGCTTCTGGTTTTAAACTTGTCAGGCAGAACCATAATTTTTTTTTTTTTTTTAAAACACAAATCGATGAAAGGCCAAGCCGTGGGCGGCTAAGACATCATAATCAGCAGCAGCAAAAAACACTTAATTGGAGACAAACATACTGTTTTGGAGAACCTCTCTGAAGTCCTGTGTATCTTGTCAAGGAAGATTTTCTTGAAACCTTAGAAGAGTCTCCCAGAGAGATCTGCCACACTTCCAGATTAAGGCAATTCCACTCGCCATTTTGACTGCATTTGCTGATGCTCCACAAGACGTTCTACCGGCTGTGTCCATTTTCATACTCTCCTTCTCAGGAGACACTGTGGAGGATTTCACCTACAATAAATAAATCACTTGGATGGTCTGCATGCAGAAAGAGAGAGTCCTGCTCAGGAGGTTTTCACTTCTTTAGTAGGTGTGTTGGAGGAGATCTAGCTGAAGATGGAACCAGGGGTAGCAAAGGACAAAGAGAGGTACAGTGGTGCAGCATTTCCGAAAATGACTAAGGTTTATTTGCACCTCTCACCAAGACCTTATTTAAGATGGTACGGTCATCAACAAATGCCACCCTTGCCAGAGGGGAATCTGAAATTCAGAGATGAACAGTAGTAGGTATGATGAGAACATCTGGATCATCCTGTTAAACCTGACCAATGTGTTGATCTTGAAAGGTGAGGAGACCTGTCGCAGTGAAATAGAGAGAGAGAAACACAAAAATTGTGTCAAAATTGAGGCAGGTAAAATTAGATGAGTCACGGATTTGTTATGGATCCTGTGTCTTTATGCATTCCTACTGCAAGGTTTCCTTCCAAGGTCTGCCTGAAAGTGGTATAAACTAGTTCAAAAGTTTGGGAGACTAAAAGACACAGAAGATTTTTTTTCTTCCGGATAGCTCAATTTTTAAAGTACAACTTTCCCACAGTGGATGGGGGTGGGTGAGTTCGACTGTGTTTTGGTACTTCTTTCCAGTATCATAGAGTCCTGTGATGCGGTTGATGCTATATATATGTGCAGGTCGATCAGGCTTTGATGTATGGACTAAAAACAATAAAAATTGTTGTGAAAAAACTAATAACCATTTTACAGGAGTACTGTAATTACAGGGTTAAATTAGCAGATGTTACAGTACGGGAGCCATAAGATAGATATATATTACTTATTTTACGGGCATTCATAATAGTAAAAGGGAATGATATACTAGTTAGGAAATTCATCAAAATGTGTAAGTTTAAAATAGAAAAATCAGAGTTTCTAACTCCAGAATGTCCTTACCCCTGAACTTGGATTGCTGGCTTTTGAATTAGCTTGTCTGTTGTGCTCCCCTAGTAGGGATCTTGTAGCAGCATTTGTGAAGTTCTGAAATGCATTTGAGGCCGACATGATTCCTTCTGGCAATCCTCCTTTACTTGAATGTTTCTCCTGAGGCATTCCTGATATCAGCGGGGCCCCAGCATGCTGATTTAGAAAAAATGGCAGAATGCCCATTTTTGTTGCTTGCATTGCAGAATTTGTTGCATTGCCTGTTTTGCAAACATACAAAGAAACTTTTCTATTAAGTTCTTACCAAAATATTGTTATGAATCAAAATTATGCTGCAAGAACTATACTGTGTGCGGATCGCCTAATGCTAAATTAGGAGACAATGACAAATTAAATGACAAATTCAGCACTGCTTCCTACAATTCTGGTCAATTGAATTCCAGTATATTAACTGAAATAAACTCCACTCAGCAGCAAATTGACCTGTAGAGACAGCTTTATTTGTATTTATTACTTTACTTCTGCCATCTGGAATTTTTTCTTAACATGGCAAAACAGCTGTACTAAAGAGCTTAAATGATGACTCAATTATTTGGAAAGGGCTTGAATGACTAATAACTGACTCTCCTCCACCAGGCCACTCCACCCGCCAATCCAAACTGGAACCCTAAATTCTACCTTGCAAACAAATTATTTTCTCTGGCTAGCTGAGCGAGGTCTACAAAGGCTAGAGAGGGATAAGATCAGAAGGTCCGGTGGAAGGTAACTATTAAAAGGAGTTCATGAATGTAGAATTACAGGAATGAAAGGAATGAACAGATTACTTCTATCTTCCATAATTTGCAGTTAAGTACTTTATTGGAAAAATTTGAGAAAAAGGTCACTTGGTTCAGGTACCAGGCACCACGCATATATACTGATATGCATATACCCAGGAACCTCCACCTAGAGCAGATAGTTCTTACCACGTGGTAACGCGAGTTATAAATGAAATGAATGTTCACTGCAACTGTACTATTGTTATAGTTGACTCAGGTGTCTTATGATCCTGCAACATTATGAAACTTCTTTGAAGGCCTATAACTAGTAATGCTTGTGTTTATTGAAAGAGTTACTCCAGTTTTTAATAACTGCACACCAAGTTGTAAAGTTACAGCAGTTCATAGCACACATCCTTCAGTCTATTTAATAGCTGGTGTTCAAAGCTTTTCATAATGGAGTTTTAGCTAGTTTAACACACTTGTCTCACAAGACCCTTAGTTAGTTTCAGTAAGCTTAGTTCCGTGGGAAGGGAAGCAATTCTCGAGTAGAACAGTGTCCCTGAGAGGGAAGTGTCTTCCTGCTTTCGTCTAATGTCTAATGCTTCTACTGGGGAGAGGAAGGGAGGCGAAGAGAAGAGAAGAGGGGTTTTGTATTTTGATTGCTTGCTGTTTTTATCTTTATTGTGATTCTATACATCATTTTTGCGGTTTTCTTTTTAACAATGGCTCTAAGAAACTACGGTGCATTCAGAAAAGTGTCGCAACAGGGAGACTCTTATACACTGAGATTTCACAGGCAGACTTAGACAAGAGGCGATTATCGAGATATCTGTAGTAGGCTTTTTTCGCATAACACTGAAGTACCTAATCTATGTATCTAAGAAGCTAAAACTAATGATAATCTTTGTAGTTACCGATCATAGATTTCACTCATGACAATATGACATCCCCACCTCAACAAACATTAAAATAATATCACTGCATGTTATAGCCCTCAACTATCCGGTCAACAGGGAATATATTTTTGACTACGTACAGAAACAAAAGGCAGACATAATCCTCCTACAAGAAACTAAAGTAGATACCAACCTAGCCAACTCACTGAAATGCCACCAATTTCCAGATGTGGTGGGTTCTGCTTTAGTGGGCAAGAAAAATTGAGTCTTAACACTGATATCTAGGAAAGCCAGGACAGACTTAACCTCGCACACTGCAGACAAGCAAGTTAGATGGGTTATAACAAATCTAATATTAACTCTGATCTTTACAAAATTAATATTTATGCCACCACAAATAACGACTCAGAGTTTTGGGATGAAATTGGAGAGCAGATTGCCGGGTCCCCGATTCAGCCACAACCATACTAGGGGGGGGGATTTTAATCTCCCAATGGATCTCTACCTCGAAAGGAACTCGAATTGCAATTTCAGACCGAATAAGGTGCATAAAGCACTCAAAAAGCTTTACAGTAAATTCAATATGATAGACAAATGGAGGCTACAGAACCCGGCACAAAGGGAGTACACATTCTATTCTCACCCACATAGTTCATACTCCCGCATAGACCATCTCCTGATTTCAGGGAATTCAACTAGCAGAATTGACCAAACAACCATAGAGCCGAGGGTCATCTCAGGCCACTCCTGCATAACACTAACTATTACAGACTCAACCCCTCTGTTAAAAGAACCCCTGAGGAGATTTAATGATGACGTTTTGACCACAACACAAAACAAAGCGCTTATTGAAGTAGCAATGAAACATTATTTGATAGAAAACAAGGAAAACGAGACATCGCACCTCACCTGGTGGGAGGCACTGAAAACTACGATTAGAGGAATTGTAATTAAAAATTAAGTAAAACATGAATAAAGAGGCCAATGAGAAACTACACACTTTAGAGAAGGAAATCTCGTCCTAGAGAAGATTCATATAATTAAGAAGGACTTGCAAACTCTAACAAAGATACTAAACAAGAAATATGAAAATAATAAAATTATTAGTACCAGAGCAGGGGTCTGGGTTAATAAACAAAAACGCCTAAGTTTATGGGAGGCCAACAAGGCCAGGAAATCCCTAGCCTCATACCTTAAAGTTAAAATGCAGAAAAAAAGCATCAATGCTATTAAGGATGATACAGGTACTATCCACGCTAATCAACTTAAAATTGCTGATACGTTCCAGGTATTCTACCAAAAACTGTACGACTCCAACACGAAACTGAATCCCATGAAGGTTAAAGAATTTCTAGACAAGATCTCACTCAAATCCTTATCCGACCAGGAAATGAGCTCCATCAATGGCTCTAGTACGCTGCAAGAAGTAGACAGTGCCATTGAAAAGCTGAAACCTGATAAAACCCCAGGCCCGGGCGGATACAATGCAACCTTCTTCAAAACATTCACCAGCCACTTAAGACAACGCCTCTTGAACTTATACCACCAGTTTGCAAACTAAGGCAAAATCACAGGCACACCAGCAGAGGGAATCCCAGTCATCCGAAAAGAAGGTAAAGACCCGCTCCTCACAAAAAACAATAGGCCGATTTCACTAATAAACCTTGACTGCAAAATATAGGCTATGATATTGTCTCACCGCCTGTAAAAATACATTAGTAAACCTAGTCACCCCTCGCAAGTAGGTTCCCTTAGACATAGGCTCTCTAGCGATAACACCAGGATATTTTGCCATGCAATTGAAGAAGCTAAGCAGATAGACCCCCCGACTGTCGCTATTACCCTAGACGCTGAAAACACGTTCAACAGAGTTGACTGGGCTTTTCTGCGAATTATACTAGAAAGGTTCAACTTGGGTAACTCACTGATACAAATGATCATGGCATTATATCATGAACCTAGAGCCTAAGTAAGGGCGGATGGTGCAGTTTCCTCTTTTCTCGCACTGCAACAGGCACCAGACAAGGATACCCTATCTCACCAGCACTTTTCCTATTCGCTAACACTTGAGGGAAAACATAGAAATCCCAGGGATTGAATTTGGTAATACAACTTTCAAAGTGGCCGCATACGCGGATGATGTTATGATAATCACAAGAGAGGCCGAGACAGCTAAACCGGTCATTATGAACACAATACAGGAGTTCTCTGAAGTCTCAGGCTACATGCTTAATAAAGATAAAAAAGAAGTCAAGCTTCTAAACTCCCTGGGAAGTAAGCGAATCCTGGGGGATTCCTGAGGTCTGGCATGGCAACCGGGACAAATTAAATATCTCGGTCTATTATTCACTAATGATCCCATAACTACATTACAATAGAACGAAAAATCCACTTTAAAAAAAAATCTCCGATCTACTGATGGATGGTCACCAAAATTTCTATCATGGTGGGGAAGGATAGTAACAATTAAAATGATGATATCGCCACTAATTAAATATCTCATTAGTAGGCTCCTGATTACTTTATCAAAAGACTTCTTGAAGAAGATTGACAAGGCCTTTACCAATTTCCTATGGGAAGGGAAGAAACCTAGAATATCACTGGTAAAACTCAAACAAAAAAGAGGAGTTATTTTTCTCCCCAACTTTAGACATTACCAAACAGCATTCCTCTGCAAACAATGGGCAGCCTGGTTGGTTGAGAACCCACACTATTGTCCCATATGGCTGGAAGTCGAAGCAAACCTATTTAAGAATATCCCCCTTTCCGTTATTATGACAATGTACACGTCTTTCCTACAACATTCCAAATATATTATCCAGAACACTAAGCAGGCGCTTTCACGCTTAGAAACACATTCTGCTATTAAGCTTGACAAATCCAAAATGACTGCAATATGGTATAACCCCAAACTAAGACTAGATGACATCCTAATCTTCCGGCAGGACTGATCACAGAGAGGTGTTTTATTTATTTATTTATTTTACCAAGACTTATACAGGGACACCTCCCCTAAATCTTTCTCTGAGCTACCAACAGGGAAGGATCTGACTAACATGGAGTTGTACAAATTCTTTAAACTTAAAGTACAAATATCTAAACATCCTATAAGACCAGTCGACCCCTCTCTACCCCTCAGACAATCCCAGCTCCTCAAAAGTGACCATGCAGTTTCTAGCGTATATAAATGACTCCTGACCAAACCATGCAAGAACCTTACAGTCAACGAAAAGAAATAGGAAGCAGAAAACCAACGCCAAATCTATTGAGTTAAAATGGGAACGCATACATATGACTCCCTTTAGGAATAAAGTCTCCACATACTCTCTCGAACTAAATACATGATCATAAATAAAGCCTACTGGACACCAGCTAAACAACACAAACTTAATCTCACTCAATCTCCCCTATGCTGGAACTGTGAATCTCACGTAGGCGACCTGCCACATATGTTATTTCATTGCCAGGCCTTGCAACCGTTCTGGGATAGGGTTTACGAATACATAACACACACTCTACACATCAGACCGAACAGAGAATTCTCATATATTTTGCTAGGATACTTAGATCCACAAATACAGAATGACAATGAACAAGATCTACTTGACTTAATGCTCACCCTAGCATGCAAAATAATTTTGGGTAACTGGAAGAATTTCAAACTAATCAACTTTAAGATGTGTAAGGAATGGCTAATCTTTGAGAGGTGCTGACAATACTGCTCTACAACTTTCCCCGTGGTGCTCAGCCGACAGGAACATGTAAAATGCTATGGGCTCCATCTTTAAGCCTCCGTGACAACCCCTAAGAGTCGACTCTTCAAAGGACATATACCGATTTCTAGCCGATCATTACACCATACTCACCTTGAATGCCTACTACGGATGTCCCTTAATGCACCTTTTGATCATTACCGTGAGCCATTGGTTTTATTTCATTACTTGTTGTGTAGCAGAATCTACCTTAAAGCAGATTGTACTGAGACACTCCTATCCTGGAAGGTGTACTACTGTATTACTATACATGCCAATCAGTATATTACTGTCTCTATTGTTTGACGGGAATGTTTAGCATACATGACAATCTTGTTGTTACAAATTCTACAGAACAATGGATACCTTCGCCAGTGTCCAGCTGCTTTTCTTATCACTTATTTATCTTATTTTCTGTTTGGTATTTATGTTCATTGTCTCCTTGTTTTCTTTGTGTTACTTTTTTCAAAAGAATTCAATAAAAACGACTTCAAATAAAAAAAAGTACTTTATCAGTACCCATGGCAGTCAGTGTACTCTTTAAGGAACAGATTCTACGTGACTACTCTGTAAAAACTCTTCTTTTTTTCTACTACCAGAAGTCAACACATGATCTTTTTTAAATGCGTATATGGAGAAAGTAGCAATTTTGTATATCTTTATGAGTGAAAGGTGGCTGCGATTACTGATTTTGTGCTTTTAACATGGAAGCAACCCTTGCCTATTAATGCCAATATGATAACTAAACTGATTATTCTAGAGATTAAACTGATATTTGCTTTCATTTTTAAAGCACATGTCCATATATTGGGGATACTTAGTTCTTACATAATAAAAAGCAATTCCTTGCCACATAAGAATCTTAATAAGGGAATGAAGCTTGGGTAAGGAAAATAGATGGAAAACGGTCTAATTAAAATTAAAATGTGCAACAAATGTGCAAATATCCTAGGATAGTTACAAATGGTCATTTTATTACAGCTAGTAACTGGATCCAAGGGTCACACAAAAACACCACTTAGAATTCCAGTTTATTCATGCATGTTTCAGTAATTGGGATGTCAATGCAAGTTCAAGGATATACAGATGAAAAATGTACATATAGAATTAATTTAAAATTAACTCATTTGCAGAGGTAGTCATTATTCTTAAAAATGTGACATAGATCTAGCATTCCTGGACGTATGCTGCTCTTCACTGACTTTCAAAACATTTCTGTAGTTTTACAGAGTTCTCTGAAAGTTCCACCTTTCCAAACAATACCATGTAATTACAGACACCAATCATGAAATACATTTCTAACTTGCTACAAATTCTACTTGAGAAGTCAAGTAATCAGTTGAGTAGGAGAGCATAAAGATATTACAAATGCAGTGGGTGATACTCAATATTAGATAGGACAGCAAGGACTAGTTTTCCACAAAAGAAAAGGAATATTTAACTTATCAATTTAAAAAAGTTCTGCCTGGAATAGCTCCAATCATCTCAACACGCACACATCCGCCACCGCACTGCCTCGTCCCCCTAAAAGCCCAACATGTTAACTTTGGGAATACATAGAGACTGATTGCTGTACTATATGCTGCTTTCTAAAGTACAAAAAAAGATACATAATTCAACAATCTTTCTCAGTATGCACTACTTTTCAAATTTGGGATCCCTTAAATTGTAGTGCAGAGTAGAGTCTCAAACCATGCCCATTATAGGGAAAAAACACTTTTCGTCTGAACTGACAAAGATGATGTACCACACACACTCAAACCGACCACAATACCATGGAGCAGAATTAACCCTGATGCATGAACACACTTGCAGATAACATTTCATTGGACAAGTCGAGCTATCATATCATACAAACACAATACATTAATCTGAGTGGCCAAAAAGAGCACCTAAGCATGTTTAAATTAATGTTAAGAGAAATGTTTAAATGAGCAACACCTATGTTAATTTTCCTAAGATATGTAAGGATGGCCAAATGTTTGAATTCTTATGTTCAAGGAAACAAAAACTACTAGAACAGAAATTTCAATTGGTCAGGTCACCTTCATGTCTAGAAGACCACGTCTCCAGCTTTTCAGCTTGTTCTATCTGGATCAAAAGTTTAGGGTAGTTGCTCTGCTTGATGGATATAAAAGGTCCATCAAGAGTAGTGATAAAGCCTCTTACAGAACTTTCAATTATCTTTCTTAGGTAAAGGACTTCAGTCTTTATCAAAAAGTGAATTATAAGCTGCTCTTTCTTGACAGAAAAATGACAAAGGGAAATTGTTACAGCACCCTGCTATTCTATGCTTTTGACCATTGTGGACTCGGCCAAATCTCTGGGTATCACCTTGGACTATAACCTAAACATGCAAGACCACATCAACTCAATGGCCAAGTCCGCTAGATTCCACTTGAGCTACCTTTGGAAATTGAAACCATTCCTTGATGCTCACGACCTAAAACTTGCAGTCCAATCCCTAGTTATTTCTAGGCTGGAATATGGCTGCTCCACCCTTTCTGGTTTACCCCAAATCTC
The DNA here is from genome assembly GCF_964261635.1 of Lissotriton helveticus. Taxonomy (NCBI): domain Eukaryota; kingdom Metazoa; phylum Chordata; class Amphibia; order Caudata; family Salamandridae; genus Lissotriton; species Lissotriton helveticus. Next base: position 93,844,563 of record NC_136058.1, read on the forward strand.
CCTTGCACCTTTAAAACCCTGCCTCAACGCAGCTGCCAGACTACTTACCGGCACAGGGAAATTTGATCACATCACCCCTCATCTGAAATCATTGAACTGTCTCCCACTCGAGGCTTGGATCCATCTCAAGTTGGCATGCATCACGCACAAGGCCCTACACTCAAACTCCCCTGCGTATCTTGCACAGAAACTTGTGATATCGGGAGGAAGCAGAAACTCACGATCGGCCAGTGCCCTCCTACTCCAGCCTGCTCGCTTTTGGAGAAAAAAACTACAATCGAGCTTTCGCTGGGGCTGCACCAAGAATATGGAACTCCTTCCCACCCGCCATCAGAAGAATCCCCTCTCTGGCACGCTTCAAAAGGGAGGCCAAATCCTTCCTTATGGGTAAATTCCTTGACTAATCCAGTTCCACTACCAAAGACTACTGCCTCCATCCTGTGACCTGGCCCCACCAAGAAATCGGAATCCGTCCTTGACAATTGTAATATTGACTATCCTGTATAATGCTTTTCCCTCTTTCTCCTAGCACCCCCCCCTATTTTACAGTACTCTTGTGTTATCCTTCCTATTGTTTACTTTGTGACTCTGTAAAAGCGCTCTGATACTCTAACGGGTCAAGTTCGCGCTCTATAAAACTCTAAAATAAATAAATAAATAATTTTAACCAACATGGTAGCATCACTAAAATGTGGCATAACCGGAACATGCTAACGCACACATTTCCAAACCTCTCATTACCGTGTTTCAACTGCATACATTTTATTTATTTTACAGAGTTTTATATAGCGCAAACTTGACCCGAAGGTATCGAGATCCAGAGCGATTTACACGAGCACCAGTTGTGTTACATGAGGACACATTCATTTTTGTTAGGCACGGGGAGATTAAGTGCTTTGCCCAGAATCACAGGATGTTGCGCGACCTTGCGGAGTCTCGAACCCGGTTACCCAGATTTAAGGTTAACTGCCCTAGCCGTTAGGCCAACTCCTCTACCCTAATACTAATTTCATTGTTTACTTAGAGATTCAACATAAAATGATTAATACTCAATGGTAAATATAACCTGTAAAACAAACTACAAAAAAAAACTCACACCACCATACTCTTATTCTTTCCAATCCAATGTGCAACATGCAAAAAGATATTAACTGCCTGTCGTTGACAAAGGCATGGTCGACACGAAGGTGGCCATCAAGGAAGTTGTCACTGAATGAAACGTCAACTTGGAAGTTGTTGGTGAGGATGTAGTCGGCCCAACTTTTAAGATGGATGTGGAATATTTGAAAATTGATATCAGGTTTGAGTATCCTTAGACAACCCCTGCAACTCAGCCTCCAGGGGGCCAGCATTGTTTGAAAATCAAAGCGATAAGATATTAAGAAAGTGATGATCATTTGGACATTTTACCAATGTCTGCCAGAGGCACATTCCATTAAAAAGCTTTCTTGAGGCAGATCATGGCCTAACACTCAATTAAAGACAGAAGAGTAGGTTATGGCATACCTGATCTTTGATTGAATTTAGTAGGGACATCTTCATGAAGTGTGTAGAAAAATTACTAACTTTGGTAGGGATATTTCTAGTAAAAACATGATTTTTTTGTACATTCCTCACCTTATAAACTATACCTTCAGGCACAAACCTTGTCAAGAAAACTGCTCTCTAGTAACAGTGCTGCAACTTCAGCTGCTTCTCAACCCAATGGATGTGATGTAATCAATATATATTACACGTCACCCGGAGCACAGGCGTCAGTTCCTGGTACTTCTTCCAGGAAAGATGTAGGAATATGGAGAGGATCTGAGAGTGCATCAGCGACCTTCACAGCACATAACATGTCAGCGACCTTCACAGCACATAACATGTCTGCATACATTGGGATCTTTTTAGTCATGGCACCAACTCATCAAGAGAGGACAATCAGGAATCAGAGGAAGACTGATATGATGGTAGGTAACATTTTCTTCTGATAAATACAACCTCCAGCAGACTCCTCAACTTATGAATGATTCCAAAAGCAGTAAGGTCACTGGTGAGTCGGATTCAGTAGTGCGGAGTAGACAAGGACTTCATGTAAAACAGCACACGACAAGTTATACGATGCCTGAGCTGTGAGGCGATAATGCTTCGCAAATGTTTGCAGGGATGACCATGTGGCCACCAAGCAGATTCAACCACCAAAGAGTCACGGGTGAAAGCAGTCATTGCCCAAGGGAAGCAAGCACAAATGTCCTCAGGAAGGTCTTGTTTGACGAAGGCTTACCAGCTCTTGGAACAGAGGATGACCCAATGGTGACTTTGAACAGTGAAGCTCACAAACAGGTGATCATTCACGGCTCTTTTAAGTATGATCAAAGTAATAGGACACAGCTAGTCTGGGGCCCAGTCTAAAAAGTTACTGTCACCAACAATATGGATTCCAGAGTAGGGAGTCTGTGCATAGGCTTGAAAAGGGGGTGCCATTAGTAAAGTAAACAAAAGATTAAAAGCCCACCAAGGAACGATGAATGGTGGAGGAGGAAAACGGTGAAGCAAAGTTTTTAGAAAAAGCTCCAGACAGAGGACAGAGCATCCACTCTCACAAAGAAACCTGTAAGGTGAGCCAGTAGTGGGAACATTCTCTGTATCTGGGCCACTGGTGACAACTCCAAACACAGGGTTCATGACCCCAACACCGCCCAATCTGTTGGCACAATGGATGGGGCAGTTGTAGTCAGTCAGAATTTTAATGGCGTTCCCCGAGAAAGCAAGATGGGCTGTATTAAGCTCAAGCAATTTTTGCACTACTCGGATGCAGAACAAAGGCTTCGAACCATCATGACACCCACATGGGTACTCCAGTCCAATGAGGCATCTGTGATCAAGGTAGCCTGTGGAAGGCTGATTGGGTTGCCAAGCAAAAGTATGGAGGGGTCCATCCACCAGTGCCGATCTGGAAGATCTGCTCCTTTCATTATAGTCAGATTTCAAAGGCACCACTTAAGGATCCCCATTCCCCATCTGGCATGTGGTATATGTGGTAGCAACAGGATGCACAAGACCATGAGATGAAGCAGAAGTAAGGCCTCGCAAAAAGGGGATAATCTCCCAAACATGTGCAATTCTCTGTGAAGGAGCAAAGGCCTTCATGTGACTCCTGGCCAGTACCGCCTCAATGAAGGTCAGTCTCTAAGTGACCGTGAGACGAGATAATTGGGTGTGCAAGAAAGCTCAGTGCACTGACGGTCATCTTTGACGGGCGCCAGCGAGTCGTTTCTCAAAAGCCTGTTGTCCAAGTGTGGAAATGTATGGACTCCTGATCCCTGTAGTGTGGCCATCGCAAATACTAGCACTTCCAGAAAAATGGGAAATGAGGTAGTCAGTCAAAAAACAATGGGGCCTCGAACTGATAATGGAGGACCCCCAGTGTGAAGCTCAGTACTGTGTGTAGGTGGAAAGGTCACAGAGAAATGGGTGTCCTGGAAGTCCAGCCAATCATCTCCTGCATTTAGCACAGTATCTTCACTGTGTCCTGAACAAGTTCATAAGGGGAAAATCCTGAATGGGTCTCAGACCTACGTTCTTCATGGTGAACAAAAAGTCAAGAGAGTAAAACTGTGCGTCCAATCTCCTGGAGGAACAACTTTTATAGCCCTCTTTGTTCAGTTTTGGTAGACGTTCTAGAAGTGTTGTGTGGCCAGCATTCAGCAAAAAGGTATGCTTGCTGTGGGAAGGGGTTCAGAGAGTGTAACCCCAGAAGGAAGTAATCTTGATGCTTGGAAGGAAGAGCAAAGAACATGTATCTTCAAATCAAGTGTTGCCCAGGGGGAGGATCAGTGTTGCAAAGGCATTTAGTGGTAAATAATGTTGCACAGTGCTGTATTCTTTCTCCAACACTGGCTGTACGGACCAGAGAGAATATCTACGCTCACAAAGCTGATAAAACTTCTTAACATCAAGCCAATCTCTAACTAAGGTCCTATGCCTGCATAAAAATGGTACGAATAACATTTAATAGAATATCAAATGGATAGTGTTAACACATTAATATGTCAAATATATGTAAGATGGTTGTACAACTAAAATTGTAGTAATTCATTATTTTTTAACGAAAATACCTGTCTGTGTTTCCCCATGATGTGCCATATCGGTCACCGGTTGCGCAGGTCCAATTCCCAAACCAGGCTGAAGTAATGCTGTTGGAGCTTCACCAAGGAGTCCAGGTTTCTGATTAAAAGAGCAAAGAATAATTAATGGATTATGTTGTGACATCGCTTCGGATAAAACTAAAAAATATTTTCAAAATTGTATGATTTTCATCAATATTCTATTAGGAGGAAAACCGATTGTGTGAATGAACAATGCTTACGTTGTTGATGGTTTGTGTGCTTTTAAGTTTCAGTAGTTGCTGTTGTGCCATCTGCAAATGTGAGATGTTCTGAAGGAGGCCTGCAGGATTTCCCAAAGAAGTTTTCTGCTAAACACATAAAAAAAAGATTTGGTTGGTAGGTAAGGTTTTCAAACAGTAACTTTCCTTCCTTTGAAAATACCTCGCCACCTTCAATTTCACAACAGTAATATGAAAAACAAAGTAAAGCCTCTGAAGAGAATACCATTTTACCTATTAAGGTATCGGACCTTCATCTAGTCCTAACAAAAGACAATTCTAACCTCAAATAACACACTAAAATGCACAAATTGCCCTTTCTCATGAATTATTAAAGAAATAAATGTGCCAAACTTCAGTAGCATTGTGTGAAATGTAAGCATACCCTGATACATGGAACCTCGTTTAGTAGCAATAACCAAAATTGACAATTTCCTGCAACAGTTTCAGTCTTGCACATCATCTGCGAGGAATTCTGTACCATTTCTTACAAACAGCTTTAAATGGGTAATGTTTGAGGGTATTAGTTTATGCACAGCTCTCTATGTCCTTCCATAGAATCTCAATGGTGCTAAAGAGGGGCTTCTACTTGGCTATTTCAAAATTCAGATTATTTTCTTTTCAGTCAGATAGTCATAGATTTAGTGGTATATTTATCATTGTCAACAGTGCATGATCCACTTTTTGCTAAGCTTTAGCATGAGCTGGTATACAGAAGAATTCATAGCAAAATCAATGAGTGTATGGTATCCCACCCTTGTGACTGAAAAGTAGGCCAAAATCATGAATGCTTCCTCACCATGAAATTCAGCCAAACTCGCTTGCTCTCATCTTTTCAGAAGACATTGTTCCATAAGTCTTTAGTTCATTCACTGAATGTTTTGCAAATCTGGAACGCGCAGCAGTATTGCTTTCGGGGAGAAAAGATTTGCTTCAGCGAAAGCAGAATTTGTTCTGTCTTTTCCTAATGGCAGAAGTAATTAATTGTAAATTTTACTGCATTGAGACACACCTGTGGATCCTTCAACGCAGCTTTTGGTTCATTCAGATCTTTAGGTGAATCATATGGTCTAATCTTCAAGTGAATTTGCAGAGGCTCCCACTGCTGGATAGACTGGCAACAATCTTGAACTTTTTCCATTTTTAAATATCGTTTGGCACTGCTGAATGATAGACTTCCTATTGTTTGGAAATATTGGCACAGCCTTTCCCTGGCTGATCAGCAACAATACTTCATTTTCTGAGACCTATGAATGATGTGTTATGACCATTCTTTATGCTCCACGAACAACTAACCGTGTTATGGATTATTTATAGGTGGCAGCTCTTCATGATTGTGAGAAAGTGTCTCTTTTGCATGGTTAGCCCCCACTTTTGGCTTGGTTTTGAAGTGGTTTTAAATGTAGTGCACAGGGTCCCTGCCAACCAGGTGCCCTGTGGCAGTGCTCCTTCTCTAAAACAAACTCCCAATTGGTACTTTTGCCACCTTTAAGTCCCAAGCAACTGATACCCAGGGTACCTAGGGCATGAGAGCTGAAGAGGGTTCCTTGGGACTCTCCCTCAATGGGACCATGTCACTGCCCTTGCAGCCTGCATGCCACTGTGAGGGAGAAAACAAAAAAGTCGACATGGCACCCTGTCTGGATGCCATGCCAGCTAAAACTGCCTGGCAGCATAGGTGAGTCCCCTCTCTAGCAGGCCTCACAGACCTAAGCCGATCGCTGCGCTTCCTAATCAACGGTAACCTCTCTACTCCCTCTCCGGTCAAAGTCGCAGTCCCCCCAAGGATCAACCCTGTCCCCTACCCTCTTCAACCTCTACCTCGAACCACTTGCCGAAGTATTACTTTACTTGTGGGTTTATAGAGCGCAAACGAATCATCCCCGAAGGGATCTCTCGGCGCTTTGAGGAGACGGTCATAATGAGCAGGTGCAACTAATAAAGCCATGTCTTTAGAAGTTTCTTGAACGTGGTTAGCTCGTTACAAGCTCTGATGTTCTGTGGTAGTTTATTCCAGTGGCTGGCTGCCAGATAGGAGAAGGCTCTCCCACCCATCCTTACCTTGTGTATTCTCTGGGAGCACAACAAGTTAGCATTGCCAGATCTTAATTGTCGCACAGGCTGATACCAACCGATTTTATTTCTGAAATACGCAGGGCCCCTACCTTGTAGTGATCTGAAGACCATGCAGAGCATCTTAAAGATGGCTCGCTTCTTAACTGGGAGCCAGTGTAATTACGCTCAGCAAATATCTCCTAACATATGTATGCCGACGACACCCAGCTCTACATCATAGCCTCCTCTCTCGAGGATATTCTCTCCCTGAATGAGGTCCTGAAATCAACCGTCCACTGGGTCACCTCCAATCAGGTCAAGCTCAACACCAAGAAAACAGAATTTCTCTTAATTTCCCCTCCAAAAACCAATCCCGAGACGCAGATATGGATCAAGGCTATCACAGCCCTAGATTGCCCACCGACCATCGTGGACTCCGCAAAATCTCAGGGAAGAACACTTGACTGCAAGTTGAACATGCGGGACCACATCAACTTGATGGCCAAATCGGCCAGATTCCACTTGAGCTACCTCTGGAAAATGAAACCCTTCCATTACACTATCGACCTAAAAATTGCAGTACAAGCGATAGTAAGCCCTAGACTGGAATATGGATGCTCCACCCTCTCTGGTTTACCCAAGATCTCCCTGGCACCTTTGAGAGCCTGCCTCAATGCTGCCGCCAGACTTCTTACAAGCTCAAAAAAATTTGACCATATAACCCCACACCTGAAAGCATTGAACTGGCTTGCCCTTGAGGCCAGAATACAACTCAAACTAGCCTGCATTACACACAAGGCCTTATACTCAAAGTCCCTGGCTTATCTTGCACAGAAACTGGTGGTATCTGGTGGAATCAGAAACTCCCAGTCTGCCAGAGACCTCTTACTCCAACCTGCACGGTTCGGGGAGGAAAAAAACCTGTTAACCGGGCTTTCTCTGGATCCGCCCCAAGAATATGGAACTCTCTCCCGCCAGCCATCAGAAGAATCCCCTCTTTGGCACGTTTCAAAAAGGAGGCCAAAACCTTTCTTATGGCTAAATTCCTCTTCTAAATGCTGCCTCCTACCAACACATAGACTTTGCCTAACTACTGACTAGCGACTCCCTTCAGAATACCACGCTACCTCATCAGGAAATCTGAGGCCTTATCTGGAGCTATTTAAATGTAAACTGTATATACTTGTCCTCTACCCTTAATGTGTTTCCTTGCCTAATGTGATCACATGTAAAGCGCTCTGATACCCTGACGGGTCAAGTTCGCGCTCTATAAAACAAAAATAAAAAATAAATAAAACTAGACTACAGGTGAGGGCGTATCTGCATAAGCAGATATGCCCCTACAATATTCAGCACAAATTCCTATTGTAAGTGACAGTGAAGCCATGGAGAGTACAAGGCCTGAGAACTCGACAACTCGAGTTCCACGGCATCATGATGGCTTCAATGAATACAGAAGTGTTTGGTACTGTAAGAAAGTGCCCTCTTTTTGCATGATTGCCCCCACTTTTTGCCAAACTGCTGATATACTTTGACAGAGTGTGCCCTGGGTTCCTGCCAAATAGTTATGCAGGGCCTATTTTCTTTCCCTAAAACTGCATTAAGACAAACCCCAATTGGCATGCTTTGGCCACAGGTCAGTCCCTTGTATATGGTACCATGGGTACCAAGTGCTCTGTGGCCGGGGAAGGCCTCTAAGGGCTGCAGCACTTATTATTCCACCCTTAGAGGCCCTGTACCTCTACACACACTGCCATTACAGGCTGCGTGTTTTGGTGCAGAACAAAGTGTAGAGTCGACAAGGCACACATCAATGTGTGCCATGCCTACAATCCACTGCCCTGACGTAGGTCAGACACCCCTCTAGCTGGGTGCACTATACCAGTGGTGAGGGTACAGGTGCATGAACCCTGTACCCCTACAGTCTCTAAGCCAATTCTTAGACATTGTAAGTGCAGTAATGCCATTAAGAGTATATGGTGCTGGGAGTTCGTCATTACGAATTCCACAGCACATTAAACCCACACTGATGTGGGATTTAATGACAATGCACTTAGAGGGCATTTTAGATATACCCCCTGAGAAACGACCTAAGTCTAGTGTCCTGGCTGAGTGGCTGCTCTCCAGCTGTCACCCCCAGACATGTTTCTGGACCCCTGGGTTGAGAGCCTGCCTCTCTCTGTCTAGGTCCTGAAACAATGCACAGCCTGCCAAGCCTCCTCCCCCAGGATGGGCAGGGTCCATAAAGGGAAAGCTTCAAAGGCTTGCTGCCTTTGTGAGCTACCCCAGCCATTTGCTGCTTCCAGTTATGACCCCCACTTTGGGTGGGAGAATTTGCGGGAAAACCAAGTGAGGAAGGGAGGTGTGTCCACCTGTGCCAATCCCGCCCCTTAGGTGGGGGAGGCGAGTTGAAGCACAACTCTCAGTCCCCACCATCTTGTAGATGGGGAGACTCAGATAACCAGAGAGGCATATGCCCCCTCCCACTGGAGGGTGGCATAATAGGGGATGTACCCGCCCCAAGGAAGGGACCCATTGGTCCCGATCTTTACTTACCTGTAACGCCCCTACATCTAGTATTTAGGGGCAACCCTGAACCTTACCACCTCAGACAAGAACCAACCAGAAGAAGAAGAGAAGAAGAAGGACCGAAGAAGCTGTGCTGAACAAAGAAGAGGAGGATGCCCACTGACTTGGCCCCAGCCCTACCGGCCTGACCGCACCTCGTACCAACTCCAGCAAAATCCTAGTGTGTCTTGCAGCCAGCATCCCTCAAAAACCCGAATGACATGCCCTTCCTTCCAAAATCAAGACTTTGTCCCCTGTGACAACCGATTTGCTCAACAACAGACTGTGGCCAAATCTGCAAGTCTGCACCACTCTAAACCCGATGCCCACGGCCTGAGTTTGAGTGGCTCAACACCATAAGGAGGTCTCCCCGGCAACCATGATCTGATATCTGGTGATCTCTGACCTGCCTCGAATCTCCAATCAGCGCCTGTATCCCCTCTTGGAGGATCCCCCTGTCCGCGACCGGAGCTGGTAAGAAAACCAGACGCCTAAAGACACCCGATGTCCCACGGCCTTAGGTAGCCCAACCAACGGTGTCCCAGCATCCAAGGATACCTCTGCAACCGGTGGTCACCTCCAAAAGATATTTATCCCCGAGCCTGCAGTGTTTGCTGTAAGCGGAGAATTCCCATTGAAATCAAAAGGGCACCGATGCAATAACAGCACCCAGCTGTCCCTGCACTACTGCGGGTGTACTTTGGGTGCTAACTCTGATCTCCCTTTGCCCTGAGCCTAACACCAGGAGCTTTGCTCCCACAACCTTGTGGCCTGCTCTTGAGCACCCACCAACCGGGAGGCCCCCTGTCCCCCATTGGATAACACTGGGTCTCAACACTCTGCACCCAGCCGCTCTAGTGCCACTGAGGGTGTTCTGAGAGTGCATCTTCGACCCTGGGCTGGGCTGCTTTTCTAGAAAATTGTTCTAAGTGTGGAGTGGTTTGTATGAAACATTGAAAAACTGCAAATGTACTAAAAGTGAATTACTTATCTTTTTGTCTGAGAAATGTCACAGCGTGATACCTAAGCATATCACACTGATTAGCAAAAGTTATCTAACAAGTAACATGCACAATAACCTGTAATGTAACTGAAGAGTAATTTTGAACTGTTGACTTACCTGTAATTCAACCAACTGCATTTGAACCTGCATTCAACTGTAAATCGCTACATAAGATTTTGCAAAGTGTTATTTCAATTACCTGCACCAAGCTTGGCTTGGTTCAAGAAATAAAATAACTAAATATTTTTATACAAAAAAATTGGTCTGAGTTCTGTCTGAGTGTGTGACATCATTTGCTGCCTGAGTGTGTACAACAAATGCTTAACACTACCCTCTGATAAAGCCTTAGCTCGCCCACACTACCAAAAATGGAGAGTAAGGTGCTATCTACCTTTACCTCTGCCTACCTTTGGGGTTCCACTGGAGTCTGTATCTCCCATAGCTCTCGTCGTTTCATTGTCCTTTATTTTCTGTAGAGACTCATCTACTTCACATCCAAATAGGTCGTCTTCTGCAAAGGGCTTATTGATTATGGATGTTTGTACTTCCTGAGATTCTGAGCCAGGCGTGCATTGTTACTGTTATACCTGTGCACATTTGTCTGCTGGCTTCATCGGCTGCATCTATAGCTGATTTCAGGCAGGTGTTTCCTATGTTTCCCCCCTCTGCATGATGGATTTTGCTTTTTTTTTTTATCCTCCTCTTGGTATTTGTTCAATTAGTTCCTCGATGTCGTTCCATTAATGATGGCCAAATCTACTGAGGAGGGCATTAGAGTTCGCAATGTGCCAATAAATTGCTGCCTCCATTTGCATCTTCCACCACACCATGTCCATTCTCTTACTCTCCCTTTCTGGAGGTTGGACAGTGGAGGAATGAGTGTTGCTCCGACTTTTTGCTGTGGTAACAATGATGGAGTCACTCACCATTGTGCCTAGAATGTATTTCGGGTCCCTGGTGGAGGGCTTGTATTTAATTTCTACCCTTGGTGCTACTCCAAACTTGGTCAAAGAATTTACCAACCCCTCAGCCAACTCCAACGACATCACCCCCTCTCAAGCCCTCTGCGACTCCCTAGCTTCGTTCTTCCACAACAAAATCGCAGACATCCACAACAGCTTCGACAACCTACCCGGAGACCAACCCACCCAACCTTCTGCAGGACCTTCCCCCCCATTGAACATCCTTAATAGCTGGAACCCAATCTCCACTGAGGACACCATCCGCCTGATGAACTCCATCCACTCAGGATCCCCCACAGACCCTTGCCCTCACCACATCTTCAACAAAGCTGACTCCATCATAGCACCGCACCTCCGAGACGTCATCAACTGCTCCCTCAACTCCACCACCTTCCCGGAAAGCTGGAAACACGCAGAACTTAGCGCCCTTCTGAAAAAACCCACAGCGGACCCCACCGAACTCAAAAACTACCGCCCCATCTCGCTCCTTCCATTCCCGGCCAAAGTCATCGAGAAAGCTGTCAACAACCAGCTCGCCGCCTTCCTCGAAACCAACAAATCCCTCGACTCCTCACAGTCCGGCTTCTGAGCCAAACACAGCACGGAGACCGCCCTCATCGCAGCAACAGACGACATTCGAACTCTACTGGACAACTGAGACACTGTCGCCCTCATCCTCCTTGACCTCTCCGCAGCCTTCGACACAGTCTGCCATAGCACCCTTCTATAGCGCCTCAAACATCGGAATCCAAGGAAAAGCACTGGAATGGATCACCTCGTTCCTCACCGGAAGAACCCAGAGAGTCCGCCTCCCACCATTCAAGTCAGAGGCCACTGAAGTCATCTGCGGCGTACCACAAGGATCCTCACTCAGCCCCACCCTCTTCAACGTATACATGAGCCCCCTCACGGCCATCGCACGCCAACATAACCTCAACATCATCTCCTACGCCGACGACACTCAACTGATCCTCTCACTCACCAAAGACCCTAACACCGCCAAAACCAACCTACATGAAGGAATGAAAGAAGTGGCCGAGTGGATGAAGCACAGCCGTCTGAAACTAAACTCAGACAAAACAGAAGTCCTTATCTTAGGTACCTCCCCCTCCTCCTGGGATGACTCGTGGTGGCCAGAGGCCCTTGGAAAAGCACCCACCCCGACGGACCACGCACGGAACCTGGGCGTCATCCTCGACTCCTCACTCTCCATGAACAGACAAGTCAACGCCGTTTCATCATCTTGCTTCAACATTCTTCGCATGCTCAAAAAAACATTTAGCTGGATCCCCACCGAAACCAGAAAAACGGTCACCCATGCACTGGTTACAAGCCGCCTGGACTACGGAAACACCCTTTACGCCGGTATCACCGCTAAACTCCAGAAAAAACTCCAACGCATCCAGAACGCATCAGCCAGACTCATACTAGACATCCCGCGTAAAGACCACATCTCCAGTCACTTGAAAGACCTTCACTGGCTTCCCGTCAATAAGAGGATCACTTTCCGCCTCCTTACCCACGCACACAAAGCACTCTACAAACTTGGACCCGAATGCCTCAACACACGACTTTCCTTCTACACCCCCTCCCGCCAGCTACGATCCTCCAACCAAGCCCTTGCTACCGTACCTCGCATCAACAAAACCACCATGGGAGGTAGATCCTTCTCCTACCTCGCAGCTAAAACCTGGAACTCACTCCCCACTCACCTTCGTCTCACTCAGAACCACCTAGCATTCAGAAAGCAACTTAAAACTTGGATATTCGACAAGTAATTCCACACCCTCTTCAAGCGCCTTGAGACCCTCCGGGTATGTAGTGCGCTATATAAATCTTTTGACTTGACTTGACTTGACTCCTTTTACTGAGGCAGGATCCTTGAAAGCCTCCTTGCCATGATCCAGAATGCTTGGCAGCATAGGGAGGTTTTTGTGAACACTTTTTGGAGGGTGTAAATGTCTTTAGGAGGAAACACAAGTCTCCTTTCTCCTCCTCAAAGGGGACCCTGAAAGTATCAGCTGCTCTCTTGATGAAGCAGTTGTAAAATGCTACTTTATCTGGTTGTGAAGCCTTTGAGGGACTCTCTGTGTTGAGGTTGTTCCATTCTTACTCGAAAGTTCTTGTTGCTTCTTCTTCTTCTGGAATGCAGAGTTCTTCCTCATCGTGAGGTTCAGGTGTTGCTGGAGCTTCCCGGATTTCTTCTTCCTCGGCCTCTGACGTGGTAAGGAGTGCCGCCCTTTCTGCCTCCAGGCGTCTTCTCTTTGTCTCCACCTCTCAAGCCCTTTTGGCCTCAGATGCTGAGGAGATACTCTTCTTTGGTGTGGTGGATTCTGCCCCCGAAGGTATAGTCTTATCTTTCAAGGCCTCTTGTCCGACACCCGTCTTTGTCGATGTCAACGTTTTACCATTGTCAATATCCCTGGCATGGGATTTGTGGGGTCTTTCGGTCACGGCTGACCATCAGTGGTCTTCTAAGGAATATGCTACTTACCAGTATGCATCTGTTCTTGGCATGTAGGGCTGCTGACATTCATATCTGTGCATAGATCGCCGCCTGGTGTTGGGTCCAGATGATAGCACATTGTTGTTCTGGAAGAGTCTTCGAAGTATCACGAGATAGGTGGCTCCTCCCTCGGACTACAGTGCGCATGGGTATCCTCTCCATCCCCAGATTGTTTTTCGCCATTGTGGCAGAGATGGAGTATAGTACAGTAAGAGATGTCCATGCAAAGATTGAATGCTGCAGCTGCGACAGGCACCGGGGAGGTGGGTGGGCGATATGAATGTCAGCAGCCCTACATGCCAAGAACAGATGCATATTGGTAAGTAGCATATTCCGTTCGAGGCATGTGGTCTGCTGAATTCATATCTGTGCATAGAATGTATAGCAGTGTCTCCCTTAGCGGTGGCTACCTGTGCCAGCTGCAGCGGTCTGGAAAAGTTTTGAGAACAGCCTGTCCTACAGCAGCTTGCTGTTTTGAATGTACATCTACACAATAGTGTTTTGTAAATGTATGTGTGGTTGACCATGTGGCTGCTCTACAAATTTCGTGTAAAGGAATATTTCCCAGGAAAGCCATGGATGCCCCTAGCTTACGTGTGGAATGCGCTCTAGGGGGGACTGTTAAGGTGCGTTTTGCTTTCAAATAACATATTTGGATGCACTTAACTATCCACCTGGCTATACCTGATTTTGAAATGGGGTTACCCTTGTGTTGTGGTGAGAAAGCAACAAACAACTTTTGTTTTCCGAAATGTTTTAGTTCTGTCTATGTAATATAGCAGAGCTCTTTTGACATCAAGGGTATGCAAGGCCCTTTCAGCTACTGTTTGTGGGATCTGAAAGAACACTGGCAGTTCTATAGTCTGATTTATATGGAAATGGGATACCACCTTTGGCATGAATTTGGGGTTTGTTCTAAGAACTACCCTATTAGCATGTACTTGGATGAATGGCTCTTGAATAGTTAGGGCTTGCAGCTCACTAACTCTTCGTAGCGAAGTAATGGCAATAAGGAAAGCCACTTTCCAAGTAAGAAATTGTAGTTCGCATGAGTGCAATGGTTCAAAGGGTGGTCCCATTAGTCTGGTTAAGACAATGTTTAGATTCCAGACTGGCGAAGGTGGGTGTCTTGGAGGAATTACGCGTTTAAGTCCCTCCATAAACGCTTTGATTGCTGGCACCCTGAAAAGTGAAAAGTGTGCCTGTTTTGCAGATATGCTGCTAACGCAGCTAGGTATATTCTGATGGAAGAGAACGCTAAATTGCACTGTTGGAGGTGCAATAGGTAGCAAATGATGTTTTGAGTGGAAGCATCAAGTGGGTTAATGTCATTGTTGTTACAGTAAATGACGAAAGTTTCCACTTTGCTGCATAGCATGCTCTGGCAGTGGGTTTCCGTGCCTCTTTGATAATATTCATGCAGTCTGGAGGCAAGTTGAGGTATCCAAACTCTAGGATTTCAGGAGCCAGATCGCTAGGTTCAGCTGTTGGACATCTGGGTGTTGGATTTCGCCATGGTTCTGAGTTAGAAGACTGGGTGTTAGTCGCAGTCTTTGATGAGGTACCACTGACAGTTCTAGGAACGTTGTGTACCATGGTTGCCTCGCCCATGTGGGAGCAACTAGGATTAGCGTCAGCGAATGTTGGCGCATTTTGCGTGCCACCAGCGGTATTAATGGAGCTGGGGGAAAAGCGTACGCAAATTTGCCTGACCAGTTCATCCATATCGCATTGCCCTGCGACTGCGGATGTGGGAACCTGGCGGCAAAGTACTGGCATTTTGCGTTTTCGCTTGTGGCAAACAGGTCTATGTCCGGGTGTCCCCACTTCCGGAAGAACGGTTGGAGCACTTTGGAGTGAATTTCCCATTTGTGCATCTGTTGGTTGTGCCTGCTTAGCAGGTCGGCCACTTGGTTGTCCTTGCCTGGGAGGTTTTCTGCCATGAGAAAAATGTTCCTGTGAATGGCCCATTTCCACATTGCTTGAGCTAGGTGCGACAGCTGTGGCGAGTGTGTTCCTCCCTGTTTTTGAATGTAATACATAGCTGTCATGTTGTCCGTCCGGATCAACACCGCTTTGTTCCGTAAATGTGTCGCGAAAGCTTTTAGGGCTAGAAAAATGGCCATCAACTCTAGGAGGTTGATATGCATTTTCTTTTGCTGTACAGTCCAGAGTCCCTGCACTATGTAGTGTAGGACATGGGCTCCCTAACCTATTAGGGATGCGTCCGCTGTTAAGACTATTTGTGGGACAGGCTCTTGGAACAGTCGCCCTTTGCAAAGGTTTTGTGGATTCCACCAATGCAGAGAGTTGTATGCCCGACTGGTTACCAACACTAGGTCTTTTAATTGCCCGTGAGCCTGGTTCCACTGCCTTGCTAGGCATTCTTGTATTGGACGCATATGTAGTCCGGCGTGAGGGACTATGAATATGCACGAGGCCATCATGCCTTTAGCTGCATTAACAGTCGAGCTGGCAGTGATTGATGGGGTCTGAACTTTTGTATCAGCGTCTGCATTCCCTGGACCCGTGCTGTGTTGGGATATGCTTTTTCTGACAGTGTATCTATTGTCGCTCCTAGGTACTGTTGGACGTGGGAGGGTTGTAGGTGTGACTTTGGGTAGTTTAGTGAGAATCCTAAACTGTGCAGTAGTTGTATAGTCTTTGACATGTGGTTGGCACATTGCTGGGCTGTTGGCGCATGTATTAGCCAGTCGTCCAGATAAGGGTACACATGGATGTGGTGCCTTCTGAGACGTGCTGCCACTGTCGCTAGACATTTGGTGAAAACCCCTGGAGCTGTTGTCACCCCAAATGGCAGGACCTTGAATTGGTAGTGTTGCCCTTGAATGGTGAACCTCAAATACTTTCTGTGAGCAGGGTGTATTGGTATATGAAAGTATGCGTCTTTGAGGTCTAAGGTTGCTAGGAAGTCTCCCTGGCGAAGCAGTGGTAAGACTTGCTGGAGAGTGAGCATGTGAAAATGCTCCGACAAAATGTACAGGTTGAGGGGCCTGAGGTCCAATATTGGTCTGAGAGACCCGTCCTTTTTTGGAATTAGGAAGTATAGGGAGTATACTCCTGTTCCCTGATGTTGTAGTGGGACTGGTTCTATGGCCCCCTTTTGCAGCATACTGATGACCTCTTGCTGAAGTAGCGTTATATGTTCCTGTGACATGGGACGGTGCACGGGTGGTATGTTGGGTGGAGTTGAGGTGAGTTCGAGACAATAGCCATGTTTGATAATTTGCCTGACCCACTTGTCTGTGGTGATATTTAACCAGACAGGCAGAAATTGTTGTATTCTTCCCCCGACTGGTGCTATGTGGTCTGGGGGTAGTGTCAAGAAGTTACTGCTTTGTGTTAGTGGAGGATCTATTTGCAATGCCTCCACGAGCTCTACCCATGGTATTGTTTCCTCTGTAACCACCCCTGCTGGTGTTTTTGGTATATGTGGATTGTGTGTTAGTCTTGTAGTTGGAGGATTGCTGCGATTGTCCTCGTGCTCCTCCTCTATAAGTGGAGCGACAAAATGAGCCCCGGTGTTGTTGGGACTGAAGAGCTCCCATAGACTTTGCAGTGTCTGCATCCTTTTTCATTTTGTCTAGAGTTGAATCAACTGCTGGACCAAATAAAAAGTCTGGGTTGATTGGCTGATTAAGAATTGTAGATTGGACTTCATTCTTAAAGCCTGATATACGAAGCCATGCATGCCGCCTTAGCAGCACGCTTGTATTGATGGACCTGGCAGCCGTGTCTGCTGCATCTAGGGCACATTTAATGGATGCATTGGTGATGAGCTTCCTCTCTTGTATAAGTTCATCTGCCTGCTGTTTGTATTGATCAGGTAAGTGTTGGAGAATTTCTTCCAAACTGTCGTAGTGCACTCTATCGTACCTGGCTAGCAAGGCCTGTGTATTGGCTATTCTCCAGGAGCTTGCTGCCTGAGCCACCACTCTTTTGCCTGATGCCTCAAAGATTTTAGATTCCTTGTCTGGTGGTGCGGCCTCACCAGTAGTTTGTGAGTTTGCACGTTTACGTGCGTTGGATACCACTAAGGAATCTAGGGGTAGCTGCCCTTTGATGTATGTAGGATCTGTAGGTGCAGCCCTGTATTTTTTCTCAATTCTAGGGTTTATGACCCGCGCCCTAGCGGTGTCTTTAAAAATGTCACTTGCATGTTTTAATACCCCTTTTAGCATTGGGAGTGTCTTTACGTGTCTCTCAGATGTTGTTAGTGTATCAAAGAGGAAGTCGTCCTCAACAGCATCAGAGTGCATCTCTACATTATGATAGGTTGCTGCTCTATCCAGTAGTGAATTAAATGCTACGGTGTCCTCAGTGGGTGATGGCTTAGTAGGGTATACTGCAGGGTCTATAATGGGCAGAGTCCCTTCAGTGTCCGGTTCCCCACCTCCACCCCATGGCTGTGTGTTTGGCTCTGAAAGAGGGTTTTGTGGATACCCAAAACCTACATCTGCGTCCTGATCTTCATCAGGGGTGTAGTCAGAGCGTGCCGATGAGGTTGGGGTATAAGGAGTAGTAGGCATAGCAGGAGTGATAGGTTCAAAGAATATAGAAGAGGTAGCACAGTCTCTCTTTTTCTTTAGGGGGATCCCAGAAAGGTCTTCAGTTGCTAGAGGCCTTTTCTTTTTGGTATAAACAGTCACTTTACCAGTCTTTGGGTCAATCTAGATTTTGGACTGGTTTTCTGTGGAGTGGTCTGGGTGAAGAATTTCCTCGTCCACAGTCTTTGGTTTTGGTGCTGTAACCTTTGGTTTTTGTTTTTTCGGTTCAATGCTTTTTGGGGCTTTGTCCGTTTTAGGTGGTTGGATTGTTTTGGGGTGTTTTTCAACAGGTTTTGTTGGTTGAACGTCCTTTGCTGGCTTCACAACTTGTTTCGGACCGAGCGGTTTTGTTGGTTCGACAGTCCCTTTATGTTGTTTTGGAGCCTGCTGTTTCGGCTTGACGCCCTTTTTATGTCCGATGGGTTTCGGCTCGACCGATTTCCTTTCGTCCACCTTCTGTTTCGGTTCGACTGTAGTCTTGGGCGTAGGCCTTGTTCTGTCGCCGACCGTTTTTTTCCCTTTGTCGATACTTGAGGCTGATTTGCTCGAATTGACGTGCTTTTTGGGTGTCGAATCGACGTGTTTTGGCTTCGAGGTTGACTCGACGGCCTTGGACTTTGAGCTCGACTTGACTGCATTGGTCTTCGATGTCGACTCGACCGCCTTAGTCTTCGATGTCGACTCGACGGTCTTTGGTTTCGAAGGTAGCAATGTTACTGTGTCCTTCGGTTAAACGCCTTTCGGCTTAGACACCTTCGGGTCGACGTAATTCGGTCCGAAGACTGTATTGTCTATTAGTTTCGGTTTCGATGGAACCGATATTGTATGACGTGTCTCAGAGGGCTCTTTCGATATGTTCTTAGCCGGGCGGTATTGCGAGGCTGTAGAACGAGGTTGTTGATCTCGGCTAAGGCCTGCTGGCGATGCCTCGACCTGAGTCTCTGATAGAGGTGTAGTGTCAATATGGGGCGGTGTACTCACGGTTCGCCCCTCGTCGTCATCGGAGTCGTCTTCAACTGCTACAATGTCTTGATCATAGTCCTCGAGATCGACGATCAGTTCTCCCTCTTCGGGGTAATATTCGGAGTCGGGCTCCGAGTATCTGTCGTCTTGATCCGAGTCTTCGACGCTCGCTAGATCTTCTTCGTCACCGAAGAGGTTATCGGGCTCTGGCACCGATCGTTGCATTTCTTGCCTCGCCGCCCGTCGATTTCGAATAGTCTTTTTCGATCTGAACTGGGCACAGGCTAGGCAACTATCTTCATTGTGATCTGGAGATAGGCATTCATTGCACACTGGATGCTTGTCGGTGTGCGGGAACTTCGAGTTGCACTGAGGGCAGAACTTGAATGGACTTCGTTCCATCGACGGTCGGTCCACGTGGTGTCGAGAAGGCCTCACGGCCCGATTTGACAACCGGAGTGCAACAAAGTTGTAGTAGCGTATCGGCACCGAGCGCTTAAACAATACCGACGGTACCGAAGGCCTTTTGGCCTTTTGAAAAGTTTTTCTTAATTCCGAACTTGGAGAGTAGGAAAGTACATCCGAACCCAATGGCGGAGAAAAACAATCTGGGGATGGAGAGGGTGCCCATGCGCACTGTAGTCCGAGGGAGGAGCCACCTATCTCGTGATACTTCGAAGACTCTTCCAGGACAACAATGTGCAATCATCCGGACCCAACACTAGGCGGCGATCTATGCACAGATATGAATTCAGCAGCCCACATGCCTAGAACACCTGGGCTGCTTTCTGTGCCTTTTTTTCAGGCCCTTGGTATTTTGAGGGGTCATAGTTAACTTCTCCGCTTTGCTTTCGACGTCCTTAAGGATCTTTTACGCAGTATGCCTCTTCTCTGCATCCCCTCGAGGATTTTGACATCTGACCCTTCATATGTAGATTGTGCTGCAGCCCCCTGTTAGTCTTCATCGCGTGAGAGGCCCAAGTCCTTCAGCAGTAGCTGCTGTTTCTTTCCGCCGAACATAGCTGCGTGGTGCTCTTCCCTCTGCTTTCTTTGGTCCTTGAGTGTTTACTGAGACAAATCAGCGCAGGCCTCGCATTCCTGGTCTTTGAGGCCCCTAGGCAGGCAGATGGTTAAGATGTCATGTAGATAGCATTGTGTGAATCTGATCAGATCATCAGTCTACCTTACTGCAGCCAATTAATGCATCTTCAACAGCATGCACATCAGAGTATATCTCTCTATCGATTTCTATATCTCTCCCTATCCCTTTTAATAGGTTACACCCTTGGGAAAAAGTCAGGCTTCAAAAACAAACACTACAACAGAAGATGATACTAAAGGGGCCAAGGCGAATATCCCCTGCATGGGAATAAAGGGGACTAAAAGGGAGAGGACCCCTTTAGGACAGCTTTGTGCCGGAAGAAATCAATGATGTCACTATGGAGTAAAAGAAAAGGGGCTCAGCTGGGTCATGGTATTAAGGACGCTTGAATTACCCAAAAATAATAAAGCCAGAAGATTTACAAGGAACAAAAGTAAAGAGGGAAGGGACAGTTGGAGCACATGCCTGGTGACTTTCAAAAAATGCATATTTGGAAGTCTACAGTAATAGTCCAGAGATGGGCAACTGGTAGATGCTAGGAGCAGACATTATGTATAGCATGACTACAAGAAGTGGTTTCTATTATAGGAGCAAGAAATGTATTTGTTGCAACAAAGAAATTTTTGTGCAAAATGTACTATTTACCTGGTGTGTTTTACTCAGTTGCAGCAATGCTGGGTTGATGGATGCATTAAGAAACTGAGGTAATATAGAAGACGCTCCCAGACCTGTTGAATGAAAGAATAAATAAGCAAAGAATATAAACATTCTGATATTTAACAATGTTAACACTTATGAAGTTAAATAAATACATTTTTGGAACCCGTCCGTAACTTAACTCAAAGTGAAGGGCACAAACCTTTTTGGTTTACCTTTAAAACTATAGGATATGACAGTGACTTTGAAATGGCCATTAGGAAGAAACCGATTATTGGACCAGATATCATTGGCTTGGATTTTCCCCAATTTTGCTTTACCTCCAACCTCCTGATTTTCCAGACTTCTTTTTTGTAGGCCTTACGATTCTGTGCACTTAATCACTTCTAATCTATACTAAACTACTTGGGCGCTCTCCTATAAAGATGGTAACATTGGCTTATACTCAACTGGCACAATTAATTTACTAGTAACTTTCTAGTAATGTGGCACTACATATACCCGGGGTCTGTAAATTAAATGCTACCAGTGGGCCTGCAGCACATATTATGCCACAAGTTCAAGTAGCCCTTTTAAACATGCCTCAGGCCTGCCACTGAAGCCTGTGAGCGCAGTTTTAAACTGCTCTTTCGACCTAGCAAAATACACATTTTGCAAAGCCTAAATCTTCCTTTTAATACATATACATCACCACTAGGATAGGCACTGAACCAGGGAGCAGTCTATTAAAAAAGTTAGACAAGTATTTTTAAGTTTCATGTGTGCTGGTAGTGAAAACGTATAGTTTCTTACTAGTCAGTGCAGTTTAGCAGCTAGAAAAATATTCTGGAGTCACATGCTGTGTATTATTCTACCATCGAGTGGCTGGGTCCAGAATTCTCCTAAAAAACATTTGTCCTTTCATTCTTTTTAGGTCTTGCCTAGGCAGCACATGCGCTGTCTTACAAGACATGCTGGAGCTACTGTATGGGCATTCAGCGAGCCCATAACTTTTGATTGGGTCCTCCATGTGCTTTTGAAAAATCCTCTGTCCCTGTTGCATGCAATAGTTCATGATGGACCTGTGGTCAATTTGACAAGTAATGAGAGTCAAAGAATTATGGCCTCAGCTTCTTCAGGGACCAAACCACAGCAAAGGCTTCCCTCTGGATTCCTTTGTCGACATCGAGGCGACCTTCTCTTTCGAAGACAAACATTCCTTTTCGGAAACGTGCTTAGACGACCGTGGCCGCATGGGAGTCCTTCTCGAAGGATCTGCTGGGCTCTCTGTCCTTGGATGCAGCTGCGGCCAACGAGATTTAGGCGCCAGTGCTCCCTTCGAGGACTTCGACTCAGTTTTTCGAGAGTCCGATTCAGACCTTCGATGGTCTGTCGGGGCTTTTGGGGTCGACGACTCGCCTACCTCTTTAGAAGTTTTCTTATCGGTCTCTACGACCTCGAGTCTCCCAGGACTCGAAGGGACGGTGGTTGGCCCTTCCCCTGCATGGTGTAGTTGGCCCTTCTCTGTCGCTCTCTGACGCGGAGAGTCTTCGGTGTGAAGGCCGAGCAAGCGTTGCAGTCCTTGCTCTCGTGGTCGACTGGTAAGCGGAGGTTGCAAACCGGGTGCTGGTCGTTCTGCGCGTACTTGTGGAGGCAGTTACGGCAGAATTTGAAAGGGGTGTTGTCCATTTCTCGCGCTCTGGGGGCCCCCTGTATGCGCATTCTCCGTTGGACGTCGAAGTCCTCGAAGTTCTCCTTCTTCTTCATCGTCCCGGCTTATGTATGTTCTTTTTCATCGTTTTCTCAGTCTTTTCCTGCAAAATTAGACTCTTCTGTGTCTTTTTCCCGTCCAAAACTCTGGAGCCTCTCGGGAACGATCCAGACCCAACGGCGGAAAAAAGAATCTGAAGATGGCGCCCAAGGGTGGGAGCTTCCGCAGGAAGCGTGCCGACGTCACGGAAGGACATCAAAAGGTGGGACGTCAGACGCCCACCTGGGCTCCACAAAAAAAAAAAAAAAGAAAGAAAAGACTACGATTCCGGACCCAACCACTAGACCGCGGAATAATGCACAGCATAGTGAATCCAGAAAGAATCACGCTGTAAAACTAGCGTTTCCCAGGCAATTCTGGGCCTTTTGCTTAACAAGCCAGGCTAACAAGTTGCGACAAGAGTGTGCGGAATACTTTTTTTCTTCAATTTAGCAGGATAGGTATCTCTACACAATAAAAGAGAAACTTCGAAGAGTATGACCATTTATATTAGTTTCAGTTTGCCTGCCATTATAAGTGACAGTTTTAGCCATCTAGTGTTTTGAACTCCTGGAGGTGCCGAATGCCACAACAGTCTAAATAGAGACAAAATAATAAGATTAAACTAAGTCAAATTCCCAGATATTTAATTGGGGTTGTGCACCACTTCAAGGGGAAACGGAGTTACACTATATGCATACCTATGGTTAGAGGAAATATAGTGGAGTTTAAACTTCATCCCACAAGTCCTCCGAATCTAGATCCTTCTCAGAGGACAGGAGTACATGTACTCAATTTATACAGTCTGGTGCAAAAGAAGATCCTCTGAATAACTTCTTCCATTTTGAGTCATAACAATAGTAGTGTGGTTTTGCTCTAAAGTATGGGTCCAGGGGGTTCAGTTGTGTGAGGTGCTTTATTATCTGTGCTTGAGTGCCGTTCTATAGAAGTCCCAAAGTTTGTTGCTGGATTCTGTTGAAATCAAAGTTTATAATTTTATTGGAAGTAACCTCCAGGCCTAGTGGGTTCTTTTCATATCTCTTCCTTCCATTTCAAGCACTAAGATCTTGGATTTCATTCTATGTAAGGAGAGTACATTTTCTCCAAGTCCACTAATTGATGTTATCTATCAACCTGCTGATGTTAGCTCAATTCAACAGATGTACTCTAGTCATGTGAATTTTGATGTTGTTAGCACTGCAAGATCAAAATGATACTCACCACCTTCAATGGAAGATCAAAACCTCAAAGTTGATCCACTCTGTCTCCAAACATGGAGATGTAAATTGTGGACGACAGGGTGTAGGACCCTGACCTGTTGCTGGGACAGAAAGTCCTTGTGAAGAAGCAGCGGAAGGAGAGGGCAAATTGTTAGACTCAGAAACTCAGACTACAAGCCTCTATGAGTGCAGTCTTCGGCTATCGGTAACAGCTGGGCCTGGTCCCACCCGACCTACTTCGGGAACCGGAGGACATGGGGTGGAGGAGTAAACACATAGGGAGGCCTGGGCCTCACTTAAGACTGAATGGTTTTCATAGGGATGCTCAATGAGGTAAGTCCAGAACTCATTATCCGCAGCAGTAGCAAATTGATCTACCGAGAGCACACTCTAGTAGTAGCAAATTGATCTACAGAGAGCACACTCCAGAGGGCAAAACCCCCCTATGCCACCTTCAAATGCAGGTGCCACCCGTGATAGGCAAGATGACGCCTGCCGAGTTGCCCACCTTGACGCTGAGAAAGTGTTAGGTGACTGCACGTCATGAAAATCCAGTGAGGTCCCAACCACCGCCATTGCTACAGAGACTCTGAAAAAAAGAGCATGGAACCCCAGTACGTCTTGCTTGTTGCAGTATCACCAAGAGGTCCTAATATTCATCAGTCCTGGATAGACTGGTCCACTATGAAAGGGAGAAAAGCCTTAATGTCTAGCTGTATGCCTCACAGCTCCAAAAGTCTGATATAATTGCAAGAGGATCTGGGCTAGTCTCAACAAGTTGAACTTCTACTTCCTGAGGAAGGCAATTAAAAACCTAAGATAGGGCTCAATCCACCATCCTGCTTGGGGAGCAAGGAGTTTTAGCACTGCATCAAGCACCACCTGGACGGAGTCTTTAGTGAGCAAAATCTGAAGCCTCCAGAGGGTAATAATGGCATAATACACAGACATTTCGGCAAATACTGGACTGCTATGGGGCGAAGCAATTATGAAAAGGAAGGCGTAATCAAACTGAACAATCTGTAGGACCCATAGGTTTGAAGGAATCACATGCAGCCAGAGAGACAATGCTGAATTCTGCCTCCTACTGGTCTCAGATGACAGTTCAAAGGGGAACTGACACGCCCATGAGCAGCAAGTGAAGGGAAGGAGTAGTACTTAGGCACCTGTGGCCTTGAAGTAAAAAAAAGACTGGACTAGTTGGGAAGGTCTCAAGGGTTGCCTCTGGCAGTAGGCAAGGCACCGCAAACATCCACAGATTTTTCATATTGCCGTTGGAGGATATGTCAAGTAGTGAAGAGCAGTTTCATAGAAGATGTCATAGCTCTGTTGCCAGTGAAGCTCTTTAGCGTTGAATGGGCCATCTCACCAAATTGCTGGACCCCATCAGAGAGCATACCTATTACAAAAATGTGGACATCCCTGAAAACCCAGTGGCATTGATGTAAGCCTGGTGTTGGATTTAGACAATGGAAACACATACCATGGTGACCATGCCGGACCTCATACTGTATCGCACTCTTTCCTGGCTGTCAAGTTTGAGTGAAGAAATTCTAGAAATACTCCAGAACAAGTAAAATCTCACTCAAAATCACCCAGAAGGCATGAGTGCAGTGACCCAGTAGGCGCAAGGACAGCACAAAGAAGGCACCCAGCACTCAATGATTAGCTGAAAAGAATACTTTATTGCCCTTTGTTTCCATCTTCCTGGACTCCCCATCAACTGGCGCAGTGGGAATGCATTTGGACTGATATTACTGATAGAGGATTAAACATTAAGGCTCCTGTCGGTGAGATGCTGTACCAAAAAGGTCATATTGCTAGGTGAGGACCTATGTTGGTTAAGCAATAGATTGACGTACTGGCAGGGCTGAGCAAGGTCTGGACCAGGCCACTATCAGAGACTCAGTCGAGGTAGGTCTGCTTCCAACACTGATTGCATGAAACCTGGTGAAAGTAGCTGAATATAGTGATAGCTATACTGGAGATCTGCATTCATGGGCATGGGAAAAACAGGAACTGATGTCAGTGCATTAAAGCGGTGCATTTATGCAGCTCCGTTTCATTATGTCCAGGGAGTCATTAAAGAAGCTATAAGGCACCACCTTCCAGTATCCAGAAGCTATTGCTAGAGTTCCCTCATCCCGTCTGACACCTATGGAGATTCATAAGGTGGGGTATCTAAAGGAAGAAGTATCAATCAGAAAAAGCGAAAATAAAACAGGTGCAAGTATTCCCCCTGTCTTGGGTCAATTTGAATGAAAATCATAGATGAATAATATATTTTTGTGACCTGTTAATATCATGACTCATGGATTTAAGTGAAGCTTCAACGAGTATTTGAAAAAAAAGCCGGGGACACTGAGGCCTATTGTATAAACCAGAGAGTAAGGTGATCCACCATATCAAAAGCGCTAGAGAATTTTGTATAGGTGGCCTAAACCGTCTGACGCAGCATATCTTTAAACAATTCGTTTTAAAGCAAGGGTATTATCAACAGCACAACCACTAGTCCTAAACTTCCTTGTGCATCGAGAATTAAATTCTCTTCTTCGACCTAATCCCCCAGGTGCTGCAGAGTAATTTTTGAAAATAATTTTCCAAAAGCATTCAATAAGGTTGCTTCGTAACTGACACCTTTTATATAAGATGAGAGTATTGAACCATGGTTCTAGAGATTTTACAGCACCCAAATTTGTAATATTCGTGAGTTCAAAGAGGTTTGCCGATTACCCAGTATACCACCGAGATCCAGTACTCAACAGGATTTAGAATGGTGTATAATTTGCTCAATAGTAGATTGACAGAAACCCTGGGAAAGTTATTACTGGACTCATCAACGTCTTCTAAGTCACAGACTACTGCCATCTCATACCCTCTAAAGAGATGTCACATTCCTTTCATTTTAATTCTGCAATTAGGATAGATGTCTTGGGATTATCGAACCTAAAGAATGAGACATGCACAACTAAAATGGATTTATATCACCCATGACTAGCTCATCATATATAGTAGACCGGAGCCTGGCTTCTGATATCTCTGTGGCCATTATATGGTCAGAGAGAGATCAGAACTTAAATACAGGTATATGATTGAGTGAAGAGAAAATATTAAGGGAGGTCATTTAGAGTTTAAAGGATGCGGGCCAAGGCCAAAACGAATATATAAGGAATAAACTCTCAGTTCATCTACCCCACTTAGAGGGGAGTGAAGCATCAGGTATTCCTGGAGTCTCAGCTGCCACTGCGAGATGAAAACTTTGACTGACAAACAAATAACTATGGTGCATGGCTCAATATACGACGCTAGATCCATTCTGTTTAGGGTAGTTGTTCTGCTGTGCATTTTTTCTGTCATCAAGAGAAAACAACAGGAAAAAGTCCCCCAGGAGTCAGAATTACTGATTTTTTTTTTGCAGAAATAAACCTCCTCAACAGTTAAATTATGTAGTACTTTTTGGACCGAGATGGTCATGAACAAGTCAACGGCTACCGCAGAGCCCTTAGAGTTGCTATTCAGCGAGTTCCCGCAAAGATGGAACTAAGTACATACTCATATTTGGTGCTACCATCTTATAGATATTGGAAGAATTCACAGATGTTCGAACCACCAACAAAGCCTATCCGTGAGTGTGGCCTTCTGGTTAAAAAATAAGACGAGAGTATAGCATGTGGTGGCACATATTTATTAATGTGTTTTTCGCTTCTGCTTGAAGGTTACAACATCTTTAAGTGACAGCATTATTTTAGAGAAGGTTTTCCCAAGTCCTGCATTCTGATGCAGGCTATTCTCATCAAGTTTTGGAACGAAGTACAGTAGGACACGAGTAGAACTTAATAACAAATTATACAGCATCCTAAGAGGATTCTATTTACATTTGTTTTACTATCATTTAGTTTAGATAAATAAAATTGAATTCTAGGTACAAAGAAATGCAAACGGCATCTGGTAAAGCGTTCATGTTTTGTTATGAGCACATGTAAGTGTTAAGTTATAAAGCTTGTGAGATAGTTACAATCATCTGTAAACATTTTCTCATTTAAATCTAAGATGGGTATCACTTAGGAGAGCTTATTTTTGCAAATAATTAAAGCATAGAAAATGTAACTGGTAATCATTTCTTCAAATAACATGTCATGGGTATAACCGTAACCGTAATCTTCTGCTCCTTTCCCATCTACCTTCCTAACTAAATTTCCTTTACCTTTCCGAGGACCTATGCCCGCTCACTGGATATGAACAGTTATTCTCTGTTACCCAAAACGTTTTTTTTTAAAATATCAATACATTCATGCTTTAGCAGAGATCACAGATGCTCTATGAGGAGTACAAGGTGAGCACATTTCAGAAAGTGCCTTGTTTTGTTTGGTACTTCACTCACGCACACTTAATTGTACTTATACTGTATTTTAAAATTCAAGTGAATATTTTATACCGATCACAGAATGCCAAGAGAGAAAGTTATTGTCATTTTTAAATCTTACCATATTTACCAGCCATTGCATGCAGGTGGGGTTGTAACAACATCTGCATCAGGGCTGGGTTATTTAAACTTTTCATGATCTCCATTGGGTTCGGCTCTGGAAGCAGGCCTTTCTTATTATTTGGAGCCTTTAGATATAAAGGGAAGAAATTAGAAACACATCAACGAGGTTAGAAGGTCGAACTAGAACCTCAACAAAATTACATATTTGCCTTTTTTCCCACACACCAATTAGCGTCAGACCTCGTTTATCAGGGGCCTACGAGGCTACAGCTGTGGTGGTTGAGGCAATTTATCACTGCGTCCTGGGGAAGGTCCTTCTACAACTCTGCAAATTAGGCCAAGTACAAGCTTTTCTGCATTTAACTCTCAGGGTAGTGAGGGAAATCAGACAGGTGTCTCAGGCAGGTAGTGGGGGGTGCAAATGTTTAGAACCTAACAGTCAACCAACAGAGATAAAGCAGTATCCAGCCCAGTGCTAACATTTCAGATAAAAAAAAGTACTTTAATTATAAAGCAGAAGTAAATACTACACTATCAGTGGAGATGACAAATACGGGTGCAAACTATGTGGTGTAAGACAAGGATGCGTTACACCCCTTTTTACTTGGTACCTTCCAGATATCCCCATCCTCTACAACGGTCAAGATCCTGTAGATAAAATTCCTAACCCACAACAGATTTAGTCAAGATTAGGCACAGGTTGCTCAAATGTTCTCACAGGTCAAATGCGTAACAAAGACTTGCACAGTGGACAGATCTGCATTCATCTAGTCTCTTGTCCTCAGTCCCACGTTTTAACTGATGGTTACTATACCAGATTGGACAATGCAGCAGAAGAAGTAAGAACTCTGGCTCTCAAGCAGAGACAGGAGTTGCTTAGCTCTGTATAAAGTCCTCTTAGGCAATAGAAGGGTCAGATCTGCACAGCAGCACTCATCTTCAGTGGCGGCCTACCAGGTCAGCTGCAGATGGATATCCTGATGGAAGTTGTGATTTCCAGGCCAAATCCCTTGCAGTGGCATCTTTCTGACAGTTGCTAACTTTGACCCAATCATCGCGTTCCACTTCGGCAGAGACACCGTTTTGACTTACAAACTGCAAGGCTACCCAGAATACTTGTTCTGGTAGTCTTATGCAGCTCACACAAACTGCGCCGAGCAACTAAGGGAACCCCTGCACAACACAGGTCACTTTCGGCTTTGCTCTCTGGGCAAGTCTGCTTTCTCTGAGTGCTCCTTGCTCCAGCACACACTGGGCTTCTCTTCCTAGACAGTCTCTCTGCCTACAAGCCCAGTTGCTACTGCAGAGCCCTGAGTGACGGCCCGTCCTGCAAGCCCCGACACCCTGCTCATGCTCAACAAATAGGCAGGCATCTGGGCACTTCAGGCAGACCCTCGGCTTCTCCAGTTGAAAGTTCAGACCTCAGGTGATGTTTCCTCACCTCTTGGAGACGAGCTGTCAGACATACACCAGCCCTGGTTGAACAGCAGCTCTTCGAGTACTTTGGGGAGCACTCCATTTTTTAGTTAAGAAGAACATGGGAAAGAAAAGATGGGGTGGTGTGGATCCCACTTTTATACATATTTAACCATATGAAATGTGGGCACACAGTCTAAAGGTTACAGAACTAGTTCAGATTGATTCAGGTTGTGTTTCAAATGTAATTTGCTGGCTGCCTTTAAGCACAGTTATGGCTCTCACAGCAGGCAGCAGTAGAGTTGGATCCAAGCACGAGTATCCACAATATGGATCCAATAAAGTGTGAATTCTCTGCATTAATCAGACACAGATAAAATGGCAGGGTCTGCCTAGAAACTACCTCACCTTGAACAAACGGAACCTGCAATTCCACCATTCACACTTACCATCTATCAAATGTCAGTGCTCAAGAAGAACTAATCAACAGCCTTTTGCTAACAAGGTCCTTGAATTTTCAAGGGGGGGGTCTTACCTCCATCCACAGTCACCTCAGTGTCTGGGTACCACCCTCCAGCCTCAGGAATGTAGGCAATATACTTCCATGGTCTTGAAGAAACAGTCCTCATTCTACATTGGTTGCCATGCTAAATTCACAACGCTAAAAGAACAATTGATCCACGGAATGCTGAACAAGGTCAAACACTCCGTCAGAGATCTAAGCCTAAATCCCTCGTTATTTTGCTCACCACACCATTCCAGTTTGGACCTAGCATATGCAAATCAGTCTTGCCCCTTCTTCCCATGGGAACAGTTCAGCCCGAACTGGCAGGAACTAGATTGGCGGGTGTGCAAAAACAACAACAAAAAAAAGGTATTAAGGCCCAGATCTTTGTAGTGGGGATGAATGTTCGACATTGTTCAGCATTTCGTCTACACACAACACTTGGTCGGCAGACTGAAAAGATAAACAAACAGCAATTGATGAACTCTCCACACAATTAAGCGATTGATTGAACCGGGCAAAGTCTTGCATAGTTTTATCTGTTCAGTGGTATTGTAGAGGCTACCTCCCGATACAGCTGATCTATTAGGGTGCAATAAGACAGTTTATGGGTCAAGGGCAGCAGTTAATGGGTTGGCACACTGTAAAGTCCCAGGAACAGATGGCTTGTAGGTAGAATTATACGAAGTACTAGCGGCCCGTCCCGACGTTGTCCGGGTATAAAATAGAATGTGTGCAATGGTTTGAATAGGTAAGGATAGTTTATTTCACAACCTGCGTGTCCCGAATTCAAAAGCGGCACCGCGATGCTGTGCGTGACCCAAATTCCTACCTCTGCATCCTTCAAAACCTGCGTGTCCCGAATTCAAAAGCGGCACCGCGATGCTGTGCATGTCTCACATTTCTGCCTCTGCATCCAATGATGAAGGTCGCCAACATTCAGTGTGTGTGGCTGCTGTCGAGTCCTTTGGATGACGGCGCCAACACCGCGTGAACGTCATACGTGATAGGACGCTATTCTCACGCCATAAACGCACCACAATGCTGAACGCACACGCTGCAGGCGGCGTACTCTAGAACGCTATTCTCACACACGCCCACCGCAATGCTGAACGCACACACCCACCTCAGAGCTGGTGCTACTTCCAACTGACTACTTTGTCCCACAACGTGCTTTGTCCCTTCCAAACTACATTTTGAGCGGAGTATAGCCTATGTCCATCTGCTTTGCCTCCCCTTTCCAGTGCTGTATGCGGTGTTCCGGTTGGCGCAGTGGTTCCGGAGCTTACCCGCCTCAAAGGTTTGGTCTCTCTCTTTATTATATTAGTATGATATATAAACATCAATTAGTCGCAAAATTACCCAAAATGTATGAAGTGGATGACCAGGCTCTGCAATTGCCCCAAAAGACAGATGAGACTTTAAGAGTCCTGTTGCTTAAACAGAGGTCAGAAGGAGGGGAAATTACTGGAGTTACCAAGTCTATCAATGTACTTATTTTCATTGCTGGGTTTCTTGCTGGGATAAACCCAGTATGGGCGACATGTATAATACGTTACATTCACTGCAACAACCTCAAAGCTAGCACCCTATTTAATATTTCAAAAGCAACACACAACATAGCGACCAAACTGGGTTCATCCCAAGAAGAACGAATAGTTTCTTACCTGTTGGTGTTGTTTTGCAGCTTGAAGATCTTTCTGGATTCACTATGCTGTGCATTATTCCAAGGTCTTGTGGTTGGGTCCGGAATCAGTCTTTTTTTCTGGGGGGGGGGGTTTCGTAGCCCAGGTGGGCATCGACGTCCCACCTTTTGGTGTCCTTCCTGTGACATAGGCGCGCTTCCTGCGGAAGCTCCCACCTTTGGACGCCATCTTCGATTTTTTTTCTTGTTTTTGTGTCATTGCTTATTCATCCTTTTCCAGTCATTTCAGGTTCCTCCTTCTAACTCAATGAACTCCCGATTTGTCTCCTTTAAAGAGTTTGACTGTATATGGTCTTTGAATTCCCTTCTCCTCCTGTCTCATCTTTCTGGCGGAGGTGGGTGGGTTCACTAGTGAATCCAAAAAGATCTTCAAACTGCAAAACAACACCGAAAGGTAAGAAACGACTAGTTTTGCAGCGTGAATCTTTCTGGATCCACTATGCTGTGCCTAGACTTTGTAGCGGTTTATGTTTATGGCGGCTGGGTGGAAGATGAGCGTTGGCTGTTAAATATATGTTGAAGCACTTTCTGTCCTACTTGTGCTTCCTTGTTCATTTGTATATCCACACAGTAGTGCTTAGTGAACGTGTGCACTGAAGCCCATGTTGCCACCAGGCATATGTCTTGAATCAGTGCGTTAGCCAGGAAGGCTATTGTTGCTCTCTTTTTCCTAGTAGAGTGGGCTTGTGCCCCTCCTAGTAGTTTTTGCCCTGCCTGCTTGTGGCAGAATTGTATAGGTTGTGCGATCAATCGTGCGATGGTGCCCTTGAAACTGCTTGAGAAGGACACAAAGAACTGCTTTGTTTTCCTGTGCTCTTTAGTTCTTTCAATGTAATGCATTACTGCCCTTCTAGCATCCAGAGTGTGCAGTGCCCTCTATGCGCTTGTGGATGGTTTCTGAAAGAAGCTTGGTATCTGTATTGTTTGGCTCATGTGAAACCTTGGCACCACCTTTGGCATAAAGTGTGGGTCCGTTCTCATTACCACCCAGTCATTGTGTATTTGAATGTAGGGTTCTTGTAGTGTTAGCGCTTGCAGCTCGCTTACCCTGTGTAGCGAGGTGATTGTCACTAGAAAGACGAGGTGATTGCCACTAGAAAGACTGTCTTCATTGTGAGCATTTGTAGTTTGGCTTTATGGATAGGTTCCAAGGGCACAGTCAAACTCGGTTAGGACTAAATTAAGGTTCCATGCCGGTGGCGGCATTCTTTTTGGTGGGGCTATCCTTTTATCCCCTTCCAGGAATCTCTTTACCACTTGGGATGTAAAGAAGCTCTTTCCCGTCTCTCCTCTTGTGTAGGTTATTATCGCTGCTAGGTGTACTCTCAGCGAGGTAGAGCTTAGGTTCGCGTTTAGCAGGTGTGTTAAATATTTTAGCACGGTTGATTCCTTGGTCAATTTCTTGTGTAGCTTCTTCCTGATGCACCATTGTGTAAATCTTTTCCATTTCGCCACATAGCACCTCCGTGTGGTAGGTCTCCTTTCCTCCCGCAGCACCCGCATTGTGCTCTCTGGGAGTTTCAGGTGTGCAAACTCTACGTCTTCAGGAGCCATGCCGCCAGGCAGAGGCTCTCTGGCTGAAGTACCTCCCCATTCTGCATGGTGAGCAAGTCTTTTCTTTTTGCAAACTTGTGAGGTGGTCAGTGCGCCATCTCCACTATTTGTGAGAACCAGGACTGCCTGGCCCACTACGGTGCCACCAGAATCAGTGTCATGTTGCTGGTTCTGCATTTGCTGAGTACACTGTATCAGTGGTATCGGGGGAAAAGCGTAGGCAAATGTTTTCGACCAGCTTATCCATAGGGCATTCCCCGGGGACTGTTCCCCTGGTTGACTGGATGCGAAGTATTGGCATTTTTCATTCCACCGTGTTGCAAATGGGTCTATTTTTGGTGTCCAGCACTTCTTGAATAGCTTTTGCGTTTCTTGTGCATTGAGCTCCCACTCATGGAACGTGGATGTTTGCCTGCTGAGCCTGTCTGCCTCCACGTCGTCCTTACCTGGTAGGTGTATAGCTAGGAGGTCTATTTGTAGTGGGATGGCCCATCTCCCTATCTCCTGCACTAGATTGGATAGTGCGACCAATTGTGTTCCTCGCGGTTTGTTGGTGTAGAACATTGTTGTCGTGTTGTCGGTTTGTATCAACACTCTCTGCTTGTACAGTTGTTTCTGGAAGGCTTTCAGGGCAAGGAACACGGTCTTTAGTTCTAGGTAGTTGATGTGCTTGATCGCATCTGTTTGATTCCACAGACCACGCACCTTGAGCTGGTTCATGTGGTCACCATCCCCTCTGGGATGCATCTGTGGTGATGTTCACTGTTGGGTTTGGTGGTGCTAAAGGCTTCCCCTTTGTTAGGTTCTCCTTGTTCCACCACGCTATTTCCTCTTGCACTGCGTGCGTTACAACCACTAGATCTTCCTAACTCCCTGTAGCTTGTGACCATTGCTGTTAGAGCCATTCCTGGAGTGGTCTCATGTGGAGTCGAATATTGCGGACTAGGTGTATGCAGGACGCCATCATCCCCATGATCTTGCTCGCTGTCCTCGCTGTCAGAGCTCGCCCCTTCTGGTATTGACGTGCCTCCTTCAGCAGGGCAAGTGTTCTCTTGTCACTGGGGAACACCTTGCTCTGTATGGTGTTGATCTGTGCACTCAGGAAGATCTTCACTTGTTCTGGTTCCATTGAGGATTTCCCCCAGTGCATTGAGATTCCTAGTTCTGTCAGCGTCTTTGTGACCCGCTGTGCATGTCTTTGGCATGGTTTGTAGGAACTTGCTTTTATTAGCCAGTCGTCGAGGTAGGGATCCCTTCCCTCCGTAGGTGCGCTGCTACTGCTGCGAGGCACTTGGCGAAGACCCTTGGTGCGGATTTTAGTCCGAAGGCCAGGGCTGTGAACTGGAAGAAGTGTTTTAGTCTGCCTCCTTCTGGTGTTACATGTTCGTTGATCCCTGATTTTTGTTTGTGTAAAGCTTTTTTGCTTATTTTGTTGTGCCCCCCCCTTCGAGGTGTTCTGTGGGCGGGCACGTTTGGTGGTGCCGAGTCACTTTGAGGTGGGTTGCTGGCCCCCTCTTCTGGTTTGTCCTCCTCCATTCGCTCTCCCGCGAAAGGACTAGCCCTGGGCTGGTACTGCCAGGGTTGCTGCTGCTGGCCCTGCTGCGCTTGGTTGTTGCCCTGGTAGTTCTGCTGAAATGTCTGATGTGATGTTCCTGGCTGGTTTCTCCCCCTTCTGTTTGGTCTCCGTGTCGGGGTGCCCCTTCTCATTCCTCTGAATTGCAAAGCCCCCATGGAGCTTGCAGTTTCATTTTCCTTTTTGAGTTGCGTCAGTTTCTCATCCACTGGCGCTCAGAACAGTGTTACTCCATTGAAGGGAGTGTTCAGAATGTTGTTTTGGACTTCCGGCTTGAAGCCCGAGATTCTCAGCCAGGCATGTCATGGTTTCTGTGACCCCAATCATCATGAGTCTGCTGGATGTGTCTGCCACATCCAGGGCTGACTATAGGCATGAGTTAGCTATGTTCTTGCCTTCCTCCACCAGGTGTGTTGCACTCTGTTGGTATTGCTCAGGGAGGTGTTTGAGTAGCTGTCCGACCTCCTCCCAATGCTGGTACGTATGCCTGTTGAGTAGGGCATTAGAGTTGGCAATGCGCCAGTGGACTGCTGCATTCCTCTCTATTTTCCTTCCAGTGAGGTCTATCCTCTTACTCTCCTGGTCTGGTGGGGGGCCCGAGTTCATGGGAACGTTGGCCCTCTTTCTGGCTGTTGCTGCAATGATGGAGTCAGCCATGACGGATCCCTGCATGTATGGTGGATTCTTAGAGGAGTGTTTGTACTTCTTCTCTGTCCTAGGTGTGACAGACCTGCAGTTTGATGGCTCCTTGAATGCTTCCCTTCCCTGATCCAGCACACTTGGGAGCATGGGGCGGAATTGACTCCTAGTTTGTGTTGGAAGCACTGTCTCTAAGAGGAAGCAGGCTTTATGTTTTTCTTCCTCCAGTTTCACCCTATAAGCTGTTGACGCATTCCTGATGACCATATTGTAGATGCCAATGTCATCTGGCCTCGAAGGATACGCATCTACGGCCTCATCCGGGCTTTCGGCGTCGAGGTCCTGCCAATCCAGGTCCTGTGCCACCGAGGATGCCGAGCCCAAACTTGTTTGCTAGTCTTCCTCGCCTTCTCCCTCTTAATAGTTTAGGCCCTCTTCCTCTTCGTTTTCTTGGGGCTCCAGAGTTTTCGGCGGCTCTTCTACCTCGACCTCGACGATGGTCGTCGGCTTCGACGGAATGGTGAACCTTTTCATCCGTTCGTCAAACTCCCTTTCCCTTTGCAGGATGTTGTCCATTTCGGCCTCGAGCCTTCTCTTCTTCCTCTCCATCTCGGTGGCCTGTTCGGCGTCGAGTGTTTCGGAAGATCTCTTCGATGTCGACGTCTAAGTTGCCTTCGGTTCCATTTCCTTCGGCATCGAGCACGCCTTTTCGGGGACGTGCTACGATGACCTCGGTTTGTCTACAGGTTTTGCCGACTGGGAGTCCTTTTCAAAGGATCCGCTGGGCTGTTTGTCCCTGGATGCAGCTGCGTTCGTCGAATGTTCGGCGCCAGTGCTCCTTTCGAGGACTTCGACTCTGTTTTTCGAGCCCCCTGTGTGCGCTTTCTTCGTTGGACGTCGGAGTTTTCGATGTTCTCCTTCCTCTTCATCGTCCCGGTTCAGTGGTCTTGCTTGGAGATGTATTCTCCAAATCTTTTTTGCGGTTTTCGTGTCTTTTTCCTCTTCTTTTCTCCAAAAACTCTGGAACCTCGCAGTGACGATCCAGACCCAACTGCGGAAAAAAGAATCTGAAGATGGCGCCCAAAGGTGGGAGCTCCCGGAGGAAGCGTGCCAACGTCGCAGGAAGGACACCAAAAGGTGGGACGTCGACGCCCACCTGGGCTACGAAAAAAAAACTGAAAAAAGACTACGATTCCGGACCCAACCACTTGACCGCGGAATAATGCACAGCATAGTGAATACAGCAACGAACATACATAGATTGATAGACTTACTTGGTAACTCTATAAATGTAATAATGATGTATTAATCTTAGCACTGGATGCCAGAAAACATTCAACGCTCCAGAAGGGGAATCTCTATATTTAGTTATGTATTGAAGGGGATTAGGACAAAAATTTGGGGTACGAACAAAGCTCCTATATAGTATACCTACTGCTTGGGGGGAAAACGGGCTGGACTGTTATTTGCGGTGGATCCACTAGCATGTAAAATACAAAAAAGGAACTCTCAACAATGGAATAGCTATAAGAGATGAAACACATGAAATCTCTTCATACAAAGGAGATTTTTTTTTTTTTAAGAACAAAAGAACTGATACTGGAAGAGCCATTCCTGGTAATTAACTATGAGGACCAATCTGGGCTGCATATTGATTGGTGCAAGTGTAGTGTGTTACCTGTAAATTCTCTTAATGAGTAGGATACAGAAAAATCATTAACTAAGGGACTAAAGTGGGAAAGGATGTCTAATAATATTGAGGGATGTGCATATACAAATAAGAACTGGATTTGATTGTCGCAATATAGGGGCTGCTATTGCGGCTTTGAGAGCAGGTGTAACCTTCTGGAAAACATTTCCAATATCAGCGGCTGGGAGGGTAGCCACTGCTAGGCAAGTTGCATTGCCTAGGTTACCATTTAATTTTTCCACTTTAATTGCAGATTAATAGCCTCAGAGAGGCATAGCTGGGCACAGGCCAAGCTGCAGGTCCCAACTACTGAGGAAGGTGTGGTTCATTGGGCAGCTTGCTGTCCCCAATTTTTAGCCCACTATCTTGCAATGCAGCTGCAGTGCATGATGCTATGGGTAAGAGTGCAGACCAGTGTGATTAATGGTACTGGTCATACTGCATCGGACCTACTGACATTGTCACAAATCCTGCTGGGTCCCAACCAAAAACACGAAGGCTTGTCATGCATCCATACAAGTGGTTTCTTATTGCTTGACTAGGAGTCTAAAAAAACACTGAACACAGTATCATACTTAACAAACATGCGGCTGACTGGTTTTTGGCCCTGCATAATAAAGGGTGTGGCAGGGGTTATACAAAAGGAAAAACAATGGGTTCCAGATACTTCGGGATTTATATAGGGACAAGCTGCTACTGTAGCTTGATGACCGGGAAAATGAAATCCTCTTACCTGCGGGGCAATGCCTACTGTATGGATCTATAATAGCCACAATGAAAAATACTTGGAAAATGGGAATGAGGGAAAAACCAGCGTATCAGGGACTACTCCGGAACATGTAGAGCTGTAACCTGATGTAGCGTGCATTGGCAAGTCATATCAATGTACCACTGCTTTCCTTTAGAGACCCTTGAATGGAAGACACGCAAAACCTATTGATGAAAAAAGAACAATTGATGGACAGAATGCAGAACAATGTCATACATTCACCCCAGTACAGAGATCTGGGCCTAAATCCATTGTTTTTTTGCTCACCATGCCATTCCAGTTTGGACCCAGCCATATGCAAATCTGTCTTGACCCTGCACCCAATGGGAACAGTCCAGCCCGAACTGCCAGGTCAGGTCCTCCCTGGACTGGAAACAAGCATCCTAGGACTGGTTTCGGGCTTTCAGCCCTCAGCCAGGATAGCTAGAATTCCAGGGGCACGGAGAGCACGGGACCCATGTCTGGGCATACCCATCCCACTCGGGGGGACAAATGTGAAAAGAACAATGGATGGACAGAATGCAGAATAATGTCATACATTCAACCCAGTTCAGAGATCTGGGCGTAATTCTATTGTTGAAGCAGCATGGGTGAAAGTGCTAGAGAACGCTGCCAAGATAACTCGTAATGCATGAAAAAGGTAGTCAGTTAAGATGCAGAGAGAGAGTAAAGGTAGGGATGTTATTGTTTTAAAAGCCAGGTTTTGAGGGCCTTTCTGACAGTTAAGTCTTTTTCTTGAGATTGAGGGAGTTCCATAGTCTGGAAGTACTGGTCACGAAGCTCCTTCCACCCCAAAAATTGTTTTTTAAATCTATGTACTACAAGGTTGAAGGTTACGGTAGACCGAAGTGATCTGAGCGGGATATATCAGTGGAACCTTTGTCTGATACTCAGGGCCTATGCAGTGGAGTGCCTTCAAGGCGAGACAAACAGTATTGAAGCCAATACACTTATTGGCAGGAAGCCAGTGGAGCTAAGTCAGTGAGGAGGACACTGACTTGTATTTGGGAATACCTAGAAGGTGAGCAGCAGCGTTTTGGAGAATCTGTATTATGTTAAGACATTTTTTTTAATGTTAGTAAAAGGAGTGCTACAGTAGTCGTTTTTTTAAAGAATGAGCACCAAGATCACAGTTTTCTGTAAGTTCTGTGGAATAAATGGGAAGATTTTTTTAAACAACTTAATGTTCTAAAAGGAGTACAAAGGAGGTGGTGATGGACGGAGCATCTGAACCAATCAAACACTCGCACCCAGTCAAAAGATCTGGGTTTAATCCATCACCGTTCTTTAGCCCACTCTGCCACCCCAGTTCAGACATGGCCATATGCAAATCAGTCTGACCCTGTGCCTCAAGGGAACAGTCCAGACCGAACTGCCAAGCCATGCCTTCCCTGGACCGCAAACAAGCTTCCTAGGACCGGTTTCTGGCATTTCAGCCATCTTCAGCCAGGCTTGCTTGAATCCAGTGGCCAAGTGAGCAAGGGACTCACGTCTGAGCATACCCTGCCAACTTATGGCGAACAAAGCGGTACAAAAGAGGGTGGTGATGGACGGAGTATCTGAACCAATCAAACACTCACACCCAGTCAAAAGATCTGGGTTTAATCCATCACGGTTCTTTAGCCCACTCTGCCACCCCAGTTCAGACATGGCCATAAGAAAATCAGTCTGATGGTGCGGATATGGCCATTAAAAGATAATTTACTGTAAAAGACGATCCTTATATTCTTCACTGCTGGGATGGGAATCTAGCAGAGTTCCTGCGGCCACCAGCTTGGGGACCAGAAAGATGCCTTGCTCCCAAACACCAACATCTCTGTTTTGCTGGAGTTAAGTTTCAAACAGTTGTGGGACATGCATCCACTTACCTGGAGCATGCATTTCAGCGAGTGGTGGCGTCTTCCGCATTACTGGCACCATAATAAGGGTGTCATCGGTGTAGGATACCACCAAAAAACACGAAGGACCTGATCAATTTGGACAGCGGTGGCACATAGATATTAAAAAGAGGGTAGGGCTCAAAGAAGAGCCCTGAGGGACACCACAAAAGTGAAAGGGGGAGAGTTGAATTTGTCAAGGACGTCAAACTGTTCTCGATCTGAGAGAAAGGATTTGAGAAGGGTGAGTGGTCTTCCCCTAATTCCGATGGCGGGTAGACCATCTAGGAGGATAGCAGGGTTGACAGTGTCGAATGCTGCAAAGAGATCTATAGAATCATGGCAACATTACCTCCTACATCAACTGATTTATTCTGATAAGATTATCAAGGCCAGCTCGGTGCTATGGTGGCTTCTGAAGCCGAACTGGGTGGGGTCTAAGAGGCCACTGGTCTCGAAGAAGGTTGCTGGTTCAGAGTTAATGGCTTTTTAACGATTTTTGCAGGGCGTGAGAGACACAAAATAGGGCGAAAGCTGTTCTGGTCTGTGGTATCCAGATTGGGATTTTAAAGGAGAGGAAAGATGGAGGCTAGCTTCCACTTTGTAGGGAAATACCCTGTTCTGAACATTCTGGTTAAAGAGGTCTCTAGGATGCACAGAGACGATCTTGGGAAATACATGTAAGATTTTAGGAGGCCACGGGTCAAGGGGGAACCAGACTTCATTTGGTTAAGTAAGCTCAGGACTTGCGTTGGAGAGAGTGATGAGAATGTGGACACTGACAGGAGATGAGTAAATTGTGAGAAATACGGAAGGAAGTAGCCGGGCTGTCTAAAGGATCATTTGGGAGCCCAGATGAAATGGAAGAGGCAGATGAACCTGCGTCATTCAACTGACTGACCATACCAGTGGCCGGAAA
Organism: Lissotriton helveticus; assembly: GCF_964261635.1. Taxonomy (NCBI): domain Eukaryota; kingdom Metazoa; phylum Chordata; class Amphibia; order Caudata; family Salamandridae; genus Lissotriton; species Lissotriton helveticus. Next base: position 93,885,398 of record NC_136058.1, read on the forward strand.
CAAATCCTGATTGGCAGAGAAGAGAGTCTTGCCTTCTTGGACCAATATGCTTAATCAATGCCTTTTGAAGATGCTGTGCAGCAAAAAAAGGGTTTGATGACAAGGCTGCAGTGGCCCTGTCATTTTGTCGGCATGAAAATGAGTGATGACATGTGCATGCATCATTACACACAAACTTATACTGCCGACGGAGCGATTACAAACAAAACAAACATAAAAAGGAGCAGCCCAAAACTGCTTTAAAAAATATATTTTAAGGTGGAGGGACCAGCAGCAATTTGATGCCTGATTCTACCTCTCCAGAAAAAAGGGTCTAAAAATAAAATATTTAAAAAAGATAGTGGAGAAGGGAAGGCAATGGGTTGTGTGCAGGGGAGGGAAAAAGCAGCACATGAGGGAGAGCAAAAGAGGATTGAGGTGAAGAAGCACATGAGAGAGACATCAATATAGACACAGGGAATTTGGTTGGTAGGAGAAGCACACGTCAGACACCTTGCAACACGAGGGAGACCGCAATATGGAGTGCATGAGACTAGTATTTGAGGGGGGCACAAGAGGGAGAGAACTGGATCACACGTTCACTCTCATGGTGTACTTAAGCAAAAAGAAACAAGCATTGGCATAGCCAATAGGTCTCACCTTTGGGACATTATAAGTGTTTAGCCATGCAACAGTTGATGTTTCACCAAGGATATTGTGCTGCATAATTAAATACTTATAAAGTCCCAAAGGCGAGACCTATTGGCTATGCCAATGCTTCTTTTTTATGCAGCTTACAAGCTCCACCACTAGGTGGTGCCAAATACTGTGTTTTCTCTTGCACCCGAGTACATGACTTACCAATTCCGAGTAGCTCCTTTGAGCAGATCCAACAGAGAAGCTCCAACAAAAATCTTGGCTCCCGGCCTCAAACTCTTCAGACCTATATGGGGCCAGACGGTAACCTTTCTAGCTGGTCGGGTGAGGGGTGGTGGAGGCATAGAATACCCTTCACAGGAAGAGGCACCAGTGTGAATCTAAGAAAACCCGCTGGAAGCACTCCAGCCTTAGATTGATATATTGGTTACTTGTAGGGTAGATTAAAGCACCCTGGTGTAGTTTACATTGAGAATGACGTTCGTCATATGACTTCACTCACAGCTACCAGGTATGAGTCACCCAGTCCAGATAAAATAGGATTATTGTTCACAAGTGAATGTCTTGTCACCCAATGACTGGCCGAGGCAGAGGGGAGTGATGGCCCTTGGAGCACTGGAGGGGCACAGGGCCTTGAACACAGAGTCTATTGTGGGAATGAGGGACAGTAGGGGGGAGGAGTACTTCGGACCCTGGGGGCAGGGGGCTCTTGGAGCACCGAGAAAGGAGAGACAGGGAGAGACAAATGGGAGAGAGAGAGAGAGAGAGAGAGAGAGAGAGAGCGACAAAGAGAGAGAGAGAGAGAGACAAAGAGCGAGAGAGAGACAGAGAGAGAGACAGAGAGAGAGAGACAGAGAGAGAGAGACAGAGAGAGAGAGACAGAGAGAGAGAGACAGAGAGAGAGAGACAGAGAGAGAGACAGAGAGAGAGACAGAGAGAGAGAGACAGGGGTGGGGTCCCTGAAGCACCAGAGAAGCAGAAATCCAAGCCTATTGGACTCCAGAAATTGCACCATGGAACGTTGTTGCACAGTCAGAGGTTTGAGCCTGAGGCACCTTGCAGCGGGAGCGACAGCTCTGCTGTCAGAACCATAAGCCTGTAAACTCTGTCAAGCAGCAGACATTGCTCTGCTGTCAGATTGAGCCTGTAGGTTCTGTGAAAGGCATATTCACAGGTGTAGTTCACATTGTCACTTTTACCAGTCCTGCAGGAAAGCATTGCGGTGGACAAAGTTACATTTACCCAGAAATCAGTCGCTGAGCAGCCCAGTTTTCACTTCAGCTCTGCTTGAGCCTGTAATATCTACATGCACGAGGCACGGATCTGCTATCTGAAACTCGAGCCTTTACTGGTAGCCAGACGCACTGCTCTTCCAGCGGAGGCTCGAGCCTGTAAGATCTGTGCAGACTAAGGTGTATCTCCGAGGCTCTAACCTTAGCGCTCTAAAATTACTGCATACCTAAACTCAGCGCTATGCAAAACTTCTTAGTAATCATAAACATGAGACATGAATAAGAAGTGAAGGTTAAAGGGTTTCCTGGTGGCAGCTTCGAGTTAAAATCCCTGAACAATGCCAGACATTACAGTATTGGAGTAACGTAACGAGGCACATAATGAGCTCTCTCCTCAACAAGCATTGGCCGCGCGCAGTCTGCTCTTTTTCAAAGCACACACTTGTGCTTGTGGCGTGCCGCTGCGTACTCCCGCAACTGTATGCCACCACAAGCAGGAGTATGTGCTTGGAAAAAGATCTGTACGACGGCTACAGGTCTCCTATGCAGCACCTAAAAAGTAGTTTCTTAAAATGAGCTGCAGAAGGATAGCAGCCAGCCAATCGGAGAGATGGAAAAAACGTATGCGCCTGGGGACACTAACACAAGATGGGCAATCACGTACAAGGAAACACAGGAAATACATCGAATAAGACGTAAATGAAAGTGACAATAACGCTAACACATTGGTAAGCAACGGGTGGGTATAAGCCCCTGTAAATTCTTAGCAAGCCTACAATTTTATTTCTAACGCACTTCGTGCTAAGGATTGCTCCTCTCCCTTTCCTGTCTACATTTACAGAAACAATTATTTACATTTAGGTCAAAACTATAATTGATCACACTGAATCAATATGCCTATTCAGGGCTATTCATTGTGGATGTAGAAAATTTGCCTAAAGTGTGCATGTTTTTTCCTTTTTTTCCAAATGATTCTACTTGAAAAAGAAGCACAGCTTCTGTAACTTTTAAACAGCAAAATGTAACCTTTGTAATTGTATAATTTAAATGTACCCAATTTTCTGAAAAGAACTTAATCAGAGTTGAAAACAAGAACTGCAGAAACATGTCATTTTCCCCATTGATAGTATTAATGACTTTGGTAAAATGTTATGTGATTATTGCTCCACATTTGTAAATTACCTGAAAGAGAAAGTGGGAGGGGTTCACTTTTCATTCACTATGATGTAAAATAATGTCAATATATTCTGCTGAAATGTTCATTATGCTTTTTTTTAAACAATAAAAGAGATTAAATTCATCCACCATGAAAATTATGGAATTGTGAAGTCTACTCAATGTAAATCACTCATTCTTAAAAGAACATGTTGTTTAAAAAAAAGATCACAATAGGATTGGTTGTAGAGATAAACATATGCTTAAGAAGAACTGCAATGCCTTGAAAGAAACATGTGTTCAAAAATTCATACCTACGGAGTTGCTCGTAGTCGTTCATGAAGGAGATGTAATACGCTCTGTAGTGATTACTTTTCTCAATGAGGTTGGACCATTCCAAAGTGCCCGCCAGATTGTATTTTAGTAGTAAGTCAGTCTTTTATTTATTTTGATCATGCTACTGTAGGAAGCTGGCTCTGTATATACTATACCAAAACGAATAGTTTTCTTACCTGTCGGTGTAGTTTTGCAGCTTGAAGATCTTTCTGGATTCACTATGCTGTGCATTATTCCGCGGTCTTGTGGTTGGGTCCGGATTCGTAGTCTTTTCTTTGTTTCTTTTTTTTTGTTTTTTTGTAGCCCAGGTGGGCGTCGGCGTCACACCCCTTTGGGTGTATTTCCGGTGACGTCGGCATGCTTCCTGCGGAAGCTCCCACTCTTGGGCGCCATCTTCGGGTTCTTTTTTTCCGTGTTTCTTTCGTTTCCGAAGTAATGGCAATGTTCTATTCAGGTGATATTTTACCGCTTTGTACCTTCAAAGACTTTTCCACTTTTTCTATTTCCACCTCTTCTCTCTCCAGCCTCATCTTTCTGGTGGAGGTGGGTGGGTTCGCTAGTGAATCCAGAAAGATCTTCAAGCTGCAAAACTACACCGACAGGTAAGAAAACTATTCGTTTTGCAGCGTGAATCTTTCTGGATTCACTATGCTGTGCATAGATTTTGTAGCGGTTTCTCATCTCTGTGGCGGTTGGGTGGAAGATGAGCGTTGGGTATTGAATATGTGCTGTAGCACCTTCTGTCCAACTTGAGCTTCCTTGTTCATCTGTATGTCCACACAGTAGTGCTTCGTGAACGTGTGCACCGAAGCCCATGTTGCCGCCAGGCATATGTCTTGTATGGGTGTGTTAGCCAGGAAGGCTATTGTAGCACCCTTTTTCCTAGTGGAGTGGGCACGTGTCCCCTCTGCTAGCTCTTGTCCTGCACGCTTGTGGCAGAGTTGAATTGTCTGTGCGATCCATCGTGCAATGGTCTTTTTGCTTACTGCCTTTCCCATGTAACTGTTGGCGAATGACACAAAGAACTGTTTTGTTTTCCTGTGTCCCTTCGTCCTCTCAATGTAGTGCATGACTGCCCTTCTGGCGCCCAGGGTGTGCAGAGCTCGCTCTGCGGCAGTTGTTGGTTTTTGGAAAAAACTCGGTATCTGTATAGACTGGTTCATGTGAAATTTAGATACCACCTTCGGCATGAAGTGTGGGTCAGTCCTCATCACAACTCTATCATTGTGTATTTGTATGTAGGGTTCTTGTAGCGTCAGAGCCTGAAGCTCGCTTACTCTGCGTAAGGACGTTATTGCAACCAGGAAAGCTGTTTTCTTAGTTAGCATCTTTAAGGACGCCTTGTGGAGTGGTTCAAAGGGCTCCTTCATGAGTTCCGTTAGGACTATGTTCAAGTTCCATGCAGGTGGCAGCACCCGCTTGGGTGGTGCGATCCTTTTCGCACCTTCTAGGAATCTCTTCACCACCTGTGATGTGAAGAAACTCCTGCAAGTTTCTCCCCTTGTGTAGGCGACTATCGCTGCCAAGTGAACTCTCAAGGAGGATGAGCTAAGGTTCTTCTCTAGCAAGTGCGTCAGGTACTTTAGCACTGTGGAGTCCTTCTTCATTTTATTGTGAAGTCTTTCTTGTCTGCACCATATTGTGAACCTTTTCCATTTCGCAACATAGCACTTCCGAGTGCTAGGCCTTCTTGCCTCCCGCAGGACCCTCAGGGTACTTTCTGGCAATCTTAAATGTGCGAACTCTATGTCCTCAGGAGCCACGCTACTAGGCTCATGCTCTCTGGCTCTGGGTGTAGCACCTCTCCGTTCTGCATGGAGAGTAAGTCTTTCCTCCTGCTGAATCTGTGGGGTGCACACTGTGTCATCTCCATGATCTGCGAGTACCATGTCTGCCTCGCCCACTGTGGTGCGACCAGTATCAGTGTCATGTTGCTCGCTCTGCACTTGCTCAGTACTCTGTGCATCAGTGGTATCGGGGGGAAAGGCGTAGGCAAATGTCCTTGACCAATCTATCCATAGGGCATTCCCTAGTGATCCTTCCTCGGGCTGCCTGGATGCGAAGTTTTGGCATTTTGCATTCTGGGGTGTGGCAAACAGGTCCACCGATGGAGTTCCCCATCTGTCGAATAGGCGCCTTGTCTCCTGAGCATTGAGCTCCCACTCGTGGGATGCCGATGTCTGCCTGCTGAGCCAATCTGCTTGTATGTTGTCCTTCCCTGGCAGGTGTATGGCCAGCAGGTCTATCTTGAGAGGGATGGCCCATCTCCATATCTCCTGCGCCAGCGTTGAAAGCGGGGCTGACTGTGTGCCCCCCTGCTTGTTGATGTAGAACATCGCAGTGGTATTGTCTGTTTGTATCAACACCTTGTGTTTGTACAGTCTTGTTTGAAAGGCTTTCAGTGCAAGGAAGATTGTCTTCAATTCTAAGTAATTGATGTGCTTTGTCGCATCTGTTGGTGTCCACAGTCCCCTCACCTTGAGCTCCTCCATGTGAGCGCCCCATCCCTTCAGGGATGCGTCTGTGGTGATGGTCACTGTTGGCATTGGGGGCGTTGGAGGCTTTCCCCTTGCTATGTTCTCCATGGTCCACCATGTCATCTCCTTCTGCACTGCGTGCGTTACAACCACTAGATCCTCCCAACTGCCTGTAGCTTGTGACCATTGCTCCTGTAGCCATTCTTGAATGGGTCTCATGTGGAGTCGTACATTCGGTACCAGGTGGATGCATGATGCCATCATCCCCATGATCTTGCTCGCAGTCCTCACTGTCCGAGCTTGTCCCTTCCGGTAGAGGCGAGTTTCCTTCACCAGCGCCCTCGCCCTCTTCTCGCTGGGTAACACCTTGCCCTGTAAGGTGTTGATCTGTGCTCCCAGGAAGATCTTCACTTGTTCTGGCTCCATTGATGATTTCTTCCAATGGATGGAGAACCCCAGGTTTATGAGCGTGCTTGTCACTGTATGTGCGTGCAGCTTGCATTTCTGGTATGAGTTTGCTTTCACCAGCCAGTCGTCCAGGTAAGGGTATACGTGTATTCCTTGCCTTCTTAGGTGCGCTGCGACTGCTGCGAGGCACTTTGTGAAAACTCTTGGTGCTGATTTTAGACCGAAGGCCAGTGTCGTGAACTGGTAGTGGCTTTCTCCGACGGTGAACCTGAGCATGTGCTTGTGCTTTCTGTTCATTGGAATGTGCAGGTATGCGTCTTTGAGGTCTATTGTGACCATGAAGTCCCCGATCTGCAATTGTGGGAGCACCTCTTGCAGGGAGGTCATTTTGAATTTTTGCGTTCTTATGAATTTGTTCATGAACCGTAAGTCGAGAATGGGTCTCATTGTCTCGTCTACTTTTGGTACCAGGAAGTACGGTTGAGTATACTCCTGTGTTTCTTTCCTTGAAGGGTACCCGTTCTATGGCCTGCTTCCGCAGGAGTTCCTTTGCCTCCTCCTGCAGACACTGCAGCTGCTTGCCTGCTAGTGACTTTCTTTTTGGTTTTCTGCTTGTTGGCCTCCCCTCCAACTCTATGCAGTATCCGAATTGAATAATGTTGAGGATCCATTTGTCTGATGTGATTTCTCTCCACTCTCGGAGGTGGAATCTTAATCTTCCTTCCACTGGTGTCATGTGGTCGTAGGTGTCTAGTTTGTCTTGACCCATCTGTACGTGCTGCCCCCTGGGATCTTTTTTGTGGGCGGGCACACGGAGTTTTTTGAAGTCACTTAGAGGTGGGCTGCTGCCCCCCTCTTCTATTTTGTCCCCGTCCATTTCTCCCTCGAAAGGACTGGCCTCTTTGTTGGTACTGCCAGGACTGCTTCTGATGACCATGCTGAGTCTGCGAGTCTGCCTGGTGCGTTTGCTGGAAAGCCTGGTGTGATGTACCTGGCTGGTTTCCGCCTCTCCCGCCGGGCCTCCGTGACGGGGTGCCCCTCTTGTTCCCTCTGAACTTCAATGCTCCCATGGATCTTGCTGTTTCGTTATCTTTCTTCAGTTGGCTGAGCGTTTCATCAACTGTTGTTCCGAAAAGCGTGCTGCCGTTGAACGGTGTGTTCAGGATGCTGTGTTGCACCTCCGGTTTGAAACCGGATATCCTGAGCCAGGCGTGCCTCCTTTCCGTGACACCCATCATCATGAGCCTGCTGGCGGTGTCTGCCCCATCCAGGGCCGTCTTAAGGCAAGAATTTGCAGCGTTTTTTCCCTCTTTAACCAGCTTTTCGGCTTTCTGCCTGGCATCCTGGGGCAAGTCCTTCACCAACTGCCCCAGTCCCTCCATGATTTGGTACATGTGCCTGTTTATCAAGCCGTTGGAATTAGCCATGCGCCAGTGGGTCGCGGCATTCCGTTCGATCCTTCTGCCCACCAGATCCATCCTTTTGCTCTCCTTATCCGGTGGTGGGCCCGAGGTAGTGGGTACGTTAGCCCTCCTCCTTGCTGTGGCTGTGATAATGGAGTCTGCGGAGACCGTGCCCTGAATGTAGGCCGGGTCCTTTGTGGCATGCTTGTACTTCTTCTCAGTTCTGGGAGTTACTGCCTTGCATGTTGCGGGCTCCCTGAAAGCTTCCTTCCCCTGAGCCAAGACGCTCTCGAGCATTGGAAGGAACTGGCTCCTCGTTTGTGTTGGGAGCAATGTTTCTAGCAGGAAGTCTGCTTTCTGCTTCTCTTCGTCGAGCTTGAGCTTGAAAGCTGCTGCGGCAGCTTGTATCACCGAGTTGTAGGCCCCGATGTCGTCCGGCGGCGAGTGCCTCGAGGGGTAAGTGTCGACCACCTCCTCCGGGCTGTCGGTGTCGACATCTATGTAATCTACCTCCTGTAGGTCAGAGGGTGTCGAGTCTGCGTCCGTCCTGCTTTCCTCTTCCTCCCCATAGTTGTAACTATCGTAGGGATTCTCGTACTCCTCCTGGTCGTCGATCACCTCGACGTCCTGGTCTTGTTCCTCGACGACTTCGGCGATCTCTTCCTCCTCCTCGACTGCCTCCACCACCGGTGGCTTGGTCTTGTGAGGGATCGTGAAGGCCTTCATCTTTGCATCGAAATCTTTCTTCCGCTGCATGATGTTCTCCATTTCGGCCTCGAGGCGCCTTCTCTTCTTCTCCATCTCTGCCGCGTGTTCCGCGTCGGATGGGTCGGCCGTTCTTTTCGGCAGATGGTTCGTCGCCGTACCTTTCGGCGTCGATGTCGGACCGGATCTTGGGTCTCTGGTCGTCGTCGTCAGTTTTGGGTCTTTCTCCCTCGGCGTCGATCGATCCTTTTCGGGGACGATTTTCGACGTTTTCTGCTGATCAGCAGCCCTCGACGCCGGGGACTCCTTCTCGGAGGATCCGCTGGGCCTGGGAGTAGTCGCGGACACCACTTTTTTTGGCGTCGGCGCTTTCGGGGTATTGCCCTCGATTTTTCTAGACTCAGAGTCTCTCGGGTTCTTGGGGGCCGAAGAGTCTCCTACCTTGTCAGAAGTCTTCGTGTAATCGGTCTCTACGACCGTGTAGCTGTCGTCTTCGGCAGCAGCGTTGTCTTCTTCCTCGGAGGACATCCCCAGCTCGTAGAGGGACGGAGTCGGGGCCTTCCCCTGCAGGGTGGCGTGTGCTACCCTCTGCCTCTCTCTCACGCGAAGGGTCTTCGGGGCGAAGGCGGAACAGGCGTTGCAGTCTCCGCTTTCATGGTCCACCGATAGGCAAAGGTTGCATACCGGGTGCTGGTCCTTCTGCGCGTACTTGTGGTAGCAGTTACGGCAGAACTTGAACGGTGTGCTGTCCATCATCGAGCGCCCAGGGCCTCTCTGGTCGCGTGTTCGTCAACGGTCGTCGATGATCTTGATGAAAAAACGCCTTCTCCTTGCCGGCTATTCGTCGATGAAGTCCCCTGCAGTCTTCAGATGACTTCTCCTCGTCTTTTCTGTATTTTCTTTCTTCTTTCTCCAAAAAAGTCTGGAGCCCAAACGGGAACGATCCAGACCCGACCGCGGAAAAAAAGAATCTGAAGATGGCGCCCAAGAGTGGGAGCTTCCGCAGGAAGCATGCAGACGTCACCGGAAATACACCCAAAGGGGTGTGACGCCGACGCCCACCTGGGCTACAAAAAAAAAAAAACAAAGAAAAGACTACGAATCCGGACCCAACCACAAGACCGCGGAATAATGCACAGCATAGTGAATCCAGAAAGATTCACGCTGCAAAAAAGGTATTGTGTGCAGAGTCCAGTGGAACCCCAAACGGTAGGCAGAGGTTAAAGTAGATAGCACCTTACTCTCTATTTGTGGTAGTGTGGGTGAGCAATAAGTCTTTATTAGAGGGCAGTGTGAAGCATTTATTGTACAGTCATACCAATTTGTTTGTGCAAAAATATTATGTGATTATTTTATTTCTAGGACCAAGCCAGGCCTGGTCCAGGTAAGTGAAATAATACTTTGCAGTTGAATGCAGGTTCAAATGCAATTGGTTGATGTACAGGAAAGTCAATAATCAAAATTATTTTTCAGCTACTGTAGATTAAAATACTTGTTACTTCTTGGATTACTTTTTAAGTTACTTTTGCTAATCAGTGTGATATGCCTAGATATCATACTGAAACATTTCCTAGACAAAAGTAAGTGAATCACTTTTGGTACATTTGCATTTTTTCACGTTTTTATACAAACCAACTCCACACACAAGGATTTCAAGGAAAAGCAGACAATGCAATCCTATGGCAGGCAATGAAGTTATCGGTTTACAGGTAAGTACTTGTTTGTGGGAGTTGGGATTCTGGGGTTAGAACCAGGGTTCCCCCCGGGTCGAGGATGCACTATCAGAAATCCCTCAGTGGCACAAGGGTATCTGGCTGCAGGGTGCTGCGGCCCAATGTTATCCAAACGGGGAAAGAGTGGCCTCCGGTTGGTGGCTGCTCACTAGCAGGCCACAAGGTTGTGAGAGCAAAGCTCCTGCACTTAAGCTCAGGGCAAAGCGGGATCCAGTTAAGCACAAGAGGTGCACCCATAGCGGCACAGGGGCGGCCGGGTGCAGGATGCTGTTTTGGCTTCGAATGCCCTTTTGTTTTCAATGGGAGTTGCCAGTTTGGGATTTTGGCTGCAGGCTCTGTCCAGGGAGACTTCCGGGAGGAACCAACAGCTGGGCAGGTGAGTTGGAGGGCTCAGGACGTAGGTGCACCTTGGGTTCTCTTCTCCAGGAGGGTGGATGCAGGGGTGTCTTTTAAGGTTGATTTCACCTTACCAGGCCACTCGCGGTTGAGGGGGGAGGGTCTCTGTGCAGAGGCTGCATGCGACGTCAGGGAGTCCCGGAGGGGTCATCCCACGGTGGACTCCGACTCTGGAGGACCTTGCTGGGACCGGTGGGCCACCTGGATTCTCACTCTAGGCGTCGGGTGCAGTGGTGGTTCCAGGGATCTAGTTTTTGTCCAAGCAGGCTCAGAGTCTTTCTTTGTGATTCTTTTGAACAGAGCTGCTGTTCACAGGAGGTCAGGTCTTTGTTGATGGCAGTCAGTCCTCCAGGGTTTTTGGAGGTCGCTGGCTGCATGACAAGGTGACTTTTGGCGCAGGATCTCGTGAAACTGCAGATGGGCCGGTAGGGCTCAAGCCAAGTCAGTTCTTCTCTGCAGTCTCCTCTGCTGGGGGTTTTCTTTCGTCCTTCATATTCTTAGGTTGCGGGAATCTGTCTTCTTTGTTCAGGGCAGCCCCCTAAATACTACTGACCCTAGGGTGACTTCACCCTTGGTTTGCTCACCCCACATGGGGGAGTGGGCACAATCCCTAATCTTGATTTGAGTGCCTGCCATCTGCAAGATGGCGGGCACTGAAGAGTGGGCTTCACCTCGACTCCCCCACCTGAGGGGTGGGGTTGGCAGAGATGGGCACACCTTCTGGGCTGTGCTAATTGCTCCCTCCTGTCCTCCTGCCGAAAAGGAGGGGAGACAGGAAGGGGTCTCATGATAGCAGGAGAAGCAAGGAGTCATGTTACAAAGGCAGCAAGGCCTTTGAATCTTTCGTGCCACAGATGGCTATTCCTGGCCTGGGGGAGGTGAGACAATCTACTCCCAGGAAAGGCTTTGTTTCTGGGCTCAGGGAGCAAAGGCTCCCACACCAGGGGTCCAGAAACCACATCTCGTGGTGGCATGCTTGTGTGTATCAGTCAGGAAACCCACCAGAGGTTGGTAGTTTTTCAGGGGCATCTCTAAGATGCCCACGGAGTGCATTTTCCATTAAATCCCACACTGGCATCAGAGTGGGTTTAATGTGCTAATAAGTTTGATACCCGTTTTCAGTAAAGCCATTATGGTGCTATGGAGTTCGTAATAACAAACTCCCAGCACCATATACTCGTAATGTCATTACTGCACTTACAATGAGTAAGAATTGGTCTAGACACTGTAGGGGTACAGGGCTCATGCATCTGTACCCTCACTACTGGTATAGTGCACCCAACTAGAGGGGTGGCTGACCAATGCCAGAGCCGTGGGTTGTAGGCATGGCACAAAGGGATGTGTGCCATGTTGGCTCTTCACTTTGTGCTGCACCAGAAAACGCAGCCTGCAATGGCAGTGTGTGTGTGTGTGTGTGTGGGTGTGTAAAGGTACAGGGCCTCTAAAGGTGACACAATATGTGAGGTGACACAATAAGTGCAGCAGCCCTACGAGGCCTTCCCTGGCCACAGCCATGGTACCTTTTACAAGGGACTGACATGTAACCAGAGGTGCCTATTGGGGGTAAAATGTACAGTTTTGGGAAAGAACACAGGCCCTGGGAACCAGATTGACTTGATGTGCACTGGATCCCTGCCAAAGTGTATCAGTAGTCTGGCCAAATGTGTGGGGGGAGGAGGGGGTGTTACCCCAACAGAAACCCTACTACTGCAACAGAAACCCTGTTACTGCAACAGCTTCCTACAGCTACTACTAATGTGGAGCAGTCTGAAATGGAACAAATATGGCTGAGATAGAAACATCGGTGGTGGGCCCAGGCCGTGCAGGTATTCATGAGCATGAATTGTCACATCATAGAAACAGAAGCTAGGAAAGCAATTTATTTAGATTTTTTTTTAACTCATGTCCAGTTGCTGCTTTATGACATACAGAAAGCATGCCTTCTTTCTGCATTTGAACTTAGCTAGAAAATCTATGGCTGGACTGAAAGCGTGGGGGAGAAGCATGCAAGAGACATACCAACTGGGAGCGCTAAGGATGTAGGAGGTTTAGAGGAAGTGGGGTGGAGAAGCACGAGAGAGTGTACATGCAACAAGGAACTCAGACAGTGGAGAGAAGCATGCAAGAGCTTTCAACATGTTGCACATGGAAGGGGGGCTAGAAAATAGGCACACTCATGGAGAGCTTAAGCAGAAAGACAAAAGTAGTTCTCTAAAAGTGAGCAGAGGAAGCACAGAAGTCAGCCAATCAAAGAGGTGATAAAAAAGACTCTGCACCATGGGAGGGACAAAGACAGGATTGGCAGGCTAAAACAAAGAAAGCAGTCCAATAGAAAGCAAGCAAATAAGAGTGACAGTAAAGCCAACTAATTGTAAGGGATTGACAGGTTGCAAGCCCGGGTATGTTCTTGATAAGCCCAGCAGCTCGACGTAAGAATGTGTTCATATCATAAAGATTCTATCTGTGCCAGCTAACCCAGCTCTCAGAAATGGAGAGGGTGCAGAGAAAGTTGATAAAATGTTCACTGGTTAGGGTGGTGCCACACAAATCCTTTTAAGTGATTTATGTGATAAAGCATGGACTCTTGTGAAGCTGGGTGATTGGCACGCAGAAGTGGATGGTTCAGTGCGGCAAAAGAGTTCACAACTTTTTTCTTGTTGAACCAATTGTTCGGTCAGCATGTATTAGTAGCCTTGCTATGCTGGAGATTGTTTTGGAGGATAAAATAGAACACATTAAAACTGGTGTATTAATAACAAAATTCACCATTCTATGTATATGACAGTAGCTTCTGACTGAATTTGAAATCGCCTCCATCGAAGCCTTGACAAGCTACACCAATATGTCTTAGAAACGTATCTCACCATTAATCTCAAACAACACAAGTAATCTGTGGAATATTTTGGCATTTGGATGGATTAAGGATTAAAATTATCATTATTAAGGAACTGTTAGAGGAAATCTGTGTTCATGGCACTCACTAGAAGAGTATTTACAGGAGAGGGACTGTCGGGTATGTAGAAAAAGACAAGGGCAAACATTTCGGGCTCAGAACATCATGAATGCTCTCCATTGTATATTCTAGAAGCTTCGTGGCCTAAGAATACTAGACAATGAACAGTTTGTCTAGATGTGAAGTATGCCTGGACACTGCATTAAAGATGCATCGGGCAACAAATAGCTGGCTATGGCCAGGAAAGCACAACCTCATTGAATGTACTTGAGGAAAGGCACACAAAGTGTTCATTCAAGATGACACAATCGCAGGCTAACATTAGTATGTCTACATGAACCATTTTGTGAAAAGAATTGATCAAAAGCTGCATTTGGAACTTTACATTAATTAGCAATCTGCAGGATTCTCAGAAATAGCACACCTAACTGCATTTGTTCTAAAGGAAGACATATGATTTTTTGGGGACAAAGTTATGAAATAGGATATGCTTCCAATCCAAACCCTTTTACTCCCCCATACCATTCTCCATGAATACACTGCCTTTAGGTTGAGTAAGAGGATAAAAAAGCTCCTGGAAAGAAAAAGAACTGAAATACTGGAAAAAGATACAATGCAGGACTTAGGCTGGCGGAAAGCTGTCCTTTCTGTCACAGAAAGCAATTACTTTTCAATTTGTAAGGAGGGAAAGCAAGTTACAATACTGAAAGATTTTCCATTTAAATATGTACAATATTATATAATGGGAGCCCTTACCATTCCTTGTGATGCAATGAGTGCCGCTAAGGTGCTTCTCCCAGGGGACCCTGGAGCGCAGAAGGATATTTGAACGTTGTGTCCGCCAATAATCATACCATCTGTTGCCCCAATCACTTCCTCAGCTTGCTCTACTGTATCGTACTCAATCACTGCAAAACCACCAAAAGAGCTGCCTTCATCCTTAGCCAACTGGAATGACAGATTTTATAACCAGTTTAACAAAGAAGTAAGGTTTCCAACTGTGTTAACAGTGGCAAAAAAGGCACATGTCGGTTCACTTACCTGAAATCAAATTTAAACAATGAAGTTCCAAATGAACAAGTTACTAAACTTCTGTAACACTCTGGTAGATACTCTAACCCCAAGTTCCACAACTCGTAAATACTCCCCAGGCATCGGACTGGATCGAGAAACTATAAAACATACTCCTGCGCACCTGTGAGTTGCTTTGTGCAGCTACGCAAAAACATAATTTCACTCCAGCAGTGGGGAGCGTGTGCTTATTTAAATTGCTTTCTTAGTCTGTCCACGCCCTCAGACGCAGAGCCCATCAGCAAATTGGCATGACCAGTGTACAGATCTCTAAACTGGGAACTTTTTACAAATAAAAAGTCTAGTTCGCAGGAAGTGTCAGACAGGCATCTGTGGTTAGAAACATAATCCACCAGAAAGAACATTACCGAAAAAAAGTAACATTCTTCTGATTGATACTTCGAACAGCAGATTCGCCACTTTGTGAGTAGATTCCAAAGCAGTACCTCCCATGGTGGCGGGTCTGTAAACTATTGAAATGAGATAAAACCACCTCCAATAATGCTCAAACTAGAGTCATATGTTCAGTTAAGCAACATAATCCTTTTTGCTATCACAAATATATATTTTTTACTTTATTCAAGTACACACATCAGTAAAATTTCAACATACTATATATGGAGAAATCAATTATAGCGTAAGTGATCTGCCATATTTCCCAAAAAGAACAAAAACCATTTCACACTTTCAAACTATATCCATACCATTAATACCAAGGGTAAAACTTACATCATCATACAAATACTGTGCAACACCATAATTTCCATTAGAAAATTCAAATAAATTGCTTCAATTTATACAAAATAATTAGGAAGACCTAGTAATGCACAGTTTGCTGATATGTCAGGCTCCTTTTTAGGTCTCGGCTCTTAAACAGCACATGTTCCATCTCGAAGAGACATGTAAATACTTGGTCTGCCAATAAGCCTCCCATTTGCAGGCTCATACCAAAAAGTCTTGCAGGACCGAGCATTGCAGGACCGAGCAGACAAAATGCCCTTCTTGACAAACCAGACTGACATTAGTGCTTTGTCAATGTATGAACGAACACCCATGAACCTACATGACAAATGTCCAGGACAGGCACTCCACATACCAACACAGTGATAGCACTTTGGCTCTGGTGGAACAAGCCTATAAGCCTTCCGGAGGCTGCTTCTTGGCCAATGAGAAGCAGATCTTGATGCAGATAACAATCCATGGGGAGACGGTCCAGTTTTGCACTACCTTACCCTTCTTTGCCACCGAGAACTCTACAGGAATGTAGCTTTATACCATGCACAAAGGAAGTTCTTACTGGGCCAGGGACAAAACTTCAGAAAGCTTGGCGTGTGCCAATCTGGCGTGTGCCGCGCCAGCCACAAATTTGTCTGAACAGCTGGGGTTCACCGATTTTGTAGAGGGACACCTAGCTGCCAAGATGACATCAACGACCTTGGGATGAAGGTCAAATGAGGTCAACAGTAGCTGTTGTATCTCAAACGAAGGAGATTCAAATTATGCTGGACAGGGTGCAGCCCCCTGCAGTGTTCCAGCAGCAGCAGATCCTTCTGAAGTGGCAGTCTGATGACAAGACAGATGCTCATGTTCAGGAGTTCCAAGTACAATACTCTCCTGGCCCAATCTGGTTCCACTTTGATGACTTGGGCATGGTCCTCCCTCATCATCTTCAGAAATCTAGGAAGAAGAGGTAACTGAGGTGACATGAACAGGTGTCCCTAGTCCCACTCTAAATGAAAGGAGTCAAGAGAGCGCCTTCTTGGGAATTTCAACGTACGTAAGTGCGGACATTGCACATGCTCGGTGGGAGTGAAAAGATCGGGCCAGAGTTCTCCCAATTGGAAAAAGCCCAGCACCACCTTTGGATGCACGTGCCATTTGATGGTGAATAGAAGTTTGTGGCTAAGTCACCGGCTTTTCGTTAGTAATCCCGCTAGGTGGGTTACCACCACCGAGATTCCCCGGTAGTCTAGGTACTTCCATAGGCGTAGAGCCTCCTGGTACAGGATTCATCTGCTTGTTACCACATGGTGGTGGTGTTGTCCATGAGCACTTGCACCAGCCTTCCTATAATGGTGGGCATTAAGGCCTTCAATGCCAGACAAATTACTCGCAACTCCAACACACTGATGTGGAGTCGAGCTTCTGCCGGAGAACAAAGGCTTCTGATCTCCACCTATCCCAGAGGGCAGCCCCAATCCAAAAGCAGTACATATGTCAGCACTGTCAAACCTAGTTAGGGCAGGAAAAAGAGTCTGCCACAAACCCAAGTGCAGACTAGAGTCTCCTCTGAAATCTCGATAGAATCCGACAGATTCTCCTGGTGCTGTGCACAGGGACTTAAGTTCCCACTAGTGAGCCCGGTTTAGCATCTGGCATGTTTGACTAGCAGGATGCAGGAGTTTAACAATCCCATCTTTCTCAGAGTCATATGCACTGATATCCAAAACAGAGGCTGAAACATCAGAATCATAGCTCAAATGTCCTGACTCTCTGATCAGGGCAAAGACGCAAAACAGCACAATATCCAGAATGACTCAGATGAACAAGTGCATCTGCGAAGAAGTCTGGTGTGACTTCGGCATGAGAATCTCAACAATGTTAGGAGGTTTGTTGCCAACTGGAGGTGGTTGATAACTGCCAGGGATGAGCCCACCTTCAACAGTTAGGCAGGGATGGACTTGTGTCCCCAACCTCTGAAGGTTTCATGAACACTCGAGGAGCACTGACGTAGCCGAAAAGGAATGCTTCATACAGAAAATGCTCTTGACTCACTGTGAATGGCAGGTAGAGCCTATGGGCCTGTTGTGTGGGACTATGGAAATAAGCAGCCTGCAGGTCCAACACCACCATACAGTCTCCAGTGTGTAGCACAGTCAGCACATGGGGGAGAGTGAGCATCTTCAATTTGTCCTTTCGCAGGAAGGTGTTGATAGGGCAAAGATCTAAATTAGGACAAAGGCCTCTGTCCTTCTGAAACACCAGGAAGTAGTGGGAGTAACACCCAGTTTCTACTGGCCAGAAGAGCCTGCATTTCCGGTTGTGAGACGGACAGGTGGTTTTATGTCAGTCACCCTGCAAGTAGTGGATGGTGTTGTACGGTGGAGAGAAATAGTAGGGTGTAACACTGATGTACGAATTGGTGAACCCACTTGTTTGACAGCTTGTTACCCCTGGAGGAACGGCCAGATCCTGCCTCAGACAGGGCGGAAAGGGCACAGTAGAATGAGCTTGCAGCTGCTGGGGTGGCGGGCGGAGACTCCCGCTGTCCCTAAAAGCAGGTGTATTGTCATTGTGAGCCGAGAGCTCAGTCATGAAAAGGCTGGAAGGACTTCTGGGTTGACAGACTAGCCTGAAGTTGGAGAAATTAAATTTCCATAGCATAGCAATGGAGTGGATGTTTGCAAATAAAATAAATAAATAAATAGCTGGTAGAAATGTCAGATAGATCCAAATAATATGCCGTGGCCCTGCTTTCTTTAAATTGTTCTAGGGCTGAATCCAATACGTCACCAAAAAGGCAAGAGACAACAAATGGAATGTCAATTAGGGATGCTTGGACATCTCCACAGAAGTCCATAGACCTCATTCAGATGGGACACGGAAGGGCAAAATTGGTACCCATTGCCCAACCTAAGAAGTCGTTTGTGTCTAAGCCAGAGCAGATCACAAATTTTGCTGCATTGCGGCCATCCTGGATAGTTTGAGTTAGAGATGTCTGAAGACCGTTTGGAACTGCTGGTAAAATCTTAGGCCACCGTGTCCCATAGGGCATGGAAATAGCAGGCTTGAAGACAGCTGGTGGTTACTTGCTCAGACAGCAAGGCTTGCGGAGGAGAAAATAGGCTTGGCAAATGTCTCTACTCTCTTTGACTCACAGTCAGGTGGGGTGATACGGAAGGCATTGACCTTACTGGTGGATGCCGGTACCACTAAGCTCTCTGGTGTAGGATGATGTATGAGAAAAGCTAGGTCATCTGGCCCTGGACGATAGCAGAGAGTGACCCCTCTGTTAACTGGTGGTCCGAACATGGTTTTACCCTAGTGCCCAAGAGGGTATCTTTGAGGGTCCCATTAAATGCAATTGAGTGCAATATGTAGGTGCAAGACTAGGCTGCAGTACTTTTGTCAGAACATTATTCTTCATTTCCACAGTTGGAAATTGTAGGACTAGTACTTCTGTTGCCCTGCACAAAACAACTGCATAGGAAGCACTTGCCTCAGCAGCAGGGCCGGGAGGAGTAACAAGGCAATTATCTGGAGCAGTACCCAGGCCACTGGCATCTTGGAGTTTTTCATACCAATTTTCCTCATCATACTAGGAAAAAATATTATCCAAATTATCAATATTTGCATTATCTCAGTGGCAAAAGAGTTATGCAAAGTTTTAGACCCACAGCGTGGTAAGTGCAAAGTATCAATCATAAGAATTGCCAACTTGCTGATCCCCAGTGGGAGTTGGACATGGTCGCAGTCATGGTATGTTCCGCTTGGAGTCATACAGCACAATAAGCTGCATGGCCTCATTCGCTGTCAGCACCAGCGTCGATGCACGGGGGATCAGCGCAGACAAAGGTGCCGGAAGAGACGTTGGCACAGCAGCCAGTGCTGAACCCGAAAAGCACAGACTGCACAGAGAAGGGAAACCGGACTGGAGACCCCTGCAGATCTTTGGAGCCCGAAGGCGCACTAGAAGAAAAAGGTAAAGTGACAAAAATGGCCAGCACGGCCTACCCGAAGGCTCCTACTTGCTGTGACATCACAGATTGACCTGAAGCTCTGGGTTTATCAGGATTAGACTTGGGATCGGCTCTGAGGTAGAACAAGAGTGAGACTGGGCAGCACACTGATGCCTGCAAACCTTCTCAGGAGTACAAGAGTAGCAGGATGGGGCATGTAAGAAACTGGATTATCATTTGGGGTGCGTGAACTCTCAAAGTCACTAAATTAACAGTAGCTCAATCCCCTGCTAGCTATGGTACAGAGCAGACAGGCTTAGCTTAAAGTAATTATACATTATGAGAACAGTAGAAGTGAAAATGCAAAACAATTAAAATCCCAAACCAAATATGAAAAATAGAGTAAAATGTACTTAACAAAATGACACTAAAATGGTAATAATCCAAAAAGGTGAACCAGAGATATAATTTTTTTAAATGTTTAAGTACAAAAAGCACCAAAAGCACAAAAGAAAGTCAATGGTCGCAGTAGACTGGGACCTGGGTGCAATTTTAGGCTGACCATGCTGGAGGGCGAGTTGAATACGCCAACCAGGCTCATCCCGGTTAAAGATTTTTCCTACGGACTTAGTGGGTTTTTTTTCACAACAGATTTTATTGAATAGTCAAGCAAGGCAATTAATGTGGCACCCCACAGTCAGGAGAAACCACTAAGCATTTGGATACATTATATATAGCAGGATCCGAATCCGAACTAGACTCATTTCAAAACACATTAATTTGGAACTACCCCCCACCCCGTCCCTACCCCAACTTCCCACCACCCTCAACCAATCCCACCCCGCAGTCCCTCCCTAACCCCGTGCAAATGCGAAAAGGTAACAGCGTTAAGTGAGTATAGAGTAGTCGGTATGGCGCAAGACACTGGCCCACACAATGGAGGATTATGAACAAGGGGGTTAAACCCATATGTAGTCACTGGGACCTGGGTTAGATAGATACTGAGAGGAGGGGGTCCCAGTGTATCAAGGTAATAGTTACAAACAATTTAGATAGAATTAATCAACAACAAATGTTTTGACCCACACAGTTTAATTCACAGTGGGATAAAGTATATCTAATATACATCATATAGAAAACAATCAACTGTATTTAACGTCATACAGTGCCCCGAGGAGGAAGAAGGAACGTGATAGTGAGGAGATCGTGAAGTGGTGGGATTAAGTGACAGTAAAATCAATCTTTTAGGCACTTATTCACGCTATCAAGGAAGTAGCAACAACTTGCATATCGCATAGTGATATTATTCGGAGAAAGGCATACAGCACAAGGTACAGTGTATATACAAAATGTTGGCGTGAGGTTGCCACAATAAAAACAAACAGTCGACGTTTCGACCCTCTTGTAGTTGCAGGATCGTTTAACCTTGCTGTGGGGTCTTCATCAGGACCATAGGGGGAGGGTTGGGGCAAAGGACCTAATGGGGGTATAATGAATTTCGAATTAGAGGGTAGTAAATCAACCTCAAAATTATCACATAGGTAGAGACAAACATGTTTCATGGGGGTCATTAATGTAAGTTAATATCATTGATTGGACGCTGCAACATTGTGCGAGTCCAAAGCTTAACAAAAGGTAAAATCAATTAATGCCCAGGAGTTTGAAAATGGGCTTAAGTGAAAGCCTGGGGAGACAGGGACTGATACGCTAGACTGGCCATACACTTGCTGACGGTGGTACCCAAGGAGAGGTGGTAAACAATTAAATGGGGGGTGGTATTACGTGAAAAGCTCAGACTTAATGCGCGGCCATAAGGATATAAAAAACGAGAATTAGGGATGACTACTTGAGGCGCTAGCGTGTACCAATGGGTACAACATCAACCGTATGGCAAGTGTTACTTATGCGCTGGAAATTAGAATATTAAAAATATAATGGACCAATGGTGGGTTAGGTCTAGTTGGCAACTCGGGCATATTGAGAGTTATCTTACCAAAAGTCTGCGTCCTGCTTGACTCGGGTTAAAGTGGTCAGATGGTTAAAATCTGGTGGAATGGTGCTGCATCTAGGAGAATGAGCAGGCAATAATGTAATGTCAAATGTACAAAATTACATGTTGCCAAGGCCAGCGACGAGAAAGGGGGGGCGGCTTACCGACTGCTAGCGTCATGTTGAATCTCAAGGATCGGTAATTTCAAGGATCGGTGAATTCAGACTTCTTGAGGTATCGAGATGAGTCTGATAGGGCAAGAAAAATGGGGGGTATTTAGTTTAAAGGATCTTAGTTAGAAGATTTGAGGCGGGGAATGGCCATCGAGCACAGATTTACTTACTCGATATGAATGACTTGAAAAGCTCCGTGCGCGAGTTGCGGTGCAAATGCCGCGCTTCCTCGTTTGGGAAGGGAGTCATGGTGATGAGTCACGTGGTGGCCCAGGTTGGTAATGGAACTAGCAGAAAGACTAGATCGTCAGGCACGATCGATGGGACTGGAGAGAATTAGGAAAAGTTCCTATGCGCTGCAAATAATGATGTTCCCAAAACAGTAATGAAGCATATATAAATATTTACAAATATCATAATAACGTGAAGTTGGAACTCAATTTGAAAACACATTGTTAAAAAGAAGAAACAGAACAGTGTACATGTAATTCGAGCGTACCTCTTCAACCATGAGGGTAAAGGCTCAACAGCGTGTGAATGTGTGGAACAACCAGCATAACAATAATGTAGCCACCTGAGGACATGGTGAGGCTTACCATGATTGTAGTTATCAGAATTATTAAAGCGTACCTCTCAAGCATGAGGGTAAAAGCTCGACAGTTTGTAAGATAGCCGATAATACATCTTAAACAGTGATATTGACATTGGTATAGCCACTGTAGGATTGCAAACATGGTGGGGAGTAGGGTATCAAAGCTAACAGATAGGGAACTATCACATCGGATTAATTAAAGTAGTGTGGCCAATTGGGAAAATGAACTATCAGATTCATTAAGGCCGGTTTCAATGGAATTGAAAAAGTACATCCATTTCAGTTCTCTTATGTTGAGAATATCAGAGATGTTGCCACCCCGTGGTCCCAGTGTTACTCTTTCAATGACCAACCATCGCAAGCTTTCTGGTGAATGGTTATTCAGCTTAAAATGTTCTACAAGTGGTGCGCCTTCAACCTCACAGCGAATCCGGCTCATATGTTGTAGTATCCCGGCTTTAATTTTCTGCTGGGTCTGCCCAATGTAGATCTTATGGCATGGGCACACAATGGCATAGATGACGTTGCTGGAATTGCAGTTACTAAAGGATTTAAGTTTCACAGTCAGATTGAGGTATGCAAAATCCTTCGTCTGTATGGTTAAGTCACAGGCCTTGCAATGGCCACATTTGGAATGACCAATGACTGGTGGTAGGTTCCATAGGGTGTTAATCGTGGGTTGACATTCAGGGGATAAGAAAGAATTAACAACGTGGTCCCTAATGCATTTCGCTTTCTTGAATGCGTGAAGCGGTGTCAGAGGTTGTTTGATATCATCAGAAACCAAATGCCAGTGTTTGTTGATTTTTTTGATACTGTTGCTTTTGGTGTTAAAAGTCGTTACACATACAATGCGACTCTGCTCCTGGTCAGTTCTGTTTTTTGGCACTAGTAGTTCCTCACGGGGATAGAACCATGCCCGTTTACGAGCCTTTTTGATCAAACGTCTTTGATACCCGCGGCTCAGCAAGCGATTCGATAGGTCCTGAGATTCAGAGAAATAATCATCTTTGGTGGAACAATTGCGACGTATCCTGAGGAATTGCCCGAAGGGCAGGTTGTCACGAAGGGCACGGGGGTGATGACTGTTGTAGGCCAATAGGGAATTTCTCTCAGCCGGTTTGCGAAATAATTTGGTGAGGAGTCTTCCAGATTCATGGTAAATTGTAACATCCAAAAAGTCAATAGAGTTACTGTCTGATGTGATTGTGAATTTGACCTGTTGAGATTGTTGGTTGAGCCAGGTGAAAAAATTGTTCAGTTGGTCTTGGCTACCATTCCAGATCAGGAGGATATCATCAATATACCTCATCCAGAGGCCAACTTGGTCTCTGAATGGGTTAAGTTGACTGAAAACAGTATCCTCTTCGAAAGCTGCCATATAAAGAATGGCTACATCAGGAGCAAACGGAGCACCCATCGCAACTCCAGAGGTTTGTAGGTAGAAGTTGGTGTCAAACAGAAAGAAATTCCGGGTCATTGCGATTTTCAGCAAAGCTACAATAAACTCAGATGGTACTTGGACAGGTGCAGGACGTTTCTGGAGACAACGGGCTATCACCGTCAGGGCTTCCTGTTGAGGGATGCAGGTATAAAGGGAAACAACGTCACAAGTAGCTAGTATTTGGTCGGATGGATCATAAGGTATACTTTCAGTTATGTTAATGGTGTGCATAGTATCTCGAAGGTATGATGGTGTTGCCTCTGCTAGTGGTTTGATTAAAAAGTCAATGTACTTTCCCAGCGGTTCCAAAATGGACCCACAGCCAGAGACAATAGGCCGACCAGGTGGGTTTGTCATGCTTTTGTGGAGTTTAGGTAGAGTGTAGAGTGTTGCCAAACGTGGGTGTTTGTTATTGAGAAAATGAAATTCATTTTCGGACAGGAAGCCTAAATCCAATCCTTCTTGTGTTATTTCAAGGATCTCTGTTGCAATGGATCTGGTGGCATCAGATCTCAATAATTGATAGCAGTTGGCATCCTGTAGTTGGCGTAGAATCTCAGATTTGTAAGCAGATAGATCCTGTATAACAATGGCACCGCCTTTGTCGGCCGGTTTTATCACGACTTGGGTGTTTTTAGCCAGTGATTGTAAGGCTGTTTTTTGGGGTTTGCTGGTGTTATATCGAACAAAGGTTTTGTCTTGCAGAACCCGTTGTACATCCCGCCAGACAACAGCTTCATATGCTATAATCTGATTAGACATACTGCTGGCATAGGGAACAAATGTTGATGGTGGTCGTAGGCCTGTAACAGATGATTTCAACTGTGTTTCCGAGTTGCGGAAAAAATACTTTAGTCGGATTTTCCGAAAGAATTTATATAGTTCAGTTCTTACCATGAAATTGTCTGGATTGTATGTGGGGACATATGATAGTCCCTTACTGAGTACTTGAATTTCAGTATTGCTGAGTGGTTGATTAGAGATGTTAACAATAGGGCTCAGGATATCAACCGGTGCCACTGGTTCTACCAACGGTAAGTCTTGTTGCGAGTCACCCTCTCGCCATGTAGTTCCGGTTGGAATTGAACTTGTTTGGAAGGTTGGCCTCGTCCTCCATTCCAGTTGGTTTGATTCTGCTGGGAGCCACGTTGGTTCTGCCCACGGGGCCATGAATTGCCTCTTCCTCGTGGAGGTCGCCAAGATCCACGGCCTTGTCCTAAAAAAGGAGGAAATTGCTGGGGTGGATAGTTGTAGTCAAAATATTGGTATTGATAGCTTGGGCCTGCTGAGTCCGGCTCTCCTTCGGAGCTGTAAGATGAGTCAGAAAAGGTGGGGTAATTACGTCTACCTCTATAGTTCCCACGACCTCTAGTGGTGAACCGGCCTTGTGTATCTTGTCGGTAGTACTCGTCTTGTAGGTATGGATATGTCTTTTTTTTATCGTATAAGCGAATATCACGTGCCAATTTCTCAAGTTTACGATTTTGAGTAGTTAAGTCAAAGTCCTTGAGTGTAGCTTGTAGATTCGTTAGGGTATCCTTTGCGCTTGCAAAGTTGGTATCAGCAGATATTTCAGCTTTCAATGCAGTGATTTCAGCGGTGAGTTGTAACACCTGATCTTTAGCCGTTTCAACGCCCAACACCATCCAGTGGCGAGAGCAATTGTTTGATATATGACTAAAGCCTTCTCTGAATTTCGGGACTTCAATAAAGATAGCCGGTTCAATCTTAATTTGTAGTCCAACCGGAATTATGTTCTCCTTGAGGTACTTAGTAAGCAAGTGACCGTGCCAACGGGTGCGTACCAGTTTCTTCTCCAGGCGCTCAAGGCGGGAAATTTTATCCTTTAATGAAAAGTCAATTGATGGAACATCTGATTGGAAGAAAATGTTGTCAGGGTTTTCAAGCAATTTGTCAATATAGTCCTCAGAGTAGGACAAGAGCTCTCTTTCTACCATATTGTGATACTAGAAATTAAATTCAACAAAGGGGAGGGGAACCTCGCAGACAGCCGTCTGCTCGAAGTGGTTTATGAACAAGGGGGTTAAACCCATATGTAAATAAGTAAAAGGGAGGTCTCCTCTCAGATCCAATCAGGGACGAGGAGAAAGCAACAAGGAAAACAAAGGAAAGGTCCCTAGTAGGCCTAGATTTTAGGCAGAGAAAAGGAATATTTTCTTTTGGACGATGTGGAAAAGAAATGAAGGGGAGTGAGCCGGCAATTAGCCTATAGGTGCCATAACCACATGAAAAATAAATCACAATAACTGAGGAAAAAGGTACAAAAAACAATTCATAACACAAGATTTAGGAAATTGTACAATATTTAATTCACGAAATACAAAAAAATATAAACATATAGTGCCAGTAAAATACAATTTAAAAATGTACTTTGAAATGTACATGGATACACAAATGAATTAAAAAACATGAACACAAGTTGTCGACGCAGCGTTTCGGTGTCTAAGATGTAACCTTCATCAGGACAGGTTTCTAGAAGAAGAAACATTCTATTAAACATGGCTGTGTTTCTTTTTTTATATACAAAGTGAGAGCATTATCCAACATAATTAAAAATCACATTTTTACACAAATCCCTAGCAGCTATTATTTCAGCATGCTGGTTTACAAAGACGGGCACATTTTTTTCTCCTCTTTTATTAAGCATGTGGTATGGACTTGTGGAGTGGGTGCAAGTACGCTGGGACTTGTCTATCTTATGCATATGGGCGATAGCAAGAGCAAGGGGAAATAGAGTGGGTCTTGGTACACTGTTATATCTATACTGTACCATGTCGACCAGTCTTTTTAGTACTGGTTCTTATGGGGGTTTATAATCCCATGCATACATCGGGGCCAGAAACCAAGTAGTGGATTTCAACAGATACCTTAAAATGGAGAAGTATAGATCCTCTCTGTTTGATTCAGTGTTACTATCGTAACATCACACCAGGTGGTGGCACATTCCTTTGGGTGATAGGATGGTTCTACACAGGTAGAGAATTTTTAAATGAAAACGATTAGAGTTTGAATCAAGCAGTTATTGAATTGTTGCTTCAACGTAATCACAGGATATGGATTTACCTTAAAAAGGGGTCTCTCGGTGTACGCTTGAATTAGAAACACCACTGAAATGGTTCAATTTATTCTATAAAAAAGGAGGAAATTGCTGGGGTGGATAGTTGTAGTCAAAATATTGGTATTGATAGCTTGGGCCTGCTGAGTCCGGCTCTCCTTCGGAGCTGTAAGATGAGTCAGAAAAGGTGGGGTAATTACGTCTACCTCTATAGTTCCCACGACCTCAATCTGACTGTGAAACTTAAATCCTTTAGTAACTGCAATTCCAGCAACGTCATCTATGCCATTGTGTGCCCATGCCATAAGATCTACATTGGGCAGACCCAGCAGAAAATTAAAGCCCGGATACTACAACATATGAGCCGGATTCGCTGTGAGGTTGAAGGCGCACCACTTGTAGAACATTTTAAGCTGAATAACCATTCACCAGAAAGCTTGCGATGGTTGGTCATTGAAAGAGTAACACTGGGACCACGGGGTGGCAACATCTCTGATATTCTCAACATAAGAGAACTGAAATGGATGTACTTTTTCAATTCCATTGAAACCGGCCTTAATGAATCTGATAGTTCATTTTCCCAATTGGCCACACTACTTTAATTAATCCGATGTGATAGTTCCCCATCTGTTAGCTTTGATACCCTACTCCCCACCATGTTTCCAATCCTACAGTGGCTATACCAATGTCAATATCACTGTTTAAGATGTATTATCGGCTATCTTACAAACTGTCGAGCTTTTACCCTCATGCTTGAGAGGTACGCTTTAATAATTCTGATAACTACAATCATGGTAAGCCTCACCATGTCCTCAGGTGGCTACATTATTGTTATGCTGGTTGTTCCACACATTCACACGCTGTTGAGCCTTTACCCTCATGGTTGAAGAGGTACGCTCGAATTACATGTACACTGTTCTGTTTCTTCTTTTTAACAATGTGTTTTCAAATTGAGTTCCAACTTCACGTTATTATGATATTTGTAAATATTTATATATGCTTCATTACTGTTTTGGGAACATCATTATTTGCAGCGCATAGGAACTTTTCCCAATTCTCTCCAGTCCCATCGATCGTGCCTGACGATCTAGTCTTTCTGCTAGTTCCATTACCAACCTGGGCCACCACGTGACTCATCACCATGACTCCCTTCCCAAACGAGGAAGCGCGGCATTTGCACCGACTCGCGCACGGAGCTTTTCAAGTCATTCATATCGAGTAAGTAAATCTGTGCTCGATGGCCATTCCCCGCCTCAAATCTTCTAACTAAGATCCTTTAAACTAAATACCCCCCATTTTTCTTGCCCTATCAGACTCATCTCGATACCTCAAGAAGTCTGAATTCACCGATCCTTGAAATTACCGATCCTTGAGATTCAACATGACGCTAGCAGTCGGTAAGCCGCCCCCCCTTTCTCGTCGCTGGCCTTGGCAACATGTAATTTTGTACATTTGACATTACATTATTGCCTGCTCATTCTCCTAGATGCAGCACCATTCCACCAGATTTTAACCATCTGACCACTTTAACCCGAGTCAAGCAGGACGCGGACTTTTGGTAAGATAACTCTCAATATGCCCGAGTTGCCAACTAGACCTAACCCACCATTGGTCCATTATATTTTTAATATTCTAATTTCCAGCGCATAAGTAACACTTGCCATACGGTTGATGTTGTACCCATTGGTACACGCTAGCGCCTCAAGTAGTCATCCCTAATTCTCGTTTTTTATATCCTTATGGCCGCGCATTAAGTCTGAGCTTTTCACGTAATACCACCCCCCATTTAATTGTTTACCACCTCTCCTTGGGTACCACCGTCAGCAAGTGTATGGCCAGTCTAGCGTATCAGTCCCTGTCTCCCCAGGCTTTCACTTAAGCCCATTTTCAAACTCCTGGGCATTAATTGATTTTACCTTTTGTTAAGCTTTGGACTCGCACAATGTTGCAGCGTCCAATCAATGATATTAACTTACATTAATGACCCCCATGAAACATGTTTGTCTCTACCTATGTGATAATTTTGAGGTTGATTTACTACCCTCTAATTCGAAATTCATTATACCCCCATTAGGTCCTTTGCCCCAAACCTCCCCCTATGGTCCTGATGAAGACCCCACAGCAAGGTTAAACGATCCTGCAACTACAAGAGGGTCGAAACGTCGACTGTTTGTTTTTATTGTGGCAACCTCACGCCAACATTTTGTATATACACTGTACCTTGTGCTGTATGCCTTTCTCCGAATAATATCACTATGCGATATGCAAGTTGTTGCTACTTCCTTGATAGCGTGAATAAGTGCCTAAAAGATTGATTTTACTGTCACTTAATCCCACCACTTCACGATCTCCTCACTATCACGTTCCTTCTTCCTCCTCGGGGCACTGTATGACGTTAAATACAGTTGATTGTTTTCTATATGATGTATATTAGATATACTTTATCCCACTGTGAATTAAACTGTGTGGATCAAAACATTTGTTGTTGTTAATTCTATCTAAATTGTTTGTAACTATTTCCTTGATACACTGGGACCCCCCACACAATGGAGGAGGCCTAGGGTTCTTCCTCGGGTTCAACTGGAGGGTCCAGTGGCAAGTCCCTATAATCAGCCCATCTTTTCCATATCTTAAAGTGCTTGCGGGGGCATCCACGCGCTTCAAAGATCGGGCGCTCCAGACCCATACAAAAATCTAAGCCTGCTTTCCATACACACAGAGGAGGGGCCCTTTCGTTCTTCCAAGCCTGTGCCAGGTCTCTCTTGGCTAGTACCAGCCCCAATAGCAGTAGGTGGCGCTTATAACTATTCCCCCCCACTCCCTCAAGAATATGAAGCAAACCTAATCGATGGGTGGGGGGCAGGTCCCAACGTAGCACTTCAGACAAGCAACTCCACACACCGCTCCAAAAGCCAGCAATTCTAGGACAAAACCACACCGTATGAAGCAGTGAGCCCACTTCCATCCCACAACGCAGGCATTCCGGCGATTCAATTAGTCCAGCTTTCCAGAAGCGCTCACGGGTAAAATAAGCCCTGTGGAGAATTTTAAATTGGATAAACCTGAGCCTCATCGCGATGGCAGTCCCTCGTGGGGACTCCAGGGCCTCTCGCCAATCGTCTTCGTCCATGGGACCAACATCCGCCTCCCAGGCCGTCCGCAGGGGAAGAAGGTCGGAGGCGCAGTGAGTGACCATCGTTTGGTATATTCGGGACACTTTTTTGTCTCTGAGATCCCCCATGAACAACTTCGCTTCAATAGGGCTAAATTCAGGGAGCGATTCTAAGTCGGCAATGTATGGTGCGAGCGCGTGCCGAAGCTGCAGATAACGGAAAAACTGAGTCCGCGGTAAGTGGAACTCCGCACTAAGGTCCTGGAACGACTTAAAAACAGCTCCAGACATCACATCGCCCAGCGACGAGATCCCGATCGCGTCCCAGCCACCGAAGCCCGACAAGGAGGCCAGCGCAGGCAGTCTACCGTTACGCCACAGCGGTGTTTCCGCAGTCAGCTTACCCCACCAGCCCATGCGTCGCAACGCTTGACGCCAAACAAGGAAAACAGTCTTCGTGACACTGGGCAATTCCCGCCGCAGCCGGGCAGAGTAAAGGAGCATGTGGAGAGTGTTGTCGCCCATCAGTGCGCGTTCTAAAGCATATGCCGGGTCACCCCTATCACCGTACCACCAGTCATTAAGGATGAGCAGGTGAGCTGCTTGATAGTAAGACATGAGGTCCGAGGTGGCAAGTCCTCCACAGTACGTAGACAGGAAACACGTACGCAACGCCACCCTGGCAGAACCCCCAGCCCATAGGAACCGCCCCAAGACCGAATTCACCTGCCGAAACCACGAGGCCGGGTCCGAATGGGGATAGTTTTGCAGCTGGTACAGAATGCGCGGAAGCGCCACCATCTTGAAGATGGCGGACCGGCCAAAGATATTAAGAGGCATCCGGGACCAAGTTTTCACGTCGGCCTGCACCCGCTCCCAAACCGGCAGTACAGAGCGTTCCCACGTGAGGGTCGCCGACTCGGACAGGAACACCCCCAGGTAGTGCATGCCATCGGTCGCCACCCGTAGGTCCAGCGTCCAGGGGTCCGATACTGCACCACCGCCCAGGACCCACAGGGTGGATTTACCTAGGTTCAGGTATAGGCCCGAGACTTCGCCAAAGACCCGCATTATTTCCAATACTCGCGGCCCGGAGCGACGCAGGTCTGTAAGGAAGAAAAGGACGTCATCAGCGTACAACGCAATTCTATCAGAGAGGCCCTGGGGCCACACAAATCCTCGCATCTGCGCATCTATACGTACCCAGGCGGCCAACAGCTCCATAGCAAGGGCAAAGAGATACGGGGACAGAGGGCATCCCTGTCGGGTTCCCCGGCCAATATGGAAGGTCTCTGACACCGCCCCGGCAACACGCACAGCGGCCGTGATATCCGTATAAAGCAGCCTAACATAGGATAGAAAAATAGGGCCCAGGTTGAGACGGGGCAGGAGTGCGAACAGATATGTCCAGCTCACCGAGTCGAACGCTTTATTAATATCAGCAAGCAACAAAGCAGCCCGCTCGCCCGTGGCCCCCATAGCCTCTATCGCGGCCCACGCACGCCGAATATTGTGGCGTGTAGCCCTGCCAGGCATAAAGCCCGATTGATCGGGGTGTACTAGTTCCGATATATACGGAAGCAACCGATTCGCCAGGGCCTTGGCCAGTATTTTGGCTTCTATGTTAAGTAATGAAATGGGGCGATATGAGTCATGCCTATCAGGGGGCCTACCCGGTTTCGGGAAAACCACTATCTCAGCATGACGCCAATCAGGCAGCAACCTGCCCCGAGTACGCGCCGCTTCAAGCGCACGCCGAAAGTGGGGCCCTAATTGCGTATGAAATTTTTTATAAAATTCACAGGGGTAACCGCTCGGCCCGGGGGCCTTACCTGCGTTAAGCTGGCCCAGGGCTTCCCCAAGTTCCTCCGCCGTGAGAGGAGCATCCAGGGATTTCCTGGCCTCATCAGACACCGCTTTAGGGGGTAGGTCATCAATGAATTTAGCCACTTCCTCTCCCGATAAGCTATCACACGGAGCATATTGCGTTTCAAAGTAGGTGCAAAGCTCGCTGCCAGGCCGACAGGGTCCGTAATAACCGCTCCATCCTCAGCAAGAAGGCCGGGCAGTGTGTCGGGTTTAATGCTATACTGGCACAGTCTATAGAGCATAGAGCCCGACTTGTCACCCCACTGATAAATCCGGCTCCGCGTGGCCAGCCACGCCTGTTTGGCCTCGTCCAGTAGGACTGACGCGTAGGATCGCTGTGCCTGGAGAAGTAGCCGTACACCAATCTCATCTCCTCCGCCCCGACTCTGCCGCTCCAGCGTCTCCACCAGTGCCGCAGCCGCCACGATCGCCTCACAACGCCCACGGCGAGCCGCAGTGGTCCAAGCAATATCCACCCCTCGCACCGTGGGCTTCAAAGCCTCCCACACCACTACTGCGTCAATGTCCTCAACAAGGTTCTCCCGCCAGTAATGATCAATGACCTCCCGGAGGTGCTGAACATAACTAGGTTGCTGAAGATGCCACGAGGACATTCTCCATCTAAAGGGCTGGCGTTTCCTAACGAGTTCTACGTCAATCGATACTGGGGAATGATCAGACAGTCCCCTCGGCAAAATCTCCACCGCATGCACCCTACACATGCACACCCGGGGAACAAACACGTAGTCCAGGCGGGAAAAGGAACCATGCACAGCAGACACAAACGTATATTCGCGCGCAGCAGGGTGCATATGTCGCCAAGCATCAATCCAGCCCATTCCATCACACATCGCTCGCAGCCTAGTAGAGGGAGGGGAGGGGGGGAAGGGGGGGTTCAGCCCGCCCAGCTCCCGGCGCCCCCTGCGGTCCATACATACGTCCATCACCTCGTTCCAGTCACCCCCGACCACCGCCAGGGACTCCGGGATATCCCCCCACACCTGGAACAGTCTCTCAGCTAGGGCCCACTGCAGGGGGGGGGCATAGACACTCCCAAGGACCACGGGCTCCGTACCCACCCTGCCTTTGACAAACAAATAACGACCCTGCGGGTCAGCCCACATCTTTTCGTGTACGTACGCCACCCTACGATGGATTAGAACAGCCACCCCTCTGGACCCCCTGGTAAAGCCAGCATGGTATACCTGCTGATAGCCCAATCGCTGCAGGCTGAGCGCCTTCGACCCCATCATATGAGTCTCCTGAAGCAGAAGCACATCTGCAGCGGCTCTTTTCCCCCAGCGCAAGACAGCCCCACGTTTCACTTTGTCTAACATCCCCCTTACATTCCACGTAACCACTCGTAGAGACTCCACTGGAAGTCCGTGTACAGTATCAGCCATAGTCAGATGGAGTCCACCAGGAAGGCCCCCCGTGTCCACACCACCCACCACTCAAAAACATCCGCATCCTCCTAGAAAGCATGTGCATCTCCCCCCTACCCCCCCAGAACTTAGAAACTTCAGGGACAGCAACTGCCGTTCCTTCCTTTACTGTCCATTCCCCCAACCCCCCCCCTACACCTCACAGAACTATGAAGCATCTGTCGAGGCATGGGCAGTCCCAAGCCCAAAACAGAGGGCCCAAGACCTACCATGCCAATGGATCCCAACACCCTTAAACCCATTGTCGCAAACCCCCCCCCCCAAAAACCAACTCCTACAAGGGTAGGAGAGGGACAGCCCCCAATCGGCTGTACCCGAGCCTGTTTCCACCACCCCACTCAACTCATCGAACACAGTCTCGAGAATACTCTGAGGCATCAGGAAGGCGTCCAGTTCGCCGGGCCGCCGCCCTTACTTCTCCCCTCCCACACCATCAAACCAGGAGCACAGAGTACCTGAAAGTAGCAATGTCACTTCCCAGAAAGGTCCGAATCTTCGGTTCTGCTGCCTCCCTGTGCACCAGAGGCAGAGGCCGACAGCTTTCGTGATCTAGATCTCCGGTGCCTCTTACCCTTGGACGGTTGATCACTGCGTTCCGGCGAGGAACCCCTCGAGGACCCCGGATTCAGTCCCGGCTGGGCATGTGGCCTGAGCGCCACCGTTTCATCCGTCCAGCGAAACAAATCTTCCGGAGAATCAAAAAACAACGTTTTGGACTGGAAAATTACTCTCAGACGAGCAGGGTACAGCAGGGAGTATTGGAGACCCAGACCACGGAGCTTCGCCTTGGCATTCATGAAGGACTGTCGCCTCTGCTGCACGAGTTTGGTATAGTCAGGGAATACCATGATCTTGTGGTTTTCATATAGGATGGCATCCTTGGACCTTGCCTCCCTCAGGATAACGTCGCGGTCATGGTAGTTCAACAGTCTAGCAATCACTGCCCTGGGCCGCTCACCCTCCGGCGGCCTCTGGGTCAAGGCGCGATGTGTGCGTTCAATGACGAAGCATGTGGACAGGATCCCCGGAGGAAGCCAGCTCAGCAGCCACTGAGTAAGGAACTGTTCCATGTTCCCCTTCTCACAGCGCTCCGGAAAACCAACAAATCGGAGGTTGTTGCGGTGGGCGCGACCTTCTGCATCCTCAGCCCTAAGCGCCAGATTCTTCTGCACCGATTCCACCACCGCCAGTCGTTTCTTCAAGGACCCAACATCGTCCTCCACCACAGAGATTCTGGATTCCGCCTCGGTGATCCGCACCACAGCATTCCGTAGGTCTTGGCGTATCAGGGTAACATCCGCGCCCACCGCGCCGATTTTGGCGTCAAGCATATCCCTGGACTGGGTGATGGCGGCCATGAGCGCGGTATTGTCTGGGGGGGGTGGTTGTTGTTGACCCCCACCCGACGGGCCCGGACCTCCAGTCGGTCCCGTGAATTTGTCGATGGTCGGCTGCTTGGTTTGGCCGCCGCCCCCTCCTCGGGTCATGATCGCAACCTGCCCGCGGGCCACCAACAGTCAACACAGGCGTGGCAGTATGGGGTCTCCCACTTCCTCCGTACAGCCCAATGGGGACCCCTCCAGCCGATCACGTCCCACCACCAGATGCGTGCACCCGGACACCCCTCTATGGTCGCAGTTCAGGAGATGCAGAGCAGGCCTCGGGAGTCACCCCCACTCCACCTGTGGCCCGTAAGTCTGTTAGCGCAGTGAATGGGCTCGTTTCGCCCTCTTTGCACCTGAAGGCCTGCCACCACTACCAGCAATGTCTGGGGGTCCAGATGGGGGTACTCACGATGTGCCGCCCACCACAGGGTCCGCCAACCGCTGCACCGCTGTGAAATGGTCCTCGAATGCAGAGAAGCAGTGGTGGGGCGTCCTCCAGTCCCGGGATCGGCAACCGCCCACTGCAAGCCCCGGGCGGGAGCCGCGAAACTCAAGGCCCCCGGCTCCGCCGGTCCCGCTAGGCCCCAGCAGCCAGTGGAGCGAGCCTCGCCCCTCCGATGTTATGGCGCCGTGGCCGGGCTCCCGGGGGGACTGTATCTGCCCTCTCCTGTCCCGCCGGGTCAATTCAGCGCTGGAGAAGCGGCAAGGCGGCCGCGCCACTCAGGTGCCTCCCGGACGGGGAGCGCCAAAATCCAGGTCCCGGCTTCCGACTGCGCACTAGGCCGCACTCTGCTCCCTGCCTCCCCGCCGTGACCAAAGCGCCAGAATCGCCGACGACCGCACCGGAAGATGTCCGGTGCTCTCAGCGGTAATCGCCTCACTTGGGGAGCGTCGTAGAGGCTCGGGGACAGGATAACTGGACGGATATGCCACGGGCAAGCGGGAGCTCTAAGAAGCTGCGACCGCCATTGCCGCTCTCGTGGACTTAGTGTTTTAAGTCCCATTCACTTCTAAACCCTAGTACTTCAAAGGAGGTATTTGGATACTCAGGGTATGAGGGAGAGGCCAACAGCAGGGACAAGTAAAGGCCCAGTGGCTAGTGGTTACTTGATAGCTTGGTACTTTTAAAAAAAAAAGAAAGAAAAAAAAAAAAGACCTCTTGCAGTGTGTCGTCTCCCTATAGCCACACAGGTCTGAAATGGGGTGGCATGGTGAGCAAAAGAACAATGGATTTAACCCAGATCTCTTCGCTCTCTTATGGAAGAGGTGTGGCGCAGCGGCCAGGGTGACTGACACCAGAACCTGCGGGCTCACGGTTCGATCCCCGGCGCCGGTGGCAGGTTAGCCCAGCACCATGTGACCTGGGCAATAGCTCGTTTAATCTTCCCGACGGCCTCCAGCGCCTAGAGACCCTTATGGGTGATTGTTCGCCCTATACAAATGTGGATTATTATTATGGCTGGGTCTAAACTGGGGTGGCATGTTGTGCAAAAGAACAATGGATTTAACCCAGATCTCTTGACTAGGGGTGAATGTATGATTTATTCAGCATTCCGTCCATCATTTATTTGCGTAGCACTTTTAAGATAAGACGGCAGGCTGCTGCTGTACAGGTAGCATAAACAGCACAAGGCTGGTTGCACGAGAACAAAGGTGCACATGAGTGTGTAGGCGGTGTGTGTGTGAGACCACAGTCATGTGCACACCGTGTTTTGTGCACAGGTATGATGTTGCAGAAGGGACACTGAAGGTTTGGTGCTGACCAGGGTAAGGCCTTACAATAGGAGTAGGCATTCATAGTGTAGGGCTGTAATAGCGCACTGGAAAAGTGGTTGAGGTTTTCACTATATTACACAGAGAGGCCAAATATACCCTGAAGCACAATTTGGCTCCATTTAGGCCTACATAGTCCAACGAGGAATGAAACTATGGAAAAACTTGCACGCTGAGTTTGCAGTCCCCAACACACTACTTACACCTTATGGGACTTCAGTTTTAGCATATTTTGCTGACTCCAAAGAAAAGACAAGGACAGGTGCGCATGGTGAACAGGTTCCCTCACCCTATCACTGCCAGAATAATCACCTGCTGGGTGGTCACCTACCACGTGTGCCAGTGTCAGGGGGAACATTATGTAATGCTCCTACCTGCTACAGAGATTACAGGCAAGAGCCCAGAGGTGTCCAGGAAACCAGCAGTTCTGAGGTGTCCCATGAACCTCCAAGCAGACTCCAACAACCCCTACAAACAAGCTAAAAAAGCAATAGAAAAGGCACAATACTGCAGCACTGGGCTACAAAGTAACAAATATTTTCTTACCTGGCGGTGTAGTTTTGCAGCTTGAATATCTTTCTGGATTCACTAGGCTGTGCATTATTCCGCGGTCTAGCGGTTGGGTCCAGAATCGTAGTGTTTTTTTGGGGGGGGTTTTCATAGCCCAGGTGGGCGTCGACGTCCCACCTTTTGGTGTCCTTCCTGTGACGTTGGCACGCTTCTTGCGGAAGCTCCCACCCTTGGGCGCCATCTTCGGATTCTTTTTTTCTTGTTTTTGTGTCATGTTTGTTCATCCTTTTCCAATCCTTTCAAGTTCTTCCTTAATGTAAAGGAACTCCAGATTGGTCTCTCTAAAGAGTCTGTTGTACATTGTCTTAGTATTTTCTCCTCCTCCTGTCTCATCTTTCTGGTGAAGGTGGGTGGGTTCGCTAGTGAATCCAGAAAGATCTTCAAGCTGCAAAACTACACCGACAGGTAAGAAACTATTTGTTTTGCAACGTGAATCTTTCTGGATCCACTATGCTGTGCCTAGACTTTGTAGCGGTTTATGTTTGTGGCGGCTGGATGGAAGATGAGCGTTGGCTGTTAAATATATGTTGAAGCACTTTCTGTCCTACTTGTGCTTCCTTGTTCATTTGTATATCCACACAGTAGTGCTTAGTGAACGTGTGCACCGAAGCCCATGGTGCCGCCAGGCATATGTCTTGAATGGGTGTGTTAGCCAGGAAGGCTATTGTTGCTCCCTTTTTCCTGGTAGATTGGGCTTGTGCCCCTCCTAGTAGTTCTTGGCCTGCCTGCTTGTGGCAGAATTGTATAGTCTGTGCGATCCATCGTGCGATGGTGCCCTTTGTTACTGGTCTTTCCAGGAAACTGCTTGCGAAGGACACAAAGAACTGCTTTGTTTTCCTGTGCTCTTTAGTTCTTTCGATGTAATGCATTACTGCCCTTCTAGCGTCCAGAGTGTGCAGTGCTCTCTCCGCGCTTGTGGAGGGTTTCTGGAGGAAGCTTGGTATCTGTATTGTTTGATTCATGTAAAACCTTGACACCACCTTTGGCATAAAGTGTGGGTCCGTTCTCATTACCACCTTGTCATTGTGTATTTGAATGTAGGGTTCCTGTAGCGTGAGCGCTTGTAGCTGGCTTACCCTGCGTAGCCAGGTGATTGCTACTAGAAAGGCTGTCTTCATTATGAGTATTTGTAGTGGGGCCTTATGGATGCGTTCGAAAGGCGCTTTCATAAGTTCTGTTAGAACTAAATTAAGGTCCCATGCCGGTTGCGGCATCCTTTTTGGTGGGGCGATCCTTTTAGCCCCTTCCAGGAATCTCTTTACGACTTGGATGTAAAGAAGCTCTTACCCGTCTCCCCTCTTGTGTAGGCTATCACTGCTAGGTGTACTCTCAGCGAGGTAGAGCTTAGGTTTATTTTTAGCAGGTGTGTTAAATATTTTAGCACAGTTGATTCCTTGCTCATTTTCTTGGGTAGTTTTTCTCTGATGCACCATTGTGTGAATCTTTTCCATTTCGCCACATAGCACCTCCGTGTGGTAGGTGTCCTTGCTTCCCATAGCACCCGCAGTGTGCTCTCTGGGAGTTTTAGTTGTGCAAAATCTACGTCTTCAGGAGCCATGCAGCTAGGCAGAGGCTCTCTGGCTCTGGGTGAAGTACCTCCCTGTTTTGCATGGAGAGCAAGTCTTTTCTTTTTGCGAACTTGTGGGGTGGTCCCTGCGCCATCTCAACTATTTGTGAGAACCAGGACTGCCTGGCCCACTGTGGTGCCACTAGAATCAGTGTCATGTTGCTGGTTCTGCATTTGCTGAGCACCCTGTGTATCAGTGGCATCGGGGGAAAAGTGTAGGCAAATGTTTTCGACCAGTTTATCCATAGGGCAGTCCCCTGGGATTGTTCCCCTGGATGCAAAGTATTGTCATTTTGCATTCTGGCGTGTTGCAAATAGGTCTATTTTTGGTGTCCCCCACTTCTTGAATAGCTTTTGTGTTTACTGTGCATTGAGCTCCCACTCGTGGGATGCTGATGTCTGTCTGCTGAGCCTGTCTGCCTCCGCGTTGTCCTTTCCTGGTAGGTGTATTGCCAGGAGGTCTATTTCTAGTGGGATGGCCCATCTCCATATCTCCTGTGCTAGGTTGGATAGTGCAACCGATTGTGTTCCTCCTGGTTTGTTGATGTAGAACATTGTTGTTGTGTTGTCGGCTTGTATCAACACTCTGCTTGTACAGTTGTTTCTGGAAGGCTTTCAGGGCAAGGAACACAGTCCTTAGTTTCAGCTAGTTAATGTGCTTAATCACATCAGTTTGAGTCCACAGACCCCGCACCTTGAGCTGGTTCATGTGTTCTCCCCATTCGCTCTGGGATGAGTCCGTGGTGATGGTCACTGTTGGGTTTGGTGGTGTTAAAGCGTTCCCCTTTGTTAGGTTCTCCTTGTTCCACCACACTATTTCCTGTTGCACTGCGTGCGTTACAACCACTAGATCTTCCCAGCTCCCTGTAGCTCGTGACCATTGTTGCTGGAGCCATTCCTGGAATGGTCGCATGTGGAGCCGTATATAGGGGACTAGGTGTATGCAGGACGCCATCATCCCCATGATCTTGCTCGCTGTCCTCACTGTCAGAGCTCGCCCCTTCTGGTATTGACGTGTCTCCTTCAGCAGGGCAAGTGTTCTCTTGTCACTAGAGAACACCTTGCTCTGTATGGTGCGGATCTGTGCGCCTAAGAAGATCTTCACTTGTTCGGGTTCCATTGAGGATTTCCCCCTGTGTATTGAGAATCCCAGTTCTGTCAGCGTCTGTGTGACCCGCTGTGCATGTATTTGGCATTGTTTGTAGGAACTTGCTTTTATTAGCCAGTCGTCGAAGTAGGGGTAAACATGAATCCCTTCCCTCCGTAGGTGCGCTGCTACTGCTGCGAGGCACTTGGTGAAGACCCTTGGAGCGGATTTTAGTTCGAAAGCCAGGGCTGTGAACTGGTATTGTGCTTTGTCGATGGCAAATC
This sequence comes from Lissotriton helveticus, assembly GCF_964261635.1. Classification (NCBI taxonomy): domain Eukaryota; kingdom Metazoa; phylum Chordata; class Amphibia; order Caudata; family Salamandridae; genus Lissotriton; species Lissotriton helveticus. Next base: position 93,924,949 of record NC_136058.1, read on the forward strand.
TCAGTAGATGTTTGTGTTGTCTGTTCATGGGAATGTGTAGGTAGGCATCTTTGAGGTCTATGGTGGACAATGTCACCATCCCTTATCTGAGGAATGACTTCTTGTAGGGATGTCATTTAGAATTTTTGAGTCTTTATGTATTGGTTTAGGAGCCGTAGATCAAGGACAGGTCTTAACGTTTCGTCCACCTTTGGTACGAGGAAGTAATTGGAGTACACTCCCTTGTTTCTTTGAATGGTACGGTTTCTATCACCTCCTTGTGGAGGAGATCCTTTGCTTTATTTAGGAGTAGCGCGAGTTCTTTTGCTGAGCGCGCCTTTCTTTTTGCTTTCCTGTTTGGAAGCTTCTTTTCCAGTTCTATACAGTATCCGAACTGTATGATGTTCAGTATCCATTTGTCTGTTATTTTCTTCCACTCCTGGAAGAAGTGTTTTAGTCTGCCTCTTACTGGCGTTACATGTTCCTTGATCCCTGATTTGAGTGCGTGTAAAACTTTTTTGCTTATTTTGTTGTGCCACTCCCCTAGAGGTGGTGTGTGGGTGGGCACGTTTGGTGGAGTGGAGTCACTTTGAGGTGGTTTGCTGGCCCCCTCTTTTTTTTGTTTTTATAAAGTTTTATTAGACAAATTTCTCATCAACAGTTATCACATTGAGTATATAGCAACATCACGATCTCCATTCTTATACAACATTCAGTTCTCCTCATTACAATAACAGTATAATATTCCGATATAATCACTTTAGTGCCCACAATCACAGTATTTCCATTACTCCCCGTCCGAATCTTCGTCTGAGCTGTCAGTCATTTTCAGGCACCAAAGCCAACAGATCCCCTCTATAGCCGTTCCATGCCGCCCAGATTTTGTTCCATTTCCGTGGGCTTCCTCTATTTGCGTATATCGCCCGTTCCACCACCATTGCGAGGTCCATATTTTTACACCATCCCGCCAATGTGTGTAAGCCTTCCACCCCCCATTTCTGAGCAATATCTCTTTTTGCGACCATAAATCCCAGTGTAGCCCAGATTTGACCGTGGCGGCTAAGATCATTTGGATCCCATACATTTAGTAAACATTTACGTGGCTCTGGCAGAATAGATAGCTTCAATGTTTGTGAGATGGTACGCAACATCTGCCTCCAATATTCAACTACCGCTGGGCATTCCCATATAGTGTAAAGAAATGTTCCCTCCTCCCCACAACCTCTTAGACAATACGGGTGCTGCGTTCTCTGTAGCTTATGTAGGGTGGTCCTTGTGTAATATATGCGGTGCAGGATTTTAAGTTGCACCAATCTGAGTTTTGCGGAGATGCCCACCTCCCTGGGTGATGCCAATGCCTCCAACCATTCCGAGTCTCGCCCCCTCTTCTTGTTTGTCCTCGTCCATTCGCCCTCCCGCGTAAGGACTGTCCCCTAGGTTGATATTGCCAGGTTTGCTGTTGCTGGCCCTGCTGCGATTGGTTGCTGCCCTGGTAGTTCTGCTGGAATGTCTGATGTGACGTTCCCGGCTGTTTTCCCTCTCTTCCGTTTGGTCTCCGTGTCGGGGTGCCCCTTTTCATTCCTCTGAACTGCAACGTCTCCATGGACCTTGAAGTTTCATTTTCCTTCTCGAGTTGAGTCAGTTTCTCATTTACTGGCGCTCCGAACAGTGTCGCTCCATTAAAGGGTGTGTTCAGATTATTATTCTGGACTTCCAGCTTTAAACCTAAGATCCTCAGCCAGGCATGCCTTCTTTCTGTTACCCCAATCATCATGAGCCTGCTGGATTTGTCTGCCGCATCCAGGGCTGATTTTAGCCATGAGTTTGCCATGTTCTTGCCTTCCTCCACCAGGTGTGTTGCTCTCTGTTGGTATTGTTCAGGGAGGAGCTTGAGTAGCTGCCGGACCTCCTCCCAATGCTGGTACGCATGCCTGTTGAGTAGGGCATTAGAGTCGGCAATGCGCCAGTAGATTGCTGCATTCCTCTATATTTTCCTTACAGTGAGGTCTATCCTCTTACTTTCCTTGTCTGGAGGTGGGCCTGAGCTTGTGGGAATGTTGGCCCTCTTTCTGGCTGTTGCTGCAATGATGGAGTCAGCCGTGACGGAAACCTGGATGTATGGTGGATCCTTAGAGGAATGTTTATACTTCTTCTCTGTCCTATGTGTGACAGACCTGCAGCTTGATGGTTCCTTGAATGCTTCCCTTCCCTGGTCCAGGACACTTGGGAGCATGGGTAAGAAATGACTCAGCTTTAAACCTAGGATCCTCAGCCAGGCGTGCCTCCTTTCCGTGACACCCATCATCATGAGCCTGCTGGCTGTGTCTGCCCCATCCAGGGCCGTCTTAAGGCAAGAATTTGCCGCGTTTTTTCCCTCTTCAACCAGCTTTTCGGCCTTCTGCCTGGCATCCTGGGGCAGATCCTTCACCAACTGCCCCAGCCCCTCCATGATCTGGTACATGTGCCTGTTGATCAGGGCGTTGGAATTAGCCATGCGCCAGTGGGTCGCGGCATTCCGTTCGATCCTTCTGCCCACCAGATCCATCCTTTTGCTCTCCTTATCCGGTGGCGGGCCCGAGGTAGTGGGTACGTTAGCCCTCCTCCTTGCTGTGGCCGTGATAATGGAGTCTGCGGAGACCGTGCCCTGAATGTAGGCCGGGTCCTTTGTGGAATGCTTGTACTTCTCAGTTCTGGGAGTTACTGCCTTGCATGTTGCGGGCTCCCTGAATGCTTCCTTCCCCTGAGCCAAGACGCTTTCGAGCATTGGAAGGAATTGGCTCCTCGTTTGTGTTGGGAGCAATGTTTCTAGAAGGAAGTCTGCTTTCTGCTTCTCTTCGTCGAGCTTGAGCGCTGCTGCGGCAGATTGTATCACCGAGTTGTAGGCCCCGATGTCGTCCGGCGGCGAGGGCCTCGAGGGGTAAGTGTCGACCACCTCCTTCGGGCTGTCGGTGTCGACATCTATGTAATCTACCTCCTGTAGGTCAGAGGGTGCCGACTCTGCGTCCGTCCTGCTTTCCTCTTCCTCCCCATAGTTGTAACTATCGTAGGGATTCTCATACTCCTCCTGGTCGTCGATCACCTCGACGTCCTGGTCTTGTTCCTCGGCGACTTCGGCGATCTCATCTTCCTCCTCGACCGCCTCCACCACCGGTGGCTTGGTCTTGTGAGGGATCGTGAAGGCTTTCATCTTTGCGTCGAAATCTTTCTTCCGCTGCATGATGTTCTCCATTTCGGCCTCGAGGCGCCTTCTCTTCTTCTCCATCTCGGCCGCGTGTTCCGCGTCGGATGGGTTGGCCGTTCTTTTCGGCGGATGGCTCGTTGCCGTGCCTTTCGGTGTCGAAGTTTGACGTCGACATCGAACCGGATTTTGGGTCTCTGGTCGTCGTCGTCAGTTTTGGGTCTTTCTCCCTCGGCGTCGATCGATCCTTTTCGGGGACGATTTTCAACGTTTTCTGCTGATCAGCAGCTCTCGGCGCCGGGGACTCCTTCTCGGAGGATCCGCTGGGCCTGGGAGTAATCGCGGACGCCGCTTTTTTTGGCATCGGCGCTTTCGGGGTCTTGCCCTCGATTTTTCTAGACTCAGTCTCTCGGGTTCTTGGGGGCCGAAGAGTCTCCTACCTTGTCAGAAGTCTTTGTGTAATCGGTCTCTACGACCGTGTAGCTGTCGTCTTCGGCGGCAGCGTTGTCTTCTTCCTCGGAGGACATCCCCAGCTCGTACAGTGACGGAGTCGGGCCTTCCCCTGCAGGGTGGCGTGTGCTACCCTCTGCCTCTCTCTCACACGAAGGGTCTTCGGGGCGAAGGCGGAACAGGCGTTGCAGTCTCTGCTTTCGTGGTTCACCGGTAGGCAAAGGTTGCAAACCGGGTGCTGGTCCTTCTGCGCGTACTTGTGGTGGCAGTTACGGCAGAACTTGAACGGCGTGTTGTCCATCATCGAGCGTCCAGGGCCTCTCTGGTCGCCTGTTCGTCGACGGTCGTCGAGGATCTCGATGAAAAACGCCTTCTCCTTGCTGACTTTTCGTCGATGAAGTCCCCTGGAGTCTTCAGATGACTTCTCCTCGTCTTTTCTGTATTTTCTTTCTTCTTTCTCCAAAAATGTCTGGAGCCCAAACGGGAACGATCCAGACCCGACCGCGGAAAAAAAGAATCTGAAGATGGCGCCCAAGAGTGGGAGCTTCCGCAGGAAGCATGCCGACGTCACCGGAAATACACCCAAGGGGGTGTGACGCCGACGCCCACCTGGGCAAAGAAAAAAAAAAAAACAAAGAAAAGACTACGAATCCGGACCCAACCACAAGACCGCGGAATAATGCACAGCATAGTGAATCCAGAAAGATTCACGCTGCAAAAGTGTGTATCTGTTGTCATGACAATCCTGTCATTATGTATTTGGAAGTAGGGTTCCTGTAGTTTTAGTGTTTGCAATTCAGTAACTCAAAGTAAAGATGTAATTGCTTCTAAAAAAGCAGTTTTTAGCATGAGCATTTGTGGTGTTGCTTTGTGTAGCGGTTCGGATGATGCAATCTTCATCTGTGCAAGCTCTATATTCAAATTCCATGTGGGTGCTGACACCCTTTTTGGAGGTGCTATTCTTTTTGCTCCTTCTAGGAACCTTACGTGAGAAGGGCAAAAACGTTTCCCTGTTTCTCCTCTTGTATACGCTACAATTGATGCTAAGTGTACTTTTAATTATGTGTAGCTTAGTATACTTTGTAGTAAATGTGTCAGGTGCTTTAGAACAGTTTTTTTCCCTTGTGATCTGCTTTAAAGATGTTCTTTAAGGCACCATTGGGAGTATCTTCTCCATTTAGCTGTGTAACATTTTCCTGTTGGTTTGCTTGCCTCTCTTAGTACTGCCATTGTGCTTTCTGGCAGTTTGAGGTGGTCAAATTCTACGTCCTCAGGAGCCATGCGCTAGGTTCTCTGGTTCTGGGTCAAGTACCTTTCCGTTTTGTATTGTTAATAGGTCTTTTTGGAAGCTTGTGCACTGTTCCCAGAGTTATTCCATTATCTCTGAGAACCATGACTGTCTGACTCACTGTGGTGCAATGAGAATCATTGTCTTGTGGCTGATTTTGCATTTGTGGATCACCTTGTGGAGAAGTGGTATCGTGGGAAAAGTGTAAGCAAATATCCCTGACCAGTCAGTTCATCTTTATTCGGATACAACAGTACCCATAAAAGCACAAAAACAAGTACATATTGAAGAAAAAGAAAAAAAATTACTATTAAAAACAATTTACAAAATTCATTATACAAATCCAAAACGACTTTGTGCAAAGCTATACATCATCACAGTGCAAATAGATTATTACGGTAAGGGAGCAATTAAGTCACAATACATAATTATTTATAGTAATGTCAGGCATCAATCATTGATCTGCGAGCCCTTACTGCAGATTTTAAGAAAGTGCAAGTACGAAAGATAAGGTCCACATCATCTAAAGCTAACATAGAACAAAATGCTGCCTCTAAATTGATCGGTCTTCTCTTGCTAAAATAGGAACATAAGAACTGTTTAAAATATTTGATATAGTATTTACAGAAAAATATGAAGTGCTTGATAGTTTGCTCACTCCTCCCATCACAAGGGCACTGGTTCGAGTTTGGATGAGGACTGTGACCCAGTGGGAAGGAAAGTGCGAAGCGAATTGTGCCAGCTCTCAAACGGAACAATAGGCTCGTCTCCCATCGGCTCATTGGTAAGGACAAATACGTATGGAGTGGATGACTATACCGTTCGATGTCCATGTAGTTGCGCACACTAATTTTTCTGGCCTCTGCTACCTCGCGCTCGGTCTTATATAGGGAGAACAGAGCGTTCTGCATTTTTTTTTTTTTGCGACCAAAGTAGCGAGTGTGGGGTCCAGAAAATGCTTTCCATATTGCTCAACACTCCACTCAGCCATGGGATTTCTAGCCATTTGGCACAACCTAAACAGTCCTTGATAATTGCATGAGTCAAGGAGGCTGCTTCATTCTTCCATACTGCAATCCACATAAGTGCCGGGCGAGCCCTAATAAAATCAGTAATAAAATTAATATTGAGCTCTTTGTGGCATATGTAATGGGAGGTTGAGATTGGGACATTCAATAATTTCCTGCAAAACCTATTCTCCTCCTACTGTATACCTGAGCAGTTGACCGTCCCCCATATCTCAGCACCATATGTGGCTACCGGGATACACTGGAGTTTGTAAATCTTTGGTATGGCTAATACTGCTCCCATGGTCTTGGGGCGAGGAATGCTTAGCATCGAATTGTTGGCCTTTGAGAACTTGCTCCTGGCGTGAGCTAAATGCTCAGTCCAGGAGCCGTTCGCAGCTAAGGCCAAACCCAAACATACAAAAGATTTTACATCGTTCATCTTATGGCCGTCGATTACGATCGGGCGTATAGCATATTTACCCGGGCCACTGCTCACTAAAAACGATTTTTTAAAATTGACTTGCAAGTCTAGGTTTTTCATAAAAATATTAAAATCTTGGACCAGGAGGCGTAGAGAATTTGATGTGCGACCTATTAAAACTGCGTCGTCGGCATAGAGCAGCACAAGGATGGGTACTTTATTAATATATGGGACATCTTGGGTTGCCAGTTTCAGGGAAGCATTCAGGTCATTGATGTATATTATAAAAAGCAGGGGGCCCAACATGCAACTTTGTCTGACCCCCCCTGCCGAGGTTAATGGGTCCTGAAACCTCACCTTCCGCCCCAATTCTTACTTGGGCCTTAAGGTCTCTGTGCAAGTAAGCCAAAAAGTTAACCAGATTTACATCCAGGCCCTTGGACAAAAGGATTGCCCACAGCTTTGACCAGTCTATCTATAGCGCATTCCCCAGGGACTGTTGCAAAGTTGCCTGGATACGAAGCGTTGGCATTTTGCATTGTGATGAGTTGCAAGTAGATCGATTTACGGAGTTCCACATTTTTGGAATATCTTGTGGAGTTCTGATTGATTCAATTCCCATTTGTGGGATGCGAACATTTGTCTGCTCAGTCTGTCTGCCTCTACATGTCCTTTCCTGGCAAGTGTATTTCAATTATGTCTATGCTCTTTGGGATTGCCCATTTCCACAGTTGCTGAGTTAGCGTTGAGTGCTAAAGACTGTGTCCCTCCTTGCTTGTTTATGTAAAACATGGTGGTTGTGTAGTCTGTTTGTATTAACACTTTATTTCTGCAAAGCTCTTTCTGAAAGGCTTTCAAGCCTAGAAACACTGTTTTTAGCTCCCAAAAATTGATGTGTTTTGCGGCATCCTCCAGTTTCCACAATCCCCTTACTTGGAGGTTCTTCATGTGTGCTCCCCATCCTATCTGGAGAACATCTTTTATGGTCACAGTTGGGAGTTGGTTGTGTGAAAAGTCTTCCTTGTGCTATGCGTATTTTGTTCCACTGTGCCATCTCCTTGTGAACTGTCTGCGTGATGACCACTAGATCCTCCCAACTCCCTGTTGCTTGGGATCATTGCTCTTGGAGCCATTCCTGGAACGGTCTTCTGTGAAAGCGAATGTTGGGGATTAAATTAATGCATAAAGCCATCATTCCTAGTAGTTTCCCCACTGCCAGAGCTTACCCATTGTGGTATAGATATGTGTCCTGTAGCAGTCCAATATTCTCTTCTCGCTTGGGAACATCTTCCCTAAATCATGTTGATTTCTGCTGCTAAGAACACCTTCTGTTCTGGTGACGATTTGTCCCAGTGGGAAACAGCGTTTACAATACCACGCAGGTAGATAGCAATGTGGTTGTTACCATGCGTGCCTTTACATCGCAAGACGTTTCAACGACTTGCGATAGGTGGCGTGCATGACCAGAGAATGTGTTGGATTTTAAATTCAACACCTTCCCTGCTGTTGCGCTAACTGGAGTAGGAATAGTAATTAATACTATTCCTAAGTCCAGCACGCCACCTAGCGCAAGTCGTTGAAATGATTTGCAATGTAATGCCACGCATGGTAACAACGCGGTCGTTGTAATGACCGTGGTGTTACCTACCGCGTGGTAAAAGCACGCGTTGTAACGTGCTACATTTGTATCAGTGTATTGAAAATCCGAGTTGAACTAGTGTCTCCAACACTTGTTGTATATGCTGTTTGCAGAGACCGTATGTGCTTGCTCTTATTAACCAGTTGTCTAGATACGGTATACATGAATCCCCAGTCTTCTTGAGCGGCTACTGCAGCTAGGCACTCTGTGAAGTCTCTGTGCTGATTTTAGTCCGAATGCTAGCACTTTGACATGGTAGTGCGTTTTGTTGACCACAAACCTGAACAGATTTTTTTGTCTTCGGTCACTGGAATGTGCATGTATGCGTCTCTTAAGTCTATTGTTGCCATGTAGGCTCCGTTTTGCAATTGAGGTATCATCTCTTGCAAAGTTGCCATTTTGAATCAGTGTTTTTATGAATTTGTTGAGAAACCTTAGGTCTAGTATCGGACATAATGTTCCATCTACCTTGGGAATTAGGAAGTACGTTGAGTAAATGCGGTCGTTCTTTTCTTTTTGTGGTACTTGTTCTATTGCATCTTTGGCTTGATGTTTTTGCACCTCCTGGAGTAATTGACATAACCGTACTATATTAATGTTTAATATCCATTTGTCTGAAGTAATTGCTCTTCATTTCTCGAGGAAGTACTTTAACCTGCCTCCTACTGGTGTAGTGTGCTGGAGGAACTGTTTTCTTAAAGGATGATGTCTTTGTATTGAATGTATCTTTGGGAGCCCACTCAGTGACTTCTTTGGAGAGTTCCCCACTTTTGGAATGCAGTCACTTTGTTGTGGTCTGTAGTCCTCGTTGTGGTTGCCCTCTTCCCCGAGGGCGCCCTCGCAAGGATGGTCTTCCCTGTTGGAATTGCCAATTCAGCTGCTGCCCTGGCTTACTTCTTGGTAAGATTGTGGAGAAGTTTGATGCGAGGCTGTAGGTTGATGGTTACCTCTGGCCGCTGGTCTCCTTCAGGGTGTGCCTCTATGCATGCCTCTGAATTGTAGTGCGCCCATAGTCCTTGCCGTTTCATTGTCCTTTTTCAGCTGATTTAGTTTTCCTTCTACGACACTACCAAACAGTTGTTCCCCATTGAAAGGTGAGTTTAATAAGTTATTTTGCACTTCTGGTTTGAAACCTGAAATTTGCAGCCATGCATGTCTTCTTTTGGTGATGCCGATCATCATCTGCTTGCTAGATGTGTCTGCAGCATCTAGAGCTGATTTTAAATATGTGTTGGCCCTGTTCTTTCCTTCTTCCACTAAGTGGCTTCCCTTCTTTGGAACTGTTCTGCCAGGTGCTTTAGTAGTTCTCCTACTTCTTCCCAATGATGATATGCATGCCTGTTTATCAATGCCATTGAGTTTGCTATGCCCCACTGAATTGCTGAACTCCTCTCGACCTTTCTCCCCATAAGGTCCATCCTCTTACTCTCTTTGTCTGGTGGTGGTCCAACGTTGGTTGGTACATTCGCCCTTTTCCTAGCTGTGGATGTTATGATTGAGTCAGCTGGCACCAACCCTTTGATGTACATAGGGTCCTTTGAGACTGTTTGGATTTTTTCTCACCTCTTGGTGTGACTGCTTTGCATGTGGCAGGCTCTTTAAATGCTCCTTTCCATTGACCCAATACACTTGGTAGCATAGGAAGAAACTGGTTCCTTGATTGAGTAGGCAGCAAAGTCTCTAGTAGAAAACATGATTGTGGTTTTTCCTCTCCCAGTTGTACCCCGTAGGTGTCTGCTGCCTGTTTATGACTTGGTTATACATCCCAATGTCATCTGGTGAAGGCCTCGAAGGATACGTATCGACCGCCTCTTCTGGTGATTCAGCGTCGAGATCCTGCCATCATAGGTCTTAAACCTCCAACATTGCCGAACCCAATCAGTGCCTCATTGTCTCCTTCATCCTCGAAGAATAATACCTCTTCTTCTTCATCGTGAGGTTAGATAGTCGTTGGTGGCTGTAAATCTTAGACAGCCATTTCCGCTTTTGTCAAGGTTTTCGGCGGTATCTTGAATTGCTTCAAGCTGCCGTCGATTTCTTTTTTGCGTTGCAAAATATTAGCCATTTCTGCTTCCTTCTAGTCTTTTTCTTCTTCTCCATCTCCGGCGCTTGAATTTTGGCATTGAGGCCCTCAGCCTTTCTTTTTGTGCTTGAAGATGCCAACACTGTTTCGACCTCTCGTTTCAACATCGAAGCGTCTTTTTCATGACCAACTTCACACCGTCACACAGTCCTTGTTGAAGGATCTAACGGATTGTTTGTCTCTGGAGGAGACTGCGGTCATCAATTGTTCCGAGGCTCCTTTCGAGGACTTTGAGACACTTTTTCGTGGATCTTCTTGTTTTTTCGAGGTCGACGGTTATCTTACCTCTTTCAAAGTCTTCTTTTCGACCTTGACGTCTGGGTCCTTGTTGACTTTTGGGCCTTAGGCGACATTGTCCTCTTCTTCGCTGGAAAGGCCCAGGTGTTGAAGCAACTTTGGTGCCCCTGCATGTTGTAGTTGACCCTTCTCTGTCTCTCGCTTACCCTCAAAGTCTTTGGCGTGATGGCCGAGCACGTGTTGCAATCTTCACATTGGTGATCCAGCGACAAGCAAAGGTAGCAGACCGGATGCTGATCTTTTTGTGCGTACTTGTGATGACAATTCTTGCAGAACTTGAACGGTGTCTTGTCCATTACTGGGCACTGGGAGCCCCCTGCATGCGCATTCTCCTTGTTGTCAAAGTTCTGTAATTTTCACCTTTTCAGCGCACTACAGCTCCTAGGATTGTAGTCCAGTATGTTTAAAAAGCCTTGTACCGCTGTTCTGTTGAAGTTTTTCCCTATTTTGTTGATTCTTCTCTCCAAATCTCTGGAGCTCCTATGTATCGGTCCAGACCCAACGGCTGAAAAAAAGAATCTGAAGATGGCGACCAAAGGTGGGAACTTCCAGCAGGAAGCACGTTGACGTCACAGGAGGACACCAAATGGTGGTATGTGTAACGCCCACCCAAAAAAAAAAAAAAAAAAAGAAGAGGATAAATACAACAATTCCGGACTCAACCACTAGATGAAACTTGAAAAGATTCACACTGCAAAACTATAGATTTAGAGACCGCAAAATTATTAGTGCCCTTAAACAAACAATGCTTCAAGGTGTGTTTGAACCAAAAACTCTTTGGGTTCAAGGATACATAGCAAGTTCTCAAGAACAATATAATCTGATATTGCTTTCGGACTATGTGATCAGGGAATGGATGAAAACAAGGCAACATGATTGACATATTTGAATTTTAGTAAAGGCTCCGATACTGATGAATACAAAAGACTCAATCAAATTAAACAGTGTTGAAATCATGGATCGCATGAGCTGGCTGAGTGATTGGTAAAAAGGAATGGTACTGGATGGAGTGTATTCTAATTAAAGAGATTTGGCCTACTGCATAACCACAAGTGCAATCCTAGGTCAAGAACGTTTCAGTCCACTCAAGGTATACATACTTGCTAATGAAAGATGCTGCAAGAGAGATTTGAACGAATGACAACAGCCTTAAAGCTTAAAGAGTGAACTGCGATGTGACAAATACAATTTAACAAAACGGAGTACAAAGAGAAACATTTATATGACACAAACAATGGATAATGGATAGGACAAAGTAGTTTATGCTCGCTTTTATTATTAGGAGTAAAAACAATTGCTAAAATCGCTCACCTATTGCGAGAACTACTTCGCTTAGGCGCGATTCCTGTGTTCACTTGGTCACAGCGCTGCCCTTTGCAGGCGCGGTCACGTGACCTGACCCACCTCACCCGCCATCTTGAGGAGGTAAGGGTTGCGCTCCAGTCCTTCAACCCACCCGCCCTTCACGCCCCTTTTTATGTATAAAATGGGAGGATCATCCCGTCCGCGCGCCAGAGGCAAGCCCGTCTGCGCCCGTCCGCGCCGAGACCGGGCCCAGGCCCACGACCCCTGCTCAAACTACGTCAAACAATAAAATGATGTACACTAGCCAAGATCTATTGGCACTGCGGCCAGCGCCCAACATTCAGTGTATAAACGTAACGCCATTAGAGATACACAGTGATAGGAAGAACAGGAGGGGACCCATAAACCGAGTTGGGATGGGTATACTGTGTAAACAAAAACAATTCCCAACAGGTATTATTGAGAGACAATTTCAATTGTGCATGCCTGAAGGCATTACTGAGAACAGAAAACAAGGAGTCAAAAGGATTTTAGAGGAACGGTGGTATTATTTACCAAGGACAAGGGTATTCAACATATGTTTACAGTTTTCAACAGCACTGTAAAGATTAGATCTTGTGACAACCCAGTGGCACTTGGTGCAAGGTGCTATATACAGTTTCGGTGAAGTGAAGTGCAAGTGCTTAAAAACAGCATTGGTGGCGCATAGAATGTGGTATATGCATCAATTGCAGCTTCAATTATAATAGACAAGTTACAATCACTTGAGACAATTATTTTCTTGAAGAAAGCTGAAAGTGTCATATGCGTCATTTGATTCAAATGACGCATATGACACTTTCAGCTTTCTTCACTTCACTTCACCGAAACTGTATATAGCACCTTGCACCAAGTGCCACTGGGTTGTCACAAGATCTAATCTTTACAGTGCTGTTGAAAACTGTAAACATATGTTGAATACCCTTGTCCTTGGTAAATAATACCACCGTTCCTCTAAAATCCTTTTGACTCCTTGTTTTCTGTTCTCAGTAATGCCTTCAGGCATGCACAATTGAAATTGTCTCTCAATAATACCTGTTGGGAATTGTTTTTGTTTACATTAGAGATACACAGCCAACGTGTCTCTAACTGCCCCCACTGTAAGCACCCAATACCGTTACGAATATCCAACGTAGACACTGTTCTGTTAAAAAATGGTAAAAACACTACTACCACCTTCGCCCTTATCAATGCGCGCTCACTCGGAAAGCACAGGCAGGAGATCTACGATCTCATAACTGATTTTACACTAGATGTGTTGTTTGTCACTGAGACATGGACCGATGATACATCCCAACCAGACCTAGCGATAGCAGTACCAGAGGGATACAAAGTCTATTGCCAGAACAGGCCCAGACAAAGAGGAGGTGGGCTAGCTATAATAGCGAGGAACTTATATCCTGTCAGAACGACCCCCATTCCATCAACATCTTGCGAAGCTATGCAATTTGCCATTAAGTTATCTCCTTTGTTTACTTTTAAAGGAATACTGATATACCGCCCCCCGGGATCTAAAACAGCATTCCTAACCAACATAAATACTATCATGGAATCTGCAGCCACGGAAAGTGCTTTTACGGTTCTGGGTGACCTTAACTTTCATTTGGATCAATCCCATCTAACCGACACGATTCTGATCTCGAAATGCTAGGGCTAAAACAGCGGGTTATGTCCCCCACCCACTTAGCTGGCCACATTTTGGATCCTATCTTTTCCAATCTAGAGGGCCTACAAATAACTAATATATTACCCATGCCTTGGACTGATCATCATGCAATCTTTGCTACCTTAACCATCAAAACCAATTGCGATATCAAACCCACTCCCACCCCTAAACAGCTTTTTAAAGATTGGAAAAATATCAACCAGGCTGATCTAAGGCTAATATTGGATGACACCCGACCCATGTTGTCTACTGAGCCCAATCTAGCACTGCAGCAATTTCACAACTGGCTAAGTCAAGCCACGAATCAGTCAGCCCCTACTAAAGAAATATCAAGAAATAGATCCAAACCCACTGCCCTCTGGTACAATGAAAAACTAAGGGCTCAAAAGCAAATCAACCGACATAAAGAAAGATCATGGAGAAAAACCTACGATACAGCTAGCAAAGCAATCTACAAGGAATCTCTGACACTTTACAAAGCGATGATTACCAAAGCCAAAAAAGATCACTATACTGATCAGATCCAAAAAGCCAAAAATTGGAGGAGGAGCTTGGCGGGCATCCGAGATGGCCGCTTGAGCACAGCGCTCTCCGGACCCTCGCCGCTCCCGGCATTTTATCCTGACTGAATCCTGATTTCCTGCAAGAATTCATGTGGAGGATGTTTGGCTGATGACCCTGGCACTTTTCAGAAATCGATTTGGACATTGGATTCCTGAGATATGGTGATCTGAACTTTTGGGCTCCGCCCTTGAGGTGCGCCCGGGACGGGGTGCGGTTCTGTGGCCGTCCTGGAATTGAACAACAGCGGCAGGAGAACTAGCCTTGTGGGTCCCCCTCCTAAGTTTCGGTTTCGATTCTGTTTCGACTTGGGCCGACAGTGTGCGTGTCGTGCAGGGACTGATACTTGGAGGCAGATCGGCTGTTGGGCCTTCCTGTGGACTATTTGCTGGTTTTGGCGACCTCTACCCGTGTGGTGCCCTTTTTGGAACCTTTGGTCCTGCGATTTGGGTGTCGGGCCCGTTAACCCTGGTGGCTCGCCTTGTGACGCATCTTCAAAATGGCGGGCAGAGGGGACAGGGAGACGCGCAAGACGAAAACACCTCTGCGCGGAGCTCCGGTTCAATCAAATGTTATGGACCGCTATACCCATTCTAAGGGGTCCCCCGGAGCTGCCCTGCCTGGTCCTATTACAGCGTCCGATCGAGTTTTGGAGGAGTCGGCGGAGCCCTCCCTGCAGGACATTATGGGCGCCATTTCGGGAGTGAGGGAATCCATCGGCCTACAGTACGAGGCCTTGGCCCATAAACTTGACACTGTGGCTATTGAAGTGAATCTGATTCGTGCTGATCTCGGCAAGACGAATGAAAGGGTACAATCATTGGATATTAAATCATCCAGCCTCACGAAGGACGTATCGGAGCTCCAGACGGAGGTCGGGAATCTCCGTCGGGTGAACGACTTCATGACCCGACGCCTGGAGGATTTTGAAAATAGGGCACGTCGCTGCAATGTCCGTCTGGTTGGTGTACCGGAGAACCCAGAACCCCACTCGGTGGATCTCCTGGTTGAAGATCTGGTCTTGAACCATCTTGCCCCTTCTGGTCTTACTAAGTTTTTCACAGTGGAACGTGCACATCGTGTTCCGGGGGGCAAAGGTAAACCGGGAGCCCCGCCGAGACCTATTGTGGCGAAGCTTTTCCACTATAGAGACCGGGACGCTATCCTGCAGGCTTCGCGGGTGAAGGGCCCCGTGGCCTTTGAAAATGCCACGGTGAACTTTTACCCGGACTTTTCCCAACAAGTTCAGAGACAACGGATGGAATTTCGTGGTGCCAAGAAACGTCTTCGAGACCGGGGCCTACGCTATGCTATGCTCTTTCCCACCAGGCTTCGGGTCGAGTATAACGAGCGCACCCTTTTCTTTGATCGACCAGATGTTGTTAATGACTGGCTGGACTCCTTGCCTGACCGTCCTCCTGAGACTGAGCCCGCCGCTCACCCTGGTGGTGCCGAAGGTGGTGCGGAGATCTGACTGTTCGGCTCTCATGTCTTACTTTGAACACGTTTTCAGGAGTGTTGGCCGGCGTTCCTCTACAGCATAATTATTTTGTCTTTAGTTTGTTCCTTTTAGTTCTTGGTGTGGTCGGGGGGCGGGTGGAACGGGGGCCTTTCCTCCTCCGGGGTCTTTGTGTAGAATAGGGGTCCTAGGGCGACAGGCACACTGCAGGTTGGGGTGGCTCTTTAGCTTTTTGCAGGGGTGCAGGGTGGGGGGTGTTCCTTTTCAGTTTGGGGGACGGGGGTTGGGAAGTTCTTTCTTTTCTGTGTGTTGTTTTCAAGGCGGATTGCTCCTGTGTTTGCTGCTGTTTCTGATGTCGTGCTCATGGACGTGGGGTCTTGGATCGGGTGGATGGGATGGGGGGTAGAGGGTTAAAATTCGTTTCCTGGAACGTTAACGGTCTGGGAGATCGTATTAAGCGCAGTGTGGTTTTGAAATGTATACGACGTTTATCACCGGACATTGTTTTCCTGCAAGAAACTCATTTGATTGGAAATGTTTGTTATGCAATGAATAGGTGGGGCTACCGCCTTGTGGCACACTCGGGGTTTACCTCTGGTTCCAGGGGTGTGGGTATCCTTGTTCGAACCTCCCTCCCCCTGGCAATTGATGAGGTGATTCAAGATGACCGAGGGAGGTATGCGGTCTTGGTGGGTAGATATGAGGGCCGCACCCTATCTCTCTTCAATGTTTATGTCCCCCCGGGTTTGCAGACTTCTACTTTCACTGATTTGGGCCGCGTTTTGTTAGATCTCCCTAATAGTACTCTCTTCCTGGCCGGTGATTTTAATTCGGTGCTTTCCGGCCTTCACGATCGCCATCCCCCTAGGGATACTCCGGCTGCTCAGCAGTGGTTGGGTGGGTTTCTAGATACCTTTGGCCTTGTGGACTGCTGGCGACTGTTGCATCCCACTCAGCTTCAATACACATTCCACTCTGGGGCACATGGCAGTTTGTCTCGGCTGGATTATTTCCTGATGCCCGCGGCCCAGTCGTCGGCGGTCAGTGAGATTTTGCATTTGCCTAGGGGTATCTCTGACCACTCGCCGCTCTGGCTTCGTTTTGAGGTTGGGGTAGAGGCAGCGGGCCGAGTAGCTCCCATTAATCCATGGTACCTTTCCTCCCCTGAGACCCGTGGCCTCTTGCTCAAGTCCATGGATGCGTATTTCCTGGACAACGAGGGGTCGGTCTCTTCGGCTGTGTCCCTGTGGGAAGCCTTTAAAACGGTGATTCGTGGACAGGCCCTTTCCTTGATTGTTGAAGCTAAGAAAGCCGGGAAGAGGGAGGTGGTAGACCTTGAGGGGGAGATTTCGGCTTTGGAGGACGAACTGGACTCTGGTGTCACACCTGAGAAACTTCACGCCCTGGGTTTGAAACAATTTGCCTATAAATCCCTGGTCACGGACGCTGCAAAGGTGATGTTTCGAGAACAACAAGGCAGGTTATATGATGTGGGTGATAAAGCGGGTAAACTCCTAGCGTGGTTGGACAAGAAAGAAAGAGCTAATCGTGTGGTGCCCGTGATTCAGTCTGCTAGTGGTGAGAATGTGACTGACCCGATTGCTATTGTTGACCGTTTTGCCGAATACTTCCGTGTTGTGTATGCTCCCGTGTCTGTGAGGGATGTGGCTGATTCTCGCCTTCTGCTGCGTGATATAACTCTGCCCTGTGTCTCCGATTTGGACCGTATTGCTTTGGACTCCCCTTTTACGGCTGATGAGATAGCTACTGCTATCCGTTCGCTCCGCTCGGGCAAAGCATTGGGCCCGAACGGGTTGCCGATTGAGTTGTACAAGTTACGTCCCGATAAGATGGCGCCGTATCTCCGCGATATGTTTTTAGAATCCCGAGAGCGGAACATCCTTCCCTACGATCAGCGTCTGGCGACGATAGTCGTCATCCCCAAAGATGGTAAACCGCGGGACCTTTGTTCCTCATATAGGCCTATATCCCTGTTAAATGTTGAACCCAAGGTTTTGGCGAAACTTTTGGCATCCAGTCTTCTGTCGGTTCTTGGTGACCTGGTCCATCCAGATCAATCTGGTTTTATCCCGCATCGCAACACTGCTTTGAATCTACGTCGCCTTCACGGCGTGATAGCGAGGGCGGGGCTGTTGACGGAACCGGCCATTTTGGCGTCTTTGGATGCCTCTATGGCCTTCGATACTGTGGAGTGGCCCTATTTATGGGCGACTCTTGAGAAATTCGGATTCGGGTGAGAGTTTATTAGCTGGATTAAATTGTTGTACGCGGAACCTCTGGCGCAAGTTGTGGTGATTGGTAGGGTGTCGGCTCCCTTCTCCTTGGGCAGGGGCACCCGCCAGGGTTGCCCCTTGTCTCCGCTGCTGTTTGCACTCGCTCTTGAACCATTGGCGGCCTGGCTTCGGTGGGAACCGTCCCTTAAAGGGATTCGTTGGGCCCCGGACTTTGAAGACCGTGTCTCGCTTTATGCGGACGATATCCTCTTGTATCTTACCTCCCCTCGTAAGTCTTTATCCGTTTTATTTGACGTTCTCGCGTCCTTTGGTGCTAACTCGGGCCTTGTAATTAACTGGACCAAGTCCTGTGTATATGTTTTATCTGGTGTCTTGCCTCCGTTGCCGAGTAGGCTTCCCATTCAGGTGGCCCAAGACGGCTTCAAATACTTGGGGATTTTTGTTACTTTGGACTCGTCCCTTCGCTTTGATCGTAATCTCCTTCCCCCGTTGCTGGGACTACGTTTGGACGTTGCCCGCTGGCGTAAACTTCCCTTATCTCCTCTGGGTCGGGCGGCCCTGTTTAAAATGATGTCATTGCCGCGATTTCTCTACGCTCTCCAGAACTTTTATGATCCTATCCCTAAGACCTATTTTCGGGAGATTGAGAGTCTTCAGAGACAGCTTATTTGGGATGGGCGTCCGCGCATTGCTCTCGCGAAACTTTCCATCCCGTGGTATGACGGGGGCATGGCGCTCCCCGACATTAAGAGATATTATTGGGCCTCCCACCTGTCTGCTATCAATCACGTTATGTTTTCGCCGGGTCGTAATCCGGCGTTCGAGATGGATAAACTTCAGCTTCCGGGAGGTGATTTTAACAGAGTGCTTTACTCTCGCTCCGCTGGGCGCCATCTTGTGGGACCTACATTGACTGCTTTGACTGTGTGGCGCGCTGCGAATGTGAGCTTGGGCTGGGAAGATCGCTTGACGTTGGCGACACCGCTTTATGCTTCGGAACGTCTGGGCGGTCTCTGGTCTACCAGGGGTTTCGACCGTTGGGATGTGATTGGGATTTGTAAGGTGGGGGATGTGTACTCTAAGGGTTCTGTGCGGTCGTTTCAGGCCCTCCAGGCTGACTATGGCCTGAATGGTCGGGAGTTCTTTCGTTATCTACAGGTCAGACACGCCCTTGCTTCGGTATTTGCTCCTGGTGAGATTCCGCCTGATTCTTCCCCCCTTGAAGACCGTATCCTTGACGGGCATCTTCCTGATAGCACTATCTCCCTCATCTATAAAAAGTTGATTAATAATCGGGCCGACCTACTGGTCCGACTTCGGGAAGCGTGGGTGGGCGATGGGTTGGAACTTGATGATGAGGACTGGCAATCGGCCCTCTCCTCCCCGAAGGAGGTGGCTATTCCGGCTCGTCTCCGTCTGGTTCAACTTAAGATCCTTCATCGGGTGTACGTTACGGGACCGCGTCTGGTGGTGATGGGCTTTTCCTCCGACGGGTTATGCAAGCGTGGCTGTGGTTTGAGTGCAACTTTTTTGCATATTCTTTGGGAGTGCCCGATGGTGGCTGCTTATTGGACGGCTGTGCTTGAAGTGATGGCTGTGATGACAGGTGTGTCCTTGCGTCCGGAACCTCGTCGCTGTCTTTTGAATGTTTGGGAACCCACCGACTATTCGGTGGCCCAGACCAGATGGGCCGCCCTGGGTTATATGGTAGCGAAGCGAGATATCGCGCAACTCTGGGGGGCCTCTAGGCCCCCTGACGTCTCGAAATGGGAGGATAATATGGACTGGTCCATGTTCCGTGAGAAGACTGTCTATGTGGCCAGGGGCAGACCCAGGGCGTGGACGAAGGTTTGGGGTCAATGGAATGACTACCGTGGCGACATTTGTACTCCTCCCCTTGTAGGCACTGCTGAGATTACCCTGTCTCCCTAGGCGAGCGTTCCTGGAACCTTTATATAGGGGTTGCACTGGTGTTTCCGGTTCTCCCCTCTGATCTCCTCGCCCCCCCCCCGATCTCCTTGGAGCTTGGAGCTCCGTTTATGTTCTCCTGCTGCTATACCCCCCTTTACGTCCTTTGGGCTGACTGACAGTACTATACTTTCGCCTTTTTGTGTGCTTGTTCTTTCATATAAAATAAAATCTGTTTTGTCCTGTATTTCGTGGGGAGTATTGCATTGTTGGTCGATTGTTGCCTCTGCGGGCAGGTATCTTGTATTTCGACTCCTCTTTAGCGGCCAGCCCGTGTGGTTGTAGGCCCATCCTTGTATTTTCTTGCTTACTCCAATAAAGGTTTTAAAAAAAAAAAAAAGCCAAAAATTCCAGTAGACAACTGTACCAAATCACCAAATCTCTATCAGGTAATGCACCGGATCTCACTCCCCCCCCATCGCAACGTCTATGTGACTCCTTAGCCTCTTTTTTCTTTTCTAAAGTTGATGACATCTATCAGGCTTTTTCTGCAAATTCACTTTCCAGGATAGATAACCTTTCCACTCCCTCCCCAGTCAACATGTTATCAAGCTTCCAATCGGTCACAACAGACCAAATAACAACCATACTGTCCTCTATTAAATCAGGATCAGCCCTGGACCCCTGCCCTCTCTCAGTACTTCGACCGGTAATGGATTCTATTATACCATTACTCACTCAGGTCTGCAACTCCATTTTACTTTCAGGCACTTACCCAGACGCTTTAAAAAACACCCTACTTAAACCCCTGTTAAAAAAACCCTCCCTGGATAAAAATGAGCTAAAAAACTACCGACCCATTGCAAGTCTTCCATTCGTGGCAAAGGTGATCGAAAAAGCCATGAACACTCAGATTTCTGAATTCATTGAAAAATACCATCTTCTGGACGACACGCAATTTGGGTTTCGGAAATATCATGGGACAGAGACAGCCTTGATTAAGGCGGCCGATGATATTAGGGTGATTAGGGAACAGGGGGGAACAGCCATCCTGGTAATGCTGGATCTATCAGCAGCCTTCGACACGGTCGACCACACCATCTTGGTTGACCGTGTCGAGGGATTCGGCATCTGCTATACTGCCAAAGACCTAATTGCTTCCTTCCTAGCCAAAAGAACGCAGGCAGTGGTTCTAGGACCCTATCAATCGGCCCAACTCTCATCTCCTTGTGGAGTACCTCAAGGCTCATCCCTGAGTCCGACACTTTTCAACATTTATGTGTCGGACCTTGCTAAAACTATCAAAGCACATGGGATGAGCCTAACCTCCTACGCCGATGATACCCAACTGGTTTTGGCTATCAAAGGGGACGGAGAATTAGTGGCGGAGAAATTTAAGAGAGGACTCATAGACATAGGAGAATGGATGGCCACCAACTGTCTTAAATTAAACTCAGAAAAAACTGAGGTGCTCATTTTTGGACCCCTTCACCCAGCCTGGCCATCAAGCTGGTGGCCAGATACCTTTGGGACCCCTCCTATCCCCACTGTCAAAGTTAGGAACCTCGGAATCATCTTCGATGAAGGTCTAAATTTCACACATCACGCCAATAAAACAGTTTCCGCAGCACACCTAAAACTGAAGATGATAAGAAAAATACGCCCCTTCCTTCCGGAATCAGCCATCAAGACATTGGTTACCTCTCTTGTCCTTTCTGCTCTGGATTATTGCAATGGTCTCTTCCTCAATGCTCAATCCAGAGTAGTATCCAAACTACAGACAATCCAGAACGCAGCAGCACGCCTGCTTTCTGGTAAAACAAAATACGAATCTATATCCAAAAGTATAAGGGAGTACCACTGGCTCACCATTCGAAATAGAATTCATTTCAAGTCCCTCTGTATCGTATTCAAGTCACTTAACAACCAAGGTCCACACTTTCTGAAAGAACAGCTACAACGGTACAGACCAAGCAGAGTTTTACGCTCAACTACTCACAGTCTACTGGTCGTCCCTCGCACTAAAACAGTATCCTGGGGCGACCGTCGCTTTTTGGTCGCTGCCCCAAAGCTCTGGAACACACTACCTCTAAACATCAGGGAAAGCTCCTCCCTCTTTCAATTCCGCAAGCTTCTAAAAACGTGGCTTTTCAACCAATAACGGCCCCTTTATCATGACAATTATCATTTATAAATGGTTTTATTAGCGCCAAGACGCCTGAGGGTAAATGCCGCGCTTTACAAATACCAAAAATAAATAAATAAATAAGATGGCCTAAGATAGGAAGGAGAAGGGTTGTTGAGAGACTACCAAATCCTGCAACAAATTAAGGGCATCGTCAAACAAGCATAAAAAAAGAAATTACCATACAATGCATTCAACTGTGGGCTCCTCTGGACCATTTTATTTCTTTCTGGAGAATTCATCTCCAGAAAATAGACTTGAGGAAATATGGATGAGAACCAGCTTAGCTGAGACTACCTAAAACCACATGTACAGTAAGTGGAGGCTTAAGACTTAAAAAATTAAAAAAAGCAGGGCATGACAACAAAATTTATTTTTAAAGGGAATAAAACTAAGCAAGGCAAGAATTTCCACGAAGTAAAGTACATACAGAACTATAATTCACGTTAGGAGACAGGAGTAGAATGAAGGGGAATAGAACATTAAAATATTTTTAAAAATTCACGGGTATCATTACGTATGACAACTTTCCAGCAGAGGCAGCCAAAACAAACAAAATGCACTCCGTTATTAAAAAAAAAGTCCAAGATGTGCAAGGAGGCAAATCACTGATACAAATGGTGTAGAAGGCCACAACGCAAAGAAAAATGAAGATAAGGATGACCCTTATTTTAAACGTGTCAAATTGTTTGTTCTCCGCTCAGTGGCCCACCACTACCCAAAAATTTGTTCAGCAGAGAAAGGAATTTATCATATCACCGCCCTAGAAAAGGACCTAGTTACAGTCAATTACTGTCTTACGATCTGATATTTCCAAGTTAACCCACTTAATTGAATGCATTTAACAAAATAATAAGCTATAGTTCAATGGCACAAATGGTCCCAAAAAACATTTCTACAGAAAGGCAAGGGTTTGGCAGTATTACCTTTCGAATAATATCATAAATAAGAATAAAAAAACATACCTGACAAAATACTGGTGGGTGTAAATTGGAAAAAATTTGAGTCAGCTCCTCCGAATCTCCATATTCCTTTGGAAGCTTATCTACGAAGAGGCACTTGGAATGAATAAGACATGGGGTTAACTGATTTATGTCCATCCACTGTGCAAATAGAGTGAAGCCTTGTAACTGTTTACCAATTAGTTCCTGCCTTGCCCTTGCTGCATAGTCCTTTTTCATGTATTCGACAAAACCATAGCCTTTGGAATGGCCAGTCACTTCATTGTAGACCAGAAAACATCGCTCAATGTTACCATAAGAACGAACTAGTTCTTCAAACTCTTGAAGTGTGAGAGATGGAGGTAGGTTAGTGACACACAACAAAGCATCTGTTGGCTGGAGCTGGACTGAAATCTCCTTATCACGCAGCAAAGATCCATGAAACGTCTGAATCGCATTCTGTGCTTGATCCCCATCCAACAAAGTTACAAAAGCTGTTAAGGGCAAGAAGGGAAACATTTTGTTGGAGCAGATTTTGAAAAAGCACCAAACACGTTTGACAATGGTGTTGATTAACCAAAGTGCAAATCAATATAAATTTCACATAAAGTTCTTACATGGTTCAATTGGTTTGATAACTTCATGTTGAAGTGAAGCATTCAAAAATCAATACTTTCATTGAAAAAAATGGTACAATCACAGAACATACATATGACAGGACCTTGAACATTGGGATCTTTTCAATTCCTGAGCTCTTGCGGGTCACTAAATAAACGAAAGAGCAGCCAAAGCAAGAAGACAACCAGAAAACATACTTGTCTGCCCACTAAAAAGGTGAAAGAAATACATAGTTGGATTAGTGCCACTTAAATCGTTCTCTCCATTTTTTAAGTCCCCATTTAATCCCACATATCACCAGAACGAACTAGAATGTATAAAATCATGCAGTTTACACAGCTGAACAGAGGCTGGCTTGGGTGTGCATAATCTAAAAGTAGTCTACACATTAAGAGGACCATAGTGAGCAAGAATATTGACAGCGAGTTTCCCTTTTACTTAGGCATGTGTATAATAAAACAAATGACCATTCTCAATAAAGAACACTGCACCCGGTGAGCAAGGCAGTATTTTACCAACAACTGTCAGAGCCCAAAGTAAAATAAGGACTATTAGGAACAAGGGGCAGTGCAAGCACTTGGTAGGTCAAGAGTATAAAGCATTCGGTATAACTCATCACAAGAACGGAGCTCTATAAAATGGGAACAATATGCTCATTTAGAGAAGTTGAACCATTGCAATCACAAGATCTGTAGATAGGAAGGTGGAGGCAGCTGACTCGGAGGCTACAGAGCAAGCCGATGAACTACCTCTCACCCACGCACCTCCATATTGGATGGGAGAGTGACCGCGAAGTGGGATGTACAAACCTAAAATAACAAGTATTTGCAATGCAATAGGTCACGCATTTACCAGAGTTTCGTAAATGTGACACCTATTACATTACAAATGCTAATTTATAAAAACACCCCTGTGGCACTTTGTCGGCCACGCCCCTTTCATTAGAAGAGCTGTGGCTAAAGAAAGGGGTGTGGCCGCCATTAAAGTGAAAGCGCGGCATGGGGCGCTCCCCCCCCCCAAAAAAAATTGGTTGCCAAGTTGACAAACAAATGCATTTTTTTTTTTAAAACAGAAAGAAAAGCCACAGCGTTTGGCGCAGCAAGTAAACCAAAGGCACAGCCGACACGAACAGCTTGGCGTGTCGTGCTATTTAAAAAAAAATTAAAAAGCGTTGTAAGAGCACTTGCTACAGGCAGGAGAAAATCATTAAACAAAATACTGCTCGTAGGCTGTAATTAAAGCCTACCGAGTAACAATACATGTAAAAGGGGGTGTCCTCATGGGAGGTTACAAAAGAAGACAAGGCGGTACTAAGGAAGGACTAAGAAGCCTATTAACGAATCAGAAGTCAGCGTTTACGAAGGACAATGACACAAGCCAATAAAAAATATGGGCAGAGAGTGGGTGGGGCTTCAAGTCCACACTCTAATACAGCATGCCTCGCAGAGCAAGGCATGCGCTGCCCAGGCTAGACCTAAACATTTGGGTGTCTCAAAAAGATGATAGTAAGAAGGACAATAAAAGGCAAAGAAAACTTCAAAAGAGGAGTTGGCCTAATGGCGAGGGTGGTCTAACTTGAAAGGGGGGGACTGGGTTTGAGTCTCGGCAATGACACTGGACATCCTGTGATTCTGGGCAAATCACTTAATCTTCCCATGCCTAACAAAAATGAACGTGTCCTCATTTAATGGCACTGGTGCTATGTAAAGCGCCCTATTTAAAACTCTGTGTAAAAAAAAAAGGCAAAGCTCATGGGAGATCCTCCAAGCTAAATAATTTCACAAGCTAAACATGCCAGGTACCATCAATACCCACAGATCCCCAACGGTCGACATAGGAGTTTACACTCCCAAAGGTAAATGTCAACAAGTCATTTGCGCCAATCGAGGAAAACAAAAAGTGATGGGTGGAATGTTTGAATTAGTTCAACTTACTCTTCCAACCTCATGGACCTTAGGCTTGGTCCTTTTTCAATATTAACAGTTCAATCTGAACAACGAGGACAGGCTTCCTCTGAATGGAACCCAAGCAATCCCAGACCCCTTCATCATTTCTGGGTCTAGTCAGTGAAGTGTAGCTTGATTGCTACAGCACAGGTAGCACAAGACACACTGCACAGGAACATCACCTAAAGCCCCAGGAATTATAAAAAATGTTTAGGTCCGGGGTTTGTGGAAGGATCTTCACCTTCTATTATACAGTAAACTGTTTTCATTACATTAGGCTTGTGGACCTAATACTTAGAGGCAAGAGGAGAGTGAGAGTGAAGGAGAGTGAAGGAGAGTGAAGGAGAGTGAAGGAGAGAGAAGGAGAGAGAAGGAGAGAGAAGGAGAGAGAAGGAGAGTGAAGGAGAGTGAAGGAGAGTGAAGGAGAGTGAAGGAGAGTGAAGGAGAGTGAAGGAGAGTGAAGGAGAGTGAAGGAGAGTGAAGGAGAGTGAAGGAGAGTGAAGGAGAGTGAAGGAGAGTGAAGGAGAGTGAAGGAGAGTGAAGGAGAGTGAAGGAGAGTGAAGGAGAGTGAAGGAGAGTGAAGGAGAGAGATGGAGAGAGATGGAGAGAGAAGGAGAGAGAAGGAGAGAGAAGGAGAGAGAAGGAGAGAGATGGAGAGAGAAGGAGAGAGAAGGAGAGAGAAGGAGAGAGAAGGAGAGAGAAGGAGAGTGAAGGAGAGAGAGAGAAAGAGGAGAGAGAGAGAGAGAGAGAGAGAGAGAGGAGAGAGAGAGGGAGAGAGAGAGAGGGAGAGAGAGGGAGAGAGAGGGAGAGAGAGGGAGAGAGAGGGAGAGAGAGGGAGAGAGAGGGAGAGAGGGGAGAGAGGGGGAGAGGGGGAGAGAGGGGGAGAGAGGGGGAGAGAGGGGGAGAGAGGGGGAGAGAGGGGGAGAGAGGGGGAGAGAGGGGGAGAGAGGGGGAGAGAGGGGGAGAGAGGGGGAGAGAGGGAGAGAGAGGGAGAGAGAGGGAGAGAGAGGGAGAGGGAGAGGGAGAGGGAGAGAGAGAGGGAGAGGGAGAGGGAGAGGGGGAGGGGGAGAGAGAGGGAGAGAGAGAGGGGAGAGAGAGAGGGGGAGAGAGAGGGGGAGAGAGAGGGGGAGAGAGGGGGAGAGAGAGGGGGAGAGAGAGGGGAGAGAGAGGGGGTTCTGGTAGGTGTTGCATTAGAGTTTCGAGCTGGTCGTAGTGTGCTCTATCATATCTCGCTAATAGGGCTTGTGTATTAGCGATTCTCCATGAATTAGCGGCCTGTGAAGCTACTCTTTTCCCCGAGGCTTCTAGGATTTTAGAATCTTTATCAGGAGGGGGAGCATCTCCTGTTGTCTGTGAATTGGCTCTTTTACGATCATTTGCAACGACTAAAGAATCTAAAGGCAACTGCTGTTTTATATATGTAGGGTCTGCTGGTGCTGCCTTATATTTTTTCTCTATTCTTGGATTTATCACCCGCGCCCTAGCAGGATCTTTAAATACATCAGGCGCGTGCTTGAGGACCCCTTTAAGCATTGGAAGAGTTCTGACGTTTTTCTCAGAAGTGGGGAAGTGTCAAACAAAAAGTCCTCCTCAATAGGGTCAGTGTGCATATCTTCGTTGTGAAATTTAGCTGCCCTGTCTATAAGCGGATTAAACATGATTGTGTCGTCTGTAGGCGACGGTTTTGTAGGGTATGGGGAGGTATCTGGGAAAGGATGTTGTTCATCAGGATCATTTTGATCATCCCATGTATTATCTTGTGGATCAGGATCCCCAGTTTCATCATAGGTGTACTGAGGATCTTCCCCCATGTGCTCTCCCTCATTGTGATCAGAGTGTGTGGGAGAGTAAGGAACGAAAGGCATATCAGGAAGAAAAGAAGGAGGAGTGAAAGGCCTTGAGGGAGATGTGCCAAAGTCTTTTTTCTTTGGAGAAACAGGAGAAGGAGTGTCTTGTGGTAAAGGCCTCTTCTTTCGGTGGTAAACTACCACGTGTCCCGTTTCTGGATCAATATATAATTTAGATTGCTCTTTAGTCACCTGATCTGGGTGGAATAGTTCTTCCTCAACAGTCCGTGGCTTTGGCGTCGAGGGCTTTGGTCGAGGGACTTTCTTTGTAGTTTGTGGCTCGAGGCTTTTTGGTGTTGGAGCTCCCTTGGGCTCGACAGCTTTCTTAGGTTCGATAACCTTTTTCGGTTCAACACCTTTTTTGTCTTTCAAGTCCTTCTTTGGGTCGGCGCCCTTTTTAGGGTCGGCGACTGGTTTTGGGTCGGCGACTGGTTTTGGGTCGACTGGGACTCTTGGTTCGGTACGTTTTTTGTCCGAATCCAGGTGTTTTTTCAGGTCGAAAGCCTTCTTTATGTGTTCGGCAGCCTTTTCTGGTTCGTCTGTTTCGTTTGGATCGACGACCTTTTTGGGCTGATCGTTTTCCTTCGGTTCCGATGTCTTCGTTTTTGCGGCTCGACGCGCTTTGGCGTCGAATGTTTCGGTGTCGAGGGTTTGTTGGTCGTCGACAGCCTTCTTTGGGTGTACGCCCTTTGGATCGACGGCCTTTGTTTTAGGGTCGATGTTTTTTGGTTGGACCACCTTTTTTTTGGTTCTGCGCCCTTCGGGTCTACCAGTTTTTTCGGTTCGACGACTTTTGGCTGGGTAACTCGTTTTGGCTCGATGACCTTTTTCGAGCCTGGGCTACCGGAGGGCGTGTGTTTCGGCTTCGGAGCTGAGTCGAGAGGTGGGGTCTCCGAAGGAATGTCTCGATCTTGGCTAAGGCCTTTCGGCGATGCTTCGACCGGAGCCTTGTTTGTTGGGCTGTGTGGAGTGGGGGGCTGAGTACTCACAGTTCCAAAGGCTGGTGAATCAAGTTCTCACAGGACTGGATGACTATTGTCCACCTGGGAGGATCACCTGGTCCACCTGAGGAATGTTTTAGAGGCTCAGCAAAAGGCAGGCCTCACCATCAAGGCTACAAAGTGCCAGATAGGGCAGAGCAAGGTTGTGTACCTGGGCCACCTGGTAGGAGGGGGTCAGGTTCAACCACTGGAGAGTAAGATACAGACCATCAGAGACTGGACTCCTCCAATCAACCAGACACAGGTCAGAGCTTTCTTGGGCCTGTCTGGGTACTACAGGAAGTTTGTGAAAAACTATGGGTCCATTGTGACACCACTGAATGACCTCACTTCCAAAAAGATGCCAAAGAAAGTTCAGTGGACAGTTAGCTGTCAAAAGGCATTTGATGACCTGAAGCAGGCCATGTGTACTGCACCTATTCTGAAAAGTCCAGATTACTCCAAATAGTTCATAGTCCAAACAGATGCTTCTGAGTTGGGTGTGGGAGCTGTACTTTCACAACTGAATATAGATGGTCAAGACCAGCCCATTGCTTTCATAAGCAGAAGGCTGACCCCTGGAGAGAAACGTAGGTCAGCTATAGAGAGGGAGGTCTTTGCTGTGGTTTGGGCCCTGAAGAAGATGAGGCCATACTTGTTTGGCACTCACTTCAAGATTCAGACAGACCACAAGCCCCTCCTATGGTTAAATCAGATGAAGGGTGAAAATCCCAAACTTCTTAGGTGGTCCATTTCCCTACAGGGGATGGACTTTACAGTGGAAAATAGACCTGGAACTGACCATGCCAATGCAGATGGACTCTCCCGATATTTCCACTTAGAACATGAAGACTAAATTGGTCAAGGTTAGTTTAATGTCCCTAAGTTTGGGGGGAGGGGCGGGGTCGTTGTGTAGGAGAGTAGGGTCTGCTTCCTATGGTCACCCCCACTTTTTGCTTTTGCTTCACTGGTTTTCGACTTAGATGTGGCTGTGGGCCTGCTAATCAGACCCACAGCCCAGATGCACTCTCTCTAAATTCACACCATGTACTCTAGGTACATCCAATTGGGAATTGGTTCACCTTAACAGCCCCTGTAGAAGTGTACCCTAGGTACTCAGGGCATAGGTGTAACCAAGGCCTACCAGGGGCTGCAGCATGTATTATGCCACCCCTGGTTGGCCACTCAAACTGACACAACTGGCTGATCACTCAAGGTCATGTAATCACCCCTTGCGTGGGTATAGTATTCCTATATCTACCCTTATATATAGACACACAGTAACCTATAAGTCACTCCTATGGCAGGCCTTAACAATCCTGGAGGCAGAGTGCTTGGTTATGTGCGAGATGGTGCTCTAGCATGAGCTGAGCCTGTCCGCAGCTTGCGGAACCATGTCCTTATAGCTGTTCTATGATATCGCCATACCATATACTCTTAAGTGCATTATAATCGTCACGGTTGAATGCTGACTTTGGTTTGGCTTTATCTAAACATGTCGTGTAAGGTGTCATACGCTTTGGAATACTACCCCCTCGCCAATTCTGGCGACGAGGGTAGCATTCCACCCTTCTAGAGGGAGAAGACATGTTGTTGCTGACTATCCCGGTTAAAGTTAACCAGAGCCCCAGCGTCACAAAATGGACGCTGCTGCCACAGACACAAGTCTGACCTCCTGCTGCTGGGAGTCCTTCCGGTCACGGAGGTTTGGACAATAGGTTTCCTGCCTGGAGAGGTGCGAGCACCACCCCAGACAGGACTTTGTGTATTGGGACAGAGAGGGCTGAATAGAATGAGACACTGCCTGGGGCACACTAGGTGCTCCATGCATAGTCCAGTTCAAACCGGTGCTGGGGCACTCCAGCCCCAGCCCCAGCTCTGGCGCGAAACTGGACAAAGGAAAGGGGGTGTAACCACCCCCC
The DNA here is from genome assembly GCF_964261635.1 of Lissotriton helveticus. Taxonomy (NCBI): domain Eukaryota; kingdom Metazoa; phylum Chordata; class Amphibia; order Caudata; family Salamandridae; genus Lissotriton; species Lissotriton helveticus. Next base: position 93,954,926 of record NC_136058.1, read on the forward strand.
TTCCTGGTCCCACCCATAGGAGGGACCTTGTGAGTAAACCAGCCCCCTTTAGTTGTATAAAGGTAGGAGCTGACCCAGGAGACTTTAGATTAATCCTGATATCGACTTGAAACAAAACTCTGGACCCTTCGACCTTCACCTGAGCTGAAGACTGAAGAATCTCCCTTGTGGCCAAGGAGTGACCAACCTGGGCAACCAGGCACCATCCAGCAAACCCGACGGCTTGCTTTGTCCTCGTTCCCGCCGGAACGCGAGCACAGACCCTGACAAGACCTCGACTTCCTGACCTCTCTGACCCCACTGCACAACTCCAGCACAGCTGAGCCCCGTGGAAGGCGTCGGAACCCGTGGAACCAGGCAACTTGGAAAGTCTTCAACTTGCTAACAGTGCAGCTCCTCAGGCATCCTCGAAGCTGTGCACGGGGGACTGAGACACCCCGACACCGAGCTCCACCTGCACTGAAGACCAGCCCTCCACACTCCACGAGATCTGGGTGGGGCCCTTCTGCTTGTGTTCTGCTCGACGCGTTGTCCCGGTTGCTGGCCAGTTGGCTAGTAGCCCTGTGACGACGATCCTTTGAAAATCCATCGCTGGTCTGGTTGCTCCAGACTGGCTCTTGCTCCCCTGAAAAGGTGAAGTACCTCAGACCCTCCTGGTCTGCGCCAGAAGCTCTTTGTGTATCCTGCGTGGGTTGCCTTTGCTTAGGCTTGTTGGCTCCGATCTTGAAGTCGACTCCCCCATCTGCGAGAACCTTCGTGGGACAGCTCCTCTCCAGCACCTGGTCGTCCTCGACGCCTCCTGGTCCACGTGGCTGCAACCACGAGCTTCACGACAGCACCTGATTGCTCCTCAACGACGTCTGGTTCCTTCCTGGTTCCACCCAGTCACTGGCTAGTGGCCTAGGCTCTGTCCCCTCTGCTTTCAGGTCTCCATCTTCGATCCACCCTTGGATCCACCCGGACATCTTCCTCCTGGTCGCCTGCAGCATCTTCTTCCAAGGCTCCATAGGAAACAACGAGAAAACCCGACACACTTTGACACCTATGCACCCGTAGTCTGTGGGTGAGGTAACGCGAGTACTTCGGTGCTCCTGTAGGGATTGACTATCCTATTGTCTTGTTTTGTTAGTTGTGTAATCTTAGCTAGACCGGAAGTGTCCTAAATCTTTAATTACTTACCTTTTAAGTTCCCATTGACTTTCTATTGTCTCTCGCGTGAGTGTACTGACACTGCACGCGCTGCCTGTGGGCCTCCTACTCCTAACCTAAGGGTCAGATAGTGTAGCCCCAGCGATTCTCTAGGCCCTAGGCCTTTCCCTTTCCAGAGTCATGGTTCTTATACCACTTACTTAGTATATCGTTTTACGCGCCCCTAGGGCCTAACTGTAAATTGTGCTATTTAAAGTGTTTCTAAGAGTAATTGTTATGTGCTTTGGCCTCTGATCTCATAAAGAGTTCAGAGGAGTTTGTAAGTAAAAAAATACATATATATTTTATATATATCCTGTGTGGTGTCCTTTCATTTGGTATTCAAGGGGTTACATATGGTAAAACAGCTGGCTTTACACGCACTCAAGAGTCTTTTAGCCTAAGACTGTTCTGTCCACGCTACCACTAGGATAGCTGGTCTATACGGTTGACTTGCACCAGTCCAAACAACCCTTATGGTGATGGTTGTAAGGTGCTCACTAGAATAGTGATCATCATATACCAGGCCAACTTCTCACAGTCGTCGGCATACACAGTCGTGCGTATCCGAACTGACGTTTGTATTTGAGGAGCAGAAGTTGGCAGAGGCGACAGAGGAGCCGAAGTAGGCACTGCAACAGGCGTCAGAACAGAAGGAACCGCAGGCACCTGTGGAGATGGCGGGAAACGCCTATTATAGTCATCCAACATATGCTGGAGATTAGAGATGAGCGACAAAGGCACAGTCGCAGTAGGAACTTGAACAGGCGTTTCCTCCTGTTGGAAATATTGGTCCTCATCATCATTGCTATAATCCTGGCACTTGATGACCAAATCAGATGGACTACGTGCCGCTCTAAAAGACTCGTGTACATCTTCCTCCGAGTCCTGCTCAGAGTCCGTGGCAAACAAGGGCGAGGGAGACTGTGGATCACTGGTGATAGAAATCTGGTCAATAGGCACTTTGCGGCGTTGGTGAAGTGGATCGACAGTGGCAGACCCAGTGGACGACAGTGGCAGCAAAGGCAGAGAGGCAAACGCGGAAGTCGTCGTTGATGGAGCTGACGACGACGATGGAGTTGCTGGAACCACACTGGAAGAATCCATCGTCGACGGCAATGGGGCCGTCGACGAAGAGGACTTCTTTTTCGTCGACGGAGTGGTCGTCGACGAAGTGGTCGTCGACGGAGCAGTCGTCGGCGGGGCGGTCGTCGACGGAGTGCTCGTCGACGAGGCCGTCGACGGAGCTGGTTTTTTAACACTCTTCGTCGACGATTTGGTCGTCGACGGTGGAGTTTTCTTCGATGACGACGAAGCAATCGGAATGACAGACGGCACAGTCTTGAAACTGAGGGTTACCTTCGTCAACGAAACAGTCGTCGACGAATCCTGAAGCAGACGTCATTGTCACTGTCGCCGTAGACGAGCCGGGGACGGAAGATCTCGTCGTCGGGACGACCGTCGACGCTCCCGTCGACGATGAACAATGTTTTTTCACAGAATAATGAGTGGAAGATGCAGCAGACGCCTGAGAGCCAGGTCTCGTGGGCGTGGAAGTAGTAGGTAGAGGTGAAGACACCGCAGGGGCCATAGAGAGAGACATCTTCTTCTTCTTAAGGAATGGAGAGGGCAACTCCTGCACACTACTACGTTTAGAAGCTGCTTGGGAACGACCAGAAATGAGACTTTCGGCATCAGAAAGTACATTATCCTAGTCCTTAAGTCTCTTAAGCCACAGTAGGAGACGGCCTTCCCTGTCCTTTAGAGTCTTTGTAGAAAAAGGTCTACAGAACTTACATTTACCCACATCATGGTTGGGGTAAAGACAGTAAATACACTTACTGTGAGGGTCTTCTGAATAAAAGGCGTAGCTTTTCACAAGAAGAGCAAGGTCTAAAAAGAGAATTATTAATTATGAAAGTGGGGGTTCCACAGGGCTCTGTTCACAAAAATTGGTCCGGGTAATCGCGCATTGATTTTGACAAGGAATTAAAAGATTGAACTTCCTACTTACACCATTTCAAGACCGTTCCTTCCATCTGGAAAATACCTTTTGTTTCTATGTACACCAGTGTTCACATAGACTTGATTCTCATGTGTGCCTCGGGGTTTTTTTTGTGAGAAGATTAGAACTTGCCTCACTAAGTGGCTAAGGAGGAATCAATTGAAATGTAATCCGGAGAAATCATCTTTTTTGGCTCCACACCCTCTGAAGAGTGAAGACACTGGTGGCCTGCGGATAGGTCACCTCCTCTCTCAGCGTAAAATACTGTAAACAAGCATTGGCATAGCCAATAGGTCTCGCCTTTGGGGACTTCTAAGTATTTTACCATGCAACAGTTAATGTTGTTGCACCAAGGATATTGTGCTGCATAACTAAATACTTATAAGGTCTTAAAAGCGAGACCTATTGGCTATGCCATTGCTTGTTTTTTTGTATGTATGAAATTATGCAGAGTTTTGCCCACCCCTACTATCCTCTAAGATGATGTTTTGTACATCTTCTAAGACGACATTTGCCCCACGTAATCAGAAATTTCCATGTATACAGTACTGCTATCTCCACGGGGGGAAGAACAGTCTTCGGCCCAATACCAAGCTCACAGGCCGTGCTGTGACAAAGGTACCCCTGTATGGGTATATCTGCTCACTTCCATGCACTGACGCCACTAGTTGAATTGTGGTCTATAAACAAAAGTAATAACACTGCTCTGCTATCTAATAACAGAACAATTAATTCTTAAATAATCTAACCATTAGTACCTTTGTTTTTCGAGCCTGGGGCCTTGAGCTTCCTGCTCCTGTCCCCGGATGTGCTTAGCAGAGCAGGTCATCTCTGTCCCATCTGTGCAGCTGGTGGTGTTCTGTAGACCTCTGCGCATTGTGTTGTATGTTCAATCGTTTTTTTTTTTTTTGCTTGGGGTTGTGTTGTCGATTTTTAACACGATCCGCCACTTTTTGACGTGTCTGCCTTGTGTTTTTTAATTAATAATATTATTCCTTCTCTTCTTTTCATGTTGCAGGTTTAATGGTGCATTATCACTAATGCCATATCTCTCTCCAAAAATTAACACATAAATGCAGTGATATGGTAGTGGGGTACGTGGGGGGAAGACTCCTGATGCATATGGTGCACAAAAATGTGCTACCGTTCAGGGATGTTGGACCGGAGAATCAGGAGTATTCTCTGAGATGCTACAGTGTCCAGTGAGAGAGGTGGCTTTAAGGCGCTACAACAGCGAAGAGCAGACTGCACATAGGACTTGTAAAGGTTTTTGTACGAGTGGCGGACTCCGCCTTTGGCTGTAGCCGGCCCTGTAGTGGGAGGCAGCGGGAGGGCTGGCCGATCTCAACCCTTCTACTTGTATATTCCAACGGGGCCTCTCGTGCTGTGCCATACAGAGAACAAGCATTTACAATGCAATGGTTTCGCCTTTGTTAAAGTTTGAGCTTTTGGAATTGCTTTTGACAAATGGTCTTTTCTAACTTCTTTGAATTATGTGTAAAACGTTGATGCGTTTTACTTTACACAGAAATAGGGATTGCATTTATAATGCAATTAGTTGCAGATGCACAGTGAATTAGAATACAAGTTATTTCATAAAGCATGTTAGCATGTTAGTGAAGCCAGGAGTGTGAGAGAAGACAGGAGTGAGAGGGCAAGAAGGAGAGAGTAAGAAAGAGAGGGCAAGAGGGAGAGAGATGGAGACTGAGTGCAAGAGAAGAAGTGATAGATATAGAAGTTAAGGAGAGCAGGAGTAAGAAGGATGAAGGAAGAGAGATCAAAAAGAAGAGAGGGCAGGAGAGAGAGGGAGGGCAGGAAGGAAAAGAGGCAGAAAGGAGAGGGAGGGCAAGAAGGAGTGGGAGGGCAGGAGGGAAGGTAGGAGTGTGTGAGAGAGGGCAGAAAGGAGAGGGCGGCAGGTAGGAGAGGGAGGGCAGGAAGGAGAAGGAGGGCTAGAGGAGGAGAGGACAGGAAGGAGAGAGAGAGAGATGGAGGACAAGACTATCTCCTCTCCAATCCCAGACAGGCAGGACGGTGATTTAACCAAAGACCAACCACTCTGCACACGGCACAACGCCAAACCATGTGACGTTGTCTCGTTGATGGAAGGACTTCACATTCCACGTCAGAGCAGGTACTGGCTGAAAGAAAGTGCAAATCAGGAAATATATCCTGAGGTTGCACCTCTGGGAGGACCAGGCAAGAGCCAGAAGCATGAGAGGTTTGGTGAACTTTGCTCAAGTTCAGTTGAATGAAAGGATTTTTTCCCTGAGGGAGGAGCAGCGGGCCGCAGCCGGCAGCTCCCTGGACCCTATCTGACCTCAAGCAGGCGGAGAAGGGCGACTTTGTGATTGGTGGTGAGCAGGGCAGAGGGGGGAGGGTAAAGAGGAGCTGGTCAGTGAAAGGGAGAGAGAGGGGAGGGGCCGCTGGCAGGTGGGTGAGTGGGAGGGGGGAGTGAAAGTTTTAGTGGAAAGTTAATGAGGTGTAAATAAATCCCTTATTCATAGGGGAGGTCAAGTTACAGAGAGAGGAGAAAACCAGAGTCCAATGGGGAACTTGAAAGGAGGGAAGTGATCTGAGATAAGGCTACTGTATGACGGGGGTGGGGAATGAATACCAGCCCTCGAGGGGAGCCGGGTACTGTACCAGAGAGTGGGAAGGGGGATGAAAACAAGGCGATGAGGGCTGGAGTGCTCTCTGCCTACAAATTAACCCTGCTCTCTTAGACTGCTCTCATATTCCCTCCAGTTCACCTCCTTGGGGCGGAAGGGCACACGGACAGCGGGTTAGGGGTTGTTACCATTGTTAATCATGTTAATGACAGGGTAGGAAAATATTCTGAAAACCTAGAAATAGAACGTTAGTGTTAAGTCAGTGATTTGTCAAAAAAATTGAAATAATATTTAAACATGCGTAATGTGTATGTCAAGTCGGGTATGATAAGTCCACTCCACTGTTGGCAACTTCCCCAACGTCGAGGGGGAAAACGTATGATTGTGCTGTTCTTGCAGGTAACCACAAAGCATGTTGGGAATTATAGCTAGAACTAATTATAGAGCAAAAATAAAACTACAAGTCCCAGCATGCCAGATACAGTTAGTTGGGCAAATAAACCTGCCTATTGTAATGCTGACACGAGGAAGATGACAGCTACTAGAGTCGCGTAGGCTCAGCACGACTGGGAAGCTTGCTATTGTGGCAGCAGAACATAGTCGTCCTCGCACAGCCACGCATGAAGCTTTCTTTCTAGCGCGGTGGATCAGGGAACAGCACGGTGTCACGATGAGCTGCAAGCAGGAGCAGAGAGCGTGTTTACACTGAGGAGCGCACCCGCCTCCTCCGTTACGCCATAGCCAGGAGTGCCCGCCTCACGTCACCAACCTGCCTCCCGCACGTGACTACACTAACCCAGCACCCACCCCTCCCTGGTCGGTGGCGACTGGTGACAACAAAGAGCAGAAAATACACAGCGACCCTGGTGTGCTGCGGGCTAACTAAGCTCTAGGGCCATGTGCTACGCTCCTTCACAGGCAGCTTTACACGCACGGGGATATGAGTACACTGCACGCCCCCTTAAACAGGCAGCGTGGAACGCGGAAGCACTCACGTGCTGCGCTGCCATCCTCAGCCTCACTCTGGTCTCGCGGCTCCGTACCCATCTGCAGTATAGCCTCCCTCTACCCGTGTGAGCAGATATCTGGCTCTTTGTTGCCGCCTCTGCCTCCCTCCCTAAACCCTGCCCCGCTCTGGGTCATGGTCTCGTCTGGCACATGCTGCACGGAAAGTCTCGGTAGCACACGAAGCCCCATCCAGAAGTCAGATATTTGGAAATTGTTGCTTAGTCACAGGTCAGGTGTCATGTGCCTTCACTGCTAATGCGCATATACCACTGTTACGAGGGGCTTTAAGTGGGCCGGGTCCAGCAGTTTTCAAACGCAGGTGCTCAGGGTCAAATCGACGGAATTGCACACGGATAGCAGGGGTGGAGGGGGGGGGAGGGGGGTAAAGGACAGCGGGAGGGGGGGACGGCGGGAGGAGGGACACGGAGGAAGGCAGGACAGGAGCAAGCACGGCGAGGAAGGCAGGACCACACGGAGAGCGGGAGGGGGGACGGCGGGAGGAGGGACACGGAGGAAGGCAGGACAGCTGCAAGCACGGCCCGGCCGGACCAGATTCGGGGGCGTTCCCGGCTTTTGGCTGACGTAGCATGACGTAGCCAAAAGCCAAAAATTCTCGGGAACGCCCCCGAATCTGGTCCGGCCATGACGGACGCCTCTCTGTTCCAATGGCTAGCCTCCATTTATGGAGCTATCCAATCGAACAGAGGGGCGTATTCAAGAGTCCTTACTGGAAACTACAGATTTCTCTGGGGGCGGAGCTTACGCTCCGTTCCCCAGTCGAAACCTAAAAAGCATGCCAGCAGCAAGACCAATGAAAGCATGGGCTGCGGGAGCTCGGGAAGTGAGCGCTCTGCCCATGAATACAGACCAGCTGAACTCAGGAGAATATCCTGGTATTTCTTCAGCTCAGCCACAACGACGTTTCATTTCATATAAAAAAATGTATTCTGTGTACAGCGCTTGTGAGGCTCAGCTTCTGTTAACTCAAAAAACGAAAATAATCATTTGCATTGCTGCCATTGTCCTAATGAGATTTCTTGAAAAATGTAATGCATGGCTTGAAGCCCGCGGAACGGAAAATAATGGATGCATTGGTTGAATGATTTGCTCTAGCATGGACATTAAACAGACCCGTTTTTTCCAAAACAAAGCGCCTCCATACATGTTCTCACTCTTCATTTCGGTGGGGGAGGGGCAGAGCGAGGCGCTTGGAAGAGCAGGCTTAATGAGCCATAAAAGCCACATGGCGGCTGGGCGCGTGCACACGCTCGTGAACGCCAGCTTGAGGCAAGGAAAAGATTGTGGTAGCACTTTGAAAAGCAGCTAACTAAATGTCTCAAAGAGACAGCATGCGCAGTCTCAGGCGAGACCTACAAATCTGGTATGATGGTATGCACTCTCTCGACGAGATGCCAAGTCCAGTCAGTAGTAGGCACCTGCTTTGGCCTTCTGCGCATGTTGAGGAAATTTCTTCCCCTTCTACCATTGGATTACAGGAAAACCGTGGTCCAGGCGTTGGTCACCTCTAGACTAGATTATGCTTATGTCCTGTACCTAGGCCTTCCTGAGTGCCTTCTCAATCGTTTACAGGTGGCTCAAAATGCAGCCGCTAGAATGGTACTTATGCTTAAGCCCAGGACTCCTACATACCTGCACCTAAAGGCATTAACCTGGCTGCCAGTAAAAAAGAGGATTAGGTTTAAGACGTTGGTGTTATTTTTCAAGGCTCTGCAAGGTAGTGGCGTGGGGGAGAGTTGCCCAATATGCACCATCAAGAACTTTGAGGTCATGCTCCACAGGCCTTACCTTACCTCCGTTCCTAGAATACGCTGTGTCCTGTTTGGAAGTTGTTCCTTTAGGTTCCTGGAAGCCGAAGCCTGGTACTTTTTTCTGGTGACCCTTAGAACTGGGACGGACCTAGCCGTCTTCAAGAAGCATCTTAAAACCAGGTTATTCCGCAACTGACCTAGCCGTTCTTAAGATTCTGCTTAAAACCAGTTTTTTTGTCTGCATCTGGGGGAGTTCCCAGAATAGATGGGGACCATTAGCGCCAGGACACTCGTATTGAGTATCTGTGCGCCTTATACATTCATTCATTAATTCATTCATCAGCGTGATATTTCCAGAGCTAAATCGGGGATCTTCTACATCCTGAGGGGTAACTCATCTACTTGGAAAATACAGTAATACATACGGTTATCGCCTTAGAGATCTGAAGCAAAACAGTCCTTACCTGTCCCTTTATTTCTGTCCACGTAGCAGTACTTCCGTTGGTAATCTTTCAACAAGTCGTGAATCTCCTGCAAAATTCAATCAACATCTTACTAGGGCGCTCGCTAAACAAGACCAAAAGCAGCAGTTAAGCGTTTAATCATGACGTTCGGGGGTAAGGCATGCGGTAGAACCGGAGCAGGGGTACATTCTCTGCTTTAAAGTCAGGATGGAATGCTAAAGGCCAGCATGATTTAATCTCGGGCCATTAAAGAACATACTAGCAAGTTTCCTTAATGATTTACTTTACATCACGACCAACAAGTCCAATAAGAAAATCCTTAATTTTAGCAATATTTTCATGTAACAATCAAGCAGCAGAAATGTACCAATTTCTCTTCGTTTCAAGAAAGTGTAAAACTGGATTTTAATTAATATTTTACTTAGATAATTCTTGGCAAGTGCAAAAATAATGCACACGATGGAGCCATAATGGGATTGAAAAAAATTGAGAACAAAAATGTTAAGAACTCCCCAAGGAAACGAGTTCTCGATCCGATGAACGGACATGATAAACTGAAAAACAAATTACTAATAAAACACGAGCTTCCCTATTTTACTGCATATCGCGCATCTTCCGTACGACACACATCCATTGAACAAGAACGCACCAGTCATTGTTATCAAAGAAATACTGAACAATTTGAAAGAAGTCCTCACCATCGCAAAATGTACTTAATGTCGTAATACACAAAGCATTGGCAAAGTTAATCAAATCAAAATAACTTTATTTGATACGAAAGAATCATAAAAGTATACAATTTAACATACAAATTCACAAATGGTATTTCATATCCAAAGGTTCAGAAACAAGAACACAATACGCAGTATATCAAAAAGCACAGGATCAATCAAACATTATATTGATACAAAAGATTCCTAAATAGAATCAATCCAATAAAGCTAAGCATAACAAGCATTTGCAATGCAATAGGTCTCGCATCAGGAAAGTTTGAGCTATTGGTATTGTAAATGGCAAAGTTTTTATTTATGGGTTTTTTTTTTAAATAGCTAAATTAATAGCTTTGTCATTTACAATGCCAATAGTTATAACTTTCGCAAATGTGATACCTATAGCATTTGTAATGCAATATGTTTTGTATTTACATGACTTAGATGTATTGATATTACAAATAACAATGGCGTTTAATTTTTATATATAATATAATAATAATGTTTTCGATGTGGTGGAGAAATTATATTCAGAGCATTGCAAAAGCAAATAAACGGGTGGGATTGGAAGCATATTGAGAAAACCATATGCAAAATGGTCAAAGAAGTGACAAGATCTGATTTACAAATGAATTTAGAAGACTGGGAATCCCGCTGCACTTCTTTCGCCCCCTACCACTGGAGAACAATAAAGATATGGGCATTCTCCCACAACAGGCACAAAAAACATACTCCAAGGGGTTCAATAGGGTATGCAGAGGGGGTAGTGGAGGTGGATATATAGGAAGAGGAGTGGATCTTTTTGCATGACGGCCCATTTGACAGGTTAGGTTTTTCTGTCATTTTAGACACTGGGCACTCCGAGACTGCTAATTAGAGTCCGTTTGACACTTGACAGAGATGCATGTAATTTGAAACAAAAAAAAAAAAAATCGACTGGCAGATAATGCAGTGCAAATATTAAGTTTATAGTAATTTCAAAGTTGCTCAGTAGTCCTCATCATGTACCACACCTTTACACTGCTGGTTTTTTAAGCTAAAGTAATTTGCATGCTGGAGTTTTAAGACCATATTTCTAATGGAACAATCACATCTGTAGGTCTTAGAATTTAAAGTGATGTTAATTAAAATGCTATAACTGGCTGAAGGTTTCACACGCCGTGCAGCTACTTTGACGACATGTAGTTCAGGAAAATAGCAAGATTAGTGATCTGGTTTAAACCTGTTAGAGTTTCATGAAGGACTTTTACTTCAAAATATGAGTTACCTATATATATGACCCCGTTCTATCTCAGGACATATAAAAAAAAGTGTTATCCCTGGTTAAACATGGGGGTTATTTACATTTCCAAGCTGTGTGCCCTCCGACAAAGGCTGAGTGCCAAAATTGTCTGACTTGATTTCCCCTTGCGCCACGCAATAGAGCGCAAGAGCAACACACTCCTAAATTCGATTCATCGAGCCATGCAAGGCCACCTTGCCTGACCTTTCGTGTCTTGATAAATCTAAGTAACGCAATGCATCGCAAATTGCTGTTCTGCATTACTCTGCCCATGGGAGGTGTTCCATGGGTGGAACGTAGGTGTTCCCATACATCCACCCATGGATTTTGCCGCATTCCCAGATTTACCATTAGTGGTAGACCTGGGAATACACCAAAATGCTACGCCTCCCTAGGTGAGGTGTGACGAAGAAAAATATCATTATTTCTCCTGTCTACTTCCTCTTTCTATTTGTGCTTCATTCTGCAGCACACATAAAAAGAGGAAAATGCCTCTGAGGATTGTTTTGTGCAATCCTGCTAATCACACAGGCCCCTTTGCACCAATGTACAAGTGTGCCTGGGAAGGTGCTAGACAGCACAGTGTGTGCTAGCGCAGGGAAAAGACAGAAATGCGTAGTATAATGTTAGACACAACACATATTGCCCTTTCCCTATCGCACAGCGCAACAAGTTGGCTTGCTGCGCAGCTTGATTTTTTAACCAAAATGTCCCTGAGTTTGTATTAATCAGTCCCTTCTGGGTGGACTACCACTTCTGAAAAACATCATCAGGCGCACATTGTTGCATTAACCAACCTTGAACCATACACCAGGTGTATTGCCAATTCAGGTGGCCATCCAGGTTGAGAGCCAGGGGAAATGATTTCTTCCTAGTGACTTTCTCCTTTTTGGGGATATTTTCCCAATACATCCAGGTGAAATTTCACTTCTAGTCTGGGATACAGCATTCTCTTCTGGGTGAAACATTCACTTCAAGGTACTTTGACAATTTTGACCAGCTCCGGCCACTTGGTCCATGACTTCCTGATCTAAATGAATACCTCTTCTTTCTAGGTCACAGGTCACTCCCATCCCCTTGACAGACCGACACTATGGCTTGCTTCTTGCTAATGCAGGAGCACTCTCCCTTGGCCCCAGAGGCCCCAGCAAGGAACAGCTTCCTGACTGCAGACAGTTAACAGTGGGGAGGAAAATACCTGCATGTATCGGATGCTGCACTGAAGACAGAAGCCATCCTAACCTTTGTCTGGGGTTTGCTCCCTGCCGAGGGACCCCACCTAAGTGTTTGGCTCATGAAATGATACTGACACAAGGGCGGACCAAACTGCAGGGAATATTTTGGTTCAGTTTACTTGCAGATCTATCATTTATTTGTACATTGAGTTAAGTAACTTTATCTACAGTCAGTCGCAGAGTGAAGCCGTGATAAGAGGTCAAGAGGTCATCCCCAGCAGCTTTCTACCCTGCCATGGCGTGTGATGTATACACCCATCAATCTGTCTCCCTACTCCTGTCTGGGGACAGATTTGTCTGTCACTGATCTGCTTTACTGTCGGGGGATTTGTGGTGTGTGGGCAGCTGAGAGGGGAATAGAACTGCAGCTACAAAACTAAGACATCTAAACTCGACAATATATAATCCACAATAAAAAAGTTAATTATTAAAAAGATAACTCTGCAAAGCGCAGATTTACATATTATTTTCAGCAAAATGTGCATTTATTGAGTCAATAAAAATTTTCGGGTGCTTAAAAGGCGTGTGGTTTAGCAATAGCTTCTATTATATAATAGACTACACTGCACCCGATTGTCTATTTTTCCTCAAAAATCCATCCCAAACCCATTCGTTGAAATTCCAGGGCCCTGGTATTTCGTACACAGCTAATTGAGGCACAGTAGCGCTGCTGATAAAGGTGTCATTACAGGTAATATGGCCTCTAATTAGAGCCAGGTGGGCGCGTCATTGTAATCTCGGCCATATCTGAACGGCAGCTTACATGTTGACACCAGGTGGCGAGCATCAAACGGACCTGAAATGTTAGGCCAGCCTCGAAGGGAAGCGATCTATCAAAAGCTGTCACCTTGAAAGGCTCGAATAATGCAAAACTAACACTTGGGATTAAAGCACTCACTGCGGTGGACCGGCCCAGCCTCCACTCTGATAGTTCGCCCACCTCATTTGTTCTAATTCTTTGTGGGCACATCTCAAACGGTGTAATTACAGAGCGTTGGGTATTCCTCGCGCCCCCTTCCGGCCTTTGATATGACGTGGTGTGTCAAAGCTCCTCAAACGAGGAGATGGCGCTCCTTCGCAGCTGGATCGGGCGGCGGGTGAGGTCGAGCGGGGTCGGGAGGCGAGGGGGGACTGGGGGTGGTGGGAGGTTTGTAGGCAAAAGAGTAGGCTTTCCAATGGTGGCTTCAAGAGCGTGCTTAATACTTACTTACATTACCACATTTAGCAGAAGTACAAAAAAAAGTGATTGATGTGTATGTTGGAGCCATCGCTTGCTGCCATCAGGTATGCCTCTGGCTAACATTCCATTCCATGTTCTTTCTCGTCTTTTCAGCACAGCAGGGGGCATACCATATGCAAACTCGTCTTCACGCAGGAAACAAGACTAATTTCTGTTAGCGCATATACAAGCTAAAAAACAATGCAATGGCATGTCACCCAAGATGGGCCCTGTGGCTAAGAAAGGTTTGCTCAAGAATTTAACATCCATCAATTGTTGCCCTCCACCCTTGACAATTCTGGACCCCCTCAGGCATGTCATGTACAGAGAACTCTCGCGTGCTTAGGAAAGCTGAGAAGAACCGATATGAGTTCATATACTGAGGCAGGGCTGGTCACAAACAGCACTGGAAGAAGCAAACCGTAGTCCGTCACATAGCGCTTACGCAACCGGAGGGCGGCATGTTAGTAGGCGTGACCTTAAGCTGCGCACGCGCACTGCTTCGCAACGTTCTCGTCTGTCGTCCTTTGTCCCGGCCGCTATCTTGCGCAGGGTGATCGGCCTCTGATTGGGTTCTGGAGTCCGGTTGTGGAGCCAGAGCGGGAAGGAAACCGGGAGCGGTGAGAGCGAGCGGGGGGCTTGTATGGCGGTGGTCTCTGTATGTGTGTGAGCGTGCGTGCGTGCATGTGTGTAGGTGCGCTCCTGTGTGTGTGCGGCGGGGGGGGGGGGTGCCGGTGAGTCGGGGGAAGTGGGGGGGGGGGTGCGCGTGTGTGTGCCTTCCTGCCTGCATGTGTGTATGTCTGTGTTCAGGGAATCTGTGGCAGGGGACGTGCACGGCGCCGGGCTGGGCGTGCAGCGTGCGCGTTCGCGCACCCAAATCCAAGCTCGTAACACCCTTTTGTCCGTCATTCCCCCAGACTGATCACTAAAGTTCTCGAGACTGGACGCATCCTACGGATGCTCTCCAGCTCGACCTAAAAACTACATTTAAAAACAGTTAATAATGTAAAGTGCACAATGCATTGTCAAACTTCGTCATTACATATACAAGTGGGGTGGCCTCTCACACCAACCCCCTTGACTAAGCATGACGACTACCAAAACTTATTGCATTTTAGCCGAAGTACATTCATATAGATCATCAATAGTATTTCATTTCCATAGATTTCAGTGACAAAACAATATATCATATCAGAAGACATGCTATCAATAGCAATTCCTGATTATAAGGGCAGATCTAATAAAACTAAGCATAGAGCTACATATAGCAGCAGTTTGTAATGATCTCAAGTGCTCAAAACCTTCCTTGTAATTACAAGGTCGGATTTCCCCCAGGAGGGGTTTAATAAACGGTCTCTTGGAGCTTTATAGAGTGTACAAAAAAAGCACAAAGTGCAGCGTGCATTGTTGAGCTTCATTATCACATGGGCAAGGGGGTAGCCTCTCACACCCAGCCCCCTTGCTTAGGAAAAGCAGCTAAAAAGTGCAGTCCATTTAGCTGAAATCTAGTCAGATAAAAACGCCATTGCGTATGTGTAGTAAAAGATAAATAGAACTGTTGCTGTGATATAACTGCTTGATTTGATAGTTGCTTGTCTTGTTTGGACAAGCCTAATATAGGACGATATGCATTCTTAATCACCATCTTGGTGTCTGGTTTAATAGAGTCAGGGTTATCGTAAAAACCTCCGAGACCAATTTTAAACAAGCATTTACAATGCAATAGGGCTCGCAGCATTAAAGTTTGAGTTATTGGCATTGTGTATGACAATGAGTTGCATAAATTTTCCGAAAACTCTGAATTGGTGTATAAAGATGATTTGCAAAATGTCATATGTTGCTCAATAATAAGGAGAGTTGGGAATAATTATGCTATGCTATCTTTTGCTATCCTGTGCTTTTTTATTATGATGTGCTGTGTTTTGTTATGCTATGCTGTGTGTTGTTATGCTATGTTTTGTTATGCTATGCTGGTGTGTGAGGGTGTGTGAGGGTGAGTGAGGGTGTGAGAGGGTGAGTGAGGGTGTGAGAGGGTGAGTGAGGGTGAGTGAGGGTGAGTGAGGGTGAGTGAGGGTGAGTGAGGGTGAGTGAGGGTGAGTGAGGGTGAGTGAGGGTGTGTGAAGGTGTGGGGGTGTGAGGGTGTGGGGGTGTGAAGGGGTGGGGGGGTGAGGGGGTGTGAGGGTGAGGGGGTGTGAGGGTGAGGGGGTGTGTGAGGGGGTGTGTGAGGGTGAGGGGTGGTGAGGGTGTGAGGGTGAGGGCGTGTGAGGGTGTAAGGGTGAGTGAGGGTGTGTAAGTTTGAGAGGGTGTGAGGGTGAGGGGGTTTGAGGGTGAAGAGTGAAGCATTGTGCAGCGTGCACATAGTAAGGGTGATGCAGTACCCCCAAAATAAACATGCTGGAATTCAGAAAATAAATGAGCAATAAAATGCTTTTACATTTTTTTTTGTCTGGTCACATTTGCTGTGCTTTAAAAGATGGCCAAATGTCAGGCTTTTTTGGAAAGTAGTATTTCCCACCTTAAATTATATTTTTAAATATTGTGTTTTCCATTTACAATATATTGGTGGGCAGCCTTTTTCTCTGTTAGGGAGATGGAGCAAATTACCAAGCAGGCGATCATTCCTTTAAGCATTGGTGGGAACCACCCTTACGGTGGTTCCTGTCAATGCATTGCGAAGTTGGGTACATGGCTCCATCAACATGATGGAGCCATGCGCCAAACTGGTATCTTTTGTATTTTTAAGAATAAAATCTCAAACTACAAAAGATAATGCTCCCCTCACCATGGGAGTCTGCTCCCACTGTTTAAGAATTAACGCATATCTAAAGGCACCATCCAAACTAGTGTACCTACTCTGCCAGCACAAATAAAACAATCTATAATTGAAGATCCATAGGTGTCAACATGCACAGATAGCAAAAAAGGTAATTGCAAGATAGAGTTGCTTCTATCAAAGAGACTGATTAAATGATGTTGACTTCCAATCCGGATAAGAATGCATTTGCAATTCTGGTCATATTATTTGAACTTCTCGCCCATGCACAAAATCCTCTGTGAATTGACTTGTGTTGTTTTGACCTAAGGCCTGTGGGACCTGTTTAATAAAACCCCCACTTATGCAGTCTGAAAATCCAGACTGAGGTTCAGATGCCAACACTAGTAAGGCAAACTAAATAAAATGTGAGCAATAGAACCAAATGTATTGTTACTCCAGAATTATAAAAATACTATCTATTCTGGGATGTATTTAACTGTAGGTATTTTCTGCTGTTGTGTTCTTTTCTGTAAGCCTTTGCATGAGTTTGATATTCAAAGAACAGAAAGTATGGAAGGCTATAAATTAGCTTTTTGTCAAAATGTTTTTTTTAAGATGAGAGGTTGGGGGTGGACTAGGGTCTGAGAGCAGTGAGAGGAATAAATAGTAACCTAGGGGCGCTATCATTCCTCTCTGCAAAAAAACTGAAAATCGGGGAGGGGCGTGGCTTGGAGCCAACAGTAATGGCTGCACACTAGAGGAGCTCCGGGCTCGTTAGTGTAAATGCATAATAAAGGCATCTGTCCTTAAAAGGTGCATAATATTTGGGGATCTTCAAAAATACACATTGCGCTGTTAGGGAACCGGTTGTGATGGAAACACGAGTTAGCAGGTAGAAAAAATGGAATTGAACAAAAGTGAGAACGACGTTAGTCGGATATTATGTGGGCCCAGTTCACACCCTCTTTTGAGCTTGTAAATTCAACATATACATGCAAACGGCTTAATTTTCGGGTGCATGGCATTTTTTTAAAATAACTTGCCCTCTTACATTAAATTGCTCGTGCCAGTAACAATCTTATTAATGCAAGGGTAAAGCCTACTCCAAGGGTACATGGGGATACTCTGGCAAGTTTTGGAGCACCCAAAAACTTTTGCGCTTGTGCAAACGTTTTTTCAACCCATTCTGTCCCAGAAAATAATAGGAGATTCACTCCTTTTAATGGCCAGATTAAGTCCCATTCCAGGGTTGGGCTATGACGGCAACACTCCTAAATCGTGCGGTTTTGGGGATGAAGTGACTTTCTCTATGAGAAATAATATTGAAATAAAGACTGTACAAGTACAGAACAGCAGAGCTTGCAAGCAACCCAGGTCCCGGCATAAGCATCCAGTCTTTCCCCTCACATTCCTGTAGTTGTGTTCATGATTTTAGAACTGGATTTCCAGAAATATGTAACATTGCAAAGAAAATTTCCGGGCTAGATTTGCTTCTCACCTGAATCGAGGAACCTGAGATCTCTGAAGCAAGTCGCAGCGATGCAAACTTTCATCGCTAAGAACAAGATCCACACACACAAGAATGCAAATTTCCATCCCTGAGGCTGTGCCCACAGCAAGCAGATGTGCACGCTTCCGTCACTCAAAACTGGTTCAGGGAATGCGGTAGTGTAAGTCTGCCTTACCGGTAACTGGCTGAGCAATGCGGAAGCGCAAATTTCCCTCAGAAATATTAGAGAAGGGTGAAGCACACATTAAACAGAAATCTTTGCAGCGGATGTCCTAATGACTAATCTATCCTAGCTCTATGCAAGGAAAGTCGATCATTTACCTTAACCGACTTCCAAGCAGCCCATTAAGTCGGCACTGGGCAGTGATCAGACTCCATTCACATGCACAACTCCATTCAGTTCAAGAAGCGCATGCACCATTTAAACAAGGAGCCGTGTGGTTTTGCTTTTTGTGTAACTCAGAGAAAGGCCTGGAAGTTAGCGGAGGAGAGCTTGAGAGAGGTTTGCAAAAAGAGTAGCAATGGAAGGCAACATTAATATGGGAAACATTGCTAAGTTATCAGTTTGACATTAAGGCATCTCGGCACAGTACTATCCGAGCATGCATTCTCAATTATCGACAGGTCATTTCATTTATTCCTGGCTCACCCGAGTGCCCCTGCTGCCTAGACACAGTAAAAAAAAGAATTGTTAGCGTTGACAAAGTCCATAATCTTGCTTGCATTATGAGTTCTGACGAAGATTGTGAAAGAACTTGCGGCAGTGAAAACCAAGAAGCGGAAAAACGGAAGTCAGGCAAGGTCGCCTGTGACGGAGGCAGGGCCGCGTCCGGACCGGAAGAGGAGGCAGGCAGAGTCCATGCGTCTCGCGCCCGGGGCTCCTGTGAGCGGTAGAGAGCCCCGGGTCCGCGCCAGCAGGAGGTTGTGCGCCGCGTGCGGAGAGCAGAGTCCCCCGAGATTGCCCAGGTAAGTTCAAAAGGGCTGGGGGGACTCGTGTGTGTATGCTCGTGTGTGTGCGACGGTGACGGCGGCGGGGAGGGGGGGGCCCTTGGTGCACTTGTGTGTGTGTGTATGTGTGTGTGTGGGGGGTGTCTGTATGTATGTATGTATGTGCGTGCGTGCATGGGCGCTTGTGTCAGTGTGTATGCGCATGCGTGTGTGGTGTTTCGTGTGGTGATTCGAGCTTCCCAGGAGACAGCGCCTGGCCACAGCGCGCGTTCGCGTGCGCGTGGCAGTTTCAAATCGCCATGCGCGTGGCCAGGATTGTCTCCTGGGAAGCAGACACGGCCACAATAGGGTTCTCGGCGGAGACGCGCTTCCGCGCGTTCAGCCGAGCCCTAAAAAGGCTTCCTTTACATAACGCAGCCATGGAATCTGCATGGCATTATCCATCAATCTTTTAGGATTTCTTTTGAAAACAGCAGGTCTTCTGAGGACCACATTTTTCCCCATAGGAGCAATGGGGACACATGGATACTATCACTCACTAAGTCTAAACCCTCCTCGGAATGACAAAAAGTGTTAGGAGAACTCTTTGGAACAGATAAGAGACGTTTTAAAAATGTATTCTCCATAATTTGTATTTGTGCACTTTTATGGTATCCCCATACCCCTGCCCCATAGGTCGCAACTGGCAAGCATTTAGATTTGTACAGTATCTTCAGTTCCGCTATTGGTTTTTGACCTAGTTTGCTTGCAAAGCGGAAAAGGGCCTCTATCGATCTGCTTGTCTTTTGTACCCGAGTTGTTATTAGAGGGTCCCAATTTAAAGTTTTATTAAAAAGATTTCCCAAATAATTAAAATTTGGGACTCTCCCAATAACCATGTTGTCCACAACAAATTTACGGGTTTTAGTCCTATTTGGGCCGCACACCATTGTAAATGATTTTGTAAAGTTAACCTTCAAGTCTAATCCCAACATAAATTCATTAAAAGCATTTAAATATTTCTGCATACTATTTGCAGTTAAGGTCATTAACACAGTATCGTCTGCGTAAGACAATAAACGTATATGTTTGCCATTTATTTTAGGGAAGTCCAGACCTTTTTCCAACAAAAAAAATTCTAAGCCATTTATGTATACTAAAAACAAAAATGGGGCCAAAATACAGCCCTGACGGACGCCTTCAGTTGATGGGATAGACCCAGTTTTTTCGCCCCTAGGGCCATATCAAATGGCCACAGAAGTAGCGGCATGTAATCTGCGTAACAAAGTAACCAATGATTCCTTGAACCCCATGGACTCTATTAGTATCCACAATTTCCCCCTGCACACAGTGTCGAAAGCACTGGATAAGTCCATAAAGGCCAGGTGAATTGAGACACCCATGGCCTTTATGTACTTACCCATAATCAGGGCCAGGTGAGGCACTGCTCCGTTGTCCCCCTACCTTTTCTAAAACCATATTGTGTGTCCACAATAAGTCCAGAGGAGTTCGCCCATGTCTCTAGGCGGGCCAATATTACTCTCCCCAATAGTTTGCAAGAGGCATCTATTAAGGAGATTGGCCTATAAACAGCAGGGGTCGCTTTTATTACCTTTTTTAAAAATGAGCACAACTACTGCCTCTGTCCAAGATGATGGAATGCGCCCCACAATGATCGCCTTAAAAATATTAAGCAACAGGGGTGCCCAAACTTCAGGATTATTTTTAAACAAATCCAAGGGTACAGCTTCAGGACCTGGTGCCTTGAGTAGAATGCCTCTTCTCAGGGCCTCCTCCACTTCACCCAACGAAAGCGATAGACTAAGCTATTGTGCAGTCTGAATATTAAGATGGATTTCATCCTCACTTTCGTTTATCAATGTGGTGCCCTTTGGATTAAAAATCCCAGAGTAAAGGGTCTCCCAAACCTCCCCGGTTATGTGCATGATCACGGTCCTGTTTTCGTTAGTAAAGAGGGGGCGATTAATAATCTCCCAAAATAACCTACGGTCTCTCAAATCAGTGGCTTTCTTAAGGTCATCCCAGGCCTGCTTTTTCAGTTCCAATTTCCTTTTTTCAATGGTCTCTTTATAATTTCTTCTTGCTTTCTTAACCATTGCCTTATCCCGTGGGACTCAGTGTAAAGCCTTCTTCAATAATGTTTCATCTGCGGAGCATTCAGCATCGAACCGAACCATTTGTTAACACGGATACTACCCGGCAGTTTACAGAAATATGTGGCCACGTTCTCACAAAGAACTTCAAAATTCTGTACTATCAATTCTGGCTCAGAGTTGCTCATTAGACAAGTCATTACTTGTGATAGAGTGGCTTTAAAAATAGTTTCCTCCAATATTTTAGGATTAACCCTATCCAATTTCAACCTAAAACCTTGATCATGACTATATTTCATAGGTTGTTCAGTAGACTTTTCCCTGACAGCCACAGTACCCAACAGTAAAACAAGTGGGTTATGATCACTGGCAGGGTTTACTTCTATTCTAAAATCATCAATAAGGTGGGCATACCTACTGGAAACTAACAAAGTCGATTACACTTTTTCGACCCCCAGCCCCTTGAAAGGTTGGAATTGGCACCACTGGAGTGCTGGTCAACATATCCAACATGCAAAGATCGTTTACCACAATGATATGATTTAATGCATCACCCTGTATGGTGTGCTTAAAGTGTGCGAGTGGTTGTTCATTAGTGTCAAATAAACCACAGACCTTACTCCCACTATGATGGCATATGGTACAATTAAAGTCCCCCAACCACATAATACACAGAAGAGAGATTCTTTCAGTCACTTTGGCTATTTCTACCTGCAAGCAATCCATAATAGTTTAAGTCTGCGTGTCAAAAATATTATAGTACCAATTGATTAAAAGCAAAGGGACAGGAAACAAGTTAGTAATCAAAATTAATTGGTACCATGGAGAAGCCATTACTTTATCTATCTTTAATGACTCATATTTTACCGAGATTGAGGTCACTAGTCCACCTTTTGCCCTCCCAGTCAATGAAGGTTCAGCATGGACGACAGATGAATAATATCCATCCAGGGATGGATCATTTCTGCTCTAAGTTTCTTGGAGACAGATGATGTCAAAGGATTTAATATATTCCATCCATACCTCATCCAATAGTCTTCGTGAGATGCCTGGCACATTCCACGAGATTAAGCGAAAAGTGCATCTATCAGTTTGGCTATTTACTGTGTCTAAATGTTTACTAGAGCTAAGCCCTTCTACCGTGTGACCAGCTTGTATAATAATCTGTTTATCCTCACTGTCTTTAGCCAAACCCTGCATTTTCCTTTACTTCGAGACAACTGCAAGTCGCCATATTTTCCCAAAGGGTCAACAGATTATGTAAACTCGCTAATATTCCCACAATATAATGGAGATACAACCATGCAAAGTTAATCGTTCAGATACTTCTATAGGGAAAATGTATTTAATTAGTGTCCATAATCGCTGACGACTTTCAAAACGGACCTAAAAGCCCTACTCTTCCAACGGAATTTCAGCTAAAACGCTGTAATCATCTCTTGGCACAGACCTCTATACCACCTTAAACTTTGTAAGGCTGTATACTACCTAAACCTTCTTACGGCTTTTGTACTTTCGGTTTTATGTAATGAGCTACCGTACGTTCAACCTTGTAATTACTTATAACTGTATTGTCCATCTTAAACCACCTGTAACAAGATATTCCTCATGTAAAGCGCTCTAGCACCTTGGGTAACACCCGCGCTATATAAATATTCATAAATAAATAAACAGAACCTATACTATATAACTAGCGGCAGTGCAAGCTTGCAATCGAGACAGAAATGGCAGATGTACTTCCCTGTGGAGATGCAATCATACACCGACCATCTCTGTCCCCTTGACAGGTAACACCGGGCATGGTTCCCTCGCAGGTCAGGACGTGAACGGGATAGATACTGCTCTCAGCACTTGTAAGTGCTCAAGTACAACACGGGCAGAAGCCATGAACGCTTCGATCACACCCTTGGCATCAGCAAAACGGAAAGCATCCGTACACGGCGATCACATAACACACAGACTGGGGGTGTAACACTGGCAGCGGCAGTACAGACTGATTCTGTGCCCCCCAAAACTGACAGGCTGCCAGGCGCCCAAAACACTAACAAGACTCATACCTTTGCTTTTTCCAGACTGCTCATTTTATTCTGTCAACAAAACTCAACTATTTTATATTTCTCTCCAGGCTGCTCACAGGCCAAAATATTTTAACCAACACCAGAAAACATAGTATACTTGTATCTAACCGCTATCGTTAAGTGTTGCAAATGTGACTTAAAAAAGTATTTGCCCTAGAAAGCAACCTGCAGGACCAACAAGAAATGGAAAGACTGCTCGCCTTTTAAAATCATGAATGGGCCTCTAAATTACATGAGATTTCAGCTATGTGTCAATTGGGAGGGATGACTATCCAAGAACGACTAAGTGATAGTGTGCAAAAGGCTGCTTTAATGAAACAGGTGCACAAGCTTTAATACCAACCTACGCCTTACAAACTAAAAATCAACCTGGCTTCACTATGCATCCTAATCCTCCTCCTCCCCTTCCCCTAAGCAACCCTTCCCAAACCAACCAAAATACAATCACAACTCTCCTCACCCAAACTCCCCGTCCCCAAACCTTGTGCATACAGAACTGGTTCCATTTCATTCCATTCATAAACTCCCCATTGCCCTCAAAACTTTGACTGGGGCTCAACATGACCAACTTTTCCCTCAATTACTTTTAAACTTGAGTACCAAACCGCCAAAGGCATCTGTTTATCGAAGTGGCAACCATGAACAACAAAAGCACCTCACCTAGCCCTGCACACCTGCCTCACCAAGAATATAATCAGGTGGGTGGGGAAAGCCATGTAACTGTCCCTGCCAGCCGGGTTGTACCAAAACTTAAAATGGCACCCTAAACCCAACTGACATGATCCTAAAAGACCCATGTAACCCGCCCCCAGACTAATCGGGCAGCCCCTTGCTCCTGGACTCTACCACCCGCCCGAAGATTCCTGAAGGAAAAGGCATTCTGCACACCATCCACCCCCTAAAAACCCTCATTATTATAAGTTATGAACTAGTTTGCTCACATATTTCATCAAGAAGGACTGTGTAGTTTACAGATCACAGAAAGGAGTCCCGGGTGCTAAGAGTTTGTCTCTGTAGCGTTTTCACATACTTGCTCAATTTGAGAAAAGAATAAGTGTCAGGGCCCAATATATAGCTCATGCCATTGCAGCTCACAACATCCACTGTCCGAGCCAGCGTTGGCAAATCCGGTATCAAGCCTACCTGCTACCTCTCACATTCGGACACATGTAACAGTTCGAAATATTCTAGGTCACCCAAAAGGTGGAAGAACGGACTGGGAGCACTATTATTATTTATGTAATATAGATCCATGTTCTTTGTTTAAAAATATATGGACAGCGCCACTATGTGTTGGAATGTCATAATAGTGTACCACTGTTAAAACACAGGAATGAATGTTAAGCCCCGCAAACTCCGGCACAAATTAAGCACCGTGATAATGTATAGCTGTGCATTTGGATCACATTTTGACTATATGATGAATGGAATGGGCACCGGGAAATATGGTAGTCCACAGAGATCACATATGTATTTCGAAATATATTTATGGTTTCTTAAATCCGTATCCATAAAAACTGTTTCTCATACAAAAAAACATCAAAGCTGGATTTGTATGAGAAACTGTTTTTATGGATACGGATTAAATAAATAATAGATATATTTCGAAATACATATGTGATCTCTGTGGACTACCATATTTCCAGGTGCACCATTACAATCATCATTGGACTCAATTGCTGCTGGACAGTGGTAAAGAACCACAGCAGGTACCGGAAAAGAAGTGCAAGAGCCATATTTTGTAGGAACTTTATGTGAGGTGCGATCACTTTAGTCCGACGTTGGTGTTCTTTTGGTTATTTAAGCTTCACATTTTAGCTATTTACAGAAAACAACGACCTGCAAAGCCTGGTCTCCCACTTCTGCAGGTGTAAGCATCAACAATCTCAAACCAAAACGGAAGTAGTCAATGAGTAACGTATATTGCACTGTACTTACGGTTGCTGTACTTTTTTTTTATAGCAGCTCATACCAATGATGAGGCTTTGAAGCGCATTTAAGGGGACATGGGGCACAGGTCTCCATATTTCCGTATTGTGGGCTTGGCTGAAAGGGCACAGAAGTTTCCCGGTGTCATGAGTGATGGCCAGAGGTGTGCTCTTACTGTTTTGCAGAGATTAACAGAGGAGTGAAGAGGTGGGTTGTAAGAAAATGGGGTTCTGTTGCAGTAACAACTCACTTTTTACCTGGTATCTGGTGCAACTACGACAGAGTGCTGGTTCCCTGGTAATCAGGTCCCCCAGTCCCAGTGTTCGTTCCCTAAAACTGTAGCGGTACCCTAGGGCTGTGGCACAAGTTGTGCCACCCTATGGACTCCTCACCCAGCCCATGCAAACTGACACTAAAGGCTGAATGCCTGAGTGAAGAGACAAATTTGACATGGCACACTGCCCTGTGTGCCTTGTCAAGCAGCACTACCTCAGGTATAGGTAAGTCACCCCTCTAGCATGCCATGCAAGCCCTAAGGCTGGGTGTACTATATCTTAGGTGTGCGCATATCTGCATTAGCAGATATGCCCCTACATATTTAAGTCTATTCCTTAATATTGTAAGTGACAGATAAGCCATAGAGAGTACATGGGCAGGAAACTCGATAACTCAAGTTCCCCAGCACCACAAAGGCTTCCCTGAACCCAGGAGTGTTTGGTATCAAACAACTCCTTTTAATAAACCCACACTGATGCCAGTGTTGAATTTATTAAACCATATACTCAGAGGGCACCTTAAAGGTGCCCCCTGAAAACTTGCCAAACCTTTTGTAGTCTCTGACTGCCTTTAGACAGCCTGCCACCACCAGACATTTTTCTGGACCACTGGGTCGAGAGCCTGTGCTCTCTGTGGCCAGAAACAAACCACATCCTGGGCAGAGGTGTCACAACTCCTCCCCCAGGATTGGCCCAGTCCTCGAGTGGGAAGCTACAAAGGCCTGCCACCTTTGTAATACGACCCCCAGCCTCTGCTGCTAGCAGCAGATGGCAGCTCCCGGTCTAGTCTCCCACTTTGGGCAGGAAAAGCTAGACACAATAGGAAGTGAGCCCACCTCTGCCAACTCCACCTCTAAAGTGCAGGGGGCAAAGGGAAGCACATTTTCAGTACTCACTGTCTTGAAGATGGTGGGGCTCCTCCAATCAGGGCTAGGATTATGCCCTCTCCCAAATGAGGGTGGGTGGCATAATTGAGGATGTAGATGCCCCACGTAAGGTAAGGTGCCCAATGGCCCAACCTGTAACTACCTTAAAACACCCCTAAATCTAGTGTTTGCGAGGCACCCCCAGACTCTGAAGCTATTTCCTGCCTACCTAAGGAGAGGATGATACAATGCCACGCAGAGAAGTCTATAAATGCCTACTGACTTGGCCCCAGCCCTACCGGCCTGTCTGCAGCTTTACAGATCCTGCAAAGAAAACTACGCCTGTCCTGCAGCCAGCGACCTCAAAACCCCAGGGAAGACTGTCTGCCTTCGAAAAAAAGGCCAGAACTCACAAGAACAGCAGACCTGACCTCAAGAAGCCTCCCTCTCCATGTCTAAGCAGGTCAACATCGTCTCCTCCTCCTGCTACAACACCCTCCGCATGCTCAACAGGATCTACAAGTGGATCCCGACCGAAACAAGAAGAACGGTGACACAGGCCCTCGTCAGCAGCAGACTGGACTACGGCAACGCACTCTATGCAGGAATCCCAGCCAAACACCTACGACGACTACAACGCATCCAAAACGCCTCTGCCCAACTGATCGTCAACGTCCCCCGCCGCAGCCACATCACCCCCCCACCTAAGAGACCTACACTGGCTCCCCGTCGACAAGAGGATCACCTTCAAGCTCCTCACCCACGCACACAAAGCACTCCACAACGCCGGAATAGCCTACCTGAACAGCAGACTCAGCTTCCACACCCCCACCCGCCAGCTCCGCTCCGCCAGCCTTGCCCTCGCCGCTGTCCCCCTGTAACGATGCAGGACGACGGACCCCCCTGAATGGGGGCTTAGGGACCCTCGAGGGGAGCTCTCAACATCCCCACCTCTTATCTGCCCTCCACAGAATGACATTCCAGGGGCGGTCTTCGGGGTCGGGTCACCAGAAGAGTGGGAGGGGCTGACAGAGGACGCTCCGACGTCAAATACGGAAGAGGCGAAGGATCAGGGGTGCTTGTTCACCCGGAGTGTTGGCGTGTGGAGTGAGTTGGAAGAGGAGCGTAGCGGTGTAAGGAGAGCGGAGGAGTCAGGAGGAGAGACGGAGGGAGCAGAGACGAGCGGAGAAGCGGCAGTCCAGACGGAGAGTACGCCAGGAGGCCACCGTACCCACGAACCGCCCTGCCACACACCCGGGGGAGGTGTGTGGCTTGCCCAGGTACGAGATAAGATATGGGGCTGGGTTGGGAGAAAGGGCGGGACTACCG
This sequence comes from Lissotriton helveticus, assembly GCF_964261635.1. Classification (NCBI taxonomy): domain Eukaryota; kingdom Metazoa; phylum Chordata; class Amphibia; order Caudata; family Salamandridae; genus Lissotriton; species Lissotriton helveticus. Next base: position 93,982,198 of record NC_136058.1, read on the forward strand.
CGTAATCCGGGGGGTTTATTCCCTTAGCCCAGTACCCCTATCCCTGAGCACGGATTCACTGCACCTTCCAGACGTCCCGAGTGTGAGACAGGTGCGTTTTCCTCACTCCCTTCTCCTCGTCACTTGTAAATATATTTGGACACTTCCCTGACACTTGTCTTGTTTGTTTAAACCGAGAGGCAAGACGGAACTCGACGGATATCGACCCCGGAGGAGCCCAGACGGGTTTCGAAGAAGCGAGACGGTCCAGCCCAGGAGAAGCCGGACCACTCGAAGCAGATCTCCACGACGAACAGTATCTTTACGAAAAACGTGTACAGACTACTTACTTGCCTCAATAAAACCCGCCTCCTACCCATTCCTCCCGCACCTGTTACAGCCCCGCATCCAACGAACGACCTCCGGCGGCATATCCTTCTCCTACCTCGCCGCCAAGATCTGGAACACCCTCCCTACCCACATACGGCAGACCCAAGACCTACTCCTCTTCAGAAGACTCCTCAAGACCTGGCTCTTCGAGCTGTAGCAGCACCCCCCCTCCCCTCAGTGCCTTGAGACCCTCACGGGTAAGTAGCGCGCTCTACAAGTACTCTGATTGATTGATTGAAGAAGCCAAGACATTATCTATGGTGCTCTCCGTAACTGCGATCCCCGACCACTCTGCACCCAAAGCCTCTGGCCGGAGTCCAGGTGGCCCTGCGGTCCAGAAAAGGTTCCCCAGCAATCTGAGTCCAGCATTGTCTGACCCCTCCTGGACTCCAAAACGACACCTGCAGTGTAATTCTGAAGGATACCCCAAATGCAACCGGCTCCGGTAAGAAAAGCCTGACGTCAAAGGACACCCCTGCACCCCAAGACCCTGGGCCTTGAGGAGCTCCACCAATGGTGGGCCTGTGACCAACAGCATCTCAACATACCGCTGCTGTTGCTGGTATTCTTTGTGCAGCCTCCGGTTCAACGCCTGCAAAATGTTCCCAAACCAAGTTCCTCTATTGTTTTGCATTGGGCGCCCGACACTGTGTTTGCACCGTGCACCCTGCTGCCCCTGTGCCACTGGTGGTGTATCTTTGGTGCTGCCTGGAGGACCCCCCTATGCTTGCCTAAACCTCCAAAGCTTGAACCCAGGAGCTGCTTTACTTACCTGCAAGCAGCGTGTCTTCAAGTACCCCCAGTCTCCATTAGTTACCACTGGGCCCAAGCTCCAGATTTGACCTCTGCACCTGGTCGCCTGCGTGTCACTGGTGGTGCAGCGCTTTTGCTCACCTGAACGCTTGCCCCCGTTAACCTCCAATCCTGAAGACTGGAACTGTAATTGTGTACTTACCAGCAAACCTGCGTTATTATTTTTCTCCCTTAGGTTTACATGGCAAAAACTGAAAACTGCACTAAATGTCCACTTTTGAAATTAAAAGTATTTTTATTTCAAAACGTACTTGCTTTTATGAAAGTTTTGTGGTCTTAGAAAATAAAAATAGCTAGTTTTGTGGTCTTAGAAAATAAAAATAGCTAAGTACTTTTTAGGTTTTGCCTGTCGAAAGCTGCGCAAGCAGCTTTTCGCGCAGGCAAAATCTAATACTGTGTGGCTTTGTTCCGCCCTCTCTTTCCATTGGCTAGCTCGATTTTTAGGCTTTTCGCTACGTCATGCGGCTGTGTTTATTTTTTTGGGGGGGGGGGGGTGGTCATTCCGCCGACCGCCGCAAGTCGTCCTTGGTGAGTGCTTGCTGTCCTGTCTTCCCCCGCCCCCCCTCCCGCTGTCCGTGTGCCCGTTACCGACCCCCCTCCCGCTGTCCATGTGTGCCCGTTCCCGCCCCCCCTCCCGCTGTCCGTGTGCCCTTTCCCACCCCCCCTCCCGCTGTCCGTGTCGCCGACATTGTAAATGCTTGTTTTTGTTGTTGTTCAAAGGCCTGAAACGGCGGACGGGGGCAGCGGAGCTCAGAGGACTGTGAAGAGAGACGAGCTCGGGTTCATGTGTGTGCATGTGGTAACGGGTGCTGTCACGTGCCAGCATAGTAAAGAGAGCTGCGTTTCGTTCCTCAGTCACCCTCGCCGAAGTGAAAACCCTAATTTCCGGCTTCTATTCTTCGTTCCCTTTGCGGTATGTGTTTGGTTTTTCTTTTGTTCATAGGCCTGTAACGGCGGACGGGGGCAGCGGATCTCGGGGGACTGTGAAGAGAGACGAGCTCGGGTTCATGTGTGTGCATGTGGTAATGGGTGCGGTCACGCGCCAACATAGTAAAGAGAGCTGCGTTTCGTTAGGAGGGAAAATGTGCGTGAAGAGTATTGTTTGCAATACAACTATTTCCATCTATGGCTCGTCTGTCCTTGTGTTTAACTTAACCCCATCATACCTTTTGTCTGGCTGGAGAGCACCGCCTCGCGAGTACTAGCCCCAGTTTCTCCCGCATTGCGTCCCCCTCATTCGTGGTTTTCTGTCGTCCTCTGCCCATGAAGGGGCCATATGGGGATTGCCACGGCATTAAAGACACGGTGTGCTGTGGTCTTTCAGCGATTGTCGCCACACCAAAGCTGTGGATATACTCTACACCAGGGCTTTGTGTGTGCCGGGTCCTGCCGGGGCTCAGCACGGCAGTTTTAAAGAGCAGGTGCCATGACGGGTCCCTATCGGGCTCTTAATTTTTGCCCTCACCCTTAGGGTGAAAATAATATTAACTCTGCAGCAGTGCCACCCTTCATTGCCTTTGAGGTCACTTCAAAGAGACTCGTTTTAGTTCTTTCCCTGCCTCATCATTTCAGAAGGGAAGCGTTCTCAGTACTATTTACAACGAAGCCATAGTTGATGCTTGTTTTATAAAACTAACAATCAGTGGCAACGCCAATAGTCCTGGTTTGTTATGTGTAATGTTACTTGTTGTATCTTGATATCTGCATGCAATGACCGAAACAGCAAAATATCAGTCCAGCGGCACATTATGCTAAGCACAGATTTTTAGTTTAGGGGTGTTTAAGCCGCGCCTTTAATTCCATAGGCCACGCCAATTTGAGATACGCCCCAGTTTTTCATCACACTTAAATCCCTGCTCTACATCTTGTATTTCGCAGGCCTCGTGCGGTAACCTAGTAAGAGGCCTTTATGCAAGGAAGGAAATGTCTGACCGGTGAAATACGCAAAAGGGTAGAGTTAGGTGAGAACCTCTGGGACCCGTGCCTCAGCCTCTTCACCTGCTGCACAACCTAAAGCAACGCACCATGTCGTAGTATGCACCACCTGAACCGCTTGCTGCCTCTGCTAGAGGAAAGAGTGGCCGCTAGTACGACTTTGCATCTCAATCTATGCTCCATTACCACACAAGCAAACCCCTCCTTATTGGCATTTTTAAAATCTTTCTATCTTCTAGTGGACAAAACAACAAGGTGCCATGAGTATCATGTTTTTGGTCTGGTCAAAGACACATCTCTTTGTTTTACAGACCTTTTGTTACAAATTCACTAAAATGTATATAGAACGCACTTTAGCTCTGCCTCAGAGTAGTAATTCTCGCTTGGTTATTTTTGTGTGAACCACGTGTTAGCCTTCATTGACAGAGGCGTTGCTTGATTAGTAAGATTAGGGGGAGTGGGTGAGCTTCAGATTTCCCCATAATCACGCTGGCATATAATGTTAAAATATATTACATGATGGCAGGACTCAAAGAGGGGCATAGGGGCAGTGGAAAGAGAGATGGATGTGGGTCGGTAGGGGGACTAAGTAAGGGAAAATAATATTTTGTAAAATAACCAAATCATTTTAGGGCTTTCAAAACTGAGATGAGAATTTGTGTTTTTGTCTGTGTATGCATGCAAAAATCCCAAGTGAAATCTGACAGACACCTCACCATAGCCGACTGAAAGCACCTGTACCCAACTGCTAGGGAGTGCTAGGGAGTGCAGAGTGACTAGGGAGTGCAGAGTGACTAGGGAGTGCTAGGGAGTGTTAGGGAGTGCAGAGTGACTAGGGAGTGCAGAGTGACTAGGGAGTGCAAGGGAGTGCAAGGGAGTGCAAGGGAGTGCAAGGGAGTGCAAGGGAGTGCAAGGGAGTGCAAGGGAGTGCAAGGGAGTGCAAGGGAGTGCAAGGGAGTGCAAGGGAGTGCAAGGGAGTGCAAGGGAGTGCAAGGGAGTGCAGAGTGCAAGGGAGTGCAGAGTGCAAGGGAGTGCAGAGTGCAAGGGAGTGCAGAGTGCAAGGGAGTGCAGAGTGCTAGGGAGTGCAGAGTGCTAGGGAGTGCAGAGTGCTAGGGAGTGCAGAGTGCTAGGGAGTGCAGAGTGCTAGGGAGTGCAGAGTGCTAGGGAGTACGAGGGAGTGCAGAGTGACGAGGGAGTGCAGAGTGACGAGGGAGTGCAGAGTGACGAGGGAGTGCAGAGTGACGAGGGAGTGCAGAGTGACGAGGGAGTGCAGAGTGACGAGGGAGTGCAGAGTGACGAGGGAGTGCAGAGTGACTATGGAGTGCTAGGGAGTGCAGAGTGACTAGGGAGGGCTAGGGAGTGCAGAGTGACTAGGGAGTGCTATGGAGTGCTAGGGACTGCAGAGATTAAGCTAATGGCAATGTAAATGACAATGCCATTTATTTATCTGTTTTCAAAACCAACACATAAATACAAATTTTGTCATTTACAATGCCAATAGCTAACTTTTCCAAAGGCGAAACCATTGCATTGTAAATGCTTGTTTTATAAATTGGTCTCAGATTTATTCATTGAGTGTATGTCTCATTTATTGCCACTGTTTGTACAACAAATGGATTAACACACCGCTCTGATGAGCCTAACTGCTCGCCCACACTACCACAAAAGGGAGCATTAGTTTTATCAACTTGGCCTCGGTACCACCTCTGGGGACCCACTGGACTCAGTACACACTATACCCCTTTGTGGTATAGTATATGGCGAGCTGGACTCTCACAAGAGTGAGACACATTCCCATTTGCCGATACATACCAACTTTGGGTGGGTGACTGATTCTACTTCTTGGAGTCTAACAGCGCTTCATAGTGGGGAGTCACCTTTTGGGGACCATCCAGATCTTTAGATTCTCCCTGTACTCCGTGGTCAGGAAGTCTGTAAGGGTGGCTTTTTAGATGCACACAAAGCCTCCAATGTCATGTAGGCAATAGACTCCTATAAGGATTCAAAACACAAGCTCTGGTGCACTCGACAGACAGCTGTGCTAACACTTTCTTTTCTCACATGTATGTTCACAGCATAGGTCACCTTGCATTAGTCCCGAGATGAAAATATGAGAAAGGAAGAGGGAGGTGGAAAAAGAAGAGAAACATGGACAGGTACTGAAAGGTGTCAGAGGCAGAGAAAAGAGAGGGAGGCAGATTGCAACTTGCATTACCTGGCAGACACATTCCCACTTACCACCCACTGGTCAATGCCAGACTACAGGAGTAAAACTATAGTTTTGAAAATATATGTAACCTATGAAGAGCCGCTATGGGCAACATGTACTCAACCCAGACTCTGGGTGTCTTTTCTTCAGCGGACCTCATGGTGTGCCAAGGTTACCCAAGGCAATGGTGTGCCTACTGCCTACGGGACTTGAGGACGGAAGACTTTCCAAAGGGGAAAATAGCAAGGAAGAAGAAAGAAGCGAATGAGAGAAGACGACTATAAAAATGGATTTGATAATCTCGTTAACAAGGTACAAGACTTTAATGCACACTTGGATTCGTGTCTGTTAGCAGCGGGATTAGAATTTGAGGAATCATTTCGTGTATGCCTCACTTCAAAGACTTATACCAATGGAGCAATGAAAGTGAAAACGCATTTAATTTTGAATCAGCATGTTGGGGATAAACAGGTGCGATTTGCTGTCACGGTTAAAGTTAACAAATTGTATTCTTTGTGAAGACTGGCATGAGATTCTGCAAGTTGTCGCCTTTTCTTTTTATTGCTTGGAGCACGAATATAGATTATAACTGGATGACATAGTAGAAACTAGTTCTACATATCGTCTCATGCTCGAGAGGATGGAAGCATTTCTTAAGTGATTGGGGATATTTCAGGACTGAGCGGACTAATTCCATGAGTCAAAGCGCTTAAAAAAACAATTTTTTTCTTTGATATAAATTCCCTTAGGTGTATTTTAGTCGAACCAAAAAAGGCACCTGAAGTGCTACAACAGGTGGTTGTCTTGCAAAGGTTTTTGGAGTGGATATTCCAGATGATTGCTGGGTGGAAATCCCTCAATTCCTTTACAGCTGTTTCGCTAAAATATTTGCTGATCTGTCCAGCTTTACATAGGTTGAGAATTTTAGATTGTGGCATACGATATCAATACACGACAAACCCAAAGCAGACAGGTTGGTGACTGAAGACACACTCTGTCTGATGAAGGGGCAGACGAGTACCGCAGTGTTTTGGCTGATGCTTACCTGCAATAAGTGTGCTCAGCCTCAGAGTGCAGATAGATCAACTGTATTCCTGTTACACCGAAAGCCATTCTCCTGTTTCACAGGTAAACAGATGTCAGGTCACGTGACCATACATAATGCCACTATCTACAAAGAACTGTATTCAGAATCGAAATCCCACGGGCTGTGTGCAGTCCCAGCACAAACCTCCTGGCCCAGGAGGCTATCAGGTGGCAGGCGAGGAGAAAACAAACCTAATTGCACATTTTGCCTGCAGTGCAGTGACCGTAAAAGATTAAATCAACGGTATAGCTTTATGTGCAATTTAAACCCAATTCTTTTTAAAGACCTCAACCTCTCCGCACATTAAATGGGGGTATGTGCCTGTGTTTTTGAGTGCGAATTATATTTATGTTTAATGTCAAAAGGAACAATGATGGGTAGAAGACCTATAAATATTTGTCAATACTTGCTTTTGGCCTGCATTACAACAGTCAAAACAGACAGAGGGAGCGGGTCCTAAACCACAAGAGGGGGAACATTAAAGTGTCAAAATAAAGTACCAGAACATTAAATGCATACATCGGGAATAAAGTGAAAATAATGCTAATAAAGAACACAATAAGTATGAAAAAAACAAATATTTATATAGACTGACGTCCACGAGAAACAATTTACCATTTCAGCGAGCAGAGTCCAGAACTAGCATAACTTAAGGAACAAAAAGAGATGTTAAACCCCCCCCCCCCCCCCCCGAATCCCATCTGGCAGATGGCTGCTTATTTCTAAATGTTGTCTACCAAGAGAGATTGTGCCCATCCCAGAATTCATTTATACAAGACGCCGGCTCCTTTACATTTCAACATAGATTCTACACAAAACGTTTTTTTCATCTAAAGTTTTCATGGACGTGGTACCGCGTGTTACAATATGGAGGGTTAAAAGGGCCAACATTGCGAATAATTGGTCATGCGATCAGCAGTACTGACGTGCGAAGAATAGAAATCTTGGCGATTTAACACTATGGCTCGTGACTGGAAGAAGAATCCTTTATCTTGACGGACTGATTCGCATTATTCTGAAACAAGTTACAATTAAATATTAACTGTCCATGCGATATTTTGCAGCACTCCTTAGAACAACCCTGGGTGTGTGTTTCAAGAGACACGTTTGGCTGTGATGTTGAGAGAGACATGCGCAGAAGTAACCAAAGGAACAATTACAAATTTGAGGGTCTTGCCAGCCTGTTCAAGTTATTACTTAGAACTGTGTAACCTTTGAGGTTCATAACCTTTACCACTTCTTAGGTTTACCTACAGACAGCTTACTGTGGTCTGCTACCGCAGACCTATTGTGCGCAGTAACAATACATAAAAGTGGAGTAGTTGGTTAGCCAGGTGTTCATCATTTGTCAACTTTCTTGCCAATCTCATTTGCTAGCTTCTTATTCGATAGCTGTCTGGTCTTCATGAGAAGCAACCCTTCTATATTATTGCCTTAATTGAATGACCTGCTGCACACTTCAATTCTTCACATACATGGACTCTTATTTTTGCCTTTAGAACTCCTTAAAAAAAAATGAAACCAAACCTACAATTCAAAAATATCAAGCAACACAGCAAATCCTAATACTGATAATTCCATAACTGCTTTAAAACATGAAAAGTTATTTGAGCTAGCAAATTAGCCCCCCAAAAGTTAGTGCAAGATGGGAACACACAGGGGAACCACAGGGACCCACTTGATGTTAGATTGCATCTATCGACGTCACGATACATCAGTTAGGCTAAAATACAGGAGCCCCCAATTCTATTTCCATCATTTATAAAACAATGAGAATTGCCATGGAAGACCGGAGTGCTTGCATGGAGGCAACAAATATAGAAAAAACAGGTTTAAGGAAGTGGCCGTCTCACGTTCTGTAGCTGCAATGAGGGTTTTTTTTGTCGGACAAGGTCCAAAAAGAACTAACAAATCATTCCAACCCGGTATATCGGGCACTGTAGAAAAGCTAAATCCACCCTAATAATAGCAATAAAATCTAACGACAAAACCTGGATTACAAGTGCCAGAACTAGGTATAACGATGCCATCAACAGGCCAAGATTGAGTGGGACATGGCCAAATGAGAGTCACTCTTACAGGCCCTTAAACAGAAAGATCCAAGAGCATTTTGGAACATAGTCTACTTCAGCAATCAGGAAGGGTGATACACTCTAGAGCCAAACATTGGGACAGAAGCCTGGAATTATCACTTTCGTTCACTTTATGATGTCCAGGATCCCCTTGAGGTAGTGTTGGCGAAAAACGTAGACCATCAAACATATGATCTGAACCAGGTTGGTATAAAAGGCAAATTAGGACTTCCCTATAGTTTCTCTTGAGGAAGCATGTAGAGCCATTTCAAGCATAGCCTCTCATAAGGCACCTGGAATCGATAAGATACATAGGTACTTGTATCTTTCAGAACCAGACATTTGGGACCCCTACCTGCTAGTCATCTTTAACGTTGTATTGGGTGGTATGCCCATCCCGAGACCTGGGCAGGTGCTGAAATAATCCCTGGCTTTAGAAAGGTCACCCCTTTTACCGGGGAATTATAGGCCCATTAGCATCATAGAAGTGATGCAGAAGGTTTTCTCAAGAGGCATCCTAGAATGGATGCAAGAATAGACAGAGGTATATGATGCTCTTAGCACTTTAAAAGCAGGTTTCTAAAACCGAACATCCACCATTGATCAGGTATTCCACCTCTAACTCCTCTATTGGAAAATGGAGGTGCTGGAGGGTGGCAGTTTGTATCTGATCTTCATAGACCGAAAATCTGCCTTTGACCTAGTTCTGAGATCCAAACTCTGGGCTGTTCTAACATGGGGGGGGGGGGGTGGTACCACCTACCTCTGTAATATCCTTAGGTGGCTACATGAAAATAACTTTGCACAGGTTCGATGTGGGAATCTAGGGGAGCTTTCAGAACCATTCCCAGTAACGTGGGGTGCACAAGAAGGCTGTGTGTTGGCACCAACCCTATTTTGTCGATACATCAATGGGTTGGTGGTTACCCTAAATGGGGTCAGAGACAATGACACACTCAGGATTTGACCGTACCAGACTGCCCGCAGGTTCTGCAATGGCCTTAGATACATTTTAAAAGGATGCTTCTGTGGGTGGCACAACCAGTGCTGCAGGCCCACTAGCAGCATTGGTATTTACAAGTCCTGGCACTCCTGGTGCACTTTACCAGGGTCTGACAGTAAAACCAACTGAGCCAATCATGGAAATTAATTACATGTACACTTTTCATAGGGAGAACTTTCACTGTGGCACTGACTGGCAGTGGCACAGTGCCCTGAGCAGCTAACACCAACAAAACAGATGAACAGATGAGCCACAACAGCAAAATGTGGGAGGGAGACTCATGCCAAGGTGCCAGGTCTAACAGGTATAGATTGTCTGTTCCGCCTGAACCCAAGTATTCTAAATTATGGGACGTTAATATGGTTCTAGATCTGTTCTAATCATGGCCTTCAAATAAATACCCGTCATGGAAACAGATGTTGGCAAAGTTAGCCACCTTTTGTTTGATTTCCTGTCGAAGAGTCTCGGAGGTGGGAGGCCTGGGTGTAATAGGTAGGGTATTCACTCCGGATGAAGTACTTTTCACATTTCCAGGCAAACAAAACGTTATTTAAAAATGGCATACTCAGCATTTCCAGACGTTCCAAAGTTATGTGTTGTTCGGACGGTAAAGGCTTATGAGTCTATGACAGAATACCTTTGCCCTCAGAGTGAAAAACAATTACTCATTACTCTCACTTGACCTCAGAAAACGGTTTCTTCTCCTACCATTGCCAGGTGGGTCAGATGGACCATGCAAGAAGCTGGTATCCACATCTCCCAGTTAGGAGCCCGTTCTGTGAGAGGGGCCATGGCCTCCAGAGCATTTTCCATGGAAGTTCGATTGGAGGACGTTCTCAATGCAGTTGACTGGTCCTCTACATTTGGAAGATTTTATTTCAAACCAGTTTCAAATCTGGCAGCGCTTGTGGTGGAAAAGCTTTAAACTAGACTAATCATCGCCTCCAGTCTTGACATACAATGAAACCGTTCCTAGTAACGGAAAGTTTCAATTCTATTAAATACACAGGCTTAGGATTAGCCCACCCTCTAATTACATTGGTATGCGATGAGATATAATGGTATAATAAGAATTTGTTCAGATAATATATCTGTCTTTTTTCCCCAGTAATGAATAGTTGATGATTTTCTTGTCTAACTAGAAATGTCTACGTTATTTTTTTTGGCGCATAGTGTGATGAACGTTGGAATAATACGGTTTTGGGAACAGAATCTTATGTGATTATGTTTTCTTCTCAGGGATTCTAATAAACAAGAGTCATCCTTGGGAAAGTCGGCTGTGGTTACAGGAAGAAAGAGGGGGATACAGCGTTTGCAGAAAATGTTGAGAGAAACTGCGGCATTCGGATTGGATAAACCGTTTTCTGTTTCTTTTTCCAAATGACTCATGGAAAGGAAGTTTAATGTTGAGATTTACATAATGTTTAATAAATGCTGGATATAATAAAGTGGATAAAGTTAAAGTCTAATCCTCGCCTCCGTGATCTTAATAGAATTGTAACTTTCCATTATGATAGCTAGGAAATGTTTCATTCTTCTCTAATAATGCTATGTTCCAGTTAATATACACTGTCTGAACATTTTTAAATATCTTTAGGACTAAACACTCAAAAATTCTCTTGTAGTATTTCACAGAATTGTAATCTGTGAAACGCTGTTTACGGTCTAAAAACAATATTTGAAAAAATAAAAACTCAAGATATCAAACTATGACACATTGTTCATTGCTTACGAATAATAACTAGTAAATCAAAATATAAACACATAATAGAAAAAAAACAATCACAAATCATATTGCGTTGACAATTGTGCATTCACATTTTAAAGCATACACATGAAAAAATAAACATATACAATTAAAAAATAGAGATACTTAAAATCAAAAGTATATTAAAAGGACTAGTTTGGCCCTTGCCAACTGGTCAACCACTAAAAAGGTACTTGCCACAATAAACGCGAAGAGGCAAGACAGTGCACAACACCCCGACAGATTACCAGCTGTAATTTGTAAAGCCAATCCAAGCTACTGGCTAGAATCCATAAGCAGGACGTATAATAACTGTTACATGAACTTGATGGTGCAAGAATCGTGGCAAGAATCAATTTTCGATCCAATACACAAAAAATGGTTGTAAGTCGGAATCTTCAAATTATAGGTTAATAGCCTTTTTTGATTTTGACTTAAAGTACTACACAAGTCTACTATGAGAGGGAACTGATCAGGATTTACTGCCATGGGTTCAAACTGGTTTAAGGGCCGACTGATGAATAATGAATAAACTGCATTCTCTCCATAATGGTACACTAGACCTAGATAATAGAGACATTTACTCATTTGTACCTCATTTATCACCAATGACACAAGTTTGGTTATACTTGAGGCTAAAAAAACACATTCTTCATTTCTGCTGTGTGTAAATGATATTAGGAAAATTGTAGCGCCTGAAGGCCACTTTCAGTCACATCCACCAAAGCGGCATGGTCTGTATAATTAAGTGAGAGCCATTCAATAACCCAATTCTAGGAATATTAGTGCCCTCTGTCCTGGTTTATATTCATGGGTATGACTTAGCACATTCTAATAGTCAGCCAAGAGTCACAATATAACAAGCTAAAGACTTCAGGTGTACAAGAAGCTCTATGAGCTTTCACTACAAGATTCCCTTCTCAAAACAGTCAAATGCATTTGATAGACTAAGAAAGCTATTAATTAAATGTATCCACAAATGCTGCAATACTTTCCAACTAGATAAGTAAATACAAAACAAGTTGACTTATAGAATGTTTTTTTCTAAAACCACCCTGAATAGTCAGAATTATGTTAATTGCTTGGTCTCGAGAGTGAACGAGCTCAAGTCTGCATCTTTTTTGCTAAGATCGTATTAAAGGTCACCATGACTGATAGCAAGTTGAATGATTTCAAAGAGGCCATATTGCCTTTCATGTATCGCAATTACACCTGCACTTAGACAATAATGAGAAAAACTGCAGTTTCATGTGAAAAACGCAGTAAAAGATATATCAGTCCACCAGTTAAATATATCAGCGTCAGGGTAAGTAGGTTCTCTTAATGACGGAACAGAAAACTTAAAATCACTTTGACACTTCTCCTCCCAACTTTGCCGACCAACTTCATGCTTTCTTCAGACGGCTTGGACCTGAGCCACATCTATTTTTACTTTTAGCCCCCCCAAACTCTAGCCAACCCACACAAAACTGAAATCCACTCCCCACAAAATCAGGAGATCCTTCGAACCACGGTCTCTACCTTTAACTGACTCCCCAACCACACTGATCTTTTTTACAGGCTTGATTTCTTTGAATGCATTCCAAGTTTATCCAAGAGATTTATTGTCACTCCCTAACTCCCAATCTCAGAAGCATGACCGTTGCGAAGTTCCAACTATGCCCTTCAAACTCTACCTCGGGGATCAACCCTTTTAGCATTTACACACACACACCAAGCCTCACAATGCTCCGCAGAAGAACCAATAGGATACTGCCTTCAGCTCTGCGCACGGCATTAATAACCTAACTGTTTCACCAGATTCACTCTCCATTTTTTTGAATGAATTTCGCTATATTGAACCTCTCTCAACATTGAGGAATCTTGTCCCTCCACATGGCTCTGAAATCTCCACAGCAATCCTAGACATATAACCTGCAGTGCAGAACTACTGCTTCAGAACAAGAAAAAAACAGCTTAACTGAGTTCACCTGCTCAGCCACGAACCTCAACATTTTATCTTCCAAGCTCAACATCCTACTTAAGTGAGACTGCTGTTCACCAAGCTTACTCAGACGAGTCAACATTCGCATCTCACCTACCACATTCCTCACCAGAGGAATGCCAATTGTGTCTCATCCTCTAAAACGCTGGAGTGCTGCCACCTACTCAAGATACCTCCTAAGCCACAATTAAGATTCTTTGGTAATATCTGGGAAGCATAGCCAATAAGCCAGTAGGCCTCGGAGATTTACCTGTCTGAAGCTGAGACATCGCCTATCCAAGCTCCTCTGTAGAGATTTTGCTCCTCGCTAGTCTTAATTCAGAGAGCAAAGCTGTTTCATAGGCATAATGTCCAGAAATAAATGCAAAATCTCTAAAGGCTAAGGCCTGACATTCACAGTATAAAACACTATAGAATAGAAGATAGAACATACGCTAGTGCCGGTCGTTCTGTGACCAGGGGACCTTGGTTCTCACATTTCTACCTATATGCATGTTTGCATCTTCACGTTTGCTTAATCAACTGAGAAGTTTTCCAGCCAACCCGACATTGGAAATCCTCCCACCTTTTCCTATCCTCCTCTGTCACGTGTTGCTTCAGGGTCTGATAAGTGTGCTCCTAGAGTAGCAGAATTGCCTAGCCCCCTGAAGCAAAGAGCCTCACTGCCTTCAATCAATATTTCCTCAACCTCATTGCAAACCCTATCAATCATCCTCTGAATACCAGCCTGAAAGCCTCCAACATCAAAAACTGTGATTGAATAGAACCAATTATTCTGAAAGTACAAGACAATCTCTCCTGAAAGAGATCAATAAAGGCATCATCCGTCAGCCACAAAGTACTACAACTCCACATACTACCGTTGGAAGCACCAGTACACCCAATTGTGACATCAACCAGAAAGAGATTAGAGGGATCAGACATACGAATAGGACCCCTGGATACCAGTTGAACATCTGATAGAAACAGAAAAAGTAATATAGGTAGGAAAATGATCTGTGAATTCCTGAAAAATATATTCCCATAAGATAGCCCATGGACTTAAAGCGGTTGTGGAGTGAGTCCAATGTGAAGGATGCTGCTACAGCCATGCCATCAACTTCCCAGACCATTATCCTCTTAAAGTCCCATCCTAGGAAGCAGTCCGCATAAGGCCTGTAGCAAGATAGACCATTAAGAAATGTAGGAACTGGGGGGTGCATAGACAATATGGTATTTCAAATGGTGGCCTTCCAACAAATCTGTACCCCAAGTATCCATCCTAGTTATATAATTGTGAAAGAGTTTTTTGACTCTTTTGAACCAGCATAATAAACAGAAGAAAATTAACACCATCCCAGAAAGACACATGCCCAGGTGAGTCACGTGGAGCAGCAGGACGTATGGGAAACTCCCTTTTGCTGCTAGAACGGATCCCTCTTGATTAACCTATTCACATTCCACAACAAAACTCATAGAAGAGTTAAGTTGTACATCCGAAACAAGCCACATTATAAAGGCAAACAAGCATTTGCAATGCAATAGGGCTCGCAATTGCGAGAGTTTTAAGCTATTGGCATTTTAAAAACAACGCCTTTTATTTATGTGTTTTGAAAACTTGCAAACAGTGTGAAAATACGCACTTTGTACTTAAAGAAGCAAGGCTGGCAGTAAAAGAGGTGCAGTTACTGCCAGCCTTGCTTCTCGTAAGCAAGGACTATAAGCACCGCTTGCACGTTTTCAAAACACACAAATAAAAAGCATTGTCCTTTACAATGCCAATAGTTCAAACTCTCGCAAATGCGAGACCTATTGCATTGCAAATGCTGGTTATCAATTTGAGCTCGAAACAGCTGGTTGAAATAGACAAATTATGCAGTACATGGTGGATTATGTGACAAGTGCAGTAAATCCATACTTATGCAGAAAACACTGCGGCTGCAGGGTTACTTAAATCCGGGACCATATTCTATGCCCGGCCATGCCATATCACCGGTTTAAGGGACACGGGACACCCAACTATCTCGTACGTAGTGGTGACGTGATCGGTGTATGCACATTATGCTAAAAATTTTAATTAGACGTAATAGCCCCTAAATAAACTCGTAGATGTTCCAGTTAAGAGGACCTAGGATGTAAAGATGACAATGCTCTCTAGCCCATGCTTCACTGTACTTGGGGGGTGGAGGGGTACAAGTGACAGTGGTCAGTATTTGTTGAAGTAACAATGCACAATGAGTGTGAAATTTACCGTATGTGGGCCATTTGAGAGGTGTAGCATCACTTGATGAAGATCACACAGTGGGTTAAGTTGTGAAACCGCCAATATCACACATGTGCATTGCCTATGCAGGCTTGGACTAAGTATTCTTCCTGCACCTCTATGATGTGTCGGTCAGTGTTCCTGCACATTACTAGATGTAGACCCTGTTTACAAGGCTTTTAAGGGTCAGTCAATTAGTAATTTTATGCAAGGGCCTTTCTTTTTCAGACTATTATTGCCTGGAGGCGAAGGGTGAAGTGGCACGTAGTCAAAATTAACTAGAGTGCCCTCATGCGGACAAACGCCCACACCCACGGGAATGTGTGCATCAGTTAGTTTGCCACTTGCAGCGACTCAAGGCTGAACGTGTGAGGAACAGGCAAATGAGTCCTGCTCTGCATTACATTCTGAGTAAGTCCCCGGCCCTGTTGTCGGGTTTAACCTTAAGAAGCGAAGACTGGTGTAGTCGAAAAGTCATGTTCCAGGGTCTGGATGAAAAACCGTGGTTCCGCTGCTTCTCCGCTTGGCTGAATTGTTCGAACGTAAACATGTAAATTTCAACAGTATAACACCCTTAAAATCATGCCTTTTCCCTATATAAAATACATTTTAAAAGAACGAGTTTGATATACTATACACAAGACAAACACATTGTGTCAGCTTTCTTAATGGAAATACGGCAGTGCGGATAGTCGGTCTCTAAGAGGATCTGTTTGCGCTGAGAAGTGTCGGTACTTTTTCCTCTAGAAAGTATTGCACCAACCCAGGAGTGCCAGAAAGCTCCGTTTCATATTTAAGAAGTGCAGGTACTCACTACTTTCCCATTTTATTGAAAGAACAAACTGTCTGTCATTTACTCTTTCATCTCTTAAATAAGGATGTGAAATGTCTTCAGGGAGATGCTTTTTTACTTAAAAAACAAGCATTGGCCACGCGGCCGTGAAAGTAACACAGCCGCGCGGCCGTGAAAGAAAGTTATCACAGGGATGCGCTCTGTGGTGGGGAGGGCAGAGCGAGGCGCTTGGGAGAGCATTGTAAGGCTTTATGAGCCATGACCAAGGAAAGACAGATAGCGGCTGAGGCGCATGCACACGCATGTGACCGCAAGCTTGAGGCCAGTGAAAGCCTCTGGTAGCACTTTGAAAAGCCACTAACTAAATGTCTCGCATAGCGCATACGCTGCTCAGGCGAGACCTAAAAACGGAACCTCTAAGCAAAATAGAGGGCATTATTTTTAGAGGCAGAGACCTTAATGAATTAGGAAATGCCAAATAAAACAACAAGTATCGGAATATAATATAGATGAACTAGGTGGGATGATAGAGGCCCGGCGGGTACAAAATGGCCGTGACTGGTCACAATCTGGACATCAGTACATAAGCAGCATGGACAGGCCAGCATACGTAACGATGCATGTCCCCGCAGAGGCAGGTCTTGCTGCAAGTGACTGCCAAGACCAGGGCAAGTGAAGCATGATGGTAGCTGTGGAGAAAAGTCAACTGATGGCAGGATTTTTTTTAGGAATATTCAGTGGTGGTGCCTCAAACAAGTTGAGGAGCATTGCCTCCAACACTGCTGCATAGAAAGCTGGAAAAATAAAATGGTAATAAAAATAATTTTATTACCCTTTTACTTTTCCAGCTTTATGCCGAACGGAGAGGGCAGGGTGGGCCAGTGGGCACTGCTGCTGATTGGCCGCAATGACAGTGGCCTGTTCACTTTGAAGTGCACATGTCGGTTTGGCCAGCTACCTTACTACGACCAAACCAACATGTGCAGTTCAAATTCTCCAACCCAGTTGTCTCAGACAGCTGGGTTGGAGAACAGGCACAGTGCTCCAGTGCGCCTTTCAGAGAGCTGAGGCAGCCTGCTCCAACCAATCCAGACACGGCTCTAAGCAACTTCTGGATTGGATAAGGTGCATTTGGCTTTCCTACGTCACTTTGTACGTGGAGGAGTCAGAGCAACAGACTGGAGAGCGTGAGGAAGTGCAGCAAGCTAAGTGAAACTTTTATGTTATTTTGCTTTCCTGACTCGCTGTGTGATTGATTGTGTGCATTTGTGTAGGAATATTTAGGATTGTGACTCTATATGTGTGTGAGCTTGTCTGTATGCCCCACCATGCATTAATGTCACCACCACCGCCGGATTTATATGGGGTCTGCAGAAGTTGCTAAATAAAACCACCACCATCTTGTATGCCTAGGCCATGCCCTAGAGAGGAGCATTTTAAACCTGCCTATATCAAGCATCAAGCTGTGCTTTTCTGATCCTCTAAATATCTTAGTGAGAACGTGATTATTTCAGGCGGATAGCGACTCCTTTGGAGAAAAAGACAACATGCTTCTTGACACACTAGGATTTAAAAACAAAAAAACTCTTCTTGAAAAGTGCACCAAAAGGTGTGGAACTCCATATCGCAGACCATCAGGACAACTCAGTCCTAGGGTACTTCAAAAAAGAACTGAAATTACAATGCTACTTCTGTGAAAATCTATCTCAATGCTGCTTGTCTTTCGTAATGGGTACTAAATCCACCAATGCTTTGGCTCCACTGTATAATATTGATGCAACATACATTAGCTAAAACGTGTACGAGTTTACACTATATATTACTAAACCACACATCACAAGTTTGACTATTTGTGTCATAACTGCTTGTGTAAAAAAAATTACTTCCACCCACTGGTCTTGCCCACTATATACAAAACTAATAAATAAACATCTGAATGTATAAGCAGATGGTCCAAATTAATACTGATCATCAGTTTCAATGATATGGAGTCTCCACAATGGTATACATACTTCAAATAATTAAACAATTAACTTTCTGAGACCAAGAAAAGTATAGCTTGAGGAGATTTACTTAATTCCACCCTATCCACATGCCAAAAAGCATGGGAGTCTCCTGCACTAATAGTCTGCATCGGTTTTTGAACACGGATACCTAATAGAAGTAGTTTTGAAAAGTAATTTTTTTATCCTAACATTTCTTTTTTAACCTCAACTTACAAACCTATATTTATTAACTTATTAATCAAAAAGTAGTAAATATTTGCTGTGTTGATGCATTTGTATCAAACCAGCTTCTAGGTACATTGCTGGTGTTCCTTCCACTTTGTGTGTCAACTTAAACAAAGTAACCAACTTAAATGTTTTGAAATGCATTCCACAAAACATAAGCCAGCTGGCTCCCCGTTTTCGTACCGTTTAGGCAATCATATTGTTTTATATATTCACACCAAGGTTACATTATGTTCTTTTTTTTATTTATGGTATTTATACACATACAGACAATACACAGGGAAATACGTTGTATGGGTAACCATCCTATGAGTTACCGGGTGAGTGGTACATAGTACATACTTGGGGTGTCCCCCCTTTTTTTTGCCTGGCTACACAGTGATGGTAGACTGTAGATGTAGTAGGAGAAAAGAAAAGAAAAGAGTGAATAAGTAAAGAGAGAGAGAGAGATTACAGGGTAGGTACTATAGTATCATCGAGCTCATTGGCATTGGTGTACCTTTCATTGTTTGATACATTTTTATTGTTCGGTAGTAAGACAACTGTCTAATTGTATTTTTTGAAAAAGGAATTGGTGTACAACATTATTTGATTCATGAAGATTAGGACCAACATCAGAAAAAATACTGGTTTTAAGAACCTTCAGACATTTTAAAAGTGCCTTCATCAAAACACAAATATGCTGTTGTTCTCATTAGCAATACTCATCATGAAATTAGGAGCCTTAGATTTCACATAATTTGGCACCATCTTATAAAGTACATTTTGTGGAAGATTGTACATTGCTTTAACCTCTAATTAGAGACCTTGTGTACTCTTGGAAGGATTATTTACTTCAAGTTCAGTATTAATTAAATCCTGCAACAGGCCTTAACATTTATTTGAGAAATAAGCATGTAAATAGCACTTTGTAGCCTGATTTAATTAGGTAAATTACTGAAATCAGACAAACTTCAAGCTGCTCTAAAACATTAAATATGGCCCTGGTGTTTTTTACCTTGGCTTAATACAGTATTAACATACTCTTTTCCGACTCAGGACAATCTAAAAACTGCCTCTAATCAATGATAAATGTTAGAAAATTAGCCACATTTCTGGCTCAATACTTTAAGCCAGAGAAAATCTTTAGAACACATTCTTAAATTGGATACTTAATCTTTTTTATCTTTTCATTTAAGTAAGGCCTCAGCGTTTTCTTGACATTAGGGCAGATTTATAAGCTTCCAAGTTTCAAAGACAAATGTATCAAATGCACTGTTTAAATGTAAAAAAGGTGTAAATGTTATATATTTTCTCTGATGAAATGTTTGTCGAATATGTGTGTTAGTAATACTCTACTTAAAGTCCACTTTAGTTATCACTGGAACATGGTCAACTGTGAAAAAAATCAGACTAATAACATATTTTATAGAGTGCAATTTGATGACACACTCTATATAAGACAGCCTGGTTATATTCAAGTAATGGAATGTTATGATTTTGGTGGGCAGTAAATGTTTAAAATGGAGCAATGTTTTAGTCAAATGTAACTTATATCCAGAAAGTCAGCAAAGAAATAAAAAAAAATTTTTTTTTAAATGTGTCTAAAGGAACCACTACGATTATACTTGTAACATACAGACAACTTACTTAAAATGGCACCCATAGCAATAGAAACGATGAACATTAAAGTGAAACAAATAAAGATGAACTGATAAGAACCAGATGCAAAGTAACTCTGCAGCTAACTCTTTACAGTTTGATGATCGCTTGGGTTCTTCAACTGGTTTGTATGCAGAGATGGCACCAAGAGTCACTCCCCAGCCAACTCTGCACCAACTGCCACTTAAAATACCAGCATGGGTAGTGCCATTCCTGAGCTCCAAGAGGATTGCCAACGATACTGGGCTTGTACTCCCCGTCCCCCTCGGACTGTATAGATAGCATTGATACTTCCAGCTGCCACCGATTACTGATATTTGGTACCCTACATCTGTTATTTCAAGAACTATAAGAATAGGGCTCTAGTTTAAAGGCTGGGAAATCCCACCAAAGTTTCCTTATCTCTTTTCTTGCCTTTACCCGAATGCTGATACCCCCTACATCAAGTGGCACAAACTACGCCCCCCGTTGCCCTAGAGGCACTTCATTAACTGTACTCCTAAATGATGCACTGCCAGTGCTGCTACTCTGCCCAGTGGCCAGGCCAATTCATATGCAAGAGTTTTTGGATCTCTACTGTGCAACGATCATTTGACTACGCGGTTTGAAAAGAGCTTGGAATTTTCCTTGATGTTACGTGGTTCCAAGGAAAATTCCGGTCCAGCTTCTCTCACAGGCTTGTAGCTTTCTTTCTCAATTACTGTGGTCCTCTCTCTTCTTGATAGTGTATTCAAGTTGGTGTCCCCTCCCTTTCTATCAACGCCATATCTGAATTAAATCCATGGTCATTCGAATCATCCTGAAGATCTTTTTATGTATTGGGCATTACTGCAGGGTGCTCTGTGGAATTTGGGGCAGTCAGGTAGCATTGGAATTTAAAGATACTGCTAACAGAATTCTTGAGGCACGTTTCACCACAAACTCCCAGCTGCTCATCCAGCATTGCCTGAATCAGTTTTTCGCTTTTCTGTTACAGTAAAAGTACATAACACATCTATACTCTACTTCAGTGCTTGAAATGGAAAAATAAAAGTGCAGATATTCTGTGCCATAGTACCTGCTTGTTTCTGAGAAGTGTCGGTACTCTCGAAGTAAAGGTATTGCATTTCTCTTGAGAAGGGCCGGTATTCTCCTCCCCAAAATATAAAAAGTGGTGGTACTCCGTACCGGATAGTACCAGCCCACTAAAAGCACAGCTCTACTTTGAAGGATGGAAATACATGGCTTCCTGTTCATCTGAACCCACGGACTGATGCCCCTACTTTGGATTAGACAGCCCAATAACCTATGCTGCTCTGGTAATGCTTCACTTGATGTACCCGTACATGCACCTGTCCGCCTCAGCAGAGGTACTGTTACTAGGGGACTTCAACATCAGAGACTTGGCAACCAACGGCCTTTCAGTCATCAAATCTAAAGAGCAAGAAACCACGATTACTTTTCTAACTAATTACAACCTACGCTCTGCAAAGCAAACTATATTGGAACAAAACCCGGGTGTCTATTGTCTAGTGTCCGCCAACATTTAAGAATATTTCAACCATCGATTACATCTTCTTATCACCATCTTTGGCGAATAAATTAATCAGGATGGAAATTTCCACTCGTTCCGAGAGCGACCATAATCCTTTAACTATAACAATGCAATTGCAAGCACCTGCTGTGCCGAAATAACTGAAGTGGGGCACTCAACGCAGGCCGAACTCCACACTTTAGTCAGAAGAATCAAATGGGACGCTTCGGGCTCTGTCAAGGTGTGTACTTGGCTTGGGGGAGAAATTCCAAATTCCACGCACAACGCCCCCACAGACTTTTTTCTCCGGTGGGACAATGCCGTTGCTAAATTACGAGTCCTTTTAACAGGCCCTGAAGCTCAACACAGACCCTATGGGCCATGTCTAAAGTTGACTCTTGACCCGAAGTTAGTCAGCCAAAGAAGAGCCCTAAGGAGGGCCATGCGCCTGCACAAATTGAAAGGCACTACGCTCTCTGCCAAAAATATGGCTTTACTGCGCAAAGCCTTCAAAAAATCATCATGGGACGCCAAGAGACAAAAAGAACAGAACGAGTGGCTAAAAATATTTGCCTTGCTAAAGGAAAAAAATCTGTCCCAGTTCTGGAACTACATAAATAAGCTCCGCTCCTCCAATAGGAGCAGAGGGAACGCGGTTCGTGAAGCCGATTGGGCCCAGCATGTGACTCATCTATACTGCTGTGACACCCCGGATCCTGTGGCGATCGAATTAAGAGATCGTGTTGATACCACCCAGACAGAAACACATGAGCTGACTACCTCAGCCGAGGTCTCCAAGTATTTGAAAGCCATGAAAAACAACGGTACTCCCGGGCCCAACGGCCTTCCAGCAGTGGTATTTAAATGTGCTCCGGAAGAGTGGGCCAAGCTTTTGGTCCCCCTATATAACAACGCGTTTATGACCCGTCGGCTACCAGACTCATGGCTGGGCTCGATCCTATGCCCAATCTTTAAGAAAGGAGATCCCTCGCTACCAGCTAATTACCGACTCATTGCCCTATTAGATCTTGAGGCCAAGGTATACGCCCGGTGTCTTCTTAGGTTATTAGAAAAATGGGTAGCAGAAAACAACATTCTACCATATATCTAAACAGGGTTCCGATCTTCGGCCTCTACAATACATAACATCGCGACTCTAGCTATTCTGAGCCAACAAGCAGCACAAAAAAATCATCTTCCTCTCTACTGCTGCTTTATAGACTACAGTGCCACCTTTGATAAAGTGTTGCGCAACACCTTATGGAGGAAACTGGACAATTGGGGGATTCCAAAGAGTTTGCTAGGAGCTCTTATCTCCTTCCATAAGAACATATGGGTGCGAATTAAAACTGGACCAAAGACAGTCTCTGCAAAAATTGTCACCGGAGACGGTCTAAAGCAAGGTTGCGTTCTCGCCCCCCTCTTGTTCCATCTCTACACTGCTGACCTGGGAACATTCTTGCAGAAAAGTAACCTCCTCCCGCCAAAATTGGGCTCTGCAAAAAGGAACTTGCACATTTTACAATATGCCGATGATATTGTAATAATGGACCAGGCAAAATCGGGCCTCCAAAGAGCGTTAAGCAGGCTCCACAAATATAATACTGCCAATACCTTAATTATCAATCAGGAAAAGACTATGGTTTTGATATTCGGTGGCTGTAAGAACAAGAAAAGCTTATGGTGGTACATTGGGCCTGCAAAGATCAAGACAACGACAAAATATAATTACCTGGGGGTATGGTTTAGCGAGTCCTCTAGACCAGCAGCCCATCTAGCCGCCTTGAAAAAGAGAGCAGGAGCTATAACATACTCCCTGATCCGACTCAATCAGTCCCTGAGTAGTCCTTCTGCAGAACCCATCCTGAAGGTGATTAAAGCTACTGTTCTCCCCGCCTTAAATTATGGACACCAGGACTTCCCCGGCGCATGCTCTGCCAGCCTTGACCTTGCCCAAGTTGCCATTTATAAAAAAATCTTTCATCTTCCAAACTTCATTCATAGGGCAAGATTAAGACTGGAGCTGGGGGAGGAGCCAAGCTCGCGACCGTGATGGCCGCGTTGTAGCTCGGCTCCGTCAACCTTCCTGCTTGAACTATCTATCCTGCGCCTTATCCTGCCCCGAGAAGTCTTATTTGATGGAATATGGAATTATGACGTTTTGCTGGCACTTACCGTCTGCTCCGGATGATCCTAGGTGCCGCGGATCTTGAGCTGTGCCCTTGTTCGCTTCGGAGCCTCCGGGGCGGGCGGGCCTGGGACTCGTCTGCGGCGCCCGGGCGGGGCGGAGCGCCGGGGCCGACCCCTTGGTGGAGGAGTGGGGTCGGCCGGAGCGGCCACTGTGCGGTTGGACCGGTGGCGACTGACCGGGCCTGGTCTGGCTGTCCGGGGACCTGGTGGTGGAACGCTGCCTTCCGCGGACGGGGGTTGACCGCATGGGCGACTCGTCTCCCCTTTGTTCTCCTGTCCGGCCATCTTGAAACCCTCCGCCCGGTCTTGGCGGGCGGCGCCTGTGGGTCGGTGGCGCCGGCTGCCTCAATATTCTGGTGGCCCGCCTTTCTGCCCTGGAGGTTCCATTGCTTGTCGCCGGCTGGATTTCATCGAGCCCCGCCGGTGGCCGGATTGGGGTCGGAGATTGCCGAGGCCTCGCCGGGCTAAAAAGATGGCGGCCTGCGCCCTGTATCTACGCCCAGTTGGAGATGGTGACATCGGCTGGCCGCACGGCACGTTTGCTGAATACCGTAAAGGTGAGCCTACAGTTGGCGACGTCTTCACCGCCTTGTGTTCCTGGCGTGCTTCCATGACTGTACCTGTCGCTGGGCCGGATGGTGGTCTTGGTACCGGGCTCGTTGGGCCGTCCCCTGCGTGTGCGGTTCCACCGCTTCAGTGTGCTGCAGGGTCCTTCCTGGAAATTGAAGACACCGGGGCCACCGCTTGTTTGGACGTACAGATGCCTACTGCCTTGTATCGTCAGGAGTTCTTCCCTGTGGTGGATGTACTGGAGGGCCTCCAGCCGAGACCCGTCCGGGTCTGTCTAGCCGGGTCTCCCGGTGTTTCTTTGCCTCGACCTGCCGAGCGGAGATCCTGTAACTGTTTCACCGGGGTGACTTTTTCCCCTTGGTCGGCGGAGCTACGCTTGAGTTGCTTGCTGCTGTTGCTGTCCTTTCTTGCTCATCCGGTCCGAAGCCGTTATGACTTGTGTGGTGTATCGACGATTGGAATCCCTGCTTTTCACCTCTGGCCCCTCATATTCTGGTTCTTTGTGTACTCTGTGCCTATGGCACTGGACAGACGAGGACAGGGGTGAGTTACACTTGTACCGCCGGACTATTACTTCGTGGCATGGCCGATGACCACCTTGCAGCTGCACGTGTATGATCGATTCCTCTTCATGTTCCTGGTGCCTGTTTTTTGAAATGACTTCATCTTCTCGGGGGATCTAAAATGTGTTCGAACGGGGGGTTGGGAGCTGATAGTTTTGATTATGTGTCTCCTCTCCCACTAGAGATTTTTTCTTTTTTTTTTCCTTCCTTTCCCCTTCCTCTCTTTTTGCCTATGTGGTTTCTTCCTTACTTTTTGACTCTTCTATATTTCGGGTTTCCTGTTAGGGCGACAGGCACGCTGCTGGGGGGTAGGCCGTAGCCTTCTGCAGGGGTGCAGGGTGGGGTCTATATTTTTGTTTTCTCTTTGTTCTTGGTTCTATGGCTCTTATGTATCCTATTTTCTGGACGCTGCGTCTACATGTAGGCCTCTTGGGGTGTTTTTGCCAG
Source organism: Lissotriton helveticus (assembly GCF_964261635.1). Classification (NCBI taxonomy): domain Eukaryota; kingdom Metazoa; phylum Chordata; class Amphibia; order Caudata; family Salamandridae; genus Lissotriton; species Lissotriton helveticus. The sequence goes on from NC_136058.1 coordinate 94,007,607, forward strand.
CGTGGGCCTCATGATCTCCCTGCCACCGATGTTCATTGTGCATCCACTACTCCTATTTCCTTCGGTTCCATAGGCTGGCCTTTCTTTTGTATGCTTTGCTTGCCGAGGGGCGCATGATGTGGTGCCGCGTTCTCTTTTCCCTGTTTTTTCTACCCTTTTTCTTGATGTCCTTTTCCCCTTCTTTCTCCCTTTCTTTGGGTTGATGTAGCGGATGGCTCTTTGTATTGCAATCCTGACTTCCTTTTTATGTATTGCTGCGTATTTTCGTAGTAACGGGTGGGCGTTGGGCAGTGGTTGGACTTGCTTGCAGATGTGGGACTTACGTTTTGCTCTTGCTATAATATAGCTGTTCTTTTTGAAATTTGCTGTGTATTGTTTTACTGCTTGCTGACAGCCCGCCACGGACTTTTGGACCCTACTAACTGCAATATTCCTGCTAATCACCCTATTGTATTATAAAATTAACCTTCATTTTTCCTATTCATGGTGGTTTCCTTGTGGCTTTCTGCCTCGCCTTGTTGCATCTGTTATATCGGAGACCCGCTGGAGCTTCTTTCCTGGCCAACGTGCTAATAAAGTGTGGTGGCCGGCCCGATGGGTTGTGGGCCCGTATTTGTAAGCTACATCTGCACAATAAAGGTTTTCAAAAAAAAAAAAAAAAAAAGACTGGAGCTGGGCCTTCAAAGACAATCTATTTATTGTGAGGCTGACACCCTGAAATACTTTATAAGGACATTAAAAGCCGCAGACAACACTTTAAAAGCCCGGCTAAAAGAAACCTTTGCTAGCCCAGGAAATCCATGGAATTTTCAAGTTACAAAGGCTATAAAAACGCTAGAGATCGATAACTCATTACTAACCTCAGACACCATTCCATACACAGTCTGGAAAAAGGTTATCAATAAGCAGGTCAAACAAATCTCCCATCGGATGGACTTCCAGGCTTTAAAAACATCAACAGTTCTGCTCCCCCTGAACAACTTATACCTCCCCGGGGCACCCCAATCTTACCTCCAGGAAAACTTAAATGCAGTGGCTCGGAAGAATATAATGTTCATGCGTCTCCTAGGCCTGCGTTCAACTGCCTTTCACCGATGGGCTCCAACAAGTGAGGAGGGGGCATGCAGACTGTGCAATTACCAGACTGAATCGTGGCTGCATCTCCTGTGCTGCTGTCCTGCCCTGGACGCCCCCAGAAGACTTCTTTTAAAACCCTTATATTTAAAATGGGGCATCAGGTCGTGCTGGGAAGCATCTGCCATGTGCTTCACTTCCTCAGACACTCAAGTACTTGCAAGGACTGGAAAATTCATGAGACTCCTGGACAACCTTTTTTTACCCACTTTGGCCCCCGTGCTTCCAGTTCCCCCCAAAAAAACATATCACAGACTTTTTCTGTCCTCTTACTTAGCATTCCTATACTAATCTATTTTACTTTAAGTCCTGCACTGTTTTCTCGATTATACGGGCAACTACAAGATTGACTTTTACTTGTACAGGACTTCAAATCTTGATTGTTTTTTTCAGTTTTTGCTTTTTTTTAAATTGTGTTAATGTTGATATTTTATAGCTATGGTTTTAATTAACTGCGCTAATCCAATAAAAACCTGAAACCTGTCTGCTGTTATTTACATTTAGCTAGCTGCTCTGGCGGTGCTTAACTTTTGCAAATTTTCCTGCTAGTACTTGTTTAATGCCAGTGATGCATCCACTGACATGCAACTATACCCAAATGTACATTTTTCCCACCATGTGCACCTTGTACTACAGTGAGACGCCTCATGACCATAGGGACTAAGCGTTACACGGTGCATAATCCTGAAGGAACTATGCAGTTACTATCTAGTGCAGCAAGAGCTTTTGTGGGTCCTTAGAGTGGAATGATTTCAACGTAAGTTGAGACAGTCCATGTATTTGCAATTTTGTAAATTATTTACAGATGTTTATTTCCCCTTCATTTCGAGTCAGTGAGTATGATGTGTGCAGTACCGTCTTCTAGGACAAGGGATTGCCCGGGTTCCAATAAGGCGAAGCAGCAATGGTAGAAACTACAGCAGTAAGACCATAGGCACTGACTTGACCTACACTCACCAATTTCAAAAGCAGGTCCTCTGAGTTGCGGGCTCAGCTGAGCAGCAGACATTTTTATTATACGTTTATACAAAGAGAGCCAACCAGCCCAAAACTCTTATACTTCCAAATCCTACAATTTAATGCACTAAACGTGTGGAATGTCAGGTATACAAACATGCAAATCAAGGCATAAGGCAAGGTGTGTGAGCCTGCTGTTACCCTGACATAATGGCTCCTGAGCGCTGTGCGTGAGAGTAGGAAAGATGCGTGAGAGTGGCAAAGACCTTGACATCAATCACATTACTTGGAGTTGAAAAGAGATATACAAGACTGGCACAAAGACCCTATGTATTTCGGTTAATATTTAGAAACATTCATGAGTTCTGAAAATAAATTATTGTGTAATTTGAAGTAGCTTGCTCATTAAATTTGGCACTAGTTGAACAACACTTATTTTTCTTTCATTTGTTAGTTTCTGTATATGTGCCTCTTTTTCCGCAGAGAACTGGAAATAAATCGATAAATGTCCACATATTTAGACAGACTTTACCCATTAGTTAATCTATACTTTCGTTTCAAGCACTGGTTGCTGCACAGTGCTGCAGACAGTACGAGTGTGAGTACCCATGGTTGAAGATGGTATTCCTGTAGATACCAAAGAAGCAACTCTGGTTGCTCAAAAACAGACCTACTGTCGATATGCTTTACTCAGTACTGCAGCGAGTGTCTTCTGTGTATTTAGTGCTGCAAGGAGCTGTCCTGCAGGAGGCCCACGAGGATAACGTTCTCAAGTAGCATCCCCCACACGAATACTGTGGTTCTGGTAGTTCCACTAAGATACACGTGATATTGTAGCCCCCCCTATTTGACTTAGAGTGATTGCATTGAGCTGCAAATAATGCAACTTTCTCGGTGCCCAGCGTTGCAGTTATTAACCCGTGAATATCCAGTCAAACGGAATGGCCTCGTTAATTGTGTTGTCGCATAGCTAGTGCTTCCTAAGTGCAAATATCCTGACCTACAAGCAGTATCCCTAAAGGTCTCCAATACAATAGGGAGGGCAAATCTCTAAGAGTAATTTCCGGATTCTTCTTCTAAAAGTAGTGGTCTACTCCTGTAAACACCTGGTATCCCAGTTCTCGACCACTTTATATTGCAGGTTATGCCCCCTCACTTGCAGGCACATGGTACTTAATGCTCCCTTGAGATCCAGTTCCCCCCACTACCACTAAAACCTGGAGCTGCAAGTAATGCCTGGCGCCACTAGTTTAACCCACTCCTCTTCTAGCACTGACTACATCGATCGACTCCAACACATACCTGGCTGCTGCAGTCCTGTGGTAAATTCCTGATCAGGATCTTTCTGCGGTTGCACAGCTCCCAGCGTGTTTTCTGCAGCCGGTTCTGGATCTCTTCGGGGTCCAGCTCCCCGCACCACCTCCACCTCTCGGGAGGTACGGGTGGGGGCGGGTAGAGCGGGGGTGCCGCTGCGCCATAGGCCACGGCCGCCGCCATTTTGCCCCACACGACTCCTGGATTTGAGTTAAAGGTGGGCGCTCTCCGAGGAGGAAACGTGAGGCCCCTCCCCCGCAGTAAACCCGGAGTTTATAGGCAGAAACTGGGCTTCGGGGAGAGACCCAGGCTAGCCACGTCGCAGCTCAAGCAGAGGGCGCCGCCGGGGCCTACGAACGAGCCGGGGCCCTGTGCGCTCCCGAGCTGTCCTGCTCCTGCTCCCCGGCTCTCCTGCCCCGTGGCGGCTGTCCACGTCCCCTGTGCGCGGCGGTGCTCCCGTGTGCGTTGTCCACGGCTCCTCCCCGTCACCTAAGCACGCCGCCGGGAAGTTTGTATGTGTCTCACTCTTCCTCCGAGTCTGCACGGCCCCCAGCGCCGGCGCAGGGTAATGACACTCCAGCGCCCTGACCTGGCTGCTCTTCCTGCCTGAGTGGCTCTCGGTGAACAGCCGCGGCCCGGGGGGTGTTTCTTCCACACTTCCTTTATTTGGAAGGTATGAGTGCACCCTGACGGGAGGGCTCGGCCTGGCTGGCACGGGCTCGTGGAAAACGTAGAGCTTGCCAAAGACTTTGTGTACTTAAGAAAACGTGCATCTGTACAGTGGGTAAGACTGTGCCTGGCACGTTCCACCAGGACTGGAGTACTATTTACCGACAGACAGTCCTACAGAGAGAGCTGTGCTTCTGTTTGAAGAGAGCTAACCTTTCTCGCCTCCTTTATGCTACTTTTAACAGGGTAGTGCAGGGGGCTTATGGACCTTGAGGGTTCCAATATCATGAGCATTTTTTAAATACATTAATCAGAAAATACATTTAATTTCCAGCTTTGCTTAGGGTGACCAGAATTTTAAAGCCAAAAACCAGGACATTTCACAAAAATAGAAGGACTACAATTTTACTTCAAGCGAAGAGAGCGCTCCTCAGCAGAGAATTACAAAATAGACAGTAAGAACATACATAAAATGCAATTTTTAAACCCAGTAGCTTGCCTGTTAATTAAATTGCTTTTGATGGAGCGAGGTTCAGAATAATATTTTGTTTTGATTCGCAAAGTTAAACTTCTATAATATTATAACTGTATTAATAAGCATGACATTTGCAGTCACATGCATCAAGCTTTTTTGCATTCGCAAACGGAGCGAATCACAAAATTCGGCCCTTTGCGAATGCAAAAACCTTTTTTGGGATGCATCATTTTTTTTCATTTTTCGAAATTTAAGAAAACACCATTTTTTGCGATTTCTTAAATTGCAATAGCATTTAAGAAATGCTATGCATGATTTTTTTTAATTCGCAATTAGGAAGGGGAAAATTACCATGAAGTAAACCTTCGTGGTAATTTGCGAAAAGTTTCAAAAATGCACAAAAGTGCATTTTTGAAACTTATATTTTACACACACACATGCCCTTGGGACATGTGTGTGAGTAAAATGTACTTACGTGACATTTCATGGGTGCATGGGAGGTCCTTTGGATCCCCCCCCTGCACCCTTGAAATTGCATTCTCATTTTGCGATTCCTTAATTGCGAATTCGCAAAATGAAAATGCCTTCCCATTGATTCCTATGGGCCTATAGGAATCAAAGTTAAGGGATTCCTTATTTGCGATTCGCAAAATTGGGAATCGCAAATAACGAAAAATAAGAAACCGCAAAAATATTTGCGAATTTTTAATGCATAGGTATTTGCGATTGCTAAATTGCGATTCCTTAATTTTCGCAATTTAGGAATCGCAAATACCAACAATGATGCATGTGGGCATACATGTACTAATCAACTTAGTTTAAAATGCATACACGACACAAGGGACTAACATATATGCTTTATGTTGCAATTGCAAGTGTGTGAAAAATAATAAACTAACCTTGTTTATTGTCTTTGTCAGTATTAATGCGGCTGTTTAATTAATGGCATGTGCTTATTTTATGTGCTTATGTTATGTTATGTCCTTTCGTCTTTATGTGGCATATGTTCGAGGAGGATCCTGCGGCCTTAAGGAAGAAAGTAAATATAAATGCTGCTTTATGTGCACAGCTAGGTAACATAAATAAATGGGTTAACATTTAGTAAAGGGGTGGGTAACAGAATGGGTTTCAATACTTTAATTAATGATTGTCTTGTGTTTGTTTGAATAGTAGTTTCCAAGAGAGAGGCTTAAGGCCTAGCGCTTTAAAGATGGTGTTTCGAGTCCTGTCCAGAGAAAGCAAGAGCCCTGCATGGAAACTTTTATCACGTTGAAAATATTTGCAAACCCAATTTAAAATTGTATTATACGTGCTCTTGGAAGGACTAAATAAAGGACGGGAACCGGCAAAAGATTGCCAAGCTAAGGAAGTCACAGCCTGTGATTTATAAAATGTTTCGTTTTGAGGAAGCTGCGTGACTTGAGAGTAAGAGACAATGGACTCTAAGAAAAGTCTGATCTAGGCTTCGAGAAAGGTGATGACACCATATGAGCTGACATCAGTCAGCCAATAAGTACACTGGATGGCAGAGAAAAATATACTTTTAGTGAAATTAGTTAGACGTGGAGAAGTGTGGCTCAATGGTTAGAGCGGCAGACCCTGATGCAGAGGTCTAGCCCGGGACCAGGGTTCAATTCCCCGTCTCGGTGGGTCTTGGGCTCAAAATTCCACGGACCTAATAATTCTCGCCTCGGTGCCTATTCCAATCATGGAGTCCCACTCTGCAACTCTGGGCAATAGCTTGCTTAATCTCCACAACGGCCCCCACAATGCTAAGGATGCCTGGCCTCCACCTTGGGGGTGCCCAGGAGTGGACACCTCGCAGGGAAAGCCAGGATGGGTTCCACAGCGGTATTCGTACAAGCGCCTTGAGACCCTTGCGGGTGAGTAGTGCGCTATACAAGTATCAATTTACAATTACAGAAAGGTATAAAAATTGCCCCCGTGGGCAGGAGGGCGCTTCTCGCTTTCCGATTCCTGAAGGGCGTGACGTGCTGAAGGACTTGTTGGCGCACGTAAGGCTAACAGACTTAATGATTATTTACTTTTAGGTGGAGTGAGTTTTAGACAGGGAAAAATAGAACTTAGGGAATGGAAACTGTTTATTTACTTAAATCATGCTAACTGATTATTGCTTTAAATTTGCCAGTCTAATATGCTTTTCCTCAATAAAGAGCTGCTAATAAATTACTGATAAATAAAGAATTAATAAAAATGCACTTTCTTTGAATAAATAGTTAATAAATAAGATTTTGAAACGACAAGCTGGTCTTGTTTATTAATGGTCTTGTTACCATCAGTTGATCCATTTGCCTTAGTGACTTAATTAAAATGATAAATGTTTAAAAACCATGGTAAGAAACGTTATACGCAACATGTATGATGGGACCCCCTCAAATGAGCAAATTATGGCCAAGGAACAGAGGGGAACAGCAACAAGAATATTACCCCTTGGTGACAATCATACCAAACAACTTCCTCACGTGCTTTTAGGCAATCCTTCTTTGTTTGATCCCCTGGTATTTGCACCATATGATGAATAAGGTCCTGATGAAGGTGGCCTGAGCCGCCGAAACGCGCGTAGACCTGCTACAAGGGCCGACAATTACATCTTGGAGCCCTAGAACAATAATAGCTTTGTGATCTAGCTAACTGTAATCCAGTTCCTTCTTCTATCTGAGTATGTGGTTTGATTGTGGTATGACTGGTAGCACGTGAGGAAGTTGTTTGGTATGATTGTCACCAAGGGGTATTATTCTTGTTGCTTATTTTTATGACTCTTTTGTGTTATTTGTGAATTTTTGTAATTAACAGATGTATTTTCTATGGAATTCTCTGATTCAAAACAGTATTTATATGAATTTATACTTATAAAAAAGAAAAATAAAATACGTACAATTTTTGAATGATTTTTGTTTAGAATTAACTTTTTTCTGTCACTCTTTTGGATATTCATAGATGCGTACACACAATTGATGTATACGGCCATTGAAGGAACTTCAAGAAACGTTATACTGCAGTTGTATAAAAAAGTGTAAATAGTTTGTGAATAGACTTTATTAATTAGGTCACATGATTCAGCCGCTCAAAAAGTTGTCTCGTTGGTTTATGGGCCTTGGTAAGTGATTCTTGATTAATGGTGAGTATTGTGGAGATAGGTAGCGTTGGTGAGACAGTTTTTCATTAGGAGCGCTGGATCAATTTCTTGGTAGCAGAGTTACGGTTACTATGGTAACGGACATGCTACATGGTAGTTACATAGGAATGATGACTAAAACATGTTAAGTTTGTCAAGTTGTTATATGTAGTCGAAAGGTTTTTTCCAGCAGTGTGAAAATTCCTAGTTGTGCCGGCAAGGGAAGTGTGACAAGTGAAGTTGCACAGTGCATTTGTTCTGTTTCAAAATAGTGGTATTGTCATATATCACTAGTGTTGTGGACGTACAGCACAAGTTTAGGGAATTTAGGTGTGCTAGGTAAAATGTATAGTGAGGGTTGTCTATGAAATTGTAGCTTTCGAGTATAGGGACTTGGAGCCTGTTTTAAAACTCACTGCGAAAAGAGTAGTAGAATTTATCCAAGCTTGAGTGAAGGGTAAGGAAGCGTCGTCTATTCTTACTGGCGAGTGAGGGTCTCTGTGGGTTAAAGTCCTACCAAGATTCATGTATGCTTGTTTAGGGTTTTCTTCGTTTGAATGTGTGTAAATGATTTTGTAATATTCGATCGAGTCAAACTTTGAATTGTTACTTTATGTGCATTCAGAGGGAAACGAGTTCGTTATTACCAGTTAGAAGGGTAGAGTAGAACTTACTTTATCAACGAATGAATATTCTGTGAGAATAGTGTCGTTCATTTCACGCAAAAGAATACTTGAATGACTGTAAAAGCTATCACTTTATTTTAGTGAAACAGACACATGGTTTGTTTTTCTGTAGTTACTAATTGAAATCCATTGAAAAAGTTTTCTTAAAATGGCGCTGTGAAAATATTTTGTAAAAGAGGGGTGAGTTTACGGAGCAAAATCTCTCTGTCCGAAGCTGCAGCGGCAGTGTACGTCATAGGGTTTGCGCTGTGATTGGATAGCATACGTCACAGTATTTGCGCACTGATTGGTTCATGTGACTAGGCAGGCTTGCAGCTGATTGGTTTATCTTGGTAAGCAGCAATTTTATTGGTTGAGCAAGGTGGTGACGTAGCTTAACCTGATTGGCTTGTTGGTGAGTTTCGCGCACGGTTTGGTTGATTTTGCGGAACAACCAGGAAACATTTACGATCTACTTCGAAGTAAGCGGAATTGTTAGTTATTACTACATGAAAGAGGAAAAGAAGCTTACATGGCTTCAGAAATTGAAAAATATTTTTAAACCTGACAAGAAAATTGAAACGCATGTTGGAAGATTACTTCATAAGTACAAAACACCTGCAGCCTATATGCAAGGTGAATATGGTTATCATACTTGCCTTTGGTTTGAAAATTGGATGCATTATACCAAAGATGATTGTGTATTAGCATGGCCGGAAGATGGGTCATTTAACATTAAGGTTCTGAAAAACTTAAGAGAAAAAATGATGAGTCTTGTACCAAAGCCTAGACCTACTCAATTTCAGGCTTTAGCTGAATGGGAGGATGAGATGTTTGAATTAGAACGAGAAAACAGAAGTGTAACAAGAGGTACAAGATTAGACATTAACAGGGAAACTCATGAGGATAGAATGCGTCAATGGAGACGTGCAGACATGTGTGATGGTCTGTATCCAGCTAGATTTGGTGAGGCAACTAGTCAAAATAATGCTCAAAAGAAAAATAATAATGTAGAAGAGAGTGAATCAGAAGATCCAGTTTTAGAAGATATTTATATTACAAAACAAAAACTGTCACCTTATCAACCAGTTTGTTCATTTTCTTCCCCGAGAGTTCCTCCAGGAACTTCTCCAAGTGCTCCTCCCAGAGAAAATATTGATGAGACACCACTCAGATCAAATCAGAATAATGCAAAAACTCCAGAGAGAGTAGAAATAAGAACTAATTCTAGTATATCAGGTGAAAATAGAAATTATCCTGAAACACCAGTTTTGAGAAACGAAACCCCAAGAAATATAATGAGAACAGAAAGATGTGAGGAAACACCAAGTACCTCAGAATATTTTCGATCAAAAGATGAATTAATACAACAGTTAACTAAAAGCATGGAAGCAGTAACGATACCAGTAACAATTGGACCTGTTCAACCAGTTTTTGATCAAAGGGAAGTTAGACATTCAGCTTTAACTGTTCCATTAAATGCAGAAATCCAGAAAGTGGGTGAAAAATTTTACTCAGATTTATCTGAAATTCACCGAGAGAAAACAATGATGCCTGATTTGACTTTTAATCAAAGTCCAACATGTAGAACACCAACTGGTGCAGAATCTGATGCTGACACTCCAGAAAAGAGCATAAATAAAATAGATTTAACGCATACTCCAAAAACTTCAGAATTTAATTAACTTGATGTTGCAAAACTAAAAGCAGATTTGGAGGAATTGATAATTGGCACAATTGAACCTGACAATTTAAAGCATTATCAGGATGAAGAATTATTGTTTATTTGTAAAAGCATACAATGGAAAACCAAAAATAAGTATGAACAGTTAGAAGAATTAGCTACTGAATTAGAAGTTGATTTGAGTAGGCAGAAGAATTTGGGAAAACATTACAGAGTAGATTTTACTGAAAAAGACATTGAAAACCTGAATTCTACGGGGAGAATATTACATATAAAAGATTTGATTGTGTTTCTAAAAAGATTAGGTGAATTAAGTAAATGGAGAGTAAAATGGACAAAGAAAAGAGAGGAAGAAAGGAGAGAAAGAGGTGAAGTAGCAAATCAGTTTCCGATGAGAGAGATAGCAGGAGGTGGGTATGTGCATGTTCCTTGGACAAAACAGGACATCGTATTATTCACAAATGATTTTCCTCAGTTGAGAGAAAAGCCTGTAGAATGGTATCGACAGGTGGGTAGATTTATTAAAGTCTCAAAAGTTTTGAGGATTGATCTTGATGGATTCTTTGACATTGTTGTTCCATCGGATCTTTGGACAGAATGTAAAATTTCTGTAAGTTGGCCAAAAGAAGAACCTGATCGAGATAGAGTAACAGGTGCTCCATCACCAGATGTTATGGATCTGTATGATAAAGTAATTGTGTGGTTGAAAAACAAAATTGCCCCAAAAGAAGTTGATTGGGTTAAAATAGACAGAACAAATCAAGAACCAAAAGAATCAGTACATTCATTTTATGAAAGATTACTGCTGGTATTTAAACAATATAGTGGCTATGAAAAATTAAGTGAAAAGGATATGAGCCACTTCATATGTAGGTTTGTTTATGGCTTAAGACCTGAAATTGGTTAAATGATTAGAAATGGAATCGTTGGTTGGCAATCACTATCAGTTGATGATATTTTGAGAAAAGCAAAATACTTTAGTGATGAAATAGATGCTAAGCAAAAGAAGCTAAAAGAAAAAGCTATGTGGGCACAAGTAAAAGTGGCTGAACAACAAATTGCAAATTTGGAAAACAAAAATGTTAATCAGAATCAAGGTAAATTTAAAGGTAATTTCAATAAGCCAAGATTGATGGGAAATATTAAAGAATTAAAGCAAAAACTCCCATGTTTTAATTGGGGACGAAATTGGACACTGGAAGCGTGAATGTAAAATTCCGCCCAGAAATTTTAAAAATGAATCATTAAATCCACAGATGCAGAATGAGATAAATTTACAGCTACAGCGACAGGTAGTGAATCAGCAGAGTCAGATTCCACAACCGCCACTTCCAAACTGTGTGAATGTGCAGAGATACAGTACAAAAACGGGATTCTGCGGAGGTGAACAGGTAAACAGACCGCAAAGAGTGAATGTGCCAAATGTTTCTCAACAATTTTGGATGAATGAAAACAGAGGGAGTGATTCTGAGGATTACTTATGACGGTGCCTGAGAGAGGAGGAAGAGTGTGTGCTTGGAGCCACTCTTTAGGTAGATCAGTCTGGTCCATTTGTAAATGGTACAGTGAATGATGTAGAAATCACTTTTCTTGTGGACACAGGTGCTACCCGTTCTACTGTTAAATCAGTGGAAATAGAAAACCTGCCTCTCTCTGGGGACACCATCCAAGTAGTTGGCGTAGCTAATCAGCAAATTAAAACAGATTTAGCAGAACCAGTTGAAGTTGAAATTGGTCAATTTAAAGACAAACAGATTTGTAGTTTGTAACAGCAGTCCTGTAAACTTGTTAGGGAGGGATATTTTATGTAAGATGAATTGCAAAATATATTGTTCACCGGATGGTATTGAGCTTCAAACCCAAGAGGAAGATGGGCTTGATAAGTTAACAATGTTAATGGTTGTAGCAGAGGAAAGTACATTATTTCCTGCATTTGATAGAGATAATCTTCCAGAAGAATTAAAAGAGACAGTCAATGCTAAAATTTGGGATTTGACAGGAAATTATATGGGTTTGATGAAAAACGTTGACCCAGTTAAAATTACAGTGAAACAAGGAGTAGATTTTCCAAACATTCCTCAGTATAAAATGAAAGCAGAAACTATTGAAGGTGTCATACCTGTTATTGACAAATTTATAAAACAAGGTGTACTAGAAGAAATTGAAAGTAGTCCATGTAATTCACCGATTATGGGGATTGAAAAGCCAAACTGAACTTTTGGAATTGTTCAAGACCTGAGAAAGGTTAATCAGATAGTTGTTCCATGTTGCCCTGTTGTTCCAAACCCAGCGGTAATTCTTTATCAGATTCCGCATGATGCAGAATGGTATACAGTTATAGACCTTTGCAATGCATTCTTTACTGTTCCATTGCATCCAGATAGCCAGCAAATTTTTGCGTTCAGGTTCCAGGAGCGTATATTAGCATGGTGTTGTATCCCTCAAGGGTATACAGAGAGTCCATCTATCTTTAATCAGTTGCTAAAGAAATCCTTGGAAAATTTAGATTTACCTGGCAAATCAACATTAGTGCAATACATAGATGATCTCCTTGCGGCTGCAAAAACACGAGATAACTGTGTTACAGATACTATTACTCTTTTGAATCATCTGGCAGATGAGGGACATAAAGTGTCTCCTGCAAAATTACAGTTTTGCAAACAAGAAGTAAAATATCTTGGTCACAGAATTGCAAAAGGAATCAGGCAAGTGACAATGGAGAGAATAAAGATGATTCAGGGAATGCAACCTCCAAAAACGCAGAAACAGGTCAGGATGTTTCTAGGAATGGTTGGTTATTGTCGCCAATGGATTAGTGGATTTTCAGTAATTGCAAAACCACTACAGAGACTGACAAAAGCAGACATAAAAGATCCAATTATCCTTAAAGAAATTGAGTTAGAAGCTTTTGAAAAGCTAAAAAGAAGTTTATGTGAAGCACCTGCATTAGGTATGCCAGATTATGAAAAGGACTTTGAGCTGTATTGCAGTGAAAGAGAAGGATGTGCATTATCAGTTCTAATCCAAAGACACGGAAAACTGAGAAAGCCAATAGCCTATTTCTCAGCAGTTCTTGATCCTGTTGCAAAAGCATTACCAGGCTGCTTAAAAGCAGTAGCTGCAACAAGTGTAAGCCTTGAACAGAGTGAGGGAATTACAATGGGATTTCCTGTAAAAGTTTATGTACCGCATTCTGTTGAAATTGTTCTTACCAGAAGCAAAACACAGCATTTGACAAGTAGCAGGTTGACAAAATATGAGAAAATTATTCGGGGATCAGATAACGTCTCAATAGCAAGGTGTGTGAATTGAAATCCTTCCACATTATTGCCTGATGGTACTGTAACGGAAATCAGAAACGAAAATGACATTGACCATGAGTGCTTGGATGTTTTAGAATATTGCACCAAACCCAGGCAGGACATTAAAGATGTCCCATTACCTGAATCAGATTTTGTTTACTTTGTTGATGGATCATGCTTGAGAACAGATGAAGGTTTTCTGAGAGCAGCATATTCTGTCTGTACAGTTGCAGATGTAGTTGAAACTTCCTGTCTCGAAGGAATTCGTTCAGCTCAAGTGTCAGAATTGATTGCTTTGATTCGTGCTTGTGAAAGAGCAAAAGAGTTAAAAATTACCATAGTGACTGATAGTCAGTATGGATATGGCATAGTCCATGACTATGGTCAGCTCTGGTCTCAAAGAGGTTATTTAACTTCTGCGGGAACACCAATAAGGAATGCTAAATTGATCAAGAGATTGATCGATGGTATTCAGCTACCAGAGAAAATTGCTGTAGTGAAATGCGCAGCACACAAAAAAGGCGATGTTTATATTACAAAGGGTAATGCCTATGCAGATGAAATAGCCAAGTATTGTGCGAAGAATAATTTTTCAATCAATCGGGAAAAAGACAATGAACATGTTTTGAACTCCCTTATGATAACATCTGTAGTTGAGACATGGCAAGGAGTAAAAGATTTACAAGATGAAGCAGATGATGAGGAAAAAGACACATGGTTAAAAGCAGGTTGCAGACAGCGAGAACAAGATGAGATTTGGGTTTACAAAGATGACAGATCAGTTATGCCAAATAGCATGTTTGCAGACATGGCTAGAATGTATCATGGTCCAGGTCATATTGGAGGGGATTCAATGATTAGATTGTTTAGGCAAACATGGTACAACCCAAAGTTCAGAATAATTGCAGAATCTTTTTGTCAGAGATGCTTGATCTGTCAACAGATGAACCCAAACAGGAAAACAGTTGTGAGCATGGGAACCATAGGACAGGAGGGTGGTCCTTTTACCAGGTTGCAAATGGATTTCATTGACATGCCACCTCATAACAAGTTGAGATATGTATTAGTGATAATCTGTTTGTTTTCAAGGTGGGTAGAAGCGTTCCCAACACGTCACAATGATTCAGTTACTGTTGCAAAATTGCTTTTAAGGGAAATCATACCTAGGTACGATTTTCCAGTGACTGTTAAAACTGATAGTGGAACACATTTTGAAAACAGACTATTACAAATGATTTGTGAAGCATTGAATATAAAACAATAGCTGCACTGTGCCTACAGACCAGAAGCATCAGGTGTTGTTGAACAAGTAAATGGCACAATCAAGAATAGAATAGCTAAAATGTGTTTAGCTACAGGAATGAAGTGGACAGATGCACTTCCACTTGTTTTGATGTCTCTGAGAAGTACTCCTGATAAAAAGACAGGTTTAAGCCCTCATGAAATTGTCATGGGCAGAGTCATGAGACAAGCATTTGTACCAGTAGGTAAATTAATGAGTATAAATGATAGCGTCATTTTGGAATACTGTAGGAACCTTTCTGACGTCGTAACTTCTGTGTTCCATCAGGTGGGAACTGAAGTGATAACAAGAGAAAAGGAGCAAGCTCATGATCTGTTACCAGGAGACTGGGTAAGAACAAAAGTTCACCGGAGAAGAAACTGCCTAGTACCCAGGTGGCAAAAGGCAAGACAGGTGATACTTGTCACAACTAATGCAGTAAAGTGCAGAAGTTTGAAGAGGTGGATTCATGCTAGTCACACCATTCGTGTGCCCCCACCTGAAAATCCTGACGAAGGTGATACTACAACTGATTCAGATTCTGAAGAAGAACCTGAAAAAGATCCAGATTCTGAAGATCGACAAGGAAGTCAACATCTGGAAAATTCAAATGCGAATGAGGCATTGAATGAAGATACTGAAGAAATTGTGATACTAGACTCTGAAAATGATGAAGATCTGCTAGAAAAAGAAGCAGAAAAGGAGTCTGAAAAAGAAATTATTCAAGATCAGGAGAGTATTGAAAAGCAGATTGGAATCTCTGAAAGCAGGAACGGAAATTCTGAAACTGGGAAGTTGGAAGTTATTGCGGAAGAAGAAGAAGACAAAATTCCGAGTACCAGCTATAAGGATGATGTTCCTAACAGAGTGAAACTGCCGAGTAAAGAAGAACCTAGATTTAGATTTGAAATCTCAGAAACTGAATCAGATGAAAGTGATGAAGAATCCGAAATAAGAAATTTTAGGAAAAGAGCTTGGAGAGCAGAGTGTAATCTGTCTGAACCGAAGAAGAAATTATCAAGAAAAGGAGATAACTGGCCTAATGAGAATGAATGTCTGAAATTCAAATTAGTTAACAGATCAAAAGAGCAGGTTAATGAAGTTTCAAGTCAAAAAGGAGATACAGATAAGAAAATTCAAGCAGGAAAGAAAATAGAAGTGAATAGCAGTAGAGCAAAGAGAGTAGTAAAACCAAACCAAAAGTACAAGTCCCCTGAGTGGATGTATATCATCATCCCACCTGTAGTGGAGGTGAATAGCAGTAGTCAGGAAGACTTAGATGACACTAGTGATAATGATTGATTTTGTTTCTGTTAAAATTTTGAAAAATTTGTTTTTGGCATAAGGCTGAAGAAATTGTGTTAGGTGACACAAGGTCGAAGAAATTGTGTTAGCTGGAAAAACACATTGATGTAAGACGTAAGGTCGAAGAAAAGCTGTTAGAAAGTAGGGTTTTCTTGAAAAAAAAAAGAAAAATAGGGGGTATAGTAATTTTTGAATTTCTATTTTTTTTGTAAGGCTCTTGTTCTGAGTAAAAGATGCCTTCTGTTAATAGCAACTCAAGATGTTCTATTCTAAGGAGATGTTGCAAAATGTCTTCTATTTGTGTGATTCTAATAATCTTGCTCTGGTTAATTTTAGCTGTCATTTTCCCTTTTGGAGTTGACAAGGAGATGTACAAAGCTAACATGACAAGTAAAGCTATGGCTAAACAAGATAATCATGGTGCAGCAGGCAAAACTAACAGAGTTATTGATCACAAACCAGAGATCCACCAAGATAGATCTGTTGGTGATTTTTCTAGTAATACTTTTTCAAGACTATTATCTGAATATGTTAAGGTTATGGAGGTTAAAGATTGTTATATATGTGTGAAATTGCCCGCTTCTGTTTCGGAGGGGGTGACCTACAATATGCTTCCTCTTACTTATGGCATTACTTGCAGTGTGATAGCTAGTTTATTTTTATCAGACTGGTCGTCTAGAGTACTATTACTCGAATTATGATGAAATCTTTGCAAACTTAAAAATTGATAAAAGCTTGAATAAACATAAACATGCTAAGCAGATAAGGGAATTTTTCATTGTAACTAATGAACTCACTTATGAGTACGCTTTTAGAAACAATTTAACTTGTAAGTTAAGAACTGAAGAAAAATCTTTCTTGAATTTAGTTGAAGAGAGAAGGGCAATTTATAAGAGAAACAAAATGCTGAAACAAACCAAATCTAAGTTTTGGCAGATTGAGGATGAAAAGCTTAATGGTAGAATAGCGAATGTTGCTATTCACATAGATAAACCTGTTAGTGGAAAGCTTTGTATTAGAAGAGATAACACGCTTTTTGACAATTACTTTGTGGGTGCCAGTCAATGTGAAGATACTTACCAGATCTTGGGAGGTTGGGGATTCAAAGGTGGAAAGGATCCAATTTTTCCTGGAATTTATTTTGTGTGTGGGGACAAAGCTTACTACAATCTCCCAGACCACTGGTATGGGACTTGTTATATTGGTTTAGTTTTTCCGAAGATTTTTCATGTTGACAGAAATGCAAAGGGTTCATATGAAATCAGCAATCATCTGAATAGATTCAAAAGAAAAAGTTTTTCAGAAATTTTGGGAGATATTTTTGGTGCAGTAATACCTTTGGTGGGTATAACCCTGAATGCAGTTAAAATCAGAAAATTGTCTACAATTGTTGACAGATTGTCTACTGATACTGCTAGTGGTTTCCAGTTAGTGGATACTGAACTTATTGCCATGAGATCCAGAACCGTCTTGCCCTTGATATTCTGTTAGCTAAAGAGGGAAGAGTTTGTGGAATTTTATATGTCCAGCATTGCTGCACATACATCCCAGACAAGAGTCAGAATATTGAATTGTACATTAAAAATATTACAGAATTACATTCAGAAATTGTTCCTTTAGAAGATGAAGATTTTTCAGAACGTTTGAGCAAAAGATTTGCAGCAATCAAAACCTGGTTTCAAGAGATTGGTAGTTAAATTTTAGGCAAAATACTGACTCCTTTATTAGTTATAGTCTTTGTGATACTTTTGTTGAAAATTAGTTGTATGTTACACAAGAGAAAGAAATATCTTAGGGAAAAGAAGAGGATTTATAAGCTCAGAAAGGAACAAGAAAAAGAAATAGAACTAGAAGAGTTTCGTAGAACACAATACAAGAGTTACAAGCAGACAGCAGAATCAAAACTTTAGAAACACCAATACAGTGAAAGTCAAAACATGTTCAAGGGTTAAAATTGATGCTAAAAATTTTGGGTGTAGTTTGGTGATTTTGAAATCACCAGATGAGGGAGTTGATGGAGCGAGGTTCAGAATAATATTTTGTTTTGACTTGCAAAGTTAAACTTCTATAATATTATAACCGTATTAATAAGCATGAAATGAAATGTACTAATCAACTTAGTTTAAAATGCATACACGACACAAGGGACTAACATATATGCTTTATGTTGCAACTGCAAGTGTGTGAAAAATAATAAACTAACTTTGTCTATTGTCTTTGTCAGTATTAATGCGGCTGTTTAATTAATGGCATGTGCTTATTTTATGTGCTTATGTTATGTTATGTCCTTTCGTCTTTATTTGGCATAAGTTCGAGGAGGATCCTGCGGCCTAAAGGAAGAAAGTAAATATAAATGCTGCTTTATGTGCACAGCTAGGTAACATAAATTAATGGGTTTACATTTAGTAAAGGGGTGGGTAACAGAATGGGTTTCAATACTTTAATTAATTATTGTCTTGTGTTTGTTTGAATACTAGTTTCCAAGAGAGAGGCTTAAGGCCTAGCGTTTTAAAGTTGGTGTTTCGAGTCCTGTCCAGAGAAAGCAAGAGCCGTGCATGGAAACTTTTATCACGTTGAAAATATTTGCAAACCCAATTGAAAATTGTATTATATGTGCTCTTGGAAGGACTAAATCAAGGACGGGAACCGGCAAAAGATTGCCAAGCTAAGGAAGTCACAGCCTGTGATTTATAAAATGTTTCGTTTTGAGGAAGCTGCATGACTTGAGAGTAAGAGACAATGAACTCTAAGAAAAGTTTGATCTAGGCTTCGAGAAAGGTGATGACACCATATAAGCTGACATCAGTCAGCTAATAAGAACACTGGATGGCAGAGAAAAATATACTTTTTTAGTGAGATTAGTTAGACAGAAAGGTATAAAAATTGCCCCCGTGGGCAGGAGGGCGCTTCTCGCTTTCCGATTCCTGAAGGGCGTGACGTGCTGAAGGACTTGTTGGCGCACGTAAGGATAACAGACTTAATGATTATTTCCTTTTAGGTGGAGTGAGTTATAGACAGGGAAGAATAGAACTTAGGGAATGGAAACTGTTTATTTACTTAAATCATGCTAACTGATTATTGCTTTGAATTTGCCAGTCTAATATGCTTTTCCTCAATAAAGAGCTGCTAATAAATTACTGATAAATAAAGAATTAATAAAAATGCACTTTCTTTGAATAAATAGTTAATAAATAAGATTTTGAAACTACAAGCTGGTCTTGTTTATTCATGGTCTTGTTACCATCAGTTGATCCATTTGCCTTAAATACTTAATTAAAATGATAAATGTTTAAAAACCCTGGTAAGAAACCTTATACTGCTGTTGTATATAAATGTGTAAATAGGTTGTGAATAGACTTTATTAATTAGGTCACATGATTCAGCCGCTCAAAAAGTTGTCTCGTTGGTTTATGGGCCTTGGTAAGTGATTCTTGATTAATGGTGAGTATTGTGGAGATAGGTAACGTTGGTGAGACAGTTTTTCATTAGGAGCTCTGGATCACTTTCTTGAAACAACTGCTAACTATCCCTGCGTTGTAAAACATAAAAAACACCTCCCACCGTTTTCAGTCGACCCTCTTTAAAAACCGACAGGTAACACATGGTTACTTGGAATCTGTATTATTTTAGTGCAGTAGCTTCAGGTTCAATCCATCACTTACTCATCCGTAAGAACCCAGCATATCTCTCTTGGGTAGATGTAACTTTGTTATCAGCTGAGACATTAAAGTTAAATCTCAACATAAATTACTAACATTTAATAATTCTTTAGTTCAGTCAGTAAAAAGACTTAAGTGGAGTTAAAGGGTTTATTTTTAATTAGTTTTGTTATTCATTCTTTTATTAGCGTATTATTGTCCAAAGGATATCAATACAGTCCAACAATCAATATTTGATCATGAATTGAGTTAGTGAATCAAATATTTAGCATTAATACAATAAAATGACAAGCTCATTCTGTAAAAAAACAGCCTCATTTTAACCTAAGTCAAGAAAATTGCGAAAAAGGGTAAGATGTCAGTACAGATTCCCATGAAGGGTGTCAAATGAGAGATTCAAGCATACACATAAAGCTTTAGCATAATAAGCTGGAACGTATTCTCCGCTCTCATGATAGCAGATCAAGGAATTACTAAGACTGCTCATCGAGGAATGTCCAGAAAACTATGTGCACTACAGAGTCTCAGGAAAAAGGGGATTAGCCAGCTGTGCATCAAAGGGTGGAAAGATTGATTTTGCCTAACTAACTAGGAACACTCTAATATAAACATCCAATTTCTCAATTGAAACATTTCTGTTCTTTATTAATGTTGACCAATGAAGTTTTGGCACGCTCCTGGAAACATGTCTACTTTCCATCTTCTCACCATAGTACAATTGTCTTTTAACCATATGCCTTTGAATGTTGCAGGCACATCCTTTCTTGCCTGAAATATAATATTGCCATGAATCATCCTCCCTGTTGTCTACATGTTATGTGGTGTGAACCTCACTATCAGTAGTGTAATACAACGTTCTGTTCCCTATGGGCACTTAGATGTTTGTCATGTTTATGCAATTTTGGACCCACCACAGATGAAACGATCAAAAAACAACCTATGGTCAACACTAATTGCAAAAGAATCCAAGAACACATTTGGGTCATAGGAGATCTTATGTTAGGGGAAGTGATAAAAACAGCTAAAATTATGGAAAAGGCAATGTCTTGGGTCAAAGAGGTAAATGAAGATAGACATAAAAAAACAAAACGAGGATATTTGTTTTACTAGTGGAATATCTTTCAAAGGAAAGTTGAGCTATCAAAGAAAGAATTAAGCAAAATATGCATTTTATAGGTGTGGAAGTAAGTTACACATGACCATCTATCAAGGATGTACTGCCATAAAAAAGAATGCTCCATATGTTAACGGCAAGGACATTTTGCTAGAATGTACAAAAATAAAAATAAGCAGGAAAAACTATAAGTGGCTCAAGTTACTCTGGACAAAGAAAGCCAATTGTTTACAAACGAGAAAAATTGCCCCGAAGATAAAACAATGGTCTTTAAGATACAAGAAGAAGTTGATCACAATCAGTCCGATCTAAACAAACCACCAATGTGTATCTTAAATGTTCTAGGAAAGGATTTAAACTTTTTAGTGGATTCAGGATCTCCATTTGCTACTATGTCTAAGGAAATATATGGAAAATACCGTCGAGATGGCAATGAATTCTCCCCACAGGACGGCTTTAAGAGCAGACCATTGCGTCGCTAGGGACGTGTCCAAGTTAGCGTTGAGGGCTAAATAATTGGAAATGGCAGCTTTGATTTGGTCGACTGTGGAAGCCTGGTGTAATAGAGTGTCACGCAAACGCCAGTGTCGTATTGTTTGCCGGGCTCGTGGGAATTGAAAGGATGCCATGACTGGAGAGTGGTCGGATAGGGATGCAGTGAGAATTTCGGTGTCAGTCGCAAGCGCCTGCAGTGGGGAGGAACTAAGGAAGTAATCTAGTCTGGCATACGTTTTATGAGCCCCTGAATAGTAGATATAGGCCCTGCTGTGAGGGTGAAAGTGGCGCCACAAGTCCATGAGTCCCATCTCCCGGACACGGGCCAGCCCAGCCTGAGAGAGAGAGCCCCAACCTGGTTTGTGCGCTGACAAGAACGGTCAGTAAGATTGTCAAACACTAGATTCAGGTCCCCCCCTAGCAGCAGCCATCGCTCAGTGTTAGCCTTCACCTCAGTGAGTGCTGCATGGAAGAATTTTTCCTGTCCCTCGCTCGGAGCGTACACGAAGCCCACTATAACGGAAACTCTTGCTACTAGAAATTGGTATGTAAGCAAACGGCCCTTAATCTCAGCTTCCCTCTGAAAAACTTTGCCCTGGAAGGAGCGGGAGACTAGGATTGCAACCCCGCGGACTTAGTAGAATTAGAGGAGAGCATTTGTGTGGGAAAAGCACGGGACTTCATCCTATGATGGTCTTTGGAAATGAGGTATGTCTCCTTCAGGAGGCATGTCTCTACGACTGACTGTTCCAGATAATGGAGAACCGTTCTGCGTTTAATCGGGTTATTAAGGCCTCGGACATTGAGTGTTAGGATCTTAAGTGGTTTATGTTGCATTTACTGCATGAAAGGAGAACTGGCTAGTCCTTACCCAGCAGAGGCCTCTCCGGTATACATACCTGGATGAAGAGGATCGCGACTTGCTGCCGGTAGTGCCAATTGTCTGGAAAGGAGGGTAAGATGGACGAGGGGTACCAACACCAAAACAACCCAAACACCCCCCCCCAAAAAAGGAAAATCCCTTGCCCTAAAACAGTTCGAACAAGTACAGTCAATGAAGGTAGTCGTCCCAGGAGGACTGGTAAGTCAACCAGTTGGGGTCCATAGTGTGGCCAAGTGGAGGAGCACCCTCCCCCCGCTGCCTACCCAGAATCAGCAGGGATGCATTAAGAGGGTCCAATGAAGGATAAACTTCGGGTCTTTCACTTGGCGGTGGAGCTCTCTCCGTGAGGGCTTCCGTGGCTGCATTCAGCTCTGCCTGCTGGCTTCTGGCGATTTCTGATTTGGGTGGTGTCATGCCTGTCGGACTCAGGGTAGCATTACACTCAAGAAGAATTAAGGCATCATTCAAGTTTGTTTACGATGTGTTGTTCCGTTTATCTTAGTGACGCACAGGCGTGGTTGCCAATGGTTGGCAGAACAGAACACACGGGTGTTGACGCATGCGTACTAGCAGCACATTCGCGACAGTGTAGTGCTCCCAGCCTTAAGCCCGCCCCTAACCTTCAGGAAACGCTTCGCGTTTGGCCAGAGTTTGACCCTTGTCGTTCCGGGTCGGTGGTGGCGTCCGAGGAGCTAGTGGTTCGTGTTGGCGGCTTCTTGGCGTCCGGTGTTTGTGAGCCCATTTTGAGTATTCGTGAGTAGTAGGAGCGTCTTGCTTCTACTAGGCTGTATTGTTGTAAGTTTTCTGTGTGTGTCAAATATTCCCGCTGTGCTCACTTAACAGTGTTTGGCATCTATTGAGTTTACTCTTGAATGTTCGGTTCAGGAGCCTTTTTACCACGTGATATTAGTGGTGTTTATGATTTGGCATTAACCTAAGATACGCATTAGGTTGGATAATCTTTTGAGAAGTTCTCAAGTAGTAGAACTGGTGAGTAGCACAGGAAGAGGAGAATAGCTTATCCCTATAGTTTGCACAATATTTATCGTGTTACTCCATATTTAGGTCACGGCTACAGTGGATAGACCATAACAAGTCAGATATCCAATGTCCCAGAAATACTTCCTTCTTTTCCTTATCAGTTTTCTCCACATTTCATAGGGTAAAGGCACCATTCATCACACTCCATATCTTAGGAACACAAGGGAGGGGATAAGTCTCACTTATTGTTCTTGTGTTTTACTGCAGTGCCATCACCAGAGGAGAGTACATCATCTGAGTGGAGAGGAGTGTGGAGCGCCATTTTCTTTCCCTTTCTTACCCTTGTTTTGTTCCCATGCGTTCCCCTTGGTTACTTGTCGGGTGTTAGTGCTTATTCCTGGCGCCCGGGGAGTGACGAGGGGGAGACAGGGTGTTAAGCATCGTGGCTCCAGGACACTTTTGAGACAAACAAGGTGCGTGCATTACAGAACGCGAAGCCTTTATATAGATTTGTCTCCCGAGTGTCATGGATCTCACACTACAGGACGTAGCAAACATGGTGGGAAATCTTCAACGAGAAACCCAAACCATAGCAGATCGTCTAGAGGTATTGAGTCAACATAGAGGAGAGGGAACCAGTGCAAGTAATCAAACCCCTGTAGTCCAAGTAGTTACACCTCATACTATTCCCCTGGCACCCCCTGAGAGGTTCTATGGGGATCCCTCGAAATGTGCCGCATTTCTGACCCAGTGCCAGTTGCATTTTCTTTGTAAGGCTTCATGTTTTCCCAACGATCAGGCAAAGGTGGCCTTTGTTCTATCGTATTTAGGGGCTGTCGGCGGCCAATTGGACTATACCCTTGATAGATAAAGACGATCCCTTATTACTGGACTATGATGCATTTCGTAGAGAACTACGTAAAATGTTCGATAAACATTCCTTTACCCGTGCAGCCGATACAGAGTTGTTAAACTTAAAACAGGGTTCAAAAGATCTAATCACCTACATATCCACGTTTAACAGACTGGTGGTGGAGGCTGATTGGCCTGCTCACAAACGCAGTGCCCTTTTTTATAAAGGCCTGCGTGACGAATTGAAGGATGCATTGGCTCATGTAGTGGATCCTCCTGATACATGCCCTGAATTAATCGACTTGGTGGTGAAACTAGACCATAGGTTAGAAGAAAGACGTAAGGACAGAGTCAGATATAACTATCCAAAAATGAATTACAAAGAAAAGAAATTAGAGAACGAAGTGAAGACTGAAGAGCCTGAACCTATGCAAATAGGTAGTATCAGAGGACCTTTGAGTGAGGCAGAGAAGCAACGACGTAGAGAAAACAAGTTGTGCCTTTATTGTGGTAGGGAGGGGCATTTCCTAAGAGAATGTCCAGTAAAACCCAAGCAGGCTCGCAAGTCAGAAAACTAGCTGACCCGAGGGTATCTGAGACCTTCCCGCCGGGTCCTAAGAGTCATATGGTCTCATCTTTAATGGCTAACGAAGGGCACTTCTACATCAAAGCTAGGTTATCCTGGCTATCTGAGTCTGTCATACAATTAGTTATGATAGATTCAGGAGCCTCAGGTAATTTTATGGACTATCACTGGGCCATTACTCATCATATCCCAAAAGAGCAAAAACAAGTCACAGAGGAAGTGTACACTATCGATGGGAGTCCTTTAAAATCTGGGCCTATCACACATTCTAGTATCCTTTTGGACATGCATATAGAACCTAGACACTGGGAGGCACTTGCTTTTGATATAATCGAATCACCTCAGTTTCCGATAGTTTTGGGTCTTCCATGGCTACGCCTCCACAACCCCCATATAGATTGGAAAAAAGCCAGCATCACCTTTGATGAGGAAGACAGATCCACTGATAGTACTAGCACTATCCTTTCTACTCCCTCAGTCCAGGTTGCAGCACTGTCCATACCTGACACGGTTTCTTTGGCGTCACATACCCCCGTAGAACAGGAATCTGTGGAACAGCCAGATAAAAGTTTGCCCACTGTATATCAGGATTACCTGACAGTCTTTGATAAGGAAAGAGCAACCTGCCTACCTCCTCATAGGGTATATGATTGCCGGATTGAGCTACAGCCAGGTGCTCGTATACCGACCAGTAGAGTATACTCTCTTACCGAGAAGGAAAACATATACTTAATGGAATACCTTGACACCATGCTAGAACTTGGCTTCGTCAGACCCTCTAGGTCCCCCGCTTCCTCCGCATTGTTTTTTATCCCTAAAAGGGAGGGGGGATTGCGCTGCTGCATTGATTATAGGTCCCTGAACAACATAACCATCAAAAACAAATATCCCTTACCTCTCATCTCCGTTCTACTCGACCAGATAAAGGATGCCAAATGGTTCACGAAATTAGATCTACGTGGGGCATATCACTAGGTCCGGGTTGCTGACGGAGATGAGTGGAAGACGGCCTTCTGCACCAAGTTTGGGCTATATGAATACTTGGTGATGCCCTTTGGGCTTTGTAATGCTCCTTCAGCATTCCAATATTTCATCAATGAAGTGCTGAAGGAGTATCTTGACAAAAGCGTCATTGCATACATCGATGACCTCCTAATATATTCTCAGACCCTTGAGGAACACATAGGTCATGTGACAGCCGTCTTGCGGCTGTTACAAAACAATGATCTCTTTTGTAAGCTTGACAAATGTTTCTTTCATCGTCACCAGGTCGCCTTTTTGGATTCATTATATCCGCTACTGGTCTCAGTATGGATCCACGTAAGGTGAGCGCTGTTTTGGAGTGGCCGCCTCCCAAGAATGTGAAAGAAATCCAGCAATTCATTGGATTCTCAGATTTCTATAGGCGCTTCATACATCAGTTTTCGGAGCTTGTAGCTCCTATCACTCGCTTGTTAAGGAAGGGGGTTCCTTTTCATTGGTCCGAGGAAGCAGACAAGGCCTTTCACATTCTAAAGAAAGCATTCACACAGGCCCCCATCCTCAAACACCCTGATCCAGCTAGTCCATATGTGGTGGAGGTGGATGCATCGCAAGTAGCTGTAGGGGGTATCCTTTCACAGGCAGATGGGAACACCGGTGAATTACATCCAGTGGCATACTATTCACATAAACTGACTCCGGCTGAGGTAACCTATGCAGTTGGGGAAAGAGAACTCCTAGCTATCAAAAAGGTATTGGAGGAATGGAGACAATACTTACTGGGAACTAACCATACAGTTACTGTCCTGACAGACCACCGTAATCTACAATATTTAAAGTCTGCTAGAGCCTTGTCTATGCGACAATTGAGGTGGACACAATTCTTCAATGAATATGATTTCACTATACATTTCAGAGCAGGCAGACAAAACGGTAAAGCCGATGCATTATCTCGCCTGGGTTTTGAGCCATTTCCACATGACAAAAAACCTCCATGTATCATTGCACCTCAACGAATAATAGGAGCACTTACTGGTGAAGAGGAATTTATCCTGCAAGTAAAACAGGCCCAACAAAATCCCTCTTCTCTAGAAGTATTGCAACAACAACAGACCATCGTCAAAGCAAACCTCCATTACGTGCAGGGAAAGTTGTTCATCCCCACAGTCTCCCTTCAAAATCAGGTGATGGAATGGTGTCATGCACACGGAGTAGCAGGGCATTCAGGATACAAAAGAACAATAGAATTGATACGGAGATACTGTTGGTGGCCCCATATAGCAAAGGATGTACAACAGTATGTTAGAACATGTCATATATGTGCACAAGGAAAACCATCACACGAAGGATTGGTGGGGCTGTTACTTCCACTTCCCACACCTTTGGCTCCCTGGCAGTCTGTCTCAATGGATTTTTATCGTAGAGTTACCTGGGACAAAGAGAGGCAACAACACACTTCTTGTTGTAGTGGATATGTTCACCAAGTCAGCTCATTTCATTCCCTTAAAGGGTCTACCTACCTCCTCTGTGCTCGCAGACGTCTTTTTGCAAAACATAGTCAAATTACATGGTTTACCTTCTGTCTTGGTCACGGATAGAGGTTCACAGTTTGTGTCCAAGTTTTGGAAACAATTATGTACATCATTGAAAATGGAAGTTCGCCTGTCTTCTAGTCATCATCCCCAGACGGACGGACAAACTGAGCGGGTTAATCAAAGCCTAGAACAGTTTCTGCGGTGTCAACTACTGCAGGACCAAAGGGAGTGGGATGAGCTGATTTGGTTGGCAGAACTGTCATATAACAACAGTCATCACTTTTCCACCTTGTTTTCCCCTTTTTATGCTTCGTATGGTTTCCATCCTAAAGTTCTACCCTTTTCTCCTTTAAGACCTTGTGCCATTCCTGCCGTACAAGACGTAGTCTCTCACTTGCAAACTGTACACGCCACCATCCATGACAATTTAGACAAAGCAAAGATGGAGTATAAGAAGGCTGCAGACACACACAGACATGCAGGGCCTAATTACCAACTAAATGATAAGGTTTGGCTGTCTACTAAGCATTTGGCTTTAAAGTGTGCATGTAAGTTTAAGCCCAAATATATTGGTCCTTTTTCTGTCATTCAGATCATAAATCCTGTAGCCATGAAGTTGAAACTTCCACCCTCAATGAAAATACATTCTGTTTTTCACGTCTCCTTGTTGAAACTAGTACTGCCTGATACCCGTCTGCCACCAATTCCCCTTCCTCTTCCCTCCGTTGTAGATGGTGATGAGGAATACGAGGTGGGTGCTATTATTGACTCCAGAAGGGTTAGGCGCCGACTCCAATATTTGATACACTGGAAGGGCTTTGGAGTCGAGGAAAGATCTTGGGAACCTGCTAGCCACATACACGCACCCCGTTTATTACGTGCGTTTCACAGGCGATACCCCCACAAGCCCAAACCAGTGGGGGGCATTGTGGGAGGGGTGTTCTGTCATGCCTGTCGGTCTCAGGGTAGCATTACACTCAAGAAGAATTAAGGCATCATTCAAGTTTGTTTGCGATGTGTTGTTCCGTTTATCTTAGTGACGCACAGGCGGGGTTGGCAATGGTTGGCAGAACAGAACACACGGGTGTTGACGCATGCGTACTAGCAGCGTATGCGCGACAGTGTAGTGCTCCCAGCCTTAAGCCCGCCCCTAACCTTCAGGAAACGCTTCGCGTTTAGCCAGAGTTTGACCCTTGTCGTTCCGGGTCGGTGGTGGCGTCCGAGGAGCTAGTGGTTCGTGTTGGCGGCTTCTTGGCGTCCGGTGTTTGTGAGCCCATTTTGAGTATTCGTGAGTAGTAGGAGCGTCTTGCTTCTACTAGGCTGTGTTGTTCTACGTTTTCTGTGTGTGTCAAATATTCCCACTGTGCTCACTTTACAGTGTTTGGCATCTATTGAGTTTACTCTTGAATGTTCGGTTCAGGAGCCTTTTTACCACGTGATATTAGTGGTGTTTATGATTTGGCATTAACCTAAGATACGCATTAGGTTGAATAATCTTTTGAGAAGTTCTCAAGTAGTAGAACTGGTGAGTAGCACAGGAAGAGGAGAATAGCTTATCCATATAGTTTGAACAATATTTATCGTATTACTCCATATTTAGGTCACGGCTACAGTGGATAGACCATAACAAGTCAGATATCCAATGTCCCAGAAATACTTCCTTCTTTTCCTTATCAGTTTTCTCCACATTTCATAAGGTAAAGACACCATTCATCACACTCCATATCTTAGGAACACAAGGGAGGGGATAAGTCTCACTTATTGTTCTTGTGTTTTACTGCAGTGCCATCACCAGAGGAGAGTACATCATCTGAGTGAAGAGGAGTGTGGAGCGCCATTTTCTTCCCCTTTCTTACCCTTGTTTTGTTCCCCTGTGTTCCCCTTGGTTACTTGTCGGGTGTTAGTGCTTATTCCTGGCGCCCGGGGAGTGACGAGGGGGAGACAGGGTGTTAAGCATCGTGGCTCCAGGACACTTCTGAGACAAACAAGGTGCGTGCATTACAGGTGGCTTCTGCGGACGTCGTCTTCTGCCCTGTTGTTGCCATCCCGTTGGAGAGATCTCGGGGCCCAAGGCGGTGCTACGGTCGTCATCTTCTTCATTTGGCACCGCCAGGCCCAGTAGGCGGCAAGAGTCTACTAAAGAACGGAGTTGATGGAGTTTGCCGTTGTGACGAAAAATAAGGCAAAATGGATGCCCCCAGGAGTATGGGATCCCCTGCTGCCGACGGTGTTCAGTAACGGGGCTAAACTGCCAGCGTCGCTGCAACGTGATCAGGGCTAGGTCCTGGTACGGTACTGGGGAATGACCCTGAAATGAGATGGGATAGAGAGCTCTTGCCTTGAAAAGAATGGTCTCCTTGATTTTAAAGTCCTGAACGCATACCAAGATGTCGCTGGTGGAGCGTTGGGGCCAAGGGGCAGTACCACTCTGTGTACCCTGTCCAAGACGATGTCAGCCTCGTGTGAGTCCCCCAGTATGTGCCGGAAGAGTCCGTTTGTGAAGCTGAACAAGCCCCGAGTATCATCTGAGGTCTTTACTCCACGGATCCGGATGTTGTGTCTTCGGGATCGGTTTTCAAGATCTTCCACTGCGTTTGTATGTCCACAATCTGGTCCTGCAATCGGATTACCTCCTGATGGAGCATTGTCATTTCAGTTGCTGTGGTGTCGCTTTTCTCTTCGAGGGTGGCCACTCGCTCCCCAACACCATCGACATCCCGACGTATTTCCTTATGTAGGGACCCCCTTGTCTTTTCAATGTCCCTCGGGCTTCACACGATGCTTGTACGTTCACCAGCCGGGGGGTGGCAGGGTATAGTAAGAGTTCCTTCCACAGTGGTAGGTTGCTCGCACTGCTAGGCCATCAGGTCCCGCCGATCAGGCAAGTGTCCCCACATCAGCAGGCATGCAGGTCCCTCACTGTATGCTCTTTGGTTCTGCCCGGCTCCAGGAACGTCCTCTCTGCCAGATCCCTTTGGGCCTCGCCTCCGCCGCGGTTCTTTCTCTAGCTGTTGTGGGCCAACGGAACCTCGTGCCTCGTGGGCGGCCACCCCCGGTCAGCTGGAGAGGGTCAATGTGCCGTGGGGGGTCATGCCAGTCAGGCCCCCGAGTGTAGGCGATCAGGGTCAGCGTCGGGGCCCAGCTCCTGAAGCTGCAGCCTCGCCTAGGCCGCAACCGTGTTCCCTATGGCTGTAGCGGATCCACCACTCACTCCAGGCCGGGGACCTGCGAGGCCTGGCGTGTCGGCAAAGCCACCAGGCCGCAAGCATCACTCAACCCGAGCCCAGCAGTGAGTCCGGCTGCACTCCCCGTTAGTTCTTCTAAGGCGTCCTGGGGTCCCAAGAGCAGATTACACCCCCTCTGGAGCTCAGGGAGCATAGCGGGCCGCACCTACGGCCCCGGTATCGGCCTGCCGGTCGCCGCTCCGCATGTGCTGGTCCCAGTGTCTATGTGGGGTCGCGGGGCTGGGCGCTGGTTTTGGAGCAGCCAGGAGCGTGGATGCTGGCCTCGGTGGTCCAAGACATGGACCACCGCATTGTTGAAGCCTCCCGGTCTCGGGGAGGCCAGAGCCGTCTCTCCGCTGACTCGGCGAAATGCCCGCTTCTGCCCCCTCCTCCTGTGTTTCGGGCTCGGCCCGGGTCCGGGTCAATCTAGGCTAGCTCCCGGGGTTACCCCAGGCTGTTTTGTGCCCGGTAAGGGTGAGGCTATGCCGATCTGGGGGACGGCGGGTAGGAGCCGATGAAAGCGCGTCCTACCACGCCCCCATCTGACCACGCCCCCTTCTCCCCTCTTTAAAGGCATAACTGTTTTTAAAAGAAGGACCTCAGACACTGATTGAGCAAGGCATCTAATAAACTTTGACTCCAGCTGTTTACTCAAATTGTGCGTGTGTGTTTAAGTGCCCCGGTGAGTATATGGTATTGGAGCATCTTTTGCTGGTACACCGCAGGATCAGTTTTCTGGTAGCAGAGCTATAGTTATTATTGGCTAGTTTGGTGATAAATATTGATTTTTGATTATTGATTTATGTTTAACAAAAAGAGTTAAGCTTCTTGTTTTATGTCGTCTGGAAAATTCCCGGGGAATGAATAGCGGGTGGTGATAGAAGCCACATCTCAGTGAGGTTTCTCGTCTGTTGGAATAGCACTGAGAAGCTACGCAGTGCTGGCAGTGTTAAATCTAGGGACTATTTCGTATAGGAGTTGAGTGTGAGTAACAGCGGAAGGTTCGCTGGTGAAACTTTGGTCTTATATCACCTAGTAAGGGTAACACTGAAGTAGTAACAGGTTCTCTCGAGCTTGAATGAAGGGTAAACAGAGATCTCTCCTTTGCTGTAGTGGAACAGGCAGAGTAGCAAATGTTTTTAATGTTGTTACTAACGGATTTTATGTTAAGGAAAGTAGAGAAAGTAGGTTCTCGAATTACCTTGTGTAGGGAAGGCTAGTTGCTGGAGTAGTACTGAAATCACAGGGAGCCGCGCTGGGATTGGTTGAAACAGCAGGCGTGAGACAGAAGCAGATTGTAAAGGATGGATCAGTAGTAAGGAGTGAAACTGACGTCACAAAAAGGCCGCACTAGCATTGGTCAGACCACTAGTATGAGCCAGAGTCTGGTTGGTTGTTAAATAGAAGCCGCACCTGTATTGGCTTATTAAACTGTGAAAGGCTGAGTTTTAATTGGACATTAGGTAGAAGTTTTGTTAGCATTGGTTAAAGAGAAAATTGTATGTTAGATTCTGATTTGACTACAAGTGTGGATCACACTGAGAGGAGACTTTAAGAGTTTGTGGAGTATTCTTTTGAACATCGAGTATCCAAAAATATGGGGGGAAAAGAGAGATGTCATTAGTAAAGAAAATTAAGAATTTCTTTAAGAAGGATAAACCTGTGTTGACGAGAGAGGGAATTCCTATTCCACCGCTGAAAAACTTTTATGATGATGGAAAGAGGATATCATACTTGTGTGTGGTTGGAGAGTTGGATAGAATATACTAAAAGTGATGGAGTTCTAGCTTTCCTAGAAAATGGTATGTTTAATGGAAGAATTCTTCAGAATTTGAGACTAAGAATGAATGAGTTAGAACTAAAACCTGGGTTAACTCAGTATGAGGCGTTAGAAGAGTGGGAGACTGAATTATTTGAACGAGAGAGAAACCGGAGTGGAAGATATTTAGGACCTTTTCCTTGATATTTACGTATGTCACGGGAAGCTCAGATGAAGCAGTGGAGTAGAGCTATGGTACCAGAAGGTTTATATCCAGGGTTAATGGCTGAGGAACAGTCAGGGAGCAAATGTAAGGAGAAAACAAAACACATGAATGCGACAGGGTATGGTGAGTCAGATGATGACTTGCTGGAGGACATTTTAAGTATAAACCCTCCACCGTATCAAGAAGGACCCAGTAGAGTCACCCCAAGTGCACCAGTAACAGGAACACCCTTAATTCCACACATTTTACATGATAAATCAGTTAATAGGGTGCTTCCAGACAGAGAAAAGGAAGCGTTAAATAAAATTAGGGAAGAATTAATACAGAAAATAGGACAATTGAGTTTAAGCCCTGAAGCATTGACTGTACCAGTGGCTATAGGTCCTGTTGTTCCATTCTATGGAGATAAAATAAATTGCCCAATACGCCAAGCTGTAACAACTCCTTTGAATAATCTTAGAAAGGCGATAGTAATATGTGATGATCAAGCCAGTGAATGCGATTCAGTCATCTCATTAATGGATTTATCAATAAGAGAACCAGAAAGTGAAACCCCAAAGAGAGTTACACCCTGTAGTTCAAAAGAGAAAAGATCTGTCGTACCTTCAGGAACTAGAAGCTCAGCAACAGTAACTCCAGAAGATTTAGAGAAATGGGTACAGGGAATAGAAAAGCAGTGTACACCCCAAAGATTTTAGATATTTACAAACTGAAAGTGGATTTGGAAGAGATGATAGCTGGAAACGTGGGAATAGAAAGATTGAATCATTAGAATGAGGAAGAATTGTTTTTTGTGTGCAAGAGTATAACTAGAAATGCAAAATTATTTCATGTGAAATTGACAGAGCTTGCTTCAGAAATGGGAATAGATATAGGGAGATCAAAAGTATTACAAAAACCATATTGGGTGGAATTTACTGATAAAGATTTGGAGACTATGAATGTGTCTGATAAGAAACTACAGGTTCAGGAGTTAATGAATATTTTGGAAAAATGGGGAGACATTGATAAGTGGAGATCTAGATGGACAAGAAAGCAGGAGGAAGCTCAGGCGAAGGAAGCGTTGTCTGCATTTTTGTTAAAGGAATCAGAAAAGGCAGAAATGTTGTGCCCCATGAGAGAGGTACCTGGTGGTGGATATGTTCATGTTCCATAGAGCAGACAGGATATTTTGTCATTTACAAATGATTTCTCAAGGGTAAGAGAGAAACCAGTTGAATGGTACAAACAAGTTGAAAGATAATTGTGAACGTTTTGAAGGTTTTGTTAAAAGACTTGGATGGTTTGTTTGACATAGTGGTACCTATGGATTTGTGGACGGAATGTAAGATTACCATTGATTGGCTAAATGAGGAGTATCCAAGGGACTCGAAAACAAGAGCACCCTCAGATGAGGTGATGAATAACTACCACCAAGTAATTACTTTTCTGAAAGGGAAAATTCCACCCAAAGAAACAGATTGGGTAAAGATATATAGAGCAACTCAAGAGTCTGTACATGGGTATTATGAGTGACTGCTACAGGTATTTAAGCCGTATAGTGGATTCGAGAACATTGGAGATAAGGATATGGGACATTTTGTGTATCGGTTTGTGTATGGTTTGAAACCGGTGATAAGTCGGATGATTCAGCAGCACATCTTGTGCTGGCAGGGAAAACCAATAGATGATATTTTGAAATAGGCAAAATATTGTGGAGATGATATTGAGGCAAGGCATAGAAAGTTGAAGGAGAAGATGATGTGGGCACAAGTAAAATTGGCAGAACAGCAGGCAATTAAGTTGAAAGTCAGATGAAAGAACAGACTGATCAGGCTGCGAATGGCGGTAAATTGAGAGGACGAATGAACAGAGGATGCAAAGAAGAAGTTTCCTTGTAATGCTTGCGGAAAGCTTGGACATTGGCAGAACGAGTGTAAGAGTATTCAGAATAATAATGGGCCAAATCAACATTTAAATCCACAGACGCAAAATGAAGTGCTTATGAATCAGCCCCAGCAGATAGGTAATCTACAGTGTCAGGTGCTGTAGTGTAGTTCCTATATTCCCAATAGGCTCTGCGCATTGGAATAATATATT
This sequence comes from Lissotriton helveticus, assembly GCF_964261635.1. Classification (NCBI taxonomy): domain Eukaryota; kingdom Metazoa; phylum Chordata; class Amphibia; order Caudata; family Salamandridae; genus Lissotriton; species Lissotriton helveticus. The sequence goes on from NC_136058.1 coordinate 94,041,904, forward strand.
CAGCAGTGTAGACGTAGGACTGAGGTCGATTACGTCTCTACTGACTATATTAGACTTAAGTTTTTGCCAGCTAGCTCAGAGGTCACTAGAAACTTTCTCGAATAAACGAGGAGGAGTTTAACCTCCCTGGATAGACAAGAAGGGATTAGCTTCTGACAACCATATAACATGACAACTTTGCTCCCTCAGAATAAGAGTGTATCTCTAGAGTCGTGTGAAAACAATAGACAGCTATTTCACTCAGTCAAGTGTGCATACTTAGTTTCACCAGAGTGCAGAGAAAAGAGAGACAGGCGTTTTCAATAAAAGGTTGTTATTTATTGAGCAGTCTTCTTTCTCATACAAGAGAAATGAATTGCCACAATTGCAATACTCATAGTAAAGTAAAGTGCGTACAGTAAAAGGAGGATTAAGAAATAATACTGTAAAAGCATTGATATGGTTTCTTAGCCATAAGATACTTTAAAATAGATAAAATATATACATACTTATATACATTGACTAACGTACTCAACTGGTGCTTCGAAATACGCCTACCCCGGTGTACCTGACCTAAGCCTAATACGTGGGAAGGAGTAAGTAAGTAGCAATTTAAGTTAAGTTGGTTTTGCCAAGAATCTGAATCAAGAATTCTCTCTAAGGTTTTAGTCAGCTCCGTACCTGGGTTAATAGAAAGCAGGAGGTCTTGTATCTCTCTCAGGACTCGATATCCCAGTAACCCGCCAAGGTATCTGGAAACACCGGAGCTGGATTTCTCGGCAGGAGAAAAGACAGCGTCTCTCTCAGTGCGTCAAAGAGGAGGGGCAGCGTCCGTGGGCTCTCGCATCAGCTGGGCTCTCGGGCAAGTAAATAGCTGCTCTGCTCCAAATCCACCACCGTGTGTTTGCTTAAGGCAACGTTGGTATATTTATACCTGAAAGGTGCCGGGTTTGACGTAAGGTTGGACATAAGACGTCAATAAAGATGTCACTAAGAACTGGCCATTCTTAGAGTGCTCACAGGAGTTCTAGGACGAAATCAAAACAAAAGCAATGGGGAATTCCCAGGTTGCTGGAGGTTTGGTTTGTTTACAGAACTTGTTGAACTTGCTAGGAGCCTGGGGAAGTAGCCTTGCTTAATTTGGACTGCATGGGCTATGACTAAATATGGATATGATTCTTATGCCTTTATAAGGATATTATTGATTATAACCACACAAGGGCATAAGTCAGGACTATCGAATTTAGGGTCCTAGATAGAACTACAACAGTGCCACCAGCTCCTATGCTAAATTTTGTGAACCAACCAAAGTACAGTGCGGACACTGGATTTCAATGAGGAAGTGGTAAGAAAAATTCAGTGGTTTCACAATATCTTTTACAGAATAATGATGATGAAATTATTCACTTGCAATGACGGTGCCTGGTGGGTGAGGAAGAAGAGTGCATACTTGGCGCATCCTTGCCGGTAGATCAGTCAGGTCCATTTGTTGATGGGAAAGTGGAAGGTAATGATATCACTTTTCTATTGGATACTGGTGCTACCCATTCTACTGTGAGAACAGCAGACATCTCAAACCTACCCCTCTCGGGAGATTCTATCCAAGTTGTAGGTGTCTCGAATCAACAGATTAGTACCCCAATCACAGAACCAATGGGAGTGTATATTGGAAATTTTAGAGACATGCATAGATTTGTAGTTTGTGACTCTAGCCCAGTAAGCCTATTAGGAAGGGACTTGTTGTGTAAAATGAATTGCACAATCTACTACACACCAGATGGTATTGCATTTCAAACCCCTGATGAAGATATTGTCTATAAATTCATGCTAGCTAAACAAGGCACAGAAGTAGATGACATTTATTCTCTGATGACAATAAATGATTTACCAGAAGAATTGAAAACGACAGTGAACCCAGAAGTATGGGATTTCACAGGAAAATAAATTGGATTAATGTCAAACATAGATCCAGTGAAGGTGACAGTAAAAGAAGGTGCAGTCTATCCCAACACCCGACAATGCACAATGAGTTCAGAGGTGAAAGCAGGAGTTACTTCAGAAATTCACCGAATGATCAGACAAAGCATTTTAAAGGAAATAATGAGTAGTCCTTGTAATTCCCCTATGATGGGACTTAAAAAGCAGAGCGGAAAATACAGGATATTGCAGGATTTGAGTGAGATCAATAAAATTGTAGTGCCTTGTTGTCCCGTAGTACCACATCCAGCAGTGATTCTTTATCAGATACCCTGGAATGCAGGCTGGTTTACAGTAACTGATCCAAACCAAGCCTTTTTCTCTATTCCTTTGCACCCAGATATCCAGTATCTTTTTGCCTTTAAGTTTGAAAACCGTATTTTGGCATGGTTCCTCAAGGGTATAAAGAGAGTCCCTCAATTTTCAATCACATTCTGAAAAAGTGTCTGGAAACATTAGTCATGCCCAGAAATTCAGTCCTGGTACAATATATTGATGACCTATTAGAGGCATCAAAATCGCGAGAAGATTGTGTTACTGATTCTATTGCATTACTGAATCATTCGGCTGATGGAGGACACAAAATGTCACCAGAAAAGTTGCAGTTTTGTCGAACAGAGGTTAGATATTTAGGCTGCAAGATTGAAAGAGGAGTGAGAAAAGTGACCCCAGAAAGAATTAAAATTATTAAGCAAATGCAGTTACCACAAAAGTAAAGGGATATAAGAATGCTTCAGGGCGTGGTTGGATACTGTCGGCAGTGGATTGTAGCATTTTCCCTGCTGGCTAAACCATTGATTCAGATGACACAAAGAAAGCGAAAGATCCAATTGTCTGGAACGATGAATGTGTGGAAGCATTTGTGAAATTGCAAAAATGTTTGTGTGAGGCCCCTGCTTTGGGTATGCCTTATTATGCGAAATAATTTGCACTATTTTGTTGTGAAAGAGAGTTGTGCACTTTCAGTCTTGACACAAAGGCATGGATTAAGCCGACGTCCAGTAGCCTATTTTTCTGCTCCTTTGGATCCTGTGGCTTCAACTTTACCTAGCTGCCTGAAAGCAGTAGCTGCTACCTGTATGAGTCTGGAGCAGAGTGAGTCAATTGTAATGGGTCTACCAGTTAAAGTCTATGTCCCACATTCAGTCGAGATCCTTTTAACAAGAACTCGAACGCAGCACCTTACCCCTAGTTGGATGACTAAGTATGAAAGAGTGATTCTTGGAGCAGTAAATGTTACAGTGATTAGGTGTACAATGGTAAATCCAGCCACACTATTACCAGACCCACGTTGTGAAGAAGTGAAAGATAAAGTAGATCATGATTGCTTGGATGTGACTGAGATGTGCACCAAGCCCTGTCCGGATATAAAATAAGAACCTTGAAAGACCCAGATCATTAATTTTTTTGTAGATGGCTCATGCCTAAGACTGGAGGGAGGAGGACTCAGTTCAGAATATGCTGTATGCAAAGTATCTGGGGTTGTTGAAGCATCCTGTTTACTGGGAGCCAAGTCTGCACAAGTAGCCGAATTGGTGGCCTTAACAAAGGCCTGCAAAATTTGGAAAAATTGGAAAATAACCCTATTTAAGGACAGGCAATATGGTTTTGGGGTCGTGCATGACTTTGGCCAGTTATGGATGCTGAGGGGATTTCTGACTTCTTCAGGATCCCCTATCAGAAACAGTAACAATTTTAAAGAATTGTTGAAAGCAATACAATTGCCAAAGGAAATAGCAGTAGTCAAGTGTGCTGCTCACCAGTCAGGAAATTACTATGTGACGGCAGGTGACTGTCAAGGTCCTGCTCACCTGAACATCCAGATAGTTCTGTTGGGAAGCCGAAAACAGTTCGTACCCACCCTCAAGCCTCTGATCTTACTACACTGAATATAAACAGTGCGCAATGAAAAGAAGCTCAAGGGAAGGGGGAAGTGGATAAAATAATAAAAGAGAGATAAACACAGCTCCTCTGATAGTGTCTGCTGGAGATGAATTTAAACTGGCTGTAATACCTAGAAAAGACATAAATACAAAGACATATTATTGTATCTCTCTCTATGCGAGTATATGTCCTTCCTATTCCACTACTAAACACTAACACAGCATGTTCAAAAATGTACCTCTCTGTTTCTGGTCTTTCTGTTCACCAGATAGGATTGTCTTGAGAAGGAAGCGATCTTTTACCTTAAGAAAGAATAAGTATTAACTCGGTATCTAGTGCATAAACCAATGCACAATATTTTGTATATTGAAAAGAAAACCTGTATCGTGACTCACTTCTCAATTATCCTGTAATAGTATTAGAATAGGTCTGAACACTTTAGTTTTGCTGTTTTGCTTTCATACACTGTTAAAGTATTTTGAACATTCATGTACATAAACATAAGCGTGAGTTTCTATGTCTCTTGCAATGTCTTTTGTTTAAGGGAATGTTTCCAAGTATGCAATGTCTCACATTAGGGCATGATCCAAAGAAGGAAGTCTTTCGGAAACACAGTCTTTTTTAGAAGGAATAATGCACCAAAAAAGCCAAACGATTGTCTTTGTCTTTTTACCTTTTCAATGAGGTCTGCAATGTTCCTTTTCCAAGAAAGTCTTAAACACTTACTTGCACTTTTGCTGCTCTGTTTGCGGGCTAACCTTAGTCTTTGTTTTTTCTTTTGTTGCAGGTCGTTTCGCTTTCCGTGGGGACCGGAAGTCTGGACTGCCGGAAATGCGGGGGTTGAAGCCGAAGGCTGGACCAGGAGCCGAAGGCAGGAAGAAGCTCTGAGGCGGACCGGGGACAAGAAACCGGAGGACGATGCAGGGACGGGATCTCCAGGTAAGCAGGAACCATCCAACGAGCACAAGCAACGTGCGGGTGCTCCGAGGAGTCTTTTATAGGCGAGGGCGGGTGGGGTTCTCACGCGCTGCACGTTGGAAAGGCTTCAGTTAGAAAACGTGCAGCGCTTCATTAGGTATGCAAACCAAAGATTCTATTAGCGCTTTAACCTGATAAACAAACCTTGCAAACAAACCTTGACAAAACCATTTTACATATCCGCTTCGCAACATAGGAAACTCGATCTGCATACAATACCACACTATCAAAGCAGCAATGCTTCATTATTAACATGCACATACAATAATAAAAGGGGAATAACTACCATTAAGGCTATGAGAGGGCAATATGTGCAATCCTGATACTACTTACAACTTATGCAAAGAGAGAGGACAGGCTCTTTGTTTGGAACAGACCCTTACAGTCGCCTCCCTCAAAGGCCCCCCTACAGGGCGAGGTTTCCCAGGATTTCTCATATAAAACTGTCTGAGTAATCGTGGGACATGCACAAAGGAGGCTGGCTCCCATGAATTTTCTGTTTCATCATATCCTTTCCACGCCACTAAATAAAACAAACGGCCATGAATTCTTTTAGCATCTAAAATGCTACGCACTTCGTATTCAAGATGTCCTTTAATTGGGATGGGTGAAGGGGGGGTTCAGATCAGGTATGAGGGTTATAGGGTTTGAGCAAGGATACATGAAATGTGGGATGTACTGATAGTCATCAGGGAGGTCTAATTTTACTGTCACTGGGTTTATCAATGCAGTTACACAAAAGGGGCCGATGAATCATGGTTGCAACTTCCGAGAACCTTCTATGTTTAAATTCTTTGTAGAGAGCCAAACTTTATCTCCAACTTGATATATTGGAGCCTCTGTTCTATATTTGTCTGCTTGTTTCTTCATATGGTCTTTGTACACATTCAGATGTTTTTAGCTTTTTCTTGTATCTCACACAAACTTTTTAGTCTTTCTGCTACTGTTGGGAGAAGTGATTCATTCACGACAATAGGCAAGGCCCTTGGGTGATATTCTTGCATAAAATAGAATGGGGTACAGTGTGTTGCTGCATGGTCAGAGTTATTATACGCGAATTCTGCGATTGATAAGGCCTCTACCCATTCACTTGTGTATTCTGCCAACAAACATCGTAGTGTTTGAAGCAATGTTTGATTCAAGCGTTCAGTTTGTCCATCTGTTTCCGGAGGGAACGCAGAGGACAATGCTACCTCTACATTCAATTTTTCACAGAGTTTTTTCCAAAATCGGGAATTAAATTGACTGCCTTGGTCTGAAATTACCTTGCTTGGTTTTCCATGTAGACGTACAACTTCTTTTAGAAAGATGTCTGCAAATTCTACTGCTGTGGGTAGTTTTGTTAAGGGTACAAAATGCGCCATTTTGGACAAATAGTCTACTATTACAAGTACAGTGGTATATTTCTTTACAGGTGGTAAATTCACTATAAAATCCACACTTATTGTGTGCCATGGACTCATGGGGGTTGGCATTGGTACCAGTAATCCAGCAGGTGCTTTGTGTGATGTTTTCTGACGGGCACATATGGGACAGGCGTTGACATACTGTTTAACATCATTACTCATAGTGGACCACCAGAAATGTTTTCGTACATTTTCTCATGTTTTTACTCAGCCAGGATATCCTGCTAAAACTGATGCATGATGCCAAGCTATGATCTGCGTTTGTAGGTCTTACATAGAGCAAGGAATCATGATATAACAACCCTTGTTGAATTGTGTTCAATGAGCCTTTCAACCACTCTTGTTGATTAATCTGTAAGTGTGCTGCATACATGTCTTTCACAAAATCCTTCTGTTGCATTGGTGCTAAGATATTCTGTGGTGCTATGATTGGTTGCCCTTTCTTTTCTTGTTTTGTTTCTACAGTATGTCCATACCTAGATAACACGTCTGACTGAATTTGTTGTGTACCTGGTCTATAGGTAATTACAAAATCAAAGGCACTAAAAAAATTTAACCAACGCATCTGACGTGGTGTTAGTGCTTTAATGGAACTAAAGAACTGCAGATTTTTGTGGTCACTGAAAATGGTGATGGGGAACTTAGCCCCCATTAAGTGATGTCTCCACTCCGAAAAGGCTACCTTTATGGCCAATAGTTCTCTCTCGGCCACAGTATAATTTTGTTCTGCTGATAGTAATTTTTTGGAATAAAAAGCAATTGGATGTAGTTGACCATCCACGGTATTCCGTTGAGAAAGGACTCCTCCAAGTGCCACCTGTGAAGCATCAGCTTCTCCATAAAATGGGAGGTCAGGATCTGGATGTTTTAAAACTGCCGCTGAAGTGAATTTTTGCTTGTGAAGCTTGAGTATCCCAAATGAAACGTTGACCTTTCTGTAGCAATTTAGTAATAGGAGCCATTATGTCTGCAAAATGAGAAATATATCTCCTATAACAATTGTCGAAGCCTAAAAATGTTTGTACTTCCTTTAACGAAGTAGGTTCTGGCCAATCATTGATTGCACTAACTTTCTTTGTATCCATGGTGATACCTTGTGGTGACAAACAGTATCCCAGAAAGTCTACAGTGGTTGCATTAAAGATACATTTTTCTAACTTAGCAAAGAGATGGTATTCTTTTAACTTGGCTAACACTGCTCTAACGTGTTGTGTATGTTCCTCCGGTCCTTTAGAATAGATAAGGATGTTGTCAATATACACTATGACACAGATGTCCAAAAATTCATGCAAGACCTCATTAATGAAAAATTGGAACGCCGCAGGGGCATTGCACAACCCAAAGGGCATTACAGTGTATTCGAATAACCCAAATTCAGCTTTAAACGCAGTTTTCCACTCATCATTTTCCTTCACTCTTACCAGATGATACGCACCTCGTAGATCTAATTTAGTATAGATGGTGGAATGTCGTAATTGATCAAGGAGGACCGGTATTAAGGGGAGCGGATATTTGTTCTTTATCATAGCCTTATTGAGTCCCCTATAGTCGATGCAAGCGCGAAGGGACCCATCCGGTTTTGGTATAAAAAAAAGTAGAGATGACACTGGAGATGTAGAATGACGAATGAAACCGATTGTAACAAGTCATCCAGGTACGTTCTCAGATATTTAGTTTCTTCTTCCGTCAGAGCATATACTCTGCTATTTGGCAAAGGAGCCTCAGGGATCAAGTCTATGCAACAGTTATATGACCAGTGCGGAGGCAAGACACTTGCTTTTACCGGATCAAAGACGTCCTTAAAGTCCAAATATTCAGATGGAATAGCACTCTCTTCTTTTGTAATGTTAGCACAATGTATTACTGATAGATGGTCATGTCCTGCTTCTCGATAACAACTGGACCTACAAAAGGAAGAATCTAAGGTAACAGTTCGAGATACCCAATCAATTGTTGGGTTATGAGTAGTAAGCCAAGGAACTCCCAAGTTCAATCCAAAGTTGGGGGTATCTATTAAATCAAAACTAAGCTCTTCTGTGTGTCCATTCTGACACACCATAATGATAGGGCCGGTTTGCCTTGTGATTAAACCAGAAGTCAATTCTGAACCATCCACAGCACAGACGGCCTCGGGATAAGTTTTCTGAATAATGGGCAGGCCTAATTTCTTAGTCAAAGCATTATCAACAAAATTTCCTGTAGCTCCTGAATCCAGAAGCACTGGAAGGGTATGTCTTAACTGCGTGCTCACAATTAGGATTACATGAATCAAGAAATGTTTAGGTATATGTGGCACAGTATAGGCCGCAGAGTGAGAGGTCTGAGTTAAAGTGTTTCTCGAACAAGTGACCTCTGCCCTTGTCGAGCTTATTCGTTTTCCGGCTCCATAGGGCTTGCGGATAAAACGTTCACCTTTCTAGGGGACTTAGGCTTTACGGGACATTCCCTAGCAAAATGACCAGCCTTACCACAGTACAGACATAATTGGAGCTTTCTTCTTCTTTCCTTTACTTCTGAGGACAATTGACCTTTGAGTGTCCCTATTTGCATGGGTTCGGGTTCTGGGAATTTACTATCCACATCCTTCTTTTCATGTTTTACAAAAGTCAATCTAGTCTCCATCTTGGATTTATCACCTTTCCTTTCTCCCAAACGGTGGTCCAATTTCACCACTAAATCTACAAAATCAGAATAATCTTCTGGTAAGTCCACAATATGGGCTAGAGCGTCTTTTAAGTCGTTTCTCAGCACTTTATAAAAGAAAAAGACGCGTTTCTCTTCTGGCCACTGAGTTTCAGTCAGTAAACGATTGAAACTAGTAAGATAGGTTAACAGGTCATTGTTCCCTTGCTTGAGGTTTAATAGTTCGTTATCGCTTGCCTGCATATAGGCGTGTTTAGCAAATAAACGAGTCATTGTTCTCTTAAAGAGATTCCAGTTATGAAGAATCGGGTCATCCCTATCCACATAGGGAATGGACCAATTTGCCGCTGTACCTCCCAAATAAGAAAGTACAAAAGCCACCTTAGTAGCATCCATGGGAAATTGTTGTGGCTTACACACAAAGTGTAATTGACATTGATTTAGGAAAACATGAAATTTATTGCTATCTCCATGGAACCGTTCAGGAGCAGCTAAAGGCACCATATTAGGGACATTAACAGTTACCTCCAAAGGAGAGGGGTTTATAGATGTTGTTTTAGACCTAGCACCTGTTTCAGAAGAGTTTTTAAACATAGGGGAAAAGGTTGTTCCCCAAAAAGTTTCCCGAGGTTTGTATCGTACCAAATCCTGTCTTAACGTTGCATTTTCTAAATTTAATTTTTCTAACTCAACTTGCATATGCTGTAAAAGTGCTGTCACTGATTCGTTGTGGACTAAATCCTCATTTAAAGCTTGTGCCAAATCAGCAGTGTCTATAGCGTCCGTTTCTTCCCCTGTATTCATCTTTCCAACAGAACCAGGGGTTGTAAAGGCTTGTGCTTCTGTCAAGGTCCTACTCACCTGAACATCCAGATAGTTCTGTTGGGAAGCCAAAGACAGTTCGTACCCACCCTCAAGCCTCTGATCTTACTGCACTGAATATAAACAGTGCGCAAGGAAAAGAAGCTCAAGGGAAGGGGGAAGTGGATAAAATAATAAAAGAGAGATAAACACAGCTCCTCTGATAGTGTCTGCTGGAGATGAGTTTAAACTGGCTGTAATACCTAGAAAAGACATGAATACAAAGACATATTATTGTATCTCTCTCCATGCGAGTATATGTCCTTCCTATTCCACTACTAAACACTAACACAGCATGTTCAAAAATGTACCTCTCTGTTTCTGGTCTTTCTGTTCACCAGATAGGATTGTCTTGAGAAGGAAGCGATCTTTTACCTTAAGAAAGAATAAGTATTAACTCGGTATCTAGTGCATAAACCAATACACAATATTTTGTATATTTAAAAGAAAACCTGTATCGTGACTCACTTCTCAATTATCCTGTAATAGTATTAGAATAGGTCTGAACACTTTAGTTTTGCTGTTTGGTTTTCATACACTGTTAAAGTATTTTGAACATTCATGTACATAAACATAAGCGTGAGTTTCTATGTCTTTTGCAATGTCTTTTGTTTAAGGGAATGTTTCCAAGTATGCAATGTCTCACATTAGGGCATGATCCAAAGAAGGAAGCCTTTTAGAAACACAGTCTTTTTAGGCCTCGCGACCTATCGATGCGCGCAAGCGCATCGAGCGGAGCGAGAATTCAAGTCGGCAAAATCCTCGTCAAACCAAAGGGCTTTCAGCCGCGGTTTTCTTTCAGTTCACGTGAACCAACCTGAACGCGCATCAGACCCTCCTCCCACACCTCATGGACATCTGTTCATTTCTCCTGCACAAGGCTCGCAAAAGGCTCTCCTCCCTCCCCACATCAAAGGCATCAATCACCCTCCCACAGGCTTCCCCAGCGCTGCCCCGCCCCCTGCTTCACGGCCAGGCCATCTGTTCCCTGCCAGACCTCTCACACCTCCGTCACAGCATGCCTGTTTATGTGCTTGTAATTATTCATGGCCGGCCGCAGGCCGGCCTTACACTTTTAAACACACTTTTAAACTGTTTCTTTCTCAATGTTTCTTACAAGCGCCATTCCTTCATTCATCTTTGTTTCTTTCTTTTCTTCCCTTGTGTTCGCTTCCCTTTTTTCCTTTCCTCTGCCCTTTGTACCTTTCTGCTCTTGTCTACAAAAGCGATCGCGAAATCGATCGTTTTCAGTCCCGCTTCAAACAGCCCCTTTAACGTGATCCCCCCCTTGCTGTAAGTGCAGTCCTCTTGAGTAAATGACAATCTCTTTCTCTTCACGTTGCTAACATGAACTCTTTAAATAGGTTTTGGTGAAAAGAGACACACAGTAAGCTCAACTTTTAATGTATTTGGGCTAACCATGGCTTCAGTAATATCTCGTTTCAGATCGTGGGAGGGAAAAATGTTTTGCAACATTTTTTATTGTAAATATCAGGTGTCACCGAGACAGCACTACCCGTCACTCCCTTTGCCAATGTTAAAGGGATGAAATTGAAATGTTGAGCGGTTCCAACCATGACTGAAACTTGTGACATTCGAACTGTGTACAAATCTCTGTGGCAAGTTCCTTATCTCACTGAGCTGTCTTACCAACTCTAAGGTAAAGGCAGTGTTTCCTAATGTTCGAAAAGAAGCCCGAGCGTAGATGAATAGGTAAACCACTCAAACCAGTCCCTATTCTGCCATTTTATACTGACGCGACTTCTTTAAACCTAGCGTCTCCTTTGTTTGATAGGGAATTTGATTTCTCAGCTCAAAAGAGGCAGATGAGTCGAGCATGCGTGCAGTGCGGTGCAGTCCGGCCGCTTGTCAGAGTTTGATGGGTTACATTTTTCAACATCTTTCTTCGCAGCAGGAGGTCGGGTGGGCAAATTTTTTGTTTTCAGTAAAACAGTCTTCCCTGACCGACCGGTGGAGCTGGTTTCCCGGAAACGAGGGTCAGACAGAGTCAGCACTGTTGCCTTCCCCCGTCGCATGAGGATGTCATGTTCACACCCCGACAAAGGCGCGCACTCCACACCAACCCCAACCAAGCGTAGCAGGCGCCAAGAACAACTGCTCTGGGGTTCAGGGAGCGTTATGTGTAACATGCAAGGTAGGAAACATGCTGCTGCACAAACCTGTGTGAGCATGAATCTACTACCGTTTTGTTTGCACGTGGGTATTTTGCGTTCTTAACTTTAGTTTTTCTTCTTATGTTAATTGTTAATACACCTGAATTAAATGGAATTAAAGGTACACGCCTTGCATTTTAGTCACAAACATTAGTTAAGGATGCCCTCGTCCTCCTGTCCGATCTCTGTATGATAAGCTCGTTGTTTTACATTTTAGGGCAGGGCGGCGGAAGTACACAAGAAGGGAACGCTGCTCGTCTCATCCTGTGTTGCAGACTTCACCCCCTTGCTTTCCATCTCTTCAGACACTTATCTGATTTCCTCTTGCATTGTTTCGCCAACAAGTCTCTTTCTCTAAAACTGTGTCCGAGAGTTGGAAGACCCATGTGTACGCTCTGAAGTGGCCTCAGTCATCACCCGAGTCATTCAATAATAAACGAGTAGTTCCGGGTGAGATCTGTCACCTGCCTGGCCCGGGCGTGCCTGTTCTTTTTTCCATCTCTTGCTAAATACAGATCCTGCAGGGCAGATGGCCCCATCTGGCCGCCACGCACTCTGGTAGGTTTCCACTTCTTAGAACCAAGAGCCATCTTCCACATGGGGGACAAGCAGAGAAATGATACCAGTGTTTACTATTCAAACCTGCTGGCCCAGCTATCGCTGCACGGGATTTAATATTTTTATAGTGTGCAACAGGGGGGCTCACTTTTGGTACTGGAGTATTTTTTTCAGGCTGGAGGCAGTGCTCCTGATAATAAAAGCATACTTTGACTTGACTTGATAATCATATTACAGGATAGGTAATATTTAGCTCAGTGCTTAATTTGGAAATAAATAAGAGCCAGAGACCTAGTCATGAGGCCACTGCAGCTTGCACCACCCATGGCCTCTGCCAGCGCTGCCAAGTGTGACAATTCAGACTGTTCCCAGCCCCTGAAGCTATAAGAATGGCTTGGGTGAGGTGTAGTCTTTTTCAATGCACATTCAATTAATAAACTACTGTTTACCACAACCACACCTAACCAAACACACAACCACACACGCACAACCACACGCACAACCACACGCACAACCACACACACAACTACGCACACAACCACACAATCACACCCACATACACACAACCACACACACAACCACACGCACAAACACTCCACATAATTTGACATCAATCCACATTTCAACTCAACAACACAATAACACAACACACCACATACATCTAATCCACACTACAGAATTCCACATAATGCCACAAAATTCTACAGCACACCACTTAATTAAACTCCATCACATACCATTCCGCAACACAAAATACCATTACACATAATTACTCAATAACACACAATCCCACTCCACACAATTCAAGTAAACTCAATACCACATAATTACTACCCACAACATTCTACCATGCCACACCATTTCACTACACAAATACAATTCACACCACACATTTTCACGCCACACAATTCAACAACTAACAATTCCAATCCAACCCACATAATTCCACTACACACCACATGCATACGCTCCATAACACATGGCTAAAAAACATTGCCATTTACAATGCCATTAGCTGTAACTCAAATAAATCCGAGACCTATTGCATTTCTAATAGGTCTCGCAGTAGGAAAGTTGGAGCTATTGGTTTTGTAAATGACAAATACCTTTATGTTTTAAAAATGAAAACAAAAATAAAAGGCATTGTTATTTGCAATTGTAATAGCTCCAACTTTCCTACTGCGAGACCTATTGGCAACGCCAGTGCTTGTTTAGAAGGAATAATGCACCAAAAAAGCCAAACGATTGTCTTTGCCTTTTTACCTTTTCAATGAGGTCTGTAACTTTCCTTTTCCAACTTGCACTTTTGCTGCTCTGTTTGCACGCTAACCTTAGTCTTTGTTTTTTCTATTGTTGCAGGTCGTTTCGCTTTCCGTGGGGACTGGAAGTCTGGACTGCCGGAAATGCGGGGGGTGAAGCCAAAGGCTGGACCAGGAGCCGAAGGCAGGAAGAAGTTCCGAGGCGGACCGGGGACAAGAAACCGGAGGACGATGCAGGGACGGGATCTCCAGGTAAGCCAGAACCATCCAACGAGCACAAGCAACTTGCGAGTGCTCCGAGGAGTCTTTTATAGGCGAGGGCGGGTGAGGCTCTCACGCGCTGCACGTTGGAAAGGCTTCAGTTAGAAAATGTGCAGCGCTTCATTAGGTATGCGAACCAAGGATTCTATTAGCGCTTTAACCTGACAAACAAACCTTGCAAATAAACCTTGACAAAGCCATTTTACATATCCGCTTTGCAACATAGGAAACTCGATCTGCATACAATACCCCACTATCAAAGCGGCAATGCTTCATTATTAACATGCACAAACAATAATAAAAGGGGAATAACTACCATTAAGGCTATGATAGGGCAATATGTGCAAACCTGATACTACTTACAATAATGCAAAGAGAGAGGACAGGCTCTTTGTTTGGAACAGACCCTTACAGTAACAGATACGCTAACCAGATTGCTCAATATTGTGCTAGAAATAACATGGCACTAAACAGAAAAATTGAAACAAGTAAAATCAGTTGCCAACGTATGCTTTTCTCAGCCTTAGAAACATGGAATGAGGTAAGTCAGTTACAGGATGAAGTGGAGGTAAGCGAGAAGGAAAACTGGATAAAATCAGGTTGTGAAAGGAGAACAGAGGATGATGTATGGGTGTACACTCATGGCAGACTAGTCATGCCAGACTGCTTACTCTCTCAAATGCCAAGAATGTACATGGAGACACACATGTATGTAGGCATGCCATGATTAGACTATTCAGACAAAATTGATACAATCCAAGGTATAGGGCAGTTGCAGAGAGCCTTTGCCAGAGATGCTTAATTTGTCAGCAGCAAAATCCAGGTAGGAAAACAGTTGTCAGTTGAAGAACCATTGACAAGATTACAGCTAGATTTCATAGAGTTACCTCCAAGCAACGGAATGGAGTATATCCTTGTCATAGTGTGTTTGTTTTCACGATGGGTGGAAGCATACCTCACGAGTAGAAATGACAGCCTCACATTTGCCAAACTGTTGAGGGAGTTGATACCTCGATTTGGTTTTCCAGTCACTTTGTAATCAGATAGAGGACCTCATTTTAATAATGAAATCATTTTCTAATCTGTGAAGCATTTACAATTTAGCAAAAATTGCACTGTGCAACAATCAGATCAAGGTTAAGCAAAGTGTGTGCATCCACATCACTGAAATGGGCAAATGCATTGCCTCTTGTGTTGATGGGACTCCGAAATATTCCTGACAGATAGACAGGATTGAGTCCCCATGAAATACTCATGGGAAGGGCAATGAGACAAGCATTTATTCCGGGTCACAAATTAATGAATATAACTGATGATCTGATATTGAATTATTGCAAAGAATTGGCTGACCTAGGGCGTTCTGTCTCTCACCAGGTTGGAGAAGGCGCAGTTGCCAGGCAGCCAGCCCAAGTGCATGATTTGATTCTTGGGGACTGGGTGGTAGTGAAGAAACACGCCAGAAAAACGTGCTAAACACCAAGGTGGGATGAACCAGGATAAGTCATACTGGTCACTACTACAGCAGTGAAGTGTGCAGGTTTACCCAATTGGATTCATGCCAGTCACACCAAAAAGGGACAACAATTGAATGAACCAGTTGAAATAGCTGAAGGTTGTGAAGTCGAAGAATCTAGAGTGATAGATTCAGAACCAATAGATAAGGAACAACCGAGCACAAGTCAGGAGGGCTGGATACCAGTGGTTGACATACCA
Source organism: Lissotriton helveticus (assembly GCF_964261635.1). NCBI lineage: Eukaryota > Metazoa > Chordata > Amphibia > Caudata > Salamandridae > Lissotriton > Lissotriton helveticus. Next base: position 94,057,597 of record NC_136058.1, read on the forward strand.
GAAGTTATTATTCAAACAAGAAGCAGAAGAAGATTAGACAGACAGGAAAATAGTGAAGACCAGATAGGTATAGAAGAACACGCTCAGGAAGAAGTGAACAAGGTTGCTTGAGACCCTAAGCAGGACCAGGCAGGTAAAGAAGTACTCAGGTGAAAAGACATACCAAAAGTCCTGAGCAGGGACAGCCAGGAAAAGAAGAACACGTTCAGGCAACAGAAAAGCCAATTGTAGTAGGACCTGAACAGGATCAGTTAGGAGAAGACAAACAGGTTCAGGCAGAAGAAGATCAATTTGAAATAAGACCTGAACAGGACCAGGTAGAAGAAGCAGAACAAGTTCAGGTGAATGAAACAACAAATCTAAGATCTGAACAGGAACAGGTAGATAGTGACTCTGAAGAAGAGGAAGAACGGATTGTGCCTAAATAAAATGAAAATAAAAGAGCTCTAGAGAGAGACAAGGAGAGTGAAAGTGCAGTACAAATTAAAAGGGTCAGAAAAGGTGACAACTGGCCAGGTGGAGTCAAAAGATTAAAATACTAGCTGAGAAAAACAAATGAAAGAGCCGAACAAGTAAATGAGGTTACTAGTCAAACGCAGTTTAAGCAGTCAATAGTGAAAAACACTTGAAGAAGTCCAAGACTGAGAATTTGGCACAGTAAATTCAAGGGTCCTGAGTGGTCTTACATTATATTGGAAGATTTTCAACATTTTGATTTGAGCGAAGAGACAGAGGAACAATAAATGCTGCACAGACGGATGTAGGGAAAGTGAGGCCTCCTTGAAAACCCAGAGTATGAATTTGCAAATAAACAAAAGAAAAGAAGGAAAATCTTCTTAGATTAAAATGGCTAAAAACAGGGTTACTGAATGACTAAAACGAAGTTGCGCTCAAAGATGTTGTAGAGCTTGTATATCTAGAATTTTGTTAGTAATCACAGTATGGATATTTCTAACAGTAGCAGTGCCTTATTTGATGATAGCTAACAGAAGGAATGATACAGTTAATAGTGGAAAGATACCTACAATAAGAGGAGATAGGGTAGAATTAGAAGCAGAAGATGAGATAGATGTACATCACATACTATCAGATAATGACACATCATTAAATGTCTTCATAAAGTTGTTAGTCCAATATGTAGATACAATGGAGATTAGTGATTGTTATGTATGTATGAGATTACCAGCTTCAGTATCAGAAGATGTCACTTACCACCGCTTACCTTTAACATATGGTATTTCATGTAGTATATTAACAAGTTTGTTCTATAGAACGGGGAAGCTTCAGTATTATTATTCAAACTTAGATGTAGTATTTTCAGAACTTCCTATTCGAAAGAATATGAATCCAGTACTTAGAAGTCAAGATGCACAGTTTATGGGTGATTTTTTTCTAACGATGAAATCATTAGATTTAGTCAAGGCTCACAAGAATAACTTAACCAGTACATTACGTGAAGAAGAGAAACTGTTTTTGAATTTAGTTGAGGATTGGAGACAGGATATACAAAGAAAGCTGCTGAACAGCAAACCCAAGTACCACCATGGGCTGGGAAAGAAGGAATTTATGTATCTGGCAAGGCTCATGCTACAATGTCCTTAGACTTTGAGTAGAAATGGAAAACCTGCCTCTATAGGTTAAAGACAGATTATAATAACATGTTAATTGGTTCCAGTGAATATGAACAAAACTTCCTAATTTTGGGTGGTCGGGGACTAAAAGGGTGAACTGATCCGGTATTCCCTGGGGTTTACTATGTGTGGGAATAATGCTTACTATAAGCTGCCTGCACAGTGGTATGGGAGTTGGTACTTTGGCATAGTATTTCCGAAAATATAGCTATTAAAAAGAATCACTGGAAGCAATGAAAGCACTAATGAACTAACACGAAGAAAGAGAGCTAGTTTTTCAGAAATAATAGGTGACAATTTTGATTTGATTTGATTTTTGATTTTTAGCATTTATAAAGCGCCTGGCTACACATAGAACAGTGAGTCCCCGCGCTAATTACTGATAAATTCTACCTAGGGCCTGAGAAACCAGGATTATAAAGTGGGGAAGAGGAGTGTTTTTAATTTCCTCCGGAATCCTATTTCAGATGGCTCCATTCTCATGTTCAGAGGTAGAGCATTCCAGTATTTAGGGGCTAAGTGCCTAAATGAGCGGCCGCCCATTCTGGCCCTAAGAATACGGGGAGTTTTAAACAACATCGCACCAGAGGATCTTAGATTGCGAATAGGGCGATGTATGGCCAGGAGGTTTTTGAGATAATCCGGGCCTTTGTTCTGGGCTATGCGATGAGTGTAGCAGAGGGCTTTAAATTTAATACGCTCCCTGACGGGAAGCCAGTGGAGTTTAGCCAAGGCAGACTTTCCTGAAGCTCTGCGCGGAAGGCCAAGCACTAAACGTGCGGCGGCATTCTGCACGCACTGGAGTTGGTGTAGTGCTTTTTGGCTTAGCCCCAACAGCATGGCATTGCCGTAATCAAGGTGTGGAGTTACTAGGGCGTGAACAATAGTTTTTCTGGCTACAGCAGGCAAGAGGTCTAAGACCTTACGAAGAACCTTGAGTAGGCCAAAGCATCTCCCTGTGACTTTATTGACGTGGATCTTATACGAGAGGTCGGTGTCCAACATAACACCAAGGTTACGTACCGACTCCCTCGGAATGGGGGGGTCCCCAAGTTCACTGGGCCACCATAGTCTTGACCATGAAGATGTTGCTCTTCCGACCACCAACAGCTCTGTCTTTTCGCCATTGAGGCGAAGGCAGTTGTCATTCATCCACACTGCTACTGCTGACATACAGTTCGAGAAGTTGATGGCATCTTGACTGCGGTCGGGTGAGAGTTTAAACACCAACTGGGTGTCGTCAGCGTAGCTAACAATGTCCACCCCAAAAGTCTCCACAACGCGAGCCAGGGGTTCCATATAGATGTTAAATAAGGTGGGGCTCAAACTTGACCCCTGAGGAACCCCATGGCTTACCCTGCGTGGAGACGATTTGAAGGGGGGACAGTGTAGCTGAAAGCTTCTGTCAGCCAGGTAAGATTTCAGCCAGGCTAGCGCTGACCCCGTCACCCCCATCTCCATCAGGCGAGACAGCAGCGTGGAGTGCAGCACGGTGTCAAACGCTGCACTCAGATCTAGTAAGACTAAAGCTGCTGTCTCGCCTTCATCCGCTATCTGCCTTATGCGCTCAGTGGAAAATAGAACTGCTGACTCCGTCGAGTAGCCGGTTCTAAACCCAGATTGAGATGAGTGGAGGTGGGTTTGTTCTTCTAGATGTTGCATGAGCTGTTTATTTGCAATTTTCTCCACAATCTTTGCGCAGAGAGGAAGAAGGGAGATAGGGCGAAGGTTTTGCAATTGTGAGATGGGGATGTTGGGTTTTTTCTTAAGGGGAATGACCTGGGCAGTCTTCCATGCTTCCAGTACATGACACTCTTGAAAGGACAGAGTGATCATATGGCTAATATGGTCGATTAGCGTGCTCTCCATAACATCTTTGCACCGCGCCACTGGGCACGTGTCAGATGGAGATCCGGATTGTATGCTTTTAACAATATCCAGAAGTTCTTTTCTTTCTGGCGTTGTAAAGCATAATAGCCGAGATTTAGGTGTGGAGACAGCTACATTAGTTCCAGGACTGGTAGGTGGATTATTACTGGCTGTAAAGGTGACATGAATTTTGTCCACCTTATCTACAAAATAATCGGCTATAAGCTCGCATAGCTCATTAGAGTAGACGTCTTGAGCCTCAAGCCTGGACGGGGTCGTGAGTTCTCTGTATATTCCAAAGAGTTCTTTGGTGGGGTTGACTGCTGATTCAATTCTGTTTTTGAAATAGATGCCCTTTTCTGACCTTAATAGTTTGTGGTACTTTTTTATCTCTGTTTTATATTCTTCTTTGAGTTCAGGGGCATAATTCAGCCTCCACCTCCGTTCAAACGTTTTACATTTGGCTTTAGCCAGTCTGAGTTTTTCAGAGAACCATGCAGCTGTTTTGGATTGCCTGGTCAGGGGTTTAGAAACCCATGGTGCTACTTCGTCCAGAGCCCTGGACATCCAGCTCTCATAGCTGTTCCATGTTTCCTGAAGCGTGTTGCATTGGGACATGGAGTGGTTGAGTAAGGCGCGTTCGAAACGATCATGGGAAAATTTCTTCCAGACCCTACGCTTAACAGGTAACGGTCTTATAGATTTCGTTGGCGGGAGGGTTTCTTCTATTTCGAACGGAACAATGCAATGGTCTGACCAGACCACCTGGACTGGGGGTAGGACCACAACACCATCCCAATTAGAAAAGATGGGGTCCAGTGTGTGGCCCAGCTGATGTGTAGGAGCCGTACATAGAAGCCCAAGCCCGACCGAGTTTAGAGCTGTTATCACGGTTTGAGCCACTTTACACTCATTGTCTTCACAATGGAGATTAAGATCTCCCAAGACCAGGAATTTTTTGTGTCTAATTACAGGTTGATGTACTAGGTCCAAGAGTTGGTTTGCGAAATTAGCTGCACTGCCTGGAGGGCGATATATCAGTAGACCATTAAGCGTATTTTTGGGGTGTGTTTTAAGGGTGAACATACCGCACTCTGTATTAGGTATGGTAGCTTTAGTGAGAGAACAATCTAGTTCTTGTTTGTATATTATAGCTAATCCCCCACCGCGTTGTTTTTGTCTGTCTAGTCTCAATAGACTATACCCCGGGGGGATAGCTTCAAGAACCTCCGGGGAGGATGTATCATCCAACCATGTTTCGGTAAGAAACAGGGCATCCGTTTGCCTATTTTGCAGTAAGTCGTAAATCTCAACTTTATGCCTCCTCATAGATCTACAATTGAGTAGTAGGAGCTTTAATTTCGCTATTTCCTTAATCTCTCCTTTGAACAATGATAGTGTAGAATTACACGTTTTACAATGGGGAGGTAGAGAATTGGCCATAAATGTGTGGGAACAGCTTAGGCCCGATTTCTGGTTGAGTGACAGCAACTCTGAAGTAGTATAGCACAAATGATGGTTAGACTTATTTAACAGTGACTCACTGTTGGCTGGATCAGGGAGTCCTGCCCCTTGCCCCGTCCGTTCGCGGACGGGCGCAGACGGGCAGGACTCTGGCTTGACTCCGGCGCGCAACCGGCGCGCCCGCTGTACGCGTCCGCTGCGCGGAGCCATCGAAGTATGTTTTTATATGGCGCCTGAGGGGCAAAGTAGGAAAGCCCTCACAAAGATGGCCGCCACTGAGCACTTGTCCCAGTCCCTCAGAGATGCCGGCCCTAACTCGGCCAGTACGTGCATGCAGAGGCAAGTAGTCTGCCAAATGCAAAATCTATTTTAAAAGTATTTATGGGCGAGGATTCCGCACCCCGAAATCGGTGCGAGATACTAGCGCCTCAGGTGGTAGAGCGTAGCGCGCTGATGCCAGGGGGAGGGAAAGGACACAGAGGATCACAGAAAAATAATATTTTTAAAATCAATGAAAGATTCAAGCACCCGGCTCAAGCCTCAGGTGGAAAGTAGCAGCAATTTACAGAAAGAAGTGCCTTTTCTGTTTTTATATGGCGCCTGAGGGGCAAAGTAGGAAAGCCCTCACAAAGATGGCCGCCACTGAGCACTTGTCCCAGTCCCTCAGAGATGCCGGCCCTAACTCGGCCAGTACGTGCATGCAGAGGCAAGTAGTCTGCCAAATGCAAAATCTATTTTAAAAGTATTTATGGGCGAGGATTCCGCACCCCGAAATCGGTGCGAGATACTAGCGCCTCAGGTGGTAGAGCGTAGCGCGCTGATGCCAGGGGGAGGGAAAGGACACAGAGGATCACAGAAAAATAATATTTTTAAAATCAATGAAAGATTCAAGCACCCGGCTCAAGCCTCAGGTGGAAAGTAGCAGCAATTTGGTGCATTGATACCTTCAGTGGGAGTCATTCTAAATTCACATAGAAATTTTTAAGTTGTCAACAGTGGTTGATCGTCTCTCGACTGATACTGCTGGGGGTTTCTTGATGATTAATACGGAAATGGTTGCAATTAAGTCTATGGTTTTACAAAATCAACTTGCTCTTGATATTGTTTTGGCAAAGGAGGGCAGAGTCTGTAGAATGTCTCTCGACTGATACTGCTGGGGGTTTCTTGATGATTAATACGGAAGTGGTTGCAATTAAGTCTATGGTTTTACAACATCGACTTGCTCTTCATATTGTATTGGCAAAGGAGGGCAGAGTCTGTAGAATGTTGAAAGTCCAACATTGTTGCACTTACATACCTAATAAAAGCAGGGAAATTAGAGGATATATTAAAAATATTATAAAACCTCATGAAGATTTGAAACCACTGGAGGTTGACAGTGTATGGGAAAGACTAACAAAAAGTTTTTCTTCAATAGGGACTTGGTTTTCTAATTTAGGGGAAAGTATTTTAGGTCAAATAATTCTTCCGTTCGTTGGTATAGCAATAATAGTTTTAACAATAATGATATGGTGTAAATGTTGCAGACACAAAGGAAAAAGAAGATATGAAGTGAATGGAAAGGGAAAGAAAAGGAAATTTGAGAAGATTCAATTAGAAGAAAGGAAAGTTGTATAAGAGGATAAAAGATTTGGAAAACAAAGATGAGATTAAGAACGAAAAGGGAGGGAATGAAACAGAGATATGCTAAAGTTGGCATGTGATTGGAATGGGTAATTTTGTGATGGCTCAAAATGCCATCAGAGAGGGGATTGATGGAGCAAGGACTCGTAGAAAAGAGACTTGCTCGGAAGCAATCTTCTCATTTCACTCCCTAACATGTTATTAATGACGTATTGTATAAAACTAATATGCACCACATAAAAACGAGGGTTAGTGAAGCTTGCGTATGTGTTTGCTAACATGAATAACTCGAGTGGCTGTCTAAAATGGCTGCAAACGGGAAATCTTTATTGCGCATGTGTCAACTGCATCTACGCAGTATGACGAGCTGTCACTTGGGGGGAAATTCATGCGCATGGGCAGAAGGTTCTAATATGGCTTCTTGAAGATCCACATGCTTTGCATCTGCTTGCTTGAAACTAAATTGAGTTATTTTACTAATGCTAATGTGGGGAAAGTATTAATGAGTAAAGGGAATTAGAGTAGAGATGGGTGGTATACAGTAAAACCATTTATTCTTGAAAATAACATCTGTTTTTCTGACTTTATTACTAGTGCGCATTTGGGCCTCATGTGTATGTCTGGAGTGAGCTGTGTCACATGAGTTGTTTGCCATGGCAAGTGGAAGTCAGCCCGGAAGGATGACGAGTGATTCAAGAAGAGTGCAAGGCCCCAGCCTGCCTGAAGCCTGGGAACCGCCAATACAAGACCCGAATGAATAAGACCACATATTAAATTTAAACATTTGTATCACATGTAATGTGAATGCGGGTGGGAAAATAAAGTATGAATAAAAATTAAGGGGATTGGTTTATTAACAAAGGGCTAACTGAAAAGAGTGATATGTAAGTATGGTGTGATGATCTTTCCCCCTTGTCTCACCAATCAGAGTTAGTATTTTACGATATTGAAACATTAATGGGTGGTACATGATGAACGAAAAGGTATAATTGAGGTAGTTTTAGTTAGTTAGAGAGACGTCGATGCTGGATGCTGCAGAGGTCAGGCTGCTGTCGGAGTAGAGAGAGATGCTGATGAAGAATCGAATGCAGAGCTTAATATCCTAAATTATTAGGCTTAAAAAGAAGTTCGCTGAAGAATCTCGAGGAGGAAGAGTGTGTCAGAGAGGGGTGCGATGTGACCGTCTGTGTTAGAGAGGTCATTATTCTGTCCTGAATACTGTCCTAAAGTCTTTGTCTCCTGAACTATCTCAGGGGACCCTTACCAGCCCTTTGGCCAGAGGGTTGGTCTTCACATCATCCTAGGTAACTATACATTTTGTGAATTTGTAGATGGTCTTTTCTCTCTGTCATCTCCTTTCTGAGCATAAGTCATTGCAAGTTTGAAGTATGTGTTGATGATTTGATTAATTGAATTTTCTCTCCTATGAGTGATGGTGAATGTACTGTACTTTGAGGTGGTTCACATGCAAATAATTTAGATAAAGATTTAAAACTCTCCAGAGTCTGTGATTATTTAATCTAAAGTATAAAGGTTAGAATTTACTTAATTTTCACCATCAGCTAGTTCAACTAATGGTCCATCGACCAGAGGAAAGAACGTTTTGATCAGTGAAAGATTGGTTAGGAGTAAAAATATAATCAATGTTGAAGTATGGAAAATTAATAAACTTTGACTCCAGCGGTTTACTCAGATTGTGCGTGTGTGTCTATGGGCCCAGGTGAGTATATGGTATTGGAGTACCTGTTGCTGGTACGCTGCTGGATCAACACCACCACTTCCGTTCACTTTTGGACTTATGGAAACTCTGCCAGGAAGAAGGACTGCTGTGCTGCTGAAAGGACTGTCACTCTGCTGGACTGCACTCTGAAGGAGCTGCTGCCCTGTTGGGCGGACCTGCTGCCCTCTTTCCTGGAGAGGCTGAACTGAACCTGCAACCCATCTTGCACCCAGGACCCCAGGGTGACACCTGCTCTGAGTCTTGGGGACAAAAAGGTTCCCCATTAGCTCCTGGATTCAACTTCAGTGAGTTCCTGACCCCCAAGTCGTGCCTCTTAGGTCCTGGACCCTTGGTGGGGCTCAGCATGCTCTTAAATCAAGCTTTTGGTCTCCATGCGACCGTCAACCGTCCCGTTCGCACTGGAACTGCGCCACTACCACCGAAAGTCAGCGGGAGCCGCCACTAGCCTGTCTCGTCGCACTACAAGCATCGATCACCACATAAGACCACCAACTCCTGGCCTGCTTCTCACGCCAATCCAACAACTGCCAGCAATGTTCTCCTTGCTCCCTGAGGCCCTCTCCAACATGAATGAGACTTTTGGCACAAAACTTGAGAAGGTAAACCTTCAGCAGGATTAATATGGGACTGTACCCGACCCATGCTTCATCGAGGTTGGCCGAACTTTTAAATTTGACCCACTTCAGGGCGACTAGATAGCCGTGGTTGGCGCTTAGCACTTTTTAGGTGCTATATTACAGTTTATTCTTTAAAAATTCAGAACTTCCTTTCTATTCGTTGCATTTTTGTAATTTTGGTCTTGTTTTATTTATTAAATTAAGCTCTATTTTTCTAGCCGGGTTTGGGATCTTTTTGGGTGGTGTTTCCACTGTTCTACGGTTTGAAGTGTTGCACAAATACTTTGCATATTGCCTGTAAGTTAAGTCTGACTGCTCTGTACTACGCTGCCAGGGGGTTGAGCACAGGTTAATTTGGTGTTTGCTTGTGCCTTGACTAGGATTGTAATTGAGCTCACACCCTAGTCAACCAGTAACCCAATTTCTAACACATGCCAAATGCACGCCTGTCTACGCCCAAATATCGCCAATCGCCACTGCATCTCCTTCTGCTGTTCCTAAGTCCAAGCAGCTCTATACAGGTGAGGAATACACAAGATAAGGTGCACGGATGCGTAAGGCAAGGTTACAATTGATTAGTATAATAATCACACTCCAGTCTCCTTGGAGGGTCTTTTTTCCTGTTATAGCTGTTGTTTTTCTTGTGAATGAAGAAAATGTGATGAGTTTGAAAGCGACATGCATGAAGTCAGTTTTACTGTTCATCGGGCTGAGTAGGAGGAGAAAATTCTAATAGATTTAATTGGGAAGCAGTCTTTTACTGGAATTGGCAAACATGTGTCAATTAGAGTGTTATATTGCAAAACTAGATCTATTTCCAAACGTGCATGTGAACTATGGGATTTGCTGTCCTCCATCAACCCCGACATTTGTTTAGTTACGGAAACATGACTTCATACTCAGGCCCTTCCTAGTATTCCAATTGCCTTTCGGCTACAGCAGAGGGTAGAGGGACCAGCACACATAGCAGAACATACTTTGGGCTTACTTATCACCAACTTAAAGCAGTTGAAAATAGACAGCCTTAAGTTTTTAGGTTGGACTGACCACTATTCCATAGGGCACATCCTACGAGCCTGCAAAGGACGGCTGTGCTGAAATAACACGGGTTAACCCAAAAAGTCACTGGGACCTGGGTGAATGGTTGATACAAACAAGGTGGTCCCAGACAATAGAACAAATAAATCAAAAGTAACTTGAATAAATACAAGAAAAATTATAACAACATTGTTTTTAATCACAACGTGTCTACATAAAAAATTAATTCATAGAATAAATACATAATAAATCACATATAATGCCCCTAGAGGGTAGGACAGGGAAGGGTAGTGGTGGGATAGTGAAGGTATAGGAATTATTACACTGGTCAATTAGACCCAAATACACCAGAAATAATAATAGGTTAACACAATGGAAAAAACAATTCATCAATTAATTCGACAATCATGCCCCAAAATAAAATAGAATCACAAATCATAAGTCAGGGAAGAGGCTGAACACAGGAGGAAATGTCGACGTTTCGACCCAAGTAGATGCAGGCGTGATGTAAACCTTGCTAGAGGGTCTTCATCAGGACAAAGGGACGTGAAGGGTGGGGCACTGAATCTGCATAAAAAATTAATAAAATACTATTACTGAGGGTCACAATGGATCCCAAATCATTCTAAAATAATATGCGGCCGATAAGGAAATACATGGTCATATTTTAAAATCATGAGAGGAATACATTAAAGAAAAAGTCATGACCGGTCGTTGTTACGGTTCTACATGATGGTAAGAAGCACATTTACCATGAGGTAAGTCATAGTGGAGAACCTCACCACCAAACATTGTCATTTACAAAACACGATGTTATGAATATATCTTGGCCTGGGCAGAACAACCAACCAATTTCAAGGTTGAAAAAATTGTTCAAATAATGGGACCAAGACTACAGAAAAGTTGTAGTGTCTAGAGAGACATGCAGTTCCTAATTGGCTGAATGGTAGACTTTTGATCAAGTATGGAGACGATCAAGGTCCAGAAATAGGCAGGTTTTAAAGAAACATGTTTTACTAGCAGCTAAATAGGCATGCGGAGTACAACAAATGTCCATTAGCCTACCTTTAGTTATTCAAGATATATACAGCACGTGGGGTTCGATTGCAATGGCTCTCAACAACAATAAAATGTGGCTGCGTCTGAAAGTTCAAAGATATTGGCTATATAATATCACATAAAAACGTTAGTGCATGGAGATATTATAGTTAAGGGAATTTCGCATACCTGATTTACATCTATTAATGTGTTATAGACAACGTATATCGGTGGTAAGTCTTAAGCCGTATTGAAAACCGGAATGCCGTATCTAAGCAGTAGAAAAAACCATTAAGTAATATATTCAAAAAAGGAAAGGGGTTTCTTCGCAATATACGGCATAATGGGATCCTCACAAGCGTACCTTGGAACGATGCTGTATACGCTGTTACGGTGGGAGAGCCATGCGTGTCATTAAATTCTCTGAAGAGAAGAAATGAGCCCATTGATTACTAAGGTCACGTTATAGAAACGCTTAACACATTAAGAGCAGCACAGTTTTCGCTAAAAGCGTCCGGGCTGGCATACCTGTGGTCATGAGAATTACGGCCTTGAAAGGGGGTTCCGATGTAATTACTATTTGCGGCGGAGATCGGATGCCGTTGTAGTGAGAGGCACAGAATTATTCAACAATCGTGCTAGTAAAACATGTTTCTTTAAAACCTGCCTATTTCTGGACCTTGATCGTTCTCCATACTTGATCAAAAGTCTACCATTCAGCCAATTAGGAACTGCATGTCTCTCTAGACACTACAACTTTTCTGTAGTCTTGGTCCCATTATTTGAACAATTTTTTCGACCTTGAAATTGGTTGGTTGTTCTGCCCAGGCCAAGATATATTCATAACATCGTGTTTTGTAAATGACAATGTTTGGTGGTGAGGTTCTCCACTATGACTTACCTCATGGTAAATGTGCTTCTTACCATCATGTAGAACCGTAACAACGACCAGTCATGACTTTTTCTTTAATGTATTCCTCTCATGATTTAAAAATATGACCATGTATTTCCTTATCGGCCGCATATTATTTTAGAATGATTTGGGATCCATTGTGACCCTCAGTATTAGTATTTTATTAATTTTGTATGCAGATTCAGTGCCCCACCCTTCACGTCCCTTTGTCCTGATGAAGACCCTCTAGCAAGGTTTACATAACGCCTGCATCTACTTGGGTCGAAACGTCGACATTTCCTCCTGTGTTCAGCCTCTTCCCTGACTTATCATTTGTGATTCTATTTTATTTTGGGGCATGATTGTCGAATTAATTGATGAATTGTTCTTTCCATTGTGTTAACCTATTATTATTTCTGGTGTATTTGGGTCTAATTGACCAGTGTAATAATTCCTATACCTTCACTATCCCACCACTACCCTTCCCTATCCTACCCTCTAGGGGCATTATATGTGATTTATTATGTATTTATTCTATGAATTAATTTTTTATGTAAACACGTTGTGATTAAAAACAATGTTGTTATAATTTTTCTTGTATTTATTCAAGTTACTTTTGATTTATTTGTTCTATTGTCTGGGACCACCTTGTTTGCAAAGGACGGCTAGCATAAGATCAGTAAGACCCTAGAGGAAACCTTATAAATTTTCAGTCCACTTTTCAACCATCAGACATACATAAATTCAGTGACATCAGTGAAGCACTGGCAAGCTACTATAACTCCATCATTAAAGCATTTGATTTAGTGTCTCCCTCAAAATCCTGCAGTAGCAAACCTACTAAAAAACAAGCCCTCGGTACACAGTAGAGTTAAGGAGTGACAAAACTATTAGTAAAAGATTGGAAAGGAGGTGGCGTAGGACCAAATCCCCTCACGACAGAACAGCATACAAAGTTGCTCTTGTAAAGTACATTGGGAAGATCGGGGAGGCGCTTAGATGCCACATTGCCATGAGGATTGAGCAAACTGGCAACCCTGCAAGAGAGTTATTTAAGGTGCTGAATTAATTCACAGAGCCGGCAGCCTGCAAACTAGCAATTCCAGCCTCGCAAGAGCTATGCAAGTCGCTTGCTAACTATTTCAAGGATAAGGTTTCTATATTATAGGAGGAATTTCTGTCACCAGAGGAGAGGCCCAACAAACAAACCAGCAAACTATAATGTATTGCCACCAAATACCCCAGCTTGGCTGGGAAGGTTTGATGTAGTCTCCCAAGAACAGGTGCAAGAAATGCTAGGAAAGGTTTACATAGTCTCTTTTTTTTCTGCTTGGTTAATTCCTTACATTACATATTTATTAATTTCATCCTAGCAGTCAGCGAAATGCTTGGAAGTTATGACTTCTCTCCTATCTTTAAAAAAAAAAAAAGCTAATGCTGATGCCAGGAGCAGAGCTTGGTCATTAAGATTAGGGGGGAGGGTGAGCTTCATCTTTTCCGACAACCATGCTGGCATATCATGTTAAAGTACATTATAATAGAAGCAGTGCAAAAAGGGAGTTTGAGTAATGGTGGAGAGGGATCGGAGTGCAGATTGTAAGGGGCACTTAAAACAGTAATTTTTTAAATATCCATAATATTTCAAGATCTATAAAACATCGGCGAGAGACAGAGTGTGTATTTTTGTGCATGTAAAAATCCCAGGTGAGATCCGACAAACTCCTCACCATTCCTGACTGAAAATACCTGCACTCAACTATTTTACTATTGAATAGAATTATTAGGGGGTGTAGCACCCCAAACACCCCCCAGATGCTGCACCCCTTGCTGACCCAAACGAGTACATGAATTATCAGCCCATTTAGCTTTTTCCTTTTCTTGGTAAGGTTTTGGAGGGATTACTTAATAAATAACTCTCCAAATACCTAGAAGAAAATTGCATACTGAACCGCTCACATTTGGGTTTCAGAACAGCGCACATCATGGAGACTGCTCACCTGTCAGATATTGATTCCGTAGGGATACTGCAGGATGAAGGGACTATGGCAGTGCTGGTATGACTTGATTTTTTTTCAGCTGCCGTAGATATGGTCTCTCATTCCATCCTCATTCAGAGACTGAATGAGATAGGCGTACATGTAAAGACCTTAACGTGGTTCAAAGATTTTCTGGCTGACACAACCCAAGTGATCTCGCTCTTTAGCTTCAAATCTAGGACAGTCACAATTGATCAGGACCACTGACCAAGATGGCCGCATACTGAGACAGCTCCAAAGCTGCCAAAGTCAAATCCCACATCATCCCTGCATAATCCGATCTATCCTGGCCGAAATACAGCTTAGTGAAAGCTGCCATTCACGTAGTGTCAGAGGGTGCCTTTAAAATTCACATCTAATTACAGTCGCAGTCAAGTTGAATACCTGGATATTGTAATTGAAGGTAAGGATGGTATATTACAGGTAAGTCTTTTTCGTAAACCCACTGCCAAAAATACCATCTCCAATTCGGGAGCTTTCATCCCCATTGTCAGAAGGACTCGATCCCCTTTGGGGAATTCCTGCGCATTTGCCGGAATTGTACCTCCTTGTCCGACTATAACACACATAGTATAGCTCTGAAAAAGAGACTAGTCGAAAGAGGTTATCCACATCGTTTGGTTCGTCAAGCTCTAAAAAGAGCAAAATACTACGATAGAGATGCTCTGCTCAACCACAAAAGAGCGAAATCTCAAAATAAGATAACCTGTGTGATAAATCACTCCACACTAAATTATAAAATAAAGAATATAATTAACAAGAATTGGAGAATTCTTGAAGTGGAGAATGAGACACTTCTGGAGAAACCTTTGATAGCTTACAGACGTAATAGGAACCTTAGAGACCGGCTGGTCCACACAAGGAATAAGCCCCGACCACGGGAAACACAGACAACTCTGACTGGTCTGGATGCTATTCGAGGAAATCATAGATGTGGCAATTGTCATGCCTGTGATGCCGCAATAATCAGTGATACTATTCAACATAACAATGTCAATATAACTTTAAAATCGTTTACCAACTGTAGAAGTAAAAATATTGTTTACTACATTGTATGTCCCTGTGGACTCGCATATATTGGCGAAACAGGTCGTGAGTTCAGACAGAGGTTTAGCGAACATAAATCTGCGATAAGAACTATCAAATTGACAGCACCTCTAACTCAACACTGTATTGACTCGAACCATAACGAATCTGACCTCAGATGGTGCATTTTGGAAAAAGTCCAACATAAAAATGGCGAAACAATGGAAAGAACAAGGAAAAAACGTGAATGTTATTGGATTTTCCGTTTGGACACCGTGAGAATAGGCTTAAATGAAAATATTTCTTGGTATATAACACAATAAACAACTTTAATATACCTTGAGCAATAGTATGGCTGCTTTCAGTCATACTTCATTTACGTGCTAGGATTTCAAGGTACTGACACTATGTAGTTACTTTAATAATGATATACTAGGCATTGTGTAGAAAATCATGACAATCTAAGTCCTAATGACCATTTGGTCTATAACGATGGTTTTTTTGCATAGGCAATGTAAAAAAGAATAAATATTTTTTCTGCCTAGAATATCTTCTGATCGATTTGGATCAAGTTGTAGGTTCATACCGTTGACCACATTTATAATATGGTCTCATCGAAAAACGGAAATAAAAACTTTGGTTCTCTCAATAAACTTATTGGATGGGTTTAGTGAAAAACATAAATAAAAACTGTTAGATTTCTCTATAATAAAGTGTATATATCTGTTACATTTAGATACTCAAACATTAATTTTTGTTTGAATGAGACTTGCCGAGCAATGCAGGTTGTAGAATCAAACCCCGTTCAAAAATGGCGCTCATGTTAGCCCTGGTTGAGAGTTTAATACGAGTAGGATATTCCTCTGTTGAGAAAAGCTGTTTCTAAGTTAAATTTACCAGTTTTTAAAATCGAACACACTGCTTGTTGAATTATCTGATTGATTTGACAACATTTTTTTTAGTTTAAACACGCACCAGTGTGTGTTGATGTATTATACACCACTTAGAAATGGCGTTGGTCGTTCAAGCCACTATCCAATTATATAGACGTACATTTGGCGCGAAAATCGAGGTATTTAAACGAAACGCCGAGACTAGGTCCGTCCTAACCTACGGGATTCAGAAACGAGTTTTTTTTATGTCCACGCCTCTTGAAAATCGAGGTAAGCTGACAACCGGGAAATGTGCGGGACATGTATTTGGGCTCAGACGTCTGTGAGCGGTAATACAAAGAAAAATTAATCGTCCTGCTTGTAGGCTCCATTTTTTAAGGGCGCGTCAGCTTTATTCCCAAATCATCGCCAAGACCCGTAACTGTAAACTGTAAATAGTAATGGGAATTCGTAACATGGCATTTTTGAGCTGATCTCTATAATGATAGCTCTTAGCAAGACAGATTACCCGGTTTGGCTAGTAAGGGAACTTATACCACTCACTTGTGGTTTTGAAGATATATTATGATGTTTGTAACAATATATATGATTCCCGATTCAATTAACGATAGTGGAATCTGACGAGTCGCTACAATTTAAATAATATCGAACGACAGAATATAAAAACGAAATGAATTCTTTCTAATTTCTATCTTATCATCTCGTTTCAGTTACTAAGGCCAGAATGTAGTGGACTGTCCCAGATATCGAGAAAACGCAGAAGTCATCTAAAGAATATAAAGGGATTGCATATGAGCGGTTGTTTATTAACTCACAAGGTGAGCTTCTCCTCCCATGACTAAAATAACCGCATCGGTTGAACTGACTAGACCAAGTACCATCCCTGTTTTACATTTCTTGTAGAACTTCTTACTGCTGTGACTTACACAGTGAAGGTTGCAGCGTTCTACTCCCCTATGTGATTGAAGTTATTGTCAACGGTTGAGAATACTTGGGTAAGCTGTGATGTGATTTCAAATATATACAAATATCATAATATGAGAACAGACTATTAGAACAAATATCCATTCTATACAGATGATGTTATGTTATGTTATACAAAGCTCTTCTATAGCGCACGGCTACTCCGTGGAGTGTCCCGGCGCTTTGGCAGAGAGAAGAATAGGAAAAGTACACAACATAGCGTCCTCAGAGGCCGGCACAGAGTTACTGGGAGAAGAGCCAAGTCTTCAGTTCCTTTCTAAAAACCAGCAGATTAGTAGCTGTTCTCAGAGAGAAGGGGAGATTGTTCCAGCAGCGAGGTGCTAGGTACCTGAAGGAGCGACCTCCGGTATGGGCGCGCCTGATAGAGGGAACCACGGCCTTGGCCTCAAAAGTAGACCTGAGAGTCCTTCTGGGAATGTAGAAGACAATCCGCTGCCCCAGATAGCTTGGGCCGATCAGGTGGAGCGCCTTAAAGGTCACAGTCAAGATCTTAAAAGTGACTCTCTTGGCAACCGGAAGCCAGTGAGGTTTCTCCAGAAGCTCCGAAGCTCGGGCCCTACGTGGTAGGCCAAAAATGGCTCTGGCAGCCGAGTTCTGCACGACCTGCAGGCGCGCCATCAAGTATTTAGGAAGGCCCAAATAGAGGGCGTTCGCGTAGTCGAGACGCGAACCGATCAAGGCCTGCACAGTAATTATTTTGTGCTGAATGGATAGTAAAGGGAGAAACTTCCGCAGCATTTTCAGGATGCCGAAACACTTCCCTGTCAACCCTATAATCTGGGGTCTAAAGGAAAGGTCGACATCACACAAGATGCCCAGATTTTTAGCTTTTAGCGATGCGGAGTCGGGCGGAGACATGTCACGAGGCCACCATGTCTTCCAGGCGGGATCCGGTGGGCATCCAAAGAAGAGCAACTCCGACTTGTCTGAGTTACACTTCAAACTATGCCTCTGAAACCAGTTAAACACGGCTTCCAGACATTCCCGGATCCGACCGCTGTCGAATTCCTCACCCTTGTTACACGAAAAAAGAAGCTGGGTGTCATCAGCATAGGATATGATCTGGGCACCGAAAGATTCCGCCACCGCCGCAAGAGGGGCCATATAGATATTGAAGAGGGTGGGACTCAGGATGGACCCCCACCTCCAGCGGCGGCATTTCGGCGGAAAACGGAGGTGCCCAGACCACTTGCCGGCGGTTGGTCAGAAAAGACTTAAACCATTTCCACACCGTCCCACGGAAACCGATCTCCCAGAGTCTTAAAAGGAGACCATCATGGGGTACGGTGTCGAAAGCCGCCGACAAATCCAACATGACCAAAATGGCTTTGCCCCCTCCGTCCAGAGTCTCTCGAATGGCATCGGTGATCTCGAGAAGAGCTGTTTCCGTGCTAAAATTAGCACGGAAGCCCGACTGAGAGTCGTGCAGGATATTGTTACTCTCTATGAAGCTGGAAATAGAGAGGTGCACATGCTTCTCAATCACCTTAGCCAGAGAGGGAAGGAGGGAGATTGGTCTGTAGTTCGCATGTACAAGGGGATCTAGAGATGGTTTTTTCAGCAGCGGAAGGATCAGGGCATGCTTCCAGGCCGTGGGGACCTCTCCCAATGTCAGGGAGGCATTAAGAAGTGGGTTAAGCAGGGTGTTAACTGCCGGTGCCACTCTCCCCAGACATTTGGCAGGGCATGGATCGAGCGGCGAGCCCGATTGAAGCCGCGACATAAGATCCAGAGAGGAGGCAAGAGAGATAGGAGGAAAAGCCGAAAGCAAAGGGCCTTTCTCCGTCCTAGATGGTAACATAGGTGTCAGATGGCAGACAGCCGGGCTCAGGCCCCTACCCGGAAAAGAGCCTTGAATAGTTTTAATTTTATTAATGAAGAATTCACTGAGTTGGCTAATCCAGACTCCAGTATGGGCGTGAATAGGTGTATTAGAAGGAGGAGAAATAAACTCCTGTACAATTCTAAAAATTTCTTTGCTCATACTTTCTGCTGCGTCAATTCTGCGCTCCAGATAGACTTTTTTGGCATCAAAAATATGCTTATGGTAAAGACGAATTAGCTCCCTATATTTGATTTTGTCCTCCAAGTCATACATACGCCTCCAGACTCTTTCTGCCCTCTTGCAGTCTTGGCGCATCCTACCTAAGAGAGGAGTAAACCAGGGGGCCGATACATGTTTACCCACATAGTTGACTGGTTTACCAGGAGCTAGCTCCTCAAATCTGATTGTGAGCCACTTCTGGAACAATTCAATGTCTTGTTCCAGGTCACCAGTTAGCTGGCAAGGATGTTGGCCAAGAGCGTCAGAAAGCATGTCCGCCGTAACGCGATGGAACGGTCTAGACATCCTTCTAGCATCTCTCGCCCCTCTTATGCTGGGCGTAGCTACAGGCAAGATGCAAAATATAATTAAGAAGTGGTCAGACCACAGCACTGGAAGTGGTGGGAGAGCCTCGATAGTTCTGGTGGAGAAGATCTGATCTATCGTGTGGCCTTTAACGTGAGTGGGACTGGCAACATATGGGATTAGCCCAAACGGACAGACAATGTCCAAGAGTTTAGTAATGTCAGGGTCTGCTGAGTTATCCATATGGAGGTTAAAATCTCCCAATAGGATGCAGTGCTCTGATCTAAGACAAGGCACTGAGAGAGCGGCCTGCAGGTCGTCGAAAAAGGAACCTAACGGCCAGGTGCCCTGTAGATGATAATCCCTGTACAAGTTTGACGGGGAGACAGTTTGAGAGTGAAGCCAAAGGCTTCACTACCGGAGATGTTATCCACGGCAAAAATTGAACAGGAAAGACTCTTGTCAACAATTATTGCCACTCCAAAGCCCCGGCCAGCAGCTCTATCACTCCTGTAGATGGTATAGTTCGGAGGGATAGCCGCGGCATTGTCAGGGCCAGAGCATTCACTCAGCCAAGTCTCTGTGAGAAACAAGCACGAGATTTTAGAGTCAGAAAGCAAATTCCAGATGTCAGTGGAATGCCTGCTGAGCGATCTGGTATTGAGCAGGTAACAAGGGAAGTGAAAGGGTGTAGATACAGGAGATAGATGATTACAGGTACAGCCTGCAGTATACATTCGGACAAAAACGAAGTCTGAAAAGAGGTGATGATCTGCTTCAACGCAGTATCCTGGGTAAGAACAACAAAATATAGTTTGTATAATGAAAACAACTATCGCTTATTATAATAAGCATTAAATAAGTTGTTTCCCCCAGTTAGTCCTTTTAAAATCTTCTTCCTTTTTGACCAACTATTCGAGGACCTACATTGTATCTTTTTTTCTCTCCTTTATTGGCAATCCTTTATGAATACCTGGACAAAGATATATGTGCTGTTTTGTTTGCTAGCGGAGCATTTTGACAAAAGTTAGAAAGAAATGAATAGAAAATAAGAATTAGTTTGCTGTGAACTCTCCATAGGTGTGTGTTTTTTTAAAGTTACAACTGTAGAAACTGTATAAAATATGTTAGAGATATGAATTAAACATGAAATTGATATAATGTAACAGTTACATTGAATGTTATTTATTATTACAGATATCTATACAGAGTATATAATTTTCTTTGGGAAGATCGGCTATTCTGCTAAGAGGTCCTGAGGAAGGTGGTCTTATCCCACCGAAACGCGTCGACCTTGCGCAATAGATCATATAACAACTTGTGATCCCTCCGACACAGAATGAAGAGTGAATGTAGAGTGTATGAAAGTGGGTGTATGATAATTTGGTAAATGTGTATCAGGTTTTTGTTTTCTCTGTATGGTATCTGTATATTAATTGCCCAAATGCTAAATCTTATGTGCTCTTTTGTAAAATGATGTTATAAATTCAAAGGAATAATATAAAGAAATAACAAAAAAAACAAAAAAAAAAAAATCTTACATGAAAAAATACATGTAGCCACCTTGTGTTGATTTTTTTTTATTTAAAGTACAAAAGTTGTGATTTTCAGAAATTAGTAGGTCGTGAGGGAATATCGCTCTGTCGGTGCCTTTTCTGCCAACACAGGGTGCTGGACAAGGCTAATACCGCACCACACCTCACCGAGGAGTCAAAATGGCTTACAGAGGAGCAGAAGCCTCATCAGAGTTGGGGGGAGACTTTCCTGGCTAGAGGGATGCCACAACCATCATAAGCACTGAGATGGGAGTAACAACAGTAGTGGAGGCATGCCTGGGCAGAACCAGTGCCGGACCCACAAAGTACAGTGTGGAGGGGTGGAAGAAAGCGAGCACCAGCAGCGCTGGTGAGATGATGCAGCAGCACCGGCCCAGTGTCATGTGCCTCTACGGCAAGACGCTCACCGCATCGGGCCAGAGAACTCTGGCCATGCGGTGGTAGTGACGGGGCAGCGACCGAGGACAACGATCCCTGTCCACTCCACTAAGCTTGATGCCTGCAGTGGGAACAATTGAATTGCACCAGCGATAAGCGGCACAGAGACAGTGAGAGCTATGAGACAAATGCGGGCCAGTTGAGGGGGCAAAGCAGAGTGTTGCAGAGAGTGGACCTGTGAAACGCCGCAAGGATACTGGTGAATGAGCTAGTGGCGGAGGGGTAGGACAGCAAAGACCAGCACCTCCATTGCAGATACATTTGGCACCTACTATGAAGGACTGTATTAGTCCACGACCACTAGAAAAGTGGGCAATTATGCCAACTTTCCGAAGGACCTGCCGTTGCACACACTTTCCAGGAATGAAAAAGAGCCCCTGAAAACTGACCTGACCGAAGAAAACTTGCTGCAGTGTTTCGAGACCTCCAATTGGGGTAAGCAGCTGGGCCTAATGGCCTACCAGTGGAGTTATATAAGGGGATGGTGGATAAGGTGGCCACACATATGCTTACCATGTTCCGAGAGGCATGGGACAGCGGCGACTGCAGAGGGACCAACAGATAGCTTCGGTGGTAGTAATACACAAGAAAGGCAAGCCGCCGACAGACTGTAGTTCATAATGACCTATATATTTTCTAAATGTAGAGGCTAAGGTGCTAGCCAAGATTTTGGCGACCTGACTATGCATAGTAATTACGTCAATAATACACCCGACCAATTGGGCTTTATGCCCAATAGAAGCCCCTGTCTTAATCTGTGACGCTTATTCAGAGTACTTTACAAAACCGAGAGGCCTCAGACAGACATAGCAGTGGTAATGTCCCTTAATGCCAAAATATCGTTCAACAGTATATAGTGGATCTATATGTTTTCAGCACTGACAGGGCTGTGCCTGGGCCCAAAATTTTGTGGCTGGATCAGGCTTCTCTTTCAGGAGCCATTGGCCAGATATGATATTTGCCCTGGCTCTCGAGCCGCTTGCACCCTGAGTGAGACAAGACCCACTGCTGTGGGGAGTGGGCTGCGGCAGGAGTAGGAGGGATGTATCTCACTCTACGCGGATGACATCCTAATATACTTTTCTCGTCCCACTCTCTCCATTGGTAGGATCCTACATATATTTGACCTATACGGTAGCTACTCGGGATATTGTATCAATTGGACAAAATCACTGATCTTCCCCCTGTCAGGAGACGACCCGCGGCTCCCTCGGTCTTGCACGGCACCTCTGGTGAGAGGAATGTTCTTATATCTAGGGATAAAATCATTCCATACCCTCAGGGATTTTTGTATGTAAGAATGTTAGCCCACAATTAGAGAGACTGAAAGGCTACGCCTTGCACGGTGATACTTTGCCGCTACCCGTGATGGGAAGAGCTGCGCTATATAAGATGATGATGCTCCCATGCCTGATATACATACTTCAGAATAGTCCGGTCAAGGTTCCGCAGGAGTTCCTCCAGAAAATAGAACACGAAGTCCGAACATTGCTATAGAAGGGGGGATCACAGCGTATTGCACTTTCTAAACTCCAGAGTGGGGTCTACTACGGTGGGATCACGGTGGCAGACATAACTAAGTACTACTGGGCTAAGCAACTAGTTGTGATTAATGTCTTTGCGGACCATCCAGAACCAGCATATAGAGTAGATTTGATGGCGATGGGGGACAGGGGCCATGAGGGAATCCTGTACCAGAGAAAGAAAGAGCGAGAGCTGCTGCCATAAAGCCAAACTGTAGTTAGAGTATGGAGAGAGGTCACAAGGTTCCTGGGGTGGAGTGGTAGGCTCACCAATATGACCCCGCTCTGGGACTGCGACCTGCTGCATGAGGTGGGTAAACTGAAGAGTTTATCGGGATGGGAACTCATAGGAATAGAACTCTTGGGTGGTTAGGATTTTGAATTGAGGTAAGCAGAGAGATACAAACAACTTCAGCTGGGTCATGCCCTGAGGAGGCACATATTAGAGGGGGAGCAGCTGCCAGAAGCATTGCACGGAGTGCATCCCCAATCAGGTGATTTCTGTTATATACCAAAAGCTGGTCAACTACTTCCCCCGATCCGCAGGTGAAGTTGAGGGAGGTCTGGATGGGGGATCTTGGGGATCTATATAGTAAGGACTGGGTGGAGGCAATCCAGAGCCCGCGCGAGATAGCCATTCGGGCTATGTTTCGCCTCGTCCAACTTAGAATCCTACACCGCTCCTACTATTCGCGGCCCCGGTTGGACAAAATTGGGAGGCATCTGCGTCTGTCTGCCTAGGGGGGTGTGAATAGGTAGGTCAATTTTTTTCATATTCTATGGGAATGCCAGAGGATACAAGAATATTGGAAGGAAGTCACTGGGGTCATGTCCTGTGTATTGTTGCTTGAAATTGCACTGAATGCTAAATGGCTTCTGCTGGTGAGGTCCGTGGAGGAATCCTGGCCAAAATACCAAAACCTTTGGCTACTGCTGGCCGCCGGGTGGCCAAGAGGATTATAACTAGGGCTTTGGAGAGTACAGAACCTCCTGGCCTAAGTGAATGGAAATCTGATTTAGATTGGTGCCAGAGAGCACAAAAGATACTGCAACAGCCTGTATGCGGGAGCGAATAAGACCGTGCTACACAGGTTGCAGATGGTCCAGCATGCCGCCGCCCGCCTTGTCCTGGGCTGGCCCAGGAAATCATCGGCCTCGGCCGCACTCCGTGCCCTCCATTGGCTGCCTATCCATAAGCGTCTATTATTTAAAATCTTGATCATTACTTTTAGAGCTTATCACGCACAAGGACCTAGATATCTCTCCAAAAACTTCAAACGGCATCTTCCAACTCGGAATCTGAGATCCTCCCACCTTAACTTGCTAGTTGTTCCAAAATTCAGACTAGCGACCAAAGGTGGAAAATCCATCGTAGTGTTAGGCTCCAGAGCCTGGAACAAACTTCCTCCCGCGCTTCGTCAAATTCCATCAGAAGCTCTTTTTAGGAAAGCCTTAAAGACCTGGGTTTTTACGCTTACTGACACTGCCTGTAAGGCTTTGGTGTAAGGGTTATCTGCACAAGATTTGTTCCAGCTTACCCACCTTTTTTCTATTCTGGGGTGGCTCACAGCGCCAAGATGCTCCTTGGAGTGACAAAATGCGCTATACAAAAGCCATTTTACATTTACATTTTACATTTATCAAAGCAGGGGCTGCCCAAGAAAGTGGGGAAAGATGTGGTGTGCCCGGCAGAAATACAGGGTTTTTGGAGAGGTATGGAACACACATTAGGGAGCCCATGGTTAGATAGCTTCCGTTGACAAAAATTGCTTGCTGACTTGCACACTGAGATGGGCCGTAAAAGCGCCCCTACGGATTGTACCCAGGATCCTGCATTTGGGTATGTGCGCTTTGTGACCACCTTGTATGTATCTTGATATAAGAGTTGTTTTGATTGTATGTACTATATGATAAACATGGTTCCAATAAAAAGAGACAAAATAAATAAAAAATAACTACCAAACTTTGTATTTGGTACTCTGACGTGTAATTGCACTGGCCGTGGACTTATGAGCATGGCTACGGGCACTGGCACGCTTCCTTTCACAAATTAAGCCCCGACTGCATGGAGTAGTACTGTAATGTCTCAGCAGCACTGCAGTATATTTAATGAGAAAGTACCTATTTTTCTCAGCAAGTCATCTCTGTGCTTCAGTACTTTTTAAAATCCAATTTTATTGATTTTTTTTCTTGGAAATACAATCATTAAATCATCATCAGTAGCTTCACAGCTACGCACATCTTCCTCATACACAAAATCCATTTTCCAATTAATGGTAGTTAATAGGTCTATTAAAGTGCATGTCGCCAGTGGTGGCATGTCAGCCTATCCTTAGTTTCCGTTCCTAGTCTTCCTTCTTATTGTGGTGCACTCCATTCTCTCTGTGCTGCTGTTCTTTGATATCACATTAATTGCACTTCCTAGATGGGTGAAACATTTATTTAGTTGTAGTTTTATTAAGTGCCGTATATCTCACATTTCAGTCACCTCCATATAACTATTTGTTTTTGATAAAAGTCTGTGCCAATGCATGGACAATTTTAAATGAATTGTTTAATTGAATTAAGGCTGTTGTCCCCTGTCTGATATTCTTCATTTGCAAACATTGAACTTCGGCTAAAATTATAGAATTTGATCATATTTCTATGAGGGTAAGTTAAAGAGTCTGTAGAGATCAGCAGAGGTCCAGCCACCCAGTATTCCCACACCCCTGCCAATAAAAACAACACCCCACTTCTGTGGGTGGGCCTATCACCTCAGCTAAGAAAGCCCCAAAATGCATATCCAGAGCCCCTAAATGCATATTCAGATTTTTACTTTGAATCATAAGCGTTCTTAGGATGTCGGTAGCTGCAATATTTGGGCCAAAGTCAGCTGACACCCAGGGAAAACTACCAAGCACATATGTTTCTGAAAACCTAACACTGGGGAGAGTCTTAGGTAGCATGAATTGCAAGCATCCTACCAGTGTTTCCAGTATCAATGCCAAATTAAAGTTGGTATAGAGTCAGAGATCTTCCTCACATTTCTGTGAGGAAATGATCCGTAATGTGCAGGGATTGACAAACTTTCCCCCACCCAGGATTCTCAGACCTCTCCAGATGAAAACCATCTCCCTCCTATGCAGATGGGTCTTTTGCCTGGGACATGTAAGTCCCCAGAATGCACTTTGGATACATTGAGTCATTCTTGGGTTGTGGATAGTTTAAGTTTTGGACCAGAATAGGCCAGCACCCATGGAATCCTACCAAGTCCAGACATTTCTGAAACCTAGACATCCAGGTGACCAAGGTGTTGCTGCTTGCACAGATTCCACTATGTTTTCTGTCCCTGAATTCCTAAAAAATGTCAAAATGTGGATAAATTCATTCATCAATCCGGTCCCAAGACTATTGTCCTAATTGCTGGCGATTGCTATGCCCCCAGGCATAGCCTGTATTAAAGTAAGTGGCATCTTCGATTTATTCTCCTGTCTTCTAGTAGCTTTTTTACTTTCGATTGGGACTGGATTGATGGAGGGTTGGGGCAGTGAGTGGTTTGAGGCCAGATTGCCTGCTCCAGGGAAGGAAAAAGGTTTAAA
The DNA here is from genome assembly GCF_964261635.1 of Lissotriton helveticus. Classification (NCBI taxonomy): domain Eukaryota; kingdom Metazoa; phylum Chordata; class Amphibia; order Caudata; family Salamandridae; genus Lissotriton; species Lissotriton helveticus. Next base: position 94,083,897 of record NC_136058.1, read on the forward strand.
ACTAATTTGTGCTTGGTGTTCAGCTTCTATGCCGTTGAGGAACCATCCACCCTCTTTCCAAATTTCTCTGGTGACACAACAGAGAATTCCTTCTTCAGGAATGCTGCTCCAACGAAAACCATCAAGAGGAATCCTTTTGGAAGGAGCATGTCTTTGGAAAGGTATGTGTCTTCTTCTCAATTGATGATGCCATCAATCTGCCACCAGAGGAGGTGAAGGTGACACAGAAGGTCTTCCAAGGCAGCCCCACTTAAAAGTATGAATTGGGGAACCTCCTTTGTGAGCACCAGAGTCTTAACCACACTTCAGTGGTATGATATGACTTCTGCATCCTCACCACTGGAAAGGTAATGCGAAAAGCATAGTGGTCACCCCACTGCTGTAAAGGGGTTAAACCAGTTTTGTATCATCTTGTTTGTTATATGATTCCCCTTTTTAGTAAATTGGTGTGGGAATGTTATTATTGTCTTTCTGTTATACGGCTGCTCAGCCTGGGTGTTTGTGTGAGAGAATGTTAGTGAATGGAATGTTCAGAATGGTCATGTGTGTGAGTGTCAGTTGGTGATGGGCTGAGCAGCAGTGAGGCTGCTCCTGGTGGGGCTCTCATCTTGTAACATCTTACCTGAATAAATCTACATAAGAAACTACATGGACCAGTCTACTTTTTATTTACAACATTTTGGCGACGATTTGAGAAGAAAGAAACTGCGTGTGCCACTTGATTGGACTGAAACAGTCAAGCTGGGAATAACTGTATTGAAACTGAAGCAATTCAAGTGCATCTTGAAGAATCTGACACCCTGAGCCCCACCAGTGACCACTTTATCGGTCGCCCCAACCCGTGAGTGCCAGTTTATGTTGGAATTTCTCTTCCTCCACCCTCCTCCCTTGGAACTGCTATCATTGCTGCAACATGAAAATGCCAGTTCCTGCTGGATTTAATTTCTGCCTGCCTTGCAGCCTTGGTTGAAGTGTCCCTGTCCTGCTACTTTGGGACAGTGCCTCTCTTAAGTGGAGTTCACCAGAGGATTAAAAAGTTCCAGCCTCCTTGTGTTTTGCTACTTACCCAGAGACCTTCTTTACCCTGTGATTGTTGTGTGGGAGAAGACCCGCTTTTCCTGTTTGTGTACTGAGCAGTTCATTTGTCCTGATTTGAAGAGGAGCGATCAGCGGGAGATGTCATTGCTTGTTTGTGACTTTCACCAGCATCAGGAATTGGCTACTTTATTATTACAGCGACAGGCAGTCTTTTCATAACTGCACTGCACCTTCAACTAGGAGCTGCAACCAGCTGCATTATGAATTTTGCAAAAGTGGGCACCTTAACAAGCGTGTCAGCATTTTTGGTGAGTTTGGTGATGTTTGGTTTAGCATATACCTTGTGTGCTGTCCATACATGTGCCCAACAGACTATGACTTTGTGATGATTTAAATTTATTACGAGCTGCGTGTAACACCAAGCATCACAGCGAGCGCATTACATTTCAGCACGCGCCTCCTTACCTTTTCTCGTGGAGTTGCTGCAACAGTCAAATCCGCCTTGAGGCTTAGGCGCGAGTGCATGGTGTCGCGTGTAGCCTTCGTCATGCTTTCAGGCTCTCCAGTGACATTGCACCGCTTCATGGTGTTATGGGAGCACGTACCCGCTGTGAGCCATCCGGCTCTCGTCTTCTCTACGTGCCGCCATTTTGGATACCTGTCTTCACTCTTCATGCTGCAGCGAGTAAGAGCTTCTGCAGGAAAGACATTCGCATGCTTATTGTGGCGGCATTCTGTACTTTGCTGTGTTCTTCTTGTTTTGCTGTTCACAGGAGTGACCATGCCGGTAATTGGACATCGATGTGAGTACAATTTAAGTGGCAACATCCTCTGTTTGCCACCACCTACGATACTAGAGTTGACATTAGTCCATCCCACAGTATTCAAAGGTTGGCCATCAGCAATTTCCTTAAAGCCGTAATGGATCTGGTGAGATACCGCTCACCGGAGTCACATCACTCTTTGTAAAGTCACTCCTTAAGGAAAAGTATTCAAGAAGATTTATCGCAAGAACACAGGAGCAAGGTAGGACGCAACCTACACAGGTTTTCTTCCACATGAACTGTTTTCCCAGCAAGGAATCTAGAATCTTGCTTAGGAAGAAGAAGATTAAGAATAAACAATTCCAAATGTAATAAAAAACATGACACATCTTCCCTCTTTAAGGAAAAAAACCAAAAAAAAATAAGGAACAAAACAAAAATAAAAAAAATCAGCAAATAAAATCCTCCAACCATTTGGGTTTGGAGACTACACGTTTCTTTGCAACAACATCATTGACATCCACATCAAAAGAACCTGTGTTCTTAATAGGTCCACACTGACTATTACTAGTAATGACAACATTTCCATTGACAGGTGTAGAAGATAAACTATCCCCAGAATTCACAACCGAAGTACTAAAAATTTCATTTTCTACCACAGGTATTGTTTCATTATTAGTAGCTGTTCCAGATGTTTCAGTACTAATAGTTGTTTCAGATGTAACAACATCACCTCGTCCCTTCTCAACAATTTCATCAAAATCACCCAAATTCTTGCGAGACGGTGAAGAAGAAGGAACAGCCAAATCACTTTTCCCTTTGTAAATGGCAATTCTTCTAATGTTCCAAACCTTGCCATCACTTAAAAGAACAGCATTTCGCAAACCTTTTTTAACCATCAGGGGTTTAGAAAATTGAGATTCACCCTTGCGTACCTTCCAAGGTTTTTTAACCTTGACCCACATTCCTGCCTTAACATCTACAGAACCTCCCCCAAATTTGTTATCGAAAGTACATTTATATTGTAAATGTTTTTCCAGCACGTTATTCTTAACAGAGTTCATGCAAATATCAAGACAAGAATTCTTGTGTAGCCAATCCGGATTACACTTTGTCCTAGCAGTTCGGCCTCTCATGATTTCAAAAGGGGACATTTTCAATGCATCATGCATATTAGTTCTATAGGTCCAAACCGCTTTGTATACTTGAAGTTTCCAATCTTACCCCTTCATCCCTGCAATTTGAATAGCATTTTTAAAAACTTTATTGAATCTCTCACACATGCCATTACCATTAGGGTTATATAACGAAGTGGTCCTATGCGTCACAGCTACTCTCTCAAAATAAGATTTAGATCATTTAGATACAAATTGTACCCCATTATCGCTGATTACTTGAACCGGAAGACCTTCTTCAATGAAAACTTTATCCATAAATTGTAACACAGCAACAGAGTCAATTTTGTCAACAATGGTAATACTTGGCCATCTAGAGAAGACATCAATCATGGATATTATATATTTAGAATTGACCCCAATGGGACCCATGATGTCTATAGCAACCGTGTGCCAAGGACCATCAGGAATGATAGGTTCACACATGTCAGGTTTTAAAGTCATAAGAGCTTTATCTGAATTGGCGCAAACCACACATTCACCCACGATTCTTTCTGCACATATATCAATGCCCGGCCACCAGTACAATTTTTTGACATTTTGTTTGGTTTTCACTATACCACAATGATCTTCATGACACAATTTTAAAATGGAATTCCTTAGTGATGTAGGAGGAATGGCTTTGTCTCCCCGAAAAATAGTGTCATCCACAACTGAAAACTCATCTCTCACCTCCCAAAATGATTTGAAATCAGGGGTTACCTTAGATTTTTCTGGCCAGCCTTTGCGAATGAAAGATTTGAGCGATATTAAAATACTCTCCTTTAATACTCCTCATTCCACTTTTCCTTCTCAATACAAAATTGGGTTTCATCATGAATCAATGCAACTTGTAAAGAGTCCCATTCATTCACATTGCATTCTTGTAATTCAGAAGGCATACGGAACCAGAAATCCGCTAAACATTACTTTTGCCCGGAACATTTTCAATTTTATAAATGAACTCTTGTAGATGCATGGACATTCTGGCTATCCTAGCTGAAGCTTTAAATAGTCCTACAGTAGTCAGAAGTTTTACTAGGGGTTTATGATCAGATCTGACTGTGCACTCCTTGCCCCAGACAAAACTTCTGAAATGTTCCAAAGCCCAAACCACTGCTAAAGTTTCCTTCTCTATAACTGAAAATGTACATTCTGGAGCAGAAAGTGCCCTAGAAGCGTAGGCGATTATACACTCCTTACCACACTCATCAATTTGAGACAGGACACCGCCTAAACCCTTATTGCTTGCATCAACTGTAATTATAGATTTCCTATCCACATCAAAAGGACACAAAACAGGAGCATGAATGATGGCCTCCTTGATTTCATTGAATTCATTTTCACACTCTTCAGACCAGGAAAATCTAATGTTGCTTTTGAGAAGTTGCCTGATATTGTACACTTTGCTGGAAAAACCCGTGACAAACTTTGAGTAAAATTCTACCATCCCCAGGAATGATCTAATTTCATCCTTGTTGGATGGAGGAGGAGCATCTTTTATAGCCTCCAATAACTTAGGTTTAGTTGCAACACCATCTGCACATAAAACATGACCAAGATAGGTTACGGATTTTACGGCGAATTTACATTTCGTATGTTCTACTGTCAAACCCTTCTCCTCTAAGACACTTAACACCTCATTCAAAACAGTATCATGCTCTGTGCTATCTTTCCCAAAAATGAGAATGTCGTCTTGGAAAAATCTCACTTTGGGATGCTTGCCAAATAATTGATGCATTATTCGCTGAAAAATGGCAGCGGCAGATGCCAACCCGAATGGCATTCTTTTGAATTGAAAGCACCCCATAGGTGTGATGAAAGCAGTAAGGTGATGATATGCTGATGATAAATCAATAGTAGAAAAGAACTTGGCATCTTTCACTAAAGTCAGCATTTCAGAAATTTTGAGCCAAGGAAACTTATCTATAACAATGTTTTCATTAAGATGACGAAGGTCAATACATAAGCGAATTTTGCTATTAGATTTATTGCAAGAACACAGGAGCAAGGTAGGACGCAGCCTACACAGGTCTTCTTCCACATGAACTGTCTTCCCAGCAAGGAATCTAGAATCTTGCTTAGGAAGCTCGAGGAAGAAGAAGATTAAGAATAAACAATTCCAAATGTAACAAAAAACATGACACTCTTACATGGATCTTTGCATTAACATCTGTTTAATGTTTTCTTTCACAGTTTTATCATGCTTATAGTCTTATTTGTTTTTATCTAAGTTGTCTGGCTTTGTTTCTAGTATGCTGACATTTTATTGTAATCAGTCTCATTGCTACTGTGAAATTTATTGAACAGATTATTTACTTTTAGCTTGTGTGTATGGGGCTGCATTGTGTACTTATTTAAGGGTCTTATTCCCCGCTACTGCATCATTTTGTGTGCTTCATACTGTTTTAAAGTTTTTTATTTTTTTTATTTTACCCTTGTCTTCGTGAAGGGTTGTCTACTCCAGGTGTACTATGCAGTTTTTGTGTTTTACGGTTGACTGCCCCTGTGTTTTTCTTTACGTACCCTTGTTTTGTTTAAGACATTTTGCTTGGTCGAGGGGTATAGCATTGTTTTTTTACTGCCTTGAGTTTTTTTACGTACACTGATTCAGTCTCCAAGATTATTTTGGGCTGGTCAGGTTTACAGCAAAGATTTTGTTGCATTACAAGGCTTTTGCTTTAAAGTCCTTGATGTAGTATATGGTTGTCTGAGACGGGAGGTCTCTCCAGGTGCTTAGTATGCCTGTTTGCATGAGTCAGTTTTCGACATTCAATTCTGCATTCAATTACCTTATTTACAGGTTACTTCTAATGTACTACTGCATTGCATTTTTCTTCCCTCGCACGTCAAGGTTTGCGTTGAGAGTGTTTTGTTCCATGTGGAGTCCCTTCCACACATCACACTCTAACTTGCTGTTGGGGGAAGTCTACAACCCCCCCCCTCAAGCCTCTGCTCAGCCAACCTCGCCCTCGCCGGCGGCAGATCCTTCTCCTAGCTCGCCGCCAAGACCTGGAACGCTCTCCCCACCAGCCTACGACAGACTCAAGACCTGCTGGCCTTCAGGAAACTCCTCAAGACCTGGCTTTTCGATCAGTAGCAGCCCTCCGCTCCCCCCCCCAGCGCCTTGAGACCCTAACGGGTATGTAGCGTGCTTTAGAAATGCAGTGATTGATTGATTGATTGATTATTTGTAGGTTACTTCTTAATTTCGTCTGTATTGCATTTTTCTTCCCTTGCACGTCAAGGTTTGCGTTGGGAGTTCTTTTCCTCGCACGTCAAGGTTGCGTTGGGAGTCTTGTGTTTGCCCTCGCACGTCATGGTTTGCTTTGGGTGTGTTTTCGTTCCATATAGAATCCCTTCCACACATCCCACCCCAACCTGCTGTTGGGGGAAGTGCATTTGTGGTCCGTTTCCCACACATTCCACCCCAACTTTTGTTGTTGGGGAAGCGTTTCAATCATTGTGGTGCTGTGATGTTATTATGTTCTGTGTGGATATCCTCCACACGTACATACTGTTTTTCTTTTTTCTTATTGGATGGTTCTCCTTCACACTTTTGTTGTTGGCACCCTTGCACTTGTCTTGTGTTTGCCTGGCCAGCTTGCATGATTCTGGTACTTTGGTTTCTTGGTAGTCGTTGGTATGGGAGTGTGGGTTGTGTTGTGATTAGAAGGGACATGGTGCATGAGTGCTTTGTACTTGTGTTTCTGTGTCTCTTTCTATCCACTGTATTCTTTCTGCATGAATTTGTCACCTTTAATTTTTCATGCTACTTTTCAGAACTATGTTCTGTTATTTATTTATTTCATTTGTTCTGCTACTGTTCTGAGAGTTTTTGTATTCCCTTAAAGGAAGGAGATGTGTTATACTGCTGCTCAGCCTGGGTGTCTGTGTGAGATAATGTTGGTGAATGGAATGTTCATGCGTGTGAGTCAGTTGGTGATGGGCTGAGCAGCAGTGAGGCTGCTCCTGGTGGGGCTCTCTTATGTAACATCCTACCTGAATAAGGATACCTGAAGATACTACATGGACCAGTCTACTTTTATTTACAACATTTTCCCACATTAATATCGTTTTGGTGCTGTTTAAAAACGTAACACACATTTCAATGAGGAAAAGACTGCTTCTTGTGCCATACCTATGATGGGTTAGTTTTCTGCCATAACTGTGTTTTGTTACCTAGGGAGATATTGCATTATTATGGTGGTGGGTTACCCATCCGAAATTATTTATCCAAAATCTCACACTCATCCTCAAGCATCAGTCCTCAGCCACCTAAAATTGTCTGACAAACCCCATTCATAATAGAAAACTATTTTAGCTGATATATGCAACCAAGACTAGTTGCATTAATAAAGTTGTTTCTATGGGACTACTATTACACCCTCAAACCATATCGTCCCCACTTTGAATCTGAATTCCAGTGTAGGTTGATTTTTCACAGGTTGGCACTCATTCTCAGAGCTTTAGGATAATGGTTCATTGAAAAGCACATTTACAGATCGTTATAGGCATTAAAACTCAATGTAAGTACTATTTCATAATTCTGGAAGGTATTTTTTGGAACATTATGGATTATTAATACACAATGTGGCAGTAAGAGTGGTCAGTACCGAGTGGTAGTTTTTTCATTATCATTTTGTTATGAGTGTTGGGCAGGGAATGTAAGATATTGCTGGTGGCTTTATGCAGCAGAGCTACAGTAACCTTCTGGAAACACAGAACTTACAAGTGTTGGCATTAAACTGCAAAACTACTGCATTTCCAATCTTAAACAAAACTTAACAGGCTCAGACTTTAAAATGCAGAGCTACTGCACAATACTGTGCAGCATCATTCAGGTACAGTAGCATAGAACCTGTAGTAGAAGCTCAGCCTCATGCCTTTACAAACTTACACGTACAGTACACTAAAAGTATTTCTCAGGTTAAACAGAAACCCTTCCCCAATGTTATCTTGTCTTCTCTTCACCCCATCCTGTCTGGTGTATGTTGAATGCAACATTCGAGTCTTTCAGCGTTCAGAGATCAAATGAGTTATCTTGATTAGTTGCTTTGAGTTTTAGTTTTTGCATCAGTGAAGTCAAGTTCTCGGCTGGACCCACTACCGTCCCCTATTACGGAACGAGGTGTGGAGATGGTCCACCCAGTATTAAGTGAGCTGATCAACAGCTCCCTGGCCACTGGCCAGGTACGTTGGTGATGGAAGCATGGTATAGTGGTTTCTCCTCTTAAAAACCCTTAGCTGAATCTCACTAAGCCAGAAAATTATTGTCCGGTCTCGCTGCTCCCACTATTTTCCAAGATTACAGCTACTTTTGTTAATAAGTATCTTTAGAGCTTTACAGAGAGCCATGACCTTCTACACAGGACCCAATCTGGTTTTCGCCCCCCATACAGCACAGAGTCAGCCTTGCTGCTGACGACCGAGTCAAACCGTCAGATTTTGGACCCTGGCGATTCTGCGGCACTGATTGTGCATTGTTGGATCTCAGTGCCACTTTCGACTCTATGTCCCATAATATCCTGATTAAGAGAATCTGGACCTGTGGTGTGGGCCTGTCAGGTTCCGGGGCTCCTTAACCCTGACAATACAGAGGATGAAGCAGGAATACCTTATTGCCCCATGCCTTTGCTTGCTTAACAGCCCTTGAGCCCTTCTACCCCTGTCATGTATCAATCAATCAATCAATCATTGCATTTATAGAGCGCGCTACTCACCCGTGAGGGTCTCAAAGCGCTTGGAAGGGGGGGGGAGTGCTGCTACTGATCGAGCAGCTAGGTCTTAAGAAGTCTTCTGAAAGTCAGCAGGTCCTGGGTCTGCCACAGGTGGGTGGGGAGGGTGTCCCTTGTCTTGGCGGCGAGGTGGAAGAATGATCTGCCGCCGGTGGTTGTTTGGTGGATGCGTGGAATGGTGGCAAGGGCGAGGTCAGCCGAGCTAAACTGGCGGTTCGGGGTGTAGAAGGTGAGTCGTTTGTTGAAGTATGCTGGTCCAGCGTTGTGGAGTGCTTTGTGAGCGTGGATGAGGAGCTTGAAGGTGATCCTCTTGTTGACGGGGAGCCAGTGCAGGGCTCTCAGGTGGGCAGTGATGTGGCTGTGGAGGGGGATGTCGAGGATGAGGCGTGCAGAGCCGTTCTGTATGCGTTGAAGTCTAATCTGGAGTTTAGCTGTGTTCCCGTGTAGAGGGCATTGCCATAGTCCAGCCAGCTGCTGACGAGGGCCAGGGTGACCATTCTTCTGGTTCCAGTGGGGATCCATCTGTAGATCTTGTGATCTTGTGGGTATGCTGTTGAAGACCCATAGAAAAATCCCTACGTGCCCTGTAAGATATGGACGCCAAACAAACACGAGGGAACCAGGCCCACCCCCTGGTGGGAGGAGTCGCGGAAACCGGAAAGTGAAAGCGACACACAGGGCCGGCTTTTAACACTGGCGGCGCCCTGTGCAACATTGCTTGTGGCGCCCCCTCAATGACCACCTCAGGCACGGATTCCCTCACTAGCACCCTTTAACAGTGCCCCTCACGTCTCCATAACCACTGTCTATCAGATTAATTTAGTTTTATAGCACCTCTCAGACCAGTGTAAGGTGTCTGAGCACTTTACATCATACACACATTGCACAGAGACAATCATATGTGTGTAAATCAGTGTATTGGAAATGTTACAGGAGACAGGACTATAAGGTGGAGTGTAGGAGTGACATGTCATCAATATTGGTAGGCAATATAGTTTGAGTCTTTATTTTTTAAAGAACAAATTTAGAATTTAACACGTAACACCATTGTTAAGGATTCTATTTAATAATGAGAATTGTTTTCTACCCAAATGAACCCTTTTGGCACGATTAGGATAATGAAAGGCAGGGTAAAAAAACATATAGCTCTAACATATACCTTGCAGTTTGCATGTGCAGGTCTTTGATGACAGTTAATAGCTCAATGTTCTATATTAGGATTTTGACTTATAACCTGCAAGTAACAAAAGGAGCTCTCTTACTGAAGCAGTAACCCACTGACCTATTTAAATATATGCAGTTTGTTAGTTGTGTGGTACACGTTTTTAGCAGCAGGCATTTTAACCCTCTGCGCTACCTTAGGATTAGTCAAAACTTTTACTAAACAAACTCCCGGTCTCTTTCCACGAAGATGATTAATCATCGGAGTTATCTTGACATTTTAATTGATGCCTGAAAATTGCTGGTGGCCAGGAACGTGGCAGCAGGTGCTGTTAAAATGATAGTATACTTGCAAAAATGACAGCCCCACCCAAAGTCAGGGCCCGGTGCAGTGGCACCAATTGTACCGCCCTAGAGCCGGCCCTGGCGATGCGAATGAAGCAGAGACGTGTTCGGTGTTGTCGTGGAGAACCGAAGAAGGCAGCCGGATGACCAGAGAAGCAGCGGAATCCACTGGAGCTGAAAACGATGACCTAGACGGGGTACCGGAGGAGAAGGCCCACCCAGGGGACCCGACAAGAGTGCCTGGAGGGCAACGACCCCACGAGCCGCACAGCCACGTAGAACGTGACTGACGCAGGTGCGTGCTCTGTTTTGTGGGCGGGGGCGGTGGGTAGGTGAAAGGGCAAAGTTCTTTCAAGGGAGAGTCCTCTACATACTGCCCCACGTGTCCTACCTAGGCCCCTTAACTCTATCCACTTCCTGGTGACGGTTATTTCTACACCAGCCTGCATGACGGGTGTATGCCTCCCCCTCACTCCCTCCCCTATGACTGTGAGGTAACTCGACCAGAGGCCTAATGCCTATGTTGTCTTTTTATTTTTTATTTTGGGGATAACTAGATCCTACCTCACCCCTGATTCCATGGTGGAGCATACTGGCTGCTAAAGAAGACGGCTATTCCCCCATTAATCCTAAGACCCAAAGAACTGAGACTTTCAGTTATTGTATGAACTGTTTCAAGTAAACAGAAATCAAAGCGTTATCTTTTTTGCCCTGCGACAGGGCCCCAAAGTGCTGAGTTGGGTCGCCTAGTTTTTGCTGGGACACTCCTTTCACGTGTCGCAAAAACCTTACCTCCTTGAGTCCAAACTTGTTCAATGTGTAAGTTTGACTGTTGGTGGAGGTCATCGAATGCTATGGGTTTACCATTGTCTCATACACAGATCAGCTTATCATCACGCTGTCAGAGAACTCTTCCCATATGGCTACTTCATTATGCCTCTGCCTTGCTAGGTGGAAGGACTTAAATTGCCTTAGGCTCAATGCTGCGAAGACCGATCTCTGGAGCTTGGGCAATCCTTCCAACATCCGGTCCACAGCATGGTGGCCTAAAGAGCTGTGCCCATTACAAGAATCTTGACATTTGGTTTGAATAACAAACTTGACTTTTGACACTCAAATAACTGCAGTGGCAGGAAATGCTTTGGACTGCTCAAGATATTGAGGAAATGTGTTTCTTGCCAGTCTGAAAAAAAGACAGTAGTTCAGGCCCAGATAGATTGTGTCTAGGCTTGACTATTGCAATGTTTTGTATCTTGTAGTCACACAGGGACTGATTAAGAGACTCAAAGAGTAGGGAACGCTGCTGCACATCTATTATTGAACCTGCCAAAGCCTGCCTCTATTGGGGCAGCGCCTAAGAAGCTTCATTGGCAGTCGGTGAAGCAGAGATCCTTTTTTTAAGCCTTGTGTTATTGTCACAAGGCATTTGCTAACAAAGGTCCACTGGACCATATCTCCTTCGTCAGACCATATGTACAATCGAGGAATTTAAGGTCTGCAGGGAAGATGTTGGTGATGGTTCCCAAAGTAAAGGAAGTGCGCATAGGTGTGAGCTCTTTCATCTAAATTGTAGAATGCCCTGCCCCTGACTGTTCGTCAGGCCTAGTTTGAATGTCTTTTCAGAAAAAAATTCGAAACTTGTTTTTAGGTCTCGTGCATGCGTTGTTCTGCGAGATTATAGTGGGCAAAACAGCTCTTGAAACCAGCGAGGATTGTCCCCAATGCTTGTGAGTTACTCAAGCGCAACGCTTCCCCAGCGCGCACTTGAGCTCACTTCTCAATCACACCTCATATGGTGTTCCCTCCCACTCGCTCGCACATCAAAGGCTGCCTTGTCGACAGTTTTTTTTTTCACTCTATTGGACATACGGTTTAAAACTGTCGACGTTTCCTTTATAAATATGACTTCGTGCAATGCAAGGAGACTAGAACGCTGTTTGGCCGCTTCCTGCAATCAATAGTTTGCCACATCTTTCATCGCTGCGGTATTAATTTGCCCTTATTTATTTCGCTCGGCACTAGACGGGCCGCGTCTTCCTGTTCGTGACAAACCTTTCATTCAGAGTGAAGCATGGCGGCAGGCCGAGCGGCGGGGTTAGTAACGTTTGCGTGTTTACTACGTGCAAGATGGATGACCCGCTCAGGCATTTACATCCTCCTGCATTTTTATGACAGCACAAGGAAAGCCATGTGATGTATGAGCCCGGAGGAGAATAAGGGGTTTCTGTGTCTAACAGCTGTTCGTGGGAATTTCAGCAATGTTTTAAGAGCTGTCACCATTTACCACTCAACCCTGCTCACGGCTATTTACCCTCCGGCCTGAATAATTTAGTTTTTTTCTCCATGCGTATTTGCACAAAGCAAAACAACACTGTGCTCAGAAAATAAGGTATTGTCCCTGGGAGAATGCTGACGTCTCCTTTCCAAGGGTCAACTATGTGTTTCAATTGCTTGTTGGTTTTCTCTTGGAATTCGTTTTTTTTTACGCTTGTGGAAAGAGTCCCATTTGGCCGAGTGGACTTTATAAGGGGCAGGTTTGTGCCACATGTGTGGCTAAGCATTACGCTCAGTATTACAAATTTACATAATTTCTAGCTCCTTCTTAGCAAGGCCATAAATGGACTAAACAATAGTCCCTAAGCCAGTTCTAGAGGCGCGCTACTCTCCTTCTCAAACAGGCTATTCAGGGAGCCCCAACACAATTTAGGGAGCCCCAACACAGTGCACTGCACTCCGTCACTAGAGGCAATAATGATCAGAGAAACCTGTGATTGAGTGGATATGGAAAAGTAAACATTGTTAAACTAACTTACTGGCACCACCACAGCACCACTCAGCACCACCACAGCATCACTCAGCACCACCACAGCATCACTCAGCACCACCACAGCACCACTCAGCACCACCACAGCACCACTCAGCACCACCAAATTATCACTCAGCACCACCACATTATCACTCAGCACCACCACAGCACCACTCAGCACCACCACAGCATCACTCAGCACCACCACAGCACCACTCAGCACCTCCATAGCATCACTCAGCACCACCACAGCATCACTCAGCACTACCACAGCACCACTCAGCACCACCACAGCACCACTCAGCCCCACCACAGCACCACTCAGCACCACCCCAGCATCACTCAGCACCACCACAGCACCACTCAGCACCACCACATTATCACTCAGCACCACCACATTATCACTCAGCACCACCACAGCACCACTCAGCACCACCACAGCATCGCTCAGCACCACCACAGCACCACTCTGCACCACCTCAGCACCACTCAGCACCACCCCAGCATCACTCAGCACCACCACAGCACCACCACTCAGCACCACCACAGCACCACCACAGCACCACTCAGCACCACCACAGCATCACTCAGCGCCACCTCAGCACCACCACAGCACCACTCAGCATCACCACATCATCACTCAGCGCTAGCCCAGCATCACTCAGCACCACCACAGCATCACTCAGCACCACCACAGCACCACTCAGCACCACCACAGCACCACTCAGAACCACCAAATTATCACTCAGCACCACCACATTATCACTCAGCACCACCACAGCACCACTCAGCACCACCACAGCATCACTCAGCACCACCACAGCACCACTCAGCACCACCACAGCACCACTCAGCACTACCACATCATCACTCAGCACCACCGCATTATCACTCAGCACCACCACAGCACCACTCAGCACCACCACAGCATCACTCAGCACCACCACAGCACCACTCTGCACCACCTCAGCACCACTCAGCACCACCCCAGCATCACTCAGCACCACCACAGCACCACCACTCAGCACCACCACAGCACCACCACAGCACCACTCAGCACCACCACAGCATCACTCAGCGCCACCCCAGCATCACTCAGCACCACCACAGCACCACTCAGCATCACCACATCATCACTCAGCGCTAGCCCAGCATCACTCAGCACCACCACATTATCACTCAGCACCACCATATTATCACTCAGCACCACCACAGCACCACTCAGCACCACCACAGCATCACTCAGCACCACCACGGCACCACTCAGCACCACCACAGCACCACTCAGCACCACCACAGCACCACTCAGCACCACCACAGCATCACTCAGCACCTCCACAGCATCACTCAGCACCACCACAGCACCACTCAGCCCCACCACAGCATCACTCAGCACCACCACAGCATCACTCAGCACCACCACAGCATCACTCTGGAACACTACAGAATCACTCTGGAACACCACATCATCACTATGTGCTACCACAGCATAATTCTGCGCCACCACAGCATCACTCAGGGCCTCCACAGCATCACTCAGGGCCACCACAGCATCACTCAGGGGCACCTCAACATCACTATGCGCTACCACAGCATCACTGAACGCCACAGCATCACTCGTCGCCACCACAACATCACTCCGCGCCATCACAGCATCAATCTGTGCAACCATTCAACAACAACTGGTTCAAATATGTTCTCTCAATGTTTCAAGCTTTATTACAAATGTCACAAAAAGATGTTAATATTTCACTTCTGTTCTTGGATTTTCGTCACAATAAAATACACTGAACATTATCTTCACAAAAGTTATTTACAAAAGTTTAAGCTATTGCCATTATAAATTACAATCACTTTTATTTAAGTATTAATTATTTAAAAAAATTAAAAGCCATTGTTATTTGTAATATCAATACATCTAAGTCATGTAAATACAAAACATGTTGCATTAAAAATGCTATAGGTGTCACATTTGTGAAAGTTATAACTATTGGTATTGTAAATGACAAAGCTATTAATTGAGCTATTTTCAAAACCAACACATAAATAAAAAAATTGTCATTTACAAGACCAATAGCTCAAACTTTTCTAATGCGAGACCTATTGCATTGCAAATGCTTGTTTTTTTAGTTTGGAATTTATGGGGGTTTAACAGCTGTATTTAGGCCGGCAGATACCTGTACCTAGCGCTAGGACACCATTTGAGGTAGCTATGTGATTTAGAAAACACATTATTATTATTATTGCATCGTGCAATAATACTAAGCTTCTGTTTATGGGAATTTATGAAGTCCAAACTTAGCTCAAGAGCCCAGAACAAGCTTCTCAGATTTTCTTTATTCAGGGTTCATTTGGGTTATATTGATTATTCTTTGCAGACTATCACTGTATTAAGGATAGGCTTTCGTGTGCAACCACACACACTCAAATTCATCTTTTTCTCACCGTTCTCCTGTCTTGTTCACTCTCATTTCAGTCTTCCTCTTGCTTTTCCAATGCCTTTGTTGTAGAACTTATCCGGTCTATCCACGCTGTCATTTTTTCCCTCTCCTACATTGTTTTTAGTATCTCCATCTCGCTGCAGAATTAAAGGCCTTCTACTTAAAGAACTTAGATTGAGTGTTGTTCACTGGGTACCTACAAACGTACCTGAAACTGAGCACCAGCACCATCATGCCGTTGAACTTGGTGGTGTCGCTAGAGGAGTAGTCAGAGAGAAAGGACACACAAGATAGGAGAAAAAAGGGGGGACGAAAAGAGGGACGAAAACAAGAAGTTGGAAAAGCGAAGACCCTCTACGTTTAAAGCTTAAGAGAGTCTGGGGGGATTGGGTGTGTGTGTTGGAGCGGTGGGGGTGTTTTACCACTCGATGGTGTCTAGTTTTTTAATACTAAGATGAAATGCACTACAAAGGGTGGAAGAACCACAGCAGGACACATCACCGCCTTCTGGTTTCTATCGAAAACTCGATTATCCCCCTTCATTTCCCACAAAAGTAGAGAGTAAGGCCAGAAATGTACTGGAAGAAAAATAACATTTAGAGCAAATAAGGTTTCTACAAGGAGTTTTAACCATAGGATGAAGAGGGAATAAGCAATCGAGAAACGAAGTAGTGGAGAAATACCAAATAGAAAGGGAAGAGAGAAAGAAAGGCAACACACGTCTGGCTTTGATGTTTTTTTTTATTAGTTTGAATTCCTTTTCCTAATTTACATACCAGCGGTCTCTGTTCTAAGGGAAGAGACAGAGTGGAGTGACGAAACGGTTGCAGGAACCAAATTACCTCAGGACCATCGTCACTGGGCATCTAAAATAGAACGAAATGTGTCTTGTTTACCAAAGTACTACTCCTGTTGTCTCTATTTTCCTGGTGTTGTACAGCCACCCATTCGACAGTGTTGTGATTAGTGGTATTTGTTTCAGTTCTACAAGATTATATTTGCACAGTGCATTAAAACTAAATTATTATTCTCAGTTGTTCCTATCATTATTATTTTTTCTGTCACTTCCTGTTTCGTTCTCTGCTTTAATTTCTCTCTCTTTCCCTCGCCTTCTTTTATTTGACCCTATCTCACATTCGTTTGTGTAGAGATGGCAGGAGTACAATTAAAATGACAGGTGCACAGATCTACACATAAAGATCAATTTGTCATTTTCTCAGCTTGATCTGTAAATTCAGCAGAGTACAGAAGAAGCTTGCTGCTGTATATTTAAACAGGTCAAGACAGTACCTCCTGTGGTATTTGATGGGAATGGTCCTTAAATCAATATGCAATCTCCAGTTCATGATTTAGATGTTCAGTTAGCAAGAATTGAATAAACAAGGATTTACCTACACTGCTGGCATTGTTCCCACTCTACAGATGTTCCTTTATGTTGCTTACCGGGGGTACGGGTTAGATTCCCAGTCAATGCAACTTTTAGGTCTGGCGTGGCAGCAAAGCTGTCTTTATTAGTTTTGTCACTATTCTATAAACTGGACTCAGTAGACTTCAGTAGAGTAAACACCTCTTACCTTTTTCTGTTGACTGTTTGGTGTATCAGAAGTGCTTCCATTGCAGTACATAAGGTGCATTGTTTTCAACATGTCGGACTTTTTAGTAAATGCACTAGACACATTGAAAAAGAAGCTACCCTTTTTTAATAAACAATATTTTCTGCATTATAAGCATTATAATTATAAGCAAATGCAAACTCAAGAATATCATTCAAAAATTAGGGCCCTCATTTAGAGTTTTGTGGAGTTGGTGAACCACCACAAATGTTCAGTTCACCCATCCTACGAACTTGTGGTACCCTCAACCCATTTAGAGAGGGGGTTCTTGGGTTTCTGTGTGCAGCATCTCACCTGGCCCCACGAGCAGGAACCCTTGACCTGCCAGCCCATCTGCCACTGGGCCACCAGGTCACATTAACCGGTTGATTCACCATAATTAGAGTTGAGTGACCATTACTTGATTTCCCTGCCTGAGTCCACCAAGCGAGGTGTAGCGGTATCAGGCAGGGAGATCTCAACAGCCCTCGTGAACAGGGAGAAAACTCACTATGCATTATTTCCTTCGCTTTTTTGTGCATCAAGAACAGACTCCTACTGTGGGCATCTAAAAAAAAAAAAAGAAAGTTTGTGAAACATGCACAACAAACAGGAAATCTGCCTTCAGAGCAACCGCTACATCCTCCACTGACACTGTGGTCTGCCTACCTCCCTTTAAGCGAGGGCACAAGTGTGTAAATGCTCCATGTCATATTTCATCTTACGTTTAAAGAAAAACATTTACAATATTAAATAAGAAATTCTACATAAAAAATAAATATTGTCTTTAAAAATACTCAGAATATATTTATTAAGTAGAATGTGCATACTTTTCTTGATGAGCTGCATCATTGCCTTATTCATACTTCTGCTTCATTCTCAAGGTTAAATCAGGCAGTTTATTTTGATTGACTTGTGCATGACATACACCACTGCAAACCTGTGTGAAACAATAATATAAAAGAAAATTGTTTCACATGGACGTTATTCTAAAAATCTAACAATCATGTAGCAAAGTTACTGCATGCAATCAATGCTTGTTAATACACCATGTCCATAAAGATTTCAACAAGGCATGACATTTTAATACAAAATAGGTCAAAATCTCTATAACATTAACATAGACATCATGTTGATTGAGAATGAGAGAAAAGTGCAGTTTGTCCCCAGTGAAGGAAAGAAACCACAGTGGGATTTTAGTGGAGAAAAGTGAGAGACAGTTTTATTGTGATGTTTACAAACTACAAACAACTATCAATCATAAAAAAAAGTGTGGAGATTAAGTACACTTGATTCAGGTCAAAATTAGTCAGTAAATTTCTTTGTTGCTGGTTGTGTCGACTTTTCTACCCTTTTCGTAGTCTCAGAATTTCTTCATAACATTATATAGGATAATAGTAACTAGAATTAGTTCCATAATGCAACAGGGCCATGGTGCGGAAGGCACCAAGAAAGTATCACCTCAGACATTTTGCTGCCACTAGTTACCTATGGTCTGCGGTATCAGTAGGCTACAATGAATATAAGAGTGAAAAAGGTTCCGGATCAGTCAGTGCCAGCACCTGAAGTGGAATAATTAGGAACGTACTCACTGGTGTGGATACCTGATTGAACTTATCAGGGACAGCTTTATTGAGGGTGCCTGCACCTCCCTGAGGCTATGCGGATTATTATTTCTAATCGTTTTTTCCCCTCTATGAATGTGTGCTGCATACATAGATGAAATTGTCTTTCAGCTTAATTTTTGTGCAGGAAGGAACCCTTTCCTGCACATAACCTTTACTGACCACAACGCAGCCACCATTGCACTATCTTGTTAATTATTCGTAAATATGGTGTTTAGAGTCACTGTGGGCCAGTGCTGCTGTGCAGTTGATTTTCTGTGATAGGGAAAAGGAAATAAATGAGAGATGGAAGAAGCGCCAATTTGTCCTTGGTTATATCACCAGAAAGATGCCTTTGCCTGCTAGCATAAAATTGTAATGTCCCTGACAACTGTTATGGTGTTTACTTCTCCAAAGGTTGTCCTATATCAGTCTAAGGACAAGCGACCCAAAGTTGAAAACAACAAGAAAGTGGCAAGGGTATTCAGAACATCTTATATTGTCAATTTTGTTCGCATGTTTTATCTCAGTTTATTCAGAGTTGGTGTCACAGTTGATATGATTAACCCGAAACAAATATACTGTTTGGAGTGAGTATGAAGAAATGAAATGTAAGCAATTGAAAGAAGCATTCAGTTTAGTACCAGTGGAGTAATTACCAGAGTTTTCTATAAATGTTTTTTATAACAGAGGCTTCTGATACAGCAACGTGATCTATGCTCTTACCTTTGACATTTGTCTGTAGAAAATGAATCCTTCCTAATGTAATTACACCATTTAGAGTCAAATGTGTGAATCAACACCAAACAAGGTAAATTTCATGTTTTTTTGCAGGTTTAATATCATTATGAGTTTTTAACCAGGTCATAGATCATAAAAGAAGATTGATTATAAAGAACAAGTAAAGGAGGGCTATCTGAAGTTTCATCTTTTTCTAACTTTTTGTTAGACTGAAGAACTGTCTGGAAGAGTTGCAGACTGAAATGGAAATGCAAAAGAAGTGCCAACTGAATGCAAGGTAATCTGGCCTCAGAGCAGTATCTTTGGACTAGTATGAAAGAATAACAAAGTGATCGCATGATAAGCTCCTAGGATGGACTTGTAGCTTTATTGTTGGTCGGCAGGGAAGATAAAAAACAGTTGATTGATTTTGCAATGGCTTTCATTCCTTCAGAAGATTATGAAATAGATCCCTGGAGCCTGCACACAAAGTAACGCTCACACAGAAAGACTTGATGAGCTATTGATGTCATTAATTGTTCCTAAATAACACTAAAATGCAGTTTGTCTGCATTGATCTTAGTTGTTAGGTATTCATAAGATGGCTAGACCCCCATATACTGAGGACGCAGAACAGATGTCTATTCATTGTGTGCTCTGATTGTTTGTTTTTATCCTCCTATTTAATAATCACTTCTCTTTTATATGACTACCATTTAGAATTGCATGACACCCTTATGATGCAAAATTGTGTTGGTATGTTATATTGTGTCTCTAACCCTGTGTCTACTGGAAACATACTCCTATGGAAAGCATTTTGCCACCCACAGGTCTTGTCCATGCGATACAAATAGCCAAATTAATTAATAAATACATTTAAGTAATAGAAATATATTTTTCAACCTATTTCAGTGAGTTGCAGCCTTAAGCAGGGCTACATATTAGTCCCCTTGCAATATTCCCTCTATGTGGCTGATACGCCAGATAATTTGAATTAGGTTAGACAATGACTTTGGTTCTTAATAGTGGAGAATTGTCTATTTTTATGTTTGACGATGGCATGATATCAGTGGACCTGACTTTTGAAGGCATTCATAGGCAACATGGCAAAAAATCAATTCATGATTGATATATCCAAGAATAGCTTTTCTAAAAAAAAAACGCTTTTGGATACAAAAATAAGAGTTTATAGGCACTGCTGCTCTCCCAGGTTATATTATGCTTGTTGAAATGTTTTTGGGCATGTAAACATTTCTTCTTGATGAGCCACTCAACTGTAATATTTTAATTTTGTGCTACAACGTGTTGGAATTAATTTTAATGACCGAAATGTTTGTGGTCATGAATGTTTCTGATGTATTTTATTTAAAATTTTGTAAGTGCTTGAGGGTATGCATGTTTAGCTCATGATGAGCATCATAAATCTAATGTATTTTGTTTTCCTTAATGTGAATCAGTCTGTGGCAGGACAGACCTCTAATATGGGTCAATTCAACCACAAATCCACTCCATGTGACCCAGACCGACAAACCAATGTACATTTAAAGAAGTCCAATTCCAAAATGTATGTGTAGGAAAGTAGGATTATGGTTACCCCACTTTTTGCTTGATGTTATACTGTTTTTGACTAGTCTAACTGTGATCCTGCTAATCAGGACCCTAGTCTATCTGCTTTCTCCCTAAAATGTTATGTTACGTACTTAGGTACACTCCAGATTGGTCCCTAGTATATGGAATTCATGTACCCCTGGCATAGATACTCCAGAGGCCTTCCATGGGCTGAAGCATGTATTATGCCATCCATGAGAGGCCATGCAAAAGGGATCTACAGGTCTGCCATTGCCGCCTGTGTAAGTGGGTGCATCCATTTACTTAAGATATAGGTTTACTATATCTAAGGGTCACTACACTTAAAACCTATAAGTCACCCCTATAGCAGGCTTGACAATCCTGAAGGTAGGGTGCTTGGTTCTAAGTGGGAGGGTGCCACTGCATGAGCAGAACACCCCTGCAGCCTATGGAGTCCATTCACCAGGTGTGTTAGTGCTGCAGCCATTTATGACATATAGAGTGCCATTATTCTACCGCGTGATGAGCAACTCTAAAACGGCTGAAAGTAACCCTATCGTGTTTGGTGTCAAACATTGTGAAATCATGCCTCCCACGACGGTTACTGGTGTGGGGGTATGATTTCACCCCTCAGAAACGAGCTTTGTGAGGTCCCTGGTACCAGCCTTCTAGTCCAGTGCAGCCCAAAAGGGTTACTGCCGACCAGAGGCACATTTCTGCCCTCCTGCAGCTGAGCCAAGCTTGAGCAAGGGAAGGAAGAACAATAGGCATCCTGTCACAGGGAGGTGTGACCACCTCCCAGACAGGATTTTGTGTATTAGGCCTGGGTGGGAGCGCTTGCCAGCGACCGAAAGTCTGCATGAGGGGCACATATGGTGTCCCTGTGCATAGTCCAGTTCAAACCAGTCCTGGGAGCCGTTGGCTCCCGCTCTGGCACAAAACTGGACAAGGGACATGGGAGTAACCTCCCCACTGTCCAGACCCTCCCCTGGGAGGGTCCCCTGAATCTGTCCAACCCTCTCCCTTGGGTACAAAAGGGCTTACCTGGCTGTAGGACCCTAGATTCGATGTGGACAAGATTCTGAACCAGAAACCACTGAACTTCGACCGTCTGGACACTCTGGACTTCGCTTGAGCCCGAATTTGTCTCCCTCTCCGTCCAAAGCATCGTTTGTGCCCGTGCACCATACAGGCTCCATGCAGGACCTGTGGAGCATCGAGGACAACTGAAGGCATCTCCCTTGGAGTGAAGGAGTCACTCACCTGCAACCGCAGGCACCACATTTCAACTGACAGGTCTGCTTCTCGTTAGCTCCATGGACTCTGAAGGCTCCAGCAACACAGGAGGTGGGTTTCCACGTCACTCGAGGTCAGAGCTGCCCACTTACCAAGTTTGAGGTCAGAATCCCTTATGGGGGCTGCATTACCCGTACACCTGTGCACCGTGTACTTTTGCAAGTGCATATGCTTGTTGGCATTCCCAAAACAATTTCACTGTGCTCTGAGTAGCCCCAACCTCCGGCACCATTCCCACCAAAGGACTCCGGCCTCTTCATACCGAGTGCTCCGTGGGCTGTTGCTTTGTGAAACTGCTTTTCCTGGTCTCCCCTGGTTTCTCTAGGCATGCCCTGACTCCCCTGTGTTTGGTGAGTCTCCTGGACCTTGCTGGTCCGAACCATAAGCTTTCTTGACCGTCTTCGAGGGTTACCGCTGCCAAGGCTTGTTGGTACACCAGCTGGACACCGACCCCTCAGCATTCAACATCCTTCCTGGGACAGCTCGTATCCGGCTCCTGGTTGTCCTTGATACCTCCTCGTCCCGGTGGCTGCAGAGCAAAGAATCCCCTCAACTCACCTGAAGCATCCGACAACGGTGGGCATTCGTCTACTGAGCCCCTGGTCACTCCTGAGTGACCCAGGGACTCTGCTTTCAGGTATACGCAAGTGATGATTTGCAGTTCTGAACTTGACTTTAATTCACTCAAGTGGCCTATGCAATTGTCATACTTTGATACCTTTTTGCTTAAATAATTTGTCAATCCTGTTGCTTTATTTTTTCATTTTACAATATATATGTAGCGTTTTTAGGTGTCAATCATACGGGCCGACTGGCTTGAGCTGCTGTGTGAATAGGTTGAAATGTTAATATGGACTCCATCTGTGCATAAAGGTCTCTCTTTTTTCATGGTAGTGGGTGAAATTTATCAAGGAATAATATGAATGATTTATGGATATTGAATCATTTGGTATGTAATTGATACATTATTGTTTATATGATTAAATGTGGGGGAAGCCTAGGAGTGTATGTATGTTTGTAAGTAGTATATCATAATATATGCAACCAAATATGTGGTAAATTGATGAATATTTATTTGTAACCTGACAGGGATAGCGATTGACTCCTATCTTTATCCAACTGATGTGAAATATAAAATATTTCTTGTATGTCTGTTTTTACAGTCCAGGTCTTCTTGTCATCTGCTTCTTTTCCGTCCTCTTTGCATTTGGCCTAGCTCTTTGATTATAGGATGGGATATGCCGAACAATAATGTGCTAACAATGTTGCCTACTATTTATAGACATTACTGTCTAGTCTATATCCTTGGGATTGGTGGATTATATATGATTCTACCATTTTCGATAATGACGGCATCACAAAATATGGTTTGATGATAAGCAATGTTGATTGTATGATGCTGCTTCAATATGATCTGTGTGCCTTTTTCTTTTTATGTCCACTTGCCCTGGTTCTTTATAATATGTTTTTATAATATGTTAGTCTTGTGGGTTTTATGACTCTTCTTGTGGTGGGTCCCTCAGTTCTTGAACGATGTGTTACATTTTTTGTTTGTATTCTTATATGTTTTATATATGTATATTTTCTTTAATTTTTATTGCAGTCCTGAGTAAGTTCACATGTGGTAAACGAAACACATTGGCTGTTACCTGTAAGGTTTAGAGTTTCACTTCCTGTATGCACAAATAAATAAGATATGAAACACACATCAATTTGGAATTGGACTTCTTCAAATGAACATTGGTTCATCGGTGCACCACCATCTGTGTTTTATGATATCATATGACTATAGGGTCACACCTTTTGAGCAGCAGGTACCTAGGGTGGGTGCACATACCAACAATCAGATCAGAATTTTAGAATTAAACAATTGGGACAAGGAGGAGGTGCGGTGTTCTTGAAAGTCTTGCTGCTCTGGTTTTTGTTTTAGAATAACCTTTCCCCAAGTCACCTGCCTCAGTGCCCCACCAAAGAAGGGAGAGATTAAAGACCTCTACGGGCATTCTCCCTGTATGAGCTTTATAGGGTTTGGAAAGGGCCTGTGGAAATGTTATGTTATGTTATTAAATCTTTTGTATCGCGCTCTGTTACTACAGAGAAATCCTCGTGTACTCCTGCCTGCTTGCCTTGTTGTCCATAAACAGTACATATTACAATCTATCTCTCCTGGGTAGCTTCTAAAGAACATGCACTACGTCTGCATATCTGTAGATATGTATTCTATTCCTCTGGAAATTCTTTTTAGGATGACTGATGTTGGAACTGGCCCTCTCTGCAGGGACACCTCAAAAGCTTTTGCCTTTTTCCCTCCACATTTTGCTGAAATCATCTTTGTTGGTTTTAGGACTCTGTGCACTTTATCACTGATAACCAGTGCTAAAGTGCTTGCGCTCTCTCCCTAATACATGGTTACATTGGCTTATACCCAAATGGAATATTTAATTTAATTATAGGTCCCTTGTAGAGTGGTATACCATCTACCCAGGGCCTCTAAAGTAAATGCTACTAGTGGTCCTGCAGCACTTATTGTGCACCCACTTAAGTATCACTTTAAAACATGTCCCAGGCCTAGCACTGTAGCCCGAATGCTGTTTTAAACTGCTATGCCGACTTGGCATTTACACCGCATTGCTAAGCCTTAAACTCCCCTTTTATTACATATGTCACCCCTAAGGTAAGCCCTAGGTAGCCCTTATGGCAGGGCAATGTGTAATTTAGACATGTACTTTTAAGTTTGAAGTGTCCTGGTAGTAAAAAAAAAACTAAATTTGTTTTTCACTTCTGTGAGGCCGACTCCTCCAATTGGTTAACATCGGGGAATCCTTATTATGTTTATTAAGCTGCAGTTTCCAATTGGGTGGAGGTAGATATATCTTGTTTGGTACCTATAAATGTGTAATGATAACCCCTCTTTACTGGTAAAGTCCGATTTTTCATTACTATTTTTGAAATGTCACTTTTAGAAAGTTGGCATTTTCATGCCCTTAGCCCTTTGTGCCTGTTGCCTCCCATGGGTCACATGAATGGGTGTAGCTGACAGTTAGACTTTGTGAATTCCTCCCGGACAGTCACACAATAGAGGGATTAGGTGTGCCTCAATGAGACATCTGCTGGCAGGATGGAGGGGGAGAGTTGAGCACTGCCCCACTTACACCTGAATAGCCTGTGCTCTGCCTTCACAAAAAGGGCCTAACGACCCTGTAATGCCACTGAAGGCAGCTTGGAGCCAGGCCAGGTGAGTCAGGAAATCTCATGCACTTCAAAGAACCTATCCAGAAGTTTCTCCCACTTTCCAGAAGAAGGGCAACAAGGTATACAATCAGGGCCTTCAGACTTACTGTTCAGTTCACTACTGGACCTGTGGAAGGACTCTCAGAGGACTGTCTGCTGCGGTGACCTGCGGTTTACTCTACCAGACTGTTGATGTACCTGAAAGGACTACTTTGCTGCCTTGAACCCTCAGAGGTTATCTCTGTTGTTGAAACCTGCAGTTCCACCTGCACCCAGGACTACCAGAGGGGTAGTTTGCTGGCCTCCTATTCAGAGTCACATTTACATAAAAGGCTCCCACCAGCTTGAACCTGCACCTGGACCCAGCCTGAGTGAGCCCTGAACCCGCAAATGGTGTCACACTAGTCCTGGACCCTTGGTTGTGGTGCTAAAGGTGCCCAGATGGCCAATTTTCAAAACTGAGGGCAAAGACAAAGTTGGCTCAAAAGTGCTCTTGGGACCAGGAGGAGACCAGTTCCAACCTGCTTGCCTATCCACCCCAGGTGCATTGCTGGTAGAATTACTTTGTGGCTTCTTCCGCTACGGTCTTCTCCGCAGCAGCAAATCTGGTTCAGCGGTCCTTTGTCAAAGCAGTATCTGCTTAATCCCGCTGGAGTTTTTTTGACTTCTGTTTCATCAACTAAGTCCGAAAGTAGAAATCTTCACAGTGGCTGTGACCCAAGGCCGTCTGACGATGACACTCCCTCATCGGACACCTCCTGCAGCCTTGCCCTGCAGAACTTAACATCTCAGACATTTTTCTTCAAGAATTTTTCTAAGCCCGAAGGTAAGCAATGACCAGACCTGATCCACTTCTTGTATTCAAACCACGCTACATCGTGGTCAGCCTTAACTTTTGACTTTGACTCAGTCTCACCCAACTAGATAACCGCGGTTGGCGCTTTGAGCTCTTAGGCGGTTGATTTTACTAAAAACTTTAAACATTCATAACTCTGGTTCTACTGTCACTTTGGTGTCACATGATTTATTAAAATTTGCTCTATTATACTAAATTGGTTTGGGATTTTTCTTGTATTGCGGTTTCACTTTATGACTGTTTGTGTACTGCTTAAATACTTTACACATTGCCTCTAAGTTAAGCCTGACCGCTTCTTGTGCCAAGCTACCCAGGTTAAGGACAGGATAATTTAGTGACTTTTTGTGGTTCACCCTGCAACATATTGTGACTGTTGCTTGGCCAGCGCTCACTCCCCAGTCAACCAGCAATCCATTTTCTCACAACTGACTAGATCTACTGCATGCCAATGGGTCACTCCTCTGTCGCTCTTCAGTGCCTCCTGTGGGTCTTTCCTCTGCTGCTCTTGGGTGAACTCTATAACATCGGTATTTATCCTATAAGAGTTCCACACCAAGAGATGTGCCTCTATTGCTCTTGGACCCCTACAAGCAATGCTATCGCTGTGTTCTCCTGTACATGCCTGTGAGCTGCTCCTCAGCAGAGGGATCATTCACCATGGCTACCTTTATTCAGTCCATGTCTGAGGGTTGCTCACCTGTCGATCTGGGTGAATATAGAGAGCATTTGCCATGTCTGTATTCAGTGATTTCCATGGGCTCCTCTTCTGTTGCTTGTGACTATATTTACAGAGACCTGATCAAGTATACACCACAGTAAATTAATGTAAGCTGTATGCGTTCTATCACTTATGCATCTCCCTGCCATCAAATGCCTAGGCGCAGCACCCTGCTGCGAAATACCAGCAAGGCTCGGGTCATTCAAGCATTACACCGTAAAACTACCCACATAGGCCACACTGCAGGTCAGCACCCTTCCAACCAAACACCCGCACAGTGTAGCATGCTATCTATCTGGAAATGCACTTCAGCTCCTTTTTAGGGGTGTAAAGCCTTATATAAATGCAATTACAATACTTTATCATTTCTGACAGCGTCTTCAATAAGTTGCCCTCTGTTGCTTTTGGATACACGTTACTTTTTGGTAAACACCACAACGGTCTCCCTTGCTGTGTGCCTTTCATCCAGAAGTGCCCGCCTGACACTTCTAGATGAAAGCCCCAAGGCACTCCTTTGGGGTTTAACAGTGCATTCAGTGTGTTGTACATCTGTTGCTACTGGTTGAAAATGATACAACACTCCTTTTGGGGTTTAACAGTACTGTAACAATCTTGCAGTCAGATTTGCGCTTATAAAAATGAATGTTAAAAATGCATGACAAACTGTAGCACATGCATGACAAATGTCATGGCAGTGTTTACAAACAGCATGACAGCACAGCTATGTAGTATTCAGAATGCCAATTAAAGGAAAGGCACAACAGTTGATATGGCATGACAGAGAACCTGATTTAGAGTTTGGTGGACAGGTTATTTCATCACAAATGCGACATATATCTAATCCGCTCTATTACTAGTGCATTATATCCTATTACACTCGTAATAAGGTGGGCAGGATATGCATCATGTTTGTGATGGGAGTACCCATCCTTCAAACCATAAATCAAGTTTTTACTACTTACGTAGCTAAACAACTTTTATCGGCTGGTCACATTTCCCAATGTCAACGACTGGTGGCAGCGGATTTGCCAATGTCCTTGTGACTGTATCTCTCCCCAATCTAACCTACATTTGACTCTTTTCTGTAAATTTTATCTAGAACCTAGAAAGAGATATCTTGTTCCAATCCTAAAAAGTCTTGGGTCACGTCAATGTCGCCCTGCCCTCCTGGTTCTCACTCCAACTCCTTGAGTATGATTTCTTAGCATTAAACATAGCCAGATTTTTAAAATTTTGTATTCGACACAGAAAGAACCTATAAGTGAGGCTTGGTGTTTTTTAATCTGTTGTTGTATATTTTAATTTAATTGTGTTTTTAAAAACATTTTATTGTTCTCTGACAAATCTATTAATATTTTATGTATGTACTTTTATGGTTTTCTATAATCTGAAACCGAATAAAGTAATAACAAATAAACATACTTACGTAGTGATCAGTTTAACACACTGCACCAAAAGGATGACAATTGGCATAACGCATGATAAATGTGTGATAATCATAATGGCAAACAGTACCAAGAACATGACAGTTGGCATATCAGAGTGATTAAAAGAACAATATGTGACATGAGCAGCATAAGAAACCACATGAAAAACACAGCAATTGGCATGAAAAAGTGTTTAAAAACGGCATAATAACTGTGTGATGATCAGCATGACCAACTGCAATTCATTTGTGCGATTACATTTTTAATTCTGCAAGCATCCCAAGGCGTAGCATGCTACCTGTCTACAAAGCCCTACAGTCAGAAGCAAGCAAGATATAAATAACAATATTATATGCTACAATATCAATGGTCAGAAGTTTGAATTGGTGAAAAGCTGTTCCTATCTAAGGATGTTGGTGACGAACACATTAACATGGGTCGATTATATGCAAACAGTAATAGGAAAGACCTACTACTGGGCCAATTTATTTGTTGGCTGTAAGCACATTCTGTCACAACAGCGACGAAGTATGGTTCCCGCCATCATAATGGTCTGCCTGCTGAATTTAAAAGTGGGCGGACCATAGGTGATAGAGGAGTTGAAAGAACAAGAACGTTAACATTCTGAAAGGTATAGATAGTTCACGATGATGAAGGAGTTTGGAAGTGTTTATAACTGAAAGGAAACAACCGCTTGTAAGGTGGGGCAGTGCAGTAAATATAGAGGTGGCATTTGATTAGAAGGATTACGGGAGAGGAGAAAAACGTTAGAAAGGTGGGGGTTAGGTAACATTGATGGAGGTTGTAATGTGAGGGACACGTAGGGTGAAAGGTACTTTGAAGAGTAGAGATATTCATTGTAAGGTGTAGCATTAAGCTACGTTATTTAGCGGGAAAACGTTGATTTGGGAGAGCGCCACGGGATGTTATGTGCACTTAGTATTGAGTGGGATTGGGCTGAGCATAGTCTAAATAATGTGTTTAGCATTATAGATAAACAAACCCCTGACGAAGGGCCGGACAGAAGGCCCGAAATGCATTGGGTAAACAAGTTTTATGGATGTGGATAAAACTTACATACACTGTCGTGGCGCTGAATAAGGCTTGGATTAACATTTCTGCCTCATTTAGAATTCAGTGAAGATGTAAGCGTCTCCCTTGTGATTTGCGCAAAAGCATGAAGAAATTATTAAATTTTGATTACTATGATGAAATAAAAGAACTTGGAGAAAAAGGATTGAGTTGTTGGCATTTATGGAATGCAATGGACATTAAAGCTGTGCACCCGGCACGGGGTGGAATCTGCTCCTGTACAGTGCGGACCATAGTTTTGCCACGGCTGAGACTAATCTGTCTCCACTGTTGCCAAACTTCTCTGACAGCCCAACAGAGTAAGGGCAGTTGACGAACTGGCTATATGTACACCCTGCCCAATTTGGATGGGCGGACATAGAGCCGGTTTGTACTTCCTGTTATTGCCAGGAAAACCCTGGTGTTAAGGGGCAGTCAAAAAAACCAAAAAAAACTACCCCTCCCCCCCCTACCTGAACCCTCACCCCCTATCTCCGCTATGGGAGATAACTCCCATGACGAGGAGGGCATTGTTTTTCTATTTTCAAAAACAAAATCCCAATTTGGGGTTTTGTTTTTGGAAGAAAAAAACATTGGAAGCTTTGCTGTAGGACTTAGTCATGTTTGATGGAGCCATAAGACAAAGTTCCAATGCAGACCCAGGAACAGCCTTGAGGGCAGTTGTTGTGAATGCTTGAAATGTCTATTGGGCTGTAGCCAAATTATAAATCGTGCCGTAAGTCGCCAATATTCATTCCAGTTATAAGGGAAATAATGTCTTTCGTTACGGAACTTTGCCTATTTCAACACTAAAGAGGTGAACATTTGGAGAAATGCATTTCCATATGTCAAAACCTGCAGATACAAGTTTGCAGCATGAATTAGGTTTGACTAGTATATATTATCAGAGCCAAGGGCAACACATCATTAATTGCGTTTCAAAATTAGAATTTCAAAACAAGGCATGCAAAGCAAGTTTCAACAATGAAATTGGATATATTACAAATCTGAAAAAACCTTTTTATGTAACTACAAACACAAAAAAATTCAAATTCAGTTCTATGGTCAAATAATAATGGACCCGGATTTCTGATTTTCTTTTCAAATTTTCCTTCTGGGGTATATTTTTCAGATGAACAAGGCATGTGGATTCTCAACCTATTTCGTTTTTATGGGCTGAAATCCCATTGTTGAAAATATTTACACTTGTGCTGCCATTGAACCCTCCAACTGTAAATGTTTGTTCTCATGTATATAAATATTTTCCTATGTTTATTGGTTTATAATTTTGAACCATTGATCTGTAGAGGCCTGAAAATGTATCTCCATCAAAGAATGAATAATGTATTTATTATTTTGTTGATTTCTTCATAATGTTAGGAGATGTGTGTAATGAAGTTTTCAAACTCCTGCAGTGATGAAATTCAAGAACAGGTCCATTAGGTTTTCACTTTGAACCCTCTCTCCCAAAAGCCTGAACTTGGAAGTCAAGCTTCTGTTTCAGCTGTAAAGAGTGAGGAGCAGCAGTGAAAGAAGATGATAGCTTGTTTACTTTACTCCCTGTGTGCTTACCTTTTTACACTTCAATAAGATTGAAGCAGATATATTGCTTTTAGATTGAAGTAAATAGCAACCAAACCCCAAATGATTTAAGTTTGACCAGCATTAAGAATATTGCTGATGGCTTTAAAGTGATATAAGAAAGCAACCACATAAAAATGGAGGTGATTGTCTGTGATAAATTGAGGCATGTTACTGTTCTTTGCAAGATGTGAGAGTTATTAGATTGAGGGAGTTACATTAGGAATCATTACATAACAGTTAACTTTTAAGACTTTTACTTTACAGGTTTTTACTTTGCTAATTTTTAAACGTTGAAAGTCACCGAATTTTACGTAAATACATGAACATATATATATTTATGATTTTTAATACATATCACCCTTCTAGGCGAATCTGGAGTTGCTGTCATCGAAACATTATCTCCAAAGTCGTCATTATTCGCGTTTGTGGCCATGTGTCTCTCTTAAAAAGTTCAGGGCGCTACTGTCACAAGCAGATGTCGCTACTGCAGCCTCACAACATCTGTCTGTGATGCTAGGGATGCAAGCATGTCTCCAGGTCCTGTGAGACATGTATCCTCATGCACACCAAGGCCATCAACGAGTGAGAGGCACAGCTCTTCAGTGCTTGGGCTTGAGATGAACATCAGAGCAGTTGTGGTTCAAGATACAGCTCCTGTCTTAGGTTCCCCTCTGGCTCGCCTTCAACCAGAGAATCTTCAAAGCTGGCTGTCTTTCAATGACAATGACAAGTCCTCCAGGAAGATACTTTTGTCTTTGGATCTGGAAGACAGAATAATGTCCTTCAGATTGCACGACTTGTTATTTCAAACACCGATCCTGCTCATGCATGTGTGGTACCTGCATTCTGTGATGAGCTCCACCAACTATGAATTTGCAGTTATTCCTTTCTGGCTAATGTCAGCCCCTCAAGTCTTCACGAAAGTGGTGTTGGTGATTGTGGTGCATCTTTGTAGGTCTCTGAATTCCTGTAACTCCACTACTAGCTGCTGAAGGCAGGCTTGATGCATCTTGTATGCGACGATCTGCAGATCATGATCTCCTTGCTCTTCCATTTATGGTTTTCCAGTCAACCTCTCTAAGTTGAAACTCTAACCCTCCCAGCATCTCCTCTTTGCCCGGGGCACTGCCTCAAGGCGTTTCCATCTCTCCATTGAGTTTGGGACATTCAGGCTATGATCCAGATGTTTCTGAAGGAAGCAGCTCTTCTTCTTGCCCTGACATCCTGCACCTTGTGGGCATGCTTGCTTCAAGCATCTTGCTGGTTCCTCACGGTCAGCGCCATAGCGTGCACTTAAGTGAGATGCATCCACTAAGCGCGGGCACAGCACTGGAGGAGGTCCTTACTGAAAACATTCAGATTCCACCCAAAGAGGTTTAAGACTTGCAGGGGTTGCTGGTGAACAGACCATCTTGCATGCAGGAAGCCCTTTTGCTCTCCCCTTCACTGCCCATGGTAAGGGCCTCCATCCCTCAGATGGGGCGATCATTTCAATATATTGGAGATCAGAGGCCTACGGCATCCAACAGAGCAGAAAATCCCACATCAATCTGCAGAAGCTTCAACTCTTCACCTGACCCACAAAGTGTTGCAGTTTTGGATCCACAGCCAGTCTGTTGATGTCCTAATGGACTATATGTGTGTTATGTTAACAGAAAGTGTGACATGGACTAATGTCCCCTCTTTCTGGAGGTACTGACTCTGTGGTCTTAGGTTTAGGCTCACATCTGGCTGGTTGTGAACCAGCTGAAGTGCTCCCTAAACATTTGAGGCCAACCATCTCAGTTTGCGTCATCATGCTGATTATGAGTGCCACCATCACTGGGAGGTGGCTCAGTTAATCTTCGCTCTCCTAGGCAGTCTTCTTGTAGACCACTTTGCTACTCACAAGAACAAACGCTGTATGCAGTTTTGCACCCTAAAGCTCATACAGGGAGCCCCAGGAGACATGTTCTGATGGAGGTGGAACTTCTGCCTTTACTATGCATTTCTTCCCATTCCTCTGTCACAAGCTTGTGCAGGTGAACTTGATAATTCCGGACTGGCTGTGGAGGATGTGGTACTTGATTTGCTCTGCCTCTGCCCTCCCTTTCCTCTTCTGCTCAGGGTGAACCTCCTCTATAAATGGAATGGAGATTTTCTGCATCTGAACCTACAGGGCCTGCACCCTTGTGCCTTACCTAGGGCAGTCTGAGCTCCTTTGATCTAACATCAGAGATGGTGGGCGTCATCTTGCTAGCTCATTGCCCCCCCTACTAAACCTGTTTATTCTGGACATAGGTCCTGTTTCATTTCATAGTGTCCCGGTGAGAAAGTTAAACCATTTGCCAGTTTGAGATTTCCTTGAAAAAGTTGGAACATAAGGCAACCTCTAATTATTCACAAAACATGATTTTAAAAGGGGGGGGGGCAATTTGCCTACCACCATGGTATAAGACTTGGCTGTATTGGTCTTTAGACCCAAATCACACAAAAAATCATTAAATCTACTAACAAGCATTTGCAGGCCCAAACCGGTTCTGGACATCAACACACATTTATTGGCGTAGAGTAACACTGGCAGATTTCCTGTACCTATCTTGGGGACATCAACATGCCCTTGGTTCAAATAACTTTCCAAGTCATTAATGTAAAGACAGAATAGAAATGGCGCCAGCATGCAACCTTGAAGTACCACACAGTTCATTTTAATGGGAAGTGTTCCCCATCCGCCCCATACCTGGCCCTCCCTGTCACATCCTGATGCATCTGTGCTGAGAAGTGAACTAAGAATGTGTCTATGCCCAGATCCAGCATTTCTTTCCATAAATCCCCTCTCTCCACAATGTAAAATGCCGATGTAAGGTCCATAAATCCCATATAGAGAGGACCGTTCTTGACTATTGTGTACTTGCTTATGACCAGTTGGAGTTTGAGCCACTGTTCAACAGTTCCCAGGCCCCTCCTGAAGCCGTACTGTGTATCGGAGAACGTCCCACTTTCAGTTACCCAGGATTTCAGGCAATCTAAAATGACCCTGCCCATCAATTTACATGTGCAATCAATAAACAAAATTGGGTGGTAACACCTCAGGTCAGACCTGTCCTCTTTTTAAAAAATGGGTACTATGATCACAGTGGCCCATGATTTTGGGGGGCCATGGGAAGCTATTCAGCTTAGAATGTTAGTCAACAGTGGGAGCCAAAGGACAGGATTGGCCAGAAAAATGTCAGCAAGGATGCCATCTGGGCCAGATGCCTTATTCTTTATGGTTTGATTTAGGGCTTTTTTAACTTCCTCAAAAGTAGGGGGTGCCAAAGACCCCGAAGTAATTTGCTTGTCGCTATATTTTAAAGTGCAATAGTGCTCACCCTCATTAGTATATGAGCTAAATAAATGTTGGACCCAAGCATCGGGCATAATTGTAGCATCAGTGCTGCTATTATGGGAGTTTTGAAACCAGTTGAATTGACAGTGTTCCAAAAAAGTATAGGGTCTTTGTTAAGACTGGCTTCATGCAGTTGTTCCCTTGCCTCTTTTCTTATGGCCATTTTACGTTTCAATATGGCCTGTTTATATTAATTTCGAAGGTGTCTCACTGCTAAATTATCCCTGTTTTTTTGTCCAGTGCCTCGATGAGGTTACTGTGAGAACGTGAGCAATCACTGTTGAACCATTTGTGGGACCTATGGAGACTCCGTTTCCTATCCACTAGTATTACAACATTAATTGTCTCAGTTATTTCGGCAAAAACCCTTAGCATGGACGGTGGATTTATTCTGCTTTCTGCTTTCTAGACACTCCAGAATGTGTGACTTCTTTGCAAACAGAATCTGCTGAAGAACAGATTCTGGGTCCACCATGGTCCACTTACGCAAGATGCCCTTATTTTTAGGTCTCACCTGAAACATTCTGAAAGGTATGGATAGTTCACGATGATGAAGGAGTTGGGAAGTGTTTATAACTGAAAGGAAACAACCGCTTGTAAGGTGGGGCAGTGCAGTAAATATAGAGGTGGCATTTGATTAGAAGGATTACGGGAGAGGAGAAAAACGTTAGAAAGGTGGGGGTTAGGTAACATTGATGGAGGTTGTAATGTGAGGGACACGTAGGGTGAAAGGTACTTTGAAGAGTAGAGATATTCATTGTAAGGTGTAGCATTAAGCTACGTTATTTAGCGGGAAAACGTTGATTTGGGAGAGCGCCACGGGATGTTATGTGCACTTAGTATTGAGTGGGATTGGGCTGAGCATAGTCTAAATAATGTGTTTTGCATTATAGATAAACAAACCCCTGACGAAGGGCTGGACAGAAGGCCCGAAATGCATTGGGTAAACAAGTTTTATGGATGTGGATAAAACTTACATACACTGTCGTGGCGCAGAATAAGGCTTGGATTAACATTATTGCCTCATTTAGAATTCAGTGAAGATGTAAGCGTCTCCCTTGTGATTTGCGCAAAAGCATGAAGAAATTATTACATTTTGATTACTATGATGAAATAAAAGAACTTGGAGAAAAAGGATTGAGTTGTTGGCATTTATGGAATGCAATGGACATTAAAGCTGTGCACCCGGCACGGGGTGGAATCTGCTCCTGTACAGTGCGGACCATAGTTTTGCCACGGCTGAGACTAATCTGTCTCCACTGTTGCCAAACTTCTCTGACAGCCCAACAGAGTAAGGGCAGTTGACGAACTGGCTATATGTACACCCTGCCCAATTTGGATGGGCGGACATAGAGCCGGTTTGTACTTCCTGTTATTGCCAGGAAAACCCTGGTGTTAAGGGGCAGTCAAAAAAAACAAAAAAAACTACCCCTCCCCCCCCTACCTGAACCCTCACCCCCTATCTCCGCTATGGGAGATAACTCCCATGACGAGGAGGGCATTGTTTTTCTATTTTCAAAAACAAAATCCCAATTTGGGGTTTTGTTTTTGGAAGAAAAAAAACATTGGACGCTTTGCTGTAGGACTTAGTCATGTTTGATGGAGCCATAAGACAAAGTTCCAATGCAGACCCAGGAACAGCCTTGAGGGCAGTTGTTGTGAATGCTTGAAATGTCTATTGGGCTGTAGCCAAATTATAAATCGTGCCGTAAGTCGCCAATATTCATTCCAGTTATAAGGGAAATAATGTCTTTCGTTACGGAACTTTGCCTATTTCAACACTAAAGAGGTGAACATTTGGAGAAATGCATTTCCATATGTCAAAACCTGCAGATAGAAGTTTGCAGCATGAATTAGGTTTGACTAGTATATATTACCAGAGCCAAGGGCAACACATCATTAATTGCGTTTCAAAATTAGAATTTCAAAACAAGGCATGCAAAGCAAGTTTCAACAATGAAATTGGATATATTACAAATCTGAAAAAACCTTTTTATGTAACTACAAACACAAAAAAATTCAAATTCAGTTCTATGGTCAAATAATAATGGACCCGGATTTCTGATTTTCTTTTCAAATTTTCCTTCTGGGGTATATTTTTCAGATGAACAAGGCATGTGGATTCTCAACCTATTTCGTTTTTATGGGCTGAAATCCCATTGTTGAAAATATTTACACTTGTGCTGCCATTGAACCCTCCAACTGTAAATGTTTGTTCTCATGTATATAAATATTTTCCTATGTTTATTGGTTTATAATTTTGAACCATTGATCTGTAGAGGCCTGAAAATGTACTATAAATAAATAAATAAATAAATAATCTGAAAGAATCTCCATCAAAGAATGAATAATGTATTTATTATTTTGTTGATTTCTTCATAATGTTAGGAGATGTGTGTAATGAAGTTTTCAAACTCCTGCAGTGATGAAATTCAAGAACAGGTCCATTAGGTTTTCACTTTGAACCCTCTCTCCCAAAAGCCTGAACTTGGAAGTCAAGCTTCTGTTTCAGCTGTAAAGAGTGAGGAGCAGCAGTGAAAGAAGATGATAGCTTGTTTACTTTACTCCCTGTGTGCTTACCTTTTTACACTTCAATAAGATTGAAGCAGATATATTGCTTTTAGATTGAAGTAAATAGCAACCAAACCCCAAATGATTTAAGTTTGACCAGCATTAAGAATATTGCTGATGGCTTTAAAGTGATATAAGAAAGCAACCACATAAAAATGGAGGTGATTGTCTGTGATAAATTGAGGCATGTTACTGTTCTTTGCAAGATGTGAGAGTTATTAGATTGAGGGAGTTACATTAGGAATCATTACATAACAGTTAACTTTTAAGACTTTTACTTTACAGGTTTTTACTTTGCTAATTTTTAAACGTTGAAAGTCACCGAATTTTACGTAAATACATGAACATATATATATTTATGATTTTTAATACATATCACCCTTCTAGGCGAATCTGGAGTTGCTGTCATCGAAACATTATCTCCAAAGTCGTCATTATTCGCGTTTGTGGCCATGTGTCTCTCTTAAAAAGTTCAGGGCGCTACTGTCACAAGCAGATGTCGCTACTGCAGCCTCACAACATCTGTCTGTGATGCTAGGGATGCAAGCATGTCTCCAGGTCCTGTGAGACATGTATCCTCATGCACACCAAGGCCATCAACGAGTGAGAGGCACAGCTCTTCAGTGCTTGGGCTTGAGATGAACATCAGAGCAGTTGTGGTTCAAGATACAGCTCCTGTCTTAGGTTCCCCTCTGGCTCGCCTTCAACCAGAGAATCTTCAAAGCTGGCTGTCTTTCAATGACAATGACAAGTCCTCCAGGAAGATACTTTTGTCTTTGGATCTGGAAGACAGAATAATGTCCTTCAGATTGCACGACTTGTTATTTCAAACACCGATCCTGCTCATGCATGTGTGGTACCTGCATTCTGTGATGAGCTCCACCAACTATGAATTTGCAGTTATTCCTTTCTAGCTAATGTCAGCCCCTCAAGTCTTCACGAAAGTGGTGTTGGTGATTGTGGTGCATCTTTGTAGGTCTCTGAATTCCTGTAACTCCACTACTAGCTGCTGAAGGCAGGCTTGATGCATCTTGTATGCGACGATCTGCAGATCATGATCTCCTTGCTCTTCCATTTATGGTTTTCCAGTCAACCTCTCTAAGTTGAAACTCTAACCCTCCCAGCATCTCCTCTTTGCCCGGGGCACTGCCTCAAGGCGTTTCCATCTCTCCATTGAGTTTGGGACATTCAGGCTATGATCCAGATGTTTCTGAAGGAAGCAGCTCTTCTTCTTGCCCTGACATCCTGCACCTTGTGGGCATGCTTGCTTCAAGCATCTTGCTGGTTCCTCACGGTCAGCGCCATAGCGTGCACTTAAGTGAGATGCATCCACTAAGCGCGGGCACAGCACTGGAGGAGGTCCTTACTGAAAACATTCAGATTCCACCCAAAGAGGTTTAAGACTTGCAGGGGTTGCTGGTGAACAGACCATCTTGCATGCAGGAAGCCCTTTTGCTCTCGCCTTCACTGCCCATGGTAAGGGCCTCCATCCCTCAGATGGGGCGATCATTTCAATATATTGGAGATCAGAGGCCTACGGCATCCAACAGAGCAGAAAATCCCACATCAATCTGCAGAAGCTTCAACTCTTCACCTGACCCACAAAGTGTTGCAGTTTTGGATCCACAGCCAGTCTGTTGATGTCCTAATGGACTATATGTGTGTTATGTTAACAGAAAGTGTGACATGGACTAATGTCCCCTCTTTCTGGAGGTACTGACTCTGTGGTCTTAGGTTTAGGCTCACATCTGGCTGGTTGTGAACCAGCTGAAGTGCTCCCTAAACATTTGAGGCCAACCATCTCAGTTTGCGTCATCATGCTGATTATGAGTGCCACCATCACTGGGAGGTGGCTCAGTTAATCTTCGCTCTCCTAGGCAGTCTTCTTGTAGACCACTTTGCTACTCACAAGAACAAACGCTGTATGCAGTTTTGCACCCTAAAGCTCATACAGGGAGCCCCAGGAGACATGTTCTGATGGAGGTGGAACTTCTGCCTTTACTATGCATTTCTTCCCATTCCTCTGTCACAAGCGTGTGCAGGTGAACTTGATAATTCCGGACTGGCTGTGGAGGATGTGGTACTTGATTTGCTCTGCCTCTGCCCTCCCTTTCCTCTTCTGCTCAGGGTGAACCTCCTCTATAAATGGAATGGAGATTTTCTGCATCTGAACCTACAGGGCCTGCACCCTTGTGCCTTACCTAGGGCAGTCTGAGCTCCTTTGATCTAACATCAGAGATGGTGGGCGTCATCTTGCTAGCTCATTGCCCCCCCTACTAAACCTGTTTATTCTGGACATAGGTCCTGTTTCATTTCATAGTGTCCCGGTGAGAAAGTTAAACCATTTGCCAGTTTGAGATTTCCTTGAAAAAGTTGGAACATAAGGCAACCTCTAATTATTCACAAAACATGATTTTAAAAGGGGGGGGGGGCAATTTGCCTACCACCATGGTATAAGACTTGGCTGTATTGGTCTTTAGACCCAAATCACACAAAAAATCATTAAATCTACTGACAAGCATTTGCAGGCCCAAACCGGTTCTGGACATCAACACACATTTATTGGCGTAGAGTAACACTTGCAGATTTCCTGTACCTATCTTGGGGACATCAACATGCCCTTGGTTCAAATAACTTTCCAAGTCATTAATGTAAAGACAGAATAGAAATGGCGCCAGCACGCAACCTTGAAGTACCACACAGTTCATTTTAATGGGAAGTGTTCCCCATCCGCCCCATACCTGACCCTCCCTGTCACATCCTGATGCATCTGTGCTGAGAAGTGAACTAAGAATGTGTCTATGCCCAGATCCAGCATTTCTTTCCATAAATCCCCTCTCTCCACAATGTAAAATGCCGATGTAAGGTCCATAAAACCCATATAGAGAGGACCGTTCTTGACTATTGTGTACTTGCTTATGACCAGTTGGAGTTTGAGCCACTGTTCAACAGTTCCCAGGCCCCTCCTGAAGCCGTACTGTGTATCGGAGAACGTCCCACTTTCAGTTACCCAGGATTTCAGGCAATCTAAAATGACCCTGCCCATCAATTTACATGTGCAATCAATAAACAAAATTGGGTGGTAACACCTCAGGTCAGACCTGTCCTCTTTTTAAAAAATGGGTACTATGATCACAGTGGCCCATGATTTTGGGGGGCCATGGGAAGCTATTCAGCTTAGAATGTTAGTCAACAGTGGGAGCCAAAGGACAGGATTGGCCAGAAAAATGTCAGCAAGGATGCCATCTGGGCCAGATGCCTTATTCTTTATGGTTTGATTTAGGGCTTTTTTAACTTCCTCAAAAGTAGGGGGTGCCAAAGACCCCGAAGTAATTTGCTTGTCGCTATATTTTAAAGTGCAATAGTGCTCACCCTCATTAGTATATGAGCTAAATAAATGTTGGACCCAAGCATCGGGCATAATTGTAGCATCAGTGCTGCTATTATGGGAGTTTTGAAACCAGTTGAATTGACAGTGTTCCAAAAAAGTATAGGGTCTTTGTTAAGACTGGCTTCATGCAGTTGTTCCCTTGCCTCTTTTCTTATGGCCATTTTACGTTTCAATATGGCCTGTTTATATTAATTTCGAAGGTGTCTCACTGCTAAATTATCCCTGTTTTTTTGTCCAGTGCCTCGATGAGGTTACTGTGAGAACGTGAGCAATCACTGTTGAACCATTTGTGGGACCTATGGAGACTCCGTTTCCTATCCACTAGTATTACAACATTAATTGTCTCAGTTATTTCGGCAAAAACCCTTAGCATGGACGGTGGATTTATTCTACTTTCTGCTTTCTAAACACTCCAGAATGTGTGACTTCTTTGCAAACAGAATCTGCTGAAGAACAGATTCTGGGTCCACCATGGTCCACTTACGCAAGATGCCCTTATTTTTAGGTCTCACCTGAAACATTCTGAAAGGTATGGATAGTTCACGATGATGAAGGAGTTGGGAAGTGTTTATAACTGAAAGGAAACAACCGCTTGTAAGGTGGGGCAGTGCAGTAAATATAGAGGTGGCATTTGATTAGAAGGATTACGGGAGAGGAGAAAAACGTTAGAAAGGTGGGGGTTAGGTAACATTGATGGAGGTTGTAATGTGAGGGACACGTAGGGTGAAAGGTACTTTGAAGAGTAGAGATATTCATTGTAAGGTGTAGCATTAAGCTACGTTATTTAGCGGGAAAACGTTGATTTGGGAGAGCGCCACGGGATGTTATGTGCACTTAGTATTGAGTGGGATTGGGCTGAGCATAGTCTAAATA
Source organism: Lissotriton helveticus (assembly GCF_964261635.1). Classification (NCBI taxonomy): domain Eukaryota; kingdom Metazoa; phylum Chordata; class Amphibia; order Caudata; family Salamandridae; genus Lissotriton; species Lissotriton helveticus. Next base: position 94,125,214 of record NC_136058.1, read on the forward strand.
ATGTGTTTAGCATTATAGATAAACAAACCCCTGACAAAGGGCCGGACAGAAGGCCCGAAATGCATTGGGTAAACAAGTTTTATGGATGTGGATAAAACTTACATACACTGTCGTGGCGCTGAATAAGGCTTGGATTAACATTATTGCCTCATTTAGAATTCAGTGAAGATGTAAGCGTCTCCCTTGTGATTTGCGCAAAAGCATGAAGAAATTATTACATTTTGATTACTATGATGAAATAAAAGAACTTGGAGAAAAAGGATTGAGTTGTTGGCATTTATGGAATGCAATGGACATTAAAGCTGTGCACCCGGCACGGGGTGGAATCTGCTCCTGTACAGTGCGGACCATAGTTTTGCCACTGCTGAGATTAATCTGTCTCCACTGTTGCCAAACTTCTCTGACAGCCCAACAGAGTAAGGGCAGTTGACGAACTGGCTATATGTACACCCTGCCCAATTTGGATGGGCGGACATAGAGCCGTTTTGTACTTCCTGTTATTGCCAGGAAAACCCTGGTGTTAAGGGGCAGTCAAAAAAAACAAAAAAAACTACCCCTCCCCCCCCTACCTGAACCCTCACCCCCTATCTCCGCTATGGGAGATAACTCCCATGACGAGGAGGGCATTGTTTTTCTATTTTCAAAAACAAAATCCCAATTTGGGGTTTTGTTTTTGGAAGAAAAAAAACATTGGAAGCTTTGCTGTAGGACTTAGTCATGTTTGATGGAGCCATAAGACAAAGTTCCAATGCAGACCCAGGAACAGCCTTGAGGGCAGTTGTTATGAATGCTTGAAATGTCTATTGGGCTGTAGCCAAATTATAAATCGTGCCGTAAGTCGCCAATATTCATTCCAGTTATAAGGGAAATAATGTCTTTCGTTACGGAACTTTGCCTATTTCAACACTAAAGAGGTGAACATTTGGAGAAATGCATTTCCATATGTCAAAACCTGCAGATAGAAGTTTGCAGCATGAATTAGGTTTGACTAGTATATATTACCAGAGCCAAGGGCAACACATCATTAATTGCGTTTCAAAATTAGAATTTCAAAACAAGGCATGCAAAGCAAGTTTCAACAATGAAATTGGATATATTACAAATCTGAAAAAACCTTGTATGTAACTACAAACACAAAAAAATTCAAATTCAGTTCTATGGTCAAATAATAATGGACCCGGATTTCTGATTTTCTTTTCAAATTTTCCTTCTGGGGTATATTTTTCAGATGAACAAGGCATGTGGATTCTCAACCTATTACGTTTTTATGGGCTGAAATCCCATTGTTGAAAATATTTACACTTGTGCTGCCATTGAACCCTCCAACTGTAAATGTTTGTTCTCATGTATATAAATATTTTCCTATGTTTATTGGTTTATAATTTTGAACCATTGATCTGTAGAGGCCTGAAAATGTACTATAAATAAATAAATAAATAAATAATCTGAAAGTATCTCCATCAAAGAATGAATAATGTATTTATTATTTTGTTGATTTCTTCATAATGTTAGGAGATGTGTGTAATGAAGTTTTCAAACTCCTGCAGTGATGAAATTCAAGAACAGGTCCATTAGGTTTTCACTTTGAACCCTCTCTCCCAAAAGCCTGAACTTGGAAGTCAAGCTTCTGTTTCAGCTGTAAAGAGTGAGGAGCAGCAGTGAAAGAAGATGATAGCTTGTTTACTTTACTCCCTGTGTGCTTACCTTTTTACACTTCAATAAGATTGAAGCAGATATATTGCTTTTAGATTGAAGTAAATAGCAACCAAACCCCAAATGATTTAAGTTTGACCAGCATTAAGAATATTGCTGATGGCTTTAAAGTGATATAAGAAAGCAACCACATAAAAATGGAGGTGATTGTCTGTGATAAATTGAGGCATGTTACTGTTCTTTGCAAGATGTGAGAGTTATTAGATTGAGGGAGTTACATTAGGAATCATTACATAACAGTTAACTTTTAAGACTTTTACTTTACAGGTTTTTACTTTGCTAATTTTTAAACGTTGAAAGTCACCGAATTTTACGTAAATACATGAACATATATATATTTATGATTTTTAATACATATCACCCTTCTAGGCGAATCTGGAGTTGCTGTCATCGAAACATTATCTCCAAAGTCGTCATTATTCGCGTTTGTGGCCATGTGTCTCTCTTAAAAAGTTCAGGGCGCTACTGTCACAAGCAGATGTCGCTACTGCAGCCTCACAACATCTGTCTGTGATGCTAGGGATGCAAGCATGTCTCCAGGTCCTGTGAGACATGTATCCTCATGCACACCAAGGCCATCAACGAGTGAGAGGCACAGCTCTTCAGTGCTTGGGCTTGAGATGAACATCAGAGCAGTTGTGGTTCAAGATACAGCTCCTGTCTTAGGTTCCCCTCTGGCTCGCCTTCAACCAGAGAATCTTCAAAGCTGGCTGTCTTTCAATGACAATGACAAGTCGTCCAGGAAGATACTTTTGTCTTTGGATCTGGAAGACAGAATAATGTCCTTCAGATTGCACGACTTGTTATTTCAACACCGATCCTGCTCATGCATGTGTGGTACCTGCATTCTGTGATGAGCTCCACCAACTATGAATTTGCAGTTATTCCTTTCTGGCTAATGTCAGCCCCTCAAGTCTTCACGAAAGTGGTGTTGGTGATTGTGGTGCATCTTTGTAGGTCTCTGAATTCCTGTAACTCCACTACTAGCTGCTGAAGGCAGGCTTGATGCATCTTGTATGCGACGATCTGCAGCTCATGATCTCCTTGCTCTTCCATTTATGGTTTTCCAGTCAACCTCTCTAAGTTGAACCTCTAACCCTCCTAACATCTCCTCTTTGCCCGGGGCACTGCCTCAAGGCGTTTCCATCTCTCCATTGAGTTTGGGACATTCAGGCTATGATCCAGATGTTTCTGAAGGAAGCAGCTCTTCTTCTTGCCCTGACATCCTGCACCTTGTGGGCATGCTTGCTTCAAGCATCTTGCTGGTTCCTCACGGTCAGCGCCATAGCGTGCACTTAAGTGAGATGCATCCACTAAGCGCGGGCACAGCACTGGAGGAGGTCCTTACTGAAAACATTCAGATTCCACCCAAAGAGGTTTAAGACTTGCAGGGGTTGCTGGTGAACAGACCATCTTGCATGCAGGAAGCCCTTTTGCTCTCCCCTTCACTGCCCATGGTAAGGGCCTCCATCCCTCAGATGGGGCGATCATTTCAATATATTGGAGATCAGAGGCCTACGGCATCCAACAGAGCAGAAAATCCCACATCAATCTGCAGAAGCTTCAACTCTTCACCTGACCCACAAAGTGTTGCAGTTTTGGATCCACAGCCAGTCTGTTGATGTCCTAATGGACTATATGTGTGTTATGTTAACAGAAAGTGTGACATGGACTAATGTCCCCTCTTTCTGGAGGTACTGACTCTGTGGTCTTAGGTTTAGGCTCACATCTGGCTGGTTGTGAACCAGCTGAAGTGCTCCCTAAACATTTGAGGCCAACCATCTCAGTTTGCGTCATCATGCTGATTATGAGTGCCACCATCACTGGGAGGTGGCTCAGTTAATCTTCGCTCTCCTAGGCAGTCTTCTTGTAGACCACTTTGCTACTCACAAGAACAAACGCTGTATGCAGTTTTGCACCCTAAAGCTCGTACAGGGAGCCCCAGGAGACATGTTCTGATGGAGGTGGAACTTCCGCCTTTACTATGCATTTCTTCCCATTCCTCTGTCACAAGCGTGTGCAGGTGAACTTGATAATTCCGGACTGGCTGTGGAGGATGTGGTACTTGATTTGCTCTGCCTCTGCCCTCCCTTTCCTCTTCTGCTCAGGGTGAACCTCCTCTATAAATGGAATGGAGATTTTCTGCATCTGAACCTACAGGGCCTGCACCCTTGTGCCTTACCTAGGGCAGTCTGAGCTCCTTTGATCTAACATCAGAGATGGTGGGCGTCATCTTGCTAGCTCATTGCCCCCCCTACTAAACCTGTTTATTCTGGACACAGGTCCTGTTTCATTTCATAGTGTCCCGGTGAGAAAGTTAAACCTTTTGCCAGTTTGAGATTTCCTTGAAAAAGTTGGAACATAAGGCAACCTCTAATTATTCACAAAACATGATTTTAAAGGGGGGGGGGGCAATTTGCCTACCACCATGGTATAAGACTTGGCTGTATTGGTCTTTAGACCCAAATCACACAAAAAATCATTAAATCTACTGACAAGCATTTGCAGGCCCAAACCGGTTCTGGACATCAACACACATTTTTTGGCGTAGAGTAACACTGGCAGATTTCCTGTACCTATCTTGGGGACATCAACATGCCCTTGGTTCAAATAACTTTCCAAGTCATTAATGTAAAGACAGAAGAAATGGCGCCAGCACGCAACCTTGAAGTACCACACAGTTCATTTTAATGGGAAGGGTTCCCCATCCGCCCCATACCTGACCCTCCCTGTCACATCCTGATGCATCTGTGCTGAGAAGTGAACTAAGAATGTGTCTATGCCCAGATCCAGCATTTCTTTCCATAAATCCCCTCTCTCCACAATGTAAAATGCCGATGTAAGGTCCATAAAACCCATATTGAGAGGACCGTTCTTGACTATTGTGTACTTGCTTATGACCAGTTGGAATTTGAGCCACTGTTCAACAGTTCCCAGGCCCCTCCTGAAGCCGTACTGTGTATCGGAGAACGTCCCACTTTCAGTTACCCAGGATTTCAGGCAATCTAAAATGACCCTGCCCATCAATTTACATGTGCAATCAATAAACAAAATTGGGTGGTAACACCTCAGGTCAGACCTGTCCTCTTTTTAAAAAATGGGTACTATGATCACAGTGGCCCATGATTTTGGGGGGCCATGGGAAGCTATTCAGCTTAGAATGTTAGTCAACAGTGGGAGCCAAAGGACAGGATTGGCCAGAAAAATGTCAGCAAGGATGCCATCTGGGCCAGATGCCTTATTCTTTATGGTTTGATTTAGGGCTTTTTTAACTTCCTCAAAAGTAGGGGGTGCCAAAGACCCCGAAGTAATTTGCTTGTCGCTATATTTTAAAGTGCAATAGTGCTCACCCTCATTAGTATATGAGCTAAATAAATGTTGGACCCAAGCATCGGGCATAATTGTAGCATCAGTGCTGCTATTATGGGAGTTTTGAAACCAGTTGAATTGACAGTGTTCCAAAAAAGTATAGGGTCTTTGTTAAGACTGGCTTCATGCAGTTGTTCCCTTGCCTCTTTTCTTATGGCCATTTTACGTTTAAATATGGCCTGTTTATATTAATTTCGAAGGTGTCTCACTGCTAAATTATCCCTGTTTTTTTGTCCAGTGCCTCGATGAGGTTACTGTGAGAACGTGAGCAATCACTTTTGAACCATTTGTGGGACCTATGGAGACTCCGTTTCCTATCCACTAGTATTACAACATTAATTGTCTCAGTTATTTCGGCAAAAACCCTTAGCATGGACGGTGGATTTATTCTGCTTTCTAGACACTCCAGAATGTGTGACTTCTTTGCAAAAGAATCTGCTGAAGAACAGATTCTGGGTCCACCATGGTCCACTTACGCAAGATGCCCTTATTTTTAGGTCTCACCTGAGCCAGCGCATGCGCTGATCTGCAAGACATTTAGTATGTGGGCTTTTAAAAGTCCTTCCACACGCTTTTGCTGGCCTCAAGCTTGCGGTTACGCGCGGGGGCAGGCGCGCAGCCACCATCTGGCTTTCCTCCGTCATGGGTCATTAAGTGCATTGCTTGCGGGCACCCTTACAGCCCGCGATCGCGATCACTTTCACTTTCGCATCACTTTCACAGCCGCGTGGCCAGTGCTTGTTTTTAGTCCTCTCTCTTTGTCGCTTTGTTGTAAGGCCCCTCACTGCAGTAGTGTAATGTTGTGAATCTTCTCTCTGGGGTAATGCTTTGCTGCTAGGCATCTCTCTGGGGTAGTTCTTTAGTTTTGGTACTGGCTTATTGTGAGTGATCCCTATAGCATAATGCTTACCACCACCAATCCGCTTTGCTTACCAGTGCGTGTTCGCGGTGTCTCTGCCGCCATGTGGTTATATCTCCTCATCAGCTGGAGGCGCCGGACGGGAAATTGTACCCGCTGCTTCTGTCATCCAGAAGCAGCCATCTGCCATGTGGTCCAAACATCAGGTAGTGCCGAGCCAAGCGCCCGGCGCGTTTTGTTTTTGTCCATCTGTGCCTCACCGCATGTGCCCGTTCAGTTATCGTGCGTTCAGTGCATCCCTCTTCACTCTTCAAAGGCTCTTTATTATTGATGTTTATTTATTGTTTCAGGCCATGATGCGCTCGTGCTTTAAGCCTCAATTTCTCTTTCGGGCATAGCGTGAGTAACCCAGCCACAGTGGACGTTCGAGTTAAATACTCCGCCCGGCACCTTGTGCGGCGCCACATGTTCCAAACTGGATGCGTGTCAGCCCGTGGCGATGTTTATAAATATATATATACATATATATATATGAGGTATGTCAAGTTCCTTTGTCCACCAGCGCTGCAGTCTGCCACACAAAATGAACAGGAACCAACGAGACCCAAATGTGGTGCAAAGTTATTTTATTTTTTCAAAAGACCCAGCACCAGTCCGCCACGACGCGTTTCGGCTAAACGTAGCCTTGTTCACATGACAACGTCACGAGGGCTGGCCACCCTTTTAAAGTGCATAATAGCCATCACATGACACAAACATAGAAGAGTTACTAAAATCTTATCAGATAACTCACGCGTTTGTTAATACATTACAGCATAAATGCTGTTCAATTGCACACTATTGCACAAGCCCAAACAAATATCAATTCTTATCTGTCCGAGTAATTGTAAAATACAAAATACAAAATAAATATATATATATGTATATATATATATATATTTTGATCTATAGATTCCACCATGTTTTTTAGAGCAGATGTTCATCCTAAGACGCTGGGCTACTTTATCCTTCTACACCCACTTTCGACTGCATAGCCATTTTCGAAATTGACGAGGGTCATGCCTTATGCGCTTAGGTGTATTATTCAGTGGCTAGGTGTAAAAGGCTGTTGATGGACTCATGTTTCTATGTCCCATCTCATTTTTCTCCTTTAATTTTTTAGGTTTATCAAGTTACTGTATGACTAAAATAGAATTTTAGTCGTGTCTGCCCTGGGTTGTGTTCCATTGAGAACTACCGGCCCTCTTATGGGATCTCTAACTTTCAAAGCATTGCAACAAAAAATACTTAAATGTAGGAAGCGAGTGGAAGCTGGAGACGACAGTAGGCATTGGTGCGTTCAGCCACAGAAATTCTACATTGTGGTGCTTCTGTGTGTAGCAGAATGTAATAACGTTTACGGCCCTGCAAAGGAAGAGCGGCGGTGGCATTGTGCCGTGCTCTTTGAACCCCAGAAAACTACCCTTTGTCATGCTAACTTTGACTAAAAACCATTTGCTGTCTCTTCACTTGCAAACCAGTTTACACTCTGCACTAAAAATTACTGAAGTTTCGGCATCTGCTCAACATCCTGTGATCCTGCGCAAAATCACTTAATCTCCCTGTGCCTACCCCAAAACAAGGATCCCGCTCCGCACTGCTCTTTATTTATTTCAGTTTATCACACATTTACGTAGCACTAACTGGGGAGAGGGTGTGGCCTTAGGGTTAGAGCTGCCTATTTTGGAGCTGGGGAACCAGGTTCAAACCTCGGCATCGACTCAGCTCAGCTTTCTGTGATTGTGGGCGAATTTCTAAATCTCACCATACCTAGCAACTAATGAATGTGTCCTTGTGTAACATAACTGGTGCTCATGTAAAGCGCTCCATGTTTTCAACCAACCAATGTTTTTGACACCACTCCCCCACCCCATGTCCCCGCGTCACCCACCACGTCCTGCTCCCTGACTCCTTTCCCATTGCTTGGCCATGTAAAGCATGACTAAAAACGTATAAGGTCCCAAACGCGAGACCTATTGGCTATGCCAATGCTTGTTTATTATAGGTTATGGGATATAGATTTGATATCCTGGAGTAAAAACCAATCTGGGTCTTAAAACTAATTGCCAAGGGGAAGTGATCGCTAAAACAGACCTTTAAGATGGAAAATACCATGGAGTGGGGTTTATAGTATTCAGAAAGAGCAATACAATTAATGAGGCTACCTTGACCTCTGCCCGTATAGGAAACATGATCGGAACCCACTGATTTAATAAGATATATTGTTAAAAAACCAGAACATTTGGAAAGTAAAGAGCTAAAAATATTTCCACAAGGGTTATGCTCAAAATGACAACCACCCTCATTATTCCCACTTACCAGGCTGCAAGCGGACTGTTGGGACAGAGGACATAACGCCAGTGTCTATTGTGAGATGTAGCCAGAGAGGAGTGTCGCTTTATTTAAGTATTTGGATGTTATAGGTAAGGCACAACATTCATTCGGGGTAATGCCTGGGTGCAGTATGACGAGGAGTTTAGGGTGCACATGGCCTAGGACCCCGAATCAAGATGTGTGAGTTGGATATCGACCTGTGGCAGCTAAAAAGGGGCTCTGTGAAATTTGGCAAGACCATATACAAAGCAAGTGGTTTGCCCATAGTATATCGGCCCTTTCAGGCCCATCCCACCCAGGGAAGGGTGGGAAATTCCAATAAGAGCCAGGGAGGCCCACAATGTGCTTGTTGGGATTTCAACAGGGGAATGTGCATCAGGGAGTATTGTAGAATCAGACACAAGTGCTCCAAGTATGCAGTCAGGTACCCCCTTGTCAATTGCTATGGGAATACCAGAGGGACATCAGGGATCAGCAAGGAGGCCATCATTCACAATGGCTACAGACTTCAGGGGGAGCAGGAGCGGCTAACATAGGAAGTTATCTGGGGAGAGGAGCACAGGTAACTCAGGGAAAAACTCATATGCCGGTTAAGCTAGATAGACTTTTATTTTGGTTGGGGCCCTACCCAAACAAGGAGGATGCATGCATTTTGTAAGAGGGTTTCAGGTTGGATTACACGGGTCCAAGGACAAGGCATTGGGCTGAAAATTTGGAGTCGGCTAAAACACACCCAAAGGTGGTGTGGGACAAGCTACACAAGGAGGTACAGGAAGGAAGGATGGTAGGGCCCTTTCACAGGTGGCCAATGGCCGATTTGATCATCTACCCAATAGGGGTGGTGCCCAAAAAGAAAGTGGGGCAGTTTAGGCTGATTCAACATCAGTCAATAACTTCATTGGGGAAGACCTAGCATCTGTGTCTTATTCCTCAGCAGATGTGGCTGTGACCATGGTGTAGCAGGCAGGATTGGGAGCTCATATGGCAAAATGTAACATAAAATCAGCATTCAGATTACTTTCCATCACCCGGATGATTTTTGAATGCTGGGTATTCAATTTGATGGTTCATGGTACGTGCACAAAGCACTCCCTACGGAATGCTCAATTTCATACATGCTCTTCGAGCCCTTCAGCACTTTCCTACAGTGGCTTTCCACACAAGCAACGGATCTCGAGTAGGTGACACCCTATCTTGATGACTTTTTCTTGGTCATGGACTCTGGTTCCAATAAGTTTCCAGGAGTTCGAGGAGGATGCGGGGATTCCATTGGCCACGGAAAAAACAGTGGGTCCGGGTCCCACTTTCTCCTTTTTAGAAATTAAGTTGGATTCGGTGGCCATGATAGAACGTCTTCTACCCGATAAGAAGTTGAAAATGCAAGCACTGTTACACACAATGCTGGAAAAACATAAGGTCACAGTCTGAGAGGTACAGGTGCTGTTAGGTCACCTCTATTTTGCTTGTAGGGGTGTGCTGGCAGGCAGGACATTCTGCAGGAGTTTGGGATTGGCTCTCTCTGGGCTTTCCCTACCACACCACCATGTGAGGTTATCTGCAGGGTGAAAGCAGATCTGCTGATGTGGCAAGGTGTTTTTGGATTCTTCCATATTTAGATGCATCAGGCGGCATAGATTTTGGACTGTATTGGCAGGGTTACTGGTGTGCGGCGGTATGGCCGGACTGTTGGAAATGAGGGAGTAGAAGCATAGTATTCCTGGAGTTTTTTCCATTGATGGTAGCTGTCACACTGTGGGGAACATTGTTGCAACCCAAGAAGGTACTCCTTAGAATAGAAAACATGGCTGTGGTTCAGGTAGTTAACTGGTTGTCAACACGTGAAACGCAGGTCCTTAAGTTGTTGCTGGAATGTTCAAAACAGGACATTTTGTTTAAAGCCAGGCATGTACTAAGTGTGGACAATGACACTGTGGATACCTTGTCTAGACCACAGTGGGAGAGGTTCAATGGGCTGGCCAAGGAGGCAGACAGAGATAGATCTCAGGTGCCGCCGGAGTTATGGACTGTGGGAGGCAGAGGGTGTGTCAACTGGTAGTCGGGTACCTGGTGGAATCTAAGCGTGAGGCATATTACCAGGCTTGGGGCGGGTTCCCGAGACCGGAAGCTCGTCACCACTCGGATGAGTGGGACAGAGTTGAGGATGTTGTGCAGTTCACATTATGGCTGACGGAAAAAAATGTATCCAGAGTAACAATTGCAGGGAAGTTGGCAGGTATTGCCTTCATAGGAAAGTTCTTGTGGGGTTATGCACCATCAGTGGGGGAGTTGGGCAAGAGAATGTGAGAAAGTTGGGCTAGGGAACGAGGACAAATGGGTCCTAGGAGAAGGCTTCTGTTTTGGCAGGTTTTTTGTAGGGCGATTCATAGTTTGCCAGAGGTATGTTTTCCCAATTTTAAATCGTTCTTTTCTCTACACTGGTGACGTGGATGTTTTTGGGGCTTTCAGAGTGTCAAAGCTATTGTGAGGTTGGGGTATCCAAGGGTTGAAATGGGAAGATGTTAGCTTTAGGCAGAATGGCCAGGAAATACGATTGCTTAGGTCACAAATGGTCCAGCGGTCGAAGGGAATGACAGTACTTTTGCAGTTTCAGGGAACAGATAATGGCGTTTGGTAGGTGGTCATCAGATTATTATATGATAGTGTAATATGTTAGAAACAGTGACGGGGATGGGGTGATTGCTAGCTGAATGATGTGTTCACAATGTTTTCTTTTTCAGGTTCGGTTCCAGGTCCATTGGCCAATGGCTTGTCGATGTGGATGGTTGGACATTCCTTCATAAAATGGGTGGACCTGGCTGCAGGGAGGATTGCATGGGGTAGGAATTTGGGTTTAAAAACCAAATCTGTGGCAGTTGAGTGGTTTGGTAGAGGTGGCATGAGGTGGAAGGAATTGTTACCTAAACTCAACAAGATTATACAGGGGAATATTTGCCCGGATATTTTGCTGATCCACTTAGGAAAGAACGACATGGTGGTGAATTAAGTTTTGCCACTATTGAGGTCCATGAACCCTGATTTGTGGGAGATAAGATTGCAATGGCCAGGCTGGTTTATAGCATGGACAGAGCTTATACCCATGAAGTGTTGGAGAGGTGCATCAAAGTAATCAGCCGTAAAAGAAGGCAGGAAGAAAGTGAATAGGGTAATGCACTCTTTCTGTAAGAAGAGGGTATAGGCCAAATACAGCATGTTGACTTGCCTTATGTAGAGGTGAATTGTTTAGGGATGATCGTGTACATCTGTCAGAGTACGGGATGAGGCTATGGGCCAGATGTAGGTCGGTCGGTAACGGCCGAAAATCGGTATTTTCGGCCGTTACCGACCGGTATTTCAGAAATGGTATGTAGGGGCATTATTTTACAGAATCGGTAAATTTACCGATTCAGTAAATTTACCGATTCTGTAAAATACCGAATCGGTATTTTTACAGATTCGGTAAATCTGAGATGTAGGTGGGACTCTTCTGAGTCCCACAAGCCTTACCGAATCGATATTTTACCATCAAATCCAATTTGATGGTAAAATACCGATTCCGGTGTACATGCACATGTGTGCATGGGGGAACAACCTTTATAACGAAGGTTTTACAACGTGGTACTGTTACCACGCAACTTTTACAATGCAAGTCGTTACAACGACTTGCGCTGGGGGGCGCTCCAGGATAGTAAATAGTTTAATTTACTATCCAACTCCTTCCCTACAATCCACGGGGACTGGAGTTGGAATAGTAAATTAAAATATTTACTATCCAGCGCACCCCAACGCAAGTCGTTGTAACGACTTGCGTTGTAAAAGTTGCGTAGTAATGGCACGCGTTGTAAAAGTACGCGTTGTAACGTCGTACATCCGTGTGCATGCACACCTATGCCATATGACAGGCAGACCTGCCCTTACGGCATGTATGCCTGCCACATGGCACCCGAGCCTGTTTTGGGGGGGCCACAGGGTGTCAAAGTGACACCCCATGCACCCTTGTGTAAATCGGTATTTACCGATTCGGTAAATACCGAATCGGTAATGCCCATTCATTCCTATGGGCTTCAAAGCCCATAGGAATGAATGGGCATTACCGATTCGGTATTTACCGAATCGGTAAATACCGAATTGTTCAGATTCGGTATTCCAGCACATCTGGAATACCTACATCTCCACCCCTCTGATTTACCGATTCTTAATTACCGAATCGGTAAAATTCGGTAATTAAGAATCGGTAAATCAATTCTACCTACATCTGGCCCTATATCTATTGGAGATGAGAGAGTATTTGATCAGGACCTTGAAGAGACAGGAGTGAATTGTTGTTGTTATGGGGGCAGAAAAAGTCAGGTTGATGCCTTTTTCTGGTGGTGGTTGGCCCAGGTTTGCCAGTCTTCCCTTACAGTTATTTTGGTTATGATAGGCTAAGAAGGCAGAAAGAGAGGGTCTCAACAAGCCCACTGCGGATGTCCTGGAGAAAAAATGTAGAATAGCAAGTTGAGCCACAGGTTAATTAGTTCACTGCTAAGCAGAAGGGGAAGTTTACTGTGAGACAATCAGAGAAGTACAATAGATTATGATGTCAAAGTTTGGAGAGTATGTATCAGTAGCGGCCCATCCCCTCCCAAGGTGGCGGGGCGGGCCGGGCAGAGGGAGGGAAGAGGGAGGTGGGGAGGAGGGAAGAGTGAGGTGGGGGGATTGAGGGAAAAAGAGAATAAAACGTGCCTTCACTCCCCTGTCTCCCCCCGCATCGTGCTCTTCCTGGTTCAGGGCACAGGCTCCCAGAAGGCACTGTGGCCAATCCTGACTCTGCAAGAAAGCAGTGTCAGTGTCAGGAATGGCCTGAGCGCCGGCAACTTGCACTCCTAGGCAGACTTTGAGCCTGTGACTGTTCTCTCCAGCCCCAGCAACGCAGCTGGGGCTGGAGAGAGCCTGAGACTACCGGCCAAATACCTCATGTACAGTGAAGAGAGTGTCTCCCACTCCCCCACCAGCAGTTTCATCCCCTGGACCCACCCCCAAGACTCATCAGAAGCCTGGGGCGGGTCCAGGGGATTAAAATAAAACAATAAAAAAACAGGATTAAAACCTGTTTTATTATCTGTTTATTTGCTGGTGGTGGCGGGGGCGGCGCTGGTATGTATACAGGGGCAGGATTAGGGGAGGAGGTGTGTAGGTGATTGAATGTATGATGATGTTTTAGTTCTCTAATGCTTTAGGCTGAGGATGTTTATGTGATACGTACCAGTTTCAATAAAGCGGCCTTTTCCACACATACAAAAAATCAGTGGTCTGTAAGGTGTCCCATTTTGGCCAATAATAATAATGTGAAAAATTACAGGTGCATTTCATAATGTGTTATCATCCAAAACATATCAATACGCATAAGACAAATGACGATATGCACAAACGAAGATTATGTACCATCCATGTTATATTCGTGATTGTTGTAGTGTCTTGGGAAGCATTCGTCATTCTCACGGAACAATGCCTGTAAACTAGCAATAACTGTTATAGTGTGTTACATTCTTTTTATTCCTTTGTTTGGTGTATCTTTTCACATTATTATTATGTAGAATTGTGGGAAGCATGAAATGGTTCAAGCATCATGCTTCACGTATTTTATTTTTATTTCTTTGGGCTGGCTTTGGGTCACTCAGTATAGTTTAAATTCACAGCATGTTTGTACAAGAATCGTTTCACCTGTTTCAGTGAATGAAGGTTTGAGGATGGGCTGCTCGTCGTGGTTAGTCCATTTGGAAGAGAATTTCATTTATTTGATGGGCGTTGGAAAGGTTATTGTGGATAAATCATTTTTCACATTACAGTATATGATAGTTGGGTTTACTCTGTGTGAGTTTGTTTACATTTTGGACACTTTTTCCTCCCGTCTTTCGCGCTGGGTTTGTTTTTCATATGTACTTGATTAGCATGGGGCATATCTTTAGTCACAGTGTTAATTTGGATGCGCTTTCACTTATTTCCAAGAATTTATTTACTCCTATTTTCGTTACAACTTTTTATGTCAAGCATAGGTTTATTGGGTTTATTGCACACTGCATGGATTGGTGGTGGTTTGCATGATCTAGTATTCAGCAGTTTTACGTTATACATTTGGTATCATCACAAATAGGTGTCTAATAGTTTATTTACATTTTAAAACATGTGACTATCGATGGCTGTTGATGTGACTTTTCTCTTCATTGTACTTACCCCAGACAAAGTGCTTATGCACAAAATGCATTGGGTTTCTGCTACCATGGTTACCTAAGTTGAATTGTGGATTTCGTCATGTTGCTGAAATAAGCCTGGATGGGCATTTCATCTGCATTTGAATATCGGAATCGCGATGCTTCTGAATGAATTTTGAGATTATTGAAAGATGAAATATATAAAACTGACAACTAAGGACAAGACGGATTAATTTGGACTCATACTTTTTGCTTGTATTCACGCCTGATGGTTGTGCATCTTGCATCTGGTGCACTCCTGAGCAACAGTTAGTCATAAATATTTTGCGTGCCTGGGACAGGGCGCACACCAGGTTCGCACACCAAAACTCTGCCTGTGAGCATCTATAAATCAAGGGTTTCATTTGATGTGCATTCTGCCGTCCTTTATAAAAAGTAACCCTTTTGCCACTACCTAACTTTGCTTTTTAATACATATAAATCAGCCCTAGGGTAGGCTTGGACAGCCCGGAGGGTAGGGTGCAATGTATTCAAAAAGTAGGACATGTACTTTTAAGTTTTACATGTCCTGTTAGTGAAAAACCCTTACAGTAATTTTTCACTACTGCAAGGTCTACCTCTCCCATAGGCTACCATTGAAGTTACCTTATTACATTTTATAAGTGTAGTTTCCAAATGGGAACAGGTAACTAGTTGATGTTTGGTGTCTCTGGAATTGTAATGAAAAATCCTAACACATGGTGAAGTCGGATTTTCAAAGACAATTTTGAAAATGGCACTTTTAGAAAGATCGCATTTCCTTGCCTTAGCCATTTGGGGCCTGCAGTCTGTTGTCTCTGGGTCACATGACTGGATGTAATTGACAGATGGGCTTTGTGTGTTCCTCCTAAAAAGCCACAAACAATAGGTTAGTAGCTGAGGTGTGTCTGGATGGGCCATCATTGGCTGGATGGTAGGGAGAAGCTGGGCCCAGCACTACTTGAATATGCTGTGTTCTGTTGCCAAGCAAAGGACTGCATACCCCTATAGTTAGGCTGGAGCCAGGGCCAGAAAGGCAGGGCACCTGTGGACTTCAAAGGCATGTATCTAGAAGCTGCTCCCCACTACAGGCCCAACTGGATATAAATTCTGGACCTCAGGCACCAACAATTCAGTACCCTTCTGGACCTGTAGATACTCTGCCAGAAAGAAGAACTGCTGTGCTGATGAAAGGACTCCCACTCTGCTAGACTGCTGCTCTGAAGGACTGCTGCCCTGCTGATCCGCTGCCTGCTGCCTTTTGTCTGGGTGAAAAGGACTGGACCAGCACCTTTTAACCCCTGAGTTTGACTCCAAGGGCTAGTTGGCTTGCCTCCTGATATGAAGCCTCAGAGACACAACAGGCTTCCAACAATCTTGCACCTGTACCTGGATGCTGCCATCTGTGAGTCTACACTGCCAAGTGGTGCCACTCTTGTCCTCGACCCTTGTAAGTGACCTTAAGGTGCTCTGCCAGCCTCTGTGGATCCAGCGGAACAGATGCATTTCCTCTTCTGCACAGCCAAACCCGAATAGAACCAACTCATCGCTGCTGCTGCATGGATTGGGCCTGTCCCAAAGACCTGCATCACATTGCAGCCCTTCAGAACCGCTGCTGCATGATGCAACCTTGGCACAGGCCCTCGTTGAAGGAAGCCTTGATGATTAGATCAGATACTGCATCACAGCTTCTCGGCACTGATGCTTCATCTGGACTGCACGCAGTATCCTTGATGGCAGACTTTGCATCGTAAGCTCTATGGACAGGTTACTCGACAATGATGCAGGCCTTCGCATTGCAGCCTCACTGCATCTCAAAACCATTGCATCGCTTTGACTGCGCAACACATCTTTGATGCAAATCCTTCTCAACACTCTGCAAACCAGGATTTAAGGCACTTTCAGCTAGATGCATCAAGCGAAATACCGTTTGCAAAGGGCCAGATTCTCAGAATCTGCCCCTCTGCGACCAGTATTCATGCATTTGGGATGCATCATCCCAAATGCATAAATCGCTCTTTGCGATTGCATTTAAGGAATCTCAAATTGAGATTCCTTAAATGCAATGCATGAATGTAAAATAGCTAGCGATTTCGCTGATAGGGGTCGCTATTTACCGTGAAATGAAACTTCATGGTAAATAGCGAAAACTGTGAAAAATGCACTAAAGTGCATCTTTCAAAGTTGTATGTTACACACACACATGTCCTTGGGACATGTGTGTGCGCAATACCAGTGTCCAGGTCAATTTAAGGGGTGCAACAGGGCCCATAGGAATCAATGAGATGTCATTCCTTATTTGTGAATCGCACTCTGCGAGACGCAGATAAAGAATATTTAGGAATTGCTAATATTTTAGCAAATCTTACATGGATCTGATTTTGCGAGTCCCTAAATGCGAATCCTTAAACTTCGCAATTAAGGAGTCGCAAAATCGAACGTTGATGCATCTAGCAGTTTGTTCAGTGCGCCTAACTGGGTCTCTGTAGCGGGCCAGCGCTCCATCGCGGTCAGCCTGAATTTGTCCCAGTCCAGTGTGAACCGATATCCACAGTTTCTGCTTTGGGCTTTTTGGCGCTATTTTCACTAAAATCATTAAAATTGCAAATGTTTATAACTTGGTGTGGTATCCTTTTAGTGTGCTGTTTTTACGGTTATACTGTTTGAAGTGTTGCACATATACTTTACACATTGTCTTTAAGTTAAGCCTGACTGCTCTGTGCCAAGCTACGAGAGGGTGAAGCACAGGTTAATTTAGGGTTGGCTTGTGGCTTACCCTGACAAGGATTGTGGTTGCTGCTTGACCAGGGCTCACGCCCCAGACAATCACCAACCCAATTTCATAGTTCTCATAGCTAACTTAATGTATGATTTATACATCCAGTTGTGTCTTTGCATGCATGTTTTGTCCAGTGGGCTATTGGACTGGTGCCACGATCCTTAAAGGGAGCATACCTGTGCTTTTATCTTTTTCATATTATCTTTCATACACAGCTTCTTCTGTTTGCTTAGTGTTGTTGGCTTGATGCTCTTATGTTCATCCAGTCATGTGGTTACTCTGTAGAGTTTACCTGATCCCGCTGTATGTTTTTGTAACGTTAGTCTGAAGATTTCAAAAGAGAATTTCCTTCATCTTCTGCATGTTGTCACTTGAGATGGGTTAGTTGGGTAAAGTTTTTGTCAAAATAGTATGGTTCATCATGATGAAGAAATGGGTGCGCTGCATGAGAATGTAGTAATTCCTGTGGTGCTCACCCAGTAAGTCCAGCTATGTGAATCTTCACAGGGATGATTTGGGAGAAATTGAGGGCAGTTCAGATGTTTTTAGGTTGTAGCTTTTTGGTTCTTCAAACCAAATGATTAGGTTACCGAGGATGTGTAAGTTAGGATATTTGATGGTAAGGTCTGACATGATGTCTAGAAAGGCATATGTGAATGCTCTGTATTGTGGAAGAAGTTTGTATAGTCATAAAAATGTGCCTTGTGAACATTGTTGTAGCAGTGCATCTAGTCAATAGAGGTTCATGTCCTATCCGTATAGCTTCTGTCTTCGCAACTGTTAAGTTTTCCTTGAATATCACTGCTAGGCCTCTTCCTTTTTTTTGACTTGGTGGTTCAGCAGGAAGCATTGGTATCCTGGTGGCTTTACCTGGTGGAGTACCGAAGATATATCATGTCTTAGCCAAGCTTCTATAATGAAAAAAAAGAGGTCTGCTTTGTGTCAGATGGTGGGTCCTAAATGTACTCTTTGTTTTTGGATACTGATATGGCATTAATGAGCACACAGTGTAGGTGGGTGACAAGAGATGAGTGATGTAGAGGGTTTTGGTAAAAGTAGGTTTCAACATTTTAGTGTTTTGTGTAACTAGGGGTCTGCAATCCATGCTGTCACTGTCCTATCAAAGAGACTGACCAGTGATTTGGTAATATTATCCTCTCTGGAGAGAATTATGGTTTGTGTTGTTGGGAGCGCTGAGATTGTGGACTTATACTATATTGTGAACTATAGATATGTATGTGTAGAGAAGATTTGTTGGAATGCAGAAAAGGAAAGACAAGAGCATTTCTTGTCCCGTAAGTGGATGGTGAATAAGTTACTGGTGGCGGAGAGTGTGGGTGTCCACTGCAATAAAAGATAGGCCTGGGTTTTATTTTTTATGGAGTATTGTTCAGTAGGTGAACTATGTATACAGTCTCCTACAACAGTCTCCTACAGTGGGCTTATTTGTGAATGCTCGGCTTCATGTGTGGTGTGGCTGCATCTGGGTGACAGAGCGATGTATATGATTTTCATGGGCATACGTTTGTTGTGAACTGTTGATAAAATAGGATTTTGAGCTTGGGAGACTGATACCTGTAGTCCATGTGGTTGAAAGACCATGGTGATGAGTAGTAGAGAAGACATTCTGGTAGGTATGGAAAGTGGGATGAGGTATTTGATTATAAAATAGCCTTGGTGGACATCTTTTCTAAAACGCCTCCATTCATGGTGACATCATCATGTTGAATTATCAACATCTTCTGAAAGAGATCTTAGAACTAAAACACCTGAAGGAACTTTAGAAAGATATACATCCAAATGGTGAAGGGTAAGGTTTTGACTCATAAATCTATATCTAAGAAATGCAGCAAGAAAAGGTACGTTTTGCAGCACATTCCCCAGAAGGATTATTTCGATACATTTGTGACGCCAAATTCTTAAGTATGCAGTAAACACCAAAGCCACAGATTCATATAATTCCATTGGCCTGGCCACTGCTGACAGTTGTATTAACAGTCTGTTCATGAAAAGGTAAATAAGAACTTCACATTCGAATTCCAACAGTATACATTGTTTGCAGCACCTTAAAGTGGACAGTGCCCTCAATCTCTTCCTTTCTATAAATGGAATGAGTTTTTAGCAATGCAAAGGGAGTGTGTTTTTCTTGTTTGAAGTATTTTCTCTTCTTCTTAATGCCTACAACCAAACAGGATGGTCCGGTATTTCACTAACTATTTTAATAAAGTTTTCCATCTTTGACCCCCCCCCACCTTTTTTAGGCTGCCTACCACAAAATAAGTATGTAATATAAAAAGTGCATATTGTGATATGGTATTTAGGGGTTCTGGTGAAATTTACAAAGCATTCCCATATACACTGGTAAACCTATATCAAACCAATGCAAATATCTGTCACTGGTGTGCTGGCCTAACTAAAGTTCTCTTTTTACACAAACAAACTTGGGTATAACTCATTATGTGAAAATTATATCTCTTTTTTTACTTTTAAAGTTAATTCATTTTCTATAATTTTATGATATCAAAATGCCTGTTCAAAGTGGGTGTTCACATTAAAAGCCTACTCTCTCTTCTAGACCTTCCTCTGTGTAAAATCCCATAAACATACATTATTAATTTAAAGTATCAATGGTCTGTAAGACATCCAAGATTTTCTATAATGCTTTGACAATGATATCTGTTGATGCAACGCTTCGGCTATTCTCGATTCCCTATGCGCTTCATCAGGACAAACGTTCTTCTGAAAGATTCGTAATCATAACAACAGGCTAATTTCCTAAAGTGCATAAACATATAAGTAAACACCCAATAACACAAATCTGTGCATTTTTTTTTCAAATATATATTTTATTGGCATTTCAAGTTTACAATGACATTGTGCATCAAGATATGGTTTGTTGAATTGCATTCATCGTATTTATACCATAATGCATTGCTATTCACACAGTAATTAGACAAGTATCCTGCCTCTAGTGAAGTCTTAAGGCATAGAGTTGCTAAATAGAACTGGGGTGCAAAACTGGGGAAGTGTTCATGGAGTTCTGGGTACAGGTGTCAGATGGGGCATTAGGGTGATATGTGCCTTGTTTGACAGTAGTTTTATGTGTTACCAGGGGCGATTGGAGAACTGTGGTCAGTCCTGCTCTGGGATCTGGCCTTCGATTGGGGCGTATTGCGTGGTGCTAATAACAAACGACTTTAGGAGTGCGCTGCGTGAGGAGATCTGGCGCACTTGTTTGTGGTCTGCACTAGTGATTGTGGGTCCCGTGGTGCCTGTGGGTCGCCATCTGGGTCATCATGGGGTGGTGGTTGTTTAAATTGGTGCAGTAAAATAGCCCATTCCAATGATATGGGGTCTTTACACATCCCTTTTACCTCTTCCTCTTTTAATGTGTCTTCCTCTGCCGTTGCCCATTAGTGTACCCCCCCCCACCCATGCTACGATCGGAGGGCCTGTGGGGGACCACCAGTGCATGGCTATGCTCCGCTTGGCTAGCAAAATGGCCAATGAGGTAAATCTGAGGGGCACTTTATGTTGTTTCCGCTTCCGAAAGATACCCAGAGCACAGGGTTCCCAGGTGTTCAGATATTTGAGACCGGTGAGATCCCTGAGTGACTTGTGAATGTGTTGCGAATATGGTTGTAACGTAGGGCAGCTCCAGAGCATCTGATAAAAATCTGCTGCTTGTGAGTGGCATCTGGGACATAGAAACTGGGTGTCGGGATAAAATCTTTGGAGGCGCACTGGCGTCAAATATGCCCTATGCAGGATGTAGAATTGTATATTTTTGAAACGTGCATTTCGAGACACCTTCTTGGGGTGTTTGAGAGCCCTCTCCCATTCTTTCTTATGCAACAAGAATCCTAGTTTGTCTTCCAAAGTGGCCCGTAGGGTCTCTAGGGGCCTGTTCATGAGTTCCCTGATGGCTTTGTAGAGCCATGTGATCAAATGTCGTCCCACTCCCATATATAAAATTGTGTGTATGACCGGGTGTGTAGCTGGTTCCCCTGTCGAGAGGTTGTGGTACTGTCGATAGTTTGCAAGAAGTTGGCGGTGGAGTAGGAACTGGCCAGAGGGGAGATCATAGTCATTTATAAGTCGTTGGAATGGCCTAAGTTTTCCATCTTCGAATAGCGACTCCATCTCTGTGATGCCGCAGTCTGTCCATGTATGTAGCATGTTAGATGTGTAGTAGTTTTCCTGTTTGGGACATCTGACCAACGGAAATAGGGGGGATGTATGGGGGCTTCCCTGACGACATATGGTGTATACTTTTCATGCATTTGCGTGCCACTGCTACTTGTAGGGGATATGTACGTCTTGGTTTGGTGCCAGGTAATAGTAAACTACGGATTCTGGGATGGGCACTGGACCAGTTGGGTGTGTGTCTCCCCTATGTGTCTGCCTGCCATCCAGTAGGAGAGCCACTGCAATTGTGCAGCTAGGAAATAGGATTCAAAGGATGGGGCTGCCAGTCCTCCCTGTGTAGTTGTAGCTTCTTTAATGCTATCCTATGTCTGTTTGTCCCCCATATAAGCGAGCTGAGGAGTGCATCTAAGTCTCGGAAGAAGGTTCTGGGTGGGATTATTGGTAGATTCATGAAGTAGTATAGCAACCGCGGAACTATTATCATTTTGGCAAGAGCCACCCGGCCGATCGGGACTAATGGGAGGTTCCTCCAGAATCCTACCGATGATCTGATACTGGCCAGAGCCCTACGGTGATTGCCTTCATATATGCCAGTCGGAGTGTGGTAGAGACGGACCGCGAGGTATCGGGGGGCGTCTGCGCTCCAGGCTATGCTCTGGTCACCCAGCCTGAAATCCCGTGGAGGAAGGTTTGGGTGTAGCGGGTACACTGTAGATTTATCCCAATTTACTCTTAGCCCGGAGACTTCCGCAAATTCAGTCAGCGTTGCCCAGATGGGTGTTAGACCCTTGGTAATGCCTCTAATATATATTAGAAGGTCGTCGGCATACATAGAAACACTGTGCATGGTATCTGCTATGGGAATGCCCCATTGTTCTCCCTCCCGTCGTAACCGTATGGCCAGTGGTTCTATCGCGAGGGTGAAGAGCAGAGGCGAGAGTGGGCAGCCCTGACTCGTGCCGCTCTTCACCGCGAATTCCGACAAAATGTATCGCCCTATACGAAAACACGAGGTGATTTTGGTGTATAAGAGTTGTGTATACGCCAAGATGGTGGGGCCAAGTCCTATTAATTGTAGGACCGAGAAGAGATACTGCCATGGGAGGGTGTCAAAGGCCTTCTCGAGGTCTAGGATAAGGCAAGCCGCTCAGAGTAGGTATCACCCACTTGATCTTGGACGTGGAATAGTCGGCGTATGTTCTGGGACGTGTTTCTACCCGGGACGAATGCACACTGATCGGAATGTACGAGGGGCCGTATGATTTGTGTTTATCTATCCGCTAATATCTTCCCTAGGATCTTGCAGTCGGTGGATATGAGTGTGATATGGTGGTAGGAGGCCATCAGTTGTGGGTCGCGGTTGTGTTTCAGGAAAGTCACAATAACTGATTCCCGAAGGATCTCGGCAGCTCCCGTTTTTCCAATGCGGTGGTGAACATCGCCACCAATCGAGGGACCAATAAGGGGGGAGAAGGTTGTGTAATATTCTAAGGGGAACCCGTCCAGTCCTGGTTCTCTGTTATGAGCTAAGACGTGTAGGGCTTGAGTAATGTCCGTGGGTTTTATCACCGCCTCTAATGATGTACTATCTTCCTTTGTAATCTTAGGGATCGTCAGGGGATCGAGAAAATTGTCTATTATGTCCTGTTTGGTCGTGGTTGGGTAACAGTAAACCTCCAAATAATATTGATGGAATGCTAAAAGGATCTTATCTTGGGACCGTACTAGGTTGCCGTGGGAGTCTATCACTTCTGATATGGGTTTCACATTGTTGTCTTGTTTGGCTAACCATGCCAAAAAGGTGTCTGTCTTATCCCATTCCTTGTGCATTCGGGTTGCATATGTCCTAAAGTTGTATCGACGGAGGTCGACGCAGGCTGCCAGATATTCCGTCTTGGCCCTGGCTACCTGCGTCTCCCTCTCTTCCGATAAGTCGTCCCATTTAGTGGCGGTGGCTAGTTGCTTTTCAGCTTTGGTGAGTGCCTGTTCTAGGGTCCATTTTACCCCCACTATTAGCTTAATACATTCTCCCTGGGCCACTATTTTGAATGTGTCCCACTCTACCAATGTGGAGGATGCTGTCCCTGTGTTATTAGTGAAGTAGTCCATGTGGGAACTGGGGGGTGTGGGGGTCTCCAATTTAATCGCAGGATATGGGCGTCATGGTCAGAAATATTCCTACCCATATAGTCTGTGTGTTGCACTTTGGGCAGAACCGACGCTGAGCATAAGAATCTGTCTAGTCAGACTCTTAGGTTATGTGGGATGGAGTGGAATGAGTACAGTCAAGTCTGTGGGTGTTGCATTCTCCATGCGACAGTGAGCGCCCATTGTGTGACCCAATCCTTGAACCGATCGGTTTGTTTCTGGGCGGCAGAGAGTGTGGGTGGGGGGTGGGAGTGGTCCAAAGTAAGGTCCAGCGTGCAGTTGTAATCGCCCCCTAAAATCCATGGTATGGAGGCAAATTGGGCTAGCACCCCAGTGAGGCATCCCAAAACTTGTTCTGCTCTACGTTCGGGGCCCAATAGCACCGAGTGTCCATCTAGGAGGCCCTCTAGTAGGGTGTATCTACCCTCTTTGTCTACCACCCGTCGAAGTTCCTGAAAGAGGGTCCCTGGTCGCACCCAGATCAGCGCCCCATGTGCATAAGCAGAATATGATGTGGCACATATGGTTCCACGCCCTTTGGTCTGTAGCTTGCTGATCTCGGTGTTGGTAAGATGTGTCGCTTGCAAAAACGTGATCCGGGCGTTTTGGCGTTTTTTATATGATTATACGGCATAGCATTTGCTCGGTGTATGAAGGCCGCGGGCGTTAAGCGTTAGGATGCTGATGTCAGCATTCTGTGCTGTTATAGCCATGTGGTATTGTCAGTGCTTGTCTGAATGGATTGTGACTACCAGAGCATAGAGACCGATGAGTCCCCTGTGGTGTGAGGGACACATATAATACCACCTGCTTCCCATAGACGTGTCTCGGGTACCCTGTTGCGTGAGGTTCCATGAGGGGTTTGGGTGTTTCTAAACAGGAGCAGGAAACTGTGAAAACTGGGGTCGGGAAACTTTCCCAATGCTGAGGACCCATCGTTGTCAGCGATACGTCCAAACCTACTCTGTCTAAGAAGGAGAGTTTAACAATATAAAATGGGGTGGCAGTACGTGCAAGCGAGGCATTTCACCGATCGGGCCTTGGTAGGCTCGTTGAGCCTCTTCTGGGGCGTGCTGGGTCATGTCTTTGTCACGTGTGCTTAATGAGTAAGTTTAACCATTATCAAAAAATGGGGTGGCCCAACAAGTCAAAGACCTGGGCAGTTATCACTATACAAAAACAAAGGTCTTCAACCCCTACTTACTTTAGGGTCAATCAATACTTTCTCAGAGTTCACTCAGTTATGGGATATGTCTCACAGATCAACTCTGTACATTCAATGAAATATAGATAGATGAGAAGAGGTGTGGGGCTCGATCTATGTCCTCTGCATGAAGGGAGGTCTGTAGATCAATCACCACTTGTAAGACCTCTTGTCTCTCCTTCATAATTTGTTCTAGGTCTGGGGAGTCTTGGGTGCGTGTCCCAACTATTTCCTTCGCCCCGCCGTGTTGCTGCTTCGAGTTGCGTCTCCTGGCGCGTGGTGATTTGAAAGTTGGGCCTCGTGCGGATTTGGTTCTGGGTTGTTGCGTGCAGTGGTGGTCCACCCATTCGTGTGCTTCTTCTGCATTCGTCAAAAAGGTAGCTGAGCCATTATGGAGTATTTTGAGGCGGGCTGGGAAGAGAAGGGAGTATTGTATTTTATTCTCGCGTAGTCGATCTTTTACTTCCAGAAACGATGATCTTTGTTGTTGTACCGTTCGTGCATAGTCCGGGAATATCATTATCTGTTTGTTTTCTACGTGCAGAGGGCCTGCTTGTCTGGCTGCTCGAAGTACTGCGCCCCAGTCTCTGAAGTGTAAGAATTTTGCCAGCATCGGTCTGGGGGTGTGGGGGTTCCTGGTGGAGGTTTCGAGCCAGAACTCTGGGGGCACGTTCATTGAGAAGAACAACGTCCTATCCATCATGGGGGTGAAGGATTTCACCCATGTTTCTATGTATTCCAGTGGGTCTGTGCCTTCAGTTCCCTCCTGGAGACCTAGCATGCGAATGTTGCAGCGTCGCGAACGTCCTTCCAAGTCGTCCGCACGTTCCTTCATGGTGGGCAGGCGGCTCAGGACGTCTTGCAGTGTCTTTTGGTGTGCCTTGACGGTGGGGTGCAGCTCGGCTAGTTCCATCTCCCCCTCCTTCACTTTGTTGGTGAGTTTGCAGTGATCGTCCCGTATAAGGCTGATATCTGTCGCGAGGGTGCCCAGTCGCTTCTGCATGGAGAGCCTAGAGTGCTCAATGGCAGTCAATACCTGATCCAGCTTGTCCAAGATTGATGGGTCAGGCTGTGGCGTAGTAGATGGGGCCCATGTCCGGCTATTGGGCATTTTTTCTGGGGCGGTCTTGGGTACCGCGGCTTGCTGGGATGCTCTTGGTTTCCCCATTGCGGCGACTAGGTAGGCCTCACGTACCGCAAGCGTTGTTGAGGATTGTGGGGTGTAAGGCCTGCTGTTGAGACGTCCCAATGTTGGACTAGGGGGTTCTGGTGGAAGGCTGGTGCTTGTCTGGCAAGGTACTGGGCAATAGTGGGTCAGTGGACCTCTGAAGGGGGGAAAGCCCCTGCTCTGGTTGTCCCAGTGTCCAGTTCGCCTCCTTATGGGTTTTGGAGAGGCGTGAGGTGCTGCGCGTGTTGGTGTCAGTAGGGAAGGCCATGAGGGAGTCACAGGTGAGCAGGCAGTTAGTTTGTGCACCACACCTTTGGCGGAGTATGCAGACTGATGCAGGAGTAGCAAGGTTCACAGCACCGCCATGTTAAAGTCAGGCAGCATCCATCTTGGGTGTGTTAGGGTCCTGCTGTATTGAGAGAGGGGGGTCGCTTCTGTAGTTCCACTTGTTGCGGGGAATTCGGTTGCTCACCTCAGTCTTGCTTATGTTGAGTGTCGGTGAAGTGCCCCTGTGTCACGATCTCAATAGCGCCGATCGTTGGGGGACCCTGGCGCCATTTTAGGTCCAGGCAACCGATGAAAGGGCAGTCCAGGAATCTGTGGAACCGGGGATAGTCGTTGGCTCACCTGCCACGCCTTGCGAGGAATTCGGTTGCTCACCACGGTCTCGCCAATGTTAAGTGTACATGAAGGGCTCCTGAGTCACGATCTCAATAGCGCCGTTCGTTGTGGGTCCTAGGCGCCATGTTAGGGCCAGGCATCACCGGTGAAAGGGCCGTACTGTAATCTGCGGGACCGGGAATAATCGTCGGCTCACCGTCACCACAGGTTGTGGTCTGCGCCGCGAGTTTGTGTAATTGCAAACCAGTGGCTGAAGCGGTTGTAGTGGCCTGCAGGCTCCCGTCGCTGCTGGCGATGCCCGTCGTAGGTTCCTTCACTCCGGGCCTGCAGTCAGGAGCGGGCGGACGCCATATTGCCACCAAGAGCCTGGGTTCAGTTTTCTTAGGTTTTCCGCCGAAAATGCCCCCAGTTTTCGAGATTTGGGGGCACCGTCAGGTGCAGCTTGCTGTCAGACACTTGGATGTCGCCTCAACCGCCCAGAACGGCGCCGGGAAATGGGCAATATGCTGGTCCGATCGCGGAGTCTCAGCAGAGCACGTCTGCCATCATAGCCAGCTTGGCCTCGCCCCCCACAAATCTGTACATTTGTTAGGATTAATCTTTTACAGCCTATACCCATTGCATTTCGTACTTTTATATAATTAGTCTCCTTCATCACATCGGCCCACTATTACAGTGGATATTTTAAATCACATATTAGTGATGGCAGAAAAACAATGGATCATATAGCAAACAAACAATCCCATCATATAAAGTGTACAAATCTAAGGGACTGATTTAGATCTTGGTGTACAGGTTACTCCATCACAATGCTGACGGATATCCCGCACGCCGAAATATAAATTCCATTATATCCTATGGGATTTATATTTCGGAGGACGGGATATCCGTCACAGTTGTAACGGAGTAACCCGTCCACCAAGATCTAAATCAGGCCCTAAGTCCCCTTTAACATGCGCATTTTGCTAATAAAGTGTTCAAACTGGGCACCAGCTCCCAAGGCAAAAGACTGTCCTTATATAAAGTAAACCTTCTCTGAGGGGAGACAGCTTCTTTGTCGAGATATACATTCTGCTAACATGGCAATAAAGTGTTGTGTAATGCCTTTTGTATATATACACATTATCTCTATCAAAAAAACTTTTTACAAGACCTAGGGTCAGATTAACATTACAAGAGGCAGCGACAATTATCGCTGACCGCGCTTAGCGTGTTTTTTGTTTATTGTCGCCTATCGCTGGAACTTATCGCCAACCTAGCGCTGTATTAACAACGCTCTTATTTACAACAAGAGGTGGTGATGGACAGAGTCTCTGAATTAAGCAGAGTACTCTCACCCAGTCAAGAGATCAGGGCTAGATCCAACACCGTTTTTTGGCTCATTGCACCATCCCAGTTTCAGAACCTGGCTGTATGCAAATTAGTCTGTCCCTGGCCCAGTGCATCATGGGAACAGGGCAGACCAGACTACAAAAGCCAATTCTTACACTGGGAAGGAAACAAGCTTCCGGGGACGGGTTTCTGGCATTACAGCCGTCTTCGGCCTGGCTTGCTTGAATCCTGATGGTGCAATGAGCAAGGGACTCACATCTGAGTATACCCTTCCACGCTTAGGGTGGACAAAATTATTTACAACAAGAGGTGGTGATGGACAGAGTCTCTGAATTAAGCAGAGTACTCTCACCCAGTCAAGAGATCAGGGCTAGATCCAACACCGTTTTTTAGCTCATTGCACCATCCCAGTTTCAGAACCTGGCTGTATGCAAATTAGTCTGTCC
Source organism: Lissotriton helveticus (assembly GCF_964261635.1). Classification (NCBI taxonomy): domain Eukaryota; kingdom Metazoa; phylum Chordata; class Amphibia; order Caudata; family Salamandridae; genus Lissotriton; species Lissotriton helveticus. The sequence goes on from NC_136058.1 coordinate 94,153,581, forward strand.
CTGGCCCAGTGCATCATGGGAACAGGGCAGACCAGACTACAAAAGCCAATTCTTACACTGGGAAGGAAACAAGCTTCCGGGGACCGGTTTCTGGCATTACAGCCGTCTTCGGCCCGGCTTGCTTGAATCCTGATGGTGCAATGAGCAAGGGACTCACATCTGAGTATACCCTTCCACGCTTAGGGTGGACAAAATTATTTACAACAAGAGGTGGTGATGGACAGAGTCTCTGAATTAAGCAGAGTACTCTCACCCAGTCAAGAGATCAGGGCTAGATCCCACACCGTTTTTTAGCTCATTGCACCATCCCAGTTTCAGAACCTGGCTGTATGCAAATTAGTCTGTCCCTGGCCCAGTGCATCATGGGAACAGGGCAGACCAGACTACAAAAGCCAATTCTTACACTGGGAAGGAAACAAGCTTCCGGGGACCGGTTTCTGGCATTACAGCCGTCTTCGGCCCGGCTTGCTTGAATCCTGATGGTGCAATGAGCAAGGGACTCACATCTGAGTATACCCTTCCACGCTTAGGGTGGACAAAATTATTTACAACAAGAGGTGGTGATGGACAGAGTCTCTGAATTAAGCAGAGTACTCTCACCCAGTCAAGAGATCAGGGCTAGATCCAACACCGTTTTTTAGCTCATTGCACCATCCCAGTTTCAGAACCTGGCTGTATGCAAATTAGTCTGTCCCTGGCCCAGTGCATCATGGGAACAGGGCAGACCAGACTACAAAAGCCAATTCTTACACTGGGAAGGAAACAAGCTTCCGGGGACCGGTTTCTGGCATTTCTGGGACAGGAACAGACTAATTTGCATACAGCCAGGTTCTGAAACTGGGATGGTGCAATGAGCTAAAAAACGGTGTTGGATCTAGCCCTGATCTCTTGACTGGGTGAGAGTATTCTGCTTAATTCAGAGACTCTGTCCCTCACCACCCCTTGTTGTAAATAATTTTGTCCACCCTAAGCGTGGAAGGGTATACTCAGACATGAGTCCCTTGCTCATTGCACCATCAGGATTCAAGCAAGCCGGGCCGAAGACGGCTGTAATGCCAGAAACCGGTCCCCGGAAGCTTGTTTCCTTCCCAGTGTAAGAATTGGCTTTTGTAGTTTCGTTTGCCCTGTTCCCATCATGCACTGGGACAGGAACAGACTAATTTGCATACAGCCAGGTTCTGAAACTGGGATGGTGCAATGAGCTAAAAAACGGTGTTGGATCTAGCCCTGATCTCTTGACTGGGTGAGAGTATTCTGCTTAATTCAGAGACTCTGTCCCTCACCACCCCTTGTTGTAAATAATTTTGTCCACCCTAAGCGTGGAAGGGTATACTCAGACATGAGTCCCTTGCTCATTGCACCATCAGGATTCAAGCAAGCCGGGCCGAAGACGGCTGTAATGCCAGAAACCGGTCCCCGGAAGCTTGTTTCCTTCCCAGTGTAAGAATTGGCTTTTGTAGTTTCGTTTGCCCTGTTCCCATCATGCACTGGGACAGGAACAGACTAATTTGCATACAGCCAGGTTCTGAAACTGGGATGGTGCAATGAGCTAAAAAACGGTGTTGGATCTAGCCCTGATCTCTTGACTGGGTGAGAGTATTCTGCTTAATTCAGAGACTCTGTCCCTCACCACCCCTTGTTGTAAATAGTATTAACAACGCTCAGCGCATTGGCGGGAAAAAGGGCGAACATCACTGGAAATCCAGCTATGTTCACCTAAAAACGGCGAAAACCTTGCTGATACAACCCTGTGGTCGTAACCCAAGAATCCACCTCCCATGCAAAGTATGCCGAAGTCTGGATTTTAGCAGACGTTAAAATCCAGCGCTAATGGGCAGTTAGTGCGATTTTGTGTATCGCTACTGCGACCAGGGCATTGGTGTAAATATCGCGAAGCCCGGTTAGCGATATTCTCCCGTGTAGTTTTGTCAGGCACGCCTCCTTTGCATATCATTAGCGTTGCGATGCTGAGCGCTTAGAAAACGGGCGCTGAGGCATGGAATCACGCGCTAGCGTGTCCTCGATGATAATGCAATAAAATTATCGCCGCTTTTGACCCAACAATGGATGCTAAAGCGGCTATAATTTTATCACGCCCCTTGATAATATGCCCCTCACTGTCTACGCATCTCAGGTTTGAATCAGGGATAACGCAAAAAGTAGTGTGTAGTTACCTCAAACTTTTCAGCTCAAAAATGCATACTTTGCTGTAACGTTGTATGGGGGAAGCATTTCCTCCCTTCTCACAACACTCGTTCCTATTCTCCTCTGTGAGGAACCCTCATTTTGCATCTTGCTTTAATTACTGCAATGTCTTAAGAGATATATTTATAGGCCCTGGCCCTCTTAAACATCATTGCTGGATATAATAGTCTTAGTGCCATTCAATTTCAAACTATATCATTGATTGAAATTGAAGCTATAAGTCAAGTAATTGTACATGCCATCTCTATTTTTTTTTTAAATCTCTTTATTATTTTTATCAACATCAACAAACAGAAAAGGTTGAGCATGGTATTACAAAGCATAAATGTCTTGCATAGCTATACAGTTACGATTTATCCAAGTCCAATATTCAGAAGTACCCAGCAGGTGCATCTCAAGTATCTAATATAGCTATCAGTAACATTTTAAGGCCTTCGTAGAGTAGAAAGTAACAAGCGTTCCTGACAGGATAGTCCATGCAACAACCCATCCATCCCCCACCCATATAGCCCTCCCCTACCCTCCCCCTGCCGGCGTGAATTATGAATGTAATCAGGTTTATAAAAGGTCTAATAGTACCAAGGGATCGATTATTGACACCATCATGGCGTCCACTTAGTTCAGTGTGACAAGTTAAGGAATCGGGGAAACATAACAATATTCCTATTCCAATCAGCTAGGCGTGCGGTCCACTAGTCCCTTTCCACAGACACATCATTTGACTCTGAGTTAGTATCCTCATCCTCCTTCTTCAAGTCCATCACCAATGCCTCCCATGCCCGAGCTGCCTCCAAAGCCCTATCGTTATGAGATCTATGAGCTTGCTGCAATCTCACCGCCCCCTCACTACTGGCCCACTTAAGCATCTCCGCCCTCCATCTAAGATAGCTGGGCCCTGCCTTATTCTTCCAGTGGGAAGTAATTTCACGTTTAGCAAGGAGCAGCCCCAAATCCAGGAACTTATTTGTCAGCTTTGTTTTGCTTGTGTGTGGAAACCAATGCAAGAGACAAGCCCCTTTCTCCAGATTAATCTGCCTCTCCGTCGCCTTGCAGGGCGAAGTGAGGACCTCCTCCCAATAGGTACCGAGTTGTGGGCAATCCCAAAGCATGTGCACTGAATCTGCATTGTTTAATCTATATCTGGGGCATTGCGCAGAGTCCGTGTGAAAATACAGATTGATCTTTTCTGGTGTGAGGTATGCTCTGTGTAAAATGTAAAATTGAATTAATTGGAACCTGGCGTTCCTAGTACCTTTCCATGCCCTCCTCAACACATGTGTCCAAGCTGAGGCCGGGATCGCTCTGCCTATATCCGCCCCCCACTGTGCCTGTAGTCTTTGCAGTGGGGTCAACCCTTCCCCCAGCATGCGTCTATATAAAAAAGTTACAGCTTTGAAGGTGCCTGCTGCCATCACTACATATTGACATGCTGCGTTTACCGGAGGCTCCGATAGGCCCGCCCTCCAGTGTTTCTGAATGGCGGTAACCAGGGCCGCATGAAGTAGGAAGTGCCCCTGTGGGAGACCAAAAGTCTCCTGCAAGTCACCGTAGGGTAACAGTGTGCTGTCAGCGAACAAATCCCCAACCATCTGCAATCCAAGCGTCTCCCACTCCGCTAGGGCTGACCAGTCCCCCCCATGGGGTAGAGCCGTGCACATACCTAACGGTATCTCTGGGGCATATGGTCTCTGTATCCCTATCCTGTAGTGATAGCGCTTCCAGCAGTGCCTTAACGCTCCTTCTTCAATCGACAGTCCTTCAGCTCTCAACTCTTGCTGTAATACCACAAATGACAAGACATGTCGTGACACATCAGGTTCATATTCCCGCTCCGGTCCGCGGAATTCCTGTGCTATTGCCTGGGTGAAGTACCAAAACTGCGCCGCTAAGTAATACAGTTTAAAGTCAGGGACCGCGAGGCCCCCCTCCGCCCTAGGTTGCATTCGCGTGTCCAATGCCACCTGGCGCCTCCCCGTCCCCCAGATAAAGCCACTCATCACGGAACGAAGTTGGCGAAACAATGCAACAGGTATTCGTCTCGGCAGGGTACGGAAAAAATACAGCAACCGTGGGAGCACCACCATCTTCAACAGCGCCACCCGTCCTGCCACTGAGAGTGGCAAGGCGCTCCAAAAGTGCATGCTACTTTTGAGCCCCCTAAGTGCCCTACCAATATTACCCTCGAGCAAATCATCCTGCGAATGGTAAATGTGCATCCCCTGGTAGGGGAGGCACCGGGGTTCCCACATCACATCAATCAGGTGCACGGGCGGGTTGCAATCTCTGGTCAGTGGAAAGACACAAGTCTTTGCCCAATTGACTCGCAGGCCCAAAACCTCTCCGAATCGGCCGAGCAGTTCCTGCGCTCCTACCAATGCCTCATTCGCATCGTTCAAGAAGAGCACCAGGGGGGAAGATGGCGGCCGGATAACACGTCCGGTCGGAGGCTCCTGACTCATATGCAGAACTTCGCGTAGAGGCGCTTTTTCACTTTTCACTTTAAAAAAATCCTGCACTGCCACGAAACAAAACAACGGCTTCCTTTGTAACGGAACGAAATAAAATGAAATGAGATGATAACTCACCTTACGAGCGACAACGCAAAATTCTGGCCGCTTCAAGGTCGGGAAACGAGGGAGACGCGAGACGCTGCTGGGCTGCATCTCGGAATATGGTCTGCCGCCGCTCTAGCAAGGAAGAGCCTCCGGAGCGTTGCCGGGAGACTCGGCTTTCACTTCCGGGGCGAGAGTAGCAAAGCTCGCTGGGGACAAGCAGTACAGGCGGAGTGCTCGCTGGGGTGCCCGCTGACTCTGGCGATCCTTGCAACAGAATACGAGCACAAGCATTGATGCGCCTTCAGTAAGAGTTACAAAGCAGTGGAGGCAAGCACTCCAGCAACCAAAGAAATATTTGTTTGGCGCTATTCGAAAGGAGTGGATTACCTTGGTGTGTCTGCACGAGCAAAGCCCACGGAAGAGAAGGAAAAAAGCAAGCGAGAGGTCCATTGGGGAACCCAACAAATAAACAGCAAGTATCAGCTCATGAGCAAGGTACTGGGTGGGGGGGGGAGGAAAAGGGGTTTTCAGTGGATTTGGGACCTACACTGATTCTGATACACACACGGCCATTGAGGGTATTGAGGATCCCAGAGAAGAGATTGATAGCAGGGAGAAGAAGGTCTCTGACACATCAGCTACACATCTAGGTACATACACTCAGTGGGAGACGAAGGAGGGAATAGAACCTCAAATAGAACAGAACAAATTCACAAGATCTTGCTACAGCCTCAGGAACAGGCAGTACCTCAAGCAGGATTATAACCCCCCCGCAATTAAAGGCATAACCCCGAAGAAATCTGGAAAAAAGCCCAAGAAGGTACGCCCCATACCAAAGTCCCGAGCTGAAAAGGTAAACTCAAAGGAGAAGGGACAGGTGGTCCCAAAAGCAAAAATTACTCCCTCTTTGAAAACCTTCTTTAAAGTCCAACACCTCGCACAGCAAGGCGCCAACCCACCCAGTAAGATACAGGGAGAGCAACCTGCCCCACAGGAATCAAGGGACACCCCTCTCATTGCCTCAGGAGCGCAAGATCTAAACCTAAAGAAACAAGACAAGGGGAAAGACCTCGCGAATTCTGAAGGTATAGGTACGGCAAATATGGAAGAAGCAGATCGTGCAGGAGAAGCACACCCATCGAGTAGTGAAAGGAAAATAGTAGAAGTAGAAGATGAAGTAGAAATAACCATAACTGGTTCCGAGTCTCAGGTTAACCCTATGGAGAAGTTTCTGGAGGGAATACTAAATGAAATGCTAAAATTCAAGATGCATGTGAGGCACTAGACTGCAAGTTAAATGCGCTTGGCGACAGAGTGACAGCAGTGGAAGAGGAGGTGGGAGCCCTCAGCAAGAAGGTAGATATCCACCAAAGAGAGATTAGAACTTTAAGACAAGAGGGAAAAACATGAGTGAGAAACTCGAATCATTAGAAAATCAGGCCATAAAAAACAATATAAGGATTTTGAATGTCCCGGAAAATCAAGAAGGAACCGATATCAAACAATTTGTAATAACACTTCTTGCAGAACACTTCCCATGGGCGAGTAAAGAACTGCTCGAAGAAGACATACAAAGGGTTCACCGAGACCCAATCGGAAAAGCCAAAGAAAGGAAAACACCTAGGAAAATTCTCGTCAATTTTAAAACATATACGTTGAAGGAGAGAATTCTTGGTGAGGCGTTAAAAAAGGGAATCTTCAGTAAGGACAACTGGTCCTTCAGGATTAGGTCAGATATGTCCAAAGCCTTGCAAGATAGGCAATGGAAGCTGGGACAATTCATGACAGAGCTAAAGTCCCTCGGGGCCGTAGTGCAAATGAAGTTCCCTCCATCACTCAGAATCATGTGGAGGAATAAAATGCGAAATATACGAGATCCTGAGGAGGTTAAAGAATTTCTAGAGATGGCCCGAGTCAACATCAGGTCTGAAAATCCCACGAACCTCTAGAACCTGTAGAACCTTTAGAAAAGAATATTACGGAAAAAGCAGAAAGAGCAAAGTATAGGAGCAAATAGAAATTAGAAGAGCCAAGGAGCCTGAAAGGGGCAAAGAGAATAGCCCTAAAAAACAGAAGAAGGAGGCTTCCCAAGGGAGGGTAAACAAGATGTACATAAAACAAAAACAAAATATATAAAACAGAACACGGGTGGGGAGCAAACTAGGGAAAAAAACCAAAACAAATCCTCAATAATTCAGAAAAATTGGGAATTCAAGGTTTCAGCCAGTACAATCTTAATGACTGCCATTACACAATATACAATTCAAGTAATAGATGGGGTCCACTAGTAGAGAGTTTAATATACTCTCATGGAACGTAAATGGACTCAGGGTGAAAAACAGAAGAAACAGGATTTTAGAGTATTTAAAGACATCAGACAGTGAGGTTATCATTTTACAAGAAACACACCTCCTGAAAGAAGAATGGAACCAAATAATGAAAAATGTAGGGTGGGTGGACATGTATGTATGTACAAATCAGGAATGTAATATAAAAGGGATAGCTATAATTTTCAAGAAAACTCTCAAAATCAAGCTTGAATACTCCGAAGTAGATAGCAAAGGTAGATGGGCAATAGCTAGGGCAAGAATTGGAAATAACCTCTATACAATAGCAGGATATTACGGCCCGAACATAGACGACTCAGGGCCATTACAAAAGTTATATACCCATTTGTTGTCAGCTACCTCTCCAATAATGTTAGGAGGTGATTTCAACATAATTATGGACCCTAAAGTAGACAGATCACCCCCAGGAAGACACACAAATCTCCCAAAAATGAGAGAATGGCTTGGAAACTACAGGAGAGATCTAGACCTATTGGATATCTGGAAAATAAAAGGGGATAAAAGACAACCTTTCACCCTATACAATAAGAAACTTGGACATAGGCCAAGAATTGACTATTTTTTAATTGATAGAAGCCTCACAGAAGATGTAACAAACCTAGAACATCTTCCTGCTCACCTGTCAGATCATTCTGCAGTCCGGCTTACGATGCAAAGGACGGAAATTAAAACACAAACTAGATTGACAATCGAACAGGATATTTTGCTCGACCAACATTGCATACAGGAGCTCAGGTCAGAAACAGAATTCTTTTTTGAAAATAATAGGGTAAGGCACAACAAGACAAATTACATGGGATACTTATAAGGCAGTCATTAGAGGGAAACTATTTAGCCAAGGAGCATTTAGATCAAAGACAATAAAACACAAGATAAGGGATTTGGAAAATGCTATAAACCTTCTGGATGCACACATTTTGGTTGAACAAAGAACAGACAAAAGGGAAGAGATGGAGAAGGAAAGACAAAGACAAAAAGAATGCCTTGCTGACATCTTAGAAGATAGAATAAGGACGAAGTGGGAAGCGAGCAAACTAGGAAACCACGAGTATGGGGAAGGTTGTGGGAAACTGCTGGCCTGGAAACTAAAGTCAGATCTAGCAAGGAATAAGGTAGTAATATACAACAAGACAGCCAGTCATCACCATCATCTGAAGAGACGGTAATCAGGCAGGAATTTACAAAATTCTTCGCTGAGTTATACTCCGAAGATGTAAACCCATCGGAAGAACAAATAGAAAGTTACTTGAACACTCTACCCACCCTAGCCCTAACAGAGGAAGAGAAAAAAGCCCTAAATGAAGAATTCTCCAAAGAAGAAGTAGAAGACGCAATAAAGGGATTGAAAAAAGGGAAGGCTGAGGGCCCGGATGCTCTTCCAAACGAGTTGTATATGGCGCTTAGAGAACCCCTGTCGCCACAAATCACAGACTTACTCAATCTGGTGTACAAACAACACGAAAAGATCCCAGACTCTTGGAATGACGCCATCATAACTATAATTCTAAAACCTGGAAAGAAGCCCACATTATGTGAATCATACCGGCCAATATCACTACTTAACTGTGACTATAAGATCTGCACAAAAATCTTGGCAAAAAGGCTGGGGAGAGTGATGACCCAGCTGGTTCATACTGATCAGAAAGGCTTCATCAAAGGAGGACAACTTCAGGACCTGACCCACGAGTTATTTGGGGCAATAGACGTTGCTACTTCAAAAAAACCTCCTCTGACAATACTTATCTTTGATGCCGCAAAGGCGTTTGACCGGGTGAACTGGGTCTTTCTAAATGAGGTAATGAGAAGAAACAACCTGGGGGAATCCTTTTTACACATGGTGAAAGAGATCTATAGGACCCCAAGATCTAAAATTTTGGTGAATGGGGGTCTAACTAATAACATACATATTGAAAGAGGCACTAGGCAAGGTTGCCCCCTCTCGCCATTACTTTTTAACTTGTACATTGAGCCATTGGCAAACTTCTTAAGGGAAAACGAAAAAATTCTACTATTCAAACACCAGGGGTGGTCCAAAAAAGTTGCTCTGTATGCCGATGATTTAATGCTTTTCACCAACGACTACCAGTCCTCCATCTCTGAAATCAAAATTACCCTTGAGAATGTTGGGAATGTCTCAGGTTATCTGGTTAATCATTCCAAAACCGAGATTATGACTTGGAATACAAATCTCTCCAATCCAAGTATTAAGAAGGAAATTAAATATTTAGGAATCACATTAGTCCATGACCTGGAGAAGACCTCGCAGATAAATCTAAATAGAGTGGCAGGTGAAATAAGAAAACTTTTAAAGATCTGGACTAGTCTCCCCTTAAGCTTCCTAGGTAGATGAAACATCATAAAAATGTCTATTTTACCCAAATATACCTACCTGTTTAACACAATTCCCTTAGAATTCAAAAGGAATTCACTGAAAAAATTACAGGGAGAAATTGCGAGCTTTATATGGGCATCTAAGGGAACCAGAATATCATGGAAGAAAATCAGGAGAAGGAAAGAACATGGAGGGATAGCCAGCCCTGACCTGTGGGAATATTACAGAGCCTTTTGCTTTAAAAACATGAGATCACTGTTGAGAGTTCACCATTATTACCCCGAATATCTTCAAGCAATGACCATGAAAGCTGACCATTTCCTATATAAATTTGGCCACCCAAAATTCTTTAAAAAAATAAAATTAAAGGTCCTGAAGGATGCGGCCAGACTATGGTTTCAGATCAGAGGGACCTTAAATATTTCATACTACAGCCCTCCAGCCCCCATATGGGACTCCCCAGGCACCCCAGACTGCCTAAAAGATAGCTTGGCAAACCCTTTGAAAACAGCCGACATCAAGTACTGGGGTCAAATCTTAAGTGGATCAACGTTGATCTCATCGGAGGATCTTCATATCATCACTAATTTGACCATCTCCAAATTTAAATACTATCAGCTTTCTAGTTGGGCAAAAACCTTCACAGATCATGAAAAAGATACTGAAGAGCTGGAGAAAGAAATGCAGAAAGTTCTACCCATAAAAAAAGAGATAGCCAGATGGTATTGGGCCCTAATAACACCAGGAGATGAAGATCCTCAGGTTGCAGAGCTAATCTGGGGGAAAGACTTACAAACTCCGGACCTAGAAGTCAATCGAGAAATGCTGGGCTACACTGAAATCAGCAGCTTTAAAAAGAAATCATCTCTTCACGATCCATAGGGCTTACTGGACCCCAAAAAGACTGTCCAAATTTAAAGGTGCCGAAATCAGGAAATGCCCGAAATGTGGAGAGGAGAGGGCAGATGATATTCACATCTATAAAAGAGTGCCCATACCTGGACGGATTCTGGTCTGAAGTGGGTAAGACCTTAAGTTCGATCCTGCAACAGCAAATAACTGTAAGTACCACCCTTGTACTTTTTGGGATTGACAGCAATATAGGAGCGGGTAAGCTAACAAAAGGGCAAGAAAACTTGGTTTTTGTTTTAATCCTCCTTGCAAGAAGGGACATATGTATTAAGTGGGTTGGCCCAGTACCCTCTACGATTGGGGAATGGATGAATTCAGTCTTGAATTTAAACAAACTAGCTAGGAGGGGAAAGCATACCAATAGAAAAAACTTATGGGTAGTATGGGAAAATCATTTTAACTCTAACCTAGTGGCCGAGACGGAATGATGATCCTATGATTAAGCGATGGTAACTTCTGTTGATGAGTACAATACTCATCGAGTAGTCAAGGTGGCTATCTCCCTCTCACTAACGAAAAAAACAGAAAAGTTATTTATGTGATGGTTCCAAAAGGGACTCCTCTGCAAAATCATTCGGTTGGGAAACTCCCCTCACACACTCGTATTTAGGGGCAGTGCCGGTACAGCTAATGCAGAGGCTGAACCCTGTCATTTCCAAAAAACATAAAATCGCAATATGAGGATATAAAAAAAAAAAGAAGAGCACCAGATCATCCGCATATAATGAAATATAATGCGTCCGCCCACAAAGCGTATGCCCCGGTAAGCATTCCCCGCTCTAGCGTGGGCCGCCAACGGCTCAATAGCCAGAGCAAACAGCAACGGGGAGAGTGGACAACCCTGCCTGGTGCCTCGTCCCACCGGGCATGAGGCGGAAATGACCCGACCTACCTTAACCCTAGCACTCGCAGCAGAATACAATATTTCTGTCCAACGGATGTATCCTTCTCCAAGACCAAACGCCCTCATAGCCGAAAACAAATAGGGCCATTCCAAACTATCAAATGCTTTCGCAATGTCCACAGAGAGGACCACTGCCTGGTCAACGTCGGCACTGTTTCCCCCTAGCACTCAGATAAGCCTGCATATACTGCCAGCAGTGTTCCGGGTAGGGATAAACCCAGCTTGATCGGTATGTACCAACTGCGTCATTAAAGGAAGGAGCCGAGTAGCCAGCACCCGATTTAGGATCTTATAATCCGTTAATCCGTAGTGAGCATCGACAATGGACGATACGCCGCTGGATCTGTGGGATCCTTCCCAGGCTTGAGAAGTGGAACGATAATCGCCTCCCTTACGGAAGTCGGTAACACCCCCAGCAATTTGGCCTCGCCGTACATCAAATGCAGCCTAGGAGCCAGCTCGTCCGTCAATGTAGGTCGAGTAGAACTCCGCTGGCTGCCCGTCTCCTCCTGGGGTCTTATTCCGCGTCAGTTGTTTAATCGCACAGCGAATTTCGGCAAGCGAAATATCCCGTCCCAAGGAGTCCGACTGCTCCTCCTCTATCATAGGCAGTTCCAGACCCGTTAAAAACGCCTGAATGTCAGTCTCCGCAGCTTGCAGGCGACTCGTATAGAGGTCCGCATAGAAAGAGCGGAACCGGTCATTAATTTGGTGCTGCGTATAAACTAACTTCCCCGTTTGGGATGTCAACGCCAAGATTGGGAGGCATCTAGGTATCGGATTAGCCAACCATGCCAACCATGCGCCAACCTTATCTCTCTCAGCATGCGCCCGGGTCAGATATGCTCTATGGTCAAAAGATCTTAACCGCTCTACTACAACCGCTACCGCTTCCTTCCCGGCCTGGACCGCATCTCGCTCAGCAGAGTTAGCCGAAGAAGCGCGTTCAGCCTCCCTGAGGGCTTTCTTCGCGGCCTCAACGTCCTGCAATAACTGCTTCCGCACCCCGACCCATTTGGCAATGCAGAACCCCTGGGTCACCACCTTAAAGGCGTCCCACTCCACTGCAGTCGTCCCAGCCGTGCCTCGTCCTCGGCAAAGTATTGTGCGATGCCCGTACCCAGCTCCGCACGGATGGCAGAATCCTCTAGCACCTCCGGACACAGTCTCCAGGTCAGGATTGCCGGACGGGGCTCAGTCCAGCAAAACCCTACCAACAGGGGATTGTGGTCCGAGATCGTGCGGGACAAATATTCGCTTCTTGCCGCCAGAGCAGCCAGGCCAGGACTACACAGCAGCACATCGAGTCGTACGTGCAGGCCATGGAGAGCCGAGTAAAAGGAGTAATCCCTCTCAGCCAGATGCTGTGCTCTCCAAATGTCCACAAACACCCAATGCTCTTGCCATTGGGCTCTAAATTTAGCTAATCTGTGGATCGGAGCACCAGACAATGGCAGGTGCGATCTATCAATGTCCACGTCCGCAATGGAGTTGAAGTCTCCCCCCAGCAACACGGGCCTCGTAAAATAGCCCACCAGAACATCAGATAAGCGCTCAAAGAACGGTATCTGCTCCGCATTGGGGGCATAGATACTACAGAGGGTTACCTCCCGTCCATTCAGGCGGCCTTCAACTGCCACATATCGTCCTTGCGGGTGAACCAGTTGTGCAGTTATCTGAAATGGCACCCCCGCTCTAACCCAAATCAGGGCCCCTCGCGCAAAAGCGGAATAAGTAGTGTAGTACAGTTGCCCACGCCATCTTCGCTGCAGCGCTGCCCCCTCTGCCTTAGTCAAATGTGTTTCTTGCAGGAACGCTATCTGCGCGCCCCTTCTAACTAAATAGGAGTGGACCTTATACCTCCGCTGCATTGAGTGTAATCCCCGCACATTCCAAGTCACACATTTCACGTCTGGCATTGGACCCATTCTATAGGTGTGAAATCTCCCCAGCACTCCTCCTTCCTCTGCTGCCGCGTCGGCAGTCTCTTCCCCGTAACCAGAACCAACCCTTCCCCCAACAGTCCCGCCCCACCCAATACTACGCCTTCCCCCCAGAACAGGCACCAACATAGTGAATCCCATCCAAACCAACCCAACAATTGCCTTGATTAAACTAAGGCAGCTAAACTAGGACCATCCGGTGGGGCTGGATAGAGCCTAGCAAGAAGTCTGTGGTAAATCAACATATCGCCTTGTTTCCAGCTCAGCATCCCCCAGGATAACCCCCCCTCCATGCCCCCCCTTCAATAGCGCACTTAGTGAATCATTATGAAACCCCACCGATTCACACACTCAACTGTTCTAAAAGGAACTATCGAGCCCCGTGCCATCCTTAAGTAGTGCCAAACCCCTTGCATAGCACCAGAGTTATCGAGTCTACTCATCTAGCAGGCCATCCGCCGTCCCGGGAGTAACCAGCGGCAGATGTACACTGTCCGATGCTAACGAGTCTGCCTCCGATTGCCCCTTATCAGTGTCCAAGTCTGATCCTTTCGGGGAGGACTGCAACAAGTCACCAGAGATCTCCGTCACTGCCTGCAGTGCTCCCCTGCGCTCCAGTTCAGTCTGCTAAGTAGATGGTTTTTGCAGGTCCTTCCTGAGGCGTCGCAATCGCTGGGATCGACGGGGCAAGGAATCTCTAGCTAGTTCTCGTGCTTCCTCTGTCTGTCCATCTGTACCTGCCCTATAGGATTCCAGCCAAGTCCATGCGTCCTCCGGTGTTTCACAGAAGTGAGTGTTCCCCTCCAAAGCGATGCGCAGCTTCGCCGGGAATAGCAAGGAATACTGAATCCCCTCCACGCAGAGTTCCTTCTTGATGGACTGGAAGGACATACGGCGCCGCTGCATTTCGAGCGAGTAATCTGGGAACAGGGTGACTTTGCTGTTGTCCACCTGGAATGGGCCATCCACTCGGGCCCTCCGTAGCAGTAAGTCTCTGTCCCGAAAGTGCAACAGGCGCGCCACCACAGGCCGAGGTGGACGCCCCTGCTGCGGTGGTCTAGCGGGAACTCGGTGTGCACACTTTAGGGTATAGAAGGAAGATAGGCCCTCCGGGGCCACCACTGTCCGAAGCCAGGATTCCAAATAGCTCACCATATCTGATCCCTCAATCTTTTCCGGCAAGCCGACCACTCGAATATTATTCCACCTATTCCTCCCTTCCGCATCCTCCGCCCGCTTTTCCAGCACTGCAATTCGTCCCAGAATGCTCGCCATGCCATTAGTTAGTGCAGCTTGAGCAGGATCGATCTCCTGAATCTTGATCTCCGCTTGCTTCACTCTTTCTGCCATCTTCGAGGGATCAGCCCGTAGTAGGCCCAGTCCAGTCGCCACCTGCGCAATGTCCTGTTGTAGGGTAGTGCGCGATTCCGATATGGCGGTCAGGATTTTATCGAGCTATATTTGCAGTCCCTGGTCTTGCGGTGGGCCAGCTGCATCTTGTTTGTCCGCATCGGAGGGCGGCGCCTCCCCATCTTTCCTCCCTCTGGGTTTACCCATATCAGCAGCCTCCTGGGCCCTCCGTAGTCGATCGAGACTCAGGGCAAGTTGATGCGTAGCAGGCCCTCAAAATGTGCGCCCAGTCCGCCGATCGTAAGCCCCGCCGTTCAAGCGCCTCAGGCTTCCGGATGGCACCAACCCAGTGACCGTTGGGCACTCTCTCCAGTTATCGAATGTTCCTAGCTGGTCCTCGGAGGGATCAGTCCCCCACTCCAGGCTAACTCCTTTGCTCACCACTCCGTCAGCTCAGTGGGCTCTCCCGAGGGCGACTCCGCCATCTTAGATCTTCTATCCACGGCTGGCACGGAGTCGAAAATCACTCAGAATCTCCGGATTTTACCGTGCAAAATCACTGGTTCCCTTCAGGGCAGCCACCCTTCACTTTCATGTCCCCCGCGGCTACTCGGGGGGGTCAAGAGGGTCGATTTACAGGATAATTGCGAGGTTCACGAGAGGAGCTCAGGGCTCACGCTGCCATCCGCCTCGGCATCCAAGCCACGCCCCGTGCGTGCCATCTCTATGTTGACCAGTGTCTGATGGATGTTAATAAGTAACTTTGAGTAACAATATTGATCTGTAACCTAGATGTGGTGAAAATGACAGTCACTCGTGCTGAATAAAAGGCACTGCCAATGCATCATATTTCGACTTCTAGCCTTACAAATACCTGCAAGAAATAGATAAAGAAATGTGCAATGAATCTGATAAAACGTTCAAGACACTATTCTCTGGACAGCTGCTCTCAGTGAAATGTTATGGAACTTTTGAAGGGTATACGCAGATTTGTTCCACCGGTCATATGAGTTTTTGTGATACAACATATAGCCCCTACTGCCTTGTTGGAGTTTTGATAGAACCTCCTAAACCTGATACTTGCAGGCGCTCCACCTTTTTTAATGCCTCCAATTTCCAGGGAGTAGTTGGAAACTGCATCCACCCTTGAAATAATATTCCTTCTAACTTAGACTTTGCAACTTGTTTTTGTCAGTAGATGACCAAAGAGGCGGGATGCCCGATTCTCCACCTACTCTGGCAGCACAGTCAATTCTTGGTCAGGATAGTACACTGTCACGCGTTGTCTATCCCTTCCATCCTGTGTCAGAGGAGGATATAAGAAGTCTTAGAATCGGTTAGTCCATGGATTTGGAGGAAGCCACTGGATTCAGTGTGCCCCATTGGGGACTTGATTCCCTTCATGGTTTTAGGATCCAGTTCAGATGGTCATCGGTAAACAAGAGAGAAACATGTGTGGCCACCTGGCAGCAGTCAAACAGCACCTCTTCTGCATATCCGCTGTGGGCTGTGCAGTTTAGCTGACATGCCCATTTCTGGATGATAAAGGCAAATGTTCTCATTCTGCCATTGTTTTACGCATGCAATGGGCATAAGCTTACACTACTGCCTTATGATGCGGATATTCCTGTGCAGTAATGGTTTATGCACAAAGCAAATACCTCAAAACATGGTATGTACCATTATGCATTAATAATTCTGACTAGGGCGCATATTCACCATCTGGGTCACATAATCTGCACTACTGACTTCACCTGTACGGTTGCAGCATTAACTATAGCGGAACCTGAACAGTAGCACAGAGTAATGCACTACTCAGTACAACACTGATGCAGATCATTCCTTCCGGCTCATGTATACAAAGAAAAGAGTCCCCTCGATGCACTTCAGGGTGGCAGGATCATGGGGCGGGGATAGATCCATTTCCCCTGACTTGTGTATCTCTGAAAGGGAGAATCCATAATTTCTCTAAAACAAGATATTTAATAATATGCATTATATATTTTATAATGAGGTGATGGTGTTTACCTACTGGTGGGAGCTTTAGTTCTTGGACAGTGTGCCTCCGCCCTACCTCGGCCTGTCAGATCTATCCAATAATTCAAGTAATTATATTTCTACATTGCAGGGTCAAATATTCAAACACCTCTGCCCGTCTCTTTAGGGATGGTCAATCTGGATTTAAAAGATAATCTTGACAAATTCGCTCAACATAAGCACCTTCTTCTATTAGAGCTGTCATCTTTACTTTCTTTTGAAGGCAGATATTTGTAGTACAGTATGTGGCATTCATTTTGTTTCTAAACTCTGTACTAAAGCAGCCTATGGGGTATGCGGAGGATGGCTTGGCTAAGAATTCTGTTTATTTCCACCTTTCATCAATATTAGTAGTAAAACATTAGTCATTTGTGTGGTATTTCAAAAGTTTACACTCCACTTTGAGTGCTTTAGTTTGAAGTTTGCTTTGACAGAGCAGGATAAATTCCATGAAAAATCTAGTCTCTTAATAACTTTTAGCCAACCACTCCTGATGTTTAAGATGTTACTGTGATAAATATTTTATAGTTGCATGGTCGATTACAGGTTAGATGTGTAATCCTATTTACCTATTCATAGATAACTGAAACTCTGTTTGTTTACATTTTTGCAAAGCCATTCCATATACATTAGAAATCATGTAAGACAGGGTTGCTTCGGGCATAGCCAGTGCCTAATTTATAAAAACAAGAAAATAGTGGCTGCAGGGGCCATAAACTTGTCTTAGAACTCATACCGCACCCCCCCCCCCCACACACTCACTCATTCGCAGCCGAATGCCGGGGCCACCGATAGCAAGGTGGCTTAGTCTTGATTCCTGTCGCACGCGTTTTAATCCCTACTTTCTCCATTTCTCATTGTTATGCTTTCATTTTCTCCTTCCTTCTCACTTCCTGTGTTTCTCTCTCTTTGTCTTGGTTAAAGTCTCCTGATGAATACATTCTGGTCTTAAGAAATGAGCGCTGGTTCTCCCCACCTGCATCTACTAAGTACAGAATTCAGCAAATTGAATACTCAGAGTACTAGGGTGATTACGGTGTACTGATTTCTCAGCACTCTGAAACAGAGTGGCCTCTCCCACACTGGGCCACGTCAGTGATCTCTTGAAGACAATCCCTGCCCAGGGCTGAGGAGTGTAACAATATGTCTACTTGTACATGGGGCAGGTTGCTTCATAAATCTACTTGTCCTGTAACAAAATACACTTGCCCCTTTTGTGCCATGTAAAGCTTTGATATAGCCTCTCTGATTATGCCAGGGCACATACCATAGTAGGGTTTGAATAATAGCCATTCCCATATGTTGCCACGTTTCCACAGATCTACATACTGGGGCTGAAGGTAGTGGCAAGCAATAGTTTCAGGGCTTGAATGCCCTTCTGAGTCTGTGCAAACCTAGTAACTTGCATGTTTTAAGGGTTTTCACCAACTCTTCTCTAATCTTTTCCCATACTGAGAAAGGTTGGAGCTTTGCTTCTGACAATGGCCGATTTGAAACTTCTTCCAGGGTTGGGGAAAAACTAGTTGGAGGGAAAGTGAACTTGCAAACACTCAGATTTTTGCATGAGCAAATCTAAAATGCATATTTGCTCATGCTAAAATGCAGTACACAAATATTTTCTAGGAGTTTGATTTCTTGGCCTACTTCTCTAATTTCTTGTGAATTCACGAAAGTTGTATATATGCACTTAATGCAAGGACATATACCATGGGTGCACTTTTGAGACGTTCTTTAATAATTGGGCCTCTAATGAGGTCTAGTGTTAACCATGACCTTTTGTGTTTATTAAAATGTTTTCTCTCTCTCTCCCTCTATTGGCTGGCTTCACTGTCAGTGACAGCATTCTGCTCTTTCAGAAGGAGCATATTGGCATGCAAAGTAGTTTTGTTCAGTGCCAGGAACTACTGAGTCAATGTGTGCTTTTTGAGACCAAAAACAAATTTTGCTTATGCCAATGTTTGTTATAATTGTGAGGGCCCGGACGCTCCCACACCAATAAGGTTTTACAAAAACCATGCCAACACAAGTTGCACATGGACTAAACAAAAATACTGACCACCAGTTTCAGACCTGCTGGCTTTGGCAATGTTTGTATATTTTATGTTTCTCATAATCTTATTTATACTGATTACACTGTTTTTCCATTATGAATATCTTTGGGAAATACTAGCACACATCAACACGTTTTACCAAATGATGCTGCAAAGAAATGGTACCTAAAATTTTACAGTATTTTAGCTAAATATTTTTTTTCCTACTTGCATTTTTGGGTGAATATTATATTTTGAAAGCAAAAACTCATAAGTCTTGCTTTCACTAATCGGAGAGCATTCTGGAAGCTTTATACATAGCCTCACATCGCAAAACTTTGAAACGTGTGTACACATTTTAATGCTGAAACCACTGGCAGTAGTGCAGTCCGAGCTTACAACATTTACTTAGCGCACTCACTCGAATAATAAAGGCTTTGCATCAATAAACCATAAGTACAAGTTTGCACAGCATTAACACATGGACACAAATATTACCTTAACTTTAGACAGTGCCCTTCCCTGATCCATTATGTGTTACTGTAAACTGACACCCAAATGGTTTGTGCTGTAGGGGATTGGACCTACTTGTCCCAAGGACAAAGTACACATTAAAACTTGTTGCCTTTGACCTCAAACAATATGTCCTGAGCATCGGGCAATAGGAATTCCACATCCCTCCCTGTCTCTAGTGCACGCACTACAGCTCTGTTCTCAAACACATGCCTTAATTGGTTTGAATCCATTATGCAAGATATTACTCACCAGCTCCAGTTTGTTGATGGTGAAATCAGGCTTGGCCGTCGACTCCTGTCTTCACTGCCCATGCGTTTCACCTCAAATACCATCTAGTACTTACAGGCTACCCATTAAGGATCTGTGCAATCTTTCAATCCCAACAGCTTCAGTACCCCAAGAGTAGCAAGTATTGGCAAAGTCAATAGGTTTAAACTTTCAATGTCGTTACCCGACCTTTTGGCTCTGCCGGTCATTATTGCCTTGTTGCAGTTTTATATAGCGCCAACGCTACCTGGAGGTATCAGAGCACTTTACATGTGCACCAGTTGAATTACAGATGGACACATTCATTTTTAGGTACAGGGAGATTAAGTGATCTGCCCAGAATCACAGGATAATTGAGCCTCCTGCCAGACTCAAACCTGATTCTCCAGCTTCAAAGTGGGCCCCTCTAGCCGTTAAGCCACAAAAAATGCTTTTTTGCTATGCTGAACCACATTGTCCAAAACTAATATAAGCCTATGCCGTGTGATGAAATATATGTGCATGCGTTGGGAGTAAGCAACATGGAGAGTGAAGGAACACAGGAGGAGGTGGGTGAGGGAGGTGTAAAAATAGAAAGGAAAAAAAAATGCCATATGGGAGGGGTGTGGAGACACAAACAAGATAGGTGTAGGGGAGCAATGCAGAAAGCAGACAGGTGGGTATTTCACTGGGGAAGAGCCACACGTGGCAGAGAGCAAGAAACTATACATGCTCTTGGAGTGCTAAAAAAACATTTTTTCTATTTCTTTACTTTCAAAGCAATCGCGGCACCAATCTTAAGATGTTTAAAGCTAAAGCTTGGTGCGCCATTGTAATAAAAATAAATACATTGAAAAGAAATGGCAGCTGCACGCTTTTTTTCTATTTATTTACTTTTGTTACACTAGCTGTAAAGCAGGGGTGCTGCCATTGCTTAAAAAGTAAAGAAATAGAAAAAATAAGGCGTATGCAAATTTTTTTTTCATTTCTATACCTTTAAAGCAATTCCGGCACCTGCGTTTTAGCCTCAGATGTTTAAAACTAAAGCGCAGGTGCAGCCATTGCAACAAAAGTAAATAAATAATTTTAAAAAAGGTATGCAACCGCGTTCGGCGATCACAACTAACAAAAGAAAAGCACGGACGTCATTATTTCGGCTGAGGCGTGCCGTGCTGGTTAAATAAATAAAAAAGTTGCGTGAGAGCATGTCCTGCAGGCAGGAGAAAGAACATTAGAGAACATTAAGGAAAATAGTTCTCCGGGGCTGTAATTAAAATATACAGAGTAACAACACATGTACAGGGAGTGTCCTCATGGGAGGTTACTAGAAGAGAAAAGGCAGTACTAAGGAGGGACTAGTAAGACTATTGACCAATGAAAAGCCACCATTTACAAAGGACAGTAACAGGAGGCATTTAAAAAGATGGGCGGAAAGTGGGCAGAGCTTCATACCCAAATCCTGAATACACTATGTCTCGAAGTGACAGCGCAAGCACTGCCTAGGCGAGACTTAAAAATGTAGCTCCCTAAATGAAAGCAGTGGAAGCATACAAGTTTTCCAATCAAAACGGATGGTAAAGGAGCTATGATGTACAGGAAGGATGAAGACAAGAAGAGGAAATAAAGCCAATGTTTATTAAGCTAGCAAATGAGATTGGCAAAAAAGCCAGACAATGGTAAGCAGTGGTCTGACCCAGTATGTTTTAGAATTGCTCACAATAGTTCTTTAACGACAAATGATTAGTCTTTCCTTCTTTAGCAGAGGACCAATGGCTCCGGGAATGGGAACCATCTTTTAACAAGCATTTACAATGCAATGGTTTCGCCTTTGGAAAAGTTAGAGCTATTGGCATTGTAAATGACAAAATTTGTATTTATGTGTTGGTTTTGAAAACAGATAAATAAATGGCATTGTCATTTACATTGCCATTAGCTAAATCTCTCACAAATGTGAGACCTATTGCATTTGCACCCACACATACACACAGAGCCACACACACACACACACACACAAAGGCACACACACAGAGCCAGCTGCACACACAGAGCCAGCCACACACACACACAGAGCCAGCCACACACACACAGAGCCAGCCACACACACACAGAGCCAGCCACACACACACACACACACACAGAGCCAGCCGCACACACACAGAGCCAGCCGCACACACACACACAGAGCCAGCCGCACACACACACACACACACACACACACACACACAGCCAGACTGTTTTGAAAAATTTGGGGAGCACTGGGGAATTCCGCAACATTTTGAGTTGAAGTCACTTATCATGGCATGTTTTCATGTTATTTTGCTCCTTGTCGGTGCCAGCGAAAGAGACTCAACCTGATTTAGAGTTGGGCAGTCACTGAAAATCCCTTGATTAAGCACCAAACTGGTCCGGTGTTTTGATGGAAGATGCACAGACATTAAAATAGACCCTTACCGTACCTCTCATCTTGTGTGCTTAGAAATACACATACACGCACAAAGACGGATGCGCATGTAAACACAAACGCACACATAAACAAGCATTTACGATGCATTTACACACGGGCTCACGGACAGCGGGAGGGGGGACGGGCACACGGAGAGCGGGGGGGTGGACGGGCACACAGAGAGCCAGGAGGGGGGACGGGCTCACGGACAGCGGGAGGGGGGCGGGAACGGGAGTAAAATATGCGGCTGCAAAAAAATAAAAAAAATAAACGCCCACCGAATTTACCAAATCGACGAGGTTTGTGACCAGTAAATGTATACGTACAGCTGGCCCATAGTGAATGGAAGACACTAGTAATTGTTTTCCTTTTTTCTGTTTAAATGTGTAGCATGGACTTCTGAAAAGGCAAATTATGCATGCTCATGGTGTACTTTAACCACATATTTAAGCACAAAAATATTTAACCATAGGATAAAATCCCAAAACATGGCCATATAAGGTTGAGAAGAAGCATACGTAATTATTACCTATAAATTCAGATTCTCGGGTGAGGCTCCAGAGTTATGAATATCCCTAACCTTCGCTTTAAGACTAGACCACTCGTTCAACCACCATAAGGTGCCTGAAAAATCACCTTCTACAGAAATGCCTTTGCTTCTCTCCTCTAGTCTCATGTGACACTAACAGGACTTGAAACTGAAATAGGTAATTTGATTACTGATCCCAAATGATGCTTTAAAATTCTGTGATCCATTACAATCTAAGCTCTGGAAATGCTGATTAATTAATAACGTAAGTCCAAATCTATGCGAAAGTAAGCTCCTGAAATGTTGCAAAAATCATGATGTCAGCCAACAAAATCCCTACTGAGTTCTTTTGTCTGAACACTAATTGTCAGCAAGGATGGCTTCTATTATTGCCAGTTCCATGCATTATGTAGGCTCTCAGATGATTGTTATAGATGTGAATATTAGCTCCAGAAAGGCTACGTAGACGATGATGTAAACTCATAAACCATTAAATGAAAATGCTGTCAGGCTCTCTAACCCCTCCTTCTTCATGCTGATATGAGATATTAACAGAATATACACATTTAGTACAGTAATATTTCTCTATTGCAAGTAAAAGTGAGCAGTAGAAATAGAAAGCTTGTGGAAAGGTTAATATAGAAAAAAGGGATATGGGGATATGAAAAACAGTAAATAGGACAAAGTGATATAAATGTGACGTTCGAAATAGATGTAAGAGAGGGCGAAAGAAAGGGGTAGTGTGCTGGGGAGCATACATTTAGGAGTAGCAAAAGATAATGAGTTTGAGGAAATTAGAGACAAGAAATAGATGTAATAGTGATATAAAGAACAGAGGGAGTGTCGCAAAGGATTAATAGGAAAAGTGATGAAAGATAGACGAGAGGGTGCAGGGAAAAGTGCAAAGGAGTGAGTGGCAGAAAGAGGGATCTAACAAGAAAGACAGGAAGAGGATTTGTGAAGAGGCTGATAGCCAGAGGCGGTACGCCTTTGCCCTTGATGAATGAAGCTTACTTACTTGAGTTTTACATTTAAAATATACATTTATTTTTCCTTATTTATTTTGAATAAATTCTCCTGACGGAGACAAGGAAGTGGATCTATTATTCTGCAAGTAGATGGTATAAATAAGACATAGATCAAGGGAAAGTTCTAATCTCCAAGCGCTACTCAGGTCCACCAATAGCAGGCAACAGAAACTGCAAATGTTACACAATTAACATCACGTTGACTCGTGGCAACACTGTCAAACACACACATGAAGCTACACACCCACTCGTCGCACATGCAACCATACACACACATTGCTGCATGTTAACTCTCACACATACACATACAGCAAACACCAGCAGTCTCATGCCCACCTGGTGCACCATGTAAATACAATTTTCAATAAAAATTACTGAAATAAAAAAACTATCAATCACACACACATGGTCACACGTCCATTCATTAGACAACTGTCCCTCACACACAGTCACATATTCACTGTCAGACATACTGTTAGAAACACAAACGCACACAATCACACATAGAAGCAACCACAAATCCACTTGTCATAAAAAACTTCCCATACACATACACAGCCATTCGTCCACACATACATGCTGACACAGACACCGCACACCCCCCACACACACACACATATACACATACGTACAGATAATTGAAGGAAAAATGCAAAACTGGCCAAGCATTGGGATGGATGGCAAGATATGGCTCTCACATACACAATGCATTTTTTGAACAGGGCAAAACCGTGGCAAACCCGGTGCAAATGTTTTTACCCTCCACAAAATGGCTTATGAATGTTCAAAGCAGAGGCGTGGGATGGGGCTTAAAATATATCACACTCGCTAATAAAAGTAAACGGGGGTGCACTCACAGAAGGGCATTGCGCTCGATAAGGGCAGCACCTCTAATAAAACAAATAAGTGATTCTGAACTGTAATTAATTCACAAGCCATCCGGGGTGAATCCTCGCGAAGTGGGGGCGAGATAAAATGCAGTGTAATCCGTAACTGAATACACTACACTGCAAGATACGGGCACCGATCAAAGCAAATGCCATTTACGGAGAATTGTGTAGGATTCTTTACAGAACGCAGCATAGACCGGGGGGCGCATACATACATGCCGAGCACAGTAAGGGGTTTAGAGACGAACGTCGTGCAACTACGGCCCCCCAAAAGCAAACATTCTGATGCAAAACACGCACGGATAAGCCCTTGGTAGACAGTGGCGGGCTGGGTATAAAGGCACATGAATCATCCTATGCAGGGGGAACAAATAGAGAAATGGAAGGAATTATTTACGTACAAACTAAATGATCCTAGTGCATAGTCAAACGATGCAGCCTGAGCTGGTTTGTTTAAGCAACCCTTTTCAATGGTCCCAGCTGCCTCCTTGTCACAGCCATTGTTTGCAGCAAGGCACACGGACAGCGGGAGGGGGGAGGGGAGGCGCACGGACAGCGGGAGGGGGGGGGCGAAAACCAGATAAAAAAAACATATTTAAAAATGCCGCTTACCTGCGAGGAAAGAAATCTGCCCACCGCCGCAATGACGCACGAAAATGGGCGGGATGAGTAAAAATCGTGGGAACGCCCACGAATCTTCACGGGGAATGAGTGACGCATCTCTGTTCCAATGGCTAGCCTCCATGTATGGAGCTAGCCAATGGGACAGAGAGGCGGAACGAAGCCCCATATTTGTTTACAAAAGTTTTCGCCTGTGCGATACTGCTTGCGCAGTAAACGCCAGGCAAAACCTAAAAAGTTTGAAGACCTCTGGTATAGGATGACTACATGTATCACATGTCCACCCTGTTGCTGTATGGTGATAATGGAACGATGTTCACGTGAAGTTAAGTTAATAAAAGACTGTGGCCTTTTCCCACCAAACAGAGACTGCATGTGTTAAGTGGGGAACACACGGGGTCGCAGGGGGATATTATGTATAGATTAAACAGAGTGGCCGAAATACGCAAAACTAAAACCGCAAATACTCCCGCCCCCTCCCTTTGTACCACAGACTGCAGGTGCTGGCATGGGACCCGCCCTGCTGAGAGGGGAATGTCCCCATTCAATACCCGTGGCACTGCGTCACCTCTGAGGGGGTGGATATTCACAGGTCATCCCTCACACAAAAGGGGCAGTGGTGGGAAGAACAGGGAAACCTCGCCGCCTGGGAAATCCCAGTCAGGTGCCCCCAAGGCCCCAGTCTCAGTAAGGTAGACGTCTGGCTATTGTACTTGCACAAAAGGCCTTAGCAACCTGTTCGCGAGGCCCCATTCCGATAAGATAGCCCGGTGGGTTAATGAGCCTGACTGAGAGATCTGATCAGCATTCAGAATGCACACCTTTCGATTTGAGCTGAATAACTAAAAAAATGTGTACTGAATTTCAAGCACCACCGGGAAAAAGACCTGTGCCTGTACACAGAACAGGCCCAGTCGTGACCCCGGAAGTTACAGGCTATTTTCGCTAAAGGCGCTAGCGGTCACCTGCCTCAATGCATTTCCCGAAAACAAACGGTTGGGCCCGTTATAAAATATGATTCATCAGACGCATTGGCGCGAACTCGGGGTTGCTACGCCGTGCATGGCGTAACGCACAATGCCCCCCCTCCCAACCCACCCCAAATAAATGCAGAGAAAGAAGACTTCGATATCTCTCATGATATTAACTGACCTTGGGCTGAATGGGGCCCTATGAAAGGGTTACAGGCCCCCAGCACCGCAGGGATTTCAGGGGCCTAAGAAAGGCTCCTGACTCGCGGCCCTCTCAGTCCAGCGCAGAAACACCTGTGATATCTGGGGTCGGATCCAGGAAGGGGGCAACAAGGAACACAATGAGCACATTACATAGGCAGGGATCGGTGTCCATTGTTCAAATCCACATTACACTCCTTCACCCTTGTTTTTACTTTCTTACTTTCTTCGGATTCCGGATCATAGCAAAAAGTCTTTCACTCCAAAATACATGAGGACATTTACATACCTTCCAACTCACACGGTGCGTGTGTGCGTCTGCGACACCGGCGCCCTGCACAGGATCACACGGTCAGGCGCCGCTCTCACAGCGCGTGCACAGAACTAACCAGAGACCCCGGCAGAAAGGGGGAATCCCCTCCAGCGAATTGTTTGGAAACTCCGCATAACTCTGGTCTATTACAGAGGGGGAGAGCGGCGACACCTCCCCGGGACAGGGGGGCCCTGATGAGTGAAAGTGCCTGAGGTGTGTTCGGCACAATGCCCCGCCCCTCCTCACACGCCGAAATATTTTAATACATTTGCAGATCTGTGCCAACAATAATATTTTACTTCCCATCATTTGATGCTTGAACCGTATGTCAAACCGCACAGCCCTCTTTGATAAATTCAACAGATTGATGTTTTCAAAGTCTATATTGGCGCTTGTAATAAGAAAGAATGGGTTTGGTATATGAGTAAACAAGGTGCGACTAGTATTCAAGAATGTCGCCACACTGGTATTTGTTCGTCCTGTCCTATCCCTGAAGGGACACGAGATAGTGTCAGACAGCTGAGCACACCGATAGTTAAAGGTGTGCCTGTTTTTTTCAGCCGTAGACAGGCTTATGTCCTGCGACTAAGTAATAAAACCAAGCTCCTCCTGTTTTAGTACATGTCAGAGAATGTATGCATATATAAAGGGATGCAGCCTGAGCTGGTTTGTTTAAGCAACCCTTTTCAATGGTCCCAGCTGCCTCCCTGTCGCAGCCATTGTTTGCAGCAGGGCACATGGACAGCGGGAGGGGGGCGCACGGACAACGGGAGAGGGGGCAAAAACCAGATAAAAAAAACATATTTAAAAATGCTGCTTACCTGCGAGGAAAAAAATCGCGCAGCCCACTGCATCCTGGCAACTTCAATCTCGCAGCCCACTCCTGCAAAGGACACTTTGAAACTGACCAAAACAGGACGAGGAAAAAAAAAAAATAACATCCGCCCACCCACCGCCGCAATGACGCACGAAAATGTGCGGGATGAGTAAAAATCGTGGGAACGCCCACGAATCTGCTCGGGGAATGAGTGACGCATCTCTGTTCCAATGGCTAGCCTCCATTTATGGAGCTAGCCAATGGGACAGAGAGGCGGAACGAAGCCCCATATTTGTTTACAAAAGTTTTCGCCTGTGCGATACTGCTTGCGCAGTAAACGCCAGGCGAAACCTAAAAACAAAGGGCCTTATTTATGAAGGCCTTGCGCCGCCGGTGCGTCACTTTTAACATGGGAAAAAGTGACGCACCGGTGGCGCAAGGCTTTCATAAATGAGGCCCAAAGGGATTACCACAATATCGGAAACGCATTTCAGTACAATTCACATTACATTCTGGAAAGCTCAAAAACACATAAACTGTTTTTATTCCTTTCCCATAATGCTCTCATTGTCAGGGTGAAAAAGAGGACTTGAAATGGTAACCAAATGCAAGTATTTTAAATTCTGTTAGGAGTATTTCTGCAAGATAATTGCTACTATTTTCTCTGCTCGAATTTCCAGGGTCTGCTATGCCTTGCTTAGGACCCGACGCTCTTTCCACTAAGATCGGATTGTGACAGAGTTAACCAGCTTCCACTTCAACTTCTGCTAACACTTGAGTTAGAATAGACTTTCAGATTGGAAAAAAGCAAACACACTATCAAAGCATATATGGTGGACACATAGGTTGTACATATGCACAGGTGTGAATATATAATTCTGGGGACTAAAGACCTCGCATCAAATGGCAGAACCTATGACTATATTAGACTACTATTTCCAAACAATAAAAATACTCTGATGGTTCCTCTCAGACACTAGTAACACACAAAGGGGGCAATGACTCATCCACTTATATACCCCACCTTTCAGTTTACAAACCCACTCTCTGCAGTCCATGTCTCTCTAGCACATTAACCTGGTTATGACATGGGGATTGTTGACACAGACTTGATGTTTCTTGATCCTCTAGTAATCCTTAACTCTTTCACTGACTATCTGATACTGGCTCTTATCTCTTTTACCTGTTTTGGAATCTGGGAGCCTAGTTCTATTTCTACATCCCGGTACTTCCTTTAATTTAACAATGTTTATCATAAAACAATCTCTAGCCGTCCTTGCAGTTGTTAAAACATGCAGCTGTTATATTAAGGTGAAGCTTTAAACAGAAAATTATTAGTTTTTTACACTTCTAGTTGTTTATCTGCATATCTTCAAACCAACGTATAAATTGCCATAGCTACACCATGGTGCATCCTGCCAAGGTATTCACAGTTTCGAGATATGTCCGGGGTTCAACCCAGTACCCCTGTTTTTGTTTTGTATCTATTTTATATTATGTTCTTATTTCATCCTTTTGTTGTTGAAATGCGTTCTGTGTTATAAAATCAAATCAGTTAAAAAAAGTGATAAACTGTCATTATCCTTGAGGAAGCTCTGGACTGTTTTTTCGGATGTGTACATGGACTGAATCAGTTCTATGCATTGGCTGGTATTTATCTATATTACAAACCTAGCGGGGTGCAACAAGAGACTGTACTTGATGGGGAAGGAGGTTGTGTACATCATGTAGAGATTTAAACCTTTCAGTTCCATAATTTTCATTTCACATATTACCACCTGCATTGGCATATTTACATGGACTGGATTGTGGTCCAGTAATTACCAGTGGCTAGATTAATACAGGCATTTTACCAAACACGTTTGTTTCTCTAATATTTACATATTTAGGCACAAGCAGATTCAGTGTCATGCCCAGAATTATGTATACTTTTTTAGTAAAGAGCAGATGCTTGGATTTGAAGCCAAGTTCCTAGCCTCCAAAGTAGGCTGCTTAACAACTAGACCACAACTCAGAGTAATCCTCGTTCAGGGTAGGATGGCTGTGCTCATGATGGAAAAGCTCTCAGTAGCTTTCTACATGGTCACTCATTCTATGCTCTGAACCTGTCTTGAAGAAGCCAGCATTGCCTCCAGAGACCTCTTCTGGCTGACCCCTTCTCTGACTGACTATTGTAAGACAATTCACCTTCCCACATTTTTTCAAAGCCATCACCTTCAAGTTTCCCGGGGATCATTGCAGAGTCCTACTCTAATTAGTAACTAAGCTGCCTTCTATCCAAATTGTCATCAGGCTGGATGGTTACTTTCAGCTTGCTCAATATTGCTCTCCATGTTACCTCCTGGCTGTAGCAACTTGGATGATGGGAAATTTGTTGAAAAAAGACTAGACTAGAATGGTTGTCAGATGCCTTACATCTGTCTGCTCCCGTATTGTGACCTGGGTCTCACCCCCGCTTGTTTCACATCTATCTTCAATCTTCGGTTTAGTTTTAAAGTGTCACTTTCACTCATTACTTAGTTAAACATGGTCACATCTAACTGCTTCTACTTCCTTAAAGTCCTTCTGAAAATCACTCGGAAGACAGATATCAAGGAAAATAATCTATTTTAAAATTAACCATGACCGTTCACTTTGCCTTCGACTCTCTTCCTACATTGCCTCCAAACTTAAAATTATTCAAAACACTGCTCGTCCTTCCTTGGCCTTCCCTGCTGTACACCTGTCTTGATCCATCTCAAGAAACTTCATTACCTCCTCATAGCCAATGTCAAGTTCTTACCAAAATGGAAACCAAGGTTTTTTTACAGACTGGACTCGAAGAGGGCAGTTGGACCAGGGTGGAAGCTAAAGAGTAGAAGGAAAAGGTCTGGCCGAAGAAGAATGAGAAACTCATAAAACCTCAGTCCTACCAATGTTAACCTTCAAAGCATTGGACTGCAGCCAAGAAGCCACAGTAGGCATGCACTGATGGAACGTCTCAACTAGAGACTGCCATGTCCTGTCCACGGCAATGATCAACAGAGTGTCATCCACATAATTCATATACGTGACGCAGATGACTTAACTAGAATAGCCAGTGGATGTATGTAGATATTAAACAAGGTGGGACTAAGTGCAGACTCCTGTTGGACCCCTTGACAAAGCGCTCTAAAAGATGACATAAAAAGATAGACTGCTTGATGTCTGTCCTCTAAAGAACATTTGTGTCAGTCAGTCAAAAATACTTTATTCGGTTCATAGCAAAAACCATAAAAGTATGCTACAAAATTCATCGAGGTCAAGACATTGTGTTATAGATAATGCATAAATTCAAAAGAGATAAAAACATTTCACAACAAATTCATTATATATATACATTATAAATATGAATTTAAGAAGATAAAAGCCCACAAAGAGCCAATCAAAAAAAAAAAAGTACAAAAAAGGAAGCGCAGAATCCTAAAGCCTGAATATACCACTATATACAATGTATCCAGTTGATTTTCCTCTTCAATCTTAATGCAACTGTTAAAAAATTTGCTACATTAAAAATCTCCCATGTACTAGACAACAACTTTAAATATAAAAGGGCAGGTTTAACTTGTTTAAAGCCCTTATCCTTGATGAGGGGAATAATGAACTTTTTGCGAATGGGGCACAGATGCTTACAGAAAAAGATAAAGTGCATAGTGTCTTTGATTGAGAAGCCGTCACATGAATAGATCTCCAACTCCGAGTCCTTAGTCCATCCTGGGCGTTCAGTAAGGAGAAGGTGGAATTTGTTCAGTCTGATATTTAGTCAATAAAAAACGATGGTTCATATTGTTGACACTTCTCAAGTAGGGTTCTATACCACCAGTAGTGATTAACATCTGGTGAGCCCTTACGGTAGGTTTACATAACTCATTTTCTTCTCTATCCAGAGACACCATCTGTTTATATGTTTCTTTTGCCCATTTAATATCCCCCTTCAACAATTTATTAGGGGAATAAAACAAATCTGGACGACCCAGTTTAGCTGCCAAGTTTTTGATGTAGTTCAACCAGGGAATTGAGTGACCATGCTCCAAGATAGACAGTCCCTCATAATATCTTGATTCAGGTGTAACTCAGGGTTCAGCCAAATCGAGATCCACTTCAGTAGCGGCGCTAAAGCAATGCGATCCTCCAAATAGTCCACCCCACACTCTTGGTGTACAATATAACCCGGGGTAGACTGTGGGACACATAGCACGGATTTCAAAAACTTGTCCTCCGTCCCCTGCAAGGCCTTTACATTTTTTAACCCCCACAGGTCAGCTCCATACATGACTATTGCAGTGCATTTAGCTTCATAGATTTTGAGCACCGCCTCCATAGGCTTCACACCCAATTTACGAACAAATTCCCGTACTGCCAAGATAGACCTGGCAAAAACTTTTCATTTGGCAACCAACTGGGGTAGCTAGGTGGAATTTTCATCAAAAATTACCCCAAATAGGGGAATCTTGTCACCCTAGATAAAACATTTCCCTCGCAAGTCATAGTCTTAGTTATTTTCGGTTTACTCCCCACAATCATTACATGTGATTTAGGAAAATTTACGCTTAGATTCAGCCCCTTCATAAAACTAGCAAATGAATTTAAAAGACATTGTAACCCCACAGCTGTACGTGCTATTAATGCAGAATCGTCGGCATACAATAGTGCCGGGATGGGACATTTACCAGCACTTGGTATGTCTTTACATGCCTCAGTTAAGACTAAGACTGCCCCTAATTCGTTTATATAGAGGGTAAAGAGTAAGGGGGCCAGGATGCAGCCCTGCCTAACACCATTAATGATCGCGATCTTGCCCGTACTATTTCCCAAGCAATCGTACCTAACTGTGGCTGTAAGGTCCCTATGTAGATCAGCAAGAAATTACACAATGTTTTTATCAGCTCCTAAATTAAGAAGAACTTCCCAAAGTTTGGACCTATTCACTCGGTCGAAGGCCGAGGAAAGGTCCATGATTGCTAAGTGCAAGGTCCCCTTTTTAGCAATGGTGTATTTCCCTATTAACAGGTGAAGGTTGAGGCACTGGTTAAGTGTGCCTCGGCCCTTCCTGAACCCATATTGTAAACAAGAAAGGGCTTCCGTGTCCTCCAACCAAGATGTTAATTTGCCAAGGACCACTCGCCCTAGCACCTTCACTGCGGCATCAATGAGGGAAATAGGGCGGTAACAACTAGGGTCCCCCCTATTTCCTTTCTTAAAAATCGGTACAATGACAGATTTACTCCAAGTATCCAGGATATCTGTCTTGCAAACCCTGTTAAAAACATTAACCAAAATTCTAGCCCAGGTCTTGACGTCTGATTTGAAGAGGTCGGCAGGGACGCCGTCGGGACCCGGCGCCTTATTACTGGTCATCTTCCCGTTCGCGTCTGCCACCTCTTGCTCCGAAACCTTTCAAGTATAAGGAATTAAAGAAGGGGTAACTATAGTCTCCTCCTCACTATGTTTCCCTTCATAGACTGACTTAAAATGAGAGCACCACGCCTGTTCCTGGATACCGCATCTAAGTGGCCATTACCAGTATCCTGAAAAAATGGTTTATTAACCACAGCCCAGAATTTTGCACTATTCCTGAGCACATCTAGTGAGGTTAGGTCCTCCCAGGCGGCCTCCCTGATCTCCCGTCTTCTTGTTTCCAGGGCTATTTTATACCTTTTCCTTAGCACGGCCACCTTGGCCCTGTTCACTGGTTTACTATTCAGGGCAGCTTTTAATTTTTGATTGGCTGCTGAACAGTTGTGGTCAAACCACCCCTGTTCAGCAAATGGCTTAGCTTTCCCTGATTGTTTTAAATCTAATGATACCTGGGCACAGACAATCGAGTAAGCCGCTAAAACTTCCTCGTTCTCAGCCTCCACGTTCAAACAGGTGTCCAGCTCAGAACCTACTGTCGATATTAAATTAGAGTGGAAGTCTCCCGGTAAAACCTTACTCCATCTGAGTCTACGTGCCTGATCTATCGGGCAGATATCCGATTTATCCGTTCTTTCTGCGACTGATGCAGACTTTAAGACCAGATCCGTCAAACTCAGAACTACTGGGTTGTGATCACTAAAATGTGACGACACAGGCGAATATCCGAGAATCCTATCCCCAAGCGTTAAGCTAATAAAAACATAATCAATAAATGAGTGGCAACCGTTCCCCTTAAAAGTGGGTATCTCCCTATCCAATAATGTTGGGAGCATCAAACCGTTGTCTGCCAGGGTTATCTCGAGCAGACCGCCCTGTTCAGAATGTTCGAAATGAGTATCTCCCTGATCCACGGGGCCAAATGGGTCTAAGGACAGACACTCATCCGAGCAGCCATGGATATTAAAATCTCCAATGACTATGAGGAAACAGTGACTGTCATTTAACTCCTTGTAATTTTCCAGAAAGTGATTTAATGTGCCCAAGTGCTCGGTCGTGGTAGCTCTATCAAAAGAATTATAAAAATTAACGATTAAAATTGTTCCAACCCCGGTTAAAGAGATTTGCACAGCCAGAATATTCCATGAGCCAGTATCTAGCTGGGTATGTACACCTTGTATAGTGGCCGCAATTAGTGTGACCAAACCACCCTTCGCCCTCCCCATATTAGATTGGACCGCAGGGACATGGTAACACGCGTAACCATCCAGACTCAAGATGTCACCCGTATCCCAAGTTTCCTGTAGACCAATGATATCATTTGTGCTAATAAACTCCCTCCACACTGGGTCGTCTATCTTGTTTTTGAGGCCAGCTATATTCCAGGTCATTAGTTCTAAAGAACATTCACGACGGTCTAAAACTTCTACTGTTAAGGATATATTACGATCCCGGGGACCTGTAACATGTTCCGTTGTCGTAGCATGAGGGGCATTAACCGCTACAACAGGGTCAAGACAGACTTTTTGGCTACATAGTCACTCGTTTTCACCTAGATTAGAAAAAATATCAAATCTATTGAAAACGGGAATGTCGAAATCACGAGGCGATCTCCCTGTGCATAACTCGCTGTTCAGGTATCTGGTCTGAGGTGGTGGATAAAAGAAGCCCAGGGGAAGTACATTTACATAGTCTTTTTCAATTCTAAGAGACCCCGCCTGTCTTAATATATCTTTGACCAGCCTTGGGGATCTAAAGCTTATGACAACGCAGTCGCCCTCCAGGCTATTCTTAGTGTTGCCCACCCATGGGACCCGTCTGACCATCAAAATATTATTTGCCAGGTGTTCCCCCAAATCTGTTTTACTAGACAGATAGAAGAGTGTTTTATTTTTTAATGAAGACCAGTGTTCATTTTGATCCTCCTTGGCTTGCGGTACATTAGCAAGGATGATCGTGTGGGGACAAGCCTCAGCTGGTAGCTTTAAGGCTGGCTCTCTCTTCTTACTGGGCTGTATGTTTCGGCCTAAGCTCCCTTCTTGCGCCTGAGGACCCTGTTTCTCCCTCCCAGTGGCACAAGTCGCTTTTTGGGCCTCAATAGGAGTATTTAATACTCCTATTGGGGTTTTCACACTGGGGACCGATGACTCTGTGGGGGTAGCAGTACACACAGGGGGTATAACCAGGCTTTCACTACTGTTATTAGCTGGGATAGAAGCGCCCCCTTGGACGCCCTTGCACTTATCCAGAAGGCCCCCCAATCTTTTGATCTCAGCTGCCATCCGATCTATTTTTGCCGCTATAGGTTTTATGATACCCTTGACTTTTGAATCAATGAGGTCAGCTGGTTGGTTAAGCTGTTCGTCATTGAATTGTACAGTACTAGTCCCTACAGGTGCATCGTCCACCTTTTCTGGGTATTTGGTGGGTGTAATGGGTGTAACTACTTTTTTTCTTATACAACGTGTACCTGTACGTTTAGGCTGGGTTTTTCTACATGCTCTAACCACTCTGGGAGCAGGAGTAGGGGGAGGTTGTACCATTGAATCCTTTGAAACCTCCCCGACCAGCTCGACATGATCAAGCGAGTCCATAACGGAGGGATCGTTGTTATTGTTATTATCAAGGATGGTACAGTCGCTCTGACTCAAAGCGATCGGAGAGGGACACGTAATGGTTGGCAAAGAATCACAATTTAAACCTAAGGAAAGTCGTCTTTCCGAGTTAATTTTCTTCACCACTTTAACTAAATAGTTATCCAAAGTGCCATGGGCAGGTGGGACATTTTGGGATGACATGCTGCTGCCTACTGCAAAACAAACCCAGATTAATTAGATGATATATCACGTTTAAATATCACGCCCCCACAGTCCCGCCCGTAAATCACAGCCCACAAATCATAGAAGTCTCACTGTGTCTTTGGTGGGTAGAGTAGATGTAGTCTTGAACCTCTTAGAGCCAGAGCATGTGGCCCAGCCCAGCCTCGTTCTGCCCCGGACTGCCACAGACTGTCCCGCCCTTGTCTTGGGCTTCTCCCGCGCACGACTTGCGGGGTGAGAGGCGTTCCGTTTACTTAAGCGCCTCCGGGCGCGCTGGTGACGCGAATGCTGCTCGCCTCCCTGGGGCAGCTGGGGAAGGGTAGCTCGCGTTGGTCGCGTTGGTCTGGCCGTTTCCCTCACGGCGTGGCAGATAGCGGGAAAGCCGTTCCCCTCACGGCTGCCGGTCCGCTTTAGCTGTTGGCCCCCTGGAGCTCGGGACGCTCCGTTTACTTAAGCGCCTCCGGGCGCGCAGATGACGCGAATGCTGCTCGCCTCCCTGGGGCAGCTGGGAAGGGTAGTTCGCGTTGGTCGCGTTGGTCTGGCCGTTTCCCTCACGGCGTGGCAGATAGCGGGAAAGCCGTTCCCCTCACGGCTGCCGGTCCGCTTTAGCTGTTGGCCCCCTGGAGCTCGGGACGCTCCGTTTACTTAAGCGCCTCCTGGCGCGCTGGTGACGCGAATGCTGCTCGCATCCCTGGGGCAGCTGGGAAGGGTAGTTCGCGTTAGTCGCGTTGGTCTGGCCGTTTCCCTCACGGCGTGGCAGATAGCGGGAAAGCCGTTCCCCTCACGGCTGCCGGTCCGCTTTAACTGTTGGCCCCCTGAAGCTCGGGACGCTCCGTTTACTTAAGCGCCTCCGGGCGCGCTGGTGACGCGAATGCTGCTCGCCTCCCTGGGGCAGCTGGGAAGGGTAGTTCGCGTTGGTCTGGCCGTTTCCCTCACGGCGTGGCAGATAGCGGGAAAGCAGTTCCCCTCACGGCTGCCGGTCCGCTTTAACTGTTGGCCCCCTGGATCTCTGGACGCTCCGTTTACTTAAGCGCCTCCGGACGCGCTGGTGACGCGAATGCTGCATGCCTCCCTGGGGCAGCTGGGAAGGGTAGTTCGCGTTGGTCGCGTTGGTCTGGCCGTTTCTCTCACGGCGTGGCAGATAGCGGGAACGCCGTTCCCCTCACGGCTGCCGGTCCGCTTTAGTTTCATTGGAAGGCTGCTCCTCCAAATTACAACCTCCCTAAATTTTGAAAAAATAATGGAATGAGGCACTGTTTCAAATGCGGCAGGCATATTGAGAAGAACTAAAGCAACAGGATCTGCCTTGTCTGCTGACAATCTGCGGTCCTCTATAACCACTAAAAAGGTGGTTTCAGTGCTGTGAGCCAGACAAAAACCTGACTGTACGGGCTCAAGAATATGATGTTGTTCTACAAAACCAGAGAGCAAGGGAGTTGACATACTTTTCCATGAATTAAACAGCAAACGGAAGAAGAGGTATGGGATGAACGTTGGAGAGAACAGTCTCACATGCATTGTGTTTTTTTCAGCAGAGGGACGGTAAGTGCCTGTTCCCATGCTGTTTGTATCCAGGCATTGAATAATGATTTATTGCAATCTTCTATCAAAGGCAGTGCAGGTGCTGACTTATCCATATTCCAAAACCCAGGAAAAAATGGGTCCAAGGCAGGGTCTAACGGGAATAGTTGTTGCAATCGATGTAAATTGTTCCTGAGACAAGGGTTTTGAAGTGGTTTAACCAATGGGTCAAGTGTGACTCATCCAGGCCATTACCAGAGCCATAGACTCCTAACTAACATAAGATTGCAGAAGGATAAGACGTATCAGTGGCCACCTCCTCCAGGTTAGAAGCACTCAACTCCAGAAGAACCAAGCGAGGAATAGATTGTACTTATTGTATCCTCAAAGTATTGAGAATGCTGATCAGCAAGCTCTAGAGAGTGCCTAAAAGCAGAAGATGCACAACTTAGTGAAGATTTCCTCAGATGAATTTTCTATGCAGAGGCAACCTGATTTTTTTAGTTTGACAAAGCCCATTTTATCGAGATCGAGAACTGTAGAGAATCTGAACTCCCAGACAACATATAGCGGCTATGTCTGGGCTAGATGAGTTGTGGAACCAGGTTTCTGTTAAACATATTGCCTCAAGCTCCCCCAAGTGCAGTAGCTGAAAAATCTCAGTGAAGTGTTTAACTGCTGAATTAGAATGAATCAGGGTACATCTCATGTGTGGTGTGAATACTTTTACTGCCTGTCTTAAAGAAACAGTGTGGGGGGCCCATTGGCAGAGGAATTCACGCCATCATAAATCACATCCTCAATGGGTAGAGGTAGAGTAGAGTGAACCCCGAGGGACCATACCTACAAAATGCTTAGATGAATTGATAGGGTACTCCAACTTACCCACTTTTAAAAAAGGCGGAAGAAGCTGGAGTAAGAGCTCTCACCAAATTGTCCTTGCCAATCCACTCACCACTTACCTATAGTTAGTAACATCTCTCTGAAGTAGGTAATCTTGGGCTGGTCCAATTAATGTTACAGTTTGGCATACACTTGTCGTACTAGATGGTATTCAGCACGGTATATCTCGGCCTAATTTCCTATAGCCTCTTTACTGCTATTGGGTGTAAGCCTTTGCAATATGCATGGTTTCTTAAGGGGTCTTCGGCGTGCAAAGGGAGTGAACTCTCTGTAAATGGTAGTGCACTGGGCAAACACTGTGCACTGCAGAGACTTGCGGACTAATTTCTTGTTGATTTCCCACAAAAGGTCATCTATCTTTAACAACTTTGCTACAGGTTGCAGGCTATATGCAGTAGGTACCCCTTTAATGGGACCTTAAGTATATGGAGGCAGTGGGCTCTGCATGGGAAGTTGTGCATAGGAGTGAAGGTTGTACTTGCCCTCAAGATTGCTTCAGTGCCCACAAGAGGCTAACAATCTGCAAAGTATTTGTTGCAGTGTGAAGGAAGGTTGTGATTAGCAGGGCCTTCACCGCTGGGACTTTAAGTGTCTGGAGGGAGTGGGCTCTCCGTGGGGGAATCTGCACAGGGCAACGACTTTGCAATAGGTACTTTCCTACGCATATCTGGTCCATTACCCAAGACTGGCTATCCGCGAAGGGCTTGCCACTGGGCAAAGCATGTTCGTAGTAGGGGCTTGGCCACCTATTGGGGCTTGGCTATCTCGAGGCAGTGGGTTCTCAATGAAGGGTAGTTCATAGTGTGAAGACTGTATGTAGCCAGGGCTTGCCCACTCCATGTCCGGTTGATTGTCCACATGAGATCGGCTACCCACAAGTTTCTCTGTTCAGAGTGAAGGCTGTGTGTAGGAGAAGTTTGGTTCACCTAAGGGGTCTTGTGTGACTGAAAGGTAATTTATGCTTTACATGAGTCTACGCCATTTAGAACTTACGTTCAATCTGAAATGCTATACTGGTTTATAGGGTTGATGTCATTTTAGATGTCCTCAGTGATGTCACCAACCAAGTCATAAGTGATGTAATATGTGAGTTCATAATCAGTGCATGGCTGTGGCGCACGTTATAGTTAGCTCATTAAACTATTGCTGGTGAAGTTCATTGTTTTTTTTGTTTTAAAACAGTAGTTTTAACAGTTTTACAAGACCTACATATAACATGACTTTAACCTTTTTTTCAGTGAATTTCAGTTTTTTTTAACACTACCATATCTAACATTAATGTCATTTTAACACCTGCATTTTGTTGGTGAATTTCTAGTTTGTTTTTGATCATATTCACCCAACTCCCTCGCTAACTATATGCAGTAGAGGGTTGGATGCAGGGCCTGGCCCAAGACCATGCGCAGCAGGGTGTTGGCTGCAGTGCCTTGCTGCAAGCCAGGTTCTGCGCCCAACTCTGAATTCAAACAACCCTCTTTGGATTGTCAACCCCCCCTCGTACCTTCACATGCCACTTTTCATCTTTGTCATTTAAAAAAAAGAAAATCTTTGGGGTCCCGTTATATTCCTGCTGGAGCACATGGGTGACCTTGATGGGCCATGTGGGAGTACTGCGGGACTCGTGGCCTGAAAAAAACCCTACCCTGCCCGTTGCTCCTTATTTTCTTTTGGGCTCCTGACACGGCAAATGGGTCTCTTAATCCTGCGGCTGCAAAATTTCAGTTGATGTTGTCACCAGACAATCAGATGGCTTCGTCCAGCAAAACCAAAGCGGTCAACAAGAAAAAAAGTCCCCTTGGCCAAATAGAATGCTGTATTGTTTTAATTTGCAGTCCTGTGGAACTTCTGTTGAACCAACTAGCAAGACATCACTAATTTCTTTAACCATAATTTATTAAAAAACACTGAACAGATGTGCCCCAAATCACAAAAAGCACAAATTTAGAGTAACTGTTAAAAAGTGAACCAGACAAGGGCTGATTAAACTTCTTCTTTATTCACGGCCTCCATAGCGCCAGTAGAATAACAGGACACTTCAGTTCATTCTCTCCTCAAGAACAGTCTCATCACCGTCAACATTCTACAGTAGCCTCCAGGGGTAAGGAACGTTCCAAGGGGTAGGAAAGGGAGGGGTGGAGGAAGATACCAAGTACAATATAACCTTAAGGTATAAACCACATACCTCAACATGTGTAGGGCCAGCTAATAGCCCAATCTTAATAATAGGAATTTAGCAATCTATAATAAGCATCTGAATACATTGTGGATATGACTTATGTAGCAACCTGTAACATGTAAATAAATACTTATGGATTATAACACATCTTCCCTCCTAACAAAAAAATGCAAGGAGATATACTCGATATAATCGTCTGCAACCAACATTAATACATCCTATAGTCCTTGTGCCAATTTAGGAGCCTTGGTAACTCTCTTTGTGTGTATCTTTTGGTCGGTGGTTCTCCTAAAGCTCCCCTGTGCAGGTGTTCCTGGTTCATGATACCTTGCCAATCGGTCCATGCTCCAGCTTTGTCCATTCTCCAATGTTACTGTGTTTTTTTTAACTTCTACAATCTTTTTGGGCTTTAAATATTTGGATTAAAAATTTCCAGTAATGTTCGGTCTCTTTACCATTACCAACTCTCCAACCGCCCAATTTTGTGCTTTGCATCCATGTCTTGTATCATACTGTTCTTTATATTTGGCTTGATGAGATTCTATTTTTCCTCTTGCTTCTTCAACCGAGTGAGAAGAACATTCTCCACCTCCGATCCATGAAGGGAAGAATTTGGTACTCGGTTTCCTTCTTCTGAGGGAGCAGAAAGGAGATATTCCAGTGACTGAGTTTGGAGTTGTGTGAAATGCCCATAATAGCTCTCTGATTGACCTTTCTACAGGAACATTATTGGCACATGCTAACTGGATGTTCTCTTTAATCATTCTATTCACTCTGTCGATCATGCAATTTGCCCGCGGGCAGTACAGTGCTGTTTTAAGATGTTTAATCTTGAGCTTCTCCAGGAATTCTGACATTGCTGATGCCGTGAGCTGCACACCATTATCGGTGACCAATTTGGAGGGAATACCTTCATTGGAGAATGTTTCGCTCAAGAACTCTATTAAAGATCCGGTAGTGATGTCATTTACCATTTTAGTCACCACCCAGTGTGAATGGAAGTCGGTCAAAGTGAAAATGAAGCGTTTATTCACCCCTGATCTGTTGATTGGGCCTATGATATCCAGCGCCAGTTTGTCCCATGGTTTACTCGGGATTGCCACCGGTGATAATGGGACCTTCTGAATATGTTTGGATTCATCACT
This sequence comes from Lissotriton helveticus, assembly GCF_964261635.1. Classification (NCBI taxonomy): domain Eukaryota; kingdom Metazoa; phylum Chordata; class Amphibia; order Caudata; family Salamandridae; genus Lissotriton; species Lissotriton helveticus. Next base: position 94,194,709 of record NC_136058.1, read on the forward strand.
GTTGGCGCAGGCGCAGCAGTTCTTCACCTTGCTCTCCACCCATGAATCCATGCCAGGAAACCAGTAATGTTCCCTGAGCCTGTTCTTCATAAGGCTTCTCCCCAAAAGTCCTTCATGGACTAGATCGATGAGTTAGTCCATTAAGGTCTTTGGGGGTATTAATTTGTCCTTTCTCCACAGCAATTCATTGTTAAGACTAATTTCATGTTTTACCTCCCAGAATTTGCTCAGTTCATCATCGACCTCTTTGCGACTCTCAGGCCACCCATTTACAGTCAGGTCCTTCAATTTGCAGATAGTTGGGTCATTGTTCATACTTACAGCCCATTCCTCCTTACTAAGGGTGTTTGAATGTACCTGTAAAATGGGGAATTCCTGAACCTCAAACTGCTCCACTTTATCCAAAGGCACTCTAGATAGGAAGTCTGCTGCCTTGTTATGGTCTCCGGCAACAAACTCCACCTTGAAGATGAAACTTTCTAACCCTAGTACCCATTTGGCTATCCTAGGTGTGCAGCTGGGAGGCCCCTTAGAACTAAAATTGTACACCAAAGGTTTGTAATCCGTTCGAACGGTGAATTTGATGCCCCATAGGTAAAACTTGAAGTGTCTAACGGCCCAGAAACAGGCTAGTGCCTCCTTTTCTATTACCGAATAGTTTTTCTCTGCACTGGTCAGGGTGCGAGAGGCGAAAGCCACTATTCTTTCTCTGCCTGCGATGACTTGAGACAGGGTAACACCTAACCCTTTGTTACTGGCGTCCGAGGTAAGTATAGTTTTTCTTGAGGGATCAAAGTTACACAGATATGGGGCATTTAGAATAGCTAATTTGATGGCCTCAAATGCATTCTGGTGTACTTCTAACCATTTGAATTGGGCATGACTCTTTGTGAGATCTCTGAGATCTCCGGCAATATCCGCAAACTTTTTGGCATACTTTGCCATATATTCCGCTAGTCCCAAAAAAGACACTAACTCTTGCTTGTTTGTTGGGGATTGGGCTTTTTAATGGCCTCCAGGAGGCTGAGCTTAGGACGGAAACCTTCTTTGGATATTGAGTGCCCTAAGTAATCTACAGATTCCACTCCGAACCTGCACTTCTTTTCATTAAGGGTGAGACCTGCATCTTTAAATTTCCTAAGAACTGACCTGAGATACGTATCGTACAATATAATCTTAAGGTATAAACCACATACCTTAACCTGTGTAGGGCCAGCTAATAGCCCAAAATTAATAATAGGAATTTAGCAATCTATAATAAGCATCTGAATACGTTGTGGATATGACTTATGTAGCAACCTGTAACATGTAAATAAATACTTATGGATTATAACAGTAACGATCTTGCTTTCTGCCTAAAGGAAAATGCATTTTGGGACCCTAACTCTTTCTCGACCCCAACTTGACGAACAACCTGAAACTGATCTGGAAAGAGCTTAGGTGGAGAATCATTTTTTGGGGGGGAAGTTTTGTGAAGATTCCTCATACTGCACAAAAGTTATTAGCAAAAAAAAAATCACTCTTCCTCTGGAAGCTCTGACTTAACTAAAACTGCACAGTGGCGACCGCCACTGTGGAAACCATATATATTTGTAAACTTACTGAGATCCATGTAGCAGAGTGGAAGCACATGAATGCCAAGGTAAAATACGCTGGAAAGAAACTGTCCCATTTGTAAGGGAGAAGCTTATTCTAAATTGTTAAACGCATTAATCATAAATCACATGCACATAGCCACCTACCTTTTTCATCAACTGAGCAGCTGAATGCAAAAAAAAGAATAAATGAAAACACAGGCAGGGAATTCGTATTTGTGCCATGAATCCTTTAAATGCTGAGGCTTTTCTACCTTCACTGCTGAGCCAAAACATTTGCTACTTGAGGTACTTCCTGCTTGCGCCTTTATAGCTTTTTTCCACCCAAGTTAACTACATCAAATGTGCGGCCTTTTTTCCAACATCCTGGGGAACCTTAAAGTGCCTAGGATTTGTAAATTCCCCTAGAGGGAACAGAGAAAATTGCAAAAATATAGCTTAAAGTTGTTTATGTGAAAAACTGCTGTGCAAAAAAGTGCATATACTTTTCTAAAAATTGCATCAATAAAAGGTTTGCTTTACTGATATATCACCATCTTCCCGCTTTTCATATACAAGCAGAGCTGCATAAAAAACACATTTTATAAATACAGTTTTGGAATTCTTCTAAGGCCTTGATACTCAAAGTAGTGCCCGAGGGCGCATGCAGCTCTCCTGACCCTTACATGTGGCCCCCTGGTGTGCAGCAGCACTCAGCTGCTGTTTACTAGACAGATGCTAACTTTGAAAAAGATGTTAAATACACATGCAAGCATTTATTTCAAGATTAATTGGTGTCAAAGAAAGGAATTAATTACTGAGCCCTGCAACACTTAACTTTAGGAGCACTCATTTTTAAAGCCATCTTGGATCAAAAAAGTGTGTAAGTATGATACATTCAAAAAGTGTATTTAATAAATATGCAGAACCTTTTCACTTTAGTACATCAGATTAGGTCAGTGCATTGATAAGTATTATTTTAAAAGTGATGGTTTTCAAATAAGAATTTAGAAACATTACATTTTCACCCCACCCGGACAATAATGGAAACAGTGAGCTAAAAAGGCAAGTTAAATATGTTCACTCTTAGGTTGACCTGCCTATTATGCAAGTAAAACATTATAGTTTATTAAATCAAACAGAGGAGAAGGTTTTGTACAGTGCGTAACCTGAAGTCCTGCATTTCGAGGTCCTCGTTTATGTGATAATGAAGAAAAAGGAGGGAAAGTGACATTAAACTATTGCCTAGGATCACATGATTTGGTAACGTGGGGAAGCCAGGGATTAATCCCAGGTTTTCACACAAGGCCGGACTGGCCATAGCTGGCACCGGGCAAACCCCGGTGCGCCGCACGGGTGCGGTCGGTTTTGGGCCCCTGGGGGCCATTTTTGTTACAGGGCTGTTTTTGCAGCCCAGCTGCAGAATCAGCCCTGTAACAAAATCAGACGAAAACAGGCCCCGACAAAGAACTCAGTGGCACGTCCAACCCCCCTCCTCTCCCCCCCCCGAGTGGGGAGGGGGGGGCTGCCGAGCACTTTGCCAGGGCCGGTTGTGGTTCCCAGTCCGGCCCTGGTTTCACATTGTACAATTCAGCAACTTGATGTATATGCTTCCCTTCCCCTGCAATCACCTTACCGCTAATGTCCTCCCCCCAAAACCCCCAACCGACAGCACCCTGCTGGCATCAATGCAGCATTCAGTCACATCACAGACCACACCTTTTGGCCCTTGGGAAAAGGTTTGTGAGTACCCATGTTCTAAGGGGTAGTCCGTTCTCCTATTTGCTGTGGTTTCAACCTACTTGCAGTTTCTGATAGAAATTGTTGTGAAAGCCAGGAGTGATCCCAGAAAGCTATACATTTCTGAAAAGTAGATACATTTCTGAATACAGTAAGGGGCCTTATGTAAAGATCCCAGAATGTTTTCTCAAACTAATTGTTGAAATAAAAAATAATGAAAATAAATACATAAAATAGCCATCTTGAAGTACAGAGCCTATGTTACAAAATATATATGAATATCCATATACATTCATTTGCATGTACTTCCAAAGAGTTCATGATTATATAAGATCACATAAACATGAGGCCTGGAGCTCAAAATGGCTTCCTATCTGACCTTGACTGGACAAGCTTCAGCAAGCTATTCTGTACACCCTTACAGGTCACCTTGCTTGTCTTGACTACATGATTTGCATGATATGCAAATGTTACACAGTGCAGAGCCTGCCTTTCTGGTCTGCCCATATCTGGCTGTTTTGCATGGTGCAGACATTGCACATCCATGTCAGCCATATTTGGCTTGGTGCCTTATTGTAGTTCAGCTGAAATGGCACTTCATACAGTATATAAGACCTACAAACTTGTCACTCTGGGAAGAAGCGGTCTGAGAGCCCCTAAGGTGGCAGATCTGACTTCTTCCCTGCTGATTAGCAATGATGCATGCTTTTGGTACCAATAAATAAACTTCACTCTGTTTCTGAGCAACCTGCTGTGTCTGGTGAGTTTCATTCATTGGTATGCTCCTGGGAGGGTGCCAGTATTTCCCCATCAGAGCGAAGGGAGTGGTGTCAAAAGTGGGACATATTGGAGGACTGTGATGTCACCAGTTGATAAGTGAGATGTAAGTTAAATATCCAACTTGCCTTGCTGCAAGTGACCTTTCAGTCTTTCAAATATGTATTTAACTCATGGTATTAATAACAAGCATTTACAATGCAACGGTCTCGGCATTGCAAAAGTTAGAGCTATTAGCATTGTAAATGAACGCGAGTTTAAGGTCTTGACATTGTAAATGACAAGGTCTTTTATTTATGTTTTAAAAACAAAAACATAAATAAAAGTCATTGTCATTTACAATGCCGATAGCTCAAAGTCGCGTAATGTGTATGGCTAACTACAGTAGCCTCCTGACGAGTGCCCTTTCACTTAATTTTTTACAAATGAAAGCCCTGGCACTTTTTTTTTTTTACAAATTAAGCACGGGTGGTGTCCGTGCATGGGAGTGGTGGTGTCCGTGTGTGCATGGCAGTGGTGGTGTCCATGTGTGTATGGCAGTGGTGGTGTCCGTGTGTGCATGGCAGTGGTGGTGTCCGTGTGTGTACGGCAGTGGTGGTGTCTGTGTGTGCATGGGAGTGGTGGTGTCTGTGTGTGCATGGCAGTGGTGGTGTCTGTGTGTGTATGGCAGTGGTGGTGTCTGTGTGTGCATGGCAGTGGTGGTGTCCGTGTGTGCATGGCAGTGGTGGTGTCCGTGTGTGCATGGCAGTGGTGGTGTCCGTGTGTGCATGGCAGTGCTGGTGTCCGTGTGTGTATGGCAGTGGTGGTGTCTGTGTGTGCATGGCAGTGGTGGTGTCCGTGTGTGCATGGCAGTGGTGGTGTCCGTGTGTGCATGGGAGTGGTGGCGTCCGTGTGTGCAAGGGAGTGGTGGTGTCTGTGTGTGCATGGCAGTGGTGCTTAAGTCTGCTGCACGTCTCTCTGTGTTTGTGTCGTTTGTACAGAGTATGCTGCAGCATGACTGTGTAGTACCTGCCTGTTTCTGCGCAGCGTGCCACCTGCACACCTCTGTGTTTGTGTTGTGTGTGTGGTGCAGCTGCACCACCCCCTGCGTGGCCCACCCTTCCTCGGGCTGTGATTGGTGCACAGGCTGCATGTTTCCGCTCTGAGAATTGGCTCGCAGCCCTTGTCACTTACTTAAACTCTTGACCTTGTGTGGGTTAAAAGCAGCAGCGACCAGGCCAAACCCTGGCAGGGCACCGCAACACGCAAACGCTGTGCTTCCCAGCCTTGCATCTTAAAGCGGAATAAACCCCTTTACTTCTGACTGCATCAGTTATTCACTTATGTTACCCACAAGCTGCGCACTGCCTTCTATGTTAGACTGGAATTCGTTCCTACTGGCGTATAAATGAATAGAAAATAATTTCAGATACATTCAGGATCTCTGTTCTACCTCCACATTGTCAATGTGTGATCCTGGGCCCCACATTATGCTGCAGAAAATCAGCTAATGGCAGTATGTATTGCTTTGTTACTACGAGAATCCCAGACTTCTCGTCTGCCTGTCCAGAGTCCTTTTAGTTTCACTGTTTATCCCTGCTCTGCACCCCGGAGGTTTATGGACAGACCTAAAAATCTGCTAGTTTATTTGGGAAGTTTTGTTTAAGTACGAACCAGGGAGGGTCAAAGTGTGTCTGAGCGCTTTAGTCTTACCTAGATTAAAATGCAATATTAAAAGAGCATTGAAAGAAACAGTATCTTATGTGTTAAAACATTTTTTTAGGAGATAACAAAGTGAGTTTACAAATTCAGTGCATCAAGACATTCTATAAGAGAAAAGGACTAAGAATCAGTCTATGGTTTCATCTTTAAAACCAAGAGTCTAGTATTTGCCGTATTTGTTTAGTTAAACAAGGATGGAGTACTCTACGGTTTGGAAACGTGCATCTTTGTAAAGCAGTTTCTTGGTTTAGAAGTATTTACTGGAGTGACAAAAGGTAACGCGGTTAGGATGGAGGGGGGGATCAGGTATTGAAAAATGTATCCAGTAAGTGAGATATCCAGGAACGTTTAAATAATTTGAAGCCTTAGAGTGGTCTAATGGACACGAAGGGAGTGCCCTACCTTCGGGAGGACCCGTTTGATGTGGTTGCATTTGAGTTGGAGGGAAAGCTCTGGTTTTCTGCCCAACATCCAAACCTAGCACAGGGTGTAATGTTTTTTCTTTGGTGAAGAGAGGATTTCCGTTGTCAAGGTAGGAAATGACAAGAGATTTCACCGCAGTGTAAGTCCTTCGGTTGTAGAAAAGCTTTGCAGTTATAGAGAAGTGCTGTGGCTAAAATCCCCTTTTGCCAGATTCTTGAGTCGACTAACACATGGAGCGTGTTATCAGCGCTGCGCGCCTCTCTGCAGACTCCCCCTGCATTCCACAGAGGCGCGCGACAAGATCCGGCCTGCCATGCGTGCCTTGGCCTGGCCGCGCACACAACGTTATCCTATGGAAAAACGCTGCGCGCGGCCAGGTCTTGTCTCCCTTCGGTGTCTCAGACTGCTGAGACGCCGACAATAGTTCTCGGCGAGAACGCGCTTTCAGCGCGTTATAGCCGAGCCCTAAAATGGGACATTGACTGGCATTTAAAATAGACAGGGGACTGTAGAGAATGTTTTTTTTAAAAAATTCTCTGTATCAATAAACTAATTGGTATGATACACTGCAGGAGAGCCTGGGTTAGAGAATAATGTATGTGCACCTACACATATAAGAAGTAGTGAAGCAGGTGACTGATAAGTAACTAAGTTACTTTATGTCAATAAATATTGACAAATGGCTAGACTTTGGGAGTTTTATAAAATCCATTTCAGGAGAGCTCTGCTAGGAGGGGGTATTAATTTTACCCACAAAAAGAAACACTCCCAGAATATAGTGAGCGAATCTTCTGATTTGCTGGTTGCACCGGAACACAGTGAATAATTTTGAAATATGCATAGTTATGTCATGGATGAATCACTGCATTTGAATAGGTTATTGATCTTCAGTACTGAATATCTATGTTTCATGATTTATATTAAAAAAAAAAATTAGGTGCATTAGTGCTTGAGAGAGAGAAATTGCCCTAACACTTTTTCCTTTGCAGGAGATATTTTGAATGTATCTTTCAGGGTAAGCACACATTGTACATACAAAGCAGACATCACAAGACAGGATCTCAGATGAAAATAATAGTAAGCGCACTAGAAAGCTGTTTAAAAAAACCGTCAGGAGAGAAAAATTCAAATGAAGGTAAGAATATGAAGTAAAGTAATATGGACAGTGAAGCAAGTACAAAGTTGGGTTGGAATGCCCTTTTGAGTCTGTGCAAATCTAGTGACTTGCGTGTTTAAGAGTTTGCACCAATTCTTCTAAAATATTCTCATAATGAGAGGGGTTGGAAATGTACTCTTGACAGTGGCAGACATAAAAGTTCTTCCAGTGTTAGGAAAAAGTGGTTGGAGGAAAAGTGAACTTGGAAACATTTAGATTTTCACATGAGCAAATCTGCACGTGCAGATTTGCTCATGGAAAAATGCAGTTCACAAATATTTTCTAGGAGTACTATTTCTTGGCCTATATATGCAAGGATAAACACCATGCATGCACTTTTTGTGACTTTGTTTAATAAGTGGGCTTTTAATTAGGCCTGGCGTTAGCCATGACTTTTTGTGTATATTAAAAGTATGCCTGTCACTCTCTCTCTCAGCTGGCATCACTGTGAGTGACTGTATTCTGCTCTTGCACAAGGAGCATATAGACCCACAAAGTAGTTTTGTACAGTGCACAGAATTCCTGTTGCAATGAGTACTTTTTGAGACCAAAAACGATTTTTGCTTTTGCCAATGCTTGTTAGAATGGTGAGATGACAATAGCTCCAACACTGATATGGGTTTAGAAAAACCATGCTTAGAAAAAGTCATGCATTGAAAATAAATAAATAAATAAAAAGACCTCCAATTTCAGACCTACTGGCTTTGGCAATGCTTATTAATATAGTTTTTTATAAATGTATTTAGACTAGTTAAAATGATTTTCCAATATAAGTATTTTGGGAAATACTAGCATACATCCTCATGTTACTAGGAGCATTATACATAGCCTCACTGGAATAACCTTCAGTAGAATAAGAAGATTTTGGCAGCAGCTGTTGGCCCAGGACGTGACAGAAAGGGCAGTGCAGTGCCTGGGGTCAAGCTTTAATAGATTTGTGAAGGGAGGGGTGTTTAGGAGCACGGAGCAAGATAGTGCGGAGGAGAATATTAGCTGATGCAAACATATAGATATATTTTTCCCCACAATATCCCTCATTTTTGATAGCAATATCAATACCATTGTTGTATTGTATATCTATGGCAGTCAATTTAAGTGTTTCTTTGCGTGCTTTCTCTACATCCTGTTGTGTTTGGAGATATTTGTAGGCTAGCTACCGCTCTGTAGGAGGTAGAATTCTAAGTACGGAGATTGAGTGGGTGCTTTTGCTGCACCATTGTTGTGCCATGAAAAAAGGCAATAAATAGAAAAAAGTAGGCCTCACGGAGAAACGAATTTGTGTGTTTCTACAAAACTAGGACATAACAAATATAAAAAATAGACATTGATGTGGAATATATTTGACTATCCTTAGATACATGATATTAAATATTAAAAGGCATTCACATTAATTGGTGGCTGCTCAGGGTGGCTGCGCAGAGGATGAACTGCTGTAAAATAAAAAATGCTAATAGATTTAGACTGGTTTGGAATATTTAGCACTGTTGAAAATTATTCTGTGCAAAGTATATCAAAGTATATATCCAGATTTTTAATGTGCACATTAAAATGTATCTCCAAATGGTTAAACTATGTTGTTGCACCACATGAAAAGTGTGGATATTAAGTTATCTAACACCAATATTACAGTCTCTTAGTGACAAACTTAAAATGTAATATGGCCTAATGGCTGCAGTGTCAAATACAAAGGCTTTCAAAAGAAATGCAAAGAGTAGCTCTGGAGACCTAAATTACATTGCAAGCCTTTTTGCAATCTTTTGCTTTCATGCGCAAGAATACTGGCAATACTGGGAGAAAATTATGGCATTCTGAAAACTGAGATGTTTTGAGCCACTTTTTGGGGTGCTGGAGGGGCGAGGTGCTCAAGAATAAAACAATAATAAAGATCTTACCTTAAAAGCGTGCTGGAGCGGAGCAGAAATATTTTTCAGCCATGCTTCTCGACAGTTACTTGAACAGTGATGGCCACATGCGGAAAGCCTTGGGACAGCCAGCTGCTAATAGGTCGGGTTCCACATTTAGAAGACTAACAGGGCTCAAGAACAAGGTTTGTCTTTGACATTTTGATATCTGATTTTTTTTTAAAGAGGAGATGGCAGCACAGGGAGAGACAACGAGAAGTTTGCTCTAAAGAAGAACTATTTGCACTCATGCGAAGGGAAATGCTGCTTAAATATGCTATTTACTTCCTCAGAGTTTGTTTATGCCCAGTTTCTACATATAGGGGGTTAGTGTTTACAGAAGTGAAAACTATTTCAGGTTTCCAACTTTCAAAATGGGCGAAGGAGGGTTAGCTCCTGTACAAGTTAAGGGTAAGAAAAAAGGGGGTTCTCTCTCCTTTTCTGAATTTCTTTTGAGCCTGTCTAAAGTGTCTATGAAATAGCTATGAGACATTTAATTGGCTATTCAGTAATACTGTTTTAAGAAGTATTAGCATTAATATGAATATATATATGTATATGCTATGTTACTGCCCATCCTGTCTGATGTTTTAATGAGAGGATGAGTAGTCTATATTGCTTTATTAGCTAGTCTGTGTCAATAAGCTGACCGTGCTGAGCTGATGTTGCATAGTTTGGATCATGAAAAGTAGAACGCAGGAAAAAGCCCATGTGTTCCTTAGCAAAACATAAGTGCATGGTCCTAAGCAGGTGCTTTTATTAAGAGAAATCATTTTAGAAGTGTCTGCAGTCCTGTACAAGTAATGTAAAGTCTGTCCATGTAGGGAGTTTTGAGCATTTTGTATCTGAGGTTAAGCCACTGTGACAGTATGTGATTTCTACGTTACACTATGAAAGCTTGTAATGTTGAAGAGTAGTTTAAACAACTTAAATTACTTTATATTAATTAAATATCCTGATTCTACCATTGTAGGTTACAACACTACAGGTAAATGTAAATTTTGCTCTAATGATGTTTAAATGTATAATGTGCCTAGGGACATTAGGGTCCAAATTAAGCCTCAATTCATGGTAATGATATTAGGGATATCACATTAGCCTTCCTGGAACCACATTGGACACCAAAGATCTGTTTAGGTACCATTAGCTAAAGGGTAAATTGCATTGTTTTAGTAGCAGATGGGGATATTACCGTTTTTTGAGAAATAATAACTTTGCAGGAGATATACAGGGTGGGTTTATTCCACTGAATAACATTATCAAGGGGTGCAGCGTAAATACCAGAGAGTAGATAAGAGCATGGTATCAGTTTTATTGTTGCACAGTGTATCAGATGAAGATATCAGACATGCCCAAGGAGAATATCATGGTTCCACTAAAGTGGAAGGTGTTTCCACTAATGTGGGAGATAAAGTGATACATTTCACAACTTTAATATAAATAAATATAATTTTGCAACAGTATATATATATATATTTTTTTTAATAAATGGAATTTATTCACAAATGCCTAATGATAGGTTAGAACAGGGCAAGTACTGCTTACAGCTTCAGTAAGGATTCTCTGTTGTATACAACCTCTGTAGTGCACATATGGATGTGTTGAGAGATGATGAATGATGCTGTTAGACTGCAGTTTGTTACATTTAAAGGAAATGGATGGATGTACACATAACTAACAAGAAGTTTATAGATATAGGGAACGGCGAGGTTTTGGATAAATGTATTTATTATAAAGTTTTTTATAGTGCAAACTATAAAAAAAAAGGATATAATGCCCTCACAACAAAGGGATATTTAAAGTAAATAAATAAAAAGTAAAAAAAAAAAAAAGAGAGGCTGGTGAAAACATGCAGTCCCCATAAAGTGATTACCTTGAACTTGTGGTCCCCTTAGAGCCTGTTGTGCCTGACACAAGTACAATATTATTATTTATACCTGTAGAGGCAGAGTATTTTTCTCTCCTCAGTGGGTTTTAGCATTAAAGTCCATCCACTGGGTGGAAAAATCTTTGCCATCATACTGAGATACCAAATCCACTATGTTCACTGTGAGTCCCAATGTCAATGCGCAGGCAGTAAAGAGAGACTTGGGCCACCTATTGCTGGAAGGCGGTAGATTGTCTTGCAGTAAGCTGATAAGCTCCTTTTGACATCTCCATCACTTGAGGCCTGTGAAAGACTGTGACAAAAGACACTGTAGCTCTGCTGAACTACCTCCAGGAGAGAAGAGAAGCCTCATTGTCAAAATGCTAGTGCTGCCAAAATGAGATGACTTACCTGGGTTTTGTGATATTCCAAGGTACCCGCAGCATATCACCTGACAGAATTAAATTCAGGGCATTCAGCTCCTGCCCACCAAGAAAGGAATGATGTCCTTCCTGGGGATAATGAACTACTGCCACCAATGGATAATGAATGCAGATGCTATGACTGTTACAAAATGAACTTGCAAACTGTTTCAAGAAATTGAAAGAGACATTGTGTACTGCAACTTCATGGGGACTGCTGGACTGCCTGACTACAAACTGCCTTTCCATCTCTGTTTCAGAGCAAAATAACATTGCAAATGAAGTGATGCTGTCAATGATGTGCTGACACAGCTGGAAAAGACAGGCCTGTGGGACACAACTATGTGACTTTGCTTTCTGCAGTGACTAGGAGTCAGCAGCTGTGATGGTGGAGAGGGTGGCTCTCATTGTGTTGGACTTTACCTGTATAGTCTAGGTGCCATATTTGGTGCAGTGGTTGCTGTCTGGATCGACACAACATTTTTTTGCTAGCAGGCACACAGGTTATAATGGCACCATGTAAAATGCCCACCTGTTAATTTGTCAAGAGTATTACCTGTAGTAGGTTATTCTGATTAGATCCATTCTCTTAGAAACAGATAAGACCCCCAAGTAAGTCGGTGTTGAGATTGTAGAAAAGGGCACCACGGCAAGATTAGACACCATTAAAAAAGGTAGACTATAGGAGCGGTACACTGATGGTTCCTCCAGCAGATTGATAGACACTGATTTCCTGATAGACACTGATTTCAGAGCAGGGTATGCCATAGCAATAGCTGAGGTGCAGCTCTGCCACTTGGAACATCTACCCAATAAGATGAGCTGTTTGCTGTGACAAAAGCATGAATACTAGTCAAGGGTAAAACTGTTAACATTTAAACTGACTCACATTATGCTTTGCAGTTCTTATTTGTGGCCAGCTGTGGAAGTATCACAGATTCATAACAGAAACAGTGCGCCTTATTAAAAATGGTCCTTTATTAAGGATCTTGTTAAAGGAAATACTATTGTACACTAGGATAGCGGTAATAAAATGTGAAGCATACACAGGAGCTAATACTAAGCTAGCCAAAGATGATGCCATTGCTGAAACAGCATTAAATGAAAGCATGTTACAGCCAGTGCAGATGGGACTAATGAACAAACATTCCAAAAATACAGCTCATTCAGAGACAATGGTTGTAAGCTAATGTAAAGGAAGCACAATGGTCTGCAACAACAGATGAACATAGAGGGAGGATTGATGATGGATGTGAGCTGAATAATGAAGAGAGTATGGGCCTACCAGGATGAGATAGATGCCTGTGTCCCCATGCAGTATGTTACTTTCCCTTACAAGACTGGAGCAGGGACCCTCTGATATTGCACAAGGGAGGATGAATGTGCAGATGCAAGTTGCTTCCCAGTGAAAGGGTACCTCTGATATTGCACAAGGGAGGATGAATGCGCAGATGCATGTTGCTTCCCAGTGAAGGGATTTAAATATTTGCTGGTGTGGGTGGATATGTTTTCAAAATGAATGGAGGTGTATCCAACAGGGAAGAATAATGCAGCAACTGGGGCGCAGTACTTCAGTAAAGCCATCTCTCCAAGGTTAGGACCCACTAGGGCATAAATAGCGATAAAAGGGGATCACTTAGTGACTATATTTATGCTGAAGAGGTTATATCTGGGAATAAAGTATAACATGCATACCCCATACCACCCTCCAACTTGAGGCCAGGAGGAGTAAATTAACTCCAAAATAAAAATAAAAATAAAGAAATAAATTATTAGTAAAAGCAACTGATGGAACATTCCTGAAAGGGCCTGGTGTTCTGAATTTAGGACTGCCTGCAATGTGGCAAGGACTTCTAAAGTGATTATGGATACATGGTCATTGCGAGAAAAATAAAAGCTGTTTCTTTTAGTTCTAGGTGGACTGGACCACAGACGGTGAACAAACGCCATGAATGGATTGAGGGGAGATAATGCAAGGCAGCGCCCCAACGCCTGAGAGGACGGTACCAGAAAGAGATATCTGTCACCTTAGGACCTGAGCATCACAGCAGTCAAGAAGAGGACAGACCAGACCATTTCCACGATCCATGAGGGACCATCATAAAGTGTCAGAGGGACACAACATCTATATCTACTGATGCTGTTGAGTGAAGTACACATGATGGTCTGCACCTGCACCTGCAGAAAAATAGACTGAAGAGGACAACGCAGGGCAGGTCTGTGACACTGCCCCTGAACAAGACGACTGCGGACCAGGAGGAGAAGCAGATGACCGCTTACTGCGTGCCTTTAAACTACTGACACTTGCAAAAGGTGCCCAGGAACTGAGTTAGAAGTGTCACTGTAGCACTATGCATTGCACAGAGACAATATTTGTTGGACACTTACTGCTGGTATCACAACAGCCTGCTGATATAATATTGAAATCATCAAGATGTATCAATGTGACAATATATGCATATTATGCAAAGACTGTGTAATGCCATCCAAAGATATGTAACTAATGTTTCCTACGTATATAGACATATATATATATATATTACACTAATGTTGGATAGGTATATCCAAAAGGGGGGATTGTTACAAAATATATATGAATATCCATATACATTCATTTGCATGTACTTCCAAAGAGTTCATGATTATATAAGATCACATAAACATGAGGCCTGGAGCTCAAAATGGCTTCCTATCTGACCTTGACTGGACAAGCTTCAGAAAGCTATTCTGTACACCCTTACAGGTCACCTTGCTTGTCTTGACTACATGATTTGCATGATATGCAAATGTTACACAGTGCAGAGCCTGCCTTTCTGGTCTGCCCATATCTGGCTGTTTTGCATGGTGCAGACATTGCACATCCATGTCAGCCATATTTGGCTTGGTGCCTTATTGTAATTCAGCTGAAATGGCACTTCATACAGTATATAAGACCTAGAAACTTGTCACTCTGGGAAGAAGCGGTCTGAGAGCCCCTAAGATGGCAGATCTGACTTCTTCCTTGCTGATTAGCAATGATGCATGCTTTTGGTACCAATAAATAAACTTCACTCTGTTTCTGAGCAACCTGCTGTGTCTGGTGAGTTTCATTCATTGGTATGCTCCTGGGAGGGTGCCAGTATTTCCCCATCAGCCTACGTCCTAAATGATGGGATGCATGTTACACATCTGCCCAGTGAAATGCGAAATAAAAGTGGATCACGAGCTGACAAGATCTTGTTAAAATATTTAGCTTCATCTAACACCCTTCCCCAATCTAATCTATGAGACAGTTACAGATGAACTCCTGTACGACATTACCCTCATCATGCAATGCACTATGGGCCGGATGTAGGTAATCCGATTTTAACGATTCTAAAATACCAAATTTTACCGAATCAGTATTTTAGAATCGGTAAATGGTATGTAGATAAAAAAATCGGTAAAAAATACAGATTCGATCAAATTCGGTATCGGACAATACCGAATCGGTATTTACCGATTCTGCATTTACCGATTCGGTATACCCCATGCATTCCTATGGGCCTTTTGGCGCATAGGAATGCATGGGGAATACCAAATCGGTAAATACAGAATCGGTAAATACCGATTCGGTAAATACCGAATCGGAAAGCAAACAAAAGTGAAACTTAAGTAGGCAGCCAATCAGGTGCTACCACCCTCCCCGTCCCTCCCAGGAAGTGGCTACACAGGCAGCTGCAACTAATTAGAAGCTCCTGGAAAGGCAGTTGGAGCTGAGCTGAGTCACTGAGCAGCAGAAAGGGTTTGGTGCACTTTTAAAAGTGTAAAATGGCAAGCAGCAAGGAAAAAGAGCAGCCTGAGAGGAGGAGGAAACTCAAATTCAGCAGCATGGAGTTGCAGGTCCTTGTTGAGGAGGTGGTGAAGGTGCACCACAAACTGTTTGGCAGGCAGTCCCTCACTGTGGCAGAATCTGCCAAAAGAAAAATCTGGCTGGACATTTTGGACAAAGTAAATGCAGTTGGGGTGACCACCAGAGACACAGAGGACCTGAAAAAACGATTTTATGACCTCAAGAGCCAAACCAAAAAGAAATTGGCTGAACATCACAAGCAGGCATCAAAAACTGGCGGAGGCAAGTACCCAGCACCCCCCTTACTGACCTGGAGGAGATGGTGGCCTCAACCATTGAACCCGACAGCGTCTGCGGACTGGGAGAAGTAGACAGCTCAGCCAGAGCTGCAAGCAAAAAAGGTAAGACAAATGCACAGCATTCCCCCCATACCATCATCCTTACCTGTACTCTTTGTGGGCAAGTGAACCCCAGTCCAGTACTACTAGCACTATACAGGGCCAATGCATGATGCGATATGTAGTCAGGAGATGTAATAACATGTCATATAGCACAACAACCAACTAGTGAAGGAAATGACTGCATAGAGAATATAGCCAATGTGATACATATTTAATTGTAGTGACTGTGAGACCGTAGCGCTTAGCTAATGTACGCTCATATGTCCACAGGTGAAACGTCTCACAGGCGTTCGCAGGAGACTGAAGGCACACCACCTGAGAGGGAGGAGAGTCAGGAAGCAGGTCCAACTACCCACACCGTACCACAGGACACAGGTGCTTCAAGTAGCCATCCTCCTGCACAAGACTCAGAAATGCCTCAAGATTTCCTGGTGTCCCCTGGCAGATCTCAATCCCCTCTGTTGCTGTTATCCCCAGAAATGCCAGCATCATAGCATGATCCCACACCTGCATCACAACCCAGCAGGAGGCATGTTGTGGCCCCACTCCTAGAAATGGAGTCAGCAGCAGCTGACATTGAGGGCGACGAAACACACAACTTGCCTGCAGAAGTCAGCTCTGGTACAACGCACTCCAGTGCAGGGGTGGCCCATAGTGGTGCAAGACGCCGCAGAGTCCAAGAGAGGCCAGCAGATGCACCAGTTGAGGGTCCAAGTGTGTTCCGTGGTCTGGAGGGGAGCATGGTGAGAATACAGAGGATGCATGGAAGAGCCATCCAGGCATGCCAACGACAAATGAGGTCCCTGAACAGCAACATAGGAGAAATAGGAAAAGGCATCAGTGAGCTGGTACAAGTCAACAAAGAGATGGCAGCAGGGATGCGTGGAATTAGCGACTCGGTGCAGCTGCTATGCACCAAACTAGACACTGATTTCGAGGCAAGACGCAAGGAAAGGCAGCATACTCATGGCCAAACTAAAACCATCAACCGCCTGGCCACTGCCACATCCCTGTTATGCAGGAGAAGCAGTAACATGCAGGAGGCTATGACCCAAAACACCAATGAGGTCACTAGGGGCATGGGCAGGATGACCAGTGCTCTTGAGGCGCTGTTAAATGCCCAAACTGCACATACAGCTGCTGTGGATGTGCATGTAAGTGAGGAGAGCACTAGCAGGAGCAGAATAGGAAGCACCCTTGTGCCTGAAACAAGGAGGAGCAGGCGCCACGCTGAGGCCACAGGCCAGCAAGACAGTGAGCAGGGTGAGCAACCTACAGGTGTTACAGGGAAGCGAGGAAGGAAATGACTTTTACAGTTCATGGTGAAGTGAACCAGGACTGACATCATTGCAGTTAAATACTTTTTGTTGCACAGTTGTGCCTTAATAACCTACCTCATTACCAAATTAAACTACATTTGGTGCATACTCCACCTGTCTGTGTCCCTTTACTTACTTAAAAGTAGTTGCGTGTGATCTCATCCCGCCTGTGTCTGCCATCAGTTGGTGTTGCAACTCCAGATGCGTGTGGTTCAGGCACTGCTTCCTCATCATTATGGTCCTCATAATCTGAGAGATCCACTGCAGTGCCCTTCTTGACTGCAAGGTTGTGCAGCATTGCACAGTCTGCAATCATCTTGCAGCAGGTGATTGGTGTGTACTGGCGGGCACCTCCACTCTTATGGAGGCAGCGAAACCTGCTCTTCCACATGCCAAAGGTGCGCTCCACAATGTTTCGGGTTGTTTTGTGTGCCCTGTTGTATCTCCTCTGACTTGGTGTTGTAGGGTTAAGGTAGGGAGTGAGAATGAAGGACCTGAGGGCATATGTACTGTCCCCTAATAGCAAGAGAAAAAACATTACTCACATGCACACACACACATCCACCTGTAATACGTATCAAGGGAGTTTCACACAGTGTGTTACCTAGCAAGTATCCTTCGCCAAATTCCTCCGCTGTCAGGCGTGCGTAGATCCCACTGTTTTGAAAGATGTAGGAGTCGTGGGTACTCCCGGGGAATTCAGCTACTAGGTCAGTGATCATATACTTGGAATCACAGATCACCTGTACATTTATGGTGTGGGTGGACTTCCGGTTCCGATAAATATACTCCGTGGCAGCAGATGGGCATATTGATATGTGGCTACCATCAATACAGCCAATTATGTTTGGGAAATGCGCCATCTGATAAAAGTCTGTCTTTGTCCTTAGCAGTTCTGCATGCGTTGCAGGGAGGCTGATGTAGAAATGCATTCTCTGCAACATGGCATCAAGGAATTTTTTAAAGAAACGTGACAGACAGCTCTGGGACACCCCACCTACCGCAGCAACCACACTCTGGTAACTCCCAGATGCAAGCAGGTGTAGGCTGCACAGCACCTGCGCCTGGGGTGGGATGGCGTGTGCCCTTGGGGTCGGATGTTCCAATAGTGGGTGAAGGTCCCTGATTAGGTCCAGGATAGCTTGGGGAGCCAGTCTGTACCTTTGTATGATCTCTGGCTCAGTTAGTTGGAATAGAGTGATCCTCTGCCTGTACACCTGCTCCTCCCTCCTCCAGACCCTCTCTCCTTCTGCCTGTAGCCGTAGCCGCCTCGCAATGACCTAGAATGCCGCCATTCTGGTGAAAATGTTGCATTTTGGGGCCTTTTTTATACCCTGCATCTGTTTACCACCTGATTTGAATCCATGGTAAATACCGACTCTTAAATACCGAATTTCATGCAACTTCGGTAATTCAGAGGTTTCCTACATCTCAAATACTCATTTTTACCATTTCTTATTTTCCGAATCGGTAAATTTACCGATTCGGTAATGTTTCCGATTCGGTATATTTTCCGAATCGGTAACTTTACCGATTCGGTATATTTTCCGATTCGGTATTTTTTCCGATTCGGTAAGGTTTCCGAATCGGTAACTTTACCGATTCGGTAAATTTACCGATTCGGATGTTTTTGGGTCCCCTACATCCCAAATGCCCAATACCGGTCGGTAAAGGCCAAAAATCGGTAAATTCGGCCGTTACCGACCGGTATTGGCCTACCTACATCTGGCCCTCAATCTTATGTTGGCCTAGATTTGTTGTTCTTAAAAGTTTTACAACTTCTCCTTTCTCTTTTCCTTTTTTTTTTATATGCCACACAGCGAGCTACAGGAAACTCTTGGTACATGTATCTTTGCTAATTGCTTTGTTTACTGGTACCTATACCACTAAACTTTGATATTTGCTGTCCCTTTAAACAGTATGATGTTTCGAACACAGTACTGTGATTGCCCATCGTTGCACTGTCACCTTATGTTGTATTTTGACAAAACGTCTAATGGAAAGATTATGAGCAAAAAAATAATCGTCTTTGTTGATGCACTCCATCAAGTATGTATTGAAATGGAGATCTTGAATTGAGGAGTAAAAGGAGTAACCTCTGTCTAGAGGGTCTAGGGTCCTTTAGGTATTTGTAAGGTTCCAATTAATGAACCAAGTGTTGAATAGAGGCAATATTAATCTCAAGGATATTTAGAAGAAGGTGGGAATGATCGGTTCTTCTCAACATCTGGGATACATTTATAGACCCTCCCCAGATCATCGGCGTTTGTATCAGGATTGTAAGCGGGTTGTTTAAGAGTTCAAAGAATTCAACTTGTGAGATATTGGGGTATAAATACACATTAATGTCAATGGCTCACCATCCAGGTGACCCTCTGCTTCACATACTTGCCCTCCAGGTCTATAAGTTCCCAACCTATCTGATAAGGAACGCTGGCCTGATCCTGGCAAATTAGGAGTTTGAGGTGTGTAACAACTAACACTTCTGCATTTCCCCTTTATTGCCCACTTCCTTTGTTTAGTGCCCTTTCTGTAATAAGGCTATGTAGACTTTCCAGTGATAAAAATAACTATATACCTCTTGTCTTTTGGATAGTTCACCCATCCCTTTAATATACAATGTACAAAACGTGTGTCGTGTTAATTGTCAGGTTCCACGCTGCAGGATCCGGTTGTAGCACATAGAGCTCCACCTCCCGACCTCACCAACACACTGTTGCTTATAACACAGTGTGTTCGAGGGATAGGGCGAGGGAAAATAAACAGAACAAGGAGGGGATGGAAGGGGACTGCAGGGAAGGGATAGCTGAAAGACAAGAAAATAAACACACCAGGTTAACAGTATTCACAATTGTAAAACCTACACTCATTTCATTCTCGCTAAACAGATCATTAAGAATCACCTTTGTGTATGAAGTGTAATCCACCTCTTCCCTGATATAACATATATCGGATATCAGAACCTCTGGTCCCTAAGGAATACAAAAAAGCAGGTTATAATCTCGAAA
Source organism: Lissotriton helveticus (assembly GCF_964261635.1). Classification (NCBI taxonomy): domain Eukaryota; kingdom Metazoa; phylum Chordata; class Amphibia; order Caudata; family Salamandridae; genus Lissotriton; species Lissotriton helveticus. The sequence continues at coordinate 94,214,809 of NC_136058.1, forward strand.
CGTATATAAACACCTATATGAATACTATCATTCCTTCAGTGGCGTACACCTCCTTGTTTTAAGTAATATTCATATGTTGAATCGGTAGCACACCAGAACCCCAAGTGATTCCAAAAGAACTAGTATGTGAAGAGCATGGAGTCTCTCTGACGATATACAAAACACGTTCCAATCCAGACACGGCAAGACGTAGCTTCCTACTACTGTCTTCCGCTCTATAGAAGATAACCCAAAGGGTCCACAAAATGAATCAAACTCCAAACACGGCAAGGTGTGGATCCCCACTACCTTCCGCTTTGGCACTTAACAAATAGAGTCACTAGTGACTTTCTTCGTAACTGTAGCGTGTAGGAAATGCCTCCCCACTACGCTCCGCTCTCACTCTCTGGCCAAATAACAAGAACCCTTACACCGCTGTGCAAGTCAAAACACAAGAGACCTGTCTCTTTAACTCCTCGAAGAGCAACGAAAAGAAAACTCCGGCAGCGCGTTGATTCACGCACTCCCTATAACTTACAGGGACTTGAATTATTCTCCAACGGTCCGTTCTCACTGTCAAGCAGTTCCTTCTGGGCATAAGATTCCTCCAGCCACAGACACACCGCTTCAGCTCGGAACGCTGAGAATTGCCTCAGCAACAGAGACGCCCAGGAAATCCGACCGCTACCCGGTAGAACCCGAGTCAGCAGTCTGTCGTTAAGAAAGCATGCATTAACATCAGAACAAAGGCACGGCTCCTCCACACGCCAGTAGCAACCAAAATAGACAGCTAGCGTTCCCCGAGGAACAAGCAGGAAAACGCTTCACTGATTCAAGAGGCTAAGGTCAAATCTGCTGTCAGTTACAAAATCACGAACAGTGATAGACGGTCCCGCCCATCCTTAAATAGTGCCACTCCCACCTCCAGGACATCTGGGAGATGTAGTCAATTAACCATTTAGGTAGGCACCTCGGTAATTCCTGACAGTATGTCCCCGTCCCTAGCGACTCCTAGGACCAGGCTTAGCAGGAAACCTCCTGTGAAAAGATCGCACCGCACCAGGAGCATGCACATCAGAACAAACGTCCTCTGCGGTGTAACCTTTCCAAGACACCAAGTACATCAGCACACCCCTGCGCCACTTAGAGTCACGGATGCACTTGACCTCATATTCCATTCCCCCATCACATAACACCGGAGGAGGGGCCGCCCTACGAGATGTAAGAGCTGGCTTCAGCAACTGCACATGAAACACAGGGTGTATCCGCAGCGAACCCGGCAGCCTCAGTTTGTACGTCACGGAATTCACCTGTTTCACTATGGAATAAGGGCCAATGTATCTGGGGTGGAAAACACTGTGCAGCTTAAACCGGATATTCTTGGTCGACAGCCACACCTTGTCTCCCACCGCATACTGGCGACTCTCCACCCTACGACGGTCTTCCCACTTCTTGTATGCCTCCTTGGCTTTGTTCAAATGCACCTGCACCCCTTTATGAACCTTCCTCAGCAATAAAACCTTTTCTTTAACAGAAGGTTGATTATGGAGATCGGCAGGAATATCAACGGGCAATGTGTTTGCATCGTATCCAAAATTAGCTTTGAAGGGAGACATCCCAGTGGAGCTATGCCAAGCATTGTTATAGCAAAAAACACAGTTGATGGACAGAATGTAGAACAATGTCATACATTCACCCCAGTACAAGGATCTGGGCCTAAATCCATCGTTTTTTGCACTCCACACCACCCTGGGTTAGACACTGGCTATATGCAAATCAGCTCTGACCCTGTGCCTCATGGGAACAGTCCAGTCCGAACTACCAAGCCATGTTTTTCCCAGACCGGAATCAAGCATCCAAGGACCGGTTTCTGGCTATCAGCCTTCATCAGCCTGGATAGCTTGACTCCAGTGGTGTGGAGAGCCTGGGACTCACGTCTGAGCATACCCAGCCCACTCGGGGTGAAAATTGCAAAAAACACAGTTGATGGACAGAATGTAGAACAATGTCATACATTCACCCCAGTACAAGGATCTGGGCCTAAATCCATCGTTTTTTGCACTCCACACCACCCTGGGTTAGACACTGGCTATATGCAAATCAGCTCTGACCCTGTGCCTCATGGGAACAGTCCAGTCCGAACTACCAAGCCATGTTTTTCCCAGACCGGAATCAAGCATCCAAGGACCGGTTTCTGGCTATCAGCCTTCATCAGCCTGGATAGCTTGACTCCAGTGGTGTGGAGAGCCTGGGACTCACGTCTGAGCATACCCAGCCCACTCGGGGTGAAAATTGCAAAAAACACAGTTGATGGACAGAATGTAGAACAATGTCATACATTCACCCCAGTACAAGGATCTGGGCCTAAATCCATCGTTTTTTGCACTCCACACCACCCTGGGTTAGACACTGGCTATATGCACTGGAATCAAGCTAGGCGGGCTGATGAGAGGTGTTACCTCGAAACCGGGCCGGTCCTCGGATGCTTGTTTCCGTTCTGGGAAGGACATGGCTTTTGTAGTTCGGACTGGACTGTTCCCATGGGGCACAGGGTCAGCGCTGATTTGCATATCGCCATTGTCTAACCCAGGGTGGTGTGGAGTGGAAAAACGATGGATTTGGGCCCAGATCTTTGGACTGGGGTGAATGTGTGACATTGATCCACATTCTGTCCATCATTGTTGTGTTTGCAATTACCGCTCTAAGTGTACTGGGGATGCTCAGACGTGAGTCCCAGGCACTCCACACCAGTGGAATCAAGCTAGCCGGGCTGATGAGAGGTGTTACCTCGAAACCGGGCCGGTCCTCGGATGCTTGTTTCCGTTCTGGGAAGGACATGGCTTTTGTAGTTCGGACTGGACTGTTCCCATGGGGCACAGGGTCAGCGCTGATTTGCATATCGCCATTGTCTAACCCAGGGTGGTGTGGAGTGGAAAAACGATGGATTTGGGCCCAGATCTTTGGACTGGGGTGAATGTGTGACATTGATCCACATTCTGTCCATCATTGTTGTGTTTGCAATTACTGCTCTAAGTGTACTGGGGATGCTCAGACGTGAGTCCCAGGCACTCCACACCACTGGAATCAAGCTAGCCGGGCTGATGAGAGGTGTTACCTCGAAACCGGGCCGGTCCTCGGATGCTTGTTTCCGTTCTGGGAAGGACATGGCTTTTGTAGTTCGAACTGGACTGTTCCCCTGGGGCACAGGGTCAGCGCTGATTTGCATATCGCCATTGTCTAACCCAGGGTGGTGTGGAGTGGAAAAACGATGGATTTGGGCCCAGATCTTTGGACTGGGGTGAATGTGTGACATTGATCCACATTCTGTCCATCATTGTTGTGTTTGCAATTACCGCTCTAAGTGTACTGGGGATGCTCAGACGTGAGTCCCAGGCACTCCACACCACTGGAATCAAGCTAGCCGGGCTGATGAGAGGTGTTACCTCGAAACCGGGCCGGTCCTCGGATGCTTGTTTCCGTTCTGGGAAGGACATGGCTTTTGTAGTTCGGACTGGACTGTTCCCATGGGGCACAGGGTCAGCGCTGATTTGCATATCGCCATTGTCTAACCCAGGGTGGTGTGGAGTGGAAAAACGATGGATTTGGGCCCAGATCTTTGGACTGGGGTGAATGTGTGACATTGATCCACATTTTGTCCATCATTGTTGTGTTTGCAATTACCGCTCTAAGTGTACTGGGGATGCTCAGACGTGAGTCCCAGGCACTCCACACCACTGGAATCAAGCTAGCCGGGCTGATGAGAGGTGTTACCTCGAAACCGGGCCGGTCCTCGGATGCTTGTTTCCGTTCTGGGAAGGACATGGCTTTTGTAGTTCGGACTGGACTGTTCCCATGGGGCACAGGGTCAGCGCTGATTTGCATATCGCCATTGTCTAACCCAGGGTGGTGTGGAGTGGAAAAACGATGGATTTGGGCCCAGATCTTTGGACTGGGGTGAATGTGTGACATTGATCCACATTCTGTCCATCATTGTTGTGTTTGCAAGCATTGTTATAGGCCAGCTCAGCCATCCATAACAGTTCCACCCAGGACTCGTGAGCTTCCTTAGAGAAACATCTCAAGTACTTCTTCAAAGTTTGATTCAGACGTTCCGTCTGCCCGTCTGTTTGTGGGTGGAAACTGGTGGACAGATTAGATTCAATATTCAAGGCACAACACCACATGCGCCAAAATCGAGCAATGAATTGAGGCCCCTATCTGAAACAATAATTCTTGGTATCCCATGCAACCGAACAATATTACTGGCCAATAGTTGTGCAGTTTGGCTCGCATTGGGAAGGTTTTTACAAGGGATGAAATGTCCCATTTTGGTGAGGCTGTCCACTACCACCAAAACGGCTGAAAAACCCTGTTCAAGCGGAAGACCTGTCACAAAATCCAAACTGATGTTCTGCCAAGGTTGATTGGGAGTAGGCATAGGAATGAGCTTCCCCGCTTTTTTCGTGGTTACTCCTTTGGCTCTCGCACAGGTTTCACAATGAGCAACCCACAGAGTAACATCCTTGATCAGGGTAGCCCACCAGAAATGTCTTTGGACAGTACTGATGGTCTTACGGATACCAGGATGTCCTGCTAGTACCCCCTCATGACACCAACTGAACGCCTTTTTTCGCAGAGGAACAGAGGGCAAGAACAACCTGTCTTGAAAGAATGGCAACCCTTTTCTCACCTTCCTGTCAAAGACGCTGTGTGCCCATGTCATCCAGCCTCCTGGATATTGATGACTCCTTACGTCATCCAAAAATGTCTCAGCCCTCACCACACATAGAACCTTCCCTGTTGGAATGATGGCCTGTTTATCTTCCTCTCCCACCATGGTAGGCAGTGTTTGTCGGGATAAGGCGTCCGCCTTTCGGTTTTCAGAACCAGGACGAAACGTGACCACAAAGTTATACTCAGCAAAAAAGAGCATCCATCTCATTTGCCTTTGAGTTAGATGTCTTGCCGAGGACATATATTGCAGGTTTCTATGATCCGTGTATACCGTGATGGTATGAAGAGCACCCCAAAGATACTGCCTCCACTCTTGAAAGGCCCTCTTTATAGACAAAAGTTCTTTTTCTGCAATAGTATAGTTGAGTTCAGCCGAACTCAACTTCTTTGACAGATAAGCCACAGGGTGCAATTGCCCCGTACCGACATCCCTCTGAGACAACACTGCCCCTATTGCTTCATCCAAAGCGTCAGCCTCAATCACAAAGGGATGTTCCAAATTAGGATGGGAAAGTACCGGGGCGGTAGTGAATGAATTCTTGAGCATTTGGAAAGCCTCTCTGGCTTCTATTGTCCACCCAAAAGGTACACCCTTCCTCAAGAGCCTCGTGATGGGCACTGCTATTTGCGAAAAATGCAAGATAAAGCGACGATAGTAGTTCGCGAAGCCCAGAAAACTCTGGACTTCTCTCACATTTTTTGGAACTGGCCAGTCCCGAACTGCTTTCACCTTGCGCTCTGACATCTGCAGACCCTGTGGACTGAGCATCACTCCCAAAAACTCCACACTACACACCCCAAACTCACATTTGCTGAGTTTCACAAACAAACAGTGCTCCCTCAGTTTGGCCAGTACTTTGCATACCTGTTCCACATGTTTGCTTTCCTCCATAGAATACACCAGAATGTCATCTATGTAGACAACTACGAACAGATCAATGTATTCCTTCAGGACATCATTAATAAGGAATTGAAAAGCCGCAGGGGCATTACACAGCCCAAACGGCATGACCAGATATTCGTATAGTCCATACCGCGTCTTGAATGCTGTCTTCCACTCATCCCCCTCACGAACCCTGACCAAGTGATAGGCACCTCGCAAGTCCAAGCGAGTATAGATCACTGCCTCCATCACTTGGTCAATCAAAACTGTAATGAGGGGGAGAGGGTATCGGTTGCGAATGGTGTTTTTATTCAAGACGCGGTAGTCCACACATGCTCTCAGGTCCCCGTTGGCTTTCGCTATGAAGAAAAGGGGAGATGCCGCAGGGGAACGGGATGGTCTTATAAACCCTATGCTTACATAATGGTCTATGTATTCCTTTAAGTGTGTGGTTTCAGGCACCGACAAGGCATACACTCTACATGTTGGAATTGTAGCACCATCAATCAAGTCTATCCGGCAGTCATATGCTCTGTGTGGTGGTAATTTCTCCGCTCTACTTTCGCTAAACACATCCTGAAAAGCATCATATTGTATAGGAAGAACCACCTCTTTCTCCGCTGCTGTAGCCACCATAAACTGACCTGCTACCACCGCTACAGGGGAAGACGCATAAGGCACTAGATGTTCCTGACAGTACCCGGATACAAAATGCACCATTCTGGATTTCCAATCGATGGAAGGGTTGTGGTAGATAAACCAAGGCATCCCCAATATGATCTCATATTGAGGAGCATCTATGATGTTCAACTCCAATGTTTCCACATGTCTCCCTTCCGACACTTCAATAGACAACACCACTTCTGCAGTTTTCTCAGTTATAAGACCTGATTTTATGGGCTGTCCATCAACTGCCAAAACCTCCTCTGGATTGTCTCTAGGTACTCTAGGTATCGCCAAACGAGAAACCAACCCATTGTCGATAAAACTACCTGTAGCTCCTGAGTCCAACATTACCATTACTTGATGGGTTTTTTGTTCACACTCCAATGTCATAGCAAGAACCAAATGAGACTCAGTCTCCCCTATCCCATGTGAATATAGGGAAGTAAGTTTCCAATCTGGAGCCTCTGCTTCTCTAGGAGAAGGCACCAATGAGCTGTCTGGCTCTCTAGCTGTCGTGGAAACCGCCACCCTCTTATTTCTGTTCCAGCTAATAGGAGTTTTGGGCTTGGAAGGGCACTCTCGTACATAGTGCCCCTTTTTCCCACAGTACATACAAAGGCCTTGTACTATTCTACTTTCTCTTTCTTCTTTAGACAAAGGGGGTCTAATAGCACCTATCTCCATTGGTTCGGAACCAGCCTCTGCAGTACCCGTAGCTTTAGGAGGGTAACTCACAGAACGATTAAAACCTTTGTCCCACTTTCTCCTGTCTCCACTCCGCTCAGTCAGCCTACCATCCAGCCTTAATACCAAATTCACCATGTCCACACATGTAGTAGGTTGTGGGTCTATCTGCGCCACCACATCCTTTAGTTCATCCCTTAATCCCTGATAAAACAAAGACATTCTTTTTTCTTCTGGCCACTCAGTTTCAGCCACCAGACGATTAAATGTTGTTAGATATGTTATCAAGTCACTTCTGCCTTGACGCAGGGTTAATAACTCTTTATCAGCGCTAAAAGGGGTGGCCCTCCGATCAAAAACTTTTTCGAATTCAGCCCTGAATGCAGTCCAATTAGACAAGATAGCATCATCTTTCTTTATCAGGGGTACCGCCCAATTGGCCGCGTCCCCCACTAAATAGGAGATAGCAAAAGCAACCCTTGAGTGGTTGGTAGGGAAAGAGGCTGGTTTGCATGAAAAGTGAAGCATCACCTGAGTTAGAAATACCTGAGTTTTACGCGGATCACCCGCATACCTTTCTGGGGTAGCCAATGGAATAGGGGGGGGAACAGTAACCTGTATTTGAGATGGACCTGTAGAAAAAGGATTCTTTGATAGTTGTTCTACCCTATTCTTGAGTGCAGCCGTCTCTGCCTTAGAAGACGCCAGCTCCTGTTGAACCAGAACCAGAGCATGCAACACATCCTCCAAGAAAGCCATATGTACGACAACCGGACCGGGCAGAATGCAATTCGTGGGTTCGTGATTCTGTCAGGTTCCACGCTGCAGGATCCGGTTGTAGCACATAGAGCTCCACCTCCCGACCTCACCAACACACTGTTGCTTATAACACAGTGTGTTCGAGGGATAGGGCGAGGGAAAATAAACAGAACAAGGAGGGGACGGAAGGGGACTGCAGGGAAGAGATAGCTGAAAGACAAGAAAATAAACACACCAGGTTAACAGTATTCACAATTGTAAAACCTACACTCATTTCATTCTCGCTAAACAGATCATTAAGAATCACCTTTGTGTATGAAGTGTAATCCACCTCTTCCCTGATATAACATATATCGGATATCAGAACCTCTGGTCCCTAAGGAATACAAAAAAGCAGGTTATAATCTCGAAACTTATATAAACACCTATATGAATACTATCATTCCTTCAGTGACGTACCCCTCCTTGTTTTAAGTAATATTCATATGTTGAATCGGTAGCACACCAGAATCCCAAGTGATTCCAAAAGAACTAGTAAGTGAAGAGCATGGAGTCTCTCTGACGATATACAAAACACGTTCCAATCCAGACACGGCAAGACGTAGCTTCCTACTACTGTCTTCCGCTCTATAGAAGATAACCCAAAGGGTCCACAAAATGAATCAAACTCCAAACACGGCAAGGTGTGGATCCCCACTACCTTCCGCTTTGGCACTTAACAAATAGAGTCACTAGTGACTTTCTTCGTAACGGTAGCGTGTAGGAAATGCCTCCCCACTACGCTCCGCTCTCACTCTCTGGCCAAATAACAAGAACCCTTACACCGCCGTGCAAGTCAAAACACAAGAGACCTGTCTCTTTAACTCCTCGAAGAGCAACGAAAAGAAAACTCCGGCAGCGCGTTGATTCACGCACTCCCTATAACTTACAGGGACTTGAATTATTCTCCAACGGTCCGTTCTCACTGTCAAGCAGTTCCTCCTGGGCATAAGATTCCTCCAGCCACAGACACACCGCTTCAGCTCGGAACGCTGAGAATTGCCTCAGCAACAGAGACGCCCAGGAAATCCGACCGCTACCCGGTAGAACCCGAGTCAGCAGTCCGTCGTTAAGAAAGCTTGCATTAACATCAGAACAAAGGCACGGCTCCTCCACACGCCAGTAGCAACCAAAATAGACAGCTAGCGTTCCCCGAGGAACAAGCAAGAAAACGCTTCACTGAATCAAGAGGCTAAGGTCAAATCTGCTGTCAGTTACAAAATCACGAACAGTGATAGACGGTCCCGCCCATCCTTAAATAGTGCCACTCCCACCTCCAGGACGTCTGGGAGATGTAGTCAATTAACCATTTAGGTAGGCGCCTTGGTAATTCCTGACATTAATGGAGTCAACCAAGGTGAATAAAGTTTGTTTACGTATGAATTCCCTAAATGGTAGACCGTTTTTGCATGAGGGGCATGTTTTCCCTGCTGCAAGGTTTCTTTTGCATGATTTTAGTGTAAGTATTTGGAATTTCCAGTTAGTTTGTGTGATGTGATGCTCAACCCCACCTGCAACCTCCTTTAATAACTACCCCAAAAACACTGCCAAGAGCCTAAGAAAAAGACTAGTCCCACCCAAATACAACCAAAAGCCCACGTATTACACATTTCACTATCAACCCATAGCGTGGGTGAGAGATGCATGATGGGGGATGACTAAATCTATGTCTATTGTCCATTCTCAACTTCTTTGTGAAGACATTTACCATACACAAAGATAATACTTTAGGTTAAATAGTTGAATTATACAGTTAAGCCTATTCTTTATGGCATTGCTGTCTCATATCACTTGGTCTGGTAGGTACTGCTTCAAGTTTTGTTTCTAATGCTCCCCCCCTGGTGGAAGTTGATGTATGGTTATAGATTTTGCAGCCACAGTATGACCATCCTGTTGCAGCGCAAAGCGTAGTAGAAATATTTACTATACGCTTACTCTCCTTAGCACTCTTACTGTACTGGGCCCTTTACAATTAGACAATCTGCAGCGTTTCCGTTTACCACAGAGGCAATATGATTCTCTGATTAATCTTTCTCTGCCAATAGGAGGAGTGGAAATTAGGGTGACCAAACTCTACATTAGCTGTCCAATGAGGACCATTAATTGAGAGCCAACTCAAAAATTAAAGATCAGCACTGACCACTGTCAGAACTATTCTGTAGAAATAAAGAATAGAATAGCAACAGGAAGACCAAACCCCTGTAAGGAAGGTTAGTCGAGTTAGCATAATGCAGACTAAAAGCTCTGCAACTGCAACACAAAACAAAAGAAGTAATGCATGATGTTCTTTCGGAGCTCGATGATTCTCCCTACAACACAGTAAATAGAAAACAGCACATGGAAGAATAAATAGGACTCAATAATAGACCGAGACAGATTATTAATTAATTTGGTTATTGTAGTAAAGATTCAAAATTCATATCCACGTGTAATTTCTTGAGTAGTTCAGTTAAGAATTTCACAACTTCCAAACATTTAAGCTGGCTTATTTGGATGGTTCTAATCAGAATCAAATACAGAGTTACAGAGTCCTACCACCATTGAGGCAGCAGGATAGTTAGTTGTCTAACAGCTCAGGCTCTACGAAGATGGCAAAGAGGTTCAAAGTTAAAGTCTATTAAGGGCAAGCCCATTAACAGAAACAAAGAATTAACGGAATGGAAAAAGTGGAAACGGTTTGACAAATAAAGTTTGACTATATCAGCTACCGATTGAGGCATCAGCAAGGCAGTCCAAAAGCGAATGATAACTAAAAAGTATTCCAGCTATTCACCAGTAATGGTGCACCGCACAGTCGGTAGAGCAACACACGGCCATTTAGCCCACATCCGAAGGTCGGGCGGCAAATATCGTTAATGCGCTGGAAATAAAACGCATAAACAAATGTGAGCATCCAATGAGCGTTTCGAGTATCTGCTTTTTCTTGTTTATCCCCTCCCTCCCCCCAATAAACCAACCAAACAATACGTGAAAGAAATTAACATAAACAATACAGTCACGCAAATAGCATCAGTTACACTTCCAGTTCCCCCCCCCACCCCCCTCAAAGCCAGTAGAGTCTTTCACAGTTCGAAGCCTCAAATGTCCAGTGCCCCATGGCACCCTTCGAGTTCATCTTGGCTCATCCCATCCGTATTAGCAGTGTAAAGTGTTCTCTGTGTGTTGACCTATACCTAACATATACGCCCCTCACATCCCCCCATCTAGCCCGTGATAGTGGCGCCACTTGGACCAAACTCTCCGGAATTTTTTGGGGCACCCCCTTGTCTTATAAGTAACTCTCTCGGCTGCCATATAGAGATCCAGCCCCCTCCTCCATTCTTCCATTCCCGGAGGTTCCGGCACCCCCCAGTATTTTGCGATGTCCCTTTTTGCTACAACCAGTGCAAGAACTAGAAATGTAAGAAGTGGCGAGTCAGGTCTACCTCATTGGTCATGCCTAGCAGTGCCTAGCAGTGCCAGCATGGGTTTGTGTTGGATCGGAACCCCCAAGACCTCCTCTAGTTCCTTGAATACCTGTGTCCAGTACGCTTGTATTATGTCGCATGCCCAGATAGTATGATAGAAGTCCCCATCACATTGGTGGCATCTAAGGCACCGTGAGTCGTCTACTTTTCCCATTTTACTGAGTCGTACCCTATCATAGTAGGTTCTATGGAGCATGTTGAATTGGATGAGTCGCAGTCTTGATTTGATTGCCACCTCCCGGGGATGCAACAACACTATCTCCCAATCCAGGTCTTCCATCTCCCCCACCTCTGCCTCCCACGTACCTCTGAGTTTTGCCGGGTCCCCTAGCATATTATTAGTTAAGGTTTTATAGGTTAAGGAGACCGCCTTCCCCGTTATCTGCTCTTGGAGGAGCCGCCCCTCCAGTGGTGCATATTCTGGGATATCAGTGAGTGTGACATTTTGGGCTCGCCATGCGTGCCTTAATTGGATGTATTTGAACTGCTGTGTATTATGTAGGCCGAACTCCGATTTAAGTACTTGAAAAGATTTCAGCTCCCCTTTGGCTATCACATCTCCTATAGTGGAGATGCCGATATCGTCCCACCTTTGGAAACCTCGTAGCTTGTTGAGTTCTGTCAACCACTGGCAGTGCCACAGCGGTGTCTGCCGTGTAGGCTTCTTTTCCCAACCCATGCGTCTTGTGGCCTTAGTCCACGCACTGTGAGAGACGTTGCCGGTAGGAGCGGTGCCCTGCCAGCGCCCCCATAGAGATAACACAATAGGTTTTTGGACAACATTTTAACTCTCTCCAAGGCATAAGTCGGGTGGTCCGCCGGGGCATGGAACCAATCATTAATTGGTGTCAAATGTTCCGCCCAGTAGTAGGCCTCCAGGTTAGGGAGCGAGATCCCCCCACTATATTGGTGTCTCTGGAGCGTTGACAGAGCCACCCTAGCATGTTTGCCTAGCCAAAGAAAAGATCGCAGGTCAGCATGGATCTTAGCAAAGACCGCAGTTGGTATTGGATAATATTTGTTTTGTAAGGCATAGAGGAATTTGGGTAGAGTGATCATTTTGTACATGGCCGCTCGGCCTAGGAGCGTGAGTGGGAGCTGTCTCCAGCGATCCATATCCGCCTCCGCGTTCAATATGATCCGTTCCAGGTTTCTTTGGAACGAGAGGGTCTCACTCAGGGTTATATAGATCCCGAGGTATTGAAAGCCTTCGGTCGTCGTCATTAGTCTCTCCGGTAATCTTCCCCACCTGTCACGTTCCCCAGGGTCATAGAGAATAGACTTGTGCCAATTTATTTTGTGTCCCGCCTGCCCGCCATATTGCTCCAATTCCCGGAATAACTCCGGAATGGTGGTCTCTGGTTTAGTTATATACAGCAAGACATTGTCTGCATAGAGCGAGATCTTTTCTTGTGTCGGGTCCGTGTCATTGCTTGTAAAACCAGAGATGTCCATGTTTTGCCGGATCCTGGCTGCGAGTACCTCAATAGTGAGTGTAAAGAGGAGGGGAGACAGGGGACAACCCTGTCGGGTACCTCTCTGAATCTGGAACTCACGCGACATTGTCCCGTTCACCCTCACTTTGGCTCTCGGGGAGGTGTAGAGAAGCTGGACCCACTTTACAAAGTTTGGTCCGAAGCCAAACTTGTGGAGCACTGAATGGCCAGTGTACCGCGTCAAACGCTTTCTCAGCGTCTAAGGAAAGGAACCAGTGAGGTTCGCTCCGCCCACGCACTTCCTGTAGCCAGTTATGGGTTCTTCTAAGGTTCAGTTTAGTCGCCCTATCTGGTAAGAAACCCGATTGGTCTAGATGTATAAGGCCTGGAATAACCGCTCTTAAGCGAACCGCCAAGATGGTTGCCAACAGCTTTACTTCTGTATTAAGTAATGATATGGGGCGGTAGGAAGCACAAAGTTGCATTCTAAAGTAACAGCTGCAATCCTCTTCCTACAGGAATATTTCACTGTGAACTTTGAAGACACATTCAAGAATGTCAGGGTGGTCATTGAACCGGACAAATAAAGTAACATCTCACTAGTAGAAATAGAACAATTGTTTTGTCAGGGTAAAGGTCAGTATCAGAAAAAACATTTAGAAAAAGCCTTTAAGTTGGTTGTATGACCGAACAACGCATGCAACTACCATGCATGCCTTTACTTCGCCATCAGTACAATGCATGCGTCATTACCACGCATGCATTCACAATGGACATTTTTACAACGCATATGGCTTTACCACACATGCCATTACTCCGAAAATTTCGTTGTAAAGGCATGGATGGTAAAAAACATGCATAGTAGACATTTACACAAGCACAAATAAAAACTCACAGCTGAACACACACACCCACGCTACCTTTACTTACAATAGTTGTGATTCAACGTCACCCATTTCTTCACTTTTCATTGGTCATCGACTCTCCATGCCTCCAATTTCTCCTTCTGCCATTCATCGTCTTGCCGGGCCTGCTGAGACTGTCCCCAGGCTCTGCCCCCAAACAGACTCTGCCTCTTACCTTTGAAGGCAGACAGTGAGGGTGAGCAGTGGTCTCCTCAGACTGCTGGAAAACACCCATTTGTGGTTTGCCACGAGGACCGGAGAGAACCTGCAAAACAGCTTGGAGCCAGTGCAAAACAGCTTGGAGACAGCTAAACTGGAGGCCCAGTGTGCCGGGGCGCACCACGGAGAGCCAGGCCCTGTCCAGTAGGTGAGGATTCCTTCCCTTTCCGGCGGTTGGCATGCCCGAATCTGTGCCGCCAAGCAGGGCCCAGCAGTGCCCAGCCCTGAATCCTAAAACTCTTCACCTAGCTCTAAATCCACCACACTACCACGCCCCCTGCCCTGAAGACTAAAACCACCAATTTTTCCTGCCCTGAGCCCTAAAACCACTCCCATCCCCTGCTGCGCCCCCTGCCAAGCTTGAACACTAAAACCGCCCCATTTCCTGGCCCTGAACCCTAAAACCCTTTGGCCCTGGGTGGATGTCGAGATCAGGGAACAGACTCCACTACAACGCATCATAACATCCTTTCAATGCAGTCATAAAATCCTTTACAACAAACATGCCTTGCCTTTACCACACATGCCGATTTCGTAGTGAAGGCATGCGTGGTAAAGGCATATTCGGGGTAAATAATTTGTGGTAACGGACATGCGCTGTAAAGGCATGTTTGTTGCAAAGGATGCGTGGTAATGGTCATGCGTGGTTATGACCGCATTGTAATGGCTGTTTCCACTTTAAGTTAGCATCACACGTTTTAATAAGATGAGCTCTAAACCAATATCACACATAGGGAAATTAAATAAATGCAAATAAAGAATTTATAGAATGTTCACAAATCATTATTATATGAAAATAGCTAATGTTAGAAATACACTGCTAACACAATTTTTCTCAACATTTATTTAAGTGCATGATTTTCTAAACTCATATTACAAAAATTGTTTTTATATTTTCAAAACCTAGAGACGCTCTAGTATTGCTATGCAAAGTTTCAAACTTGTGCTTCATTTCTACATGTTTTCGCACCAACTTTTCGAACTGGTGCATTCTCAAAATAAAGCATTTGAAGCAATAGGCCACTTCACTTATCATCAAAATTCCATCAGTATACATTAGTAAGCAACATATACATTATACATTCATTAGTGCAACTCTTTTATGTATTAATATTTTCCTGTATATGTTTTCTTCAATTTCACGTTTTAAATCGCGCATTTACTGTGCCTCTACTACACTTATCTCATTTTCATGTGTCACTGTGTCTAATATCTGCCAAGTGTACTTTAAGTTTTTCATAATTTACTTTGCACATGTGACGTGTTTTATGATTTTTACAAATCGTGTTGCATCAGGCCCTCCTCTGATGGCAAATCAAGCCATCATCTTATCTACCATATCAGATCTCATCACAGGTTATGGTTACGTTGTCTTCAACCTCTTCCTTCTACACTCTTCTAAGAGGATTAACTCATAATAAAATTTCATTGCGCATCCACAATTTCAAGATCAGCTCTTGTGCTTTTTGCTCCATGATTTTTTACTCTTTGGGTATCTGCAACATTTTATTGACAATATCAGCAGTATTATGCACAAAGAGTTCTCCACTACTGATCTCAAGATGGAAATCACTACTCCATTTCCTACATTTTCCAACGAGTTGCTAACATTCGATAATCCCTTACCTATGGTTTCCCAGGCACCATCTGCTTTTAAGTCTTTCAGAACCTTGTTTAAGTTAGAACTGTTTTTAATGTAACATTGTAAATCTTTGCTCCTGTCAGGTATGTATGTGCAACTGTGTTAAACTTTCAATATTTTTGCCAGGCTCCACCCTCTTTCACGAGAAGAATATCAAGGGCAAGTCGATTTTGAATCACCGTTGATCTTATTGATATA
Organism: Lissotriton helveticus; assembly: GCF_964261635.1. Lineage (NCBI taxonomy): Eukaryota > Metazoa > Chordata > Amphibia > Caudata > Salamandridae > Lissotriton > Lissotriton helveticus. Next base: position 94,230,420 of record NC_136058.1, read on the forward strand.
ATTTGTTAATTTACAACAGGAAAAACTCAAGTTGTACTGGGGGAAAGTTTATCAAGAATAGTAGACAGCTTTCTAATTTTCTGAGCGGTTTAGTGCTACTCCTGCTGAAGGTATCAGATCTAAAAATATGTCTCCCTTTATTTCACTTGCACTTCTCTTTATTCTCTCATTTGTTTTCACTAACTCTTCTTTAATCCATTTACATTGATCCATTTTTGGAAAAACTATTCCCATATTATCTCTTTCAATGCCATCTTCTTGTCAATTTGTAATAAGCACTCTTCCCACAAACATAATATAATCCAAGGAAAATAGGATCTACTCCTTCTAAATTTCTTCTACAGTTTTCATACAATTTCAATGTATGTTCACATTCACTAAATCCTACAAAAACAGTGTTAATGTTTGAATTCTTTCGGTATATACAAAATTTGCCTTTGTGTTGCTAGTCTAAAGCTAAGGAAACCATTCCCTTTATAATTTTGTTTTCTTCTAGTGGTAAGCTCCAAGAAGTTAAGTATAGGTAATGCACTAATATTATTCATTTTATTGTTTTGTCTACTTTTCACTAAGTCTTTAAAAATATTTTCCTTTCTCACAAATTTACATATTAGGTTATTTCTAAGTGCATAAGCCATGTTCAAAGATTGAGATGGTCTAAAAATGTAACCCATAGTCTCAATTTTTAAACTTCAGGATGCAGATTTAAATTTCTAAGCACAGAGATTTCAGAAAAGGTCTGATATTGATTAGAGCAGTAATATAATAACTGAGCAGCACCTTAAAACAAGTTAGCTAACTCACTGCAAGAAATTCCATATGTTAGAGGTAAGCTATGGTGGGTCACAGCCTCAGCAACTGATGAAGGTATTTGCATACAAACTTAGCAATCACTCACATCCTCAGTATTTACATATTTGTTAGCAAAGTAGCATTAACATTTGCGCTAAAATCTATTTTCAAATTATTATTGAGTAGAGAACTGACATTCATGTCAACAGAATTGTAAACATGTCTTTTAGTGGCTTCAGAAAAAATAGCAGGTTTAAAATCTTTCACAGAAATGTAATGTGGCACATTTAGTATAATAAGCATTAATGTCAAAACCGAAATAGAAAGAATCACAGTATAGATTCTAGCATCGGACCACATGGTTATTCAAGATTCAGACCGTTTAAAAAGAAGTAAAATCAAAAATAATAACAATGGTTTGAACAATTAGCAAAGTCTCTGCACAAGAAAAAGGTTTATGGCAAAGCTCGACATTTCCTCATATAAAGAAAAACTCTCATATCAGTTTCGTTGATGAGTAGATTTAGGCAAAACTGTGTCAGTCCATCAGTTGGTACATCCAGATTAAAATTCAAAATACAGTTTGCTTCAGAGAAGTTCAGGTGGACACGTATTGTTAGCACAAATCTCATAAATTGCTGTTCCCACTCATTAGCAGCCATGTACATCCAGGAGATGCATACCTTTGACTTTATTTCTTTTGCTCTTTTTGATCTCCTCACAGCTGTTTGCTCATCATCTGTGTCACTTTGATCTGACGGTTCAGCGCTTTCATTAATAGTTGGTGGTACTCGTCCTGCGGTCACACAGCTTCTCAGAATCTCACCTCTACTGGGGCAATGGTCTCCGGTTATGGCTTGCTTTCTTACTGCACAATGCCCTTTGATGGGGGCTGTATATCTCATAGTCAAGTCAAGTCAAGCACCAGCTTCAATCTAAATAAATTAGACCATAAAAGCACTCCAAATGTAGTACAAAAAATACAATAAAACATTCCAAGTCATTTACAATACATTTTAAAATTAATTTGTTTCATTTCATTTAAGTATTCGTCAATCATATTGATCCTCATTTGTCTCACTCTGCTTACGCTTTATACATTCAATCTAAAACATAGAAAAGAAGAAATGAAGGAGTGTAAAAACCTCAGCTCAGGGTCCGCCATACATTGCTGTTCAAATCTCTTATTTTAATTCATAGTAACAGATTATTCAATATTTTGTTAAAATCCATATTTTATTATATATATTGTATAAAATAATTAGTCAACTCTCTTGGTTGTGGCCCATCAGAACCTAAAGTTGACTCTTTCGGACACCCCTCAGGCCAAACAAGTGCAATCCCAGTAGCTTGCTGGTCCCCAACAGCTTGGCTAACCTGATCCCTTTGTCTCACTGTTACCATCGGTACATCAGGAACAGGCGCTGTTGTATCATTAAGGGGACTTGGGACTCTGTGAGTATGAGCTGCGTGCACACAGTTTGGGAGAACCCCGCACTTGACTGTGGTGTTGGTGACTAGGATTACCTGGAAAGGTCTCTTCCAGAGAGGTTCCAAACACGTTCTTGATCGAGTGCTTCTTCACCATTACCCAGTCCTATGGACTGAGTTCATGGCACTACTTCCCTTGGACCGGAAGGGCAGCTTCTCCAACCAGGTGAGAGACAGAACGTACTATGTCAGTGAGGCCCTTGCAGAAGTCCAATATAAGGTAATCTGTAATATTGAATTAGCAGGAACAGCTGGAAGCCTCATCACATCCCATGATCACTTCATGGGACAACAATCCTGTCCTCCTATCTGGAGTACTTCTAAAAATCATAAACACAAGAAGCACATATTGTCGCCATTCTGAATTTTAAGGTGCCATTTATCTGCTCCACCAACCCGGCAGCCTCTGGTCGGTAACTGCAATGAAGCTTCTGCTCAACATGTGCTGCACATAACATTTTTAGGACCTCATTGTTAAAATTAGTTCCATGGTCTGACTCAAGAGAAGTCACAAATTCAAATCTCGAAATTAACTCCCTTAACAGCAAATTTGCCACAGTAAAACTATCATTCCTACGAGTAGGGTAGGCTTCAACCTATTTTGAGTAAATACACACAATGACCAACACATATCTTTAACCGTTGCAAAGGGGCATCTCTCTTGAGTCCATTTGAAATCGGTTGAAAGGACCTGCAGATTTACCAATGTGACTTATGACGACCTGTGTTTTTCTTCCTGGGTTTTGTTGCTTATATAATATGCAACTATGGCACAGTGTCTCTGCAGTTACTCTAAATCTGGGATTGTACCACACCTGCTGGAAAAGGTGCTTCATTGCATCCCTTCCAACAAGTGCATGACCTCTGTAGTGCCTTATTATTGGTGACAATAAGCTGTCAGGCAATACCAGTCTGCCATCAATGTAAATCCACACATCATCTTCCCTATTGGTACTGCCTGCTCGCACCCAACCCTGTCTTTCTGCTTTTGTCACCTCATCTTGTAGTTTCCTAACCTCCTCACAAGTGTCTAAGGCTGAAAACATCAAAGTACAATCTGTGACATTGGATGTGTTTTTCAAGATCTCTTCATTATATGTGGGTGCATTCAAAGCACAATATCTTACTATCTTATCTGCATAATAGTTGTAAACTGTGACACTGTTGGTACCTTGTTGATGAGCAACACAATTCACAACAGCAATATGGGCAGGCTATTGGAAGGATTACAAATGCATCCTAACGCCTCGCCATTTTAACACACTTTATTATCGACTGCAGAAATGATAATGATAGCGTCACATACATAATAATCCGTACAGCCTTTTTCAATTTTCCCCCTCCCTCGTATATAAAAACGGATAATAGACATAATCACAACATACACATAAGGCAGTATATCTTGTAGGAAGGTAACCCAAACATTGCTGTTGTTCCAGCGCTCTAACAGAAATTCTTTATAAATGACGTCACAATCTACTACCACACTTACCAATCAAAACCAGGCCCATAAGAAACAATAGAGCAGCTGAAACATGAGGCGAATGGATCTGATATGTTGTTATTAAACTCTTTTCATAAACAAGACCAGCTTGTCATTTTAAAAGTTTATTTTAAAATTCTCAAAATTGCATAAACTTTATTAGTTCTTTATTAATATCAAACATTTAATTTTAATAAGTATGCTTTATTGCATTAATCATTGGCTCAAAATCTGACAGTTCAACATTGTATGAAATAATGAATTTAAAGAAAACATGACTCTAAACCCTAAGTTAGCTTTCTGACCTGAAAAGGAAAATAATGAATAAACAGTTGAATGCTTACAAGTCCATGGAAAATCGAACAGCACTTCGCCCTCAGGAAACAGTCCGCCCGATCCCTTCAAGAGGCCAATTTTTATACCCTATTTGCTTGCTAATCTAACTAAAATGTAATTCTTTCTGAAAGTTCAGCACTCTGATTGGTTGCTGTCTGTCAGACCACCAAAATCACCACGTCCAGGGTGTAAGCGTCACCATACTATTGTTCATTGACATAGAGTGACATCAGCTTCCGAATGTCTTTGCAACAATTTGAAAAGTTGCTTTTCTGACTTCCACCAGAGCTCGGTAAAATCATCCCTGCCATTTCCTCGGCCTTGAGAAAAGAACGTCCAGAGCAGTTCGTGAACAAGTTCCATTGTCAGAGGAGCCACAGTTTTTTTTTTCAAATGTCAGAGCCACAGTCTTTTCAACGAAATAAGCAAAACAAAACTCTCCATGGAAAGTTTCCAAGATGACTGCACTTGGCTCCAACTCTGCTCACGTACAGGCCGACCAACTTTTCTTCAGAACCAGAACCAAAGCTAGGCCTCAAACCACATTCAGGCTAATAATTAAACAAACACCAAAAAGAGTGATTAATTCAGGTAAAACAAACCCTTCTGTTACCCACCCTTCCCTGCTAGTGATTAACCCATTAATAAATGACAACTAGCAGAAGCAAACAAATAAAGCAGCACATAAAATATCTACCATTCTTCATATAGTCCAGCTTTATGAATCTGAAAGAATTAAAAGATGATTAAATGTTTCACAGACAGACAATCACAACATAGGATAAACATGTAAGCACATATAATGAAGCACATGCCTTGAATGATCAGCCGCATATTAATAGTGACAAAGACAATAGGACAGACATAACAAACAAAACAATATTAATCATGTGTTACAGAACAGACTTGCAAATGCAACAAAAGCATATGTTATTAGTTCCCACGTGTTCATGTGTGGTGCAAACTTAATCTATTCATAAAGGGGGTGGTGATGAACAGAGTATCTGAATTAAGCAGAACACTCCTACCCAGTCAAAAGATCAGGGCTTGATCCATCACCGTTTTTTAGCTCACTGCACCATCCCAGCTCAGAACCTGGCTACATGCAAATTAGTCTGACCCTGGCCCAGTGCATCATGGGAACAGGGCAGACCAAACTACCAAGCCAATTCTTTACTGGAAAGGAAACAAGCTTCCGGGGACCGGTTTCTGGCATTACAGCCGTCTTCGGCCCGGCTTGCTTGAATCCTGATGGTGCAGTGAGCAAGGGACTCACATCTGAGCATACCCTTACACACTTGTGGTGGCCAAAACGATTCATAAAGGGGGTGGTGATGAACAGAGTATCTGAATTAAGCAGAACACTCCTACCCAGTCAAAAGATCAGGGCTTGATCCATCACCGTTTTTTAGCTCACTGCACCATCCCAGCTCAGAACCTGGCTACATGCAAATTAGTCTGACCCTGGTCCAGTGCATCATGGGAACAGGGCAGACCAAACTACCAAGCCAATTCTTTACTGGAAAGGAAACAAGCTTCCGGGGACCGGTTTCTGGCATTACAGCTGTCTTCGGCCCGGCTTGCTTGAATCCTGATGGTGCAGTGAGCAAGGGACTCACATCTGAGCATACCCTTCCACACTTGTGGTGGCCAAAACGATTCATAAAGGGGGTGGTGATGAACAGAGTATCTGAATTAAGCAGAACACTCCTACCCAGTCAAAAGATCAGGGCTTGATCCATCACCGTTTTTTAGCTCACTGCACCATCCCAGCTCAGAACCTGGCTACATGCAAATTAGTCTGACCCTGGCCCAGTGCATCATGGGAACAGGGCAGACCAAACTACCAAGCCAATTCTTTACTGGAAAGGAAACAAGCTTCCGGGGACCGGTTTCTGGCATTACAAATAACGGTGATGGATCAAGCCCTGATCTTTGGACTGGGTAAGAGTGGTCTGCTTAATTCAGACACTCTGTTCATCACCACCCCCTTTTCTGAATCGTTTTTGGCCACTATAGGTGTGGCAGGGTATACTCAGACATGAGTCCCTTGCTCACTGCTCCATCAGGATTCAAGCAAGCCGGGCCGACGAGGCTGAAATGCCAGAAACCGGTCCCCGGTAGCTTGTATCCTTTCTGGTGAAGAATTGGCTTGGTAGTTTGGTCTGCCCTGTTCCCATGATGCACTGGGCCAGGGACAGACTAATTTGCATATAGCCAGGTTCTGAGCTGGGATGGGGCAGTGAGCTAAATAACGGTGATGGATCAAGCCCTGATCTTTGGACTGGGTAAGAGTGGTCTGCTTAATTCAGACACTCTGTTCATCACCACCCCCTTTTCTGAATCGTTTTTGGCCACTATAGGTGTGGCAGGGTATACTCAGACATGAGTCCCTTGCTCACTGCTCCATCAGGATTCAAGCAAGCCGGGCCGACGAGGCTGAAATGCCAGAAACCGGTCCCCGGTAGCTTGTATCCTTTCTGGTGAAGAATTGGCTTGGTAGTTTGGTCTGCCCTGTTCCCATGATGCACTGGGCCAGGGACAGACTAATTTGCATATAGCCAGGTTCTGAGCTGGGATGGGGCAGTGAGCTAAATAACGGTGATGGATCAAGCCCTGATCTTTGGACTGGGTAAGAGTGGTCTGCTTAATTCAGACACTCTGTTCATCACCACCCCCTTTTCTGAATCGTTTTTGGCCACTATAGGTGTGGCAGGGTATACTCAGACATGAGTCCCTTGCTCACTGCTCCATCAGGATTCAAGCAAGCCGGGCCGACGAGGCTGAAATGCCAGAAACCGGTCCCCGGTAGCTTGTATCCTTTCTGGTGAAGAATTGGCTTGGTAGTTTGGTCTTCCCTGTTCCCATGATGCACTGGGCCAGGGACAGACTAATTTGCATATAGCCAGGTTCTGAGCTGGGATGGGGCAGTGAGCTAAATAACGGTGATGGATCAAGCCCTGATCTTTGGACTGGGTAAGAGTGGTCTGCTTAATTCAGACACTCTGTTCATCACCACCCCCTTTTCTGAATCGTTTTTGGCCACTATAGGTGTGGCAGGGTATACTCAGACATGAGTCCCTTGCTCACTGCTCCATCAGGATTCAAGCAAGCCGGGCCGACGAGGCTGAAATGCCAGAAACCGGTCCCTGGTAGCTTGTATCCTTTCTGGTGAAGAATTGGCTTGGTAGTTTGGTCTGCCCTGTTCCCATGATGCACTGGGCCAGGGACAGACTAATTTGCATATAGCCAGGTTCTGAGCTGGGATGGGGCAGTGAGCTAAATAACGGTGATGGATCAAGCCCTGATCTTTGGACTGGGTAAGAGTGGTCTGCTTAATTCAGACACTCTGTTCATCACCACCCCCTTTTCTGAATCGTTTTTGGCCACTATAGGTGTGGCAGGGTATACTCAGACATGAGTCCCTTGCTCACTGCTCCATCAGGATTCAAGCAAGCCGGGCCGACGAGGCTGAAATGCCAGAAACCGGTCCCCGGTAGCTTGTATCCTTTCTGGTGAAGAATTGGCTTGGTAGTTTGGTCTGCCCTGTTCCCATGATGCACTGGGCCAGGGACAGACTAATTTGCATATAGCCAGGTTCTGAGCTGGGATGGGGCAGTGAGCTAAATAACGGTGATGGATCAAGCCCTGATCTTTGGACTGGGTAAGAGTGGTCTGCTTAATTCAGACACTCTGTTCATCACCACCCCCTTTTCTGAATCGCAAACTTAATCTAGGTTGGATTAATCAAATATATCATGCAACAATTCATTAATTGATTAGTTCATGTTATAGGGAATTGAATCCACAAGTCAGAATAAAATATTTTCTGAAGCTCGCTTCATCACTGTCAAGACCCGACATATCATATGTAAAGTATGTGCAGTACTGTTACAATATCAACACAATGACTTGTCATTTTATAGGTAAACCTGAACCTTCTAAAAACTTTTTATCTAAACCAACTCCCCCTCCCCACACCCACCACCCACTCCTAGTCTAATTACTCCAGAGGGACTTCCTTTGTGTCTCAATCTGTAGGGTATGGGGAACAAATATAATCACTCATGTTCTTTGGAGGGCCTATATCACAGGAAGTGTCGGGAAAGTTAAGCGTCTTACTGGGACCCTGCCGCCGGTGATGGGGCCAAGTCAAGTGCTTTCAATTCGATCAGAATGGTTTCCCATTCCAGAGATATAGGGTGCTTTCGTAGCCCTTTCTCTTCCTCCTTCCTAAGAGCAGCTCCTTCCGCCCGACCCCATTGTCCTAACGCCTCGCCATTTCTAATGGGCGAACCAGAAGAAGTCATGAACCCACACTGTGACTGCAATTTCCTGAAGACATGCATGACTCTAAATCCATACTATTAGTGTAAATTGTAACTCAAAGTTGTTCTGAAATGGTACATGCTTGTGTCAGATCTAGGAGTTCTGCAACTTGTGCGGAGGACACTACTTGCAATCATGATGTTACCTCCAACTGTACACACAGCATACGCAGCTTTCAGATTTCCTTCATTGTCACTCCAAACAAGAACCATCAACATACAATACATGCTCAGTGTCAGGCATTTACAGTGGTCAAGTAAACAGGCTAACTTCTCTTCCTGATTCCCGCCCCATGACTCCTAGTTGGAGTCAGCTACTCTGATGTCAATACAACTCTTAAAAATATGCTAATAAAGGCACAAAACTATCTCACACAAATATTCAAAATGGTACGTAAGTTCCCGCTATGCAAGGTGCCATCACAGTCCAGAATAGAACCTACAATAATGGTGTGAACGTGCTTTGGAGCCAGCTAAATATTGCTGCTGACCTCACACATGCTCAGAGCATTAGCTCTGGATCACTTTCATGACACAGTTCCTATGTAGTAATAACCTTAAGAAGCCCACGTTCCAGCAGCACCGACTCTGTGCCTTAATAAACCAGAGGTTCAGAGTGGTCCAGATGAGGGGAAGGGAATTAGGGAGGGTACTGCGGAATTGAATACAACGAACAATGAGAATCAGCAATATAGTAATCACTACACATATATTAGTCATCGACTTCTATTCATAAGTAGAAAAGACTAGTACCAGTAACCAAAAAGAAAACTGCATCATATGTTTATTGTTTTGGAAAGCCTTAAACATCTATCTCTGGTTTATACAATAGTCTTTCACTCTTTTTTGGTTCACTTCTCGGTTCACTTCCTATTTTCAGCACTTGCTGTCTGATTCTGTTTTTTTTGTCCTTTAGGAATGTCACGTGTATGTAGTCTTCAATAGAGTACACTACTTTTGCATACACTGCTCAGGGAATATAACATCTATAGCAATGAAATTGAATAGTTAAATCAACTCAGGTATTTTCTCGATATTCAGTTACCAAGAAAACAAGGTTTGAATCATGTCCAATATCCGTTATTTTAGCATTGTGTAATCTGGTTTTATGCAAAAACAATTGATGGACAGAATACAGAACAATGTCATACATTCACCCCAGTACAGAGATCTGGGCCTAAAACCATTGTTTCTTTGCTTCCCATGCCAATCCAGTTTTAACCAAGCCATATACCAATCAGTCTTGACCCTGCGCCCAATGGGAATAGTCCAGCACAAACTGCCAGGCCACGTCCTCCCTGGAAAAAAGACAACAATTGAAGGACAGAATGTAGAACAATATCATATATTCACCACATTACAAAGATCTGGGCCTAAATCCATCGTTTCTTTGCTCCCCATGCCAGTCCAGTCATATGCCAATCAGTCTTGACCCTGCTCCCAATGGGAACAGTCCAGCAGGAATTGCCAGGCCAGGTCCTCTCTGGACTGGAAAAAAGCATCCTGGGACCGATTTTGGGGTTTCACCCCTCATCAACCAAGATAGCTTGACTCCAGTGGCATGGAGAACACAGGACCCACATCTGGGCATACCCGTCCCACTCGGGGTGACAAATGCAAAAACAACAATTGATGGACAGTTATTTTACTCCCCATGCCAATCCAGTTTGAACCCAGCCATATGAAAATCAGTCTTGACCCTACGCCCACTGGGAACAGTCCAGCCCGAAATGTTTGATTGGCTCTGCATTCCGTCCATCATCTGTGTGTCTTTTGCCAGATATGCCCAGATGGGGTTCCCGGGCTCACAGTGCCACTGGATTCAAGCTAGCCTGGCTGATGAGGGGTGATGCCCCGAAACCTGTCCCTGGATGCTTGTTTCTAGACTAGGGAGGACCTGGCTTGGCAGTTCGGTCTGGACTGTTCCCATGAGGCGCAGGGTCAGGACTGATTTGCATATGGCTGGGTCTATACTGGGGTGGCATGATGAGCAAAAGAACAATGGATTTAACCCAGATCTATTGACTGGGGGAGAATGTTTGATTTGCACTGTATTCCATCCATCATCTGTGTGTCTTTTGCAATCTGGTTTTATGACACTGGCAAAAGCTGTTCAGGGGGCTGTGTCCATACCTAAAGGCAATGTGTTTCTCCAACACTGCGAGGACAAGAGGGTTACGTCATTGCTCCTAACTCGCAGCGCGACCGTGGCACAACTAAGAAACAGAACAGGAGCCTACTACCTGCTCTCTCTCTCTCTCTCTCCGCTCACTGCCGCAATGAGAGGGCATCCATAGGCTTCCCCCGACCTGGAAGAGACCTCAACCAAGAATTACGGCACGTCAAACTCCAGACTCGATCTCCGAATACTCCGCATCCAGTGGAGGGCATGGTTATCTTTTATAGCCGCCGTTCGGTTCCATTAGTGGCCACACATCAGGGCACTAAACATAAATAAAGGACTGGGAATTTCCTTCATGTCTTCTTTTAACCCTTTGTTGAGCAAAAGCCATTAGTAAGAGTCAGTTACTGCTATGGCAATGTTCAGTGTCACAAGGGTGCCTGCTACAAAGTCTGTATGTACCACAAGAGTGTCTGTTATGTGTACCAAATGGGTGCCAGTCTGCTTCAGAAAGTAGTAATACATGTCCAGGAGTATGGAAACCACAAGAAAAGACCGGGAGTAGCACATGGCACCTTCATGCAGCACAGAGTGGCAAGATCATTACAATCACCCTACAAAAAACGAGGGTGAGAACTGACCAATTACAGTGAATTCCACATTATTCAATGTGAAGAGCCTCAGTTGCCCCCTTTAAGGCAAAGACCTTGTGCCATATTTTCTGGGAATGGTATTTTACCTTCAAGTCGGCTTGTAACTTCTGATAGGCCGCTTCACTAATGTTCTGCATTCGGATTGCCACAGCTATATATCAGCCTTTTCTACCTGCTTTAAGTGAATCTCAACTTGCATCCTGACTACAATCCACAGTGTCATTGAAAAATTCCATAATCAGGACATTCAAAGCTACTTTAGTTGTCTGGTTCTGACAGAAGCCTTTGCTATTGCTCCAGACACACTATTCCTGTCTCTCCCTGTCAGTAACGTGCAGCAAACAAATTAACGACAAATGATGTGACATAGATTAGACCCTGTGTTCCACCACTTTTAAAGAAAAGCATAGACACCTATCAAACAATACCTTGTTCAGTGTGGCATGAGATTTAAGCACTGCATAAAAATTATCCATTTCCACGAGGTGACAGGACCTCCACACCTATATTAAGCCCATATCTAACAGTCAACGTTTTCTTACCTTGACAAAAAGAAATGTAAATAAATATAAATGTTGTAATAGTTCGCCATGGTATCCTCCTTTCCTGTTTCCCCCCTTCTCTCTTCCTCACTTTGGTACCTACCCTGTTCCCTGTTCCCAACCCTGAACCTTAACTTCCACTAGATTGACTGGCACAGCTGACTGCAGCTGACTGGTGCTGTGGTGGTGCATGACAAGGCTAATAACGTTACTCTACCTGCTCACCTTGTTGGATCTATCTTTATAACACTGGTGACGAGGATGGGATTCAAACACACATGTGCAAAGCACAATGGATTAACAATTAGGTATTTTGAAAAATTACCGTTACTGAATAAAGTTGAAGCCCAAGACCAAGCCAGTTACCCATAAAGTAAGACAGATTGTACAGTGAGATTTTACTAAAACCTGCCAGCATAAGTGAGACTGAATGGCAAGATTTTTTAAAAACATTTTATTTATGCTGGTCAGCAAGAAGAAGAAAGAAGACAGTTACACAATATGACAACAGTTGGTATGTACAATATTGCATCCTAAAGAACGCACACACTTATCCGCATATATGTTAAACAGTGTAGTATTTATACATCCTTCAGCCTAACCTTGATTATTGCTTGTCGCTGATGGAGATAGATTTGGAAATATATTTATTTCAACTCGCAAAGTTAAACTTCCATAATAAAAATAATTATATTAACGTGAACAGAGTGAATATTACTAACCAACCTAGATTAAAATGCAGTTCATGACACGTGGGAACTAATATATGTGCTCATATATGTGCTTTATGTTGCAAATGCATGTTTGTGAAAAATAATAAACTAATTTTGTCTATTGTTTTGTCAGAATTAAATGCAGCTGATTTTATAATGGCATGTGCTTATTTCTGTGTGCTCATGTTTTGTCTTTTCGTCTTTATGTTGCACAAATCTGTTTGTTGGTTCATTTGCTTCTGCTAGGTAACATAGATTAATGAGTTAATAATTAGCAAAGGTGGGTGGGTAACAGAACAAACTTTATTTCTCACATTAATTGATGTTTTGTGTTTGTTTATACATTAGTTTTACGAGTGGGCCTAAAGAAAATGGCTGCCAGTGCTGCAGCTTTCGAGACTTGACCAGAGTGAAGCCTTCACTCATGCACAGAGTATTTTGCTGAGCTGACAACGTTTACTGCAGAAGCAATCGTGGTCGAGTTGAATGTGTTCTTGGTAACATTTCCAAGGACAGGATGCTGAATGGCCTGCCAAGATTAGGAAGTGAGGAGTTTCTCCCCGGGAAAAGTATCGTTTTGAGGAAGCAAAGAGGATGGTGAAACTAAGAACAATAAGGGCTATGATGAGGCACCGGACTTGGTCAGGAGTGCGTGACCTGACAGTGGACTGACATGGCTCAGCCAATGGAAAGTTTGGATTGACAGAAAAAACGTCCAATAAAGATACTTTAGTTAGTCAGAAAAGGTATACAAACTGTCCCCAGGGGAGGGAGGGGGCTCTTGCTGCTAATCTTCTCCTGATTCCTGTTAGGCGTGACGTGCTGACGGACTCTTTGGAGCACGTAAGGATCAATAGGGCTAAATGACTTTTAACTTTATTCCTTTAGGTGAAGTGAATTTTAGTCAGGGAAAATAAGGCTTAGGTGATGGAAAACTGTTTATTCTTCTTTTAACATGCTAATTGATTTTACTTGAAACTGTCATTCTGATTTGCTATACCTCTAATAAAATGCACCTTCCTTAAATAAATAATTAATAAATAAGATTTTGAAAAGACAAGCTGGACTTGTTATTTCATGGTCATTACCTTCAGCAGATCCATTTGCCTAAGTGACTTAATTAAGTGCAAAGCCTTACAAAAACCATGGTGAAATCATTATACTGCAGTTGGATATAAATGTGTATATAAATTGTGAATAGGGTTTTATTAAGTAGGTCACATGATTCAGTTGCTCAAAATATGTCACGTTAGTTTATGGGCCTTGTGAGTGTTTTATAATTTATGGTGAGTATTGTGGAGATAGGTAGTGTTACTTATTACATATTTTCTATAGGGGCGCTGGATCATTTCTCTGGTAGCAGAGTTACGGTTGCTATGGTAACTGACATGCTACATGGTAATTACATAGGATCGATGTTTAACATTTGTTGCGTTTGTTCACTTGTTACATGTAGTCGAAAGGTTTTTCCTGCAGTGTGAAAAATCCTAGATGTGCCGGCATATGAGTGGTGTGACAAAGTGAAGTTACACAGTGCATTTGTTCTGTTTCAAAATAGTGGTATTGTCATATATCCCTAATGTTGTGGACGTACAGCACGAATTTAGGGATTTTAGGTGTGCTAGGTAGAATGTATAGTGAGGATTGTCTATGAAATTGTAGTTTTTGAGTATAGGGACTTAGAGCCTGTTTTAAAACTCACTGCGAAAAGAGTAATAGAATTTTATCCGAGCTTGTGTGAAGGGTAAGGAAGCGTCATCTATTCTTACTGGCAAAAGTGGATTTCTGTGGTTGGTCAAAGTCCTACCAAGATTTCATGTATGTATGATTAGGGAAACTTTCTATTTGAAAGTGCGTAAATGATTTTGTAATTCCGTTCGAGTCGAATTTTGAATTGTTACTTTATGTGCATTCAGAGGGAAACGAGTTTGTTATTACTTGTTAGAAGGGTAGAGTAAAAGTTTACTTTATCAACGATTGTATATTCTGTGAGAGTAGTGTCGTCTATTCACACAAAAGAATACTTGAATGATTGCATAAACTATCACTTTATTTTAGCGAAACAGACAAATGGTTTGTTTGTTTGTTGTTATTAATTGAAATCCATTGAGAAAGTTTTCTTAAAATGGCGCTGTGAAAATATTTTGTGAAGGAGGGGTGAGCGCTAGGAGTGAGAGACGAGAAGCTGCAGCGGCTGTGTACGTCACAGGGTTCGCGCTGTGAGTGGCTAACATACGTCACAGCTAGCACACTGATTGGTTCACGTGACTGAGTCAAGCTGTAAGCTGATTGGCTCTTCCAGAAAGCAGCAATTCTATTGGTTGAGCAAGGTGGTGGCGTGGCTTAACCTGATTGGCTTGTTGGTGTGTTTCGCGCACGGATTGGCTAGTTTTGCGGAACAACCAGGAAATATTTACGATCATTTCAAATTAAGCGGATTTGATTAAAATATGAGTTATTACTATAAAAAAGAGGAGAAAAAGCTTACATGGCTTCAGAAATTAAAAAAATTATTTTCACCCAATAAGAAAATTGAGACGCGAGGTGGAAAATTACTACATAAGTGCAAAACACCTGCAGCCTATATGGAAGGGGAATATGGTTATCATACTTGTCTTTGGTTTGATAACTGGATGGATTATACCAAGAATGGTGGGGTTTTAGCTTGGCCAGAGGATGGCTCATTTAATATGAGAATTTTGAAAAATTTGAGAGAGAAAATGACTGCTCTTGTGCCGAAGCCTAGACCAACACAATTTGAGGCTTTAGTTGAGTTTAGTTTCAACTTCAACGGGAAGCAAGTGGTATAATAAGACCTCCAAAATCAAATTTTAAAAGTGAAACTCATGAGGATAGAATGTGTCGATGGAGACAGGTAGACATGTGTGATGGTCGCTACCCAGTGAGAGTAATGATTACTGAAATACCAGGTCAAAAGAATACCCAAAAGAGAAATAATATTGAAGAAAGTGAATTGGAAGATCCAGTTTTAGAAGAAATATACCTTACAAATAAGAAACAGACTCCTTTAAAACCAGCTTGTTCATGGTCTACCCCAATGGTTTCTTCAGGAACCACACCAAGTGCACCACCACTTAATGAAGAATCACCCAGATTTTACCCAAATAATACAGAGACTCCTGAAAAATTAGAAACGAGAACTAATTCTAGTGCATATGGTGAAAGTAGAAATTTTCCTGAAACTCCAGTTTCAAGGAATGAGACTCCTTCAAGAGGTTTAATGGGTGACTGAAGAGATGAGGGAACTCCATGTACTTCAGAATATTTACGATCAAAAGAGGAATTAATTCGGCAATTAACTAAAGGCATGGAAGCAGTAACAGTTCCAGTAACGATTGGTCCTGTTCAGCCTGTTTTCGATCAGGTAGAAATTAGACATCCAGGTTTAACTATTCCATTAAATGCAGAAATTCAAAAAGTAGCTGAAAAATTTTACTCGGAATTAACTGAAATACATCGAGAGAAAACAATGATGCCTGATTTAACTTTTAATCCAGGTTCATTATGCAGAACCCCAATAGGTGCAGAATCAGATACTGAATCTCCAGAAAAAAGTCTTGAGAAAACAGATTCAATTTCAAAGCTTGATGTTGCGAAACTTAAAGCAGATTTGGAGGAATTAATCATTGGCACAATTGGTCCTGACAGTTTAAAGCATTATCAAGATGATGAACTGTTATTCATTTGCAAAAGCATACAATGGAAAACTAAAAATAAATATGAACAGTTAGAAGAATTAGCTACAGAACTAGAAATTGGCTAGAACAAACAGAAAAATTTGGCAAAACATTATAGATTAGATTTTACTGAAAAAGACATTGGAAATTTTAATTCGATGGGAAGAATTCTGCATATAAAAGATTTGATTGTGTACATCAAAAAATTGGGTGATTTAAGTAAGTGGAGAGTGAAATGGAAAAAGAAAAGAGAGGAAGAAAGGAGAGAAAGGAGCATGGTGACTAATCAGTACCAAATGAGGGAATTAGCAGGAGGTGGTTATGTGCATGTTCCTTGGTCTAGACAGGACATTCTGTTGTTCACAAATGATTTTCTTCGGCTGAGAGAAAAGCCAGTGGAATGGTATCGACAGGTGGACAGATTCATAAAGGTTTCGAAAGTTCTGTGGATTGATCTTGATGGATTTTTTGACATTGTTGTCCCGTCAGATCTTTGGACAGAATGTAAAGTCTCTGTAAGTTGACCAAAGGTAGAACCTGCTCGAGATGAAGCAACAGGTGCTTCATCACCAGTTGTTATGGATCTATATGATAAAGTAATTGTTTGGTTGAAAAACTAAATTGCCCCTAAAGAAGTAGATTGGGTTTAAATTGACAGAACAAATCAGGAGCCAAAAGAATCAGTGCATTCATTCTATATAAGACTATTGTTGTTTTTTAAACAGTACAGTGGCTATGAAAAATTTAGTGAAAAGGATATGAGCCTCTTTATATATAGATTTGTTTATGGCCTGAGACCTGAAATTGGTGAGATGATTAGAAATGGAATGGTCGGCTGGCAATCACTCTCAGTTGACGATATTCTGAGAAAGGCGAAATACTGCAGTGATGAGATAGACGCGAGACAGAAAAAGCTTAAGGAAAAAGCAATGTGGGCACAGGTGAAAGTAGCTGAACAGCAGATTGCAAATTTGGAAAACAAAAATGTCAATGTTAATCAGAATCAGGGTCAGGTAAAATTTAAGGGCAATTTTAATAAACCAACATTTAATGTTAATATTGAAGAACTGAAACAAAAGCTGCATTGTTTTAATTGCGGCAAAATTGGACACTGGAAGCGCGAGTGTAAAAATCCGCCCAGAAATTTTAAAAATGCATCATTAAATCCACAAATGCAGAATGATGTAAATCTGCAGCAACAGCTACAGCGACAATTAAATGAGCAAAATCTTCAGCAACAGCTACAGCGACAGTTAGCGAATCAGCAGAGTCAGATTCCACAACCTCCTCTTCCAAATTGTGTGAGTGGTCAAAGGTATAATTCGGAAACAGGATTCAGCGGAGGTGATCAGGTAATCAGACCACAAAGAGTGAATGTGCCAAATGTTTCTCGACCATTTTTGATGACAGAAAATAGTGGACGTGATTCTGAGGATTACTTATGACGGTGCCTGAGAGAGGGGGAAGAGTGTTTGCTTGGAGCAACTCTTGAGGTTGACCAGTCTGGTCCATTTGTAAATGGTAAAGTGAATGATGTAGAAATCACTTTTCTTGTGGACACTGGTGCTACCCGTTCTACTGTAAGATCAGTGGAAATAGAAAACCTGCCTCTCTCTGGTGAAACAATCCAAGTAGTTGGTGTAGCTAATCAACAGATTAAAACAGATTTGACAGAACCTGTAAAAATTGAAATTGGCAAATTCAAAGACAAACACAGATTTGTAGTTTGTAACAGCAGTCCTGTAAACTTGCTAGGGAGAGACATTCTCTGCAAGATGAATTGCAAAATATACTGCTCACCGGAGGGTATTGAGCTTCAAACACTAGAAGAAGATGGGCTTTATAGATTGACAATGTTAATGGTTGAAGCAGAGGAAAGTAAATTATTTCCTGCATTTGATAAAGACAATTTACCTGAAGAACTGAAAAAGACAGTCAAAGCTAAAATTTGGGATTTGTCAGGAAATGAGATGGGCTTGTTGAAAAATGTAGACCCAGTTAAAGTCACAGTGAAACAAGGAATAGATTTTCCAAACATTCCACAGTACAAAATGAAAACAGAAACAATTGAAGGTGTCATTCCTTTAATTGACAAATTCATAAAGCAAGGTGTTTTAAAAGAAATTGAAAGCAGTCCTTGTAATTCACCGATTATGGGGATCAAAAAGCCAAACGGAACGTACAGAATAGTTCAAGATCTGAGAAAGGTTAACCAGATAGTTGTTCCATGTTGCCCAGTTGTTCCAAATCCAGCAGTGGTTCTTTACCAAATTTTGCATGATGCAGAATGGTATACAGTCATTGACCTTTGCAATGCTTTCTTTACTGTTCCATTGCATCCAGACAGTCAGCAATTTTTTGCGTTCCGGTTCCAAGGTCGCATATTAGCATGGTGTCATATTCCTCATGGGTATACAGAGAGTCCATCTATTTTTAATCAGTTGTTAAAAAGGTCCTTGGAGAATCTAAATTTACCTGGAAAATCAACATTGGTTCAGTACATTGATGACTTACTTGTAGCAGCAAAAACACAAGATAATTGTGTCACAGATACAATTACTCTTTTGAATCACTTGGCAGATGAGGGACATAAAGTGTCACCTGCAAAATTACAGTTTTGCAAACAAGAGGTAAAATATCTTGGTCACAGAATTGCGAAGGGAATTAGACAAGTGACAATTGAGAGAATCAAAATGATTCAGGGAATGCAACCTCCAAAAACACAAAGACAGGTCAGAATGTTTCTAGGGATGGTTGGCTATTGTCGCCAATGGATTAGTGGATTTTCAGTAATTGCAAAACCACTGCAGAGGTTAACAAAATCAGATATAAAAGATTCAATTGTTCTGACAGAAATTGAAATGGAAGCTTTTGAGCTGTATTGCAGTGAAAGAGAAGGATGTGCATTGTCCGTTCTGATTCAGAGACATGGGAAAACTGAGAAAGCCAATAGCATATTTCTCAGCAGTGCTTGATCCTGTTGCAAAAGCATTACCTGGTTGCTTAAAGGCAGTAGCTGCAACCAGTGTGAGTCTTGAGCAAAGTGAGGGAATTACAATGGGATTTCCTGTAAAAGTCTATGTACCCCATTCAGAAGAAATTCTCCTTACCAGAAGCAAAACACAGCATTTGACGAGTAATAGGCTTACCAAATACAAGAAAGTTATACTGGGATCAATAGCAAGGTGTGTGAATTTAAATCCTTCTACATTATTGCCTGATGGTACTGTGACAGAAATCAGAAACGAAAAGGACATTGACCATGAGTGCTTGGATGTTTGGGAATATTGCACTAAGCCTAGGCAGGACATTAAAGATGTTCATTTGCCTGTGTCAGATTTTGTTTACTTTGTTGATGGTTCTTGTCTGAGAACAGAGGAGGGCTTTATGAGAGCTGCGTATTCTGTCTGCACAGTTGCTACTGTGATCGAAGCATCATGTCTCGAAGGAATTCGTTCAGCTCAAGTAGCAGAATTGATTGCTTTGATTCGTGCATGTGAAAGAGCAAAAGATTTAAAAATCACCGTGGTGACTGACAGCCAATATGGATACGGAGTTGTGCATGATTATGGACAGCTCTGGTCTCAAAGAGGTTATTTAACTTCTGCAGGTACTCCCATCAGAAATGCAAAATTGATCAAGAGATTAATCGATGGCATTCAATTACCAGAAAAAATTGCTGTAGTGCACACAAAAAGGGTGAGGATTTTATCACAAAAGGAAATGCCTATGCAGATGAGATTGCTAGGTACTTTGCGAAAATCAATTGTTCAATTAATCGGGAAAAGAATGATGAACATGTCTTGAGCTCACTTATGCTAACATCAGTAGTTGAAACATGGCAAGGAGTAAAGGATTTACAAGATGAGGCAAGTGATGAGGAGAAGAACACATGGTTAAAAGCAGAATGTAGACAGCGGGAAGAGGATGGAATTTGGACTTACAAAGATGGCAGACCGGTTTTACCTAATAGCATGATTGCTGATATGGCCAGAATGTATCATGGTCAGGGACATATAGGAAGAGATTCTATGATCAGGCTTTTTAGACAGATTTGGTTCAATCCAAAGTTCAGAATAATAGCAGAGTCTTTTTGCCAGAGGTGTTTGGTTTGCCAACAAATGAACCCCAACAGAAAAACAGTTGTGAGCATGGGAACCATAGGACGGGAGGGTGGTCCATTCACAAGGTTACAAATGGATTTCATTGACATGCCAACACACAACAAGTTACGTTATGTCCTCGTAATAGTCTGTTTGTTTTCAAGATGGGTTGAAGCGTTTCCTACACGCCACAATGATTCTGTTACTGTTGCAAAATTACTTTTAAGGGAAATTATACCTAGGTACGGTTTTCCGGTAACTGTGGAAAGTGATCGTGGAACACATTTTGAAAACAGATTATTACAATTGATTTGTGAAGCTTTACACATAGAACAGAAGCTACATTGTGCATACAGACCAGAAGCATCAGGTGTTGTTGATCAAGTGAACGGAACCATTAAGAATAGACTTGCCAAAATGTGTCTAGCTACAGGTATGAAGTGGACTGATGCACTTCCACTTGTTTTGATGTCTCTGAGAAGTACACCTGATAAAAAGACAGGTTTAAGCCCACATGATATTATCATGGGCAGGGTCATGAGACAAGCATTTATACCAGTAGGAAAGTTGATGACTATTAATGATAGCGTCATTTTGGAGTACTGCAGGAACTTATCTGACGTCGTGACTTCTGTGTTCCATCAGGTGGGAAGTGAAGTGCAAACAAGAGAAAAAGAACAAGCACATGATCTGTTACCAGGTGACTGGGTAAGGACAAAAGTTAATCGAAGAAGAAACTGTCTGGTACCCAGGTGGCAGAAAGCAAGACAAGTCATTCTAGTCACAACAAATGCAGTGAAGTGCAAGGGTTTGAAGAGGTGGATCCACGCAAGCCATACCATTCGTGTACCTCCACCTGAAAATTCTGATGAAAGTGACAGTGACACTACAGCAGATTCAGATTCTGAAGAAGAACCTGAGAAAAATCCAGATCCTGAAGCTCGACAGGAAAGTCGACATCTGGAAAGTTCAAATGTAAATTAAGCATCGAATGAGAAAGATTTGGAAATTGTGATACTAGACTCTGAAAATGATGAAGATGTGCTAGAAAAGGAAGCAGAAAAAGAGTCTGATCAAGTTGTGATTCAAGACCAGGAGAGTATTGAAAAGCAGAAAAGAAACTCTGAAAGTAAGAACAGAAAATCTGAAACTGGGAAGTTGAAGGTAATTGAGGAAGAAGAAGACGAATTACTGAGCACCAGCTATGAAGATAGAGTTCCTAACGGAGTGAAATTGCTGAGTAAAGAAGTACCTGAGTCCAGAATTCAAATTTCTGACAGTGAAACGGATTCTCAAATAAGAAATTTCAGAAAGAGGGCTTGGAGAACAGAGTGTAATGTGACCGAGCCAAAGAGGAAATTACCGAGAAAAGGTGATAACTGGCCAAGTGAAAATGAAGGTCTGAAATTCAAATTGATAAAAAATTCAAAGGAGCACATTAATGAAATATCAAGTCAAAAGGATCCTGAAAAGAAAAGTGAGGCAGGAAAGAAAATAGAAGTTATTAGTAGTAGGGCAAAAAGAGTTGTGAAACCAAACCAAAAATATAAGTCACCTGAGTGGACTTACATAATTATTCCACCTGTAGTGCAGGTCAACAGCTGTAGTCAGGAAGAGATAGAAGACAATAGTGACAATGATTAAAGTATTTTTCTGTTAAAATTTTGGGTTATTGTTTTTGGCATAAGGCTGAAGAAATTGTGTTAGGTGACACAGAAATTGTGTTAGCTGGAAAACAAATTGTGACGCAAGGTCGAAGAAAAACTGTTAGAAGGTGGGGTTTTATTCAAAAAAATTTTTTTTTTAAATAGGGGTATTAGAAATTTAGAAAATTTAGACAATTTTAAACATTTTTAATTTTTGATTTTTGTTTTCTTTATAAGGCTCTGTTAAAAGAGTGAAAATGCCTTACGTTTTTGTTAATAATAGTTCAAGGTGTTCCATTTTTAGGAGATGCTGTAAGATGTCTTTGATTTGTGTGGTTCTAATAATTGTACTTTGGTTACTTTTAGCTGTCATTTTCCCTTTTGGAATTGACAAGGAAATGTATAAGGCCAATATGACAAGCAAAGCTTCAGTTAAACAAAACAAACCTAGTGCAACAGGCAAAACTAATAGAGTTATTGATCATAATCCAGAGATTCATCAAGATAGATCTGTTGGTGATTTTTCCAGCAATACTTTTTCAAGACTCCTGGCTGAATATGTAAAGGTCATGGAAGTCAAAGATTGTTATATTTGTGTGAAATTGCCTGCTTCTGTTTCAGAGGGAGTGACATATAATATGCTTCCTCTTACTTATGGCATAACCTGCAGTGTAATAGCTAGCTTATTTTATCAAACTGGTCATTTGGAATATTATTATTCTAACCATGATGAGATTTTTGCAAACCTGAAAATTGACAAAAGCTTAAATAAGCATAAACAAGCCAAACAGATGAGGGAATTTTTCATCGTGACAAATTAACTCACCTATGAGTATGCTTTTAGAGACAATTTGACTTGTAAATTGAGATCTGAGGAAAAATCTTTCCTGAATTTAGTTGAGGAGAGAAGAGCAATTTATAAAAGAAATGAGATGTTCAAGCAGACCAAATAAAAATTCTGGCAGTTATAGGACGAAAAGCTTAATGGTAAATCATTTGAGAATGTTGCTATACACATACACAAACCAATTAGTGGTAAATTTTGTATTAGGAGAGATAACACTTTATTCGATAACTATTTTGTTGGTGAAAGTCATTGTGAGGACACTTATCAAATCATGGGGGGTTGGGGATTCAAAGGTGGCAAGGATCCAATTTTCCCTGGAATGTATTATGTATGTGGAGACAAAGCTTACTATAACCTCCCAGATCACTGGTATGGGACGTGTTTTGTTGGACTTGTTTTTCCAAAAATATTCCATGTTGACAGAAATGCAGAAGGTTCATTTGAAATCAGCAGTCATTCAAACAGGTTTAAAAGAGAAAGTTTTTCAGAAATTCTGGGAGACATTTTTGAAGCAGTAATACCTTTAGTGGGTATAACCCTGAATGCAGGTAGAATCAGAAAATTGTCCACAATTGTTGACAGATTGTCAATTGACACAGCTAGTGGCTTCCAATTAGTGGATACTGAGCTCATTGCTATACGGTCCATGGTAATGCAGAATCGTCTTGCTTTAGACATTCTGTTAGCAAAAGAGGGAGGAGTTTGTGGCATTTTACATTTCCAACACTGCTGTACCTATATTCCTGATGAGAGTGAGAATATTGAGATGTATATCAAAAATATCACTGAGTTGCAATCAGAAATTGTACCCTTAGAAAAGGATGATTTTTCAGAACGTTTATCCAATAGATTTGCTGCAATCAAAACTTGGTTTCAAGAAATTGGTGGTTCAATTCTTGGCAAAAAACTGACACCTTTATTAGTTATAGTTTTTGTGATATTGTTGTTAAAGATCAGTTGCATGTTACACAAGAGAAAGAAATACCTGAGGGAAAAGAAGAGAATATACAAGATCAGAAAGGAACAAGAGAGATAGAACAGGAAGAATTTCGTAGAACTCAATATGAGAGTTGCAGACAAACAGCTGAGACAAGTCTTTAGAAATACTAACACAGTGAAATCAAAACATGTTTTTCTATTTGATAAAATGTTGCTAAATTTTTGGGTGTGGTTTGGTGATTTTGAAATCACCAGATGAGGGAGTTGATGGAGCGAGATTTGGAAATATATTTATTTCAACTCGCAAAGTTAAACTTCCATAATAAAAATAATTATATTAACGTGAACAGAGTGAATATTACTAACCAACCTAGATTAAAATGCAGTTCATGACACGTGGGAACTAATATATGTGCTCATATATGTGCTTTATGTTGAAAATGCATGTTTGTGAAAAATAATAAACTAATTTTGTCTATTGTTTTGTCAGAATTAAATGCGGCTGATTTTATAATAGCATGTGCTTATTTCTGTGTGCTCATGTTTTGTCTTTTCATCTTTATATTGCACAAATCTGTTTGTTGGTTCATTTGCTTCTGCTAGGTAACATAGATTAATGGGTTAATAATTAGCAAAGGTGTGTGGGTAACAGAACGAACTTTATTTCTCACATTAATTGATGTTTTGTGTTTGTTTATACATTAGTTTTACGAGTGGGCCTAAAGAAAATGGCTGCCAGTGCTGCAGCTTTCGAGACTTGACCAGAGTGAAGCCTTCACTCATGCGCAGAGTATTTTGCTGAGCTGACAACGTTTAATGCAGAAGCAATCGTGGTCGAGTTTAAAGTGTTCTTGGTGACATTTCCAAGGACAGGATGCTGAATGGCCTGCCAAGATTAGGAAGTGAGGAGTTTCTCCCCGGGAAAAGTATCGTTCTGAGGAAGCAAAGAGGATTGTGAAACTAAGAACACTAAGGGCTATGATGAGGCCCCGGACTTGGTCAGGAGTGCGTGACCTGACAGTGGACTGACATGGCTCAGCCAATGGAAAGTTTGGATTGACAGAAAAAACGTCCGATAAAGAAACTTTAGTTAGTCAGAAAAGGTATAAAAACTGTCCCCATGGGAGGGAGGGGGCTCTTGCTGCTAATCTTCTCCTGATTCCTGTTAGGCGTGACGTGCTGACGGACTCTTTGGAGCACGTAAGGATCAATAGGGCTAAATGACTTTTAACTTTATTCCTTTAGGTGAAGTGAATTTTAGTCAGGGAAAATAAGGCTTAGGTGATGGAAAACTGTTTATTCTTCTTTTAACATGCTAATTGATTTTACTTGAAACTGTCATTCTGATTTGCTATACCTCTAATAAAATGCACCTTCCTTAAATAAATAATTAATAAATAAGATTTTGAAAAGACAAGCTGGACTTGTTATTTCACGGTCATTACCTTCAGCAGATCCATTTGCCTAAGTGACTTAATTAAGTGCAAAGCCTTACAAAAACCATGGTGAAATCATTATACTGCAGTTGTATATAAATGTGTATATAAATTGTGAATAGGGTTTTATTAATTAGGTCACATGATTCAGTTGCTCAAAATATGTCACGTTAGTTTATGGGCCTTGTGAGTGTTTTATAATTTATGGTGAGTATTGTGGAGATAGGTAGTGTTACTTATGACATATTTTCTATAGGGCCGCTGGATCACATTCCTTACCCCATCTTCCTTTTCGACGCTAAGCTATCTCTGTACTATCAGGTATTTACTATGCATCGTAGCCTTAATTTAGTTAGTTTCTTATGTGGACCTAAGATATTGCACAAAGGGTTCCAAGAAATCCCTAGGTCTAGATGCCTGTGGTATTTCTTCTGCATATGTATCCAGTGTCTCTTTACAGTAAGTCATATCAGATATCCAGTCTTTGTATCGTGGTGGTCGCCTGCTTCCCCATCTTATCGCAATACAGCGCTTAGCTAGTAATAATGCCACAGCCAGGAGCTTTCGTCTTCTAGCCAGTCGAATCTTATAGAGTCTTAACGGACATACCAGTGGAGCATTTGGTGTCCACTCAGATAGCATGGCCGTCAGGGTGCTGGTTACCTCCTGCCAGTATAGTTTAAGCTGGGAGCATGCTGTTACCAATACATGCCTATGTAGAAAATCTGCGTTCGACGCGCCCAATCTATGGCATCTATCATCTTGTCTGAGTCCATATTTATGTAGTTTTGCTGGCGTGTAGTATATCTGGTGTAAGAATTTAAAATGTATAATTCGCAAATTGCAATTTGACATCAGCAGCTGCATCTGAGTGCAACCATACTCCCAGTCTTTCTGATTGAAAGGGTTCCCAACTGCTTCCTCCCACCTCTGGCGCGATCTGGTCTGTGCTAAACTCCTTTTTCCCTGTGATGCATTATATAGGCGTGTTACTAGGCGTTGACGTGTGGGTACTGTTAATAAAATTTGTGATGCATTAAGCTGTGTGGGTTCGTCCGGGAACGATGAGTAAAGTTCCCTGACTGCCATACGTAACAGAAGGTATGCAAAGGTCTTCAGTGGTGTGCGGTGGACACTGAGTGATGGATCATCTTACGGAATAAATCTGTTGTGCGGGAAGATATCGCCCATAGTGCCGTGAATGGCAAGATTGCATGCAAAAGTATGAGGAGTAGGGTAAGCTCTTCATACTTATTCAAGAAGGTTGGTCAGAGCACCGCAATGAAATTCCTGTTGAGATGTACACATTTTGGGAAGTCAGGTTTGAATTGAACATACATCATAGGCCCCTTGAATCTCAAGCCAAAAGAGAACGGTCTATTTTCGTACTGGTAGATTATCACACATTGATGTGTGAAGCAAATTAACACAACAGCCAAAATAAAGTTCCTCATAGAGGAGTTCTATGAAAAAGAAACACCAGAAATACTTGTTACGGACAATGAGGTACAATTTACCTCAGACGCAATAAAGGAATTGTCAGATGAATTTCACATACAACACCACAAGTCAGCCTTATATAGTCTACGTTCCAATGGGTTCAGTTGAAAGAATGAACAGGATTGTGAATCAGTGCTTTTAGAGGGCGGAAAGATGGGGTACCAGGAAACTAAGCCCTTCAAGAAACCATCTGGGCATACCGTAGAGGATAGGAGGGTGGCCTAACGGCTAGGGCGGTCGACCTCGAATCTGGGGAACCGGGGTCGAGTCTCGGCAATGACGCTGAACATCCTGTGATACTGGGCAAATCACTTAGGGGCAGATTTACAAGTCCCTTGCACCACTTTTGCGTCACTTTTAACATGGGAAAAGTGACGCAAAAGTGGCGCAAGAGGCTTGTAAAGCTGCCCCAAAATCTCCCTGTGCCTAACAAAAACGTAACGCATCTGGTGCTATGTAAAGTGCTCTGATACCTGATACCGGGTCAAGTTCGCGCTATATCCGTCGAAAAAAAGAAATAAGTACTGCACCTAATTGTGACACAAATGTTTCTCAATTCTTATCTCTTAAGGGCAGGAACCCCAGAACGAAGTTAACAGCGTCATGGTTGTAATGTTGTGAATGGTTAGGAATGGACAGTGCCCAGTGACCACACTGGTCAGGCACTAGGACCAGCCCGAGGGAAAGCCGAGGGCGGGAGGAAAGGGAGGAGCTGGGGGAAGAAAGGGCAGTTCACCACTGACCACCATACTTGTAAGACCTAAATAAAGAAGCTCTACAGAAACCGTTGTCCGCGTGGTCACTGAGTCTATAACGACTCGACAACTGGCGACGAAGGTAAACGCAGCCTGCGCGTGTGGACCCCTGCGGCGGCAGTGCCCTGCAGTGAAAAGCCTACCGAGTGCCCACCTAGGCGGCAACAGCGGACCGGAAGCGCCCACCGAGTGCCCACCTCGGCGGCGAAATCAGACGAGAAGCGCCCACCGAGTGCCCACCTCGGCGGCGGAAGGCCCACCGAGTGCCCACCTCGGCGGCACCGGGACCCAGAAGCGTGCCTGCCGAGTGCCCACCTCGGCGGCACCGAGAGTCAGAAGCGCGCCTACCGAGTGCCCACCTCGGCGGCACCGGGACCCAGAAGCGCGCCTACCGAGTGCCCACCTCGGCGGCACCGGGACCCAGAAGCGCGCCTACCGAGTGCCCACCTCGGCGGCACCGAGAGCCAGAAAAGCGCCTACCGAGTGCCCACCTCGGCGGCAGAAGCGTGGCGAGACCACCACCCACCGAGTGCCCACCTCGGCGGTGAAAAAGTAAAGAAGACTGACTGCTACCTGTCTCCAGCGGCCCCGGTGAGTGAAAACGCCGACCCAGCCAGACTCCCGGCAGCTAATTGACTGAGATCGGCCGAAATCCCGCCGGAAACGAGATTCCCGGCGGCCATCTTGAAGTCAGGCGGTTTCAACCAATCCCCTGCGAGGGATTCCCGGCGGCCATTTTAGGGTCAGGCAAAGGCCCTAAAGCACCAAACAAGCACTGGTGAGTGCATCGAAGGAAAGAAACAAACACTGGCGAGTGCACAGAAGAGGATAAACAAGCACTGGCGAGTGCAACGAGAAAAAAAAACGGAAACACCAAACAAGCACTGGCGAGTGCGACGCAGACCATTAACAAGCACCGGCGAGTGCACAGAAGAGGATAAACAAGCACTGGCGAGTGCAACGGAAACGCCAAACAAGCACTGGTGAGTGCAACGCGACCGAACCAAAGAGGATATACGGACTGAAGTAGGCGGCAGACACTACGAGCAAACAATGACCGACCCTCTCCCTGAAAGCATGTCGAGAGCATCTCTCCTGCGGCGCCCTGAACCCCTCATTATCGAATCCGGCAGGAGCATGAGCCTGCGGTGGCAAGAATGGATTGAAGACTTCGACGACTTCATAAAAGCTTCCAAGATAACTGATGAGGAAGGACAACTACTTTTCCTCAGGAACCTGATTGGCAGGGACGGAGGCCGGGTCCTGAAAGAACTGCCAGAAGAAGCGCGGGAGTCCTACACAAAAGCACGAGAAGCACTGAATGGTAAATTCCTGCACAGAAAGAACGTCGACTTTGAGCGGTACACCCTCAACAGAGCGGTGCAAGAGCGTGGGGAACGGATGGAGGCGTTCGTGACTCGTCTGAACCGCCTAGCGAAACACTGCGAGTTTGACAAATTTTCAAAGGAAGACGCTCTGCGACTAAGAGTCATCGAAGGCTGCCTCTCCGAACCATTAAGACGCAAGCTACTGAAGAAAAGCTACACACTAGCACAAATCGTGGACATGACGAGAGTAGAGGAGCAAGCTGATGACTACGCCAAAAGCATGGAAAGCGGGAAAAGCGAGAGACCGGAACAAGCATTCAGGATGCAATCTCGGCACGAACACAGGCGGTCTCCGCCACGTGACCGCTCGTCCAGGTCTAATAAACACCACCACCAGTCCCACAGAGGGCACAAAGACACGAGATACACGAAAGGACGCTCGGACAAGCACAGCAAATGCTTCCGATGCGGCTACGACTATCCACATGCAGATGCATGCCCAGCGCTGGGTGAGAAATGCCGGAAATGTGGGAGAGACAACCATTTCGAAAGCATGTGCGGGGCAGTGCCGAAGAGTGATCACAAGGGAAGTCACCGACGATACCCAGACAGTCGCCATCATGCCAGAGCCGTCGAAGCCAAACGTGACTCATCTTCGGGGTCGTCACAATCAAGCGACCGCTCCTGCAAGACCTGTCGGTCTCGGCGATCCTCCTCCAGAGGATCTCAATCTCCACCACCCGTTCCTCGAAAAGAATACCTCAATCGAGTGGCAGACCTTGACCAACTAAAGGAATACCCGCGCCTGGATATCAACATTGGCTCTCACCCCACGCAGTTCGTGCTCGACAGTGGGGCAACGCTAAACTATCTGCCAGCCGCTGAATATCACCGGATGAATCCCCAACCCGAACTAATGGAGGCCTATGTGCAGGTGTACACGTGGATGGCTGAAAAGCCACTGACATGCCTGGGGAAGTTCGAAACTGACTTGTCATATGAAGGTCAGACAATACCAGCGTACATCCACGTCATTGAAGGGCCCGAGGCTGACTGCCTACTGAGCCTAGCAATGGCCGAACGTCTGAAACTGGTAGACATCCTATTCAGAGTCACTGACAAACCATCACTCATCCGAAAATTCCCAAAGCTGTTCCAAGGACTAGGAAAACTGAAGAACTGTCAAATAAAGCTACACATAGATGACCAAGTCACGCCGGTGGCGCAACACCACAGAAAAATACCATTTCATCTACAAGAAGCCGTGGAGAAGGAACTCAGCGACCTGCTAGAAGCAGACATCATTGAGAGAACGGAAGGGCCGACACCGTGGGTCTCCCCGGTTGTGGTAGTCCCAAAGAAAGGAGAAACGAGTCAAGTTCGTCTGTGTGTAGACATGAGAGCGCCCAACACGGCCATCGAAAGAGAGAGACATCCTGGACCACACATCAGTGACATGATCACGTCC
This sequence comes from Lissotriton helveticus, assembly GCF_964261635.1. Taxonomy (NCBI): domain Eukaryota; kingdom Metazoa; phylum Chordata; class Amphibia; order Caudata; family Salamandridae; genus Lissotriton; species Lissotriton helveticus. Next base: position 94,260,600 of record NC_136058.1, read on the forward strand.
CTCAACGGAGCAAAGGTGTTTTCAAAACTGGACCTCAACAAAGGGTACCATCAACTAGAGCTGCATGAAAGATCTAGATACATCACAACATTCTCGACACATCTCGGCCTATTCAGATACAAGAGGCTAAGTTTCGGAGTGTCATCAGCAGCAGAGATATTCCAAGAGGCCATCAGGAGAACAATACACCACATCCCACAGGTTTTGAACTAAAGTGACGACATCCTTGTATACGGAGCAACGACAGCTGAACACAACAAAGCGCTGAATCAGGTCTGTCAAGCACTGCTAGACGCGAACCTCACACTCAACGAAGCTAAATGTGAACTGCACAAACCAACACTAAAGTTTTTTGGACACCTATTCTCTGGAAATGGAATGAAACCTGACCCAGAAAAAGTAGCAGCGCTAAACGACACACCAAGCCCGAAGGACGTGGGCGACATACGCTCGTTCCTAGGCATGGCCAGCTACTGCTCAAGATATATTCCCGACTATGCTACATTAAGTTACCCGCTGAGGAAGCTCACTAAACAAGGGCAACCCTTCCAGTGGTCCACCCAGTGTGAAGGAGCATTTCGCGAAATTAAGAGAACTGTGGAAACAGCAAAGAATTTAGCATACTTCAGCCCCACAATGAAGACGGAGATAACAGTAGACGCCAGTCCGGTAGGACTAGGAGCCATCCTAGCCCAGTATGACAGGGAAGAAGACCAAAGGCACATAGTAGCGTATGCGAGCAGAAGCCTGACGGACACAGAGAGAGCCTACTCGCAACCAGAAAAAGAAAGCCTGGCGGTTGTCTGGGCGTGTGAACACTTCCACATCTTCATTTTTGGGAAGCACTTCACACTCATAACTGATCATCAAGCCCTGATCACGATCTTTGGAAACCCAAAAGCAAAAATGCCACCAAGAATAGAGCGGTGGGGCCTAAGATTGCAAGAATATACATATACCATCATCCACAAGCCTGGCAAAGATGCAAACCCGGCCGACTACATGTCACGACACCCCATCAAAGATAACAAATCAGAACAATCAATAGCGGACGAATACATTCACTTCGTAGTGAATCAAGCGAGACCGCCGGCGGTACCTCTGGATGCCATCTGCGACGCGACCCAAAAGGATGCCACTTTGCAGGAAGTGAAAAACTTGATCCAAACCAATGGCTGGAGACGCCAGCCAAGCAATGGACAAAACGACACGGACATGGCGGCATTCAAACACGTCCACGAAGACCTGTCGATCGCAGCCAATGGACTCATTCTACGAGACAAGAGAATAGTAATACCACGAGAACTCAGACAAGGAGTCATTCACTTAGCGCATGAAGGACATCGGGGTGTAGTAGCTACAAAAAGAGCACTCCGCGAAAGAGTCTGGTTCCCAACCCTAGATCAAATGGTGGAGGCGACATTGAAGGACTGCCCGCAATGTCAACTCGTAAGTCGTCCGGACCCCCCTGCACCGCTGCAAATGTCCCCACTACCGGAGGGCGTCTGGCAACACATCGCCATTGACTTCTTTGGGCCAATCAAATCGGGCCAATACGTCCTAGTCATCATGGACGAATACTCCAGATTCCCCATCGCCCAATTGTGCGCTTCCACGAAAGCATCAAGTACCATACCCATCCTAGATGAGGTCTTCGCCGCATGGGGAATCCCCCTAGTGGTGAAGTCGGACAATGGACCACCGTTCAATAGCCACGACTTTGCTGAGTTCGCACAACACCTCAACTTCACGCACCGCAAGATCACGCCGCTCTGGCCACAAGCCAATGGAATGATTGAACGCTTCATGGCCACGATCAAGAGGACCTTCCAGCAAGCAGAAATCACCGGGAGGCGCATACAGACAGCACTTGACGAAGTGCTGCGGGCATATAGAAACACGCCCCATTCTACCACGGGCAAATGTCCCGCTACCGTCATGCTAGGACGCCCGGTGCGCACTAGAATACCAATGATGAACCCAACTGCGCCAGAACTGGATACTGACTCGGAGCACGAAGAGATCGCGGCAAGAGACAAAGAAAAGAAGGAAAAGATGAAAGACTATGCGGATGAGCGACGCCACGCGGCCCCCCCGCAAATAAAGGAAGGAGACTGGGTGCTGGCGAGACAAGAGCAACACCGGAAGACAGACTGTCGATACAGTGAGGTTCCCCTCAAAGTGATCCAACAGAAAGGAACCATGATCACAGCAGAGGCCGAAGGGAAGCGACTCACCAGAAACGTGACATACTTCAAAAAGTGCGGACCCAATGTCACCGAGTTGCTGGCCGATCCTAAAGTGGAGCCAGAAGACCGCGAGACACTGACAATCAACAGCCCATTGCCCAGTGGAATCACTGACGAGAATGAGAGTGACGACTCCGACCCCCAAGCACGCCCCAGACGGGTGATCAAGAAACCATCGCGCCTGATTGAAGAACCTTAAAGAAACGAACTCGTGACTTGACCAGGGACAATGCCACTGTGTCATCATCCACCGAGGGGGGAGATGTAATGTTGTGAATGGTTAGGAATGGACAGTGCCCAGTGACCACACTGGTCAGGCACTAGGACCAGCCCGAGGGAAAGCCGAGGGCGGGAGGAAAGGGAGGAGCTGGGGGAAGAAAGGGCAGTTCACCACTGACCACCATACTTGTAAGACCTAAATAAAGAAGCTCTACAGAAACCGTTGTCCGCGTGGTCACTGAGTCTATAACGACTCGACAATGGTTAAGGAAAAAGAAACGGTGGCAATAGACAGAGAAAAAGTGTCTGAAAGAATATGTGCACACCAAAACAAATATAAAAGCAGGTATGATGTTTGCAAACATGTGAAATCTATTACGTTTGAGGTTTGGGATGGGTTCGGGTTGACTTGCCCAAACCGTGGAGGGTTAATGGATGCAGGTTCTATAAACCCTTAAGAGTAATTCGGTCTGGGAAAAATGTTGTGAAATTAGTAAAAGGTCAAATATGGGGTATGTACAGGATTGTACCTCATAACACTAATCTCTCGAGTATACAAAAGAATGATATTCAAGTTTCAAGTAAAAGTGTGTAACCAAACCATTATGGTTCTAAAAGAGAGAAAAGAACACGTTTGACCCCAAAATGTCATAAAGACCTTGGGGCATATTAGCAAGAACATCGTTAAAATTATCGCCGTTTTAGCGACAGGAAATTGCCGCTAAAACGGCGATAATGGGCTTGCTAATATGCGTTATAGAATTCCAATAGAAGCCCAAGTTAGATGTGCAGGACATCTTACCTGGGCTTCTATTGGAATTCTATAACGCATATTAGCAAGTCCATTATCGCCGTTTTAGCGGCAGTTTCCTGCAGCTAAAACGGCGATAATTTTAACGAGGTTCTTGCTAATATGCCCCCATGTTCTCACTTGAATATGGTACTACATTTTTTTGTATCGTTATTCAAGCTGTGATGTAACTTTGTTGTGTATTGTGCATCTTTTGGTCGCCTAACTCTCACTACTATGAAATGAAGCAATATTGTTTTGTTTCCCTCATTTTACACATAAAGGCTATAGTGTATTTTCTTTTCTCCCTGCAAAGGGAGATGTGTTGTAATATTCCTCCATGTATCCTCCTTTCCTGTTACCCCCCTCTCTCTTCCTCGCTTTGGTACCTTCCCTGTTCCCAGCTGTCAACCTTAACATTCCACTAGATTGACTGGCATGGCTGACTGCAGCTGATTCGAACTGTGGTGGTAAGAGACAAGTGCTAATAAAGTTACTCTACCTAAGTGCTTTGTTGACTCTATCTTTATAACAATAAATACCATAAAAAAGGAACCCTTCCTACCAGCCATGACGTTAATCCCTCTTCCCATCATGGGAATGTAACCAATTGCAATATGTTTCAGGGTGGCTACAAGTGCAAGTTTTGTAAGTGGTGTGTGTGTCCCCGCACAGGTATAAACCCCTGCGATATCTAGCACCCAAACAAGCAATCTCCCCCAAACCTTAATGCACCATATTTCACTACAACTAAGGACCTTGAAAGATCCCAAAACGAATCAGGCATACCTTTTACAGAATTATGTGATGACCAGAATGGCACCACTCATTTGCCAGCTTTTACCCACTCAACTCTCACCCCCACATGAAACAAACCTTAATGACATACTCTTTGTAGTTGCTTCAGCCTATTGGGTTCAATCAGACGTTTCTCGTGTAGGGACTGCGTCCTGTAAGTCACCTCTGGTGGTAAGATGCTGACTTTTTTCAAGTGTCTGATTGTTTCACTGCTCTCTTGGCAATAATCTCTGTCAAGGGCACTGTGGAATTTCATACATTTGTGACCTTATTCCAATTAGTTTCAACGTTTTGCTTTCGGGGCTACACCTCCTCTTTCCTGAGACAGTTTTGTATCCTATGTGTCCAATCTTCTTTGTTGTATAAGGAGATTTTAACGTGTAAACTAAACTTGCCATTGGAAAATCAGATGGAAGTAATGGTCCATCCATACTTCTCATGGTCGGATCACAGGAAGTCCGCGATTAGGTAGAATGTCCTCTTTTGGTGTGTCATTAAATTATTTCAGATCTTCTTAGAATTTAGTATTTTATGCTGCTTGCAAGTAGAATCTTCTCTACTGTTGTATTCATCTTCTCGTCAGGCAGGAAGTGATAGACCCTTGAACATCTAAGATGTGCATTTCTCTGAATTCCCGTGAGGGCAGTACTTTGTATTTTGTTGAGATAGACATGTTCTGAGTTGTTAAGTTTCAGAAGTAAACAAAAGAGTCACTGCACAAATTCTTCAGTGTTTTTTTTTTGGGGGGGGAAATGTGTTTTTATTGCAGATTCATAACATAAACAATCTATCTTTACGATGTTCCTGCCTCCGACAAAAGCCCTACACAAGTCGTCAAAATAAGCATCACACAGCCATTTAGCCCACATCCCGGAGGTCGGGCGGCATTAGCTAGGAGGCGCAAAACACTTGAAACTAAGAGAGGAAATAAGGGCATCTGGTCGGCAAGACGGTCTAACATCTGCTTTTCTATATCTCCCCATCCCCTTGCCCCAACAATTAACCCAATCCAGTGCCCAAGCGGCATTAAACGATAGTCATTGCAAATACTTTAATTAGTTATGCTGACCACATGTCAACACACAATTCACTAAATGTTCAGTCATTCCTTGTATCATCATTAGGATCCCCAACCATCCCACCCATACCCTCCCCCCAACTGCTGCTGGTGTGGGCCTGGTTCATTCATATCTACTCCTAAACTGAAGAAACCTGAAGGATCAATACTCATCTACCGGTGCATCTCATGGAACTCCAACCAGAACTCAAAACTCTCCCATCCTAGTCCTCTTCCTCTACTTGACTGTTGCACAATGTTCATAGTAGCTCATCCCACGCCGGTGCCCTTTCCAAACTTTTCTCATTAGCTGTGCGGGAGGCCTGCCTAAGTCTAACAGTGTTTTCACTATGGGCCCATTTATACAATTTGTTCGCCCATCTCCTTCTTGATGGACCCTCCTTCGATTTCCAACGCCAGGTTATCTCCCTCTGGGCCAAGATGAGACCTAAATCAACAAATTTGCTAGTGATTTTCGTCTTTTTCGTGTGGGAAAACCAAAGCAGCAGACAAGTCGCCATGTCATATTCCACCTGCCTGTCAGTGACTTCGTTAAGAAGCGCCCCCACCTCAGACCAGTATAACCCTAGTTTCGGACAATCCCACAACATATGATCTAGCTCCATATCAGGCATCAAACACCTAGGGCGCGCCGCATCCTGCACCTGGAAATACTTTCGGATCCGCCCTGCGGTAAGGTAAGCTCTATGCACAATAAAAAAGTGCACTTGTTGAAATCGCGCATTTCTACACCCCTTCCACGTCCTCCTCAGGATATGACCCCACGTTGTGTCCGGTATGGGCTTCCCCACACTTGTTTCCCATTTTTGTTTTAGAACTGTTAGTGGTTCTAAGCCCTCGTGGAGTAGCGAGAGTGTAGGCAAGTGACCGCCTTAAACGTTCCTGCCGCCATTACCACATATTGGCAGGCCATCGTGGTCACTGGTTCTGATTGCCCAGTCTTCCAGTGCTTCCGTATTGCTGTCGTTACGGCCGTGTGCAATAGGAAACTCCCATCAGGGAGGCCAAATTGATCCTGTACCGCCCGAAAGGGTAACAACTCGCCACCAGTATAGAGGTCACCTATCATGTGAAGCCCCAATTCCTCCCACTCCATGAGTGGGGACCAGTCCCCTCCATGCGGCAGTGTGGTTAACATGCCCAGAGGAATTTCCAGTGCGTACGGGTGCGCCACGCCTGCTCTCTTTTGACTTTTATTCCAGCACAACCTCAGGGTCTTCTCCTCTAGTGTTAAATCTCGTACCTCAAGTTTCTGCTGCATGACGATATACGTGAGGACGTGCCTCGGAATCCCCGCCCCACGATTCTGGACTGGGCCCCTAAACTCCTTCGCAATATTTTGTGTAAGGATCTGCAGCTGCGCTGCTAAATAGTAAAGTTCAAAATTAGGAACAGCCAGTCCCCCTCCGATTTTGGCCGCATCATCGTATCTAGCGCTACTCGTCGCCTCCCGTGTCCCCACAGAAAGTCAATGGTGAGCGTTCGTAGCGCTCGAAAAATCCGTGGAGGTATCCATATTGGCAGCGTACGGAAGTAGTAGAGTAGTCGAGGCAAAGCCACCATTTTTAACAGCGCCACTCTCCCCAACACAGAAAGGGGAAGAGTAGTCCAGAATGCCATACAGCCCTTCAGGGCTCGTATACAGCGTCCTATGTTCCCCTCCAACATGTCATCAACACCGTGATAGATCAGGACTCCTAAATAGGTGAAGCACGATCGCTCCCACACCATGTCTGCGGCTAGTTGTGGTCGGGGCATATCTTCCCGCAGTGGGAAAATGCATGTTTTACTCCAATTAACCCTGAGGCCGACAGCTTCCCAAACTCTGAAAGCATGTCTACTGCCCCCTGTAGCGCGGCCACCGCGTCCTCCAAGAACAACAACAAAGCATACAATGATATATAGTGCAGAGCACCGCCACACATAAGGCCCCTGTATGCCATCCCCGTCCTAGCCCGGATCGCCAGGGGTTCAATCGCCAGCGCAAACAGTAAGGGCGAAAGTGAACACCCCTGCCTCGTCCCCCTCCTCACCGGGTACTCGGAGGATATTACTGATCCCAGTCGCACCCTGGCAGTCGCTGAGGAGTACAAGACTTTCGTCCAACGTCCAAACTGAGCGCCTAGGCCTAATCTCTCCAGCACCCTATCAAGGTAAGCCCATTAAAGGCTATCAAATGCCTTTTCTATGTCTATGGACATCACAGCCGGCATCAAGTCGCACTCAGGTCGCTTCCCAGCACTCGCATAAGACGGCGGATATTGGACGAGGTATTCCTGGTCGGGAAAAAACCCAGCTTGATCCTCATGAACCAGTGCGGTCATGTGTGGCAGCAGTCTAGTGGCTAGTATGCGGCTCAGAATTTTATAGTCCGCCGTCAACATGGACAGTGGCCTGTATGAGGTCACATCACTGCTCTCTCTCCCAGGTTTCAACAAGGGGACGACCAGCGCCTCCCTCATGGACCCAGGCAGGTGGCCCTGCTCCACCGCTTCATTATAAACCTCCAACAGTTGGGGTGCCAAGATGTCCATATACTTGGCATAGAATTCTATCGGGAGTCCATCCACCCCTGGGGTCTTATTCCGAGCCATCTGCTTGATCGCTCCCCTAATTTCGGCCAAGGTGATAGTTTCACCCAGAGTCTCAGCGCTTTCTTCATCTAACTGTGGGATCTGAATCCCCGCCAGGTAGTTCTCTATGTCTAAAGCTTCCGCCTCCAGGTGACTCTGATAAAGGGTCGTGTAGTAGTCTGAGAAGCGCGAGAGGATCGCAGTCTGGGAATAGACCACGTCTCCTGTCGCCGTGCGCACACTCAGAACCGGGCACCCCCCTGGAACCGGGTTTGCCAGCTTCGCTAGAAGCGTGCCCACCTTGTCCCCTTCTGCATGAACCTTCGCGGTGTATTGTCTATAATCATAACTCCGCAATCTTTCTGTCTCCACAGCCACCAATTCCTTAGCCTCCAGGAGCTGTCCCCGTAGAGCCTGCCGCTCTGGCCTCTGCTTCTCTAAGTCCCTCAGCGCTTCCTCTGCTTTCCTGACATCCGCCAGAACCACTGTCCTTTCACCTGAGTATTTACTAATGCACAACCCCCTCATTACTACTTTAAACGCGTCCCATTCCACTCCTCTGGTAGAGGCTATCTCCCTATTCTCAGCGAAGTAGCGTTCAATGCCGTCCCGGATTACAGCGCTAAAAACCTGGTCGTCAAGGGTGTCCAGACGTAATCTCTAAGTGGGAATCGCCTTCATACGCTGCCACCTAAGGGACACCAGCTGGGGGTTGTGATCGGAGATGGTCCTAGCCAGATACTCAGAGTGCGTTGCCAGTAGAGCTATCGAGTGGCTACATAAAATAGTGTCAATCCGAACATGCAGTTCGTGGAGTGCCGAAAAGAAGGAATAATCCCTATCCTCAGGGTGGTGCCCTCGCCATATATCAGTCAGTCCCCACCTATCCTGCCAATCCGCCCTGTGCTGTGCGACCCTACGATCCTGGAAGTCAACCAGTGGTGGGTGTGACCTATCCAATGTTACATCAGTGATCAAATTAAAATCTCCTCCCACTATCGCCTGGCCCGCCAGATAATGTGCCAGTGTCCCTGAGAGTTTATCTAGGAATGGGGGCTGATCTGTGTTCGGGGCATAAATACTACAGAGCACCACATCCCGTCCGTATAACCTCCCTTCAACCGCCACGTATCTGCCCTCCGGGTCTGTAACATGACTAGTGGCCTGGAAAGGAATCCCCGCCCTCACCCATATCAAGACTCCCCTGGCAAACGCAGAGTAGGTCGTGCCATACACCTGGCCTCGCCATCGTTTCTGCAACGCCGTACACTCCAGTTTGGTAAGATGGGTCCCCCGAAGCAGCGCTTTCTGGACAACGCGTCGCACCAAGTATGCATGCACCTTATGGCGCCTGGACATGGTATGCAATCCACGCACGTTCCATGTGATACATTTCAATTCAGGTAATGTCCCCATTGCAATTGTTCCCCAACATCTCCTTCTCCAAACCTCGCCAGCCCACACCAGAACCGCTGATCCCCAAACTCTCAAAGTCCCTCATAACACCCAGCACCCTCCCCCCCAGAACAGGACCTAATAACTTATCATCAGTCCCCATCCAAAATCCCACAACAAATCACACAATCCTACCCTGCAGCAGTGACTACAGGTTGCCTTAAGGGCAACGGGAGGGTGGGTCAGTCCCGACAGGCGGCGGCCCTCGCATCCGCCCCCGGCCCACGATCCCCAAAACACCAAGAAACAGCCACAATGTTCATATGTGTTACCAGGTACTCCATCACCTCCAAGTTCAGTCCATAGGCAGTGACCCTCGCGAAGGGCTATTCATGCAACATACCGTTCTGGGCGTCACCTCCGGGCACCTAGTGCTATCTGCGTCCGAGAGTTCAGCGCCCGAGTGTCTCCTGTCCACATCGGAATCCCGTTATCGCGGCCGTCGCCGCCAGGGCTCCCTGTTTGTCAGCTGCCAGTTGTGTTAGCTGTTGGGCCTGTTGGTTCTTATTTCTCTTACGGATACGTTGCGATTGGCGCATCCTTGGAGGTTTAGGCACAAATTCTTCAGTGTTGTTATCACCATCCCCCATTCTCATTTGAACACCTTGAAGTCTCACCTCACCTTGGAGTCTCACCTCACCTTGTTTTTGTTAGAGAACCATTCTCTAGGTCCTCAGATTTCTCTTGGAGGATGATGTATTGCTCCTACTTCTGCCTCAAGAACTCCATCAATTAGTCACCAGCTGCCTCTTTCAGAAACAAAACATTCGCTAGACCAGATTCATAATTCTTTTCGACATCACGTTAAAATGTTCCCATATGAACTTGTCGTCTTCTTTCCTTAATGTGTTGCCAGACTCAGCTCGGTTTCCATCTCCCTTTATTATTTGTCTAGGCATCACCTTTCATGTTGCATGGTTTGTCCTTGATTCTGGATTACCATTTACCCTTAGCACCTGTCATTTTCTCATGGAGAACCAGAAACCAGTGTGTTTGTACTAAGGAGCAGTGCTGTGCCGGTGGGAACATCCAAAAGACAACTGCCTAAATCAAGCCATAGTGCTGACTCTGGCACTGCAGTCTTGTTACTTTATCGCCTTCATGTGCCAAAAAGGTCAAACACATCCTCCTTTTTTTCTTGTAAGACAACACCTATAGCTTGGCTACTCACAGTCTTTTTTTATTTCTTTTTTTTAAATTAAGTATAGAATCACTTAAGATGCATTCATTATACCATAACAGCCATACATTTCCACAAGTCAAGTAATAATACCTTTTACCTCGTTCAACATTAAGCTTAATTCGACCCCTCTGTCTCATTGTCATGATCATCCATAGTATTCCTCCCAATGGTGGCTCCGCTGAGCTACACGTAGAGACCAGCGCAGATTCCACCCGGATAAGCATTCCATTTACCCCAGATCTGTTCCCATTTCCTGGGGCAACCTCTACCTTCGTACACAGCCTCTCTATGCGATCATGCACCAGTCCATATATTTTTCCCACTCCTCAAGGGTTGGTGTAAGGCTACTCACAGTCTTGTATCTTCACAATGTGTGCCCAAAGGTGCCACTTTTGTATGGCAGTATACTTTCTATTTTACTCATGTTGCCCTTTCTCACCCACCTGATTCTGTCCTCCACCAAACCCCCATGTGGTACGTGTTCCTCCATGCCTATATCTGTGCCTCCCTGCCTCTTCTCCATGTTGATCCCCTTCCACCTTGTTAGCTCCTAGACCAGCTATTGCCCCTCCAATAACAATTAAAAAAAAGTGTGATAAACAGCCTCCAGGCCACATCATTTTGCAGGTATGCATTAGGTATGCATTCTATTCTACACCACTGTATTTATTTATAGCGCACAACTACCCGGAGGTGTCTCGGCGCTGAAGACCGAAGAACATAGAATTGAGGGTAGTGCTTACTGGTTGAACAGACAAGTTTTTACCAATTTCCTAAATGACATGAGGGTTGGACTGGCCTTGATATGTAGAGGAAGGGTGTTCCACAATTTGGCAGTAGCAACTATGAATGCTCTGTCTCCCCATGATGATTTCTTTGTGCTTGGGATGGTTAAGCAGCGTGCAGAGGAGGAGCGAAGGGTTCTAGTGGGAATGTATAGACAGAGTGCCTTTTTCAAGAACTCCGGTCCAGAGTTATTGATAGCTTTATATGTTATACACAAAGCCTTAAATTTACCCTAAATGTACCCTACACCACTGCTCTCTACACCACTGCTCTCTACATCACTGTACTCTGCATCACTCTACACTATGCCACTTTACTCTACTTTGAAAAAATCTACTCTACGCCACTCTATTCCACTGCAATCTACCCTGCACCACTCCACTCTGCACCACTCTATTCTGCGCCAATGCCCTCCATGTCACTCTATTCTATGCTGCTGAAATCTATGCTACTGCACTCTATGTCAATGCACTCTACACCTATTTACTCAAAACCAATACACTGTGCAACTATACTGTTAGCTAATCTACTCTCCACCAGTGCACTCCTCTCTACAATATTCTACTCTATAGAACTTTACTCTGCACCACTCTACTTAACACCACTACTCTCTACAACCGTGCACTCTGTACCACTCTACTCTACACCTCTGCACTCTATCATACCCTACTATGAACACTGCACTCTCCGCCACTGAACTCTATGTCACCGTACTCCATGCCACTGTACTCTGCGCCACTGTACTCTGTGCCTCTACACTGTACTCTGCACCACTCTTCGCCACTCTATGCCAATGCACTCCATGCCACTATATTCTACGCAACAGCACTTTACGGCATTACATTTTATGCCACTGTACTCTAGGCCACTGCATTTTATGCCACTCTAATCTGCTGTGCACCACTGAAATATATGACACCCCACTTTATGCCACTTCACTGAATGCCTCTCTACTCTGTACCACTCTACTGTATACCATTGCAATCTACCCAATTCAACTATGCACCACTCCACTCTTCGCCACTGCACACTACACCACTCCAGTCTAGGCCTCTCCACTCTACTCTGCACCTCTCCACTCTATGTCACTCTACTCTGCAACACTACACTCTATGCCACTGCACCCTACTCTCTACCACTCCACTCTACACCAGTGCACTCTACGCCATTATGCTACACCACTGCATTCTATGTCACCGCACTCTGCGCCACTCCACTATACACCACTGCAATCTACACTGTGCGATTCTACTCTAAGACGTTGACCTCTACGAAAATGCACTCTACAGCACTTTACTCAAAACCAATGAACTCGATGACACTGCACTCTACTGCAACTACTCTACACCACTGCACTCTATGCCAATTTACTCTACAACACTCTATGCCACTGCACTCTAGGCCACACTACACCATTGCGCTCTATGTCACTGTGCTCTACGTCACTTAATTCTACTCTGCATCACTGTACTCTACGCCACTGCTCTCTGTAGCACTCCACTCTACGCCACTGCACTCTATGCTAATGCGCTTGATGGCAATGCACTCTACACCACTGCAGACTATGCCACTCTGCTCTGCAAGGCTGCACTCTGACTGAACTCTACGCTACTCTAATCTGCACCACCACTGCACTCTATGCCACTGCACTCTACTCTGCACCACTCAACTGTATGCCACTGTACTCTATGACACTACACTATATGTCACTCTACTCTGCATCACCTCACTCCACTGCACTCTATGCTACTCTACTCTACCATGCTGTACTCCACCCTGCACCACTCCACTCTATGCCATTTTACTCTGCTTTGAACCAATCTACTTCACACCATTGCATTCCACACAACTCTATTCTCTGTCAACGCACTCTATGCCCCTGCAATCTACGCTGCGCCGCTCCACTCTACTGTGCACCACTCTTAACTACATCATTGCACTCTATGTCATTCTACGTCACGGCGCTCTATGCCACTCTATTCTACAATACTCTACTCCACTATACGCAATACCCTCTACGCCAGTCCACTCTGCTCTACGCCACTTCACAGCACTCTATGCCACTCCACTCTACAACAATCTACTCCCTCCACTACACTCCACAACACTCTACGTCATTCCACTCTAAGCTGCTCCATGACACTGCACTTCACGCCACTCAACTCTGCTGTACCCCAATCTGCGCCACTCAACTCCACTTCACAAGTCTCTAAGCCACTCCATAACACTCCACTCTACTCCATGGCACTCCACTTTAGGACACTTTGTTCCACTCTCCTTTATGCCACTAGCTTTTATCTATGCTGAGCAGCAGCCATGCTAATTATATTGGCAAAAGCCACTAGCTCTTGCATAGGGGAGAATTATTGGTGTTGCCATTGCTTGTTCAGCCTCTCTTGCACTCCATTCCTACAAAGCACCTACAAGCTCCACTACTGGCTGACCCGGGACTCAGCAGTTCCCTGGGGTAGGGCAGAGTATAGTAGGGTGGAACAGATATGCATGAAGAAGGGAGGACCAGGAGTATGTTCAGTGGCACCCACTGCAGGAAGGAGCAGGCGGAAGGAGGAAGTGACTAAGAATCTCGCAGTCACAGCTCCTTTTGCCTCCACTCGCTTATTTTCAAAGGTCTTTGTGCCAAATAGAGAGCTACTCTGTATATTTCCACTTACATAATGTAGTTATTTAGGGTATGTGCACTTCCAGACTGATGCAAGGGGCATGACCCTGTACTCCCTGCCATACTTAACTAACACCTACTGCTACTTTGGCCTAAAAAAGTATGTAGATGTGACCTTTGCTTGCTGGTTACATTTGAACAAAAAATTCTTTTAAGTTCATCTTTGCCAATGCCAAAATTCTGTTTGTATACTTGGCCCATTTCCAATTTTCTGAAAACAAGTAATATTTATCTTAATCCTTCACCCCTATTTGTATGTGGCTTCAGTTATGGCAGAAGAGGAAATTGAGAGAAGGGTAAACATGTGACTTGCTAAGATTCCTGCGATGTGATAAAATGAAGGAGAGTGGGTTAGAGCACTAGTCCTGGCTCTATCATCGACAACTTTGTCTCACTTCACGTACTCTAGTAAACATCCTCCCTCCCAGAACTTTATAAAACACCTGGCCCTGGCTCGTCTCCCAAAGCCCTGAAAACAAAATCCTCGTGAACACCAACTAGATCTGTCGCAACATCTGGGGGATGTTTACAATAAAATGTCGAAGCGCAGTGTTATGCCAAAATTGGTAACGCCGCGCTCTGACATTTTCTAAACGCAGGGATGCTCCTTATTTTTTTTTTAAAACAACGCACCCTGCGTTTCCCCTAGTGCTGGTGCTAAAAAAGGTGCCTAGCGCAGGCACCCTTGCGCCATGTTGCACAGGGTGCCTGCACTACAGGGGCAATTGGTTATGTGCAGGAAGGGACAAGGCTACTTGCTGTTTCTATGTGTGCAGAGCAAACTAAGAGGAAAAATGAATTAGAAATTAATCATTTCCCACTTTAGTTCAAAAGTAAGTTTATTTAAGAATAGCAATCACAACAACAATACTTCGTACAAATGTTCAATAAAAAATTTCATAAGAGAGGAAGGGGAAATAAAGGATATTAAAGATACATAGTTACATTGAAATTGAAAAAGAAAGTACATTGAAAAATATATATGCCTGAAAAATAAAAAGAGTCTGATTCATAATAAATATAATACAAAACAAAAGGAAGAAATTATATTATTTCGAATACGTTCGTAGGTATACATTACTGAAATTAGATATTTGAGCAGTGTCAATACAATGAGAAAGAAGTCAAGGAGGCTTAGCAACTTCTTGTAATGAAGGCTTGGGTATAAAGGATTTTTTTTGCTCTATCATCAAGAAATTGTGTGATGGGAGACCAAAGCTGCAATCGTTTTGTGGAAATTGTAGTTGGATGCACAAGAGTTGTGTCTGGTCTATGATTATGACAGATAGCATACTACCAGGCAAGATATGATAATTTAGAAGTGTCTTTCCAAGTCTTTGTTATCTGTTAAAAAGCAACTGCTAATAGTAGATCTGTGATTGCTTGTGTGAATGTCTTTTCTTCTACTCAGAGGACAAGCTACCTAAGATAATGTTAATAACGGAGAGGGGGACTGTAGTGTTGAGTAGGATGTTAATTTGAGACCAAACCTGTCCCCAAAACTTAAATACATCTGGGCATGTGTATAACATATGTTTTAAGTCAGCAGTGTCGTGATAGCAAGTCCAACATATACTTGGAGTAGCAGCATGTATCCTGTGTAAATGTGAGGTTGTAAGAAGTAATCTATTATAAATGAAGAAGTTTGTTTGTGTTGTGTTTGCCGCTCTGGATGATTTCCTTGTTTTTAGCCATATTCTGTTCCATATAGAGACAGGCCATTCAACATCCAAGTTAGTCTCCCAGGAAAGTTCTATTTTAGGTTTATTCCTATTTATAGGAGATTGTTCTAAACGAGAATAAATGATAGAGGCTCTAGGATGTATAAGTAGAAGACTATTCCAATTGCTATCAGTCGGGGAAATTGAAGAGGATGTATGTGGAATCTGAGCACAAGTCTCGAATATCGCCTGTTGCAGGATAGAAAATGTATGCTGGAAGGAAGCAGGTAGGTGATAAAGGTCTCGAATCTGCGAAAATTGAAGAAGTGTACCCTGATCGAAAAACTGGTGTATCCAAATTAAGCCTTTATTTCTCCATGATTTCCAGTATATAGGTTTATTTTTAATAAGTACAAATTTATTATTCCAAATTGTGGAATGGAGAAAAGTGTCAAAGTCATGTGGGACCAGAGGAAGGGTAGCATGTAATAATTTACATGAGTGTTTGATTACTGGTGTATAATTGTTTTGCGGTTTGAGAGTAAAAGAAATATATTCTTGAAATGAAAAAGGTGTTATGAATGTAGCTTTGAGGTCAAGCCATAATGGACAATTAGATGATTGATCAGAAATCCAATTTGATAAAGGTTTTAGTTGAAATGCTTTATGATAGTTGGAAAAATGGGGAAAATGAACACCTCCTTCTGATTTTGGTCTTGTTCATTTTTGTAATGCCATTCTTGGTTGTTTATTGTCCCATAAAAATGATAATAGTATAGAATTGATCTTGTGTAAAAATTTTGCTGGTGTAGATACTGGTATTATGAGATGATGTAAAGTATTATAGGGGTAAGCATCATGTTAATGGTATCTAGACGTCCCCACCAAGAGAGATGAAGCGGATGCCATCTAGTAGTAAGCGTTTTTAATTTATCTATGCATTTATCAAAGTTTAGAGAGATGGAATTTGTTATAGAGGGAGAGGACCATAATCCAAGGTACTCTATGTGTATAGCGTTCGATGCATACTAGGAGATCTGAAAATCCTCTTTAAATGTATATTTGGTTAGAGGCATAACCTCACATTTGTCAATATTTAGTTTCTACCCAGATACTAAACCATAAGCTTTAAACTCCTGTAAAAATGCAGGAAGTGAAGACTGCGGCTGAGAGAGAAAAAATAATATCTCATCTGCATATGCTGCTAATTTGATGTGCTGGTATCCGGATGTAAAACCCATAATAGATTGGTTTTGTCGAATTCTGGACAGAAAAGGTTCCAACGCTAAATTAAAAAGAATAGGGGACAGAGGGCAACCTTGACGAGCTCCTCTTGTAAGAGTGAAGTAGGAAGATACAAGACCATTGGTAGATATGGCACCCTTAGTTTATGAATAAAGTAAAGCAATCATGTAAATAATTTTTGGACCAAATCTAAACCATTTGAGGGCATGAAAAATATAAGGCTCATTAGAAGGCTTTCTCTGCATCAAGAGCAATTGTAGCTATTGAATCTGAGTGATAAGACATTCTGGATAAAATTTCAAAGAATAATCTTGTGTTATCTGTTATATTACAACCTTTGACAAATCCTGATTGCTCTATACCTAACAAGGAAGGAAAGTGTGGTTCTGAACATATATCTAATGCTTTTTAAAAAAAATTATAATCTACATTAACTAACGAGATGAGCCCATAATTTTTTTAATATCTGGAATCTTTACCATTTTTCAGTATTAGATAGATTAAGGCCTCCAAAATTGAACCTGATGAGTTACAGGAAGAAGTAAAGGAGGAAATGAGAGTGTGTAATTACGGAATAAGCAATTAGGAAAAATTTAAGAAAAATTCAACTGTAAATCCGCCAGGACCCGGGACTTTATCTTTTTTAAGGGTTTTCAGTGCATTTAGCAGTTCAACTTGTGTAATGTTAGTTTCCAAGATATCTAGATTAGAACGGGGGATACCACACTTTTGGATATTGGAGAAGTATTGAAGTATAGCTGTATCTGGGGGTACATTTTCTGGCATACAAAGAGTTTCGTAAAAACAAACAAATTCTTGAAGGAATTCGGGATCTTTATGTTTTGGTGTTTGATTGTCTTATATAATGGAGTCAATGTGAAGCCTATTCTGCTTGATCTTGAGATAATTGGCTAATAATTTACCTGATTTGTTTTGGCCACCGTAGTATTTCACACTCGTTTTCAGTAGAAATAAAGAGGCATTCTCAGTCGAATTTTTATCAAAAGCTATCTTTGCATTAATAAGCTCTTCTGAACTAGTTCTCGTGTTGGAGGTGTAAAAGGTGTGTTCTAGTGTTTTGATATTGGTAAGAAGTGCATTATGAATAGTTCAGAATGATTTACGTTTATTTGATGTATACCTAATAATGAAATCTCGGCGGTAGCTTTAAAGGCATCTCAGATTGTACAGAAGGGAAGATCATCAGTTTGGTTGGTTTGGAAGAAATTATGGACAAAGGAAGTAAAGGAGGTAATAAAATTAGGATCAAGAAGTAAAGTGGTATTGAAACGCCATCTCTTAGGTGAAGTGGGTTGGTGTAAGATGTCCAATTGAAGCACAACAGGAGCATGGTCAGAGATGAGTATGGGACCTATAGCTGCTGAAAGCAAAGATTGTGAAACATTGTGTGTGATAAAAATATGATCAATTCTGGACTGTGTCTGGTGTGGTGAGGCGAAAAAGCAGTATTCCTCGCGAGAACAGATTGCACAGTCTTCAGGCATCAACTAAATTCCTTTGTTCTATAGTTCGCAAATAGCTTTGTGTGATTTGTTTGGTATGAAGGGGACCTTAGAGTTCCAGTCAAGAAAAGGGTGTACCACTTGATTACAATCACCTGTAAAAATGACATTTTCCGTAGGGTATTTTAAAAGTAATTGGGAAATGCATGACCTAACTGGGACATTACCACTGGTAGGAGCATATATGTTAAATAAGGATATGGGAGTTTTCCCTATCAACAGGTTAGTAAACAACCATCTACCTTCACTGTCTGATTCCTGTGAGATGAGTTTAGCGTTCAATGCTTTATGACACAAGGTTATAACACCATTTCTTTTACCGTCCTCTGGTGAAAAGAAAACCTCCCCAATCCAATTCTTCTTAAGCTTTAATGATTCGCTTTCTGTGAGAATGTGACTCCTGATTCAGAGCTACATTGACATCCATTTTAGATAAGTGGGAGAGAACTCTTTGTCTTTTGATGGGAGAATTCGATTGTTAAGAACATATGTAAAGTAAGTAAAATGGAAATTCACTTGAAACCAGTAATTGCATATCTTTTTTCAAATATAAAACTTATAATAAGTATGAAGTTAAACGCAGGTAAAGGTCAATCGATAAATATATGAAAGATGGAGGAAGAAGAAAAAAGAGAAGTAATAGAGGGAAAGATGGTAATGAGCAAAATCAAAGAAAGAGAATGAAAGAGTGACATAGGAGAGACAGAATAGTGTTAGAAATAGTAGGAAAAAAATAAAAACTATACCTACATAAAATCTAAAACATTTAAGGGGTGGAGGACACATGGAACGATGACATGTCCAGACTCCATGGGGTCAGGCAGAGAGACTCCAAGAGGAAACAACATACTAGACGGATACATCAAACGTAAAAGACTGGGACTTAAAAAGAAGAAAGTATTAATAACATCTAAATATAGTAGTGAATTTAAACATTTATCTTAACTTTCAGGCAAATACTGTTAAAACGTAGCCTAAAAAACAGAATGTTTTCCAGTCGAACAACTAATATGCTATACTTATATCCAGGTTAAGTCATTGTAATAGTTAATCAAAGTCAGTGTAGGAAGCGTATACATTCAAAACTGGTGGAGAGAGATTACTTGAAACGTGTGCTTGGAATGTCCATATTTTCCGGGCAAGCCATGTTAAGAAAGCTTCGTAGTTTAACTGGATCTTCGTACGTGGTGGTGTTATTATTTGTTGGGTATGCTTCGTGCCACCGGGGTAGGTAGAACCACAAGACACGACTTAGGGGTGCGTGACTTCTTTTATTGGGTTATAGAATCAAAGGAGGTGGGGTCAACTTGGTTTACTAATAGGATGGGGTCATAAAAAAAAATGTAGGAAAACAGTCTCTTTCCTGGTTTCGGGGAAATAGGTAGGCCAGGGTCCTCTGGGCTTCTCTCTCTGTCTTGTCTTGTCCTTGATGCACTTGACAGGCGGGGAAGGGGAGGATATGGAAAACAAAAGAATAAACCGGGGTCAGTAACAGGACTGGTGGGTTAGGATTTGTTCGTGCTACCGTCACCTTTTCTATGTGTGGGAGGGGTCGTGAGGGTCCTTTTTAATAAATCTCCCCATCGCTTAAGTGCCCTTCTCTCTCTCTCCTCCCCACCACCCCACAATAACGCTCCCCCATTGGGTACTCGCCTTGAGCCACGGCCCGTTCCCGGGACCGTCGCACTGGGACCCGGGGCGTCTTCTCCTCCCTTCTGCCTGCCGGGTTTGGTCGCGATGAGGTATGAGTTCTCCTGGCACAGCCGCGTCTGATTTTCTCCGCTCTCGTCTTCCTCCGCTCTGCTCTGGTTTGTCTTTACTCCGCTGCTGTCCTCCACGTCCACCGCTCTCGGTCGTCCGACATCGCGCTCTGTCTCTGCCGCCTCCGCGTCTTTTGTTTGGTCCTCTTCCGCTATTGTCAGCAGCTCCTTTCCACTGGTCCGAGTAGCAGGTAGACCGCTGCCTGCTTCAGTTACGGGCTGAATCGGCCCGGCTGTAACTCACTTCCGGTTTGTCCCGAGGCGGTCCTCCTCACATATTTCCCCCCTTAGGAATGGACATTGGGGCCATTCGGAAGAGGGATGTCTGGATAAGTAGTCCGCACAAACCTGTTGGGTACCCGGCAAATGCAGCGTCTGAAAAGAGAAAGGTTGCAGTGCTAAGAACCACCTGAGGATGCGCTAATTTGAGTCCTTGTGTTTCACGATCCAAGTAAGAGGGGCATGGTCAGTGAGTATAGTGAAGGTGCATCCCAACAGATAATACTGGAGTGCCTCAACCGCTCACTTTATCGCCAGACATTCTTTCTCGATAGTTGAATAATGTCCCTCTCTGGGAAACAGCTTCCTACTGATGTAAAGAATAGGCTTGAGGTCACCCCTTGAGTCAGGTTGATGTAGCACAGCACCCAGACCCAGACCAGAAGCATCCGTTTGAAGGATGACATTTTTGTTGAAGTCAGTAGAGTGCAATACAGGGGTTGTGCAGCTGGCGTTTTTTAGAGCCTTGTAGCTATTCTCATGTGTCTTACCCCAAGTTGCTATTCAGGATGGGCAGGTCTTGGTCAGGAGATCAGTTAGGGGACTGGCCAGGGAAGAGAAGTTTGGGATAAACCTCCTATAGTAGCCTATGAATCCAAGGAAGGAACGTATGTCTTGTTTGGTTTTAGGAATGGGGATTGTATTAATGGCTTCGATTTTGTTTATCTGAGGTGTTAGTAGTCCACCTTGTATAGTGTACCCAAGATATTGTATGAAGTCTATGACCAACAAGGACTTTTTTGAATTTATTTTGAGACCAGCTTCCTGAATGGCTGCAAACACGGCAGCCAAGTGTTTTAAATGGTCCACCCACGTTGGGCTAAAGACGACTATGTCGTCCAAGTAGCCGGCGGCGTAAGTAGCATGGGGTTTCAACAAACGATCCATTAGGCTCTGAAATGTTGCTGGTGCCCCATGGGGGCCAAAAGGGAGTACTCTGTAGTGATAGAGTCCTGAGGGGGTTGAGAAGGCGGTCTTCTCTCTGGCTTGGGTAGCCAGGGGTATTTGCCAATAACCTTTAGTAAGGTCAAGAGTCGTCATGTACTTGGCACTACATACTATTTCGATTAATTCATCAATATGAGGCATCGGGTATGAGTCAAAGTTGGTGATGCTATTCACCTGACAGAAGTCAATACAAAAACGCAGACTTCCCTCTGGTTTTGGCACAATTACAATCGGGGAGCACCAGTTGCTCATGGAAGTTCTATGATGTTTGCTTGTAGCATAGCTGTCACTTCTTTTTCCACCGCCTCGCTCCTTGCTGCTGGAATACGATATCGTTTCTACTTTATAATGGTCTGGTGCAGGGACATGATATCATGTTGAACCATATCGTCAACCCAGGTGTGGAGGAGAAAAGGCCAGGGAAGTAGTCTAACAGGGCAAACAATTGGGTTTGTTGTTCTGTAGTCATTATGTCTCCAATCGGGGCTCTCTTGTTTGGGTTTTCCTGGGTATCTGTTGTGGAAATCACCAGGGGTCTTTCTGTATTCATGAAGAGCGCTGATGGTCCTTTTCCGGTGGGCAAAACAGGCTCTTCCTATTTTTTTAAAAGATTGACATGATAAATATGTCTGCCCCCAGACCTCAGGGGTTGCAGAACACTATAGGTGACAGGAGTTATTCTTTTTTCGATAACAAAAGGTCCATGCTGTTGTTGGAAATAAGAGAAGAACCTTATCTCCAGGAGTGAACACCCTCATTTGGCTGCTTCCGTCATAGAACTGTTTTTGAGCATTTTGGGCTTTTTCCATATTGTCATGGACCAGACCCCAGATCCTAGTTACTGCTGACTTCAAATCAGCCGCTTACTTTAACAGTGGTTGTCCCTCCTCTTCTTCCCCTCCCAATTGCTCTGCTGCCATGTCTAACAGGGTTCGGGGTTTTCTCCCGAACAACAATTCAAACAGGGAGTACCCCGTTGATCTCTGCTCATGTGTTCGGATAGCGAAGAGAATAAGGGGTAATTTCTGGTCCCAGGCCCTTCCTGTCTCTGAGATGACCTTGCGGAGCATACATTTAATGGTCTTGTTATACCGCTCCACAAGCCATCTGTCTGGGGATGGTAAACCGATGTCCGGAGTTGATGTATACCCAGTATTTCACAGACCTGTGCCATTAGACGGGACATGAAAGGGGTTCCTTAGTCGGTGAGTATTTCTGCGAGAAACCCCACCCGGGAGAACAAAGTAACATGGCTCCGGCTATCGTAGGGGTGGTCATTGATGACAAAGGAAAAGCCTCCGGGTACCTGCTTGCATAGTCTACGATGACCAAAATGTACTTATGGCCTCTGGCTGATGGGGGTAGTGGTCCTACCAGGCCCATGCCAACGCGCTTAAATGGGACATCTATGACAGGCAAGAGAAACAAAGAGGCATTTCTTATTGCTTCGGGGTTCGTGTATTGATTGACACCTTACACATGCCGCACAGTGCTTCGCCACATCCCTATATACCCCTGGCCACTAAAATCTATTCAGAAGGTACTTTAATGTGTTTTATTTTCCGTAGTGCCCTCCCCTGTGTGGTTGTGGGTCAGATGCAACATGTGGTCACGGAAATAAAGGGGCACAATCATTGTTCGTTAGCATGTTCTCCCCCTTTTACAGATCTATATAACAGTCTCTTTTTGACAAAAAAATATGGTCCTACCTTGCCTGGCTCTTGTTCCTGTACCTGCTTCCAGGCATAGAATTAGGGTATCATCTTCCATCTGGGCTGAGCGAAAGGTAACCGGGACAGTCTCAAGGCCTCAAGAGAGGAAAAGCATGATGTGATGTCTGCTTCTGTGTGTACAGCTGCTTCTCTCTACGTCTTTCACTCTTGCTCTTTCTACTCTTTCCTGCTATGTCCTCCAAGTCGCTATCACTGAAGGGGGCTTCTCGTAACCAGGATAGGCCCTCTCTTTTCGTTTCGTTCAAATATCGTTTAAACTTGGGGTGGTCAGTGCCAATAATGACCGCCTCGGGTAATGACGGTATGACCCCCACCTTCCGCAGTTGTGGGTCATGTGAGACATCAAGACCTCCGCTACTGGATATGATTTTGTGTCCCCATGAACACAGGTAACTTGTACTCTCTCAGTCTCTCTTAATTAGGGTCGGGATACCAGGGCTCTATCAACTACTGTCACATGACACCCAGGGTACAAAAGAGCTTGTTGCTTTTTCCCATTCAGTAATACGTCCTTCCTGTATTGTTGGGGGCCTTTGCCGGTTACATATATTCGTCCTCTGGAGTACTTTACTTCCATGGGCTCTGCTGCTGGGGTTCAGTGGGGACACTGTCTAGCTATATGTCCCCACTCAGCGCAATGATAACACTGTGGTCCTTGTCCAATTGGACCTGGGATAGGGTGAGGAGGTCTGGGGACTGTACGTGGTGCTGGTTAGGGTTTGGTGTCGGATCTGGGTGTGCCTCTCGGGGTCAATAAAGGGGTTCGTGGTACACCCAACTTGAACTCTGGGGATCTATGAAAAGCACACGCCAAATCCACAGCCATGTCAGAGGTGAGACTAGGATTCTGTTTAACCCACGAGCGGGTTGTTGCTGGTAGGGCGTTGAGGAAATTCTCCATAAACACTTTTTTCGGCCACCTTCTCGGTCACCTCCTCCATACTGGAAACATGAGGGGTCAACCAGCAGTTTCCCAGGTCTTTGATCCTGTAACACAGGGCACTCGGGTTGTCCCCAGTAGTCCACCTTTCCTTCAGGAATTCGGCTCTATAGTATTCCTGGTCACACCCCAGGCATTCCAGGATTGCCTTCTTCACATCTTCATAAGCAGTTGTGCTGGAGGGATTGGCAGGCTGGTAGGCTGCTTGGAGCTCTCCGGACAAGAGGGGAGCAATGTATTGGCTCCATCTCTCCTGAGGCCAAGCAGCGGTAATTGCAACCCTCTCAAAATTAATGAAGAAGTAGTCAGGGTCATCTCCCTCTTGAAATTTTTGCAGGACTGACCCAGGGACATGTGGGCGCACTCGGTTGCTTACAAAGGGGTCCGTAAGCCGGAGTATTGCCATATCCTGTGCTTGCTGGTTGGAGGTGAGTAGGGTGACCTGGCCCCTCAGGGCGTTTTGTAAGGCTTCCCTATCTTTCTGGGCGGTTTGGACCTGCTGTTCGAACACCAGTTGTAGGTGTCGCTGTCCTTCTGCTAGTTGGTTGATCATACTCTCCATAGGCATGGGTTGGGTCATTGTCAACACCTTGGGAAGTGATCCCACTTCTGACACCAATTGTTGGGGATGCTTCGTGCCACCAGGGTGGGATGAGCCACAAGACACGACTTAGGGGTGCATGACTTCTTTTATTGGGTTATAGAATCAATGTACATGGGGTCAACTTTGTTTACTAATAGGATGGTGTCATAAAAACTAAAAACAAATGTAGGAAACAGTCTCTCTTCTAGTTTCCTGGTTTCGGGGAAATAGGTAGGCTGGGGTCCTCTGGGCTTCTCTCTCTGTCTTGTCCTTGATGCACCTGACAGACGGGGAAGGGGAGGATATGGGAAATAAACCGGGGTCAGTAACAGGACTGGTGGTTAGGGTTTGTTAGTGCTACCGTCACCTTTTCTATATGTGGGAGGAGTTGTGAGGGTCCTTTTGAATAAATCTCCCCATCGCTCAAGTGCCCTTCTCTCTCTCTCCTCCCCACCACCCCCACCATAACACTCCCCCAAGGGGTACTCGCCTTGGGCCACGGCCCATTCCCGGGACCATGGCACTCGGACACGGGGCGTCTTCTCCTCCCTTCTGCCCACCGGGTTTGGTCGTGATAAGGTATGCGTTCTCCTGGCGCCGCCTCGTCTGCTTCTCTCCACTCTCGTCTTCCCCCGCTCTGCTCTGGTTTGTCTTTACTCTGCTGCTGTCCTCCACGTCTACCGCTCTCCGTCCTACGACATCGCTCTCTGTCTCTACCGCCTCCCCGTCTTTTGTGTAGTACTTTTCTGCCTTCGTCAGCAGCTCCTCCCCACTGGTCCGAGTAGCAGCTAGACCGCTGCCTGCTTAGGTTACGGGCTGAATCTGCCCGGCTGTATCCCACTTCCCGTTCTCCCCGAGGTCGTCCTCCTCACATTATTAAAAGTGACTTTGAAAAGACAATGATGGAATAAACCAAATCGTGCTCCAATAGAACGCAAAGCTGGTCTCATTGCTAAGAATTCTTTGTGTCTATCTGCCGTGCATTTTGCATAATCTTATGAGAAGAAGAGCTGATTTCCTGAAGAAGAAATGCGTTTCATGGATCGCACTGTCGATAGCACCTTGAGCAGATCTGTATACTCAAGGAAGTATAAGATAATCCATCTCGGTTTCCTCATGCCTGAAGACCTTGAGTGTGGAGGACCCAGTCTATGGGCACGTTGAATGTTGAGAGAGGTGTCTTCAGGTAGGTGAAGCACTGTTAGAAGAAACTGCTTGAAAAAAGTAACAGGGTCGGAACCTTCCAAACCTTCTGTTAAACCATAAATACGGAGGTTATTTAGTCTATTCCTATTTTCAAGGTTTTCGACCTGTTTCTGTAATGAGGTAATCTGTGATTGAAGACTCTCAGCTTTGACTATGGATGAGCCTATCATTTCCAAGATATGTTCCACCTTAGTGATTCTCTCTTCCATCTTTGTCCAACCGTACATTAGAACTTGCAGTTTGGAATTTGTCTCTTCAACAAATGGGCGTAAAGCCCGGATCTCCTCCAAGAGCAGCTCCATAGGTACAGACGAGATTTGCTTTGGTGGCGATGGAGGATCTTTTTTCAACCTTTTAGTTGGGGCTTTAGTGTCTGTAGAAGAAGCATTCGTAACAGATGAAGAAGCTTCTTTAGGCGGTAGAGTCGCAGATTCCTCCATTTGTGTAAGGGGAGCACTAATCCTTGAACAAACAATAAATGTGCGACTTGTGGATGTCAATGCTAGTCTAACTTTCTACAATCTGCCCATACAAAAATGCAATACATTTTAATTTCTCTGAAATTTTGGAATGTCTCGTAATAACAGGGAAAACTCGCCCTTTCAGTATTGTCAGTGTTGAAACTATGATTTAGCCACAGTGGATGGTACGCCAGTTAAAAAGTCAAGATTTAAACACTGCTATGTTCCGATGAAACTGCAGGAGTGGTGTAGATAGCTAGTACTTATGGACAATATGTGGTCTATGGCGAGATTAAATGGCTACCATACAAGGAGGAGTCCATGAGAGCAAGTGCTATTCCTTTGCAAGCTACGTGTGTAAAAGAACACTCTTTTCCTCATAAAAAGTAACTGGAAGCGTAAAAATTGGTGACATCAGTAACTTATAATCGTGAAAGAGAGATTACGCTTCAAGAAGCAGGGCGCGTTACTGTAATGCATGCAGGAGCTTCACTGCGTGACTAAGGATTTGAATGTAATCAAATGTGCAGGAAAAATTAAATCCTGTTAGCCAGAGAATTACAAAGAAGTCTGAGAAAAAGGTAGAATTTCATTTTATAATTGCCTTGACTGTACTTATCTCGTTTTCAGTACCCTAAGTTTTATGAAATAAGATCCATGGTTATTCAGGCAGTTTGCGCGGTAATTGCAGTACACCACAACTCATGAGGAATTTCAAAATGGCGGCCTTCAGTTTCGTCAGAGGAGAGGTGAGGGGCTGTGAGACCGGGGTCGTCAGCTTACTGGAAGTGCTCACTCCGCCGGCATTTCTAAGTGTTCCGACACCTGCTCCCTCGATTTGACGGGTCACGGAAGCACAGCCATCTTCCTCGAGCGCTAGCCACACCCCCTAATAATAATTTCTCCCCTTATCACCATCCTAAGACCATGTTTGAGCTGGCCTTAGTTTTTGCCGCTGCCTCATCCTTGTAAATACGGAACAGCATAAAAAAATCAATGGGTTTTCGGGCAGAATGGCCACCACAACACCCATTGCCCACCCCTTTCATGCTAAAGTGAAGCATAAAAAGGGGTCTTATTTACAAAGCGGCGTTAAGTCAAGGAGAAGGGGATATCGCCACAAAAAAAAGAAAAAGTGACAATCTGGTGGCGATATTCCCTTGTGAATATTGCCCCTAGTCTCCCAAATCATCAGTAATATTTTTGATGTCCCAAGGACATTATTTGCTGGTGTTTTAGTCTACCTGGTTCTGCAACACTAATGTGCCTCTCTATGAAGCTGTAACTTTTTTTAGGTTTTTTTCACGTACCGAACCACAGTCAACTTTCCTTACCTATTCCTGTCTTCTGTTTCTCTCTTACTTACGTATTATTGTCCATGGCCATGTCATCATCCTCGGCTATCCTAGCTACATCCTCCGGTGCCAGGATGCTCTGATGTGAGGCAGCGCGCTCTACAAATCTGCCAGAACAGAATTCATCAAAATTGTATATTCAAAAAGTTGAAGCTGGAGATACAAACAGAGGACCCTGTAGGGCCCTGTCTTTAGAAATGTTTGCAATTTTTTAATTTGACACTGGATGAGTTCCAATGGGTTATGAGAACAGTGTAAAGTGAAAATGTTGCTATGATTTGTAATGTTCAAGGCAAAACCACATTATGCCTAAAGGGAGTGCTCTACAACCATAGGAAGGCCATTTTCTGGCATGCTTTAGTAATTTATGGATGCTTTTCCATGTATGCACTGCAATGGAAGGCAAAACTTAAAGAAGAAAACGTTCCTTCCAACGTTGGCTCATTTGACTGCTGCACCAATAACATTGTTGTGTGTCAGCACAATGGCCAAACTTCATGTCTTATAAATTACTGTTGCTCAAGCAATGGCTGGTATGTACGAATGGCAATTATTGCAACAAGTTGATGGGGAGACCATTCGTTTCCCATCTCACATTAGCCTGAAATGCTAGAGTTGTCTCTGACCAATTCTCATAAAGTCACTTCAGGTATACCAACCTCAGAATACTATATATGTTCAAACAGTAATTTTCAGTCCTGTCTGTATATTATTATTTACAAAGGACGCTTTTGATTCGGCTTTGATATTTTTATTCTGATTATCGTTTTTTAACCAAGCCTGCTTTCAATATAATGTTACTAGTATTCTAGAAACTTCATTTTTTTAAGTGGACTTTATTGGCAGCATTTAAAATTGGCCCCTGGATATATTTTTGGGTGCGTGCGCACACTGAATTGAAAATGTTGTTCCTCATCCCCCACTGCTTATATTAATTTTGATGTGGTGAGCACCCTATAACTGTGAACGATATGTAATCATATTTGTAGAAATCTTCCCTGACTTCTCTGAAACGCCAGTGAGAACACCAAGGCCCTGATTAAGAGTTTAGGCGTTAATTATCGCCCCTGATGAATAACAGTACAAAGTGGTACGTTATTTATCAGGTGCGATAAATAATACCTATTACAAGTTATTGAGGAATAACATGCGTACTTTGGTGTTTAAAACAACAAAATCGATATGTTACGGTAAACACCGTACACATTTCCCCTGCTAAATTTCGCCAAGTTTGAGTTGCCGAAATTGAATGAACCTTGAGGTATTTAACTCATCTGATAATTTTTGTATGCGCTAAATACCTTGTGATTCGTAATTCCAACCTGTGCGTAAACAGGTGTTACTTGCGGGTCAGAATATAACAAACCACTCATAATCAGGTCCCAACTGGTGTAAAATTAGTTTGGCCATACATACTTTATGTGCCTGTTTATAAGTGTATGTGTTATATATTTCACCAGATAAATAACAATACCATGGAGTAGGTTATGTATTGTGTGCAATAATTAACCCCCATTACAAGTTTGGGGGGAATAACATGTGAACTTTTGGCGTTTAACATACCAAAATCTGCATGGTACAGTTGACAATTGTATGATTTTCCCACATCAAATTTCCGCAGATTGACCTGCCAAAATGTAACTACATTTGAGGTATTTAACGCATCTGATAATTATCAGAATAGCTAAAGGCAGCCAAATGTGTAATTCCAACCTGTGAATAAGAGGAGAGGATGTGGTCTCATGGCTAGACTGCCAATTTTGGAGCTGGGGGTCGACTCCACAATTTTGGAGCCTCGAGTCGACTCCACATCCTGTGATTCTGGGCAAATCACTTAATTTCCCCGTACCTACCAAGAAAAAGTATGTGCCCTTGTGTAACGAAAGTGGTGCTCATGTAAAGCGGTCCAATACCTTAGGGTCGAGTTCGCGCTATATAAATCTGCAAAAAAAAACAAAAAACATTCATTTACATGCAGGTTGGAATATACTGACCAACTTGTAATTAGGGCCTAAGTGTATGCATGTGTGAGACATGTACACAAGCGTATAATGCATGGCTTTACAATTATGTCATGCTTTGTGAGACAGGCATCATATGTTATTTCAATCTTTACGAATGAGGCACAACACACATCTACAAGCGGAAAAGTCAGATTTGCAAGTGTGCAAAAGGTGTTTCTGTATCAGTCCAGGCCTCAAAAAATCTACTCGCCCACTCACAATTAGCCGTAAAAGTTTATAAGGTCAAGCTATTTTTAGCCCCTACTAGTCCCATCTGGTAAGTAAACTTAGGCTGGAAAGCAACAGGTGTTCTGTTCATACAGAAAGTGAAAGAGCAATAAAGATGCCATTAAGTCTTGTTTTTATTTTGACACATTTGCTGTCTGTTCAAGGAAAGGGGTCAAATGTCAGTTTGTCTTTTAACTAATTGCTGCTTAGCAAATTAGGTCTACTTTTCTCTCTTACTAGAGTTAGTGGTTTTGTCAAGTGTGCTGAAGATGTCAGTTATTTTCCTCTAACACATAACACTTAAATAAATAGCCTCTAAATAACATTACAAATATTTCAAACTATATCAGAAATTACAAAAGCACATGTTTTTGTAATTAAGAAGTGTGATACAAACAGAGGTAAATAGGAGCAAAACAAACCAGAACACTTTACTTGGTGATGCACAAGTGACGCATATTTGCAGAAACTCTATTTCCAAACATTATTGTTTGTACACTATATAGTTTTATCAGTAAAGCTACAAGTCAGTGGGAAGGTGAATGGTCACTTCAATGTAAAATCTTCTGATTACAAATGACAGGTTTCTTCCACTTTATGCTTTAGTTATGTATTTATTAAAAGTAATAGTTGTGAAACATGATTTCTGAAACATTGCAGCCCCTGCCCTGATGAAAATGCCGTTAATGAAATAAGAGGCAAGTCAGGGGTGATTTCTTTTTTTTATTTCTGTAATTTTTTATTGTAGAAAAATATATATTTACATGGAGCATACAATATACATGGGTGAAGGAAGAGGAAAGAAAGGAAGAGGAAGAAAGAAGAAGAAAATGGACTCGAATCTACTTTTCTTTATGCATATTGCCATCAGTTTGTCCACGCTTAGGAGTGCTGTTTTTGTATTCTTTAGGACGGGGTTGTCCTTGATCGCCGGGTGTCTGGTAGCGGTGAGAAGAGTGACCGGGTTCATACCTTTTAGTAATCCCCGCTCTAGCGAGAGCCACGCGGGGGTGTAGTCCGGTCTCGGGTCCAGCCAGTGGAGCCCCTGTCTTGCTATGCACGCCACCTGGAATCTTTTGAAATTTGTTAAGTTGAGGCCTCCCAGGTCTTTTGACAGTCTAAGCTTGTCTAGGGCTATTCTGGGCTTCTTCTCCCTCCACAGAAAGTTGTTCAGCATTTTGTCAAGTTTTTTGTGGAAGTCTTCCGTACTCAGTAGGGGCAGCATGCCCAGCATGTAATTGACCATTGGTGTCAGCATCATTTTAATAGTTTCCACTCTTCCCCACCATGTTGTGAATTTGGGAGACCACCCTTCTACTCTTTCCTTCATTTTCCGAAGAGTGGCTTGCTCGTTATGTTCCAGTGTGGCTTTTAGATCCCTCTCGAAGAGGAGGCCTAGATATTTTATGGGCTTCTGCTGCCATGTTAGGACGGACGTGCCTAGCACTGTTTTTGTTGTGTGTACGTTCAGTGGTTTGCATTCGGATTTTCCCTGTTCAGTTTGTACCCCGAGACCTGGGCGTATTGTTCTATTGTGTCCATCAGCGCTTTGATGGATCTCTCTGGGTCCTCTGTGACTATTAGTACGTCGTCTGCATATGCCGCTAGCTTAAAAGTCTCCTCCTCTACCGGTATTCCTGCTATGTCTTTATTATTCCTGATCATGGTTAATAACGGTTCTATCGCTAGCAGGAATAGAGCTGGTGAGAGCGGGCACCCTTGTCTGGTCCCCCTGCCTAGGTGGAGTATTTCTGATGTGCCTCCGTTTACCACCACCCGTGCTTTGGGGTCGTTGTAGAGAGCCATTACCATCTTCCTATAATTGGGACCAAGCCCAAATTTCTCCAAGCATTGGTCTAGGTATGGCCATGACACCCTGTCGAAGGCTTTTTCTGCGTCTAAGGCTATCATGACAGCTGCGTTGCTGCTTTTGGAGGAGTGGTTAATTATGTGGCATAGTAGCCTTGTGTTATCGTGTGACATACGGTTTTTAAGGTAGCCTACTTGAGAGCTGTGTATAAGCTTAGGTAGGTATGCATTGATTCTGGTTGCTAGTATTTTTGCGTAGATTTTACAATCTACGTTTATGAGTGAGATTGGTCTAAAATTCTTTGCCTGGTTGGTGTTTTTACCTTCCTTTGGTATAACTATTATGTTTGCTTCCGCCATTGACTGTGTCATGCGTCCATTCTGGACACATTTCGTGAATACTTCTTGCATGGTTGGTTTGAGAATGTGTAGGAACTGTTTGTAAAATCCGGCCGTGAAGCCGTCTGGCCCTGGTGCCTTGTTGTCTTTCAGGCTAGCCGTGGCTTTCCCTATCTCGTCCTCCGTTATGGTCAGTTTGAGGATGTTTCGTTCCTTTTCTGATAGCGTTGGTGTGGATATGCTGCCTAGTAGTTGTTTGCCCCCATCGTCTTTTAGTGTCTCGTCTCTTGTGTATAGTCCCTCGTAGAAGTCTCTGAAGACTTCCAAAATTTCTTTGTTTGCGGTCTGTACTTGTTGTGACCGTCTGTAATTGCCCCAATCGAGTGCTGTTTCTGTCTCCCCTTTAGGTAGGATGCTAGGTTTTTCCCTGCTTTGTTTGCTGTGCACAGGTTAATAGATTTGTATTTATTGATCCAGGTCCCTGCTCTTTTGCTCAGTATTCTGTTGAGTTCATACTTCCGTTTAGTTAGGCTCGTGAGGGTATTTTTATCTTCTAGGTTGGCTCTGTGACCGTTCTCTAGATTTTTAATTTCTTTTTCTAGGTCTGCAATTTGTTTGTTCCTTACCTTGTTCAGCCTGCCTTTTATTGTCATGACGGTCCCCCTGATGGTAGCTTTCAAAGCGTCCCATAGCATTCCTCTGTCTGTCTCTGGGGTGTCATTAATTGTTATGTACTCTTTTATAGCCGCTTCTATCTCTGCTCTCGCAGAGATGTTGTTGAGCAGACTGTCATCAAAGCGCCATCTTCGGGTTGGTTTTTCGTTGTGTTTCCCTGAGAGGGTCAGACTGATATGCGAGTGATCAGAGATGGTCCTAGGACCAATTTCCGTGTGGTCTATGAGGTGGGTATGTGTTTCTGACATGAGAATGTAATCTATTCGGCTGTAGGAGTTGTGTGGGTTTGAGTAAAAGGTATATTCTCTAGCGTCTGGGTTACTTAGACGCCACGGGTCTTTCAGGCTGAGTTTGGATCACAGGTTCTTAAGGATATTGCCTCTTTGTGTCGCTGGGCTCGGTTTGTGTGGGTGTTTGTCAATTGCTGGGTCTAGGACCTGGTTCATGTCGCCAGCAACTACAAGAAGGTCATCTAGTGGCAGGGTGTGCAGTTGTGCTCCTACTCAATCCCAGAAGGGTTTATCCTCAGTGTTTGGACCATAAATGTTGGCTACGTGTATTGTTTCCCCCGCTCTTCTTAGGCTAGTCACAAGAGTTCTTCCCTGGGTGTCTGCCTGTGAGTCTACCACTGTTAGCTTTGAGGTCTTGCTCGTTATTGTCACCACCCCATTTTTCTTGTTTTGTGCCGGTGACCCTATAACATCGCCTATCCAGCTGGCTCTGAGGCGCTGTATGTCTTCAGCTTCTAGTCTTGTCTCTTGTAGTACAAATATATCGGCCTTGAGCTTCCTGAGGTGTTCGAGTACTTTCCTCCTTTTCACCAGACTGTTAAGACCTTTGACGTTCAGTGATACTATCTTAACGTCCAATGAGAGGTTTGTCTGAGTGTTGTGCGTCATTTGTGTGGTTTGAAGGTTTGCGATCTGTATGGCCTTACTCTGTACATTCTGCTTTGACCCCCTTTTCCTGGTGCTCGTGTTGTTCGTTGGTGCCTGTGCTTACGCCTGCGCTTGCTGCTCCTGGATGTAGATGTAGAAGTAGATGAAAAGGAAAAGTAGTGAAGAGGAAAGTAAAGAAAAGTACCCCCATGCATGTGCTCCCCGCTCCCCCCACTCTCCCCTGCCCCCCCTGCCCTCCCCTCCCCTCCCGCCCCCTCCCCCCCTTACTTGCTGAGTGGGTGTGCGACGACAAAGGTCCTATGCGCCGCATCGTCCCTGAGGTAAAGTTGTGTTCCTTATTTGGCATGGCCTTGAAAGTTGAGGAGTCTGCAGTCTGCTCGGTAGTTCACTTTGGCCCGTTGTACCCTTTCAGTCTTTGGTATTGGGCTTCCCTGTCCCACTCCTTCCCAGTCCTGAGGTAGATTTTCAGCGAGCTCGTGGGGGTGGACTGGTAAACCCGTTCATAATGTGCTTGGTTCTATTGAGGTAGGCGTGTTGTCATATTGCCTGTGGTGAGCCTTACTCCGATTGTCCGGTTACGTCAGGAGAGGCGCTTCTTTTCGCTGCCCCGGAGTTTTTTGTTTCTTCCATCTCCTCGGCTGGTGGGCCTTGCAGGTACCGTCTTAGGTCATCTGGGTTCTCAAATACCATCATTTCCACTTATCCGTGACTTTGAATCGGGCCGGGCCCACAAAACTGAAACTGGCGCCCCTTTTTCGCAGGGTCTCCCTGAGGGCCAGAAACCCCTTTCTGATCTCGACCGTCGGCCTTGAGTAGTCTTGGGTCAGCACAATTTTGGAACCTGCCCATGTTAGGTTCTGGTTTTTCCTGGCAAAGGCAAAGATGGCCTCAGTTTGGCACGCTCTCAGGGGGTTGCATATGATTGGTCTTGGTCCTTTCCCAGTCGTTGGTTTTCCTGCCGGAACCCTGTAGGCCTTTTGCACTTCGAACTGTCTTCCAAAGTTGATGCCTGTGTGTTGGGGGATCATCTCCTCAAGCATAGCTGCGCACGAGCCTGCTTTGTCTTCTGCCCCCTCTGGTACGCCCAGGATCCTTATATTGCCTCTTCTGGCCATGTCGTCCTGCTCAGCTAGTTGTTTTTGTATGGCTTTCGTGATCCTCTGGCATTCTGCTATTGTTTTGGTGTTGCCTTTGGTAGCATCCTCCACCGAGCTAATACGTTCTTCTGCAGCTTCCATTCTAGTGTTGGTTCTGTGGAGATCTGCTCTTATTGCCGCCAGCTCAAGTTGCATGTTCTCCACCTTTAGCTTTGTTTCCTTCGCCACCTCATTCCCTTCGTTTATTCTCTTTAGGATGGTATCTAGGGTGGCTGTTTCGCCTTTGGTTTTCATCGGGGAACTCTGGTTGTCTATTTTGGGCTTCTTTTGGTCTCCGACTGCTTTCCCCTCAATGTTCGCCATAGTTCCGATGCCTCTGCGTGACAGGATATTGCCTAGTCGCCCTCCCTTTTGGGTCGCTACCGGCGCGTTTACTGGAGTCGCTTTCGATGTTGTTGCATAGAGACCTTGTGATCTGTATCTGCTTGGCTCTCTAATGTGCCTTGTTCTAGTCTTGGCTTTGGGTCCTGCCAGCTTGTGCTTTGTCTCATTCGCGGCCGCGGCTTAGTGCCGACCGCCTTGCGAAGCTTGGGTGTGTGCGGCTGAAGTTGCGCTGGTATGCTCTTCTTGCTTCTGCTTCTGCTTCTGACGTGTCTCAGCCTTAGCTGTTCTTACTGGCAAGGGTTTTCGGCTTCGGCTCTTAGGGGTGGGCTATATGGCGCATCACTCCTTGCGTGTACGCGATGTGTGGTTATGCACTTCCCTTTTGTTGCCGCTTTTCCCCTCTCGGTGCCTGTTGTCTGCTTGCTTCTGCGCAACTGCTGGGGGGGGAGTTACTGTTGCGGCGTTTGTGCTTGCTTGCGCTTCGTTTGCTGTCCTGCCTCTGCTCCACACTCGCGCTCGCTCGCTTCCTTCACGCCCGCCTCACCCTTGTTATGTCCTTCCGAGCTCCCGCTTCTATCCGCCGCCGCTCTCCGGAGGTACCTCTGTGCGTGGTTGAAGTGATTACGGAGTTTCAGTAGTTGCGGTCTGCGCGTTGTACTGGGTGTGCGCTATTTCCGGCAACTGTTGTTTACTTGCCTCTGCACTTCCGGTAATGGCGGCCCCCTTGATTTTCCGGTTTTTCCCGGTTGCCGTTCCCGTTGTTGAGGAGGAGACCGCAGCCAACAGCTACCATAAGCCGCTTGCCCACTTGCTGGTTCCCTCTGCAGATCCCTGCAATGTTTGTTGTTGCGCCGTATTGTTTTCGCTGAACCGCAGCTCCACTTCGCTAAGCACCTCGCTCCGCTCCCCTCCGCTGCCTTCCGCTGTTAGCATTGGTCGCTGTACCTGCGGGGCTCATTGGGGTTGTTCTGGTGCGGCTCCTTTTTCCTCCCTGCGATTGCTCTGTTCGGTGGCCGTGGCTTCTCTTCCGGTTACGCTCCTGGCACCATTTTAGGGGTCCGCACCATCGCCGGGGTCCTGGGGGCTTCGGAGAGTGGTATCTTTGTGCTGTAACCACCCAGTCTCGCAGTTCTTCGACTCGCTTGTATCCTCGCCTTTCCCCTGCCTGAATATGCTTTGCTTGGTTAACACAACCTTGTATGGCGGGTAGTAATGGCCTTAGTTTGCCTCAGGGGTGCGGAGCGAGTGGACTCAGACGACCGTCCACATTGCCATCCAAGCCACGCCCCCCAGTCAGGGGTGATTTCTATCCTACATGTAGCTAGATTTGTATTTTACATGGAAAGAAAGTTTAGTCTAAATCAAACAAAAGAGTATTTTGCACAGCAGACATGATGAACTCGCATATTTGAACGTGCACGTGCTCTCATATGTAATAAAGAAGAACATGGCGGCTCAATGAATTACATTATTTGCCCATATTCACATAATTTGAAACCAGTTTGTGGATCAAGAGCATTACTAATAGGTCAAGTAGATTACTTAAGTCACTAGACCTGCAGCTCTAGTAAACTTTTTATGATTTTTAAAGGCCTGCAGTCCCCAGAATTTCTGTATTACAGTCTTTCTTCCGAAGTAGAAAAACAGGTTTGAAAGCTGGTTTTGCGACATGGATAACCCGGATCTTCACATAGCAGTATTGCAGATCCACACACCTGAAATAAGACACGCGTTGTTTT
The DNA here is from genome assembly GCF_964261635.1 of Lissotriton helveticus. NCBI lineage: Eukaryota > Metazoa > Chordata > Amphibia > Caudata > Salamandridae > Lissotriton > Lissotriton helveticus. Next base: position 94,297,278 of record NC_136058.1, read on the forward strand.
AGTTGCACCTATGTGGGCATTCACATGCACCTACACTTTTCTTGAATTTCCTTTAGGTAGTAGCCTGTTTTGTATGTAGGCGGTAGGCAGTATATATTCTTAAACTGTTTTGTATGTAATATGTATGTTTATTTCAAGATTGTTTCAAAATTGTTGCCTCACAACTTAGCAATGATGTTCCGAGGGTGTACAATAACAATTACAGCAGGTGCCCAGTTCGTAATAGGCTGATGAGTAAAATGACAGCACATATCAGCAGCGGTGCGTCCATTGGGGCATAGGGGCGTAGCCCCACTGCCCTGGACGCACCTCCGTGACAAGACACACAAATTGAAATAATTGAATTCAGACTACGTAACATCACAAATAATAAAGCGCCGCTGCCGCCGCAGCGCAGCGCTTCGGGACACACCCGATGGAATAAGGAGTGCACAGGGGGTGGGGCTGGCTGGTCTGAGTGACAGTCTTCTGCAGCAGGCCAGCACCAGCAGCAGTAATGTCTGCACATGACGATTTTTGGCCTGTAACTTGGCCGAGCATGCGTGTTACTAACCTGACAGCAGCGTTCCCCTTTAGAGACAGACCGAAGGGCAGGGGGTGCTGCTGTAGCCGGGCCCGGGGTTTCAAAGGCGCGCCAGGGCGAGTAGCCTGTGTGACCCCCTAGCCAATCCTAGCGCTGCATGCAGCGCTAGGATTGGCTGGCCCATTGCGCAGAAGTGCAGGCAATCCATTATTGGATGCCGCGCGTGGGTGGTGGCACACTGGCTGAGCACTGCTATCATGGCCAATCACTGTGTGACTTCAGCATGTGAAGCCATGCAGTGATTGGCCATTCGGGACGCGCGCGCCATGACGTTTTTTCACTAGTAGTTAGTTGAGTTTCTAGTGTAGTGTAGTCTAGTGCGGGGGCTCTAGTCGTTGCCAATCGCCACATGCACAGCAGACGTCCGACACTTCTTCACTCGAGTTAACCTACTGTACAGAGAAGGTCGTCGTCGGTTGCCTGTTTTATAGGTAGGTGCCAATAAAACGAGAGAGTGAGCGAGCCGGGATTCACGGGGGCTGATAATTTCAGACCAGGTATAGGAAATGATCAAGGAGGGTGTCTCATGTGGGAGAGATGGGAACTTTGCGGAGGTGACAGGTTTCCTCATAGCACATGGTATCCCCCCTCAGCTCTCCCCCAGAATCGCAGCACCCCATGGAAAGTCTCACTCACAGGGACCTGACTCAATCTCCATTGTAAGGAGAGGGTTAGCTTGGCGGGAAGGAGAGCAAGGACGGCAAAGTTCACTCGTACCCACTGGCGTAGCTAGGGGGGGTGTGGGGGGCGGTCCGCCCCAGGCAGCACAATTCTGGGGGTGGCTGCTCGGCACTGGTGGCCCGTTGCGGCGGCCTTTATTATTTATTTAGGGACACTCACACTGACACTACTGTCAGTCACAGTAGTGGCAGTGTCCCCAGATAAATAATAAAGGCTGCCGCAACGGGCCACTAGTGCCGCGCGCGGCCTAGTTCGAAAGTGAAAGCGCGCACTTGACCTGCTGGCTTCTAACTGCTGCGCCAGTGGCCGATACTCGAAATGTAAACTGAAACACCACATGACAGGGAGGATGGCCTTCTAGCTCAATAGCACCCAAAGATAAACACACATTATTGTCCACTACGAAACACAAACGTTGCGTTTCACATTTCCTTCTTTATGGCACCCAGAGCAGGCAAATAATCTAATGGTTATTGTTAACTGTGCAAACCATTTACAATCGGACCTGCTAAGAAGACAAAGGGGGCACGTTCCAAAAAATAGAAGTTAGAAAGGGAGCATCGACGCAACTACAGAATTTTAGCAATAAGGAAATTAAAGTAATACCTCGGTTGTCTCACTAAACCAGTTTCAGGTTTGAAAACTGCCTTAGCACACAGTGGTGTACTTTGGCTAACTTGGACTCGGAGTATACTGCAACACTGTCATGTAGCCTGCTGGATTTGAGTGAGACAGCGGCCTGCAGGGCTGCCAATTTCCGCCAGGACGTCCAGCGTACGTATGTACTTGCTTATCTCAGGTCCGTCAATCGATTGTATGAAGGAATAACGATTGCCAAAACAACCAATGCCTCTTTAATGCTGTGAGTATTAAGAGTGCCTCATTATAACACTTACCTTTAGAGTAGTTACTTTTACGACGCACATACATGCCTTTCACACGCATGCCTTTACAACGATCTTTTCGTTGGAAAGGCATGCTTGGTTCAGACTTATTTATGTTCGGTAAATGTTCTTTGAAGTGTGTTATTTTTAATGTGTTTATAATTCTTTGTGTTGGGTACCTCTAGTCCGTATTCTGCCTCACCATCTGCTCAATGACTGAACACGTGGTTCTACCGAGCGACAGGAAGGGGGTACATTTAAAGATCTGGTGATGAACAGTTCCCCCTCCCCATGGGCGTGAGCATGGCAAGGCAGAAGGCATCCTCTTTTGAATTTTGGCGAAGTTGCCTGAAGGAAGGCCACGCACATGGGTGGGAGGAAGTTTCTGAAACCCAGAATCAGAGAAGCAGGCACTGACCTAGGCTGCCTGATGTTTGAAGCAATGAACCAAAACGTCTAGCAAATGGTGAAAATGCTACGCAGCCTTAGAAGACAAAGTAAGCTCATTTGTATTTTAATATTTCTAAACGTAATATTAATTTTAATAATTCTCACCGTAATTATAATGTAATGGAATATGCATTTACACGCCTTTACAATGGATTTTTAGTTGTAAAGGCATGCGTGGTGAATGCATATTTGTTATAAAATACTGCGGCGGGGGGGGGGTGGGGGGGGGGGGAAGGCTTGCTTCTTAAAGAGGCATTCGTGGTAAAGCCTTCGTTGTAAAGGCATGCGCAATTCAGCATTCGACACCCCCTGGCTTCTCTCCCTGATATCAACCCTCCTCATTCTCTTCATCACCCGCTGGCTTCTCTCCCTCATACCGACCCTCATTATCTTTATCACTCCCTGGCCTCTCTCCCTCACAGCCTCCTCATTCTCCATCACTCCTGGCCTCTCTCCCTCACACCCTCCTCAATATCACTCCCTGGCCTCTCTCCCTCACACCCTCCTCATCTTCATCACTCCCTGGCCTCTCTCCCTCACACCGGGCCTCCTCATTCTCTTCATCACTCCCTGGCCTCTCCCCCTCACACCCTCCTCATTCTCTTCATCATTCCCTGGCCTCTCTCCCTCACACCCTCCTCATCCTCTTCATCATTCCCTGGCATCTCTCCCTCATACCGACCCTCCTCATTATCTTTATCACTCCCGGCCTCTCTCCCTCACACCGGGCCTCCTCATTCTCTTCATCACTCCCTGGCCTCTCTCCCTCACACCCTCCTCATTCTCTTCATCATTCCCTGGCCTCTCTCCCTCACACCCTCCTCATCCTCTTCATCATTCCCTGGCCCCTCTCCCTCATACCGACCCGCCTGATAGGTTTCATTTTCTAATGCCCCGCCCACTGCATACATTATGCTTATGAGTTAGCAGAATGTGTCTAACTACTGATATATTCATTTATGCATTTACGTTTATATGCTTCTATTAGTTATTCATTTATGCGTGTGACATTACTACAGTTATCCTTAGCTTAGCTTGTGTGCCACCATTTTGAAGCATCTCCCTTTCTGCGCGAGTTACACTTGCTCACCCCCTCCCGTAGGAATGAGAATATTCCTCATGTCAGCAATTTTGCCTTTCGGCCCACTGTGACTGAAACTACTAGCGAAACCTCTTATCTCGTTCTCATGTGCTGGGGATGGTAAGACTCGGCTCCGTGTCCTTGGGATGAGATAGGAGAATGTTGCAATCCCAGGTGCAGATGCCTACTGTATGAGACCATTGTTCACCATCTCAGGGGTCCAGTACTTTTCCACAAATGGGCGTGCCTTATTCTGCTTTTTGTATTATAATGTGTTACTGTGATGATGTGAGGCAGTCCTTCTCGGCGCACTCTTAGGGGTGAGGTCGATATAGGGCCCTCTCATATGGGAGTTTGTGGCCTAATAAATTGTTTTGTTATTCTTCTCCACTGTCCGGCTGACTTATTATTGGGTAACTATAGGTGAGTGCGGTAAGTCACTCGGGTGGAATTGAGCCACGCTTATCAGATGGCGCCCGAACAGGTACTCCGCGATTAGGACCTTTCTCACCCGTAAGTGGGTAGCAGAAGGCCGGAGACCCTCTGGTCGGCACGGTGGGTCTGGGTACCCATTTGATGCCGAGCTTGGTTCTCGCAGCGCTGCCCCACCCTGCTGATCGGAAGAGGTCTCGGTCCATGATCCTACGCCGGAGTCCGGAAGGCGGAACTTTGGAGCTGACCGTGTTTGTCCTGACAGCCGGAGGTGGAGAACGGTAGAGGTCGGTACCGCGCATAGAAGGTGAGTGGTCCGACTGTTGCTTGGAGGAGCCGGAGTGCTCCGTGAGACCGGTGTGTCTCTGGTGATTGGAGGAGCCGGTGTGCTCCTGGGGCTAGTGTGCTCCGGGGAACTCAGAGTGCAAGCGGCGCTCTGACAGACTTGACGGAGACTGGGTGAACGGTGGGTTGTTGTCATCCGACTGGATAATACTGCAGTCGGCGGACGGCTTGCTACGGGAAGATCTCGGAACTCACCCGAACACCTAGGGTGGTGGTTCACGGGAAAGAGCGCCGAGTCTCGTGTGGTGTAGCGCATGCCGATATGTAGTGTTGTCCAGGAGGCGGATGTGTTCCCCAGTCTCGGAATAGCGGGTGTGCGCTGTTCGGTCTGCGGTAGGGTCCAGGTTCCCCAGGACTTGGTCGAAGGGCCTTGTCCCATTTTGGTAACACGTGTCTTGGTACGGATTTCATGTAGCGTGCATTAAAGTTGTGAGTGTGATTTACCGGTAAGCGAGTAAGTGTGTAAGTGTGAATCTGTGTTTTAGTGTGTGATTGTGTGAGAGCAAGATGCCGTGTTTCAGTAGATTGCGGTGTTTGGGGTGCTGTGGTGAGGTTTCAGACGTTAGACTGGGCGAGAGCCAACCTGCACCAACGGAGGCCTCTCCAAATTTTGAAATGTACGTAAAGCACGGCTTACCCCCGATCTTGTTTTCTACTTTGTGGCATAAGTATACAAAAGATAATGTGGATTTGCAGTGGCCTTTGCTTGGTTCTTTTGATGGATCAAAATTAGATTATTTACAAAACAGATTGTTTGCTAGGCGCAGCCGCCAGAGCATGTTCGATTCTTTGCGGATGTGGCAGAAGGAGGTACGAGAACGGCAAATGAGGGAGGAGAAAGTGGCTCAGAAGAGAGCGGCGCAGACTATGGCGCAGAAGGCCAGGGAACATACTAAGAAAGAGAATGAGCTGCGTATTGAGCGCGCAGATAGACGTTTTAGGCTATTGGATAATAAGAGTTATGTAGTGAGAGAAGATGACCAAGATGAGATGGAGGACATTTTGAACACTCGACCCCCTCCCCCATATGCACCGCAGCCCTTGTACCCCGTGCTGGTGGATTCCGCCTCTCAGGCAGTAGTTTCAGTTCCCCAAGTCAGTGCCCCACCCTCGTCCGGTACACCTGCTTCCTCCGTGGTTGGACGAACTTCCCCCTCTGCAACTGCACCCCTGCTCTCCTTCTCTGCGACAAGCCCAATTGCGTCTGCTGTGTTCTCCCCGGTGCTCTCCGATGGCCCCGCTATCCCCACTGTTTCTGCCAGTACTACCCCTCAGGGCGCGTTGCTAACTCCCACTAGAGGAGCGGGAGGCGGACTATTTACTCAGGTACGGAAGTTACTCACGCGTTCTAATGTTGGGTTAGATGAGAAGACAATGGTAGCTAATCAAGCTTGTCAATGGGCCAGGAATAACATTTATTCATTAGAAGACATTTGGTCTACCATGAAAGACTATGAGCCTTTGATGCAACAGCATGCTTTGTGGCACATGTCGACGACATTGATAGCGTTGTGGGAACAGGGATATGGTGGGGAAGCGCCGGCGATTCTCCGTGATATCAAGAATAATGCTTATAGGGCTAACACTGGAATAAAAGAGGTGTTCCATAGCCTGAGGTACTTGTTAGAATATAGAAATGAGTTACCCTCAGCGGGAGAACCCCATTTCCCTGGGATACATCCGATGCGTGAAGTACACCCTGTGTTTCACCCTGAGGTACCTGAAATTATAGACCCGACATCACAGGTTGTGACCCGAGCTCGTATCGACGCTCATTTCCAGGAACAGTGGGTGTATACGCCCTGGAAACGGAGCGAGGTATTAGCTTTGAAGGCTCAGTTGCCTGACTCGAGAAAAAATCCAACGGCTTATTACAAAGAATTAACAGAGGCAGCTTCCTCGACGGTTATGACTTTAGCAGATATTGAATTATTTTTCGGATTATTGGTTCCTGTGGACGTGTGGAGACAGGTGAAGGGTTCAGATCATAGAGAGGAGCTGGGTGGTACTTGGGAAGAATTCAAGGATTGGGATAACGAGCGAAAGCCAGGCGAGAAGCCGAAGGCGGAGATACTAGCACTGCCAGGGCGCATAATAAAATACATGCACTCACTCATCCCGCCAAAGAAAGTAGACTGGGATAAGTTGACGGCATGTAGACAGAAGAAGGATAAGGCTGTTTCAGATTTCTTCACCCGTTTTGAGGAAACGTTCATGGATTTTAGCGGGCAGGATATATCTCAAGATCGAGGGCTGCGCCTTTTTGTTAACAGATTCATAACGAACCTGTTGCCAGAAATATCAGCCCGATTGCAAGCGTCAGAGAGTACATGGACGACATCCACTCCCTCTGGGATTTTGAGTATGGCCCAGTATTATGAGCATAGAGAAAATGAGAATAAGGACAGGCAAGAAAAGAAGGCGAAGGATTTGAAGACGAAAGTATTGTTGCAGCAAGTGGCGAAGGGTCGGGGACGTGGAGCCCCGCCCGTGACGATTTGTCGAGGAGGAAGTAGCTACGGAAGGGGAGAGAAAAGAGAGCGTTTGGGACCGAACCAGTGCGCCAACTGCAAGCAGGAGGGGCACTGGTGGAAAGACTGTCCACTGCTCCGGTCCGCTGCTGGACCTGGCAGAGGACGGGGACGGGGAGACGCGCATAAGGATGTTAGACAGTCTGAAGAAGGCAGGAGACAGGGAGGGAATTACTTTGACGGAGGAAGGGATAGCGTAGGGCAGAGCGCGGGACCTGTTTCTGTGGATGTTGATCAACGTGGGCCTTATGTAACGGCAGACTTGTCAGGATCCCCTCAGAAATGTTTAGTGGATACAGGTGCTACGAAAAGTTCTGTGGCACGTTCCCAGGTCCCAGGGGCGGCTCTGTCTGGCAAAACTAATATTTCTGTGGGGTTCTCCGATACCCCAGTGGTTAGCCCCATCTCTAAGCCCCTTGCACTTACGATTGGCCCTTTTACTGTTGACTCTCCTTTCCTTTTGACTTCAAATTGTGGTGAGAATTTACTGGGTTTGGACTTGTTGAAAAGACTGAATGCTACTATTTACTGTTCTCCAGATGGTGTGTACCTAACGTTGGGTCCTTCTGTCGCGCATGCGCAGCAGTGTTTCTCAAAAGATGAGCCCCTCCCAGTCGAGTTGGAGGGTGTTCCTGCGAGTTTGTGGGCCAGCAGCGATACTGATGTGGGCAAAATGGACATTGCTCCAGTGTCTATAAAGGTTAAGGTGGGAGCGAATCTGCCCCGGATACCCCAATACAAAATATCTAGGGATGGGGAGAGGGCTCTGTTGCAAATAATACAGGATTTGATTCGGTCTGGGGTAGTAGAAGAAACAGATTCTAACACTTGTAATAGTCCCATTCTCCCGATCCTTAAGAGGCCCTCATGTGATGCTGGCGAGGGTACACCTGATGTCTATCGTTTTGTGATTGATTTGCGCCACATTAACAAGGTGGTTGAGCCTCAGTATCCGGTGGTCTCTGATATCACTACCATTTTGACTATGATACCTCCCTCAGCTAAGTATTTTTCTGTACTGGACCTTAAGAACGCTTTCTTTAGTATCCCTGTGCATCCAGATAGCCGTTATCTCTTCGGATTCTCATTGGCTGGCCGAAGTTTTAGATTTTGTAGAATTCCCCAAGGTTATACGGAAAGTCCTAGTATTTATAGTCAAGCTTTGAAAGCACAGTTGGATGATTTGGAGCTCCCACAGGGTAATGTCTTGCTGCAATATGTGGATGATATTCTCTTTGCTTCAGACACTGAAGAAGGATGCCGAGAGTCTACTGTTAAATTGTTACACCATTTGGCCTGTAAGAGACACAAGGTGTCTCTTCCTAAATTCCAATACTGCTGACAGGAGGTTACCTACCTCGGTCATCTCCTATCGAAGGTGGGGAGAAGGCTGACGCCGGAGCGCATCAAGGCGATAACTAACATGGCAGTACCTAACACGCAGCGAGAGGTGCACGAATTTCTGGGCATAACATCGTATTGTCGTCAGTGGATACCTAACTATGCTTTACTAACAAAACCCCTTCTGTATCTGACTACCAAAGAAGTGTGCGAACCCCTACCTTAGACCCCAGCATGTCAAGAGGCATTTGAGTCACTAAAAACTGCTTTATGTTCTGCGCCTGTTTTGGGAACACCCGATTACCAGAAGCCTTTTGTACTTTACGTGCACGAGGCGGAAGGTTGCGCCTTGTCTGTCTTAACCCAGAGTTTTGGTGGGAAATAGAGGCCTTGTGCTTACTTCTCTGCTATGCTTGACAACGTGGCAAGAGCATTGCCGAGCTGTCTAAGGGCTACAGCGGCTGCTGCGGTCTCCATAAGACAATCGGCAGGGCTCGTACTGGGTTCAGCTCTTACAGTAATGGTACCACATGCCGTGGACATTTTGTTAAACAGGACACAGACGCAGCATTTAACTAGTGCTCGTCTAACTGGTTATGAGATGACATTATTCGCCCCACATGTAACGATAAAAAGATGCGCCACCCTGAACCCAGCCACGCTATTACCTCTTCCTTCAGATGAAAAAGACGATGAGATCCATGATTGATTGTTTCGGACAGAGGAGGAAACAAAAGGGAGAGTAGATTTAACGGATAAGCCCCTTGATGATCCTGATGGGGAGCTGTATGTTGATGGGTCCTGTTTTAAATTAGCAGATGGTACCACAACAGCAGCATATGCCGTCACGACTTTGAAAACAGTGGTGGAGACTTCTAGAGTCCCGTACAACTCAGCTCACGCTGCTGAGATAATAGCATTGATGCGTGCATGTGAGTTGAGTGAAGGATTGGATGTGAACATTTATACGGACAGCCAATACGCCTTTGGCGTGGCTCATAGTTATGGGAGACTGTGGGCAGAGAGGGGATTTTTGACATCACATGGACAGAAAATTCAAAATGGTCCGTTGATATTACGACTATTGACAGCCCTGACACTTCCCAAACGATTAGCTGTGATTAAGTGTAGTGCACATAAAGCAGTGGTGGATGATGTAGGACGAGGAAATGCATTTGCAGACCAAACAGCTAAAGAAACTGCTAGGACAAGACTTCCACGAATGTTTGTGGCAGGGCCAGCGAGGTGGGTACCGGACGTTAACATGTTTGCAGACACGGTACAGAGTGTACGGAACATACAAGAGAAAGCAACTGAGGAGGAGTTGAAAAGATGGAAGGATGGAGGGGGGCGGTTGGACTCGGATGAATGTTGGACGGATGTGTCAGATAAAAGACGATGGTTGCTTCCAAATGCGTATGTCCTCCCAGTAGTGACAATGGCTCATGGACCAGCCCATATAAGCGCAAAGGGCATATGCAAACTGTTAGACCCGGTGTGGAGTAACAAAAATATTTCCAGGGTGGCGACACATTTGGTACAACAGTGCATGGTTTACATAAGACATAATCCTGGGAAGGGAACACCTGTCCCTGTAGGTAATTTCGCACCCCCATCCTACCCCTTTGAAGTGATACAGATGGATTACATTGAAATGGAAAGGGTGAATAACCTTAAATATGTCCTTGTGGTGCTGTGCTCATTCAGTAGGTGGGTGGAGGCTTTTCCAACAAAAGATTGTACAGCCATGTCGACAGCTAAGATGCTGATCAAGGAGTATTTTAGTAGATATGGTTTACCTAGAGTGATCTGGAGCGATAATGGCACGTCCTTCAATGCTGAACTGATGAAACAGATCTGTAAGGGATTACAAAAATTCCATGCAGCCCAACATCCACAGGCTGCGGGTTTGGTTGAAAGATTTAATGGCACACTGAAACTATGGCCAAGATACAGGAGAGTACAGGGCTACGTTGGCCAGATGCGCTCCCCCTTGCTCTACTGTCCACAAGAGTAACAGTGAATTCTAAGACAGGAGTTTCCCCCCATGAAGTTGTATTTGGCAGGCCTGCCAATGTGTGGGGTGTTCCTAGACCTAAATGTTTCTCAGAGATATAATATCCTTTGTTGACAGATTACCTGTATGCTTTGACTAAAGATCTTCGTTCTATTCATCAGCAGGTAGCAGACACACTGAAGCCGCTTCCTGAGGGGCCCGGCCACGGCATTAACCCAGGGGACTGGGTTGTGGTGAAGAAATACCAGCGGAAGTCCTGCTTGGAGCCTAGATGGTCTGAACCACGGTTGGTGCTCCTCACCACCCGCACCGCACTTCGAGTGGAGGGTCGGAAGGCGTGGACGCACGCCTCCCATGTCAAGAGAGTACCTCTTCCTCTACCCTATGATGCGTGGGTCCGAGGTGGCGTCGCAGATCACGAAATGGAATGCGTGCCTCGACACCTCCCCTTCTCTGACGCTTTACTGATTGGGGAGGAAAACAACGAGAACGCGAGGAAGCCAGCCCTGAGTACAAGTAGCGAGGCTTCTGTTGGTCACAGTGCTCAAACGACGGAAGCCACCTCCTTTCAAAGTGATCCTCCCATTCTGTTTTCAGACCCCGAAGTGCGAGGGAGCACTCGCTATAACTTGCGGCCCAGGAAAGAGAGGCGAAAGAACTGAGCACTGGAAGAAGGGCTACGATAGGGATTAGGAGTGGACTATATTCAACAGGTTAGCCTAGTAATAGGGATGGACTGCTGAAAGAGCCCTGGTGCACTTTTGAGACACTGCTGAACGGAACATTAGCGTTGTGTGTGGGCCCAAGTTCAGTGCTCCTGAGTTGCTGCAGTTATGCGACTCCGTCGAGGGATTAGGGTTGCGAGATTGTAAGCCTACCTATGAGGCTTTAACGGACATAGGGAGAAGAGCCCTTTTGAAGGGTGAAGCACCCCTCTGGCCGGTTTTGGAGTGTCTGGAACTTTTTAGTAGAGCCCCTAGTGTCTGGAACTTTTAGGATATCCCTTGGTCCGTTCGTTAGGTGAAATGTATCCCTTTGGTCGTCCTATTCCCGAGGAGGAACAGCCTTTTGCTGCTCCTCGCAGATCTGAACCCGATTCCCCATGGCATGCTCTTCCACGAAAAGGCAAAATTGTGGTTATTGTGGTGTTCATTATTATATTTCTGATAATACTTGGAATACTGTTCTTTCTGGATGAAGCTTACCCTGTCCACAAACTGATTCCTACCCCCTCTCCCTTGCCAGAGCATAATATGATTACCGTTGATTATGGAGAACAATGTATGAGAAAAGGATATCGTGATAATGTTTTCATAAAAACTTTACACCATGCGCATGCTGTGTATAATGTGACAGACTGCTGGGTCTGTGGGTTGCTTCCTTCTGCTGCATATAAAAAGGACAGGTTACTGGCACTTCAATTGACTCCTGTGAATAGCTGTGTGGGCTGGTACACCCTGATAGGCATGGTAAAGTTCTTTCAGCAGCCTGATTCTCTGACCCCACGACTCCCTGGTAGTGGGTCAACACTGACTATGCGAGTACGCCCTCTGCCCCCTTCATCCCTTGGACGGTTTTTTATTGATGGACGTTTCGACTAAACATTCTTAGAGACTTGCTCGAAAAGGGTTGAACGATTTATGACGCCTAATGACACTGACAAAGTGCGAGAGAGTTTCCTACAGTTGAACTCTTCCCTAGCATACAGGCATCCCCCTGCAGATAATAGTACTGGTCATTCTCTGGTACCTCTAGCGACAGTAGGGCCTTCACCTTATTTTTGTATTCAGGGTAGAGGTCCGATTAAAGTGGGCGACAGCCTTTGCAATGTGACTGCCTCGATCCGACTGCCCCTTAGTCCGTCACTGGTTACACCACCGAATATCTATTTCGTATGTGGAAATAATGGGTACTTATGGTTGCCTGAGGGTTGGGGTGGGACCTGTTACTTAGCGTACTTACTTCCACCTGTTTATGTGGCACCTTCAGATTATCATAAAATACACAGACGATTTGCTATCATGCGAGGACAGCGCAAAAGGAGGGACCTCCAAGTTGAGGATGTGGATCAGACTGACACTTCGGGACAGCAGTTCACTGACTTCTCAAAGGGTTTATTACCATTCTGGGGTCCTATCTTTAATAGTAGAGCCATTAGACGTTTGTCAAGGGTCATGGAAAAGGTGGTGACAACAGAGGTAGATATTGCAGCCAATATGTCTCTTGAGATGCAGGCTATGAGATTATTTACGATCCAGAACAGGATGGTGCTTGACGTCATCCTAGCAGATAGGGGTGGAGCTTGTCGCGTCATCGGGACGTCTTGCTGCGTGTACATCCCTGACTCCGCCCCGACTGTCAATTTAGCTGTCCAGAAACTCCATAGGTTAGCGACTGAACTCCATTAGGACACAGGTACATGGTCCTTGCAGACATGGCTATGGGGTATCTTCTCCTCCTGGGGTTGGAAAATATTGATGGGTTTAGTGGGGATAGTTGGTGTCCTTTTAACATGTTGCCTTTGTGTGTATTGCCTTCCTCCTTGCTGCTCTATGTGTGCCAGAAATATACGAGTTCCTAAAAGACGGACAAAACAATTCCTTGCTTCCAATGATCTTGAACTTTATGATCCCCGCTGGCTGATGTTTATTGATTATGATGTTCTTGATTAATGTGCTATATTGGCCCCTCAGAATTTGCTGTAAAGGCTCTCCTTTTAGTTAATAAAGTTAGCCACAGTCTGCTAAAAGGAGGGTCTGATAGGTTTCATTTTCCCATGCCCCGCCCACTGCATACATTATGCTTATGAGTTAGCAGAATGTGTCTAACTACTGGTATATTCATTTATGCATTTACGTTTATATGCTTCTATTAGGTATTCATTTATGCGTGTGACATTACTACAGTTATCCTTAGCTTAGCTTGTGTGCCACCATTTTAAAGCATCTTCCTTTCTGCGCGAGTTACACTTGCTCACCCCCTCCCGTAGGAATGAGAATATTCCTCATGTCAGCAATTTTGCCTTTCGGCCCACTGTGACTGAAACTACTAGCGAAACCTCTTATCTCGTTCTCATGTGCTGGGGATGGTAAGACTCGGCTCCGTGTCCTTGGGATGAGATAGGAGAATGTTGCAATCCCAGGTGCAGATGCCTACTGTATGAGACCATTGTTCACCATCTCAGGGGTCCAGTACTTTTCCACAAATGGGCGTGCCTTATTCTGCTTTTCGTATTATAATGTGTTACTGTGATGATGTGAGGCAGTCCTTCTCGGCGCACTCTTAGGGGTGAGGTCGATATAGGGCCCTCTCATATGGGAGTTTGTGGCCTAATAAATTGTTTTGTTATTCTTCTCCACTGTCCGGCTGACTTATTATTGGGTAACTATAGGTGAGTGCGGTAAGTCACTCGGGTGGAATTGAGCCACGCTTATCACTCCTCATTATCTTTATCACTCCCTGGCCTCTCTCCCTCACAGCCTCCTCATTCTCCATCACTGCCGGCCTCTCTCCCTCACACCCTCCTCAATATCACTCCCTGGCCTCTCTCCCTCACACCCTCCTCATTCTCTTCATCACTCCCTGGCCTCTCTCCCTCACACCGGGCCTCCTCATTCTCCATCACTCCCGGCCTCTCTCCCTCACACCCTCCTCATTCTCTTCATCATTCCCTGGCCTCTCTCCCTCACACCCTCCTCATCTTTATCACTCCTGGCCTCTCTCCCTCACACCCTCCTCATTCTCTTCATCATTCCCTGGCCTCTCTCCCTCACACCCTCCTCATCTTCATCACTCCCTGGCCTCTCTCCCTCACACCCTCCTCATCTTTATCACTCCCGGCCTCTCTCCCTCACACCCTCCTCATTCTCTTCATCATTCCCTGGCCTCTCTCATTCTTACGAATGCACCTGCTTTTTGTGTTAGGGCAGCTTGCGCTACTGGTCCCTTAGCTGTTCCTGCTCTGTGTTTGTGTGTGTGTGAGAAGCTCGAAGTGCCAGCTTCTGTGTGTGCTACAGGGAGCTTGCACTGTGGATGAGTGTATATGACCTTCTCTTGCTATGAGGAAAGTGGCAATGGTATACAAAGTGTATACAGTGGTGTATATAATATGCTATCTTGAAGCAGGTCTTTTTTGTGGCTGATTCACCTAAGGACAAGAATCTGTGTCCTGTATCTGTGTTGAGAGAAACATGTTTCGTGGTGTGGACGTATCCCCCTGATCATCCATCATGATTAGGGCTCCTGGTTTTATGGTATTTATTTTATTAACATTTCCGACTGTATTTATCCATATTTATTTTTTGCCTATATAACTGGTATATATTTCAATGTTTATTTTGTACTTTGAGAATAAATGGAGCCGTAAAATTGTATATTTCTGTGTTTATTTATCTCTTGAACATGCATACATGGATGCCTGTCACAATTTAGCAAATTAAGCAGCCATGTATAACTAAACACTACACTCATAAGTACATATTAGTGTTATACTACAAAAATATGTTAACATATGCCTTTTTAAGGAAATCTCATCCTGTTTTTTAATTCCCCATGATTTATGTATGTTTAGTGCTAGGAGGTCCAAGTCTGTGCTAGAAAACAATGTGAATATGTACGTAAATATTTAAAAGTTCCATCACTGACAGTATTAGATAGGTTGCATTGTCAGAAAGTTTGAAGTGATGCCATCAATTACAGCCAAAACAGGCGTAAACGCAATTTGACCAGTTGAGCACATTTACATTTGTTTTAGGCAACCAGACTTGTTTAGCTGTCTGCCCCTCCCTCGGGCTAGTTGCAAGACTAAAATATACCCAAATTGCCACGCATAGTGATTGTGTCTGCCCAGTCCCTGTGAATTGTACACCTTCTTAGGTATTTTGTGAAAGTGTTTTATTTTTTTAATAGCGCATGCTACCTATATTGAGTCTTTTTGAAGCTGCCTACATATGTCAATACAACTCAAACATGGCTGTAGTAGATAGTGAGACCTTTTCTTTTGGACCTGGGACATTAGGTGGTTCCGGCCACTATATGTGGTGGGCACTGCTAAGGACGGCAGGATGGCACTGTTCAGGATGGCATTTGTTTTAGTACTTTGTGAAAGCTGATAATCTAAATCATTGAAACTGACATGCCTTTATTTAATTGCCTCAAGCTGTGCATGGTGCGAGCGTGAGCCACACTGTTAAAACATAGTATTTCAAGCTGGTATTTATTTAAAGTCTTATAGTCTGAATTCAGCACCTGAGCATAATAGGACGGAATGTATGAAGCTCTGTGGTTATACTGAATAAGCAGCTACCTATGTTATGCCATCTATTAATGTAATAACTGCACTTTCACAATTGCTTTATTAATCTTCCTGCTTTCTCAAATTTGCTTGAAAATGCACGATTTTTCTTCTTTTTTTCCAAAATTTTCTTGGGGGGGGTTATCCCCCAAAACCCCCCTTTTGGGGTTCGGGCTCGCTCGCTGCGCTCGCTCACTACGCCGCTGTATGCAAATCACTTTGCGCCCCACCACTTTCAAATGTCACCCACCGCCCCTGGCACATATGCAGTTTGAAATAAGCTGGTGAATAAAATTACAGCACATATACAGTTCGTAATAAGCTGGTGAGTACAATTACAGCACATATGCAGTTCGTAATATGATGGTGAGTACAATTACTACACATATGCAGTTTGTAATAAGCTGGTGAGTAAAATTACAGCACATATGCAGTTTGTAATAAACTGGTGAGTAAAATTACAGCACATATGCAGTTTGTAATAAACTGGTGAGTAAAATTACAGCACATATGCAGTTTGTAATAAGCTGGTGAGAAAAATTACAGAACATATGCAAGTCGTAAAAGGCTGGTGAGTACAATTATAACATATACAGTTTGTAATAGGATAGTGAGTAGAAACACTGTACATATGCAGCTTGCAAAAGCAGGTGAGTACAATTACGGCACACATGCAGTTCTTAATATGCTGGTGAGTGCAATTACAGTACATATGAAGTTCATATAAGCTGGTGAGTGCAATTACTGTTTTAAGGAACAATGGTCCCTAGCGAGAAAGCTTTTGAGACAAAACATATGAAGATAGAAACACAATGATATCTTCTTTAGCTGTCCTAGTGGACATGATCATTTAATGTAAAAGGTGAAAGGGAACAATAAGTGGGAACATAGTTATGTCAAAGAAATTCAGGCAAACAAAGAAATGTGGCCAAACAAATTGTAACAATCAGGTCACCAATGAATATTTTCGAGCTCCCTAGCACATATTGATACAAATTATACAGTTATGTCGACGATGTTTCGATGCCTCTAAATAAATGCCGGGATCCTCTTCAGGACAAAAGAATAGATGCCTGAGGCAATTGCCTTTGACTTAATTAGATGGAGGGCGTGAGATAAGGAGGCATTGTCCTAGCATAAAACCCGTCATAATTGGTCAACCGAGGACGTCAGGAGACATTGAATCCTAGAATAGCGTGGATGGGCATGGTGCTTTTTTATGGTGAGGTGCTCTATGCCAAAATAACTCCAATATGGAAGGGATGTGGTCTGATAACGGCAGCTGGTGAAGGTGCCTCTGCGGGAAAAGTAGTTCCAGGCCGAGACAGGTAACCAAAACAATTACGTCGCTAGGGAGGCCATATGCAGTTTGTAATAAACTGTTGACTACCTAGGGGCTTATTTATGAGCCCTTGCGTCACTTTTGGGGCACCGGTGCATCACTTTTTGTGTCGCACGAGCAGCGTAAAAAATGCGCCATGTTACCTCTTATTTACAAAGTGACGCATTTAGGTAGATGCCGTCACTTTGTAAACCCCTGTGCCACATTATACCTGCGCCAGGTATAATGTATGCAGGGTGGGAATTCTGACGCAAGAAAGCCTCGTAGAAGTGACGCAGTGAAATCTATGAGATTTCACTGCGTCACTTCTAGGACGCAAATGCGTCAATATCTTAGGTCTGCCTCACAGCAGGGGTAAGATATTGATGCATTTGCATCCCAGAAGCCCTTTCACATGGGGCTTGCCCTATGTGAAAGGGTACATTGCTGGAGTTGCATCACTTTTGTGACAAACTCCAGCAATGCGTCATTTTTGCGCCTATAGATACGTCAAAAATACTGACGTATCTGTAACTCCTTGCGACATGATGCGTCATACTGTAAATATGACGCATCCGGCATGTGGCAAGGAGGGCGCAATGAAAAGTGACGCATCACTGTTTTCATGCAGCAATGCGTCCCTTTTCATAAATGAGGCCCCTAGTGTTTTCTTAAAGGGGATTTCACTCCAATTCTGCGCCATAGAAGCTATTGAGTAACCAGGGAAGCCACGTTTTTTAATTGCATCTGTTGACACATTTGAGTACACCTATAAGTAAAGTTTTCATTTGGTATATGTGACACGTTTAGTGACACTTTATCACTGGCAGGTAGACTACACTCATTTTTTCTGGATACCTCTCATGTTTGTGTGTGAGCACAGGATACATATCCAGTCATTCTGAAACATCCCTCACAGCAACCATTTCAATAGGTATGAACATTACAGGGCCTTGAGTGCAGAGTCTCTTAATTACCACCAGCTCCCGCTGTCAGAATCCTGGCTGCAGAGCTTTCACTACCCAGAGCACCGCACTGCAGGGAACCCAACCGCTCCAGCACCAAACCTCAGAAGCATTATTGTAGGTCCCCCCACTGCACCGGCACTCACAGCTGGTGCCTTGCTGCAGAACCCTGTGTGGACTTGCTAGCTCTTTAAGCCCAGTAGACTTTGGCTGTATATCTCCTTCAAAGCCACTTGCCAGCGATCTAACTTAGTGCAACTCTTTAAGCATGGCTTTCAAAGCCCGGTGCATAGTGCCAGGTGCCCCTGTCTTTGAGCTGGCTTTGAGCTAACGCTGCTTTCTGTGGGTCCTGCAGTCTATATGCATAAAGCTATGATAGGAAACTAGAAATTGCAAGTACAAGGCACGAAAGCCTATTGGTTTAAAGCTAAGATGCTTTAGGAGATTGTTGGCATCTATGTAGCGTGACCAGGATTCCCAGATGTGCCAGGACCGTCCCGGGTTTCCACCAGCTGTCCCAGCAGATTTTGTGAAATTTAGCTCTTTTCCCAGTTTTTAGAGCGGTCGTCAGAAAACAGTGGGAGGTGCCTTTTCAAGTTTTCATCTGTTATAAGAAAGCGATTTAATTAACAGGCATGCTGCTGGCTTTAAAAATTGCATTTTATTTATGTTCTTACTGCGTCGTCTGTAATTACCTACTGAGCAGTGCTGTCCTTTCTGTGTGCTCGTTTGAAGTAAAATTGTCGTCCTATTTTTGTGAAATGTTCCTGTTTTTTCATTTTAAAATTCTGGTCACCCTACATTTATGCCATCACATGTCTGTGACGCCCCCCTTCAAACTACCCAAATTCTTCCCCAGTATATTTGAAACAGTCCAGGCAGGCTCCCATGGCAACAGGACACCCATTCTATCACACACCAAATCGAATAACATGCAGTAATGCCATAAAACTACAGTGAAAGGGTCATTAGTTTGACACAGTAAATTAAAGGCAATTTGGACGAACCTTTAATATCCCACAAATGTAATTGTTTGCAATAAAATCTTAGATTTATCTGTTCGCTTTGAAGCTTAACCCCTTGGCCACGGTGGTAATTTCGCCACGGCGCTGGGGGGGAAGGGGGCCGCGCAGCGCCACCATGCTCGTGACGGAACCACTCCTTCACGAGCCACGGGCGCGCTGTGCTTGTGACGGAGTGGTTCCGTCACGGCCCCGCCCGCTCAAAAGAACGTGCCGTGCAGGCGCGAAATCACTGCAGCGCAGGCGCAGCGGCCGGGCCATGACGGAACTACTCCGTCACCAACACAGCGCGTCCATGGCTGGTGACGGAGTGGTTCCGTCACCAGCATGGATGTGATTAAGGTAAATATCAAATGTTATCGGATTCACTTTCTTACAGTCCCCTTTAAATAATAAAAGAGGACCTTTGCGGTAATAGCATCCATATCCAGTGGCTTCCTGTGACGCAGCACCTTTGGCTAGTCTTGCTTTTTATGTACCCAAAAGTGCTGACATTAGTTGTGCTGGAACAGTTGTCAGAGTGCAGATGCTGCCGTCAGTGTTACGTCAGCAGAGCCATTGGTGGTGTGAAAAATCCAGGTTTTAGACTAAATTTAGTAAATGACCCATGTCTTTTCGGCCAAAGAATGACAGAAGAATAGTGTGTGTCCAGCGGTGCATTTTGGTGCACATAGCCCAAAATAACTACAAGCATGGTGCACTCTGTACTGTATTCTACACAAAGAGCATTTTCAATTGAAATGACCATGACATTGGCATCAGTCATGCAGCTTTACTGCTAAATCAATGTAGCATCCAAACAACAACATGCTGAACGAGACTAGGCACATATGTATTATTTGTGCATTACACAAGTAAAGTGTCTTAGTTTAATTTGATCTTATTAAAATCGTTGGGCATCTTGTCGATGTCGGTGGGACCACTACCAATAGGCCGTCAGTGGCGGTACCACTGACAGACAGCTCTTCATGCAGACTGCTGCATTACGATGCAAGCGGTTGGACCCTTGACTGTCGGGGGACGGACCGCTGCCTCTGACAAAATCAACTCATCCCGAGGGGGCGGCAGTCGAAATCGTGATCCTGAATGGAGGCGGTGCCTCCTCAGCCACCACCGTCAGGCTTACGATGTCCCTTTTCGACTGCCTGCTGCCATTAAAAGGCAGCTGGAAAAAGACATTGGGGGCCCCAAGCAGGGGGGGCAGGTACCCCGTGGGCCACTGTAATGTGGCCCTGGGGGTACATGTAGTGCTCCCCATGTAAATTCATGCACCGTGTGCCGGGCACCACGGGGTGCCTGGCACACGGTGCATGAATGTGCACAAAGTGCTCAATAACACTGCGGCTTGTGCTGCGGCCCTTTTCCAGAATAAAATTCTAATTACAAAAAAATTACTCATCTCACTTGAAGGTTTCTTGCTGCTGATATATTCTGAAATAGTTGCAAATGTACATTTACAAATGTTAAAGTTTTGTGTGCTAATAAACATGTGAGATCCTGCAGGCTTTCTGTACTTCAACAATATGGGGCCCGATGTAGGTAGCCCTTTACCGATCGGAATCGGCCGAAAATACCAATTTTCGGCCGTTTCCGATCGGTAAAGGGCTATCGAGATGTAGGGGCACATTTTCGGTAATTTTACCGATTCGTTATCATTACCGAATCGGTAAATTTACCGATTCGGTAATATTTACCGATTCGGTAATGATAACGATTCGGTAAAATTACCGAAAATGCAATGTAGGTAGCCTATGTTCCATCAGCACATGGCTTACAGAATCGGTATTTTACCATGGAATACAAATCCATGGTAAAAAAACGATTCCTGTGTACATGCACATCTGTGCATGTACACATGTGCCATGTGACAGACAGACGTGCCCTTAAGGCATGTCTGTGTGCCACATTGCACACATGCCCGTTTTGGGGGTGCTAGAGGGTGTCAAAGTGACACCCCCTGCACCCTTGTGAATTCTTTAATTACCGATTCGGTAAATACCGATTCGGTAATGCCTAATCATTCCTATGGGCTTCAAAGCCCAAGGGAATGAATGGGCATTACCGATTCGGTATTTACCGAATCGGTAATTAAAGAATTGTTAAGGATTCGGTAACGAATCCAGATGTTGGGACCTACATCCCATTTACCGATTTTGAAATACCGAATCGGTAAAATTCGGTATTTCAAAATCGGTAAATGGGATTTACCTACATCGGGCCCATGGTCACTTGTTTTACATTGTAAGAATCCCTCATTCAAAAAAGGAAAAGTGAATACCACTCTTCAGTTTAAATAGCGGCTTATCAAAAGCCACTGCATAACATTCGACCTCTAATATTGAATTCATAACAAATGCAACAAGATAAAAAATAAACGTATTCCCCTTCTGAAATTCTGCTGGGGGATCTTGGGGTGTTTCAGCACCTCCCACACCCCTACTTCCAGCGTCCCTGCTTGACGTGCTGGTGTGTTAGAGTCCATGCTTACATTGGGCTGTTAGAGCTCATTAAATAGTTACAGTGACACTACAAAACCCAGGACCACATTGCCATTCCCCTTGAATTCGCTTTTTCCCTCCCCACCGGGCCTCAGCCAGACCACACCAAGTGGGTACTGAGCAGGAATTTTAGGGAGATTAACAAAGAGACCCTTTCTCCTTTCTTATCCAGACTTAAGCCCCGACCTAGAGGGGATGCCGAAGCTGCGGCTCTTGACCTCCCTGGCGGAGGCTGTCGATTCTCTTGCGCCAGCCCTGCAACACTATTCTGCCAGGAAACGGCCTTCGGCCCCCTGGTTTTCGGACTCCTTTAGGATCCTCAGACAAGGATGTAGGAGGCAGGAAAGGCTATGGAGGGCACACTCGGACCCCATAGAGAATGATAAACATAAAATCCTTCTCAAAGGCTATAAAGCTGCAGTGTTGACAGAAAAGAAGACACACTACTCTAAATTAACGGCCTCGCTTAAGTCACCCAGGGATTTGTTCAAAATAGTTGATAACCTTTCCCTTATCCAGTCACCTGACCCTATAGTAGCCTCCCAAGTTCTGTGTGATCAGATCTCCACGTTCTTCCATACGAAGATCCTGGATATTTACACAGACTTGGAAGCCCTCAATCTCAGTTCTCTAACCTCTACCCTTCCAACTTTAATTCCTGAAAATCAAATGCCTGTTCCCTTTCACTCCCTCTCCCAGTTTCCCCCCCTCACTTTTGATCATCCTAGAACGTTGCTGGACAAGCTAAAGTCCGGGTCCCCGCTCGACCCCTGCCCTTTAAAGGTTTTTAAAGAATGTAGGCAGATTATTCTGCCCTCTTTGGTGGAGGTCATGAATCTGGCCATTTCAAAGGGGGTTTATCCCCTCTCTTGGAAACTGGCCATTGTTAAGCCCCTATTGAAAAAACCCACTCTGGACCCTGGGATATTAAAGAACTTTCGTCCCATTCTCTTCTTTTTTTTTTTTTTTAAAGACCTTTATTGCACATAGCAGCAAGAACACAGCTTAATGCCTACAACTCAAAGGGGCCGGCTGCAAAGTTCACAACCACTCGGTATACCAGTTACCATGACACAGCCCTTCAGCCGACAACCAATGGTCCGGCAGCGTAGCGGCAAAGATGGAGCGTGCTCAGATTTTGTAACATGCATGCGGAGACAATGCCAGCCCTTCATTTTACATACAGCAAAAAGACCAACGTATACCCAAATACTTCCCCCCCCTTCCCCTAGAAACCCCGGGATCCTAGCATGGCGACTCCCAAGCACAAATAGTTCCAAGTACCACTGTCAAGCAAAGCATATTATCCACTCAGTTCCACGTAGAGCCAGAACAGCGCCATCGTGCTGTTCATATAAAAACCAGCATTCAACTAGAAAGGCGGAGTATAGGTGCAATGAAGTGGCATCGACAGACATCTGAGGACCAGGAGCAGCTCTTCGCGCCGCCCCAGGACCAAGCACCAACCGCAGTCCTGCAGATACTCGGGTAAGACCACTCCAACCAGGATGTGTCCAGTAAAGTCCAACGCAACAGTAGGCAGAGATTAAAAACAGGGCAACATTGGCATAAGTAGCGCTAAACACTAGTCATCAGGGCGTTTGGACAGCATGTAAGTCGTATATGGGCCCCAAATATCCCTCGGGCGCGAGGCATCAGGTAATTCTTCATAATAGCAGGTCAACTGATCACGACAGTACGCTAGCTCCTGTAACCAGGTTTTGGCAGCTGGAGCACGTCTCCCCCCCCAGCAGACTGCCACCCTGCGCTTGGCTAGTTGTAAGGCTATTACAACTAAGCGCCTCACTCCAACCGGCACTCCAGAAACAATCCCAAGCAAACACACACAAGGGTCAGCAGCAATGTCCACCGACGTCATTTCAGACAATACCGACGTCACCGTGGTCCAAAACTCAAACACCTGAGGGCACCAGGACAGATGCATAAAGTCAGCCCCATCAAGTCCACACCGCAGGCAAGCATTCGATTCTCGAAGACCATATTTCGCAAGTTGCAAGTAGTACCACTGGTGCAAGAATTTAGAATGAGTCTAAAGTTACCGTTCACCATAAAATTGCCAGTCATAGTACAGCACTCATTCCATTCATCATCCGCCAGTGGGTTCAGCAGGCACGCATCCCAACGGGCTCTCGCTACCCCACTCTGACCTCCCTCATCTTCCTGCAATGCGTGGTATAACTGCGAGATCAACTTCACTCGAGACGTCGCCGTATACATACACTGTAGAGCTCTCAGCACAGGTGGTTCAAGAGGATAAGAGGGATAGAGGTCACGTATCGCCACAAGCAGTCTAGCATAAATAAAAGTAGCCATAGTACTGTTAGACGCACTATCCAGTAAGGTCTGTAATGCAATAAAGTGGCCTGCGGGAACACATCGCCCATAGTTAGTATCCCAGCGTCTCTCAACACCAGTAAAGCTCCCACCTCCGATGACACCGAGACGTTAGCATGATGCAATAAAGGTAGGGCTGGTGCATAAAGTGGCAGTTTATCAGAGCGCCTTCCCAGTTCCTTCCAAGCTGCAGCAGTACATTGCACCGTATCCACCTCGTCATGTTCATACACTGAATGAGGGTTCACCACCATCGCCTGTAAAGGTAGCAGAAACACCGCTCCAGCCTCAACTGCCACGTGAGGGCTGTATTGCGGCGCTGTAATCCAGTAGGAGGCAAAGTGTGACTGGGCGCATAGGAAGTACAAACGCATGTCCGGTACTGCAAACCCTCCCAACTCATAAGGCTTGGTCACTGTGTCCCACTTCACACGTGGCTTCTTTCCCCCCCCCCACACCAGGGTGATTAAAAGAGATTGGAGCGTGGCAAAAAAATGCGATTTCAAGACAATGGGGATGTTAACAAAATAATATAGGAATTTAGGGAGTACCACCATCTTGATTAATGCAACCCTATCAGGAAATGAGAGGGGGAGACGTATCCAACGACCCACCTGGTCTTTCAGCTTCGAAATCGCCACTCCGTAATTAGCACGGATCACTTCATGGGTGTCCCTATGCACCCAGATCCCCAAGTACCGAACAGGGTCAGTGGCCTACTCAAAGGGGAATTCTAACTGAAACGGACGTGTAATGTCCGTCAGAGGCAACACTATGGATTTATCCCAGTTTATCGCTAAACCAGAGAAGTGCTCAAACCTTATATATTCTCGAATCACCCCATCCAGATATCTATCAGGCTCCCGCACATACAACACCATGTCATCGGCATACATGGATACCGCAAGCGATCAGAGATGAAACCGTAATGCCGATGCCGCGTGACGCTGTCTCAAGATACAGGCCAAGGGCTCTAACACGATGGCAAAAAGTAAGGGTGAGAGGGGGCACCCCTGCCTCGTACCTCTCCTTATAGAAAAGGGCGCCGACACTCGACCATTCACCCGCACTCGCGCCAGTGGCTCAATATAAAGTAAGGCAATCCAGGATGTATAAATATAAGGCACCCCCATGCGATGTAATACTGCCATCATATATCGCCAGGCTACCGAATCAAACGCTTTGGCAGCGTCCAGAAGGACCGCCACCTCAGCAAGCTCTAGCTTTAAAAGATGAAGAACCGCAAACAAGGTCCTCAAGTTATGTGTCGTGGAACGCACGGGCACAAAGCCCGATTGGTCTGGCAATATCATAACCGGCAATAACAATCGTAGGCGTGTAGCCAATACTTTGGCAAAGATCTTTACATCGGTATTCATCAGAGATAAGGGACGATACGACTCACATCGGTCCTGAGGCTTACCAGGTTTCGGAAGGGCCACCAGGAGGCCCTCTCTCATCGTCACTGGAAGTTTCCCCTGCTCTAGTGCCTCCTCCCACACTGTAGCCAGATGAGGCAGAAGCAAGTCTACATACTCTTTATAAAATTCAGACGGCAATCCATCAGTGCCTGCCGCCTTACCGTTAGGCAATGCCGCAATCGCCTCCCTGAGTTCCCCCTCTGTTATATGATGCATTAAAAAACCCTGTTGCCCCTTCGAGAGCCAAACTAACGCTATATCGTCCAAATATTGCGTTATCTCGTCTTCACCCGCCGTGTCCCTGTGCTCATACATTTGTGCATAATATTGTACAAAACAGTTCAATATACCATCCGCGTCAGTCACTACACCATCCCCATCCTTAATTTCTTGCACACCGCAATGTCTGGCCCACGGGGTTTTAATTCTGTCTGCAAGCCCGCGCCCCGGTCGGCCGCCCTCCCCATAGTACCCCGCTCTAGTGCGTTTAGATCGAAATTTGACCTCCTGCTCCGCCAATTCGTTATATTCCGAAACTTTCAAGCGTATGTCAGCTAACAGGGAATCCACCGGTTGTTTTTCATATTGACGTTCCAGACCCAATATCTCCCGCTCCAACTTGTCCATGGAGCCCCTCAGTGATTTGAGTACGCCAGCCTGCATACCAATACACGCCCCGCGTATCGTCACCTTGAAGGCTTCCCATACATCACAGATATTATCCACCGACCCCACATTCCTGACAAATAGTCCTCAACCACCACTCGCAAACTTTCACGCGTCACCTGATCCAGCAAAGCCCCAGGCGGTAGGCGCCACGTAAAAGGTGCAGGTACATGCGATGGCAACCACATCTCCATGTGCACTGGTGCATGGTCCGAGAGCGTGCAGGGCAGATGCTCCGCCCCCTGGACCCAGCCACTCACCTCCCTCGTCACTAGCCAGTAATCCAGTTGCGACCAGGTGTCATGCGCAGATGTGTAACAAGTGCCCTCCTTCTTTCCCGGATGTCCAAGCCTCCACACATCCACCAGGCCTAGCCCAGCCATACCGTCTCGTACTGCACCCACCGCTCTCTTAGCCACACGTTGCCAGTCATCCTTCTTATCCAAGGCTCGCTCCAATGTCACATTCAAGTCACCACCACAGACAATGGCAGATGGAGGCAAGACATACACCTTATTCCATAAATTGACATAAAACTCAGGATCGTCGACATTCGGACCATAAACATTGATCATCGTTATGAGCGTGCCACACAGTTTCCCATGTAAAATAATATAGCGACCCTCTTTATCAATTTCCTCATGAAGACTCACAAATGGAATATTTTTCTTTATCAATATCATGACTCCACGAGCATACGAGGAGTATGCAGTTGCCAATCTCGTTCCCGCCCATTGTCTAGCCACAGTCTCAGCTGCCTGCCCCCCAAGATGCGTCTCCTGCAAAAAAGCCACCTGCACATTATGTCTATTTAAATACGTCAGCACCTGCCTAGTTTTTTGTGGTTTATTTAGCCCCCTCAAATTCCAAGTGTTCCAAGAGACCTTACCTCCCTTAGTCATAGAGACCTCCTGGATATAGAACCGGACATACAATTAACAACTTACATCCTAACCTAGGACAATGGTACAAGGCACTCGTCCTCCACCATCGACAGTGAAGTTGGGAGATACACCCACAGAAGGTGCAGCCTGAAAACCCCCCGTATGTCAAGAAGCATGGCCACCCGTAATGCTTGATCCCGCAGTCCACCCACCCCATCCCCCCACCCACTTCAGCAACCCCAACCTGCCAAAGCCAAGTTCCACCCCCCGCCCCATCCGTCCCACAACAGTCATAGATACCGAACACTCCTGAACTATCCCATCCAGACCCCTCCACCCCCACCCACTTCAGCTCCCCCAACCTGCCAAAGCCAACACCCACCCCCCAGATCCCCCCCCTCCATTCCAACTGTCAGTAGTTTGTGGGGTACTCCCATATGTGGGGGCTTAGAGGCGCAAATCTCCCGTATGAGGAAAAAACAGCGGGAGTTGACCAAGACTCAATCAATAACATCCAACATCTACCACTAGGGACCAGCATCCGGTCATAGCTATAGAGCCTAAACATCACAATTGAATAGGTGGACGCCAGTCCCAAAACCATATAGCTTCCTCCAACGCATCTCATTCGCAAACAATATGTTGACAACCTATAGATCACAACAGCGCCTACCCAGCATAATGATCTAAAGAGAGTAATAGAAACAGTACAAGCAATGATGATAGACAAATTTTGGAAAGGTCCCAGCGAACAGCAGCACCATTCCCAACCCAAAGGATATAGTCAATGTGTCCAACCACCTCGCACTTTCATTCCACCAGAGCATCATCGTCGTCCTGTCCTGCAGCAGAAGCCCGCTTGCGCTTCTTCTGTTTCTTCGCCTATTCCAGTGCAGCTTTCGGTGATGTAAATATCTTATTGTCCGATGGTGCACCTATTCGCAGCCGGGCAGGATACAACATGGCGTACGGGATCTCTTCCGTCCGGAGAAGTTGCTTCACAGCAGTGAATTCTTTCCGTGCTGCCTGCACTGCGACTGTAAAATCCGGAAAGAACTCTAGCCTGCTACCTTGGTAGTCAATAGTGCCCTTCTCCCGTGCCAATCGGAGCAAGACGTCCCTGTCCCTATAATTTAAAATGCGGGCAATTATTGGGCGTGGTGGCGCACCAGACACTGGTCTCTTAGCTAATGAACGATGGGCGCGTTCCACAATGAACATCCGGGACAGCTGGTCAGATCCAAAGATATCCATAAATAACCGCTGCATAAAGTCTTCCATCCTACCCACATTTGTCGATTCCGGCAGCCCCGTGACGCGGATGTTGTTGCGCCGGGACCGCCCCTCCAACTCCTCATTTTTCGCTTGAATAACCGACAACACCCGCTCCATGTTGAACACCTTGTCCGTGACTGTGGTCAGGCCATCTTCCACAGTAGATATCCTCTGCTCCGCTTCCCCCATTCTCTCATTCTGCCTGTCAAACTGCGTAGCCATGTGGTCTAATCTATGGTTCACAGCCTCCATCGTGCCCTCTATAGACTGCAGAGTTCGCTGCATAACCAGAAGCGTGGTCTCCAAGTTCGGTGCCCCCCCGCTGCCCCTGCAGATTCAGTGTCAGGTTGTCACAGTTTTGCGCGTGTCGAAGCTGAGCTTCGGTTGGTTCCGCTCCGGCCTGCCCATGTCGTCGGCCTTCTAATGCCTCCAAAATGCGGCAGCAATAGGACACCAGCACCAGAGCCCAAGGACGCAGCCGAAGTCCAGTCCAGGCAGCACCCAACAGCACACACAGCAGCGCAGCTCCATAAAAGCACTCTATGGCTTACCGCCAATGCCAGGCCCAGCACGCCAGAGATATCAGCAGGTTATGATCTGGCTTCAGGAATCCACGCCTCTCACCCAAGCTCCTGCACTCCCACAATGTGGTAAGTCAGTATGGGAGCAGGCCGTCGCACACCACGCCGACCCCAGCAGCCCGACTGCGTACCTCAGGCAGGCGATCAGTCCGGAGGGAGAGGGTACAGCTCGTCACCCAGGCCTGGCTTCCTCTCCCCAGCAGCACTCTCAGCAATAAAGCTCTCCTTACGGGGCGTAGCTTCGTTCCACCCGATCCAGCAGCCACAGGCCAGAGTCCAGGGCAGAGTATGGCCTATTACTAGGAGCAGTCACCACTCGCAGAGCCTCTGCCGATCCACATTGTATAGGCTGTAACTGTCAGGCCTTCCCGATCTCTGCCGTCCCCAGCCACCCGGCAGTCGGCAACAGGCCCAAGCTGACCCAGACTCGCCAGTCCTCCCCGGTAGTGATCCAAGTCCGAGTCCCGCTGCCCGCCTGCACACTGTACCCTCCAGGGACCGCTAGCACACTCACTCTCTCCAGGCCTCCCCTACCTTTGCCTGCTCAGCTCGCACAGCCGGGCCCAGCGAGTCCGTACACCACCTCCGCAGCCTCGGCCTCGCCTAAGCCACAGCCCCACTCACCGCGGCCGGCTCAGGCAGAGTTGGAAACCCCCTGGTAGCCGATGTCTTCCTGGAATCCCGGGCGGATGTCCACAGTATCGCCGTGTGCAGCCCCCTGCTCCGACAATCTCCGCCGTTCAACGTGCAGCTCCGCCCGCCGAAGGCCGCTCTTAATCCACCAGGCTCCCAATGTGCTCCGGTCTCTGCAGGTCGCGCCAGCCACCATTCAGTGTCCAATGCCGTCAGTCAGTCGGGTCTCCTGCGCATGAATCCGGAGGTCACAGCCACTCGAGAATGGCTCAATTCTACTCCACAGAGTGCGGGACACTCAGTACCACCATTAAATGCTGTAGCAGATGCTGGATGTGGCAGATATTAAGCAGATTTTAGCTCGGTCCGGCGGAACCTCACATAGGTGCGGCCATCTTGCCGTGCGCCCTCTAGCGTCCCCCCGTCCCATTTCTCTTCTTCCTGCCCCTGCTAAACTCTTGGAGACACACCTTAACCATCATTTGAGTGCCTTCCTCGACAGTACCAACTCCCTGGATCCCTCACAGCACGGTTTTCGTAGGACACACAGCACTGAGTCGGCGCTCACAATGGTTGTCGATAGCATTCGGGCCAAGGTCGACACCAGCCAGACCATCTTACTGGTATTGTTAGACCTTACGGCGGCCTTCGACACCCTGTCCCCTACCATTCTGGCTAGCCGACTCAGCGAGCTGGGAGTCGAGGGACCTGCACTCAGCCTCCTAACATCCTTCCTTGATCAACGGAAGCAAAGGGTTAAGCTAGGCGATTATATGTCACCCATCAAGCCTGGGAAGTGTGGGGTCCCTCAGGGCTCCTCTTTGAGCCCGACACTTTTTAACGTCTATGTGGCCCCACTCGCCAGGCTTGTAAGATCTTTTGGGCTAGAAGTTCTTTCCTACGCCGACGACACACAGATCCTGGTCTCCATATCAAAATCTGTGAGCATAACTGCTCATAACTTTAAAAACTGTATGGAGGCGGTCGCTGGATGGATGGTTAAGAACTTCCTCAAGTTGAATGGGGAGAAAACTGAGGTCCTCATTTTTGGAGGCAAAAATGAGACCTGGTCAATGGACTGGTGGCCTCCTGTCCTTGGCGCCTGCCCCTCGCCATCCCTTTCTGCGCGCAATCTTGGGGTCATTCTTGACACCACTCTCTCGCTTGACAAACAAGTCAGTAGGACTGTGTCTACCTGTTGTAGTGCTCTAAGGATTTTAAGGAAAATCATTCACTATCTCTCCCCTGACGCACGCAAACAGGTTGCAGTTACGCTTATAGCCTCCAGGTTGGACTACTGCAATGCACTGTATTTGGGCATTAACAACGGTCTGGTCCAATGCCTTCAGACTGTGCGGAATGCAGCTGCCCGGTTTGTTGTGGATGCCCCGAAACGCTCCTCGGGCACGGCTATCAGAAAAAACCTGCACTGTCTCCCTATGCAGGCGAGGATTAACTTTAAGGCTCTCTGCCTTACGCATCGTGCCCTTAATGGGATTGGGCCTGAAGCCATCCGTACTCTTGTATCCTACTACACCCCCGGTAGGGCACTTCGCTCTTCTAGCAAAAGTCTGCTTGCTGTTCCCCGAATATCCAAGGTCAGATGAGGTGGTAGGGCCTTTCGCTTCCTTGCGCCTAGACTCTGGAACACGCTCCCCGATGACCTCAAGGGGATCCCATCCCATGCCCTGTTTCGCAAAGCACTCAAGACCTGGTTATTTCAAGAAGCATACTTGTAACTCATCCCTTGCCGTTTTCTGATCAATTAGTTCACCATCTCTTAGCGCCTTGACGCCTACGGGTTTAGTTGCGCTCTACAAATTTCAATTAATAATAATAATAATAAGGATGCACCCTGAGCTGACAAAAAAGTTAAGACTTGCCCTAAGAGTCCCACATGGCAGGTGGCAACTTTGCATCTCCTTCAAAGTAGTCGTATGTTTCTATCACATAACCATACAGGAAAGCAAAACTATTAATTTTCCTCAATTTCTCAAAATAGGCAAGCCCACAGCCAGTTTCTTATTACCCACCTGTTTTCCTCGAGCCCTTTTCCCTCTGTTAAGACTCAAAAGGGCATATTCACAAGGGGCTATTGCGGAATTAACTGCACTTTATAGCAGCCAAAGTCGTGATATATTTACCCCACCAGTCACAAGCAGGTGCTAACAGCCCACAGCGCTGCTTTTCCTAGGATAGCAGCCGCAAAAAACATCACCGCAGAGGACCCCCAAAACTATCGCTAATGCGATGCAGAGTAGGCGTTCCCGTGACAAAAGCTATGACAACACCTCACCTCAACATACACAACGACCAGACAAAACGGCGATAAGAACACAAAACATTCGATAAGGCGCGTTAGCAGCAGAAATTTTACATCTGCTCTGACCTGGTGTAAAGTCGGACCACAGCCTGCACCACAATACGGAGCCGTGCCCGGGGCATCATCGGAAAGGCAACAAATGACATGGAGCAACTGAACATGCAGCACGGACACCCAAGAGGGCCACAACACCCACCCAGCACCCCCTCCCCCCTCGGGACCACCACAGAGGCATTGCAGACAATTACAGCGCCCCCCCAGGAAACGCCCCTGCCTCCCAGGCACAAAATCTGACAATGTCACTGTCCACTACAGGCTGAAAGGGACAACCATCCTACTCATTCTGGCTGTCATCGCCTAACAGGCCTATGGCACCAACACAGCGGACAACCAACATCCCACCCCACACCAAGCTGCTGGCTGTGCACCACCTGTTGGCCCCTGGCATCCCCCAAACAACACCCGCCAGAGTCCTGGACATCACCATCATCCTAGCACCCAAGGCCCTGTACGGCCAACACAATGCGCAGGAACCGCTGGTGACCAAGCAAGGACCATATGCCAAAGCCGAATGCACGCACGTGTAGGCGGAAATCCACTGCACACATCTCCCACCTTTGCCCCCTGGTGACACAGCACACAATCAGCGCCACAGGAATCACACGTCACACAATCAATGTGCAGCCAAATCCGAACACCGTGGGACCTTCACCAACATCGCCTCAAAATACACAGCGAGTCTGCATGATCCCTTCACCCTCCGACAGTCCAACATCAACCAGCCGTCCCAGGATGGCACCAAGGGAAATGCACAGCCCCTTGGCAACTTCCCAAGTAACACCCCACTCACCTCAAATCCACAACCATGCAATCCACAACTCTGGCAATGCAGATGTCACAAGTCCACAACCAAGATCCACAACAACATGCCCACCCACCAGACACAATAGAACAACTCATAATGGTAGCCTGGGCAAGCCATGAACATGACCAATCTACGGCATGGCACCTCAGCCACACAAGAGACGAATGTTGTGAGAGGAGGCAACCAGGCATATGTGAAGGATGCAGTAGAACCATGATTGGGAAAGTACACAATGCCAAGAGTGGCGGCGAAGTGCTGAACAAACCACAGTATGTAGAACACAACCATATCCATGGCAACATACATCTCTGCTGAATGGAGTGTAGTGGACGCAACCATGTCACCCCAGCCAGTGGGGGTCCTTGCAGAAATGTTGCCTGATACGCTCACCCGTAAGCGAGAGCAGAGTGGGATGGGCCGGCGTACCCCAGGCCAACGTAGGGGTGTGCCACTAAATCTGTTCCCCGACATTCATGGACACTCTCTGGTCGAACAGTGGTGGCGTCTGAGCCTATGGACTAGGGGACAGTTTTCACCCCCATGTAGCTGATACAGATTTGGTGGTAGCAACGGGCTGTCACATTCCACTCCTCCATTTGCTGCTTACTGATACCTTCCACTGTCCCACGAAACACTTGGAAACATACACCTCGGACAATGATGGTTACCCGCTCAGGTTGCATGGCCCAGCTGACTGCACCGCAAGTCATTGTCCCATGGCTGGGTGCCTGTGCTGGCCGCAGTGCATCCGGGGCCACTAACTCTGTGCTGGTCAAGTCCGGGACCCCTTCTCTGGAGACATAGGCTGGCCCCTGAGGTGTGGGCCTTGGGCTCATGAACACCATGACTCTGTGGCCAGCGCTGTATGCAGCCTCCGGGCCCAAATGTGACCCACCAGGGCTCACACCAAAGAGAGTCCAGACCGGCTTGGACGACCCATCACCACAGGAGGCACACGCCACCACCGCAAGGACCACCTCCAAACGCCATCTGCCTGAGTTGAAGCGGTGGTCCAGACAGACTTTGTGGTTGCTCAGGCCTGTCGTGGATGCCATCATCGGCCCGTTACCCTGCTCAGCACTCCAGGTGCCAGTGACTCAGTGCACCGCCGGTCATTGTCCGTAGCTGATTGTGTTTTGTGCTGTGGAGCAGTTGCGCAGGTATGTCACCATAAACCGTGTGGGGGCCCTGAGATGTTGATGGTGAATATGATGCAGATCTGACACACCCCACTGCATCTGCATCAGAAATATATCGAAGGGACACAATCCGAGACTTTTTCTGCACATGAGCGCGCTCATCTCTAGTGTCCACAGCCCAGTGCACTGCGACTCATGGACACTTCTGTCTGCATGGCGGCTGTACTCTGGACTTTATCCGGATCACCCCATGTTGCTCATCAGTTGACTCTGTATTGCATTTGTTTTCTGTTTGCGTTTCACTAGTGTCCAATGTTCAAGTGGTTGCCAACACCAGACATTTCATGCTGAATGGCTTACACCAGGGGTCTCAAACCTTTTCTGTAGTGAGAGCTACTTCTGATCAGTGAAAATTAGAGTGAGCTACTAAAGGTTAAGCAACTCGCATGATTTTCCGAGAGACCCCCACGCCCAGCTTTATTGACTTTTAAACTGTCTCACACCTCATCACCCACTACACTGCTAAGCGCTGCGTCCCATAACATGATAACCGCACCGTGGTGTTCATCAGGCAAGACATGGAAACACTTCCCACACAGAATCACAAATCAAAGAAAACACTTCGAGCCACCCACCCTACATGTGCCATAGCTTGCTCACCATGTAGGTAAGTACTTCAGTGCCATACACTGGGTTAGTAAGTGCTATAAAAATGCTGCAACAAAATGCCTCTCATGTCCTTGTTATCAAATAAACAAAGGGAGAAAAGTTATGCTACAAATTAATACATATGATTATCTTTCATGTCCGGGCCTTTGCAGACTATTAAAACACAACAAATGACCGGTATTTGGAAAGGTGGCAACTAAATGCCACATGAGTGGTCGGCGATGGGTAGGTGTTTCCACGCGGTCACGGGCAGATTGAGCCACACCTAAAGGTTCAACCCCGATGCACTGACCCGCCGACCACTCATGTGGCATTTAGTCCCTGACCATTAGGCATAGGATTACCCACACAGGTAAATTAGACCTACACCACACACATGACACCAGCATGTTGTGCATTTTATACACTTTCACTTTTTCAAGGTCCTGATGAATCGCGGGTGAATAACCCAGGCGCGAGAAACATGTCGACCAATCTATTTTCTAGTCTCCTCTAGGATCACTCCACCTAACCTGTTGATACCTAGCGAGCTAGTATCACGTTTTTAATTGTAGTAGGGGGACCCCCAGAATAAAGTTGTTTCCGGCACCCCTTGCTACATTTTAATCACTTCACCAAGCAACTTGCTTTCCCGCCCACACACCCGCACTTCACCATAAGGCAGTTGGATACAAAAGATCTCCGTCAAAGTGCCCCTCTTTGAGGTGAGCCCGTCGGGGATTGCACCGCCTCCCCGACGAGGAGCAAACGCCGATGATGAAGCATGACACCCTTCTGGGTGTGTGAGGCAATTACATCCAACCAAATGGATGCCCAAAGGTGTTACACATACACCTTCGGTCACGCCAGCTATACTTAATTTTTTCCTCCTCTTCCTGTAGGAACAGTTCAGCAACCCTCCTGTTGAATAACTTTTTAAGAGAACCACGTTTTCCATGCTGGTCATAATATGGTTCCATGGCAGAGAACTCAGTGGATTAATGTACCTGCTGCTGAAGTATTTATATGTGTTAGTGCACCTGCTGCAGCGATAGGCATGCAAACTGAATCTCGCTGATTCAAGCACACTAGGAAAGCTCAGGAGGTTATTGTGCTTGATGCAGAGCTCCAGATGTAACCCACAGTTTACCACCTCTTGCCATGTAAGATTGTTGAATAGTCTAACGTAGGGCATGTAGCATCGTGCTACAAATAATCACAGACACTCTTAGTTGTCATTAATGGAGCTTTTATTCTCTGCATCCATTCTCAGCCCTGTCCCTACTCTAACTGCCCTCATCCTGTCCCTGCTCCGCCTCTTCCTTTCCTTGCCCACCTAACTCCTCCCACCCAGCTACTAGACTGCTAACATATAACATCTCCCCCTTTCTTAACAAAATAAATGACAAATGACTTTATATCTCTTCAATGAGTCTCTTTGGTCGCTGGGCATTTCGGCGCGGCCTGGCGCTCACTTCATCAGTGTTCACATCAGGCTCGGGTACACCCAACTGGCTCAGGTCCTCTGGAGCGTCCTGTTCAGGGAATTCAGGACTGAGTGATGCAGCTGAGTCGTGCAACGATCCTGTTGCGTCCCTGGGGTACTTCTTAAAGTGAAACACGTTCCTCGTAATTCTACGGTGATCAGATTCCGCAGTCAGTATAGTGCCTTTCTGCTGAGTGACCAGTAGTGGTTCATCGCGAAAGCGACAGTCAGTTTTCTTCTGTTGGTCTTGTTTCACCAATACATAGTCTCCTTCATGTAAAGAGGGCGACCTCGCTCTTCTCTTGGCGTCAGCGTATGACTTCATCTTGTCCTTGTTGCGCTTGTCCGTTTCTGCCATTTCTAGATGGTTGTGGGTGGGTGATACCGCTCACAGTGCTCCATCCCAAGTTGGGATTCGGTTTCTCATGGGACGACCTAACATCAGCGTGGCAGGACACTTGCCGGTGGTTGAATGGGGAGTTGTCCTGTAGGCTCTGAGGACCTCGTTGAGAGCTATCTGTAGGTCCTTCTTTTCGGCACAGGCCTGCTGGAATGTTTTCTTGATCGTGGCCATGAAGCGTTCAACAGTGCCGTTTGCTTGGGGCCAAAGGGGTGTGACCTTCCTGTGATGGAAGTCCAAATGTCGGGCATAGGCACCAAACTCATGGCCATTGAAGGGGGGACCATTGTCTGTCTTCACCTCTCTGGGGGCACCCCAGGTTGCAAATAGTTCATCCAACACCTTGAGGGTACTGGAGGCGCTAGTGGAAGGCACAAACTGTGCAAATGGAAAACGAGAGTACTCGTCGATTATGACCATCACATACTTGCCGGAAGGTAATGGTCCATAGAAGTCCACAGCAATTTCTTGCCATACTCCAGCCGGTAAGGTGGTCATTTGCAATGGGGCCGGGGATCACCTTTGCTTGTCAGTTGACACGGGTGGCAGTCTTTCAGGGTGGATTCCACCATTTGGTCGAGGAGGGGAAACCACACACGTTCCCTGAGTGCTCGCTTCGTGGACACAACTCCCCGGTGGCCTTCATGGGCGAGATCGATGACACCTTGCCGTAGGTTACTGGGGATCACAATTCGCTGTCCCCGCAGTATGATTCCATCTGAGGTCACTGACAGTTCCTCGTGGACGTGCCGGAATGCTTGCAGCTCTTGCTTGGTGTCCAAATCATTGTCTTCATCATGAGGGTCATGTCTCCACCGGTTGGCTTGAATCTTGCGGAGTACCTTTTGTAGGACGGCGTCCTGCACGGTGGCGTCTCGGATTTCTTCCATGGGAATGGCGGGAGGTAACGCCTGATCAGCTACGAACTGGATATATTCCTCTGCAATGGAAGGACAAGAATTGGTAGACACAGGCGGATGCCGAGACATGTAGTCCGCCGGGTTTCGGACTTTCCCGGCTTGTGTACAATCATGAAAGTGTACTCCTGAAGCCTCAGGCCCCACCTTTCAATTCTAGGGGCATTTTAGATCGAGGGTTGCCGTAGATGGTGACTAGCGCCTGGTGATCAGTGATCAGGGTAAAATGCTTGCCGTAGAGGAAGACATGAAAAAGTTTGCATGCCCAGACCACTGCAAGGCTCTCCTTTTCGGGCTGTGAGTACGCCTTCTCAGGGTCGGACAAGCTGCGGCTGGCATAAGCAACTATACGTCTCTGGTCAGAGTCATTGTCATATTGTGCCAGAATGGCCCCCAACCCTACGGGGCTAGCATCTACGGTGACTTCAGTCATGCGTCTGGGGTTGAAATAAGAAAGGTTGTCGGTGGACTCCACGGCCCGCTTGATCTCTGTGAATGCTCGCTCACACTGGGGAGTCCATTCAAAAGGTTGTCCTTGCTTGGTCAAGGTGCGGAGCAGGTGGTTGATGGTCGCGTAATCCCGGATATACCGGGCACAATAACTGGCCATCCCCAAGAAATATCTTAGATCACTGACGTCCTGAGGGCACTTGGCGTTGTTTAAGGTTGCCACTTTATCCGGATCAGGTTTCATTCCCACCCCCGAGAAGATATGGCCGAAGAACTTCAACGTTGACTGGTGAAATTCGCACTTGTCCTTGTTCAGAGTCAAGTTCGCATCTAGCAGGGCATGGCAGACACGGTTGAGTGCAATGTCGTGCTCGCGGGTGTCGGAGCCATATACAAGTATGTCGTCGCTGTAATTAAGCATGTTGGGGATGTGCTGGATGATCTGCCGGATGGCCTCTTGGAAAATTTCGGCAGCCGATGATACACCGAAACTCAGTCTCTTATATCTAAAGAGTCCTAGGTGCGTTGCAAAAGTTGTGATGGGGCGTGACTGGGCATCCAGCTCCAGCTGGTGATAGCCCTTGTTCAAGTCCAATTTAGAGAACACCTTGGCTCCGTTCAAGGCTGAGATCATGTCACATAGAAGTGGCCCTGGATGGCGCTCACGTTCTATCGCGGTGTTGGGTATTCGCATGTCAACGCACAGTCTTACTTTGTTGGCGGTGCCCTTTTTAGGTACAACGACCACTGGTGAAACCCACGGGGTCGGACCGTCCGTGCGTTCGATGATGTCGGCAGACAGGAGGTCGTTGATCTCATCTTCGACAGCCTTTTGAAGATGGAAGGGAACACGCCGGGGGTGCTGAGCGACGGGTCTAATCTGTTTGTTGACGTGGAGATGTATCTGACGGTCCTTCAACTTCCCCAGCCCGATGAACAGGCGAGGAAAACGGTTGCCGATGTCCTGGTCATCACAGACTTTGAAAAGAATCTCAACAAGACGGAGACGTTCCGCAGTCGGCAGGCTGAGCAAACAGTCAGCTTCGGGCCCTTGATGACATGAATGACTGCATCAATAGTGACGTTGTCATGAGCAAGTGTAGTCGGGAATTTTCCAAGACATTGCAGCGGCTTCTTGGACATCCAGGTGAAGACCCGGACGGGTGCATGAGCAAGCGGGGGCTTGGGTCGCATCCTTTCATACTCCGTGACGGGGATGTAGTTCAGCGACGCTCCGCTGTCCATCACAAATTTAGTGTCACGATTCCCCACTTTTATGTGTAACCGAGTATACTTCTTCAGTTGATCTGGGTCCGCGATCATGTATGCATGATGAGTCGTGTATTCGGAGTCTCGAGATGAAGATCTGGAGCCCCGGGACGGAGATCTGCGCTCCCATCGCGATCTGTGCGACTCCCTGCTGGAGTGTGTCGAGCTGGAGGACCCTGTATCTTTGTCATGGACAGCTCTTATGTGGTGCTTCCTGGTGTCTGACCGGGACGACCTCCCAGTTCCACTTCGCCTCTCTTTGTTGTACTCGCCGCACATTGCCTCGAAATGGTTCGTTCGACTACATTTTCTGCACCGCTGGCCCATGGCTGAGCAGACGTCCACGTGAGGATAGTCATATCCGCACCTGTAGCACCTTCTTGCTCTCTCCGGTCTCCTCTCTCTCCGGCTGGTCTCCCGTCTTCGGTGTTCTGGGCGTCTCGAGCGAGACGACGGTCGCGATTTCCATTGTTTGTCTCTCGAGCGTCTTCGACCGCCACCCTGGTCTTGAACTCGATGTGCTTGCTCATGGCTCACCTTGCGCCCAGATTCAATGGTCGCGGCATGCTCCTCGGCCTGATCGTAGACGCGAGTCAGTTCCTCAATGTCGTCCAGTTCCTGAGGCTTCCTCAGCAGTTGCCTCCTGAGGGATTCTGAGTGACACCCCTCTATGATCTGTGATTTGATGGCAGCGTCGGTTGAAAAATTGTCAAACTCACAGTGCCTCGATAGGCGCCACAGGCGAGTGATGAATGTGCTCATTGCCTCGTCTTTCCCTTGACGCGCCTGATGAAAAGCATGACACTCATAGTCCACGTTCTTTTTAGGGAGGAATCTCCTGTTCAGTGCGTCGCGTACTTTGTCATACGTTACGGTATCCGCAGCAGGGAGATCCTTGATCAGTTTGCTTATTTCACGCCCCGCTAGATTCCGGAGTGCTATCAGCTTGTCCTTATCAACGGTCACTTTGGATCCCTCGATGTAATCTTCGAAGTCTTCGAGCCATTCCTGTCACTTGGGGCCCATGCTTCCACCTGTCGTGAGGGTGACTGGCTCGGGAGCCCTCAAGTGTGATCCTCCTGCGATGATGGGCTTGGCCTCATTTCGTCGCGGTGATGTCGACATCGCGGTATCGCAAAAATCCTGCTCCGGTTATTTCGGGATACTTTGGCGCTGTTGGTTGGCTTGGCTCGTGCTTGTTTGCTTGTGTTGCACTGTTACTGCGTTGTTGGTGGCTTGTTGTGCTTTATTTACTCGTGATTTCTCTTTATCTGGCCTTTTCTAGCTTTGCCTGACTTTAAGATGGCCGCCCCACATCGACTAAGGGGTCTGTCCTTGAGTCTGCCGGACTTCAAGATGGCCGCCGTAGCTGTCTGCAGGCACTACTTTCTCCCTGCTCACTCGGCCCAGCTTCTTCCCTTTGGACTCACCGGCAGTCGTTTTCAGGGACTGCACCCTCCAGACTCGGATCCCTTCAGTTGCTGCCACAGTCAGGTGAGGTTGGGGTGGGCTCCCGCCTTACTTTGCAGGGTCCCGCGCTTCTTCGGCGGCGGCGTGCCAAAACCCACGCATCACGCGTGAGGTTTTCCGATGTCGGGTCTCCCGGGCTCTGATTTCAGCGCGCTCAGCAGCGCTCGGCAGCAGACCTTCGTGGGGTGACGTCCTCCACGCTGAGGTCCTTTTCACTTCACTCTGGGGCTTGGCAGAGTCGGAGTGGGCTCCCGACTTCTGCTCGTGCAGCGCTCGGCAGTCTTGCACGCTTCCCGCGTGAGTCGCGTTTCGGCGCGAAAAGCGTCTCTTCTTCGCCTCGAGGCTGCCGGGGACAGGGCGCTCTTGTGGGGTATCGTGGCTATGGAGTTTGCCTCATCCCACCCTCGTCGCCAGTTGTAGCATCGCGCTACAAATAATCACAGACACTCTTAGTTGTCATTAATGGAGCTTTTATTCTCTGCATCCATTCTCAGCCCTGTCCCTACTCTAACTGCCCTCATCCTGTCCCTGCTCTGCCTCTTCCTTTCCTTGCCCACCTAACTCCTCCCACCCAGCTACTAGACTGCTAACATATAACAGGGCATTTCCCTACAGATAAGTTTCCTTTTCTAGAATATACATCGGAGGTAAATGCACCTCCTTCACTAATCTGGTTAACTGCCATCTCTGAGAACGCATATCTTCTCTTCTGCCTGGCATGCGCTCAGACTGCTCGCTGCTGGGGCTGTCTGTAAGTGGCTGGGGCTGTCTGTCATCTGACTCAGCACTTGGTGACCAGAAAGGGAAAATTAAATTGCTTCATTTATGATCTGATTATTGCCTAATAAATTCCCATAAATGAAGAGTCACCTGGCTACTCAGCAATTGTATTTCAGCTAGTGAACAGGAACGGGAATAGTTATCCATAAGAGCATTTTGACTTTCATTCATAGTACTTTTTCCCCGAGGGCTTGTTTCTTGAATTCCAAATTCCAAATATACATCTTTCAATCTGATAACCGCAGCACTTGCAAGTAGGCCTTTGTTTACTGAAGTGTTATAATTGAAATTAAAAGTGCATGTCTTTCAGCTGCACGCATTTTTAAAATGAAGAGGAGGACGGTGCTTCCCAGTGCACGTGTTTGGTTTTGCGATAATCATGCTGACTACTATTATAGAATCATCCAAATTAGGCAGTGTTTTACTCCGATTATTTTTCTTGGGGCAGGGGGAGTGTTGCATGTACGGCTGAGCACGTACACATCAAAAGGTCTGACATGCACTGAGCTGCTTTCACTTACTATGCAGCTACTGGACCAGGGTCTCGCTTACCTATCTGCTAATGTGCTCCACTTCTTGCAGGATCAAAGGGCATGTGGCACAGTTTCTGGTCGCATAGATAGATCACCATGCCTGTGCCACCTGAACTGCAGCTACCGGGCTTTCCGTCCTGCTGCTTTCAGCACACATCGCGCAGGATATAAAGCGCGCTAACAGTTTGGAAAAGGCCAGTGAAGCAGTTCCTGCCTGTCCCGGAGTTCAGGAAGAACGTCATGTTCTTCAGCCTGTCCTGCCCCAGCTAAGCTCACTTCAGCCTATCCGAGCAGCTGGTTTGGGTGAGGGCTGGCAAGAGCTCATAACACGCCTAAAAAAAATAACAAAGGGATAAAAATAGATACCGGAGCTCAGAATGAAGTAATGCCGGGCCGAGCTACTCCCAGGGGGTCGGCGAGCAACCGGTAGCTCGCGATCGACCGGTTGGAGACCTCT
Source organism: Lissotriton helveticus (assembly GCF_964261635.1). NCBI lineage: Eukaryota > Metazoa > Chordata > Amphibia > Caudata > Salamandridae > Lissotriton > Lissotriton helveticus. Next base: position 94,339,274 of record NC_136058.1, read on the forward strand.
GGCTTACACTAACCCCACATACATCCAGCACAGGCGTCACTGTACATATGGCCCTGCCAATAAAGGGCCCAGGTGCATGTGCCTGTAGCCAGTTTAACATAATCTCTGCGTGTGTCCCTGTGGTCTTGTAGTATGCATGTGGTCCCTGGGCCCTACAACTTTACATTGTGCTGTGTAGCACGGATGCAGACATGTCACCAGAGGCAGCTGGTTGGGGCTTGGACATGTAGCTTTGTTGTCACTCACTCCATTTGTGAGGGGAGTGGCCAGGGCCGTCAAATGCACAGCCACCATGGATGTGTGACTGCTAATTGCGCGCCCCTGGGCGTGATTCTGCGCTGTGCATTGCATCTGCATGTGTCTCTATGGCAGCATGGGTCTCCTTAGTGGGGTGTGAGTGGGCCCTGTAGGGTAATAGACCCCTACATATGTATCATGGTTTGCATTCCATGGGTTCGGCCCCCTCCCACACCTGTTGGGCCAAATCGACCCAAAATTAGGAGAATTCACAAACTTGATGAGTGGCCTTTTGGTTAAACACTGCTATTTGTGGGGATATCTGTCAAACAATGTAATCATTTGTAGCTATGTGTACAGCGAGTGGTGACTAATTATTGGATATTCCCAGCAAAGCTTTATTCTGGGCCTGGCCTACGGCTGACTGCTTCACATTTGATAAAACAAAAAAACCAAGATGTGTCTAGGAGGGTTAGGTTTCATTACACATTGCCAACACCAATAAGGCCTCCCCATGTTTTACTTTATTGTGGCAGACGTGGCCTACGTAAGGATCCAGAGGTCCCTTCAGGTGAGTGTCTGGTGCTACAGGTGGGTGTTCATTGTAAAGTGCTAGTAGGACATGTGGTGTTTTGTGGACATGTAAAAAAGTGCAGGCTCATCCTGAATCTTCAGTCTTACAGACAATTTTGATTTTGAATAGAGTTCTACAGGGCCAAGATTGCTATCCATTTTTTAGGCAGGTAAGCGACTTCGCAGAAAGAAGAGAAGGAATCCAGAATGGAGCAGTGTAGTCAATTACCCTTCAGCCAAGATGTTTATGAACAATCTTTTTGTAGTCACAATAAAGAATTGGGGAGTCAGACCAGTGACCAACCCAAACAGTTTTAACATATGCTTTGTGCATGAAGACATTTCAAGATGGAAAGAATATATCTTTCATAGGAAATTTTCCTGTGCGCTGATTGTTTGGCAAGGATAATGCCAAATGAGAGTACCTATTTTTCTACTCAAATTGTAATTGTAAATGTCATCATAAAGTTGTTTATTTCAGATGCAACAATCCATAAAACACAATTCCACCATAATACACAAAATCTAAAACTACAGCACTTACAGCAATAATTTGTCAAGACACACATGGCAATATCTACTTTTTAAACTGCCTGAAAAAAACTCTCTGCATATCCTTGACTATACATATGGATATTATTTTGAAGTTCTGTTAATTTGATGGGCTTTTTAATGTTTTTGATGTTTTAATGAATGAACACTGAGATTGATAATATTTGTATCTTATTTGTGGACTTTTATAATATTATGAACTTCCAATGTCTTAATCTGTTTTATATATTTTATGGCGTTAAGCCAAAATAAAGATTACATAACAGTGATGGTAATAATTTTAACATTTAAGAGCCATCGATCACGTACTAAGTGCCAGTGCCAACGTTCATGCAAATAAAATCATAGTTACTATAGCCTAAAACAACCCAGAGCAATGAAATTATCTCTGAGTATTTTTTGAACATACTGACGAAATAGCACAAAAAGAACTCAGAAGAGCTTAGATATGATAAAAAGAGACAGTGGTGTAGTGACAACGAACAGATAAAGGAAACTAAAGTGTGGATGCAATAAAATTATTAATAAAAGAGTGTGTTAACTAACATCTACTATCCAAACATATTTGCAATTCAACAAAGGGCCTTACAGTTACGTAAAAGCCAAGCAGCATGCAGGAATTTTGTCATTGAAATTACAATCACTTCTCTCATGTCAGAATATAAAATACGTAGTATAAGTGCATATTAACAGAAACCCAGGAGCTTACACACAGGTCTTAGGCTTTTTTTAATGCTTCATGGGCGCGCATAGGCAGGGCAAAATGATGTAAAGTTTCATCAACTAGGTTATATAAGGAACACTTTCTAGAACTCCAATATTTTTCCCCCCATTTAACAAAAAAACTATTCATAGGTTAAATCCCATTTCTCCATTTTTGATAAATTTGAAGTGGGGTACATCCTGGGAGAGTGTCCGAAAACAGTTCATACGCGGGGATGATCTTAAGATCTTTAAAAAAAAGTCTGTCATGTAAATGTATTTATATAGTGCCTAAAACCCCAACAAGACTTTGGGGTATATTCATAAGAACGTGTGATAACTACCACAAGAGTAGCGTAAAGCAACTTTCAACATCGCAGCCTATCGCAGGAAAATAACCCCGTGTCAACGTGGAATTCACAACAAGGCGGTAGCATGCGATAGACACCAGATAACGTGGCAAATGTCTGTGTGAAAATCAATGCAATGACGTAAAAATGCGGTACACAAACCCCCAAAAAATGTGATGAGGCCAACCGCGGGGCAAAAAGTAGCGGAAACCAGCCACAGCCTGCTAATCCCACGCATTTGGCGGGACAATGCACGATAAAAGCCACAGAAAAAATACACCAGAAACAAGCCACAGCACATAGCAACATGGAGGCACCCTGACCCAGCGCAGAGGCATACTGAACCCCACAACCCCCACAGACCACCAGCAAGGAACAACGGGGTCAGCGAAGGCCAAGGAGAAGACCAACTAGCAGAGGATGTTACCCGAATTTGTAGGCCTCATATGTATTTCTCCATCGCTCTCTAGACGGCTTGCAAGTAAAACTCATGTACATGCAGAACCTTTTTTTCTCATGTTTCTGTTGCAGGTGGAAAAACTCGTCTTTGTTAGTTAGAATAACGCATTTGTTTTAGGAGTTAGGCTTAGGGAGGAGAGGATACTTTTGAACAAGCGATGCTGCTAATATGAGACTGTATTCTTTCTCACAGGAGAAGGCCTGGGAATCAAAGTCATCAATCCAGCACTGGGAGTATCGCAACCACCTGGAAAGTTACCTACGAGGAGTTTTCTAGCTAGATGGGACGATTGTGTGATGTGACAATGGGTGTGTCTTATGATTTTGGTATTTGGGCTAAGGACAGAGCCCGAGGGACTTTGGGAGAGATATGCAGAGAGGAAGGAACATCTTAGAATGAGCTCTGTAGCTTCATGCAACTTGACCTCCAATGAAGAAGACTCTTGATGTAGGTGCTATTATACTCTGCATCCTACTTCTAGGACTGGTTATTCTTTGTGTGCTTAATAGACTAAATTTCACCCGTAGGTTTGTCTTTTCATTAGTTCCAATGCATTTCTACATCATCATCTTGAGGTGCCTGTATGTCCAGTTGTTCTTGGCTTTGTAATAAACTAACTAAACTTTATTTAGAAGTTGGTGATTCTGGGGGGCAAGATGGCGGCGGCTCACTAGACCGCTGTGAGACACTCTCCCGTGCTGAGCCTAATCAATGGGCTAGGAGGGTTTGGTCCTTTGGCGTTCACTGCGGCCCGCTTGAGAATGCCATAAGCAGTTATAAGCATTAGAAAGCAGCCGTGTTGGAACTACAGCGGCATACAGGATTAAAGCATGAAGAATGAATGGTGCCTACTTTGATGCATTAGGAGACTCCTCATCCTCATCGGGGCAGTCACGGCCGCTACTCCATTGTATCGCATCAGCCCTCGGCCTTACGGTGTTAAGGCTCTTCATTCAGCTTTGTACCATCAGAGAATCCCAAGACAAGCTTAAAAGTGCTCCTGTTACTGACCTCGTCGTGCAGAGCACGCAGATGGCTCCGAAGAATGCTGCAGCGGTGGCGGCTGCTTCAAAAACCCGGGCAGCCAAACAAGCGCTTCGTGATCAGAAGTTGGCGGCAAGGCGCGCTGGCTCCCTGACAGATGAAACCGCTGGCTCCGATGGGGGACAGGCTCTGCCCCGGTTGAAACATCAGAAAGCGGCAAAAATCACCAACATTCCGGGCCCGGGCCCCTCTGTTGTTGACTTACTTCGGAAAACGCCGGCTGGAGCTGCGCCATCCCCCTTCCTTCACCACGCAACAAGCGAGCCGCTGATTGCAGCACCGTCCGCAATCCCGGTGGCGCCTTCCAACGCGGATTCGTTGGTGCTAGCAGCGACCCGTTCCGAGCCTCTCGAGGGAGTGACTATTCCAGTGAGTATTCCGGCCATAGCCACAGCCACAGCCGACTTGCCCGCACCGCCGCAAGGCTTAGCAGCCTCTGTAGAAGGCCCAGGGGGCTTTGCTGAAGAGACGGTAGGGGCAAAAATTCTAACAGTGCCGGCAACACTGAATTCTCAAGCGCAAGCAGTATTAGCAGCATTAGCAGGGGTGGATGTCCCGCTTCAGGAGCCAGGCCCGATAATAATTGTGCCTACAGCATCAACGTCTATTACTAATGAGTCACTGCGAGCTGAGGTCATTCAACCGAAAGTACAGTTACAATTACAGGTCGATGCTGCACTTGCAACAGGCACAGGCAACACAGTTAATATGCCCAAACAGCCACAGTCTGAAACTCTTTTTGCTCCACTTAATATGGCTAATGAGGGGGGCAATTTAACATCACCCCCTCTAGCACAGACTTTGGCTCAGGCACAAGCCACTCCGGCAGCAGCCACACCACTGAGGAATGAAAATGAAGAGGGGTCAATAGCGTCTATGCCGGACCCTATAGGTGGAGCTGGGATCACTTCTGACACAGATCTAGAACCATCAGAATTTTATACTATCTCTGAAGGTCGCGAGGACCCTGGAAGGCATCAAGATTTGGATTCCGAGTTAGATTCCCTATCCGACTTACACTCAGGCTCCAGCACCAGCACACAAGATAGCGACGCGGATGGGCTATTGGGCAAATCCACAACGGGAAGGCACACAGTGATTAAAAAAAAAAGAAGCCATCACGGCGCGGCAGGCTTTCTCCGGGATTATGCTCCTGCAACAACTTCTAGCTCTCAGGGGCCCTCTTCCTTGAAGGAGCAAAACACTACCTTAACATAGGTAATGGACACGGTGCTGCAGGCGATTGCCTCCCATAGGGAGCAAACCTCCAAAGATGGTCGGAAGGCTCAGCAAGCCCTACAAAAGGTACAAGGTGTGGTACGTAAGCTCTCCAAATCTGTAGCGGCCTCCAACGCAAGAATGGCAGATATGGAAGATCGGATAGTGGACAACGAGGCTGAAGCAACGGTGGTGAAAGAACAGGTCGATGCCCATGACGCAGAACTGACTGATGTAAGGTGGAAGCTCGAGGAGATGGAAAATCGCATGCGCCGCAACAACCTCCGGATATTGGGGGTTCCGGAGAAAAGCGAAGGAGACAACATACGCGTTTTTGTGATTCAACTTTTCAAAGATACATTCCCCGAGTTATCTTCTTGGAATTGGGAGTTAGAAGTCCAGCGTGTCCACAGAACCCCGTCTACACTACGTGATAATAACTCACAAAACAAATACCCCAGGGCGATACTGGTTTACTTCGGCAATTTTCTTTTGCGTCAAACCATTGCCGAGAAAGCGAGGCCTGATGCTCATCGGTCTCGAGGTGACATCTCATACTTTGCTAGGCCGGATTTTTGCCACACAACTGTGGAGCGGAGATGGTGGCTTCGCCAGCTAATTAAACCCTTCTTGGACAAAAAGGCCAAGGTTTATTTGACTAACCCTGCTACGCTCAAAATTTTATATAAGGGTCAGGTTAAATTCTTCACTTCTGAAATTAAAGCAAAGGCCTTCTTAGATAGCCTGACCTAAATATGAAATAATGATACTTTTCATCAAGAATTCTAAGATCAATGATTATTATGTTTACTATATAACCCCCGGCTGGTGGGTTGTGGTTTATGACATAGGAGGTATATGCACATTTAATGGAATTATCTAATTCTAATTCTGGCGCCTGCTCTTATCGCTATGATAATCACTTAGAGTATAAATATGATGCCTTTATCACTGCTCCAATGATTTACTGTTTGGTACTTGTGGGTTTTACATTTCGCCTCAGTGGGCTTCATAAGGTCCTAAATTGGTTATTCTATTCTAGATTTATCTTCTTTTGTTTTGTATCTCTCCGTTAGCCCACATATGTGCTATTAGGTAAACACGGAAGTAATAATATGGCACAGCGCGGGGGTGTTTCTCCATCACTACAGACTCTAGCTAGAGTCTATATGCCTCAAAGGGTGGAGTCTGGGGGGAGGGGGTTGGGGAGGGGGGTGGTGGGTAAGGGGGAGAAGAGGGGGGAAAAATGCAAAAAAATTGGCAAACTCAGACGCAAGTTGAGATGCACACAAAAATCATGGTTTGACTTGAACCAATATAGCCAAAGCAAAAAACAAAATTGTAAAAAGCTAAATTGTATTATGCATTTTGAGAACATTGGTGGTGCATGGTTCCAATATTTTAAACCTGGGTTAGACTCTCATGTTAGTAAATGGGGAGAATAAGTTTATGCACTTGGAATGTGGCAGGCCTTAATCATAAAAATAAAAGGGCCCAGCTATTTCAATGGACACGTCAGAACCCAGTTGACATAATATGCCTGCAAGAGACACATATAGCATACGCAGATAGAGACTTACTCAAATTACCTGGTTATAGCCTCATGGTTACTACATCCCAAACATCCAAAACCAGAGGGGTAGCCATCTTAGCTAAACCTATAATAGGTACCCCAATTCGTAAATTGGCCGACAAACATGGTAGATGGGTCATAGTTCAGCTACAATTAGGTATTACTATCTGTGTAATTTATGGCTCTAACCTAGACGACCCTGATATTTTCCGGGAACTCGAAATTGAACTGGCTTCTTGGGTTGGCCCTCTGATTCTTTGCGGGGATTTTAATATCGATATGGGGCTACCCACAGAGAATCACCCGTCCTTAAATTATAAAGGGCGTAAACCGAAGGTATACAACGCACTAGGGCGGATGATGAAAAGCCATAATCTAGTGGATGTTTGGGGGCTGCTCCGGGGGCCAAACACAGATGGTTTTACTTACTTTTCTTTCCCCCATAATAAATACGTTAGAATCGATTATATTATGTCATCTATAGAGGAGGGGGACATTATAGAAATAACTAAATCCCCGAAAACAATATCCGATCACAATGCGCTGACCATCATTTTCGATACTGCCAGTATGGTTAAGCCAAAGACTCAATGGACTTTTGACAGGAGGTTATTGGTTAATCAGGAATATATAACCCATATTAAATCATGGGCCCAGTCCTTTTTTGATTGTAACCCGTTTAGTGCGTCCCGTTTAATAGTATGGGACTGTTTTAAAGCAGCATTGAGGGGAGAAACCATTTCATTTGTAGCAAATAAACGAAAGAATGAAAAGCATATTAACAGCAACTTATGCAAGATCTCTTTAATCTCGAGACTCATCACGCCTCCCAAATAAATCAGGCTCAAAGAGGTCAAGTAGGTTCTACCCCAGATCCTGGCAAAACTTTAAACAAAATAATGATCCTAAAAAATGAGATCAACAGTATGCTCATTCAAAAAGCTGCTGAAACGTATCAGGCTAATAAGACTAGACTTTATGAATCAGGAGAAAACGTGGGAAAGCAGCTAGCATTACGTACTCGACAAAAACAATCATTGGGCAGTATTAAGAAGATAGAATTCGAGGGTAATGAGCATACAACTCCTAAAGAGATTGTTAAAGTATTCCAAAAGTATTATCAAAAACTTTACGGCAGCGATATCTCACACTCTAATAGCGAAATAACAACATTCTTAAACAATTGGCTCCCAGATCAGGCTTTACACAAAGCTATTGATGATGAGACCAAGGCTAATCTGGATAGAGAAATTACGCTCATTGAAGTGGAGATTGCTTTAGCTGAGCTGGCCAACGGTAAAGCGGCGGGTCCGGATAAAATCCCATTGGATTTATATAAAATCCTTGGTGATCAAATAACCCCTTTTTTGCTTGATCTGTTCCTTGGAGTGCAGTACCACACAACTCCTCCAGACTCATGGAAGCAAACAAATATAATAATTTTCCATAAAAAGGGCAAACCACCTCACCTTCCCTCCTCATATAGGCCCATATCCTTGATCAACTCCGACTCAAAGCTATATGCTAAAATATTTGCAAACCGGCTGAGTGGGGTCATCAAACATCTTGTGTCCCCCTGGCAACATGGCTTTATCCCCGGCAAGGATACCACAGACCATACTCTGAGAGCCATAACCCTGTTTGACATCATGGGCGCCACGGGGGGTGAGATGTCGATGATCCTCCTCGATGCCGAAAAGGCATTTGATCGAGTATCATGGCAGTTTCTTTGGAACATCTTGAAAAGTAAAAATTTTGGTAACAACTTTATTAAAGCCATTAAAGCCATTTACATCAACCCCACGGCCAAAATCTCCATAGGCAGCGATGAGTCGGAGTTTATCAAGGTACAAAGAGGCACAAGGCAGGGTTGCCCATGCTCCCCGATTTTATTTGCCCTCTATATCGATCCCCTTATTCAGAAGTTATTAACTTCACCTGCAATTCAACCAGTCATTACCGGGTCCTTCTCCACGAAAATCATGGCATATGCAGACGATGTCGCTGTTATAACTACCAATCCCTCTGAAGCAATTTTTGAAATCGAGACAATCACTCAGGCATTTGGGTTATATTCAGGGTACTCTTTGAATAGGGACAAAACGGTGGTACTAGCCACTAATAACACTCATTATGAAGGCATACTCAGGGTAAAACAGGCTACATATCTAGGAGTATGTCTCTCTGCAGAGGTAAGCAAGATTAGCAATCTAAATTATTCCCCCCTTATTGATAAAATCAAAGGTGATCTTAGAAGGATAGATAGCTTGCACCTGTCGATAATTGGCAGGGCCAATTATGTTAAAATGAATATATTCCCACGGGTTTTATATTTTTTTAGAGCAATCCCTGTACTGCCTGGAGAACACTTTATTAAGACTATTGATTCCCTTATTTCAAAGTTTATCTGGAGTTATGGAAAAATAAGACGGGCCCTCCCTCTGCTGGCGCTACCTCAAGATAGAGGTGGCTTAGCTTTACCGAATTTAAGATTATATCTTTGGGCAACACTAGTACAATATATGGACCCTCTTCTGACTGCTAAACATGGAGCTTTAACCTCTATAGCTCCATATATCCCGTCGATATATGAGCTTAGCTTGGGTGAGAAATATAAGGGGCTGTTTTTAAGACAGGTGGAACCATCATACTACAAAAAAATTAAATTAAAGACAGTTCTAGATGCACGTGCGGTATGGAAAGCTATCTGCAAACATCTGGATATTCCCACATTTACGAAATATACACCATTATGGTATTGCAAAATTATCCCCCCCATTCTTAACGACATAAGATCTCAGAGGTGGGAGCTCCTAGGTATTAATACAATAGGCGATTTTTTTGGCTACAACATCCCATCATCTTTTGAGTCTTTCCAAGAAAGATACAACATTCCCGCTTGCGATTTCCTAAAATTCTATCAAATATCGTCCAGTATCTGCAATACTACACCAAAAATTCTACTAGATAATATACCATTACTGGACACTATAGGGAAAAACTCTACAAGAATTGGGGTTCTATATCAGATGTTTATGGCCAACGCTCCTGACGACCTCGAACGCACGGAACAATCTTGGGCCTCGAAATTAGTTAACCCCAACGTAGATATAGATCTCTCGCTAGCTCTCTCAGCAAAGCACTTCATAGCTTCTAATTTAAAGGCCCAATATTACAAAACCATATTTAATCTATACTATACGCCAGCCAAATTATTTGCTTGGGGGCTCAGGACTGATGACAATTGTCCTAGATGTAAACAGCCACTTGCAAATCTCTTGCATATGTTCTCTGAATGTCCTGCATTGGCAACAGTCAAGGCTATGATACTGGAGTATTGGGCCCAAATCTTTGGGCATCGGATAAGAGACTCTATAACATTGCACTTATTAGGCCATGACGACTCCCTGGATCACAATAGTGAAGAACAGGCGGTACTTTTTCTGGGATATGCCGTACTTCGAATAATTCTGGCAGCTAGATGGAAAGATGTAGAGCCCCCTACCTTTCATATGTGGCTTAGTCGATTTATTGCCATCTATAAACAGGCAATCGCAATTTATGCCACAAGAGGCAGGAAAATGAGGGCAATAGGAAAACAGCTGTGGGAGCCCATTACTAGGTGGTATAATATTGAAAATGGAAATCATGTTTTGGATTTATGATTGTGTATCTTGTTACTTTGCTTCTTTTTTTCTCCCTTCCGTTTCACCTTTTTTCTTTACTAACTATTTGTTTTTCCGCCTTTTTGGCTTCGAATAATGATGCTGTTTGGCATGGTTAAAATGTATATGGTTTTGGTTACTTTTACTTTCATTCCCTTAGTATATCTTTAATTTACGGATGATCCATATACTTTAGGTATTATATTGGTTACTCATTTCAACATATGACATGCCTTCACGTTGTATTCCATGCATACTTTATTTATCTGCATTGTTTATTTTAGTAACTTGTTTTGATTATCTGAATTTGCCAATGAATAAATAAAAAAATTTAAAAAAAAAAAGAAGTTGGTGATTCTTCTCAGTCAGGGTTTATTAAAATGTGTGATATATGATTTGCGAATGGTTCTTCTCCTCTCCACACTTTCAAGCAGGCACCAACGGTCCATCGCCCAAGGGTTCCAGAGTAAGACTAGATAGAACATGGAACCCGGCTCCTTCAAGACCATTGCTGCTCAAATACTCTTTTTGATTTACGGTTACCCCAAAAGAACAGTGGTTCTGGTGACAGCGCAGTTCTTTGACATGACCAGGTCAGTAGGGGAGACAGTCAGATGAAACAGATTTCAACTTTTTATGTAAGTCAGCTATGAATGTAGAAACAATCCATCCAACAATATTAACAATGGATGCGGTGACAGCTCTTCCAAAATTCTTCTCAAATCTACTCAAGAATCTAGGAAATATCCCTGGATCTAGAGCACTGTAAGAGGGAAGTTTGCCTTCATTGTATTAGATTTAAGAAATGTAGATCAAATGCCCTTGTTCAGACCAAAATGTCCCAAGATCTTTTCACTGGTGCTTGGAGATTTAACTGCATTAACAGTTTAGAGCAGAGTGACCACTTCACTCCATGTCATTATGGATTCTGTATTCAGTTCTGAACATTTCACGTTGTAGCCATTGTTTTCAGGTGTATAAGTATAATTATTTCAATGGATAAAAAAAGACTAAAATATTCATAATTGATTAAGTGAGCATATACAAGTTGAGAACTGGAAAAAGTGTCAATAATGACTTGAAAGGTAGTGGTCACCTTAGGTTTAGTATAACAACTACAAAACCAAGTTTGGTAAATGCAGGACAAGAAGTAGAACAGCACAGGAATATAAACAATTGAAAGAAGCTACTTGAGTGATGAATAAGCAGCACACAAATTAGGCCCACACTGGGGGTGTACACAGAATAGTCTTCTGACCAAATTCAGATTTATATCTGACTCTTAGGGGCGAGCAAAGAAACAACGCTCACAAGACAGCTGCATCTGTGGGTCCACAAGGCAAGGACCATTAACTAACTGATTCATGAACACAATATACTGTAAAAAAACACAAAAACAAAAGTAAAAGAGACAACACACATGAACGAGACAAAAGAAAGGTTGCCTATAGAAGAAGCCAGCAGCTAACCGCTGACTAAAAATATATACATATATCAGGTGAGACTGCAAAAGAGCATAAAAAACTGCAGCAATTGCTGAATAGTGAAAAATAATGAGGCAAGTGAAAGTGCTGGTGGAAAGAGACCGTAATACAAACAATCGGTTTTAGTGCACTGGGAACTGACGCACAGAAAAGGAATAGGTTGGCCTGAAGTAGAAAATGAGTGGGCCAAAAAGACTCCACCAGGAAAGTGACGAATTAGGAGCCAAAACTTTTTTTTAAAACCTTGGGCAATATTTGTGGATAATAGGCGGGTATAAAACGTGCAGCAGGAAACCATTATTCTAATGTTTAACTGATAAAGAGGAAGGTACAGTAGACGTGGGCCCTTCCACGTGGATCTTTCCCCACATAGGACACACGTTATATCGAAAAAAGAAAATAGCACAGAATAGCGCTTAAGTGAAGAAAAGAAGAAAGAAAAGAAACAACTGTGTCTGAGTGGGCAAATACACCATAGCAAATTCAGAAAAGAAGGAAAGGAGAAGACTATCATAGATAAGGCAGAGAAAAATACAGAAAAGGCTCCTACGTGTTTATTTTACGTTCAGGAACATTAATATGATTCCTCCCTATCGTCTCTGCAGAATGAACCGTTTCTGATTGGAAAATAAATTAGAAAATATTTCACTTATTTCTCCGCGGTTATGGACAGTCTTTAGTTATGATCTACCATGAAACCAATGGCTAGAGAAGACTTTCAAATTAAACAAAACATTTTTTAGACAATGACACAATGAACCACAAGAGGGCAGTGTTACCATTAGGTAAAACTGCACTGAAAAACCAGACGGTTCAGACCAAAAACTTCAGGAGAGTAAAAGTACATCTACAGATGAACACTGCCGAAATCTAAGTGTTAGAAATGGGATCCCCGGCTGGCCAGGGATTGCGCCAAAGTCAGTCAGAGACCACCACTCCTAAGTCAGGGCAAGGGAGTTACACGCCAAGATAACCCCTCCTCACCCTCTAGGTAACGTGGTGCGAGCAGCAAGGCTAAACTTGGAGGGGTTGTGAGTTAAGTATTTGCGCACGCACCCCAGCAACAACACCCAAGGCCCACCACAAAGGAAACTCCACACAAGGTTATATAAAAATAGCCTTTGTATTACACCAAAACACATTAGATAAAAACACACACTTTACAATGTGCCAACAGGCACGGGCAGAATTTACAGGGGATATGTACAAGACAGGGCCACCTGGACCACTGTCAGGAATCAGCACTTTTAGAACTTAGCACTAGGTAGAATTAGCACTCAGAACATGGAATATAAATCATTGTAGCACAAATTAGAACATAAAGTACACAACCAGTAATCACTGGTAACCAGGACCTCACTAGTACCACCTGCACTAGGAGAAAAACCACCTAAGTATCACAATACCTGTAGGGGTGCAAGCACATAACACATGATAAATAACATACATTCAGAGGTGTAAGGAACAAGGCACATGACACATAAAAACACATTCAGAGGTGCAGCAAAAGAACAATTGCCCCAAACTCACACAAGTCACCACCTGTGACTGCCCATAGGCCTACTGGCCTTGTGGGGGCTAGGACGCCCTGTGTCCCAAAGTCAGGGGCCTAAATGTGGCAGCTGCCCACGAAGTGCTGGGCAGCTGTAAATATAATGATGAGGCCAATGTGGGAACCTCGCAGGCTCTGAACAATACTTGTCCCCTTTTTGGAGCCTTGCTGGGTTCTGAGTAAAGAAATGGCCCCACGAGCCTCTCTGGGCTCTCAAAACACACCTAGAGCAATGGTGCCCCCGAGGAGCCTTCGCGGCTCGAACACAATGCCCCCTGGACGTTGGAGTCCCCCCTCTGGGGGCTCGGAATCGCAAACGGCCCACTGGGGCCTCGGGGCATCAGCAATATTGTCCCCTTGAGCCTTTCAGGCTCGAGCACCAAAAGTGGCCGTTGTTGGAGTCCCTCCTCGGGGGACTCAAATACAAAGTGAGGCCCCACGGGCCTCAAACACCAAGGCCCTCGCACTGGAGGGGAGGGGTGGGCACCGGCAATGTGCCCCGACGCCCCCCTCTCCTTTACACCTCACCGGCCCCACTCACCGGATCTTTTGCAGGCGGCTGGCAGCGGGGCTCTCCTACACCACGGGAGCCTCGCTGGGCGACAGGTGGCTCCTTTTCCTCGTGCCGCGGCGGGGGCAGGCACGGCATTGTGCCTCGTGCCCCTCCTTCCTTTCCTGTGGCAGTCTGGGGCTCTCCCTTGTCCTTGGGAGCCCCGGACAGGACACGGCCGACTTCACAAGATGGCGGCCTCGTTCCAAAAGGGGCCGCGAGAGTCCTGGTTGCCGGGCAACCCTCCGGCCGAGCTAAGCATGCAATAGGCTGGTGGAGCAGCCAATGGCAGCACGGCCCTGCGAACGAGCCCCCATGCTCCGGGTCGCACTGCGGAGGGCAAAGGCTATATTCTCTTGCCGTGAACTCACCAATAAAAGCGAGGTGGGCACTCGCTTGTGGGGTAAACACAGTGCAAGGTCCCTGGCAGGGTGGGCACCTGCCAGGGGACTTTAAAATCTGCAAAAAGCAGCGTGGACAGCCGCGAAGGCGAAAGTAAAGCGCTCCCAGCGCTTAAGGACAAAACAAAGCGCTCCCAAGCGCTAGAGGGAAAATACAAGCGCTTCCAGGCGCTTGAGGGAAACCAAAAAGTCCAGCAATAGGTCAGCCCCAAGGTCCCTCAGCAGAGCAAGGCAGGGGGGGGCAAGGCTGGGCCAGGGGCCAGCTCACTGGGCCCTCCAGGCAGAAAGGCAGTCCCAAGTGGCGGTTCCTCCTGGCGCCAGCAGCAGCAGCCCCCCTCAGTCAGGATCCTGGAAGAGAACCCATTGTAAGGGGACACAGCCCCTTCTTATACTGAAAAACCCTTTGTATGGAGGTGCAGGGTAGGGGAGAAACCAGTTGCAGCTGGTTTTGGAGCACTTTTGATGGCCCAACCACCCCTTTCATTCACTGGGGAGGCTAGGGTCGTTAGACGCACCACAGGGAGCGGAGCCAGCATTGTGTGGGGAAAGCCCAGCCCCATCAGGAACCAGGTGCACTCCTCCCCAGCCATCAGCATGCTAATCTCCACACTCACCACCGGGCAGACCCATCATGACTCATGGAGCCTGGCATCCCAGCCAGCTCCAGCCAATCACACACCAGACACATTTTACACTAATATGCCAACTCCTAGAAGTGGCACTTCCACACACGACACAATCATGTCACATACATCATTACGAAGCATTCAATCACACGAGTCCGCACATACCAGACTCGAGCCTGTACACCCCACGCATCACGAACTACCAGGGACACATACAATTAAGCATGGGCGGATTTTGCGAATTGGCAATCCGCGCACTTGCGTATTTACGGATTCGCAATCCGCAAAATCCGCGAACTCTCGCGAATTTTTTAACAGGTCCTTTGTTGTATACTTGTAGTTATTCTCTGAGCCTGCTGTGAGGGTCAGAGCAGGGTCATAGAATAGTTGCAAGTAGGCAAATGAACTCTGAAGGGGCCCCTCAGGAAGCACTACAGGGAATGGTTACTAATGATAAGATTGAACTTTTGCACCTGCTGAGTGCTTTCAGTTTTGCAAAAATCCAAATATCCAGCAGCATCCACAAAAAGTAATCCTTCCAGGTCAAGATCCAAATCAAAGTGACCAGCACATGAAGAAAGCACTGGGAGGAGCCTGGTGGACAGGAACAGGAAGTTGGAGACTGTGGGGCACTTCCTTCCTCCCACCCCCACCCCCCAAAATGGACTCCTTGCAAAGAAAAAGTGCAGGCAAATGTCAACCTGAGGAGTTATTCTGATAAAAATCATAATTTTCAAGGTTTATGCTGCCTGCTGGTGGATTTCTTGTGCGAAATTGCAAATTTTGCAATCTCGCAATTGCGAGATTGTCGCTGCCCGCCGCATCTATGTGTTCGCAAGTGTTTACTCCCGCGAAATTGTATAGTATTCTAGTTGGCAAGTGCGACCAAGCAAAAAATCCGCTTCGCACGTATTTTATGAATTTTCGGCAAGTTCGCAAGAGTTCGCGGATTGCGAATTTACCGAAAATCCGCAAAATCCGCGAGCGGAACGGATTTTACGCCCATGCTTACATACAATCCCCATGCATTCCTATGGGAGGGCAGGCCTATCTCATCACATGCACTCAGAGTGCGCACGCACTTTCCACTGGGACACAGTGAAAGTGCGCAGAACCCAAAAATCACCATCACCAGGTCACCATTACAAGCAAAAAGTCTAGGGGTGAACCTGCCAGAAGGGCCAAGTCCAACACAACCCCCTTCCAGCCAAAACGCAGGGTAGACCAATCACCACCGTGATGGACTTCCCTGCTTGGGGCGATAGAACACGGACGCGGGCCCGCAACTGCAGGGACACCCTCCTGTTCTACGCCACGGTGAACCCCTGGGGTTCCTTCTAAAACTACTGTAGGGACTAACTGGGCTACCCCACTGGTACTCCCAAGCTGTCCGCGGCCAGGACCAGGCCCTGGCCCACCCAGGTGCCACCGGTCCTTGCCTATTCACTGAGCGGGGGGTAGTAACCCCTGGCACATAGGAGCCATTCTCCACTCTTCCTGTCTGCAAGACAGGACTAGACTGCCACTGGTTCTCCAGCCTAGGGTCTACAACCTCAGGCGGCCCAGGAGTCTCGGGGAAGGCTCTCCTCCCCCTACCTCTTCTTCTAGGGTTCCTCCGCCTCCGACGAGGGGTACACCTAGAACGCCATTCCAACCCAGGGCTTATCCACTCAGGTTGCACCGGGGTTAGAGGTGGGCTCTCCCACCCTCTGCACCCCCTTCCAGAGTCCTGCTCCCTACCAACTGGCCTCTGGAAGAAGAACCGGTCAGGACACTGGTTACAGTCGTCCTACCCTTCAGGTCAGGCTGATCCTGAACCTGGCCTCCCAACCTCTGGTCTAAAACCTTTGGTGGAATAGTTGCCTGGCACTCCAGGACTTCTGGGGATTCACACGCCATCCCCCTGAGGCTGACACATGACCCATGTGTCGTGTGACTGTCTGTCTGACGCAGATCTCCCGTCCCCTGTCCACCTGACAGGGCGCGAAGATCCCCCAGAACAGAAGTGGAGTCACCATGGTCACTACACGGGATCCTAGCCCAACTGGGTAGTCCCTGACCCACTGGTCCTTCCACTGGGGAACTCCCCCAATCACTCCTCACTTCGGACTTCTGTGCCCTCCCAACTGGAGGGACACTGCCGGACACTGGAACCCCTGGAGCTCTAGTTACAGATGCTCCAGGTTCCCTAGACACTAGGAGATCCTCCTCAAATGGACTAACAGGACAGCCTAGGTCCCCAACCTGGTGTTCCCTAAAGAAACCATCCAAGTCCTGAGGCAGGGCTTTGTGCATCTGGGGACCCTCGGTCGCCCACTTACTCCTGTTCCACTGAGCCAGGCAGTAAGCCCCTACACCCTCCTCGCTATCCTGGGACCTAGCAGGGCTACACTGAGCCTCTTCCACCACACTGGGCTGGAAGATACCTGAACCACTACTTTTGGAATCACTCACTAATGACTCTAAAGAACCTCTGGCCCTTTCCCAGCGGGCTGCTTCCGCTGCAAGCTGCTCTGAACAAGGAGACCCATATTCCAACAGGTGTTGGCGCAACTCTGGACAACAAACACTGAGCAACTGCTCTTTGATAATCATTCCGTGCAATACGTCAAAATCATCTTCCATGTGAACTCGCACCCAATCAATCAGTGTCGCATTACATTCATCCTCAAACTCTTCCCAAGACTGGTGAGACAGTTTCCTACTGCCCCTGAATTTCAACCTTAACTCCTCCGCTTGGGAAACAGGTACCATACTCTGGGAAATGGGAATGGGATTTCCTACACTGAAATCTAAATAGCTGCCACCACTGGACTCAACCCGCCCTGGGGAGTCCAGAAAATTTAAGCTGCGCGCAGGGGATAGTCTACCCTCCAGAGCTAACTTCTCTCTGGTGAAGGCCCTCTCAACCTCCTCTATCCTCTCCTGCGCTAAGACCCTCTCAGTCTCTAGCTTTTGTTGCTCAAGGGCCAACGTCCTAAGACTCAACTCATGAGCCCATAATGCCATTTTCTCCTCTAAGGCTAACTTCCTATCCTCCTCTGGGGACAGGGAAGGGGATGAGGCGCTGCCTCCTCCGCTGGACCCAGCAAGGGACTCCCTACCTATGGGGTCTTCACTCTCCACTGGCGTCCAGGTACTGTCATCTTCTCCCTCCTCTTCTGAATCTTCAGGGCTCCCCACAGACCCACCACCTTCCTGGCGTGAGGCCCGGGCCCTTTCCTCACTGCGCTCAAGATCCCACTGACCCTTTTGCCATAGGATCAGGCTGCTCCTAAGTTCGGACTGAGTGTCTGACTCATCCACCCCTATGTCTCTCTCTTCACAGAACCTTACCAACTCTCCCATACTGTATCTAAACAGATCACAGAAATCAAAAGCAGGCTCCATTCTGGCGGACGTTCTAGAGAAAAGATTACACAGGGAACCAAGGGGTCTGAGCTTAAAACAGGAGTACACAATTCACTAAGGATTCAGCAAGCTCTCTATCCCAGAGAACTCACACTCACTTGTCTAGTGCCACACAACATTCATCCACACACAACCCTCCCCTCGGACTGGCAAGGCAGTTTCTACCACCCCTGATTCCTCAACCTGACCACACGTGACACAGGTACCGACTCTTGGCGCAGGGCGGGGGACAAATGTACTGGACACAATTACACAATGATACCTTCAGGAGAAGAAAATAATAGAACTTCAAAAACAATAATCCCCTAAAATGTGGTCATCTAAAATGCAGAGTTTTGTAGTGCGGCCAGTTGCCACTGTGGTACAACGCAAACACAAATCCGGATCCGCACCGCTTGCCACCAATGTTAGAAATGGGATCCCTGGCTGGCCAGGGCTTGCGTCAAAGTCAGTCAGAGACCACCACTCCTAAGTCAGGGCAAGGGAGTTACACGCCAAGATAACCCCTGCTCACCCTCTAGGTAAAGTGGCGCGAGCAGCAAGGCTAAACTTGGAGGCGATGTGAGTTAAGTATTTGCGCACGCACCCCAGCAACAACATCCAAGGCCCACCACAAAGGAAACTCCACACAAGGTTATATAAAAATAGCCTTTGTATTACACCAAAACACATTAGATAAAAACACACACTTTACAATGTGCCAACAGGCACGGGCAGAATTTACAGGGGATATGTACAAGACAGGGCCACCTGGACCACTGTCAGGAATCAGCACTTTTAGAACTTAGCACTAGGTAGAATTAGCACTCAGAACATGGAATATAAACCACTGCAGCACAAATAAGAACATAAAGTACACAACCAGTAATCACTGGTAACCAGGACCTCACTAGTACCACCTGCACTAGGAGAAAAACCACCTAAGTATCACAATACCTGTAGGGGTGTAAGCACATAACACATGATGCATAACATACATTCAGAGGTGTAAGGAACAAGGCACATGACACATAAAAACACATTCAGAGGTGCAGCAAAAGAACAATTGCGCCAAACTCACACAAGTCACCACCTGTGACTGTCCATAGGCCTACTGGCTTTGTGGGGGCTAGGACGCCCTGTGTCCCAAAGTCAGGGGCCTAAACGTGGCAGCTGCCCACGAAGTGCTGGGCAGCTGTAAATATAATGATGAGGCCAATGTGGGAACCTCGCAGGCTCTGAACAATACTTGTCCCCTTTTTGGAGCCTCGCTGGGCTCTGAGTAAAGAAATGGCCCCACGAGCCTCTCTGGGCTCTCAAAACACACCTAGAGCAATGGTGCCCCCGAAGAGCCTTCGCGGCTCGAACACAATGCCCCTGGACGTTGGAGTCCCCCCTCTGGGGGCTCGGAATCGCAAACGGCCCACTGGGGCCTCGGGGCATCAGCAATATTGCCCCCTTGAGCCTTTCAGGCTCGAGCACCAAAAGTGGCCGTTGTTGGAGTCCCTCCTCGGGGGACTCAAATACAAAGTGAGGCCCCACGGGCCTCAAACACCAAGGCTCTCGAACTGAAGGGGAGGGGTGGGCACCGGCAATGTGCCCCGATGCCCCCCTCTCCTTTACACCTCACCGGCCCCACTCACCGGATCTTTTGCAGGCGGCTGGCAGCGGGGCTCTCCTTCACCACGGGAGCCTCGCTGGGCGACAGGCGGCTCCTTTTCCTCGTGCCGCGGTGGGGGCAGGCACGGCATTGTGCCTCGTGCCCCTCCTTCCTTTCCTGTGGCAGTCCGGGGCTCTCCCTTGTCCTTGGGAGCCCCGGACAGGACACGGCCGACTTCACAAGATGGCGGCCTCGCTCCAAAAGGGGCCGCGAGAGTCCTGGTTGCCGGCAACCCTCCGGCCGAGTTAGGCACGCAATAGGCTGGTGGAGCAGGCAATGGCAGCGCGGCCCTGCGAACGAGCCCCCAGGCTCCGGGTCGCGCTGCGGAGGGCAAAGACTATATTCTCTTGCCGTGAACTCACCAATAAAAGCGAGGTGGGCACTCGCTTGTGGGGTAAACACAGCGCAAGGTCCCTGGCAGGATGGGCACCTGCCAGGGGACTTTACAATCTGCAAAAAGCGGCGTGGACAGCCGCGAAGGGGAAAGTAAAGCGCTCCCAGCGCTTAAGGACAAAACAAAGCGCTCCCAAGCGCTAGAGGGAAAATACAAGCGCTTCCAGGCGCTTCCAGGCGCTTGAGGGAAACCAAAAAGTCCAGCAATAGGTCAGCCCCAAGGTCCCTCAGCAGAGCAAGGTAGGGGGGGCAAGGCTGGGCCAGGGGCTAGCTCACTGGGCCCTCCAGGCATGAAGGCAGTCCCAAGTGGCGGTTCCTCCTGGCGCCAGCAGCAGCAGCCCCCCTCAGTCAGGATCCTGAAAGAGAACCCATTGTAAGGGGACACAGCCTCTTCTTATACTGAAAAACCCTTTGTCTGGAGGTGCAGGGTGGGGGAGAAACCAGTTGCAGCTGGTTTTGGAGCACCCTTGATGGCCCAACCACCCCTTTCATACACTGGGGAGGCTAGGGTCGTTAGACGCACCACAGGGGGCGGAGCGAGCATTGTGTGGGGAAAGCCCAGCCACATCAGGAACCAGGTGCACTCCTCCCCAGCCATCAGCATGCTAATCTCCACACTCACCACCGGGCAGACCCATCATGACTCATGGAGCCTGGCATCCCAGCCAGCTCCAGCCAATCACACGCCAGACACATTTTACACTAATATGCCAACTCCTAGAAGTGGCACTTCCACACACGACACAATCATGTCACATACATCATTGCAAAACATTCAATCACACGAGTCCGCACATACCAGACTCGAGCCTGTACACCCCACGCATCAGGAACTACCAGGGACACATACATTCCCCATGCATTCCTATGGGAGGGCAGGCCTATCTCACCACATGCACTCAGAGTGCGCACGCACTTTCCACTGGGACACAGTGAAAGTGCGCAGAACCCAAAAATCACCATCACCAGGTCACCATTACAAGCAAAAAGTCTAGGGGTGAACCTGCCAGAAGGGCCAAGTCCAACACAACCCCCTTCCAGCCAAAACGCAGGGTAGACCAATCACCACCGTGATGGACTTCCCTGCTTGGGGCGATAGAACACGGACGCGGGCCCGCAACTGCAGGGACACCCTCCTGTTCTACGCCACGGTGAACCCCTGGGGTTCCTTCTAAAACTACTGTAGGGACTAACTGGGCTACCCCACTGGTACTCCCAAGCTTTCCGCGGCCAGGACCAGGCCCTGGGCCACCCAGGTGCCACCGGTCCTTGCCTATTCACAGAGCGGGGGGTAGTAACCCCTGGCACATAGGAGCCATTCTCCACTCTTCCTGTCTGCAAGACAGGACTAGACTGCCACTGGTTCTCCAGCCTAGGGTCTACAACCTCAGGCGGCCCAGGAGTCTCGGGGAAGGCTCTCCTCCCCCTACCTCTTCTTCTAGGGTTCCTCCGCCTCCGACGAGGGGTACACCTAGAACGCCATTCCAACCCAGGGCTTATCCACTCAGGTTGCACCGGGGTTAGAGGTGGGCTCTCCCACCCTCTGCACCCCCTTCCAGAGTCCTGCTCCCTACCAACTGGCCTCTGGAAGAAGAACCGGTCAGGACACTGGTTACAGTCGTCCTACCCTTCATGTCAGGCTGATCCTGAACCTGGCCTCCCAACCTCTGGTCTAAAACCTTTGGTGGAATAGTTGCCTGGCACTCCAGGACTTCTGGGGATTCACACGCCATCCCCCTGAGGCTGACACATGACCCATGTGTCGTGTGACTGTCTGTCTGACACAGATCTCCCGTCCCCTGTCCACCTGACAGGGCGCGAAGATCCCCCAGAACAGAAGTGGAGTCACCATGGTCACTACACGGGATCCTAGCCCAACTGGGTAGTCCCTGACCCACTAGTCCTTCCACTGGGGAACTCCCCCAATCACTCCTCACTTCGGACTTCTGTGCCCTCCCAACTGGAGGGACACTGCCGGACACTGGAACCCCTGGAGCTCTAGTTACAGATGCTCCAGGTTCCCTAGACACTAGGAGATCCTCCTCAAATGGACTAACAGGACAGCCTAGGTCCCCAACCTGGTGTTCCCTAAAGAAACCATCCAAGTCCTGAGGCAGGGCTTTGTGCATCTGGGGACCCTCGGTCGCCCACTTACTCCTGTTCCACTGAGCCAGGCAGTAAGCCCCTACACCCTCCTCGCTATCCTGGGACCTGGCAGGGCTACACTGAGCCTCTTCCACCACACTGGGCTGGAAGATACCTGAACCACTACTTTTGGAATCACTCACTAATGACTCTAAAGAACCTCTGGCCCTTTCCCAGCGGGCTGCTTCCGCTGCAAGCTGCTCTGAACAAGGAGACCCATATTCCAACAGGTGTTGGCGCAACTCTGGACAACAAACACTGAGCAACTGCTCTTTGATAATCATTCCGTGCAATACGTCAAAATCATCTTCCATGTGAACTCGCACCCAATCAATCAGTGTCGCATTACATTCATCCTCAAACTCTTCCCAAGACTGGTGAGACAGTTTCCTACTGCCCCTGAATTTCAACCTTAACTCCTCCGCTTGGGAAACAGGTACCATACTCTGGGAAATGGGAATGGGATTTCCTACACTGAAATCTAAATAGCTGCCACCACTGGACTCAACCCGCCCTGGGGAGTCCAGAAAATTTAAGCTGCGCGCAGGGGATAGTCTACCCTCCAGAGCTAACTTCTCTCTGGTGAAGGCCCTCTCAACCTCCTCTATCCTCTCCTGCGCTAAGACCCTCTCAGTCTCTAGCTTTTGTTGCTCAAGGGCCAACGTCCTAAGACTCAACTCATGAGCCCATAATGCCATTTTCTCCTCTAAGGCTAACTTCCTATCCTCCTCTGGGGACAGGGAAGGGGATGAGGCGCTGCCTCCTCCGCTGGACCCAGCAAGGGACTCCCTACCTATGGGGTCTTCACTCTCTACTGGCGTCCAGGTACTGTCATCTTCTCCCTCCTCTTCTGAATCTTCAGGGCTCCCCACAGACCCACCACCCTCCTGGCGTGAGGCCCGGGCCCTTTCCTCACTGCGCTCAAGATCCCACTGACCCTTTTGCCATAGGATCAGGCTGCTCCTAAGTTCGGACTGAGTGTCTGACTCATCCACCCCTATGTCTCTCTCTTCACAGAACCTTACCAACTCTCCCATACTGTATCTAAACAGATCACAGAAATCAAAAGCAGGCTCCATTCTGGCGGACGTTCTAGAGAAAAGATTACACAGGGAACCAAGGGGTCTGAGCTTAAAACAGGAGTACACAATTCACTAAGGATTCAGCAAGCTCTCTATCCCAGAGAACTCACACTCACTTGTCTAGTGCCACACAACATTCATCCACACACAACCCTCCCCTCGGACTGGCAAGGCAGTTTCTACCACCCCTGATTCAACCTGACCACACGTGACACAGGTACCGACTCTGGGCGCAGGGCGGGGGACAAATGTACTGGACACAATTACACAATGATACCTTCAGGAGAAGAAAATAATAGAACTTCAAAAACAATAATCCCCTAAAATGTGGTCATCTAAAATGCAGAGTTTTGTAGTGCGGCCAGTTGCCACTGTGGTACAACGCAAACACAAATCCGGATCCGCACCGCTTGCCACCAATGTTAGAAATGGGATCCCTGGCTGGCCAGGGCTTGCGTCAAAGTCAGTCAGAGACCACCACTCCTAAGTCAGGGCAAGGGAGTTACACGCCAAGATAACCCCTGCTCACCCTCTAGGTAAAGTGGCGCGAGCAGCAAGGCTAAACTTGGAGGCGATGTGAGTTAAGTATTTGCGCACGCACCCCAGCAACAACATCCAAGGCCCACCACAAAGGAAACTCCACACAAGGTTATATAAAAATAGCCTTTGTATTACACCAAAACACATTAGATAAAAACACACACTTTACAATGTGCCAACAGGCACGGGCAGAATTTACAGGGGATATGTACAAGACAGGGCCACCTGGACCACTGTCAGGAATCAGCACTTTTAGAACTTAGCACTAGGTAGAATTAGCACTCAGAACATGGAATATAAACCACTGCAGCACAAATAAGAACATAAAGTACACAACCAGTAATCACTGGTAACCAGGACCTCACTAGTACCACCTGCACTAGGAGAAAAACCACCTAAGTATCACAATACCTGTAGGGGTGTAAGCACATAACACATGATGCATAACATACATTCAGAGGTGTAAGGAACAAGGCACATGACACATAAAAACACATTCAGAGGTGCAGCAAAAGAACAATTGCGCCAAACTCACACAAGTCACCACCTGTGACTGTCCATAGGCCTACTGGCTTTGTGGGGGCTAGGACGCCCTGTGTCCCAAAGTCAGGGGCCTAAACGTGGCAGCTGCCCACGAAGTGCTGGGCAGCTGTAAATATAATGATGAGGCCAATGTGGGAACCTCGCAGGCTCTGAACAATACTTGTCCCCTTTTTGGAGCCTCGCTGGGCTCTGAGTAAAGAAATGGCCCCACGAGCCTCTCTGGGCTCTCAAAACACACCTAGAGCAATGGTGCCCCCGAAGAGCCTTCGCGGCTCGAACACAATGCCCCTGGACGTTGGAGTCCCCCCTCTGGGGGCTCGGAATCACAAACGGCCCACTGGGGCCTCGGGGCATCAGCAATATTGCCTCCTTGAGCCTTTCAGGCTCGAGCACCAAAAGTGGCCGTTGTTGGAGTCCCTCCTCGGGGGACTCAAATACAAAGTGAGGCCCCACGGGCCTCAAACACCAAGGCTCTCGCACTGGAGGGGAGGGGTGGGCACCGGCAATGTGCCCCGATGCCCCCCTCTCCTTTACACCTCACCGGCCCCACTCACCGGATCTTTTGCAGGCGGCTGGCAGCGGGGCTCTCCTACACCACGGGAGCCTCGCTGGGCGACAGGCGGCTCCTTTTCCTCGTGCCGCGGTGGGGGCAGGCACGGCATTGTGCCTCGTGCCCCTCCTTCCTTTCCTGTGGCAGTCCGGGGCTCTCCCTTGTCCTTGGGAGCCCCGGACAGGACACGGCCGACTTCACAAGATGGCGGCCTCGCTCCAAAAGGGGCCGCGAGAGTCCTGGTTGCCGGCAACCCTCCGGCCGAGTTAGGCACGCAATAGGCTGGTGGAGCAGGCAATGGCAGCGCGGCCCTGCGAACGAGCCCCCAGGCTCCGGGTCGCGCTGCGGAGGGCAAAGACTATATTCTCTTGCCGTGAACTCACCAATAAAAGCGAGGTGGGCACTCGCTTGTGGGGTAAACACAGAGCAAGGTCCCTGGCAGGATGGGCACCTGCCAGGGGACTTTACAATCTGCAAAAAGCGGCGTGGACAGCCGCGAAGGGGAAAGTAAAGCGCTCCCAGCGCTTAAGGACAAAACAAAGCGCTCCCAAGCGCTAGAGGGAAAATACAAGCGCTTCCAGGCGCTTGAGGGAAACCAAAAAGTCCAGCAATAGGTCAGCCCCAAGGTCCCTCAGCAGAGCAAGGTAGGGGGGGCAAGGCTGGGCCAGGGGCTAGCTCACTGGGCCCTCCAGGCAGGAAGGCAGTCCCAAGTGGCGGTTCCTCCTGGCGCCAGCAGCAGCAGCCCCCCTCAGTCAGGATCCTGAAAGAGAACCCATTGTAAGGGGACACAGCCTCTTCTTATACTGAAAAACCCTTTGTCTGGAGGTGCAGGGTGGGGGAGAAACCAGTTGCAGCTGGTTTTGGAGCACCCTTGATGGCCCAACCACCCCTTTCATACACTGGGGAGGCTAGGGTCGTTAGACGCACCACAGGGGGCGGAGCGAGCATTGTGTGGGGAAAGCCCAGCCACATCAGGAACCAGGTGCACTCCTCCCCAGCCATCAGCATGCTAATCTCCACACTCACCACCGGGCAGACCCATCATGACTCATGGAGCCTGGCATCTCAGCCAGCTCCAGCCAATCACACGCCAGACACATTTTACACTAATATGCCAACTCCTAGAAGTGGCACTTCCACACACGACACAATCATGTCACATACATCATTGCAAAACATTCAATCACACGAGTCCGCACATACCAGACTCGAGCCTGTACACCCCACGCATCAGGAACTATCAGGGACACATACATTCCCCATGCATTCCTATGGGAGGGCAGGCCTATCTCACCACATGCACTCAGAGTGCGCACGCACTTTCCACTGGGACACAGTGAAAGTGCGCAGAACCCAAAAATCACCATCACCAGGTCACCATTACAAGCAAAAAGTCTAGGGGTGAACCTGCCAGAAGGGCCAAGTCCAACACTAAGAAAGATAACACCTAGATTATGCCCATCAGATTTAGCCGGGAAAGAAAATAGTGGCGACCACCAAAATAAAAGCAGTACCCATTAGCGCACCAAATAGGTAAAAAAATACAAGTGGCCAACATTCCAACATTTGCAATTTTGAACTTGTAAAGACACGCTGTGTAGGTGTTTTGCAAAGTATGGGAGATTGCCTACATTTGCGTTTGCTGCAGACAATGTTATTAGTAATAGCAGAGAAATCGCCAGTAAAACCAGCCCACCTGGACATACAACAGTCCACAAACACTCACAAAACGACACCCACCTGTCAGACCAGCTTCAGATTGCCCAATAGTAGTGTCGGCCTGATGGCCATGTACACTGTGGGGAAACCTTGACTGGGAGTGGTAAAGGGGCCTACTGATTGGGACATTTGAACAAAACCAAAAGACTATGCGACGCCGACACAGAACAAAAAAATGCGCTACTGGATATCCAGACAATATGAAAACTCCATAAAAATACCATCTTTTGGTACGCCTAGTCTTAGAAAGCGACACTGTAAAATAAAAAGCCCTGCACACACCTGTAGTGTACCACTATCACCCTATGGGTTGGGGGGCGGTTGTGAGCAACACACTCATGGACAATCCTTTTGTGGTTGCGGCCGACATGACGTAGCAACCGGGGGTTATAATCAGGCCCGGTTCTAGTGGATGGGCCTTTGCGCACCAAAACATGAGCCTTGGCCCTGGTAGTGACAGCACAAAGGGCAGTAGTAAATGGCCACTTTCATTTAAAACGTTCCTCCGAATGTTGTTTTTCTTCCTGCTCTGGGAGTTGCGTGATTGGGCCTGGGCTCTCTCTCACAGGCACCCCGAATCACACATCTCTTTTTAGAAAGGTGGGCTGTGTCCCCGCCCACTCTTGCAGGTAAAGTAGAGTCATGGCGAAGGGGACAAATCCTCTCTATGGCACCGGGTAACTTTAACTGTTCTGCTGTGTGGATATTTCTTTTCTATTCAGTGCTGGAGAAAAAAGTTTGTTTCTCCGGATTCACCTTTCCTGCCCCCTGCAGCTGCTTAACCGATTAGGATGCAAGGACAAACTGAGCAGGTGAGAGAATGCCTGGCTATTTGTTCTTCTGTTTAAAATCATCAGGGAATGCCCAGCAAGACACATTCTTCCTGTATGTTTTATTTAAACCGTTTTTATCATTATCAAGGCTGGCTCTGCCACCTAAGACAACAATAAAAATGTCCAGATAATTGGTGATTAATGATCCTGCCAACCCTTTGTCTGTTGGTAGTTTTCAAATGCAGATAAACTGTATTTTATGTGGATAGCTTAGTGGGTTACTGCCTTTGTCACAGAGATTCTTGTGTTACTTGCAGTTCAGAAGTTACAATCCTGTCATCAAAGAGCTGCATGCAAACCTGAATGATAGTTAGAACTTAGATTTTTTTGTGTTGTAATATAGTTAGAACTGCCTCAGTCTTTCATTATTCTAACGTTGCTAAAAAAGAGTTTGTTTGGGCAGATATACATTTTTATCAGTAAAGCCAACCCCTAACCGCTGGGGTATGCTTTACATCCTGAGTTTGTGCTTCTCCAGACCAAACCCTCTTAAAATATACTGCCCACCAGTATGGATAACATGTGATTCCTACACCTTGTAATCCTCATTGGCTTACGTGTCATTCCCTGTACACTTCTTTACATACTTGCATGATAGATTGTTTCTGTATAATGTGTGCATGATGTAAAGTACTGTGATGCCCTACACTGGTATGAGTAGCGCTATACAACAAAGGAAATGCATATGAGAGAGTGGCTACGGAGAGATGAGGGGCGCTGGTGGAGGGTGATAGTGAGGATATCCGAGAAGGAGGTAAATAGGGGGAGGGGCTACAGAGAGATGAGGGGCACTGGAGGAGGGTGGTAGTGAGGGAGTCCGAGAAGGAGGTCAACAGGGGGGGTTACGGAGAGATGAGGTGCACTGATGGAGGTGGCAATGAGGGAATCCGAGGAAGAGGTCAATGGGGGTGCTACAGAGAGATGAGGGGCGCTGGTGGAGGGTGACAGAGAGGGAATCCGAGGAGGAGGTCAATGGGGGGCTACGGAGAGATGAGGGGCGCTGGTGGAGGGTGACAGTGAGGGAATCCGAGGAGGAGGTCAATAGGGGGCTACGGAGAGATGAGGGCTGCCTGTGGAGGGTGGCTGTGAGGGAATCTGAGGAACAGGTCATGAGAGAGAGCCCGAGAAGTGTCACTTGCCTGATACTCCTACCTCAGAAACCTCCTCTTCCCTTCATCAGTACATTTCATGGAAAAAAACACTTTTCAAAAGTGATAACATTTAGAAAGGGATTTGAAAAGAAAAGAATGGGTTTTACTGGGCCCTTGTAAGACTAAGGAGAGATAAAGGAGGGCCCTGAAGCAGGCCTGGCTAGATATATAAGTGGCAAATCGGGCCTGCAGTGGCCCACCCGAATGCATCCTTGACCCACCCCAAAAAAAATTCCTGGAACCAGGCCTGGTTATAATAAATGTGGGACCTGATGAAAGTCAGTCACATAGCGGCCCAAGAGACTGCAATACTGTGTCAGTGTTCCCTCTCATTTTTAGTCTATAGATATAGTCTGGCCCAAGCCCCTACCTTGAGGATCGCCACTACACTGGCGACGAGGCGGGCCACATACCCCGCCGCTATCAGCTGCACAGGAGTCCCCGGAACCTCGAGCGCAGCGCTGGGACGTAGGTATTGCAGAGTCCCAGGTCCACCGCCTTGTGTTTTGGCGGTGCCCATTGGCCTCATGAATACAACTACCAAGCCCCATACGGTGTGGCGCAGAATTGCCACTCCTCCACTTATCCCTGAAAGTCTGCGCATGGCTGCTCTCATTCTTGGACACCCGCTGCATGTGCGACACTTAGCAGGCAGAGCCGTGGACTCTGGTCACGTGCTCACCATCACCTCAGCAGTGTGACCGCCCTACCCGGAAGTGTCTGGCGCAGGGCCTGGAAGGAACCAGCATTGTTTTGAAAAACAAGGCTTCCAGCACGAAGACAGGGCATGTGTGGCCCTTCCTTGCATGTGGGACTACTGACAGGGAATGAGCTGCAAGCAAATGCATCAACAGAACAAAAAAAAATCCTTCCAATGTTTTGCAATTGGGAGAAGCTTCCGCAAGGACTATGGGCATGCAACTCTAGTGTGTGCTAAATAAGGCCTATTTCTTCTCTGGTACCTCCCTCAACTACCGGCTGCAAGTGGAGTTGGTGAACCCACCCTTACCATGCTGTCTTTTCACCAGTGAAGGGGTGACAGTACTCGTGCCTTGAGGCACCCAGTAGGACAGCACATCAGTTTCTGGCAGTCATGTCATCCATGCCGACAATTGAGCCATTTGTAGTCGTGGTGCACCGTCATCTCTGCCACCAAGGTGTAAGAATTGGACAGAACGCCCACAATTCTACTTTGAAGGGGCTGGCTTGGCTCGTGAGAGGAGGAGAGCCCTGCTGCTACATCTTGGCAGGAAGGATATCCACAGAGTATACAAAATGCTGGTGGAAGCATCACTGCAGATAACCACCCTGCATGTTCCATGGCCACCTGAAAGAACTCGCAAGCACGGGCAGGTTCCAGGATGAGCAAGAGGAAATTCATGCCCAAGTGATCCAAGGGTTCTACTCCGCGAAGCTCAGAGAAATGATTCTTCAACAATCAGGGAAGTCCTTGGAAGACATCTTGATTCTAGGACCCTCCAATGAATGGGCAAAGGCAAGAGCCTCACACATGGAGGCTGCACTTCACCGCCCTATTAAAAATGAGCAAATCAATGCGATGAAGGCACGCCAACAACCTGCACCACCAAAACGAGGAAAGAATGTAGGTACTGTGGGTACTATGGAATATCCCCACACAGGATGAGTGAATGCTCTGCAAAAGGAAAGAGGTGCTCTGCATGTGGGAAGTACAAACATTTTGCTACGGTGTGCTCTGCATGTGGGAAGTACAATCATTTTGCTAAGGTGTGCATCTTGCTATGGTCATCCAAGTCCCTAAAGGAAGCGGTGCATGCACTGGTCAACGAAACAGCTGACAGAGAAGACATGGACGATGACGCAGAAGAGTACCCGGTACACTACGTCCTTGCGGTGGGAAAGCCTTCTTCCAACCATCATCACCTCCCTAGGTGTCAGATTAAAATGGACGACCAGCAAGTCACAGCTATGACCAATACCGGAGCATCCATCGCGCCATGGACCATAGCCCCCAGTAAAAGAGGCATTTGTATATGGGCAGAAGTCACCCATCCCTCTCCTGGGTTGTTTTACATCCACAGTGTCTCACCGTGAAAGAAGTACAGGCACAACAGTATATGGGGCCAAGCTAGGACATGGTATGCTCATATGCTAAATCACTGCAGAAGCTCTGGGACTAATCTTGTTTGCCTTAGAGGAAGGGTGCTCAACCATTTTGGAAGAGTTCAGTGAAGTATTCAAAGGGATTGGATGCCTCAAGAACAAGGAAATCAAACTACACATCGATCCATTGATCCAAACAGTAGCCCTGAGACATCAGCGCATAGCCTTCCATTTGA
Source organism: Lissotriton helveticus (assembly GCF_964261635.1). NCBI lineage: Eukaryota > Metazoa > Chordata > Amphibia > Caudata > Salamandridae > Lissotriton > Lissotriton helveticus. The sequence continues at coordinate 94,370,585 of NC_136058.1, forward strand.
GGCCAAACGTGGAAGATGAATTGGAAAGGTGGAACATGAGGGAATCATAAAAAGGGTCACAGGGCCCATCCCATGGGTGTCTCCGATCGTGGTGGCCAAGAAGCCAAAACAACAGGGACAGATCCTTATCTGCGTGGACATGCGGCTTCCCAATGCAGCTATTAAGCGGGAACACCACCTCACTCCCACAATTGCTGACATACTGGCTGAGCTAAACAGTGCTATGTGGTTCTCCAAGATGGACCTCAGGTCAGAATACCACCAACTACAGCTTTACCCCAATTCAAGATATATTACCACCTTCTCAACACATGTCGGTCTCTGCCAATACTACTTCCTTAATTTTGGAATATGTTGTGCGGCTGAGGTATTCCAAAAGACCACCAGAGAGCTGCTATCAATTTGAGTGATCATATTCTTGTCCGTGCAAAGTCACTGAAGGAACACCACAGGCATCTACGGGAAGTGCTACAATGCATCAAATAGGCTGGTCGTACCCTGCATAGGAAGAAGTGTCTGAAACAGAAGATTAGTTTCTTTGGCTACACATTCTCAGAGAAAGAGATCGTCCCAGACTCAAAGAAGGTGCGTGATATACAAGAAGCTCTGGCACCATGTGACATCTCAGAAGCTTCCTTGGAATGGTAAACATCTGCTGAAGGTTTATCCCTGATCTCACGAATCTCACTCAACCTATCCAAGAACTCACTAAAATGTTGATGCCCTGGCAGTGAGGTCCTGAACAGAAAACAGCTTTCCAACAAACCAAGGAGGCGTTATCAGCAGGACACCACTCTGTCCTACTTTGATCCCAAAAAGGCCACCAATTTGTAGGAGTAGACCTCAGGAAGGTCTACCAGTGCTAGGGGTTCGCCCTTCTCTGCAAACAGGTCCTCAGACCGCTAAATAGATATTGGCACAGAAACTGAAATATCAAAGATATAATTTATTAAATCTCATGAGGTGGAACTACATTCACACAACACCCTTTGGCAGTGTATGAAGAAGCACAAGGATTAGAAGAACTGTGGGTCTTTTATACCCACACAGGAGCTAAAAGAAGGCGGTACAAGTACACATTGGAAGAGTTAGACAGAATGAACAGTCAACAAAGAAGGAGGGGCAATGAGTTGCTGACTTCGGTAAAAAACAGCCTGACAGTAACAGACTAGAGCAGGTGCATGGGCAGCTACAGACTCTTCTGAGCATGTGCAGAGTTGCAGGGGCTAAGTATAGCCAGTTGTTGAGCACAGCACAAGGGCAAGCAACAGTGAAGAAGGAAAAAGCACATGGCGAGCACATGGTCAATAAGATGGCCACCGGAAACAAGATGACTTCAGCTAAATGCTAACAGCAATCTCTGCCAAATTTCCACAGACGACTCTTTTAGCATTAGCTGAAGACATCTATAATCTAGAAGAGTCTAAATATACATCATGTATGTTGATTTTCATCATTTCATCAACCTCTTTGCTTAACATCATGTCTGGTAGATGTATAAGCAGTGATACAGATGGAGCAAAGCATTGGACCACATTGTATACATAGGCAGCATGTCAGTAGAATTGCAAGTAATATACACAACACTGTCAATAGTTTCCAGCCCCAGGTAGAGATCAATGTCCAAAACCAGCTGGCCAAAGTCCATGTGCCAGTATCAGGGTGAATCTCAGCAGCTATTTTATGTAGCTTGGATATTGCATCAAAAACTGAAGAGGCATGGTCTGGAATGTACACGCAACAACTACTTCCGATGATGCGACATGCACCACCTCGGTCAGCCAGAACCACATCCAGGACCATACGTTTTGGCGGGCCACAATCCTCGCAATTTGTAGTTCCTCTGTGATGTGTCCAAGTGCCATGGCTGTCTGGTTGGTCATCGCCTCTACGACACGAATCAAACGTCTGATTTCCTACTGTTCAAAGCAGCACCAACAAAGAAGAACAGCCCCAAATTAAAATCAACATATTGCTGCAGTGCGGTGTTAGTCTGATCCACCTCATCATTACTTATTGTTCTTTTGTATCTGTTCTTGGAAATGTCATTATACAGTTGATAGTCCTTGTGATATGATGCAGGTTCCAGAAATACAGGTGGCAATATAAAGGATACATAGCAGACCCAAGACCATCCAACAGGTAGATGGTAGTATCCCTTATTTCCGCAGATAAAATAAGTGTTATGTGAAGACGTGAAACTACTGTTGTTGGTGCCAGAAATGTTCAAAACCAAGGTACCTTCGCTTCTTCCCACAGGAATTTTCCCCAAACTACTCACATATAAATCTGCTCTGGCTCTAGTGACAGGTATAACAGGAGGTCCATTACCCTTTGCAGTTCGAGTATTTGGGTAAACATAATGTGCAGAAGCATTTCCTTGTCGGTACTCCTCCATCTCCCATATAGTCCCTGCAGCTTGCGGATCACCTTCTTCATACGGATAACATGCTTTATTAAGATAGTAGTTTAATCTCCCTACCCCCATATCAGTAATATTAGCCACTTGAGAAGCCAATAACAGTGCAAACCAGGCTTGACAAGAACCGTTATGGGAGAAGGGACGAGGAATGAAAGGTGTTCCTCCCTTTTTCTGATGAGCTGGCATCATTCCACACACTCAACAGTCAGTAATGTTTGTAGCATTGTGCGTGTGGTGCAACATCTGGATGGACGTGTTGTTCAGATAAGACTGTCTATGCTTCTGTTCATGATAAGGGAGAGTAAAATAGTGGTGTTCAATGGGTGCTGGAGTAGTGGCAGTCAGTATTTGTCAAGCAGGAGCCACTTCCTCTACAACCCAAGTTATCACTGCCATAGTGATCATAGTAACAGTGAACCCAATAACACACATAATCCTCTTGTCGCAAATCCTCGCAGCAGTTGATACTTTTTCCATAGGCACATTCATCTCGTTGTTGAAGTAACAAAATCGTTGGAGCGCTAAAGTCCAGGGCAGCCGTTGGTTTCTTCACTGAGGGTTAAGACGGGTGTCACTATACAAAAAGATCCCCCCCACCTCTTCAGCTCAGTTTCTCACTAACCCATGACGGTTGCTCAACCGTTCTTTTTCAGTGGTGCAATTTCTCTCCAGGGTCGCAGTTGGTATCAGGATGCACCAGGAATCGTGTGGTCCGGGAAGACTTCCTCAGGTCCTTCAGGGGATGTGGCTTGGCCTCGCTCCGTGTCCAGGATGTCTCGATGGTCGATCAGGGCAACAGGTTCCACCAGGGTAGAAGGCACCTTTTTGCAGTGGGTAGAATGCACCCAGTTCCTTCTGTTCGTCACTCAGACTGCAGTTGCCAGGAGGACCTGCTCTGGGCCGCTCCAACCTAGGTTCCAAGCTGCTAGATTTCTGGACGGATCGGATCATTACCTGATCCCCAGGCCATAGTTCGTGACCTGCACCTTTTGACCTGTCAGGAAGAGCTTCTGAACCTGCCGATGAATAGAAATCAAGCTGTCAGTCAACTGTGATAGGTAGTCACTCATCAAGACACAAGGTACATCATGTATGGGGCGTGGCTTAGGAATTCCCCAAATATTCATAGGTCTTCCAAATACCACCTCATACGGTGTAAGGCCAGATCGTAAATGTGGCACTGATCTAATGGACAACAATGCCAGGCCATTTCAAGGATGTGGAAGCCTGAATCTTAGCTAGCTTAAGTTTTAGGGTAGCATTGTATCTCTCCACTAGCGCTGTTGATTGTGGGTGAAAGACGGCATGACATTTCTGCTTAATCCCTAATTCTTTCAGGACGTACTCAACAACTTGCCCAAAAAAATGAGGTCCGTTATCACTCCACATAAGTTTGCAAACACCAAATCTGGGGAAGAATTCCTTTAGAAGTATCTTTGCTGAAGTAAGAGCTGTACTATCTTTTGTAGGGTATGCCTCTATCCATTTACTGAAGGCACATACCACTACTAGCACATATTTCAGATTATTACAGCGTTCAAGCTGGATGTAATCCATTTGCAAAACTTCAAAAGGTGCAGTTGGTGTAGCAAACCCTCCTGTAGGAGTTTGTGCCTCTTTTCCAGGATGTACTGGAGACAAATCAAGCAGGACTGCACCATCTTTTTAGCTGTGCCGGCAATTTCTGGATGCTCCCACACTTGTGTAAGTAATTTCATTATCGAGGAGGCTCCAACATGTGCTGGCCCATGTGCCATATGAATCCTAGGTTGTAAATAGACTGTGGTTAGTCTCCACTTGGTCATGAGTTTATTTCTCCAACAGCCCTCATCATCCAATGTGCCCTCCTTAGACCAGTGCTCAAGTTCTTCTGTAGAAGCAGATCTCTGCATGTCTAGCACGTCCTGCCTGGCATCATGCCAGCGTTCAGCCTGTGACTTCACTACGTAGATAGATGTTGTACTTCGTTGCAGTGCAGTCTCACAGGCTGTGTGATCTGCGAAGGCATTATCCTGTCCTATTTTATCAGTCACTTTTTTTGTGTGCGCTACACAATCGCTATTCTCTTCGGGTATGTCAAGACAGTCAGAAGATTGTGTACCAATTCTCCATGCATAATTTGCATCCCAATGGATGTAAGAAAGCCTCTTTCCTTCCAGAGTATCCCAAAATCGTGAGCCACTCCAAAAGCATAGCGGCTATCAGTATAGATGTTCACAGTCAGTACTAAGTTCACACAGTCTTGTCAAGGCTATTAGCTCAGCTGCCTGAGCTGACTTCTGTGGAATACGAGCTGTCTCAACTACCGTCTGAAGTGTTGTGATTGCATATGCAGCTGATGTTGTGCCATCTGGTAATTTCAAACAGGACCCATCAACCTACAGTTTCCCATCAACATTTGAGAGGGGTATATCTTGCAAGTCGACACAACCCTTTGTCTGTTCCTCAGTAAGGAATATACAATCATGAGGCTCTTGTGACTGGGACTGAGTCGCTGGATATGGGAAAAGAGTAGCTGGATTCAGGGTTTAATATCTTTTCAGAGTGGTGTGAGGAGCCAAAAGTGTCAATTCATATCCTGTTAACCTAGCTCTAGTTAAATGCTGCATTTTGGTTCGATTCAAAAGGGCATCAACTGCATGGGGTGCTAACACAAGCAATCTATGTGACAAGACTATCCCTTCACTCTGACGTATGGATACTGCTGCCACTGCAACAGCACGGAAACACCCAGGCAACGCACGAGCGACTGGATCAAGGACAGCCGAAAAATATGCACAAGGACGCTGCTTGTCACCGCGTGTCTGTACTAAAACTGAAAGTGCACAACCATCCCTCTCGTGTACATAGAGTGTGAAAGCCTTAGTGTAGTCTGGGGTGCCTAATACTGGTGCAGAACAGAGAGCTTGTCGCAACTGTTGAAAAGCATTCTGGCATTCAGTCATTCATGGAAGGGGCATTGAAGTGTCTTTAGTCAGAAGAGCCAACAAAGGTTTAACAATGTGTGAGAAGCTTGGTATCCATTGCCTACAAAACGAAGTAAGACCAATGAATGCACAAACATCTTAGTACGGGGCACTGGCGTATCTAAAGTAGCTTGAATGCGGTCTGGTGTAAGTGCACGTCCCTCCTTAGACAGGAGGTGACCTAAATAGGTAACATTCTGTGTACAATACTGCAGTTTCTTCAGCGATGTGAAGCAAGAAATTAAAGCAATGACAGCTTTCCTTCTTCACACTGTTTAGGCGTATCAGCTGCCAACAAGATGTCATCAACATATTGTATGAGAGCCACTCCAGTTGGCACAGGGAAGGAATTAAGCTGTCTTTTCAACGCTTGGCTGTAAATACTAGGGCTCTGTATACCCTTGGGAACTCTACAGAATCTAAAGTATCGGTTATTCAAAGTGAAGCCGAACAAATATCCGCTGTCAGGATGAATAGGGATTGAGAAGAAACATTCTTCAAATCAATCACAGTGAATGTAGTAGCAGTTGGAGGAACCAAGGTAAGGAGTGTTGTGAAGTCAGAGACTACCGGGCAGTGGGACACCACAATCCGAGTCATTCAAATAAGTCTTTATTTCGACAAAAGTCATAAAAGACAACATTCTAAAAACACATAAAAACACAACATTTCTTATAGGTTACATCCCTTAATCCACAGTGTCCGGGGTGATTCCAATGTTTGTAATTCAATTGATGGTATGTACAGGTCATTCCATTCACATTAATTAAACATAAATATTTCCGCTTTAAAATACATTAGAAGAGTCTACATTAAAAGAATATAAATAAATATATATATATATATGTATGCTCTTGCTATACAATTAATTCATAGTTTAGAATCGAAATTTTAAAACCAGATTAAACCATAACAATCTTCCGTAGTTTCAATTTTTCCCTTCGTATTGCCCACATCCATTTTAAGAATTTGGCTACTGCAATTACCATGCTCTCAGAGCAGTCTGTTTTTAGTATCCTTAAAGCTTCAGTACCACTCATGATGCCTTTCTGTATGCATATTGGTCTGATCCATTTAAGCCGCGGAAGTTTATATTCTGGACATATAAAAAGGGCGTGGGCTAAACTTTCTGGTTGGGTAGGGCAGAAGGGGCATAAATGGTCATTATTTGTTGACCATTTGCTAGTAAACGTATTTATAGGAAGGGTTCCCACCCTGTACTGGTGGAAACGTTTAGTAGAAAGAAATGTCAGATGTGATTTCCACTCCATTCTAGACCCCAGGGTGATTCCCAGGTAGCTAAAACAATGAGTTTGTTCCAGGAGCTCTCCATTCATAAAGACTGTGCCTCTCACCTTCTTGTGTCTATGCATTACCAAAACTTTTGTCTTTGACACATTAATAATTAGCCCATAATCTTTACAGAAGGCCTCAAAACACCCAATTGCTTTTTGTAGCCCTTCTTGCGTCTTGGAGATTATAAGGGTGTTGTCTGCAAACATTAGCAGTGGTATAGGGACGCCATTTAATCTCAGTGCATCAGTGTGTACATCCCTATAATATTCAATAACTTTATTTATGTACAGTGTAAACAATGTTGGAGCCATGACGCACCCTTGTCTTACTCCTCTTTCAGTGGGGAATTTGTCGGTAACCTCACCCTGATTTCCCCACCTCACCTGTGCAAAATTACTGTCATGAAATTTAATCAGAAAGGCAATAAGTTCTATTGGCATACCTTGCTCCTGGAGCGCTCTCCACAGCCTAGTGCGAGGCACAAGATCAAAAGCCGATTTCAAATCGACGAACGCTGCGTACAGAGTGCCACCCCCAAGAACTACCCACTTCCAATAAATAGTAGCAAATCTAAAAACCTGATCCATGGTACTCGTAAATGGACGAAAACCGGCTTGTAATGGTGACATAACCCCTGATTCGCCGATCCAACTCTGAATCCTATGGAGAACAAGTCTGGCCACAACCTTTTGAATACATGCTATCAGGCTAATTGGCCTATAATTCGCGGGGTCCGCCCGGTCACCTTTTTTAAAAATAGGAATTATTTCAGCTCCCTTCCAAATATCTGGAATGGGGGAGACCTTGGAGATAGCATTGGCAAGTAGCTGTATGTATGGTATCCATACCTCTTTACTGTGCAAGAATAAATCTGCTGGTATCATATCCGGCCCCGGGGCTCTTCCTCTAGGAATTGTATTTAGGGCGTGTTCAATCTCTTTCCCACTAAATTCCAGAGGAATACTACTTACAATGTTGGTAGATAAGTTCCACTCTTCACCCCTTGTCTGATCAGGGTCCGCAAACTGAGCTTTAAAATGCGACACCCACAGTTCAGGAGGGACAGAGTTCATTGGATGGGCCCTATGACATCCCTTGCCCCATTTGACTAGATTCCAGAAGCCTACCATGTTCCTTGACTTGCTGGCTTCGTATAGCTCTTACCAATAGGTGTTATCCCAGGACTTTTTAGCTTCCTGCTGGATTACTTTGTACTTTCGTCTAGCCTCTGGTATTAGGTCCCTGTTTTTTTAACGTACTGCTACTGCTAGTGATTTGTATGCGACTCTACAAATTTTACCATTCCAGGATTCTGCCTGTTTTCTGTCCTTGCGACGTGGACCAGTTGTCTCTTTTAAAAAGTATTTACTAAGATTTAAAAATAATGTTGTGTGAATTGGAACCACCTTGGACATAAGATCATCGTCATTAGTACATCCCTGGAGCTCTGTGGTTGCATTCAATACTAGTGTGTCCATTTCACTGATACAATGATGTTTCTGAAGAAAGTCAGCCCATTTTAGTCTTCTAGTGTCATTTGCAGGGATAATATCATTAGTAGTGACACTAGCGTCAGCTTCATTTCCCTTAAATAGTTGTAACTCTAAGCTGAGAGGGTTATGATCACTTTCGATTCTTTCGACAATGGTCATGTCTCTGATGGCTGTCCAGAATTCCAAATTAACTAGAATATAATCTATCCTGCTAGTACTCACGCCGTTATCGAAAGTAGGTCTTCCTTCCTTATCCGCTATTGTCCTGCCATTGACTGCTCTAAGTCCTTGTTCAAGACATAGTGTCTTGAGCTGTAGAGCAGCCTGAGTCCACCTTTTTATGGGGGGTATAGTTAGTTGGGGGATCAACCAGCTACAATCTTCTACCTCAGTAAGATCAATGTCAAACTGATCCAAGGGCTCAAAGGAGCAATTAAAATCGCCTGCAACCAAAAAGTTTACCTTGCCATTGTATGCTTCCAGAAGATAACCCAAGTGAATAACTATTTCTGATGGTTTACCTCCCGGCACTCCCCTTGCATAGACATTAAAAATAACTAGATCTCCAAAAACTGGGGACTGTATTTTTACCATAAGAATGTCATTTGAGTTGGAGTTTAGTTGTTGGGTGGTATACCTATCTTCCTGCTTAACCCAGGTGGTCAGGCCCCCCATAGGCCTGCCTCTGTTGGTACGGGTTTCTGGTATGAAAAAGTTTAAATAGCCCTGCCGATGCTGGGGTACCGTCAACCATGTTTCCTGTAATGTTATTATGGTATAGATATCAATAAAATTTAGCCAATCCTGGGATACCATTTTAGTCCTTAGGCCAGCTATGTTTGAGGACACCAATAGTTGACCGGGCTGGTTGGCACAAGTACTGGGGTCTTAGCCAAACCATAATCCCTCCCATTTCCAGCTTGGACCACTGGACAGTGATCAATAATTCCATTCCCTGGAGCCCTCCTACTATCTTTCTGTGGGTATAGACCAGTCCTATCAAATTTACCCTCACTTGCCTCTTCCCAATCAATATCTCCGTGGGCTCGTCGACTGTGGACTAACTCCGTGGTACGTCAGTCCACCCCTTCAAGACCAGACAACCGTGTGAAGCGGTTGAATGTAGGGATGTTAAAGCCAAAGGCCCCTGCCTCCCTTTGAACATAATTACTTGCCGCTCGAGTGTTGGATATCTGATACTGGGGGTAAAAATATGTTAAATCCTTAGTGGATATTCCCCCCCCTCCAGGTTCCAAGTACCAGTCTCTAATATACGCTGTTGCTTTGCGATCCCTAAAGTTTACCACTACAACGTCCCCTGGTATATCCTTTGTCCTCTGACCAACCCATCCCAATCTTCTGACATTTAGAATCTCTGCATTTATGTTGGGTGGGAGCGGCCTGTTATTTGAGAGCCAGTGCACCACCTTGTTTTTAAGTTCATGTTACCCTTCTTTCCTGCCTACTGCGTGTTGGGGGACCCCAGTAAGGACTATGACATAAGACGCTGATTCGGGTGGCAGATCTAGTCTTTGGAAAGAGCCATGATCATCCCTATCTTGGTATCTAGCACTTTTCCCGTTTGAGACTGCTGATTTGACGTCATGTGTTTCTATTGGACCTGCTACCCTCCCATCCTCACCACCCTTGTGGCTTCTGTTTTTCTCAGGGGGAAGGGGATCAGTTACCAATATCTGGGATGTATTACTAATGCTAGTAATTTGTTTAGCCTTTGAACCTTCCGATGTTATTGTCTGAGAAGTACCTTTCTCTATGGGTGTAGCTAGTTCAATTAAGGCATTGGTATTGGTTGTAATGGCCTCCTCTATTACCCCCAGCTGTTCGTTCATTTGCTTTACCCGCTCCACTAGAGGTAATATAAGAGATTTAATTAATTGCTTAATTTCCTCCAATAAATGTGAGTAAACATCCTTTGGAACGGCGGAAGAAGACTGCTCTTTTAAATCAGCCAGTTTTATTTGCTGGCCCAGTAATGGACTAGTGGTTGTTGTTACAGTTTTCTGGGCTTTAGCACACCTTCCCTTTTGACAGTTCCCCCACGTTTCCTTTTGTTTTTTGGTCCCGAGCATGGTTTATTTTCAGAGCTGGGCATCGAGGTGGATTCTACATGTCTGTCAATTTTGTTGCTGACTGTAGTAGATGTTTCAGGACATATATCCTCTGTGTCAGACTGCCCGCCGGTGTTGGAAGAATGACTGCGTTCAAGTAATTGTCGTGGGATGCCGGTGTCACCTAGCGGATCCCTCTCGATTAGTGAATTAGGGGGGGAGATGGAATGCTGTGTTAGGCCCAAGGACGAACGCGTATTGTACAAAAGTTCAATGGATAATCGGCGTTCTGTAAGAGCAATTTCTCGTTCTATAGCATCTTTAGCCCTGGTTATGAATAAGTCCAAAGTCCCTTGCACAGACCCTCCCGTAGAACTAATTTTGCTAGGGCTCATTATTGGTTAGTAAGTGGCACAGCTTACTGGACAGTACAGAATGCCTGACAGTAAGACCCTGAGCTCGGAGAGTAGCAATGTGGGGCTTCACGGTCTTTGCACAGAGTCAAAGTGCGAAAGTAATGGAAAGTGCTGCTCCCTTACTTTGCTTGTCCTTGGATCAATCCCCAGCGTCCTGTAGCAGCGAATAGGTTAGGGGGGTTGCCCTGCCCGGCCTAGATCGGCCGCTGACGGCCTAGGACGGCCCGCCCTCTGCCCGGGCTCAGCCCAGCGACCGCCCGTGCGCGTCCCGCGACGCGGGACAGGCGCAGGATCTTTAAGCGCCTCCGGGCTCGGAAGTGCAGCTTGTGGGCGGGTCAGCCCCGCAAAGTCCTATGGTCAATGCGGTCCCCCCGCACTGCGGCCGCTGTGTTGGTAGGTCGCGGCGGCGGAGGGGACCGTCAAACACCACACACTGGAGCGCGGATATCAACCACAGCCCCAGACAGCCAAACTCCTTCTTCTACGGGTGTGAACATGTACCAAAACACGGGATGCCAGTAGTTCTCACTGCCGTGCGTGCACTCACTGTGCCTCAATTCTACAAAAGTTAACACGCTCCACCGGACAGGCGCAGGATCTTTAAGCGCCTCCGGGCGCGGAAGTGCAGCTTGTGGGCGGGTCAGCCCCGCAAGGTCCTCTGGTCAATGTGGTCCCCCCGCACTGCGGCCGCTGTATTGGTAGGTTGCGGCGGCGGAGGGGACCGTTAAACACCACACACTGGAGCGCGGATATCAACCACAGCCCCAGACAGCCAAACTCCTTCTTCTACAGGTGTGACCATGTACCCAAACACGGGATGCCAGTAGTTCTCACTGCCGTGCGTGCACTCACTGTGCCTCAATTCTCGCTTTTTCTGGCTGCTCAGCCAGGATGAAGATTCCTGCCGAGCTCCTCCAAAATCCGAACGCTGATTGCCACAATCTTGTTAACCTCTCGCAAATCAATAATAAACTTGTAGATTTTAAAATCAGTGTCTTTCTTCAGAATGGGAAGGATAGGGCTATTGCAAATATTGTAGGGAACTTCATCCACAACCCCCACTTCCATCAGATCATGAACAATACGTACATGTGCCTCTTCCCCTTCTCGAGAAATCTTATACTGAGGCAATCGAGGCAATGAAGCACCGTCCTTTACTTGAATATGTACTGGTGGAATAACCATTTGCCCCACATAAGTATCTGATGTAGCCCACAGAGTACTATGGAGTGAAGACAAAGCAATATCCTCTCTAATGAGACAGGACTTCTCAACCACGGGATACTTTTCTTTCAAAAGTACACGCACACTTTCTGGGTAACAATGTATCGTAGCCCTAAAACATTTGAGCGTATCAAGACCTACAATATTGTCCGGAGTGTTAGGGGAAAGCAAAAATGGACATGGAGCGGTACATTCATCAACATTAAATGCAAGTGGTTGTGACAGTGGGCTAAGGGAAGGTGTCCCATCGAAACCTATCAATGTAATGGTTAAGTCAGACAGGCGAGCCCTTGGAACCAATTGTTTAGACAGTGCACTACGAGCAGCTCCTGTGTTGACCAGAAACCGATCAGTAGAACCCAAAACATGTGCTGTAACATAGGGACCCTTCTGATCTACTGGGACTTCAACTGATTCCTTCTCCCATCCTAGGCATTCCTATGCATTAGCAGAATCCTTCAAATCAGAAGATAAATAATCAGAATTTTTTTTTTTAAACATATTTTATTGAAGAAAAGCATCACAGTATATAATCAAGCACAGCACCGCCCACTACTTAGTTGTGACAGAATAGGGCGCAAATCTGTAGGTAAACCAAGCCGAGTATTAAACCACCATACATCGCCTTTGGGGGCAACGCAGTATGCATGGTACTGACATCCAATGAAGTAGTACTGCAGCCATATATCCCTTCACAATTGAATTTTAGGAAAAACAAAGGGGAACAAAACCCAACGGCGATATCCCGTTTTGCCAGGGTAAGCCCCAGGAGCAGCAGATGGCGTTTATAGGTATTGCCTCCGATCCCCTCCACCCCGAGCCAACTGCGGGGTGCGCGGGAGCGTCCACCCCAACACCTCCGACAGGCATGAGAAAACCCCCCGCCAAAAGCTATCCAAGGCAGTGCAGGACCACACCGTATGGATAAAGGTGACCTCCTCCCGGCCACATCGAAAGCACTCCAGGGATGCGATCAGACCTGCCCGCACAGCCGGACCCGGGTAAAGTAAACGCGATGCAGACATTTAAATTGAATGAGCCGCAAGCGCATGGCTATTGCGGCCCCCCCGCGGAGCAGCCAGGGCCTCCCTCCAATCCTCCTCCTCAAGCGCGCCCACGTCCTCCTCCCACACGCCTCATAGTTTATCCAGCGTCGGGGCACTATGGGTGATCAGGGACTGGTAGATCCTCGAAATCTTCTAAGTCTCTAAATCCCCCATGAAGACTATTAATTCCTGTACCATGACTTTGTCTGATATTGATATGTTCTTTGGGCTTATTTTGCCCCCTGATATGTGGAGGTCTATCCGTAAAGTCGGCCAGATTTTTCGTTGGGTCAGGCAAAAGCAGCTTTAAAAGAGCCATGACATCCGCTGTACTCCAAGGAGCATAAACGCAATTATAAATAAAATAACCCTTTGCATCAGTGGAATCTTTATTATCATCTGTTCCCGCACCCCTAGGAGAGACATACAAAGGCGTGGCTTCCGCATGGTTTTCCCATGAACCACAATATTCTTATCTGTCCCTGAAGCATCATACCGCTGCACGGTGGTCTGAATTGTTTGTTCAGCTGCAGCAGCTGCCTTTTTTTCCTCTCGCAAACGGAGTGCATCAGCTCATAGTTTAACCACACGTCTAATTAAGTTACCCACCTGGGAAGGGAGAAAAAGACTGTTACGTAATTGTTTACAATCGTCTGTTATATCGCCAGGCTCTAAGTCTGTGGGATGCCTTCTAAATCGTGCAATTATTTCTGTGGTAAACATTTCTACAAATTATAACTGCTCTCTATCCTGCCATTGTTGTACATCGGCTACAAGATCTGAAGCAGAAATGTTATCACAAGCTGCTTTACGAGTAGCAGATCTTAGAGTGGCTGAATGATCAGCCTTCAGAAAAGAACGAGTCTCTCGCTGAGCATTCAATCCTAACTTATCCTGATCCGAAGGAGAAGTATCATCATCAGAATCAACTTCAGGGGCAGAGGAAAAAGTATATGGAGGCGGGGAACGATCTAACAAAATTGAATCATCCTGAGGTTTATTTAGTAGAGGGTAAAAAGGGCGTCAGATAGGGTATTGGCCATTTACCTGTAAACAACGCTCCCTATCCTCTCTCTATTTTATTTCCTTAATTTCCTTATTTTTAGTTCCAGCGCTTTCACATGGATATTTTTGCGTTGTTCTTTTTCTATCAAAGCTTGCTCTCTTCTTACTCGTTCACGCGCTTCTTTCTCCCACATTCGTACACAGTCGAACATATCTTGTCTACTTTTAGGTTTAAACATACATTGTTCCACATACTAAATCTTTCTATGATCAAATGACCCATTTATAGGCCATCGCAACTCAGGATCTTTACTAGTATACTTATTCCATAATGTGCTGAACATTATAGAAGAAATACCATTTTTAATATACATATCCCTATTTGGTGTCTACTCTGGGGGAGCCGGCTGATTCCGTTCAAGTTCCATACTGGTACCTTCAAGAAAGCAGCACATTCTACGAAGTGTGCTAAGAACACGCATGCCAAGAATATTGCAGCATATGCAATATTATACGCAATGTAGCACTTATCTCAATGTGTGCCATTCAAGTTTTATTAAAAGTAGAGAAAAGTCTCCTCATTACCTGTCTATATAAATTGCAATTCATATATATCTAAGCAAGTTCCAAGATATTGTCCAATTACATTCAAGAAGTGTCGCATCAAACAACCTTACCAAGCAAGAGTCTCCAGATTCCAAGAGCCAAGTTCTGAATCGACCAAATGGTCTCTGCACGGCGAACACCAGAAGGGATCTCAGTCGAGGACGGCACCACCTGGAGGGTCAGATCGGGAAGAGTAGAAAAACACCGTGGCTGCCAAGACACAGGCCTCCTCAGGCAGCGATCGTCCGCAGCGAGATTCCAATCCTCCGTCAAGACCACTCCGTCGGGCATCCGAGTCGCCGATGAGCCCCACTGGTTGGGTGCCAATTTGTAGAAGTATACCTCAGCAAGGCCTACCAGTGCTAGGTGTTCGCCCTTCTCTGCACACAAGTCCTCAGACCGGTAAATAGATGTTGGCACGGAAACTGAAATATCAAAGATATAATTTATTAAACTTCATGAGGTGGAACTACATTCACACAACACCCTTTGGCCGTGTATGAAGTAGCACAAGGATTAGAAGAACTGTGGGTCTTTATACCCACACAGGAGCTAAAAGGAGGCGGTACAAGTACACATTGGAAGAGTTACATACTTAGATGGTCATAAAAAGAATGCACAGTCAACAAAGAAGGAGGGGCAATGAGTTGCTGACTTCGGTAAAAACAGCCTTACAGTAACAGACTAGAGCAGGTGCATGGGCAGCTACAGACTCTTCTGAGCATGTGCAGAGTTGCAGGGGCTACGTATAGCCAGTTCTTGAGCACAGCACAAGGGCAAGCAACAGTGAAGAAGGAAAAAGCACATGGCAAGCACATGGTCAATAAGATGGCCACCGGAAACAAGATGGCTTCAGTTACAGCAATCTCTGCCAAATCTCCACAAACGTGGCCGTGAATGTGAGCCCTCATGGTCTAGGAGCAGTTCTAATGCAACAAACAACAGGATGGGTGCTGGATCCCAGTAGCCTTTGCCAGTCGGTTCTTAACTGAGACTGAGCAATACTATTACCAAATTGAACAAGAGGCCATTGCCATACATTAGTCCTGCAGACACTTCCATATCTGCATGTTTGGTCACCGTTGTCATCTCGTCGGACTACAAACCTCATCATCTCAGCCCTCGCCACACAATGAGAAGTGTCTTTTGCAACTAAAAGATTACAACTGCAGGGTCAAATACTGGCCTGGATCATCTAATCCTGTTGACTAGCTGTCCCATCACCCTCGGAGTGCCACCTAGGCTGAAGTGGTAGAAGCCAAAGCAAAAGAAGCCTATGTGAAGTTCATGGCAGAATGGTCCCATCCCATCCCCATGGCACTAGAGTCACTTAGAGACCCCACAAAAGAGGATGAATGTTTGCAGATGGCTCTGACTGCAATTAGATCCAGTGACTGTAGCCCTGTCATGAGACATCTCTCAAAGAGGACCTCAGAGGCCGGGAGACTGCTTGAGTCCTTGATACATGTGCAACAAGAATTGTCAACTGATGAAAGTGGATGTCTCCTCAGAGGACCAAGAATGGTTATATCGTCAAGCCTCACATCCCAAGTAGTGTAGCTAGCACACAGAGGAATGAAAAGATGGCTCCACGCCAATGGTGTGGTTTACAGTGATGGACGAAATAGTGAAGCAAGTTGTTAGTTCATGCCACTTGTGTAAGGTGTCGGGTGCCCCAGATTGGCCTCATTCAGTGATCACAGAAGACAGACCAAAACGGCCCTGGGAGCAAGCAAGCATGGACTTTGGCCATCTCCCCGATGGACAACATGCCCTAGTTATCATTGAAGATTATACTAAAGTGGGATCCCGAACTGCCTCAGAAGTTATAGCCAATGTAGAGAAAGTCATTGCCACCGATGGCATAATCAAGCTGGTGAGGACTGACAATAGCCCTCCATTTCAGGGCCAAGAGTTTACAGATTATCTGAAGTCATGAGGCATACAACATCACAAAGTTACCCCGAGATGGCCTTGGGCAAATGGAAAAGTAGAGCAATTTATGCCAACCCTCAATAAGGTAATCCACATAGCCCACGCTGATCAGACATCGATCAAAAAGGCTACTAACAGCTTTCTGCAAGAGTATCAGCTCACTCCCCATGTGACAACAGAGAGAGCTCCAGGGTATGCCAGTATGGGAAGAGTGGTTCTGGATACCATTCCACATCACCCTACATGGATTCCTGCTCCCACTGACAATGCGGCTGTGCTCAACAGAAGACAGGCTAACAATGAACGATCCAGTGTTAGACGGTGATCAAGCGCGCACCACAATTAATCAGGGAGCAATACTCAATAACATCACAGTACAATGGCCCATACCCATTCACCCAAAACCCTAATGTGCTGGGGGTCAAGTTTTAATGATGTTAAAATTTGTTTCCTTCACTGATTCATGTTTGACATCTCTAAATACATAACTAAACCTGTACATCAACTTTCTTTCCTCTTGGTCGATGGACCAATTTGTTGAATAGTTGATGGTAATGATAATACTATCTAACTAACTAATAAGTCAGCTAAATAATCACAGACTTACGATAAGATTAATAAAGTTTATCTCAATTATTACAAAAACTGATAAATGCTCATTGCATACGGTCACAAATGCAAACAATGAAATTCACAGAAGGGAGAGAAAACATCAGTAAATGCAAACAGTGTCAAACTCATCATTCAATATATGGTATGCTCATGAAGGAGTGGATAAAATAGGAGACAAAAGTTTCAGCAAAATAATGTGAAACAATATACATTTGATGCAGTGGATAGGTGAAGAGACAAAAGTTTCAGACAAAAAAATACATTTGCAAGCAATTATGCAAGAACAAGTGAGAGGATAATCTAAACCCAAAGGACCTGTGGAAATACCAGTCCCCTGGCCAATGAGATGGTGAGGGTCCCCTGAGATAGAGTCAGGGAACAAAGATTCAGGAACAAGAACGGGACAGGACAGGATAAGCTAGGCCTCTCTGCAAACCGACGGACAGCGACGCATCTCCCCTCTCTCTCTCCGCAGCCAGCCTAAGGTTCTCACCACACCCCCAAAGGCACCCCAGTTATATCCTAAACCCTACATGTCAGTCCCACATCTGTTGAAACATATCACAAAATACGACAGTTGATTGGTGGATTTTAGGAGGTGGTGTGTCACAGCATCATGTTCCCATTCATGACTACTATAGACTATTGTTTTACTTCCCTTCCCTTTACCTCAAATTTGAACCGTTCACACAATGTATTACATGGTACATTTCAACGTTTTCACACATACATTTAGCAATGTCCACGAAAGGAGTCTTTAGTCCCATTGCCAGTCACATCCTTTGGCAGGCGAAAAATGCATTCAGTGCTTAGTATCCTTGAACTCTTGTCCCTTCTTTGCAGCACTCAGCACTTCTGTCTGTTCTGACAGGTCAATTTCACTCATATCTCCGGCCCCTCCTCTATGGGGACAACTTTAGGGAAAATGGAGGACCATTTGGCTACCTATGGCAGATAGTACATAAGCATCCAACAGAAATGCACTTTTCACTGTTCACCACCCACCTTTGCACTATCCTCTGTTATATGTTTTCCTAGCACAAGCTTAAGGCAAAAGCGGCATTATTTATTATTTTTAAAGCAACATGCAAGCAATGTAAAATGCGGCCTAGTCATGCATTATTTCTTGTTTTCTATCAAAGCACAATGTAAATACGGGTTTAGTTATTTCATGTATTTATCTCTGTTAGTGCATGCATGCGCAAAGCAGTTCCCCTCGTGTTCATGTGAGGTGTACCTTAGTTTCTTTTTACTACACAGTGTTAGTACGTATTATGGGGGTGTTCATCCGAGTTTCTTTTCGCGAAATCCTGCTCCATCAATCCCCCCTCTGATGGCTAACTGGACCCATCATAAAATACTCACCATACCAAGTGCCATCTTCTTCTATTCTAAAATTCAGTGTTCTTCTCTCTTTTTATGGCACTTTGTCTAAATCTTTCATATATTTTAGTATCCTCCTTTCATATCGTATAATTCTATCTCATCTCTTTTTCTTTTTCTTGCTCTACGTTTGTTTGTTGACTCAGTTGTCTCTTTTCTCCCACATCTACATTTGCAACATTTATATGTTTTTATTATCACTAAGGCTACTCCAGCTCCTGAAACGATTGGCATTATTATTTTTCCTAATAAGCTACTTCCAAGGGTAGAAAACCATTTAGCTACAGTAGAGAAACTCTTACTAAGTCTCTCCCAGACACCGTCAACCTCCAGTTGGGTCAAATCTTCATGTAATTTTGTAATGTTCCTAATATATCCCTCAATACCTTTACTTTTGTCAGGGATCTACGTACAGCAGTGTTGGATTTTCAACATGCCACAGGCTCCACCCTCTTTTGCCAATAAGATATCAAGGGCAAGTCGATTTTGCAAAACCATTGTTCTGATTGCAACCATTTCTGTGTCAATCATCAGGAACCCTCCAGCAGTATCTGTTGATAAACGATCAAACAGTGTGGATAACTTTTGAATTTTATGTGAATTCAGAACGAATCCAACTGACGGTATCAGTGCACCAAAAATATCACCTACTATATCTGAGAAACTAGCTCTCTTCTTACGTGTTAGTCCTTGTTTTATTTCATTTAGTCTATTTTTGTTTCTCTCTTCATGGTAGACCTTGGGGCAAACGATAGCAAAATAACAACTACCAAACCAATGTGCAGGCAACCTGTAATAGGCTTTCTTACCACACACATAATAGACTCCTGGGAAAACAGGATCAGTTCCACCCTTCAATCCCCAACCGCCAGTAATGTATGTTCACATTCACTAGTACCATTTAATAATTATTATAGTTAGTTTTTAATCTAAGCAAACATATTTTCCCTTTCTGATGCCAATCCAGGGACATTGCAGGGTATGTCTTGCCTTTCTCATAATTTCCTTCCCTGAAAGCCCACGGTGGTACTTGTGACTTCTGTTCAGCAGCTTATCTTTGGAAACTTTCAATTCTATTTTCTACCATTTCTATGAAAACACTTTCTTCAACCCTCAAACTACATATTAAATTATTTTATTTTTATAAGCATATTCTATATCTAAAGTTTTAGTAATATGGAAGAACTCTCCCATATAACGTGTATTTTTACTACTTAAAACCGTATTCAGCTCCTTTATAAGACGTATTTCTGAAAATACTAAATCTATATTGGAATAATGATACTCGAGCTTTCCCGTCAGATAAAAGAGGCTGGTTAAAATACTGCAAAACACACCATATGTTAAAGGAAGATGATGATACCTCACCCCCTCTGATAGAGATGAAGGTAGTTGCATGCACACATAACAATCACTCACATTCATTGTTATTGTTATTGTTATTGTTATTGTTACTTTAGTTTGTATAGCGCCAGCTCACCCACCGGTCTCACGACGCTTTCAGACCAAGAAACACAACAAATTTTTCAGGCTGATCGAAGGAATAGAATACCTCATAATTAAGAAGGGCTAAAAGTTTCCCTAAATAATGTTGTTTTCAGTAGTTTTCTAAACTGTAGAAGATTGGTCTCCTTACGAAGCATATCTGGCAACTTATTCCACAGCTGTGGGATTTGTGTGGAAAAAGATCTTCCACCCTTTGTTGCCAGTTTGAAACGAGGGCAAACCAATAGTTGAGCATCCGAGGATCTAAGTGATCGTTCCGGATTGTAACGCGTCAGACGATCCTTAATATAGGCCGGTGCTTGTCCATATATTGCCTTATGTGCAACGCACAGGCTCTTGAATTCCACCCTCTGCTTCACCGGGAGCCAGTGAAGCGTATGTAATAGGGGGGAGGCATGGGTTTTCCTGGGAAGCTTAAAAATCAGGCGTGCCGCATCGTTCATAACCACCTGTAGTTTCTTGATCAGACTGTTTGGCAAGCCTAAATAAAGGACATTGCCATAGTCCAATCGTGATATAATTGTGGCTGACACTACCGTGCGGAGCATCGACTGAGAAAGGAGAGGGACAAGCTTACGTAATTGCCTAATAAGACCGATACACACGCCAACTACCGTGGAAATCTGGGCAGACATTGACAGATCACAGTCAATTTTTATGCCGAGACTTTTTACATTTGCTGCTGGTGTTGGAGTAGGACCAAGTTCTTGTGGCCAGTACCCATCACCCCAGGGTGATGTTCCTGTAGATATCACTAGAACTTCTGTCTTTTCAGGGTTGATTTTCAATAGATTGACAGTCATCCAACTGACTGTATACCTAAGAACTTCTAGCATATGCGTCTGGGCTTCAGTAGAATTCTCAATGCTAAAAAGCAACTGAGTGTCGTCGGCGTAATTAAACACTCGACAGCCCATATGCACTAAAGACTCAATCAGGGGTTTTAGGTAGAGATTAAAGAGTAGTGGAGATAGTGCTGAGCCCTGCGGGACTCCACACTCCACCATGCCTACATTAGAAAGATCATCTCCATGTTGAATCCTCTGTTGTCTCCCAGTTAGGAAGGATTCTAGCCACTTATAGGCTACACCTTTTATTCCCAAACTGGCCATTCTTTCCAGGAGCAGGTCATGGCTGACAGTATCAAACGCCGCTGACAGATCTAAAAGTATCAGGGCGCTTGGTTTCCTACTGTCAGCCATGCCTCTAAGCTCATCCAGCACCGAGAGCATCACTAACTCGGTGCTGTGATGTGCCCGAAAGCCCGCCTGGCGCCCATGGAGGAGATTGTGGGACTCCAGGAGAGAGGATAGATCTTGCAGCACATGTTGCTCTAGAATTTTTGATAGAAATGGTAATTGGGAGATCGGTCGATAATTTTTTAGGTTGGCTGAGTCTGCTCCTGTTTTTTTTATCAAAGGTCTAACCCGAGCCTCCTTAAGGCTAGGTGGAAGGTATCCCTTCTGCAATGACATATTAAGGAAGGAGAGGATATGTTTCTCTAAAATAGGATGTGCCGACCGGAAAATCCTAGGGGGACAAGGGTCGGCAGGAGAGCCAGATTTGATATTATTCATCAAATGCTCAAGCTTGGTAGAATTTATTTCAGGAAAGCATGAAATGATACATTCTTGAGGGACAGTAGTATTTTGCAATGGAGTAAAACCGCCAACTGTATTATTTTTAATCTCAGCAAGAATAGTTTGCACTTTTCCTGAAAAAATACTGTTGAAAGGTGTTACTGTCAAAATGTATCTCAGTTTTGACAGGTATCTTAGTCAATTCACTCAGAATAGTAAACGTTTCCTTCTGAATATTTTGCGCCTGTTTGATACGAATATCGAAATATTCTGCTTTGACTCTCAAAATCAGTTTCTTATAAGAGTTTAATTTGGTTTTATAGTGTTCACGATCTATTTCTATTTCTATTGTGTTAATATACTCATCCAACAATTTGGTAAAGTCATTTAATGAGAAATCACTAATTGATTTATCATGATGGAGAATGCTTCCATCCATTGGTTCTGTATTAGTATCCAGGGTTTCTTTAGTAACATCACTCATTCTTTCACTTGTGACATCATTAGTATTGTTTCCATTGTTTTTTACAGTTACAATAGGTATGATGACAATTAGCAATATCCACATAAGTGTTAATAGAAAGACACTACATAAGCAAGCTTTAATACATCTACATTTTAGACTAGGTTTGGGATGTTCAGTCACTTCTGATTCAGTCATTTTGTATTCTATCAAAAATATAAAAATCAATCTAGATCTAAAAAGTCTGATTTGACCAAAAAGATTTTTTTAAATAGTAGTGTAATTCTACACTTCAAGAGATTTCTTCTTTACCCCTTTCTTTTATTTATTTCTCTGGGCTTTTCTTTAGGTCTTCTGAGTCATCCAATTTTCTTTCAACTGGCAATGTTGCACCTTAATTTTTCACAGTTCTTTTTAAGGCTGTCTCAATTTGCTTTCATCAACTTGCTCAGTGTTAGCACTCTCTTTTTCTTCAATTGGATCTGAGCTTTCAATTTCTTCCAAGTTCATTCTGGCGCTGTGTATTTCTTGCTTGGAATTCTTACCCTCCTTGTTTTTCGTACTAATTCTTCTCCTGACTCTTCTTGTTCTATTTGATTTGAGACCTCATTGATTTGCTCTGGTCTCCTCTTTGACTTTCTTCTCTCTAGAGTGTATTTCAGTCTTTTCACTCCACAAGGCCAATTATCACCTTTTCTTGGTCTCTTAGTTTGAACAAATCTTTCACCTTCTGCATATGTTTCACAAGTTTTTACTTGGCCTTTCTTCTATCTGTTCTTCTCCTTGATTTCCAGTAACTTCTGTTTCTGTAGATTCAATAGTAACTCCACTTTCTTCTGGTTCAACCGCAAACTCACTTTCTTCTGGTTCAACAGCAGTCTCACGAGACCCAGTAGCTGGTGCCCACTCTACTTGACTTGTGCTCGACTGTTCATCACCTGTTTGTTCTTCAGAATCTGTCAATCTGGATTCTTCAGCTTCACACACTTCAGCCTCTGGTCTTTGACTTTGGTTTACCAGTTGCTGCTCTTCTGGTCTTTCAAGTGGACTTGGGACTCATCTGATATGGCTTGCATGGATGCAATTTAGCAGACCACCAAACTTTACTGCTATCGTCGTCACCAGAATTACTTGATACGGTCCATCCATTCCATCTGGGTTCTAAACACGATTTCCTCATGTGTTTCTTGACGAGTACCCACTCACCAGGACTTAGATCATGAGCTAGCTTCGGCTGTGCTGTAGTGGCATTTTCTCCAACCTCGTGAGACACAGAACGCACAAGATCCGCCAGTCCACTGCAATAATCAAGCACTAGCTCATCAGATATATTCATCAGTTTGTTCGCTGGTATAAATGCTTGTCTCATTGCTCTTCCCATTAGGACTTCGTGGGAACTCAATCCCGTCTTTTTGTCAGGAATACTTCTAAGACTCATCAATATGAGGGGTAAAGTGTCAGGCCATTTTAGTGTTGTGGATGCACACACTTTCCCTAACCTAGATTGTATAGTGCCATTGATCTGCTCGACCACTCCAGATGCTTCAGGTCGATCCTTTGCATAATCTGGCATTCCCAATGCAGGTGCTTGACAAAGACTGTTTCACAATTTGGTAAAAGCTACCATACTTTCATCATCCAAAACTATTGGATCTTTCACATCTTTCCGTGTCAACCTCTGTAGAGGTTTTACAATTAGTGAGAAACCACTGATCCATTACCTACAGTATCCAACCATTCCCAAAAACATTCAAACTTCTTTCCGTGTTTTAGGTGGGCTCATTTGTTAACATCAATTCTCTCTGGTGTCACTTTCCAGCCCCTTATTTCTATTTTGTGTCCTAGGTACTGGACTTCCTGTTTACAGAATTGCAATTTAGCTGGTGACACTTTGTGTCGTCCTGCCAAATGGTTCAGTAAGGCAACTGTATCTGTCACACATGCCTCTCGTGTCTTTGATGCCACTTATAGGTCATCAATATATTGAACCAAAACAGAATTTGCAGGCATGACTTAAGTCTCGAGACACTTTTTTAGAATCTGGTAAAAATTTGAAGAACTTTGAGTACCCTTGAGGAACTCAGCACCATGCCAAAACACGGTCTCCGAACCGGAATGCAATTAAATACTGGCTTTCCGGATGTAAAGGAAACGAGAAAAATGCTTGGCACAAATCAATCACTGTCTACGATTCAGCATCACAGGGAATTTGGTAAAGGATCACTGCTGGATTTGGCACTACTAGACAACAATGTACTACAATTTTATTTATTTTTCGTAAATCTTGCACTATTCTATATTTTTCATGGGCTTTTTAATTCCTATAATAGGCGAATTACAAGGACTGCTCAGAATTTCTTTCAGAATTCCCTGTTCAATCATTTGGTCAATCACAGGAGTGACTCCTGCAATTACTTCCGGACTCATTTTGTACTGAGGGGTATGTGGGTATATGGCACTTTCCTTTACCGTAACCTGAATCAGATCTACATTTGTCATTAGACCAATTTCCTTTCCTGTAAAATCCCATCCATCTGATCTTACTGCACTTTATAACTCTTCTGGCAAATTTTCTTCTGTGAGAAGTGAAAACAACTCAATTTCAATTTCAAACAAGCCTTATAAATGTAAATGTAAATGTAGTTGAGCTTATATAGCGCACAGCTACCCGCAAAGCAGGTGTCCCGGCGCTTGCTTAGGGAACCCTTCCTGATATTCCCCTGTGAGATAGCAGGGTATCCACAAGGTGAAAGTCAGGCATCCCGCCGCAAGGGGCCGTTGTGGAGATTAAGCAAGCTGTTGCCCAGAGTTGCAGAGTGTGAACCCGTGAGTCGAGGAGGCACCAGGGTGAGAATTATCGAGTCCGTGGAATTTTTTAGCCCAAGACCCGCCGGGGCGGGGAATTGAACCCTGGTCCAGGACCACTCTCAGATTCCGGGTCTGCTGCCTCTAACCCCTGAGCCACACTTCTCCGGTATTTGGTATATAGAAATATAACCATAAAAGCATTCTACAATAAAAACATTTCATCATAAATTTTAAAAATATATTTTTGTATCATAAATTTGAACAAAAGCACAAACATAAATGAAGCATATCGTTATATGTTTGCAAGCCTTTACAGTATGCACTAAAGATCGACAGGGAAGTCATACATTGATTCATACAAAATTATAAAAGGATCTCAAATAGCAGCTTGTCATCATTAAAACAGTTTGTAACAGGATGTGTAATATTAAAGTTTATATATTAAAATGCGATCTATTCGATTTCATAGTTCAGCATTTCCAGATATGTAAGATCCTTTTTTCGTTTAATAGCCATCTGAATGAAAAGGATAACCGTATTACATATCGATGCATTTTCCAGGTTACAAACATGATAAAAAGCAGATTTCTAAGAATACAACTTATTAGTAATAAATAGTGGTCGTAAAAATGTATTTTCTAATGTCCCTGTCAAAATTGCAAAATAGTATAAAATGCAAACTGCTCTGCGGGGTTTTACCATTAAACGGGCTCCTGGGTAAGTTAGGGCTCCACTTACCCATATCAGGGAAAGCTACTTGGAAGTGGAGCGTACACAGCCTTAATCTTGTTAGATAAAAACTATGTTGTACATTTCTTGTAAAAATAGGATACAGTTGTATGCCCAAAGAAATCGGTCCTTTACAGTGTAAAACCTTAAAAATGGAATCTCTCGTTTTCTAATTTAGCT
The DNA here is from genome assembly GCF_964261635.1 of Lissotriton helveticus. NCBI lineage: Eukaryota > Metazoa > Chordata > Amphibia > Caudata > Salamandridae > Lissotriton > Lissotriton helveticus. Next base: position 94,396,324 of record NC_136058.1, read on the forward strand.
GTGCTTCATCCATGCTCACCTTTGACCTGTTTTCAGCCTGACTCTATCCTTGACACCACACCTGCATAAACATTAGGTCACAAATCTAACTTGAGACCGTGTAGGCTGCGTAAACATGCAAAGTCAGCACAAGAGAACAGCTGATGTCTGGACGGTGGGTTTCGTGTATATTTTAAACAATAGTAAAGCTTTAGATAAAGTTTGTTCAGATAAGCCTATCTTGTTATGCAGCCTCAAGATGCGACAGTTACACAACGCACCAAGGTTGTTGATTCTTACCGATTGTCTTATCTGTGTGTTCTTCCCAGAGCTCTATTTACCTCTGGGCATTCCTTGTCTCTCCTTGGGTATCTTGATGGTACTTTTCAGATGGAGACCGCATTCATGAATGCTTAATAAATAACCTATGGTTTGACTTCGCTCCATTTTCAATTCCTCCTTACTTGATAATGACTTGTGGCAAGAGTGGTGACCCTGCACCAAGCAGATTAGAATTAATCTGTTCCACAAATTGGCGCCCATTGTGGGGCCCCATCAAAGGCTTGCAGTCGGACCAGGGGGAGGAGATCATGTCAGTAAGATGAATTTCGCTGAGGGGTGCCCCATCTGAAGAGACTTGTGTTGCTCATGGTCCAAGGTGATTTTTCAGCTCTCCGACTCTGATCTTCCTGGCGGCTGCTGGCCTTGACTGGGACCTCTGGATGGTCATTTTTGGATTAGGGAGGATCAACAGATGGGAGCTGAAGACTACACATGAGGTAAATGTGTATTGAACCGGTTCATTTGTTCATTTGGTTAGGATTTACTTAGTACTTGCTTGTTCTGATATTTGTCTGGCATCTGCTTGAAAACAGACTTTGTTTTGGAACTTTATATTTGTTTTGATTGACATTTTTGCTTACAGGTAAATGTGAGAATATTTTTTATTTCTCTCT